>NC_072796.1:111257963-112463796 GCF_028583425.1 Eublepharis macularius | reverse complement strand
GATTCAAGGCTGATTACAAAATATGCCCCCCTCCCACAAAGGTCAATTAGACAGGATAAGACATCCTCCACCAAACGATACAATAGGACAAGGGTTACAGAATCAGAACACAATACAAACAGCAATGCAAAACTGTCTAAGCCAATAAAGCCTCCCAACAATACTACTGCAATTTTTATGTCCTTAAAATTTATCATAAATGATAAATATAATGGCAGGCATGAATGTAAACATATAAATGTCCTTCTCAGAAAAAGCGGCCTTTTTGTTTTTATCAGGGTGGAACTTGGGTTCTTTGATAGTATGGATGATGGAGAGGGAAAAATTTACTAGTTTGGTGTAGTGGTTAAGAGCAGCAGGACTCTAATCTGGAGAGCCGGGTTTGATTCCCCACTCTTCCACTTGAAGCCAGCTGGGTGACTTTGGGTCAGTCACAGCTCTCTCAGAGCTCTCTCCGCCCCACCTACCTCACAGTGTGATTGTCGTCAGGATAATAATAACGCACTTTGAAAACCGCTCTGAGTGTGGCATTGAGTTGTCCTGAAGAGTGGTATATTAATTGATTGTTGTTGTTGTTGTTGTCCTCTTCCATGTGCTGTCATACCTCCCCAGATGCGCCAGGTAGAAAGCTTGAAAGCAACCCTATTTATAGCATTTATTCATGCAAAAAACACACATCCCCCCTTCTGTCCTACTGCAAATGTGAACGTGAGCTTCCTGCATGTATCAGCAGGATAAACATAGACACCTCCCCCTCCATTTCCCATTATTCCCAGAGATGGTAAGACTACAAATGACACCATGTTTCCCCTTTGCTTCCTGAGGCTTGTTATCCCTTTAACAATCCCATTTCTCAAAGGATTCACTTCATGGAAGCGTACTTTATCTTACAAAACCAGACTGCATGGGGGTGGGGGTGGGTGGTGGGTGGGAGTGTAATTCTGAAGGATTGTTTGATCAATGAATGGTATGTACAATTGTTTGCTCAATGGGGTCAGAAAGGTAGGGTTTAGCAATAAGGAATTCAGGGAGCTTTTTGCTAGCAGGGTGGCCTGTTTGAATCTGGTACTTAACAAGATAACGAGAAATGGGCCTTGACTAACGATGGGCTAATGAAATTCCGGTTGTTTTCCAATCTGCTTCTCAGGGTGAGCAGACCTCCCAGAACAGCGGCCACAGGAGCAGCTTGTTAGGTTCTTAAGGAGAAAGAATGGAGTCTTCTTAAAGACAAGCAAGAAGCTGGAAACACAAGAAGCAGCCCTAAGTCAGCATAGACACTGAGGATAGATCACAGCCGGTTTAATAGTCAGTCTCTCCCCCTGGGAATGAAATCTCTTTCACAGAGAATTCTCAACGCTCGCCTAATTCGGTGCCCAGCAGTCTTTGTGGTGGGGTGGTCAATTATGAGCAAAGGAATAAAATTTATTTTTTTATTTAGAACATTTCTATGCTGCTACTTCAGAGCCCCGTTCACGGGAGTTTACAATTAAAAACTACAGTATTAAAAATAAAAGTCATTGGATATAAGCAGCATAAAAACTATCCGTAAAACAGAACGAGACCATTACAAACGGATATGATAAAACCTCTAATTAAAAGCCTAGGTTTAAAAAGATGTATGTGCCTAAAAGAGAGTAAAATGGGTTCCAAGCAAACCACAGGTGGGGAAGCTTTCTAATGGTGAGGTGCAACCACAGAAAATGCCCTGTCTCTAGTCACCAGTACCACTCACATCACCTCTGGAGGCCAGAGCACAGAGAGCAGGGCTTGAGAGGCAGATCTTAACTGGCAGGCTGGATAGTATGGGGGGAGATAGTCCTTTAGGTATCCTTGGCCCCATGCCTTAAGGTAAGAACCAGCACTTTGACTTGTACCTGGAAACAGATCTTTCAGTGCATGGGTGATATGGTTCCTGTAAACAACCCTTGACAGTAGTCTGGCTGTCATGTTTTGGACCAGTTGAAGCTTCCAAACCATTTTCTAAAGCAGCCTCATATAGAGTGCATTACAGTAATCTAACTTGGAGGTGATCCAAGCATGGATCACTGTGGCCAGACCACATTTTTTGAGGAATAGACATAGCAGGCAAACCAGCCAGAGTTGACAAAACATGCTACATGCCACGGAGGAGAATTGATCCTACAGCCCTACCCAGGATCTAGTAGCACCCCCAAGGAACAAACCTGCTCCTTCAGAGAGGGTGCAATCCCTTCCAGGACAGGCTGACTCCACAGTCCTCGAGCAACTTCTCTGTTGACTGATGGAGTCTCAGTCTTGCCTGGAGCAGGCTTCAGTTTATAGACCCATTTCTCCCATTGTCTTCTCCATGCACCTCTTCAGGCCTTCCACAGACCCACCTGTCTTAGCTGTTAAGGAGAAATAGAGCTGGCTGTCATCATATTGGTGGCACCTCACTCCAAATCCTAGGATGACCTCTCCCAGTGATTTTGTGTAGATGTTAAATAGCATGGGGGATAAGATGAAATGCTGTGGGACCCCATAGCATAAATGCCACAGGGCTGAGCTGTGGTCCCCTAGCACCACCTTCTGGTATTGGCTGGTCAGGTAAGAGGAGAACCACTGAAGCATGGTGCCCCCTGTTCCTAGCCCAGGCAACCTCTCCAGAAGGATACCAAGGTCAAGGGAATCCATAAGCTGCTACACCCTGCCACAGAGAGGCATTTATTACCTCCTAGACCCAGACAACCAACCCATCCCAGCATGAGAGCCAAGGATCAACACTCGACACGGTGGGTAACATACTTAGAAATACCTTGTCCACTTCATCAGGCCTCACCAACTGAATGCAATCCCTTCAGCTAAGACCAGGCAGCGCTCTAATAACATCCTGCAACCGAACCATTCTCACTGTGTTGTCTACGTTGTCGCAGATGCAAGCAATTTTATCTGCACAATGCATTGCAAAGGAATCACAGCAGGCCGGCATAAAATAAACGTGGAGATATGCCCTGAGGTTTGTGATTCAGACACAGTTGCCAACTCTTTTTCTTTTCTGGCATGGTTCCTGTACCCTATGCAACATTTCATCAGGGGTTGAGGTAAGAGAAACAGTTCACCTGCTCAATGGTTGTCTGCCCTGCTGGAAAAAGATGCCATTCTAAGTCACAGACGGTATAATTTACCCGGCTCAGGGGCCTGTGCCAGCTAGGCTTGCCATGCTGTTAGGGACCAAGGCTTTGTGCACTGAACAGCTGCATAACAAGCCTCAATCAAGGGGTGATGCCATGCTGGGGAATGCGGCACCTGATCGCTGCTGGGCGTGCTAAAGCCTGACAAGCCTCCTTTCAGCAAGTCCCGTTCTCACAGTAAACACCGGCAGGACGTTTCGGCCTCCTCTGGGCTATGCAACTGACAAAGCACCAGCCAGCGTGTAGTCACTTCCCACTACAGGTGGAATGGTATCCAGAGAGAAAACACACCTGTCTTTCCCTGTAACGTATGCGAACAGCCATGCTGCATGGGCAGATTGGGACCTTAAGTTTTGGATCAAGCTGAGCCACGAAGGCTGCTTGCTTGCTCTTGGTTGATAATGGCCCTCAAGGGCAGAGACCAACCAGGAACTTTCCCAGTAAGCTAAAGGACCATTCCTCTCTGACTGGGTGATTTTAAAAAAGCCATGAGATCTGACATCAGTCTTATAGGCTGGGTGTTTTAGTATCTTTATGAGAAGGGTCACAGAATAACGTCAGGACAAAAGGCAAGTCCATGCCCCCAGAAGATAATAATTTAAGAGCTGAACTAGATGAGATATCTCGGCTCATTGTTGTTTAAATGAAAATAACAGCTTTGGAAGGCTCTGATTTGGATTGGAGTTTTGGGGGAAGAGGTTTAACCCTTCTGCCCTTGCACAGTTCTGTCACTTAAAACAGATGAAACCCCCACACACACACTCTACCCCCTGGATGGGCTGCCTTTAACTAACACTGAAAAAGACAGAAAAAGAGAAAGTACCTGAATTTCCAGTGCTAATCACAGCTCGCAATGGCATGATTTTGATCAGTGAAACTGTGCAGACAGGAGAACGGTTAATGTCCCCCTCTCCCCTTCCCACTATAGCACTGATTTGACTCAGAGCCCCCCCCTTCCCGGCTTCTTTGCATTTTAAAAAATGCTGGGAAAAGAGACAAAGGAGAGAGTGTAGAAGTGTAGGCAGATGCAGTTATGCATACCCAGGCTTTGATTCAACAGGGATGAGAACTGGATGTCCACTAGGTGTGTTCCTCTTCTTTTAGCCAGGATGGAACTATGGCTAGAGTGGATTGGGTCTGGCAATGGGAAATCCTTGTTGAGATCCCTACTTAGCTATGAAATTGTCTCTAACCTCACAGGCTAAACTCTGACCTCTGAGATCAAAACTGGCAAATGATTACACATTGGGAAATCAACCTGGGAATGAATACCTTTGCCTGTTAAGAGGATTTTGTCATTGATGATGCAGTCATGATGAGGCTTGAAAACAATGCGAAACGGGCTGTGATAAGGCTGCTGCACCCGTTGCCAACAGCCCAGGAGAGTGTTTTTCTATCTTCAGCTCTCCTAGGGGCGTGTCCTCCCGCCGTCAAATACTGACAGGAGTTACAAAAACTGTGGAACTCACTGGCGTTGTTTCCCAAGTGACAATTTATTGATAATTATTGGGACATTGTCTGATTGTGAATACTGATATTAGGCATTGGTTAAATAATTGTCAGAGAGCTTGGAATATTATTAAGAACTATAATATTTATTGGGATTTTTTGCACTTTGCCCTTTCACTGACATATTAAATTTATATTTTATATACAGTGGTCTCTTAGGACTGTGTCTTTGAATGGGGTCCTCCATGTATACTTGCAAATGATTACAGGTACAGGTTGAAGCAATGTTCAGATGGTGCTTTACCTAGTCTTTGGTCTTTCAAGACAAAGGAATAGGACTCTGTTAATGCAGTTGATTAGTTAATGCATACAACCTTCCTCTTATGCTTCTAATATTCTTTCACACAGAGCTTTTTTCCTGGGGAAAGAGGTGGTGGAACTCAGTGGGTTGCCCTCGGAGAAAATGGTCACATGGCTGGTGGCCCCGCCCCCTGATCTCCAGACAGAGGGGAGTTTAGATTGCCCTCCGCGCCGCTCTAGCGGTTCAGAGGGCGATCTAAACTCCCCGCTGTCTGGAGATCAGGGGGTGGGGCCACCAGCCATGTGACCATTTTCAAGAGGTTCCGGAACTCCATTCCACCGCGTTCCAGCTGAAAAAAAGCCCTGCTTTCACACTTCCTTGGGAATGAGCTGGGCTGTTTCCACACGGCTTTCTTTGTTCTGGAAAACAGCGAAATCTGATGAGAAGACGCTGTTATTGTGCGAAATCATGCAAGAAGATGCTGTTATCGCGCAAGAAGATGCAATAACAGCGTCTTCTCGTGTGATCTCGTGAGAGATTTCGCTGTTTTCCGGAACAAGGTAAGCCGTGTGGAAACAGCCCTGGTCTGAGAATCTCATCAGACTTATGCAAGTAGAAATACATATCACCCTTTCTCATGTTTTGATTTTTGAGTATGTGAGTTACTTAAGAGAGGATTCAGAGTCATTTGTGAGAAGCAGCCTTCCAAAGTCCTGGTAGAACAGTCCTGCAGATTGGAGACTGGCTGTGGTATCCAGCTGAGCAGAGAATTCTCAGTTACCAGCCTGAAACCAGATATACTGGAGAAGGAAGTGATAAAGTAAGGAACTTTGGTGCAGAGCATTACATTCTCTCTCTCTCTCTCTCTCTCTCTCTCTCTCTCTCTCTCTCTCTGTGCTATAAAAAATTACATTCACACTAAACACACTATACCCACCGGGGGTCCTGAGATGCTCAGGAGGAAACTAGACATATAAATACTCTAAACAAATAAATAAGCACATACCAATGACCAAGTTCTTATAGATATTCTGACTTCCTCCTAAGCTGAATTGCACTCAGAGTCTCTCTACACGAGACATAACAACAACAACATTCAATTTATATACCACCTTTCAGGATGACTTAACACCCACTCAGAGCAGTTTACAAAGTATGTTGTTATTATCCCCCACAACAAAACACCCTGTGAGGTGGGTGGGGCTGAGAGAGCTAGAAGCTGTGACTGACCAAAGGTCACCCAGCTGGCTTCAAGTGGAGAAGTGAGGAATCAAACCTGGTTCTCCAGATTAGAGTCCCGTGCTCTTAACCACTACACCAAACTGGGTCTCTTCACATCTGACATGTGAAGAACACATGTCAGGAGGAGATGCAATGTTAGCAGGGAAGGGTGGTTTCAAAAGACAAGAGTCGGCGGCAAGGCAAAGATTTTGCTATACACTAGAGCTGCGTGAAAGGGCTATGAAATGCTAGAAGGGAAATTTCAGCCCATTATAACCTCTCCAGGTCCAAGCCCAGCTCTGGAAGGCAGCTTCAGCCTGTTACCATTGCTTGGTGCCAATCCCACACATTTTTAGACTGGAGAGGTGAAATTGACAGAGCCTTCCAGCAGGTGAAAATGAAATTAACAAACTCTCAGAGGAGCGATATCTCTGGGTTCTCTTTTTAAACTATGCTTCCTGGCTAACATTGCATCTCCCTACATTTGACAAACATGCGCTGAGGAGTCTCGTGTAGAGAGACTCTCAGTTCAGCAGTAGAAAAATGGAATGTCCATGTACAGAGGCACTATACTTCTGAATATCAGATGATGGGACAAGTAGCAGGAGAGAAATATGTCTCTTATGCAGTGTTTGTGCACTTCCTGGAGGTATCTGAGTGGCCATTGTTGAGGAGACACAGTCCCTTGGTTGGAGCCAACAAGGCTGTTCTTAATGCAACATCAGAGAGCACCAAGAGGCACTTCTCACATTGTTAGGAACAGATATTAGAAACCAAACAAGAATTTGCTCTTGCATGTTCATGCAGTGGAGAGCCACAACCAGTCCCTGCTGTGCATACTTTTGCAATATACACGGTACTAAATGTACTTTAACTGAGTCATTCACCCAATTAAGCAAACTATATTAACTACCAAGAGCTACAAGTTTCCTAGCTCAGCAAGGTTACCAAACAAAACAAAACCCGAAACAGGTTTTCCAGGTTAAAATAAGGAAGAATCAGCATGGTATTTGCAATGGGAAATTTAGCTTTACTAATCATTTAGAATGGTTTGAGGGAGTCACCAAGCATGTTGATTGAGGTAGTCACTAGATAAATTTATGTTTGGGCTTTCAAAAAGTCTCTAACCCAAAACTCTTGAAATTTAGCAGTCCTGGAATAAGAAACCCATGGTCACTATACATAGCTACATAATTCCAGCTACTGCATAGAGCACACCACAGGGTCCATTGTATGCAGTCTTAGCTACATACGACCACATTTGTTCCAGTTTCTTGGACTCTCTTGAGGATTTACATCAATAATTCTTAAAACTAGAATGCCTACCCAATGAAGTGAAGAAAGAGATTGGTAGCGCCAAACTGGTACCCAGGGACAGCATACTATGGGACAGACCAAAAAGAAAAAGTGGTAGACACCACTTGTTGGATATAGCTCTAGATAAACTATTACAGCACACCATCAATGACTGACAGGACAATCTGGACAACAACATGGTTCTCTTGAAGATCTTGGTAGATAGACTAGTACACTACTCTCACCTACAACTCACTACTACAACTCACCAGATTTGCCCTCATATTAAGACGGCTTATGAATATGGCTATACCACAAGCCCCTTTCTGTATGTGTTTTAAAACAAAATACTGCCCAACCCAGGCAGAAATATGGAAGTCAGATCCCAGCCAGGAAACTTTAGTTCCGCTAAAGAAGACTTTATCAAACCCTCCCAGTTTGTTGTCTCACCCCAGAGACAGCTTTCCAGTCCTTTGTCCCGCCCTGGGGACAACCATTAAGTTATTGTTTTTGGGCAGAAGAAGCAATCTTGCCCCAGAGCACATTCCACAGTATAATTGGACTGCAGTATAATTGGGCATGCTTTCAGACTGAGCTCTTGCGCATTGATGTGCTGGTTGCTCAAAGCTCTCTCTCTCCCGGACGGCCTCTTCTGGATGGTAATTATCACCCAATCCCTCAAACTCCATCCAACTTTCACCACTGCTTTCTACTTAGCTTTGAGTGCATGTTGTGTGTGTTTTTGCAACCTGTTGATCTTTATTATTTTCAATTTTAAAACCCTTTGATTGAAACATCAGCCTCTTTATTGAAAGAGTTCTGTAGCTGGGACAATCCTTGTATACATGGTGGAGATCTCTAAGTTACCCGCCTCTCACGGCTTCTTCTTGCACACTAATTCCCCCAACTCACAAGGAGAACTCCTCATTGGGTAACACAACTATGGGCTATCCAAAAGACCTACCAGCCTGAGGATCAGGACAAGTAACAAACTCACTGTGCTCAGATCACTCACCATGGTATCCCCAGCACTCTGTGGGTATTTCTGTTACCTGAATTGTTCTCCTTGCAATAAGGGAATTGTGTGTAGGGGGGCGGGATTAGCAGCAAGGAAGATGGCTATGCAAGAGGCAGTAACTGCGGGATCTTTTCCACCAATCTTTATGGGGTTCCTTCCCAGATAACAGATAAAGCTGGTGCTTTAAGTTCAAGAGCAATCTTTTATTGAAGAGGAAAAACACATGCACACACAGAAGTAATTAATAAAATGGTTAGACACACTCAGAGTCCTTGGAAGCTAGTCAGAAGTTGGAATAGAGGGAGGGAGGGGAAAGTATATCTACCTATCCTAAAGAGTAGTCCAGTCTGCGGAGAAAGAGAGCAGCTTCAAACATCCAGCATCCTCAGCTAAGAGAGCAAGAAGCTTAGGGCAACCTCAGGGGAGCAGCACTTCGGATCCAATGAGTGTGCATGATTTGAATGGAGCCAAGACACTAGTCTTATAGGTGGGAGCCCACCTAGCTGTTGGGACAAAGACGGAATGGTCAGTTAATGGGAATGACAAAGGTTTGATTACTTTGATTACTTGCTGCTGGGGTGTGTGAAAGAGAACTCAGAGTCTCTCCTGGAACTGCACAAAAGGGGCAGTTTATTAATGGCGTCCACCGGAGCTAAGGTGATGAATTTAGTTGGGGAATATACCTTTCCCAGGAATGAATTATAAGAGCTTACAAATGTTAATTGATTTTCTCCTCAATCATGGGCAGGAGATCTCATCATGGAAGGAGGAGAAAGGAATGTGTTAAGTGGGATGACTCTGAGAGACCTTTTTTGCTCTGGATTCCATTTGGAGCTGAGAGGACTGTAAACTAATCACCACTGGTCACTCTGCATTTACATGCAGCATTCCATTCACGCCTAGATCTCCCGGGTGGGACTCAGCAACAGCTAGCTGGAATTCCCCTGTTTGCAAGCCAAACTGCTTTTACTCCAGGGGTCTTGTGATTTTATATCACAGGTAGCTATATTAAATAGCTATTAAACATGACGGAGGCTGGGCCAACTGCTTACATTTAGACCACACTAACATCATATCAAATCTCACTCACTCGCTCATCCTCCAATGTGATCCTGCAATCTGCCTTTGATGTGCTTTTGCTGTCTACATAGGACACGCTGATCAGTCTCTCTTCAAAAAGGAATAAATGGACACAAATCTGACATTTAAAAACGGCACCATTCAGAAACCAGTAGATATTAATCCACCAATTCTCAGGCTGCATAAATCTGAGGTGCCACAATTCTATTTGTTTTTGCTCCAACAGATCAACACAGCAGCTACCCTGAAGGAATTAAACTATGATGAATCATTCTTTCGCAGCAACATACTTGCTTCTAAACTCCTGTGAAATACTTCTGCATTCTCTGGCTGAGTCATCTCTTGTTGCTTTATTTGAAAGGGAATTCGGTTTCACAGTGAGTGGACCACATCCGAGTAACAAGGGCCAGTCTCACTGCCTTCCTGGGTCTGGGGGGGGGGGGGCAGGCAGAATAGAATGCCTCTATTGCCCTGTCAGTCAAGAGAAGGTTCCTTCTTCACCTGTACAGGGAGCCTCTGATGTCTGGATGTTAAACACTTCAGAGTAGTGTCGGCATTTTGCTGGCAGCTGAAAAGCAAAGAGGCTGCAACGCCTTTTCAAGAGAAGAATGAGCTGGAAGTGTTTGGATTCATTCTCAGCCAAGGAGCAGTGCCCTGACCCTGACAATGGGAAGAAAAGTGCCCATTGTAGCATTGTTGCTGAAAACCTCCCAAAATGTAAGAAGAAAGGTTCTTCCCAAGTCTTGGAAGAACATGAAAAAATAAATAATACTTAGTACTTCATGGGCTGAGATCCTACTGAAATTTACTATGGGCACGCATCTCCCCTTTCAGCTGCAGCCAAAAATGCCCCTTGAAATGCTCCTCCTGGGGGATGGGGGGCCTCTGGGAACAAGAAGAGCAAATTACACCCTCTCTCCACACACACACACACACACACTGTGCATGCAGGTCTGTTTAATGGGATCCAGTCCATAGTATAGCCTTTGTTTTATGATATTTTGGTAGTCCTAATAAAAGCTATTACATAACATTTGTTTTTGGAGAGTATATCTCAGCTCTGATTGCCAACTCCAGGTTGGGAAATTCCTGGATATCTGGAGGGAGAGCATGGGAGGTCAGAATTTGGAGACCTCGGTGGGGTAAAATGCCAATAGAGACTGCCTTCCAGAGCTGCCATATCCTCCATGGGAACTAATCTCTATCATCTGAAAGTCAGTTGTAATTCTGGGAGATTTGCAGCCTGCAGGCCCTACCTGGAGGGTGGCAGCCCTAATATCAGATATTCAAAGAGCTTCAGATATTTTATCTCAGTAAATGATATGGTAACTCTACAGAATAAGCCAGGGTTATGATCCAAACATTGTGGGTGAAAGGAGGTTGAGGAAATAGAAGCTGTTCAAAGATTATGGCTGCAGTGAGATTTTAAATGGAGATATCATATTCTTCTGGACCGACAACACATGTTGAGCATCCATGATAGGTTTGCCAACTCTGACTTGGGAAATTTGTGCAAATTTGAGAATGCTGCCAGGGAAGGGAAGGGTTTCCTCCAGGGCAGCCATTTCCTCCAAAGGAACTCTGTAGTCTGGAGAAGACTTGTAATTCCAGGAGAACTCTAGGCCCCACCTGGATTTTGGCACCCCTAATCCATGGTCAAATCTCTTGATGTGCATTTTAATCTCAAAAAGTACTTGGGTGGCTCTTCCGGTTGCAGCCCAAGCTGCTGCAGAGGTGCAGGTTTAAGCTATGGCCAGATCTAAGAACCACACCACTTACAATCAGTCTCACAAATGGCACAGGAATGGCATTAAGAAGCCCAGGTCACACAGAAATGAATCTCTGAAGGGGGTTGATCCCAAATTCCTGAGGAATATGTGCCTTGCAAAGAAACACAAGAAAGGTCTAAAAAAAATGCAAGCAAATAATGCCAAATAACCAGCTTGTCTTTGGATGGTGAAAGGGACTGACTTGCTTGGAACTTAATCAGCAGTTTTTCCTTTTACTGTTAGTTTTTCACTCAAGGCACTTTGTATAAATAAAATTGTGTGTAATCAGGGCTTTTTTTCTGGGAAAAGAGGTGATGGAACTCAGTGGGTTGCCCTCGGAGAAAATGGTCACATGGCTGGTGGCCCCGCCCCCTGATCTCCAGACAGAGGGGAGTGTAGATTGCCCTCCGTGCCACAGCACGGAGGGCAATCTAAACTCCCCTCTGTCTGGAGATCAGGGGGTGGGGCCACCAGCCATGTGACCATTTTCAAGAGGTTCTGGAACTCCATTCCACTGCATTCCAGCTGAAAAAAAGCCCTGGGCGTAATAAAAAAAGTACCTGGGTGGTGGTGGTGGTGGTAGGTAGGTAGCAATCTGAATTGAGTCTGCAACACTGCAGGTGATTTTTGCAATTAAATCCAACCACAGATCCCAATGTTATGTATAATTTGGCTGTTAGCCACTGTGTTACACCATTCTCACATGTAGAGTCCAGGGGAATGTGCATGTTTCTTGTTTCAGGTCCAGCTGAAGAAATTTTGTTGCACTGGGGGAATGAGCTGCATATCACGATCCAATCAGCAGGTGGCCTAATCATGGCTCACTACTGCCATGAGCTCAGCAGGTGGCCTTGGGTAAGCCACTCCTCTCAGTACTCCACAGCTGGATTGTGGGGATAAAAATTCTGTTCACTCTCTGAGTGGGGCACTAATCTGTCTAGAAGAGTGGTGTATATTCACAGTTGTTGTTGTTGTTGTTGTTATAAAAGAAATATTTATTTATTTATTTTAAATCTGCTTTTCAACCATAAAGACCTCAAAATGACTTACAATATTTAGCTAGTTTTCATTTTCATTCCCAATGTATTAATTCCCAGTGTTGCATAAATACTTTAGACTTCAGTCTCTGCAAGCCCAGGACCCAGGCGCTGTTCTGCCATAGATGTTGTTGGAAATGTCAGTTGTTTAGATGGAATAGTCTGTAGGGTGGCTCCTCCTACAAGGACAAGAGATTGTAAGTGTCCCACAGAAGTCACCTGGGAAGATAAAATGGCCAGGAGGAAGCCCAGCTGAGTGATCTTGGCAACACTACAAGCCAACACTGTGGGGGGTCATTCAGATCAGATCTGCCCTGGAGCTTCAACAATGGGTGTCATCTCAGCCATTGCCTCCAAATGGTGGTGATGCAGGAGGAGCAACGGGTAAACACATCTGTCATTGATGCCATTGGTCAACATGGAGCTGAGTTGTCCAAGCAGTGCTGGCAGAGCTACAGGGGCTTGGCTCTACTTGTTCCATGGCCAATCCACTTCTAGTGTCCCAAGATCCAAGCAAGGGAAGAGGTCACATTCCATTCTACCTCTGATGTTGTTCAGTTATCAGATTCCAAAAATTCAGAAAAGGGCACTTGTTTTTCCTTTCTGGATCCTCCCAAAGTGAGAATCCAGCTGTGCACCCCACCTTTCCCCTTTAACTCAGCTTTGACTGGAGGGGAAAGAACTCCATCTGAAGCCCAATATTGATGATCACCTTAGCAGATCTGAGTTCCGGCATCTGTAGCTCACAAATCAAGTGTGAGGATAGCTAGCAAATACTGTGTCTCACCAAAATCCTCTTAACTCACCCAATACTGTGGATAGCACAAACCATTGTAATCTAAAGAGGCTCCAAAATAAGTCACCATCAGAGAAGCCCAAAGGCAACCCCACAAAAGTACCCCACCCTTTTGCATGCATATTTTATCTATCTCTGAATTAGCTCGTTCGTTATTAACATCCTTGTTACCAGCTACAGAGAGAGGTAGAAATCGCCCCTTCTTCCCTGGGAATCTTGGATGGAAGCAAAGCCTTTGGTTTGTGCCAGCAGTTCTCAGTGCGGTGGTGTTTTCTTCTCGGGGGGGGGGGGGGCAGCCTTATACTTATCCACTCAACAGCATAGCCTCATTCAGTAGGACGTACTCTGTGATCTACTATGTCATGCTGCTGTCTGGAAAAAGAACATAAGAAGAACCCTGATAGATAAGACCCGCGAACCATCTAGTCCCGTGTCCTTTTTCATACAGTGGCCAATCAATTGGCCTGGAGGGCCAGCAAACAAAGCCAGAAGAGTTCCCATTCTTGAAAGCCTCACTGTCGACAAGAGCTTTAGCAAAAAGTCTGTGACTTCTTGCGCAGGGCAGAAGTGGTCGTTTCCTGGGAAGAAGCAGCACCCATCAGTCCTACAGCTAGGCAGCCACATCCATCAACGGCCCATGACACACCATAGGTTATTTCTTGGCTTAGTAGAAATATAGTCATTTTCTATTTCTTTGGCAAGTTTTACAACACCAGCATTATTGCACCAGGAACTCAGGGCCAAAAAAGACATGATACAGAGTACTGAAACGGAGTTGCCCAAAGTAGTGGCAAGAGAGAACAATCAAGACTGGGGTCGTAGCCCTGAAGGAAGAGGGTTGACTTCTTCTACAGGCTGTTTCCCTGACTAAAAATTCCCCCCTTCCCGGACCTCTTTTAGCTACAGTAGGGCTGAAAACAGTCCCAAGGAGAAGCATTTAAATTGGGGAGAAGATGGGAAGAATTAAGCTTGTCTTCCCCAATGCCATGATCTCTGTGTAGGTTCCCTTCCCCTGTTTTGGCAGCTCAAGCATAGCCCCCAGCTCCACATCTGTTTTAGGCCTTAATTGCAGAAGCAGGACCACAAGAACTGGTGTTTTATATATTTCCTAGCCATCAGGTCAACAGTCTTTTTGTCCTTTCCACTATCCCAGAAAGAGAGGGTTCTCCTCTGGGCATAGAGTAGGGGTCACTGTGGGAGGTGAGATAGCTGTAAATTTCCTGCATTGTGCATGGTGCTGGACTAGATGATCCTTGGAGTCCCTTCCAGCTCTATGTTTTTACGTTGGGAGGAGAAGTTTGGGCTACAACTTTTCATTTATTATTATTATTATTATTATTATTATTATTATTATTATTATTATTACATTTGCTTGATTTGAGGACAAAAAGATAAAAAGAACGGGAAGAAATCTAAAATGGATTCATATCATTAGTAGAACCCTCCATACAGGTAATGCTAGTTGCAACTTGCAAAATGTTTGCTTATGGGTGATAAAAATGTTTATTGAGGCCAGAACTTTGGCTTTTCTGCTACAGGCTGCATACTACAAATGTCTTCATTTTAGCTGCTTTCAGGAACTGTGAAATAATTGATCGGAATGTCTGTGGGATGTTAACAAGATGGATGTTTTCATGGCCCTGCTTGTTCTAGTACCCGACTAAAAGCTTAAGCAGATGTGATACTGGGAGTTCCATGAAGGGAGTTCCAACATTCCCCCCTCTAATTCTCAGGTATGTGGATGTTTAATTCAGGGGAATTAGTTTAAGCCCCCGGTCTGAAACAGCACTTATCCCAAAACGGCATTCTGGTGTCCTTGACGATACAACTATACTCCATTTTGGTCAGGCCAAGAGAACTTTAATTAAACCTTCAAGGAAATAAACTGTTTTTCCAACGTGATTATTTTTCTGGCATCAGGAGACAAGGAAGCTGGGAAATACCAAATTCTTTGGGCTGTGGCTCACTGAGATCACCCCAAAGGAAGGATAGCCAAAGAGGACCAGGGCCTTTGGTTAATTGTACACATTGTAGGAGACTGCAGAGGTGTCAGACAGAGCAATTAAATGCCTTCCTGAGTTAATTAACAAAAGGTAGGGCCACTTCCTGCAACTGACTTAAGGCTGTCTTTCAATTACAGCATCTGTACCTGCCTCTCTCTTTCAAAAAACCATGCCAAATGTGGAGGTAAAAAGAAAAAGTTCAGAACCTCAGAGTTAAGTCCATTTCCACTCAGAACTATCTTCCACAACTGCACTGAATCAGAGCACCAGAGGTCCAGCTAGATTTGCTCCACAGGTGGTGGGAAATCCCTCGCCCACTAGCGGACGCTTCTGCCACTATAAGTTGGCAGCCTGAGCCCCATGCCAGGTGGGGAAGGAGGCACCTGGCTGGGCCTTCCTTTTTTTAAAAAAAATAAGATTTCATTAATACAATAAGACATTCATAACATGATAAGAACAAGAACAACTAAGGTGAGGTGCAAAAGCTATTAACAACCACACATCTAATAACTGTTTTCTCAAGAAAGGGTAAACTAAGGTCCGTAAAGTAGGTATTCAGAGTGGTTCCTATGAATTATTTAAATAAATCTTGACCAAGAAGAATTATAAATCCAGATTAATAATTGTTTGGTATGGAAGCTTTGTTAATAACAGGTCATTATTTGACAGAAAGTCCAGAAATGGTTCTGGCTGGGCCTTCCTACATGGCATGTGAGACACCTGGCCAAGTTCTGTAAGGCAAGCTCTCCCTCCCTCCCTCCAGTGGGGGTAGGGCTGGGGCAGGTCTCTTTGGGGGGCAATTTTTCCTCTCTGTCTACCCCTGCCCATCTTCCATCCCACACAATCTCATTCTCCCCTACTCTGCCTCTTACCTCTGTTTGCTTTCTCACCAATTCTCACTGTACATACCCTCCAACCTGACTTTCCTTCCAATATCAGCTTTGGCAACAATAGCCTTTCCCTCCCACTCTTGTTCGCCTAAAGACTCTCCCTTCTAAAGCCCCCCCCCTTACTCTGATTCATTTGCTTCTCTGTTTGGGGCACATTTTTCATTGAATGGAACACTGGGAGGGCTTTGCTAAGTTCCTTTAGAAATTAATTTATTATTCTATTAGTCATTGCTCATTTGATCATAGGAGCTCTGAAAAGAAAAGGCTAAGTTCCTACCATAACAAAAAGTGTCTATTTGGGCTGAGTCCAAGGGAGTAATTTTGCTGCCTATACTGTGAATCACTTCATTGCTTTCACTGGTGTTTATTTGCCTTTTTGTCTTCTCTACCCTGTATCTGTACTTTGAAGACAATAAAAACTTAAACCTGTTGGCTGCCGAAGTGCCTACTTTTTATTTTCATAAATACACTTCCAAGCATGCTTGCATATATACGGACTAAAAGATTCTCTAGGCATGCACGTGAATGCTCATGCTCACACACTTATTCTGTGATAACACAGGCCGTGTGTGTGTGTGTATGTCTTTAGTACAGACACAATTGTATAAAATCTCTGTCTCAACATGGTTCTGTCATGTTGTATGCTGAGTCGAAACCTAGCCCCTAAAGTACAGAGTGCAAACAGAGAGACCTCTCCTTTGTATCCTGTCTCAACCAAAGACTTGTCTGTCTTTTTCCTCCCACATCAGGCTGAGGTCAAATTACAATATGGCACAGCAATAACCTCTCTGATAAGGTTGTCAGAATATTTCAGCTACATGCCAGAGAAGATGATAATTAATTGGAAAGATAACATTAATGTTGTAGGTCATGAAGAGGAGGCTGCAAAAACTGCCATCAAAATGTATGCAGGGGATGAAGTCACAGCCGTCTGAGAGGAGACGTGACCTGCTCAAGAACAGGCACTATCTGCAGAAACAGCGCTGCTTTTTAATCTCAGCTGCTGGCTGAAAACCCTCAGACAAAAAACACTGTCAACTTGACTACTTCCTTTTTAATTGTTTTTTCCTTCAGTAGTGATAAAGTTTAAATAGCTGTTTTGAGATATATGTATTTATTGATTTACTTCATTGAAACCACTCTTTTCTCCTCAAAAGGGACCAATAAATGACTTTGCATCATTCTCCTCTCCTTTATTTTTATCCTCACAACAACCATGTGAAGCAGGTTATGCTGACAGTGTGTAACTGGCCCAAGGTGACCCAGCCACCCAAGATTGGCCCAAGGGTTTTGTTGGGTTTTTTTTGCAAACCTAAGCAAACTATAGACTTGGTGCTTCCCTTCTCCAAGCAGTATAGAGAAAAATAAGATATCTACAAAGAACTTTTGTTCATGGAGCAATCCCACTCTGCTGGAGAGTATGCAGGACTAAAGCTAACCTGTCAACCCAGCAGCACTCTAGGGGAAGGAAGGGTCCCAGTTGGGTACAAAAGGCCTACATGACTGGCCAGTCCATGTGGTTATGATATTCACACTCACCCCAGAAGCAGAGAATCATATCACAGGGTACAGGATCTGTGCAGCTGTGTTTGTGTATGCAACGAGAGAATCTGCTCTCCCACTCAGCAAAGAGAGACTTTGCATTAGGTGAACATCTGTTGACTTGCACATTTTTCGTAAAGCTGAGCTTGATTTTACAAGCAGTATCATCTTAATTTTTATTTTCTGATTGCGAACAGTTCCTTATAGGAAGAAGTATAAGCTGCAAACTTATCTTCTGTTTTCTTAGACATTTTTGGTACAGTGCATCAGACACTTCAGCTAATGATAAATGTCCTCAAGTTCAAACAGATTTCAAGAATGCTTTTTTTAAAGCATTCAGTGGGAAGCAACAGACGGCCTAGAATCGTTTGTAGGATACCTGCTGTCCTCAATTGGATAGTGCAAAAAGTCTTTAGCAGCTTTTATTTGTCTCTCCAAAACACCTAAATAAATTACCATTGCTAAGGACAAGCAACAGTAATTTATTACATGGAAGACAACCACATATCAGATAGAGCATTTAGAAAGAGGTCGAATCCACATTACTCATTCTAAGTCGCATGTTCCCCGCATTCCCCATGCAATCCCGAGTGCCGGTCACATTACCTCATTAAACAGACGCATTTCATTCGCATTTCTCCCGAATACGTGGTCACAGGTTTTCAACGGGAGTTTCACGGTGGCCATGAATGGGCCAATGTGCAATTTACACGGTTTTTTAAAAAATCACCCCCCTTCCTGTCTCTCCGGCCGTTCCGAGAGTTCCTATTGGCTGATTCAACTTGCAAGTGCTCCATAGTCTGCAAAAGACTGTTTTTGACTTCATAGCATTGGATTTATTGATTATGCTGTTTCTGAATCAAATCTGGTAGTTTGAAAAATCATTTTGGGGTGAATCCATCCTCAGAACAGACTCACGAAACTTCCTTTTTAACTGTTTTTTATTTATTTTTATTTTATATTACTGTAATATCGAAATTACGGTGAATCAATCATTCGAAATAAAGAAAACACAAAGCAGGACCTCCATCACTCCTCCATGTTTCCCCCAAGTTATAATCAGTCCCCAATGACATTTTACATTTCCTCGAAAACTGTCAGGGATGATGTTCTATAACCTCACACAAGGAAAATGGGGCGCAAGACATGCGGGCACACTGTTGGGTCTCCATCAATGCATCAGAGAGACAAGACATCGTTATCTATATATCATGATATCGAAATAACGGAAAAGTAATTTTAAAACAATAAAAAAAAAATTTAAAAGGTCGGGAAGATTTGTTCCCGCCTGCAAAAGCGGAAAATGCGGGTGTGGGGTGAATGCGGATTCAGCCAGTGACTATTGGGAACATAATGACACTCCAAGGAAGTGAAACTTCAGTAAAATTCAAGCACTGAACTGTCCTGCATAGGAAATGCCCACGAAAGCTTCCCACATGCTTCCAAATTTCCAAAAAAGAAACGGAGAGAGCCATCAGTGCTGTCAGTGGGGGAAAGAGAGGCATCATTATCTTCAATGATGTTTCTTTATAAGGCAAGATCGAAATAACGGAAAAGTGCGCTCAAAAAAATAAAAAAATGGGCGGGAAAAAAGGTCCCGCCCCAAAAAGCGGTTTTCGAGCGGCCGTGTGACCGGAGGGATGCGCGAGAAAGACGGATTGGAAGCAGGAATGTGAACAAAGAGGAAAAAATCGCGGATTGGAGGCAAATGGAAGATATCCGATAAACATGCGGGTAATGGGTGAATGTGGATTCGACCAGAGTCAGCAAACAATCCTGTAACCATCATTGGAGATGTGTGCTTTGTGCCCAACTAAAGAACTTAAAGGAGAGGGGGAATGAATGTACTCGTTGACCACTTTGTTGGTTTAGTGTATATAAAGCAGAATGGAATGGAGTCAAAATGACTGCTCTTTTTCTTTGATTGCTTTTAAAAGATCAGTTCAATGAGCTTTGCCTATGTTTCTGAAGCATACATGAGATATGCAAAGTAAATGCAGAACAAAACCATTTTTTTTACAAGAGAACTCTTATTTTCTTTTGCTAGTCTGAAAGAACGTTTTCTTTCTTAGAACAAAAAGAAATGCAGCAGTTATCCAACCCCAGGTTCTGAAAAAGTAGAACTGATTCAACTTGATTCCAGGACAGTATCGGAGATGGCAACTTTTGCATCCTATGCCTTTAAGAGCAACTTGATGTATAGAGGCACTGATGCTACCTCAATGGGGTGCAAAACTTCTTCCTCTGAATCCTGCATACCAAGCCTGCAGTTAAAGACACAGACACAGGCCAGGCTAGTTTTTCTGTCTGACAACCCTGAATGTAACAGGTCCATGCACTGACCTTCTTTCCTGAGTTTTTAAAGCAGTCTGGCACATAGAAATGAAGCAGAAGTTTCTGCATCGTTTTACCATTATACCTGGAAAAGCATCACCTGAACTGCTTCTGCACAAGGATTTTTCCACATGATGGGGGGAAGAGGAGGAGCAGGGGTGGGGGGGCAGGCAATAATGAGAAGTGTGGGTAAGGCTGTGTACAGCCACTCCTGCGCTTCCGGCTGCCGCCACCATGGCAGGGGTACTTTTTTTCATAATTAAACATTTTATTTAGAGAAATGAAAGAGACAAAAACAAAGTAAAGTAAGTGCATAATATAAAAGTTATGCAAAATCTAAACTCCTCTCTGTCTGGAGATCAGGGGGCGGGGCCACCAGCCATGTGACCATTTTCTCCGCGGGCAACCCACTGAGTTCCACCACCTCTTTTCCCAGAAAAAAAGCCCTGCTTTAAACTAAAAAGTAATTATTAGATATTTAGCTTCCCCAAACCTAGCTACATGACCTTTCTCCTTCTCTCTTTTTCCCTCTCTGGCAGGGGTACATTTGAATGCCCCACCTAGAAGTTTTTTTTTAAAAAGCTGCTGCTTTTTGTACTCTGTATTTTAGATTTTAAATTATATATTATTGGTTTTAAAGTTGGAATGTTAACGTTTTTTATAATGTATATGATGTAATCCGCCCTGAGCCCACTGATGTGAGGAGGGCAGAATATAAATCAAATATAAATAAAAATAAAATAAAATAAATAAACTTGCTTGATTTGCTTGAGTCATGCTTTTAGGAAAGGCACTTCAAACTTTCTCATTCAGATGGCATGCTGATGTGGCTGGACTGCATTTTTTCCAGAGAGACTACCATAAATAAATAAAGTAAAAGCATAAATCAGCTTTGAGAAAGAACATACCAAGGACAGAGGAAACCTGGAAAGTGGACAATTTGAAGATGACACCTTGTGAATGCTCCAGTTTGGAAGCAAAGGCAGAGAAAGTTGATCAAGACACCAAAACAAATCCACATGGACACACAAATATAAGCTCTATTTTTTCCTCAAAATTGAGTTCTCCGTGAAAGGAATTCATGCCATTTTCCAGAAGGGTAGAATACACATAATTAGTAGGCTGTTGTGCCATGATCATAAAAAACACTCAGCTCCACCTCTCTTGCCTGTCTAGCGTCTATCAGCTGCCAGCACACACCGTGCTTGGCCGAAGAAAACATTAAGGTCCCTTATTGGCTTGCTGGAACCAAGCGTTTCAAGCCTTCTCCTATTAGCTTCCTTGGTTTTGTTTTGTTTCCAGAAAAGAAACATTAACAGTAATAAATAATTCAGCCATTAAACCTGAAATATTATTTATTTTAATAGTACTTTATGTACTTTTGCACAATCAGAGCCAAACCATGTAATCGGTAGATTTGCAAGACGTTTCTGTGGTTAGAAATCCCATTGCAGAAAGGGGATCAAATAATTAAATACACCCACATATAAAATGCTCCCTATACAGAGGAAAAGGAGCATGCAAGGCAAGAGGCTAGGAAAGGACTGTTTTCCTTGACATGTAGGTCTTATGAATGCGTTGGATCTAGTCAGTTTTTTTCACTTAGTCCTGCCCCATTCCCCTCAATCACAGCTGCTATTCCATATGAGTTTTTCTCCATGATCTCCAGCATAGTATTTGGTGGTCAGGGGGGATCCTTTATTCTTTTTTCACCAGCTCAAAAGCTGGTTGGATCCAATTCTGTGAACCCCATTCTCCTGCCTAGATACATTCCTGCAAAAGGTTATGTGTGTTTCAGCTCTTACTGGAGTATTGTCAACATTCCAGTAGCCCAATTGGCTGAGAACTGACTACCAGCCAGGGAGGCCAGGTCTCCCACTTTGGCAGGCAACCTCCCATCCTATGCTGACTCTCTCCACCACTGCTCAGCTGGTTGGGAGGGGGAAAATTCCTGGGAAAATAAGGGATAGGTGATTGGCATTGCTGGTGATCCCATGACATCATTTCTGGCATGACCCCCAAAGGTCCAACAAAATAGAGAGATGGTCTCAACACCTATATATTAAACAAGGACCACAGGTCCAAAGAGACCAATTGCAAAATGACCCCCAAAGGGACTCTAGCTTTAGGTGAATGCTAGAGCATCTCCCACTATGCAATGATTTCACTTCCAGGTTACACCAGAAGTGACATCACTCAGTTGCTGGTGACGTAATGGTATTGACAGCTAGGACCCCCTTCCCCCACAGTAAATCTCCTGCTGTTTTCCATCCTCAGGCTGGCAACTGTAGTACCATCCCTCTACTGAATGGATGTGTGGTTTGAAAGTAAACATGTCAGAGGGCCTGAAACGACAAATCCTTCAGATTGTGCCAGGGAGCATGTTAACATCTTTTTATGATATAAGAAGCTACCTTCTTTTATTGGTACATAATAGATATAAATGATCAAGACTGAATTGAATAAAATCTGTCCTTTATGGGTGAGACAGAGGATTATGTATTGTGGCAGAGCAGTGTACTGGGAGACAGACAAATTCCTATAAAATCCTGCTCCAGGGCAAGACATTTACTGACTAGAATTATCTTTCCCCAGCGACATCTGTGCTTCCCTTATGTGTTTTTAATACCAAAGTCTGCAACACAATAAAAACAATTAAAAATGCTCAAGGGTCACAGAGCTAGATTTAAGCACTAACTAAATTGCACCAGGAATGCCTGAATCCTCATTAGTTGCTCTTTTTTTGTAGGCGTTGGTCCCCTTGTATGGATTTCAGCAAGCACGAGTCAGTTAGCCCTGAAAACTGTGGATACAAATTATCTCTCTGAGTGCATGTTTTGTTTCCTTTTGCACAATTTTACATTAATGCTGTTAAAGTATTTATGATCGGCTGGATTCTTGCCACAGAGAGTTAAGCGTTTTTGTTAGCTTCTAAATTTCAATTTTAAATCTGAAGCAGACAGCTTTTTCATTTTTTTTGTTCTTTTTCCTTATCAAGTGAGCTCTTTTTATTTCTGAAAAAGTTTGCACTGATTCATTTCGCTTTCTATAGCCCTAGTCATATGCTGACAACTCGCATGCTCAAAAAAGCTTTTGGTTTCAGCTTGCTGCCGTTCATTTCCCCTTCCACATCCTTATAGCAGCATCTAACTACCCTTGGTAGAAGAAACAGTCTGTACTGTTGAGTAAAACCCTTTCAGATTAAGGGCTGTATGGGCAAGTTCACATATTATGCTAATGGCATAGCTAGCTACCAGGCACATTATTCTCTTCTTAGGTACAACAGTTGCAACCCATTATCACAAATCTGTCCTTGGATGGATTATGCAGCAAGTAGCATGTGATATTAGGCAAACATGTGGTTTCCATCTGTTTGTTTCCACATCTGAACTGATTTAGTACTTGGGCATAACCACTCCAGAATCTGTTTTCCCTGAAATGTCAACAGAAGACTGCAAAGTAACACAGGAACTGAATGTGGGAATGGAACCAGGAAAGGAGCAATGTGAACAGTGGCTGGAAAGGCCCAAGGAAACGGATATCTTAGGGGGAAAGTACAGGTTGTATACATTTACACAAATTGAACCCCACCTTTTATTTGTATCTTCAGAATGCAGTGGGTTTGTGTGAGAGGGTTATATGTGCACTCACACACGTATTCTCATGAATTAACCCTTTTCTGTTGATGCATATGATCTGACGAAGAGAGCTGTGGTTCTCGAAAGCTTATGCTACAATAAAGTTGGTTAGTCTTAAAGGTGCTAATGGACTCTTGTCCTTACCGTTTCTGTTGGTCATTTTGCTGTTCAAAGAACACTCTCCATTGTTTTTTCAGATACATTCAGAGGTGCCAATATTCAGAATTTCAGCCCTTGACTTCTGAACACTGTCCATGTTTTTTTCTTGAACATAAGTTGCTTTCATTCATTCATTTATGTATTTATTGTCTGCTTTTCTCACTGAGTCTCAAGGAGAATTACACAACGTAAGTTAATATGATCACCAGCTGGGATAGTCAATAAACAATAAAATAGGTTATGCACTGCAGAAATGGGAAAAGACGCATAAAAATATAAATAAATAAATACATAAATTATTTATTTCCTCCATTTTTATCTCACTCTTCCTTCAAGTATTCCAAGACCCTCATTTCAAAGTCTCTGAATGCAGCTTCATACATTACAGTCTCAAGGTAAACCTGCCAAAATGGCTCCTGAGTAGTAGCATTCCATGCAGGGATCATAATAACACTCTTATTATACATGTTGGCCAGGAGTGGGATCTGTACGGCTAGTATGAAGAATCTCTGCGCAGCCCAGCTAGTAAAAACATTTTGTAGACATTGTGTCCCTTGCATTACGTGCTACCACACAGAAATGGTTCTAATTTCTCACTGAAGTATGGGAGGCTTAGATAGATAAGGGAATTTTTTACTTTAGATCAATTGATAAGTAATGATGATGAGTTCTTGTATTTTTCTAACTGAATGGCAATATTTACAACTGCAGCATTTGTTGGTATCCAAATATGGTTTGGCAGTTTTGAGTGCTTTAGAATTTCCCCCACTTTTGGAGATTCTTATTGAATCAATACAGAAAGAGAAACATACAGTATTGGAGGAAGTTTTTCATCTTATTAATTTTGTGTTCGAAAATTTATTTATTTATTTTTGAGGATATTAATGTACTGTTAATGCATAATGCCGTTCATGTTAACGTACTGTTAAACTACTTGCTTGTCTCTTGGAAACTAACTGATGGTCAATGGAAATGGACCCTCCATGCCCTTATGGTTGCTAAAAGACTTAATACTTCAGCACTGGAAAGACAAAAGCCCACTTCCTGTAAATCACTGGATTGAAGACCTTATAAACTTATCATTATTTAAACTTATCACATATAGAAGGCAATTGCATATGGACTTATTTTTATATATTTGAAATCTTCTATGAATGTAACCTATGTATAGATTTGCTAATAATGCGCTGTTTCTTTTTTTCTTTCTTTTTTCTTTTTTTCCTGTTTTGCACTAATAAAATGATTTTAAAAATTTAGAAATTTTCACGGAAGTTGTATCTCCATGTCAGGGCTATACCACTCCATAGCCAGATTGCAGATAAGGGTTCACATAATTGAATGCTCAACAAATTCCAGCTACATAAAAGATCATAATGTTAACAGAAAGGCTCCGCTAGAACCCTTTCCTTGATAGCCAATTCACTATTCCCACTCTGCCATGAAAGCTGTGATGAGTGGCCTTGGACCAGTCATTCACTCTCAGCCTAACATTCTTCACAGGCTGGGTATGAGGATCAAATGGAGGAGAGGAGAATGATGTAAGCTGCTTAGAGTCTCCAACTGGATAGAAAGGCAGGGTATAAATCAAGTCAATAAATATGTACAGATAAAGTTTGTATGGAGGAATATAAGATCAAGTGAGTCCCAACTCATACCAGTTTCCCCAAGGGGGCAAACAATAGCTCTCTATGGCTCTTTCAGATAGGAAAATAGGGCAAGAAGAAGGCTTAAGCTTTCCACCCCCTTGTTACCCAGTCTGAATTAGGACCTTGCAGGCTTCCTGTTTAAAGGACGAAAATGCACTGGGAGCTCCGTGCATGAAACTGTCAGGACCAAGCTACAAGTGACGCCTGACACAGGTTGGACACTTGTCAGCTTCCATCAAGTTTTGATGGGAAATGTAGGCATCCTGGTCTTGCAGCTTGGCTCTCCAACTGATGTCCAATGGACTTTTCAACTGTCACTTGTCCAACATTCCGCCAAGCTGCCTACATTTCCCATCAAAACTTGAGGGAAGCTGACAAGTGTCCAACCTGTGTCATTCATCACTTGTAGCTTGGCCCTTAGTTTCACATCTGGTTTGGTGCTTAGTGATAGTGGGAGAACTAACTGGGCTTCTCAGAAATTTTAGTGGACCCAAATTGCATTTAGGACTCAAATTCAGGTTTGGAGGCACAGGGGGGTTTAACCACACTGGGAGAGTGGTTAGAGTGTTGGACTAGGTTCTGGGAGAGCCAGGTTCAAACCTCCGCTCTGCCATGGAAGGTTTTAGGGTGACCTTAGACCAATCACACATACTCGGCCTAACATACTTCATAGAGTTTTTGTGAAGATAAAATGGAGAAAAGGAGAACAACGTGAGCCACCTTGGATCCCTGTTGGGAAGGTCTAAATGACCCGCCCCCCTTTGTCCTGCACTCTGCAGGCTGGCAAGTTCCAGGTTCCTCCGCAGTAGGGCCAGAAACCTGGCTAGCTAGACTTGGGAGTGTAGACTGAAGGTTGGAGCTGAAGGCAAGTAGCTGGAGCTCAAGCCTAGTGGACTGGTTGATCCAGCAATGCAGCCTTCTCAAGCCTCAGCCTAAACAGGCTGAGAGCTAATCTCGCTTATCTGCATTTGCTGGCAGGTGCTGAGACTCCAGAGACTGGGCTGTGATTTGGACAGCTTCTTGCAAAGAGGTACTGTCTCAGGGCCCTGTTCTGGATCCAGGCTCGGAATGCATGCTGCCTGTCTGGCACTTCGCCTTCTTTGCACTGCCTCTGCTTGGGCCTTCCACCAGCACTGGGGAGGCGGTCCTGGTACTCACTGGCCTTCTTCTCCTTTGCATGCACATGGTTGTGCAAAAGATCCCCTGGCATCTCATCTAATTTGGCCCTAAGAACTACTCTTTCATGATAATCAAAGTCACTGATAAGTATAGTTATTACACATGCATCTTGCACGTTGTGGGCAGCTTATGAAAGACATTTATATTTTATATAGCAAAGAGACCTATGTTGGGACACATTTTAAAAATGCCTCCTTGGCTCCCTCATCTTTTTCTTTTTTAAACATAGTACTGCTATATGTGTTCCATGAAAAAGGATACCCTCTTTCATTTGTAGCTCCAGAGGGTAACATGATGGGGCAAATGATGGGGGCGTTGGGGCCTGAAAGGGGGCATTCTGAGGAAACCTGACAGCTGCAGGCTGAAAAAATGGGCAGGTAATACAGGAAAATTCTTGGTCCTTATCACTATTGGGTCTACTTTAGGCACGCACCGCTGAGGCTGTTTTGCTGCTAACAGAAGGGTGACTGGCAAGTTATATGTATATTTGAACACTTTAATCTTATTTCCACTCCCCTAAGCAAAACACTCAGGGTACTAGCTATAAAACTGTCACCAATGGAAGAAAATGGACCCTTTAAAAATTACCAGGATGAAAGAGGCAATACAAGATAAATTTACCACTGCCTAGAGATTAGATAAATGAGATTTCTGTTGGCTGCCAGTCAATAGAGAGGGTCCCACTTCTGGCACACTATAGCCAGCACTGAAAAGCTGACTATCCTGTACTGGATGGGTCATATGCACACAATCTTTGATCCTAATAGATATGCTTGAAAATTATTATTGGCTGAGAACATGCACTGTTAACAAATCAGTGGCCTTCCCAACCCTCATTTTCCACCAGTACAAGCAACTGCACAGGAACAATATTTATTGAGGGAGGAAGAGTACAATGAACTCTGAAACGAGAGCAGGAAGCAAAGAAGAATAGTGCAGTCTACTAAAATAACATTTCAAAATGACTGTAATCATACCATTCTTTAAAAGTTCAGCTGCAGTCAGGATGAAGCAAAATTTCAGTCATTTGCTGCCTCTACACCAGAAAGAAGCAATCCTGAAAACAGTCATGATAGGGAAAATAGATTATTTAGATGCATGAATATAACACCAACGTGTTTCAAGAGTGTAATTCTTCATCACAATCATTTTCACTGCAGTATCTGTTTTTGCCTTACAAATACAAAGATGTCTGTGGTTGCTGAGTGCTTTTGAAAAGGGAAGGAGAGTTGTATTGGTCTAAGTTTATAGTTTGCATTTATTTTTAAATTAGACCTGCCATGTGAACATGGTTTATTGTATGTATTTTTGGAACATTTTACTGTTGACGTATAGGTGATTTTTATAGAGGAAGTTCACACAGCAATTAATAGAGAAAGAGGCTTTGGCCAAATACATATTTCTTCTCACTATGCACCAAGAACTCAGAAAATCTAATGACATGCCCCATGTGACTATTATTTTGAGCACTCTGCTAGGAAGCTGTTATCGCTGGGATAATTTGTTCAAACAATTTTTTTTAAAAAAGTTATGCAGCCATTTTATCTGGGTGATGGCATTGTTTTTGTGTTGCTTTGTTTACCTCAGTATTTCCCACCAGGCTTCCCACCCTTTTCCTAAATTTAAAATATTTCCCAGAAATGGTTTTTAAATATGCATCCGTAAACATGATCATTGTAACAACTGTTATCTTCATAGCAATTTGAATATGTGTAGGCTGCTGGCCAATAGTTATTTAAATCGGTGATTCTTAAACATTTTGAAATAAGACCCACTTAGGGTTGCCAACTTCCAGGCCAAGATCTCCTGGAATTACAACTGATCTCTAAGCCACAGCAACTAGATCCTCTGGAAAAAATGGCTGCTTTGAAGAGTGAACTGTGCTGAGGTCCTTCCCTCCCCCAAACCTTGTCCTCTCCAGACTTTACCCCACAAATCTCCAGGAATTTCCCAGTCTGGAGCTGGCAACCTTAGAACTACTTCTAAACTTACGCTTTTCTGGACCAACTTGTAAAGTGTCTCCCCTTTCCTCCTTCCTAACATAAATGGCAGGAATCTTTCAACAATTAAGAATGAACACATTTATGGGTGGGTTTTTTAAACATTTGGTAAAGACAAGTGGGACACCCACAAGGACTTGTGGGGAGCATCTCATGTTCCACTCCTGCACCATGTCCTCTTTCCCTTCACTGCCACCCATAGCATCTCTCCTTTTCCTGCTTCCTTTTCTCCTTCCCACCTGCCTTTGTCTGTCCTCATTTTCACCTTTCCCCCTTCCACCCTAGGCAGCCTCACTCCTATGGCCCAGTTGCATGGTGGGGAACCTGCAAGGGCTTGCGGTGGGTACTTCATTTTTCTCCGTATCTCCTTCCCCACACCATTTCCTCTTTCTAGGGTTGCCAAGCCCTCTTACCCTCTTGGCAAGAGCGGTGGCACTCACCTCTTGAAGGTCTTTGTGTGTGTGTGTGTGTGTGTGGCATGACCGGAGCACTCCTGTGGCCTGTGCAATGACATCACTCCTGGAAGTGACATTGTTGTGCTGTGCTGGGAGCACACTCCAGGAGGCCTGTTCCCCTGCCATTCCCCCCCACACACACACACCTGTTACCCAAATGGGGGTCTCCTTGTGAGTTGAGGGAATTAATGTACAAGGAGATACTGTGAGAGGGAGTAACTGTGAGATCTTCCACCAATGTATACCACGATTGTTCCCTTAGAGGACTTTCTAATAACCAGGCAGACTTTCAACAGGAGTGTTTTTTATTAAAGGAGCAGTAAAAGAGAACTTGCACAGAATACACACACAGCTAACTAGAAAATCAGTGAGGAAATGGGAAAGCAGTTTCAGGGGGCCTATAGTTACCAGTCTTGTAGGCACTGCAGCACCAACGACAACCTGCGCTTCATGGAGAGAAAAGGGGAGGGCTCAGACGTATCTGAGAGTGCATGTATGGGTTCAGAACACACACACTGACCACATAGCAGGGCAGTCCAATTATACTATGAAACGTATCCTGGGGCAGGATTGTGTCTTCTGCTCCCAAAACAATAGCTTAATGGCTGTCTCTGGAGGTGAGACAATAAAACTGGGGAAAGTATGATTGTGTATATCTGGGAGGAACCATAGGTAAAAATGGTGATTGATGACCCGTGATATTTGGATGGGAAGGGCTTATCAGGTACCTGAATAGCCCAGATTTGGAAGGAGGAGGATGGGAGATTTGGAAGGGTGTGGATAAGATAAAGCAGGAGCTCCTGGAAGACCTCGTTTGTCTTCAATCTTTGCACATCTCCACGGTGTAGGACAGATAGTTAGTCTTGCCTCATTCTAATATTTTTCCATCTCTGGCCAGATTTGGCAACTGTTCTGCTTACCAAGGCAGCATGTCTGGTGTTTGAAGCAGATGGAGGAAAAGGCTTATGATGTGTCCATACTCATAAGCTGTTCTTTTAGTAGTGAGGGGTGGTGACTGCTAACACAGCCAGGTGAATGGTGGCAGGGGCAGAGGATGGGAGCGGGGGATCCCCCACCCACACTGGGGGACCAACAACTCTACCTCTTCCCCTCCTTCTGACAGCCCTCATAAGCTCTTCTTTCCCTAAGTCCTTTTATCCTTCAAACCCCCATCTTCATCTATATTTGCTAATTTATTTCATTTATATATTGCCTTTCTCCACAGTGGGGACTCAGCTCACATCAGGCTTCTTGCCTCCATATTATCCTCATAACAACCCTGAAAGGAAGGTTAGGCTGAGAGCTTGTTTGGATCAACGTCTCCCAGTGAGCTTTCACAGCAAAGTGGTGATTTGAACCTAGGTCTCCACATCCTACTCTGAAACTCTAGCCACTACACTACACTGGCTTTAGAGGGGGCGACTGTTGGGCAGTAGCAAGCAGCCAGGCCTGGGTAAGCCAAGTCATGTAGTATCAAGTCATGTTGTGGTTGTTTTTGAGCCTGGTGCCAATAAGTCCTCCCTCAAAGGCCAAAACTGCCCTGGAAAGGACCCTGCCCCCTCCTCTTGCCTTTTCCTGACAGAAACCAAGCCTGGAATACTAGCTGAACTCTTATGGTTGCCTAGCAAGAGACACTGAGGGCATCTGGTTAAAGCTATGGGAGCTCCTTTAATCATTTTGGATTTTTTAAAAACCCTCAATGTACTTTTAAAAAAATAGATTTCAGAGTTTTCTGCAAACCTGGGGCATAGGGTTGCCAGCCCCTAGGTGATGGCTGGAGATCTCCCAGAATTACAGCTAATTTCCAGTCTACAGAGATCAGTTCCTCTGGAAAAAATGGCTGCTTTGGAGGATGGACTCTGTGGCATTATAACCTGCAGAGGTTCCTCCCCTTCCCAACCCCCTCCCTCCTCAGGCTCCACTCCCCAAATCTCTAGAAGTTTCTTAACCTGGAGATGGCAACCCTAGGTGTGTAGGAAGATCTGTCTTGTCTGTTCATGGCCCCAGTCTCCAGATTTAAGTATCCACAGATCAGGGCCACGTTCTGTGTTTGATAGTCATTTCACAAATGAAGAGGCAAACCCAAACTTGCCATCAAGCCTCACAGAGCTTCTCCCAGTTCCCCTTGTACCTTCCTAATAGGTGTATCCCATCAGTAGATGGGGAGCCACTAATGGGGGAAAGGGTTCTTACAGGGCCATTTCAGGGCGGGAGGGCATGAGCATTCTCTTCTCCCATGCTGCAGTCCCAGTCTGAATTGGGGCCTGTGTGTGCCTGGGAATTGGTGAAGTCAAATCATACAGACCCAGGCAGAACCCAAGGGGAGAACGTGTACGGCCCAGTATTATACTGCTTCTAGAATAATGGGCTTCCTTTAAACAGAGCTGCCATAGCCTGCAGACTGTTTTACTTTTGTGGCCAAATCATTTGCCAGAATTTTTGTAAAAATCAAAAAACCCTGCAACCACAAGCAGCCCCAATCTTGTTTGTTGATAATGATCTCTCTTTTAATAGTTCTGACAGTTGCTATTCTAACATGGCAAGAAACAGAATAAGGAACAAGGAGGTCTCTCAATAAAAACTAGATTAAACTGGATAAAACTAGATAAACGTTTAAGAATTTTGTCATTAAGACCTTGGGAGCCCTCATAAACATGCTTGTTTTTTAAGAGCCGTAATGTTGACTGCATATGGGAAAAGCCATATGCACCTCATAACCCACATTTACCACATTGCTGTTCATGTGAACCATTTAGTAAAATCATTTTTTAAAATTCAGCTCAGTAAAATGAAGGACTTCAGGACGGGGTTTTCTTGGAGTAGAGATCTTTTAGCCATAGTCTTATTAGCTTTATTATTTAATTACAACATTTTTTAAATTGCATTTACCTATTTTTCAGGAAGTTCATAGCAGCTAGGAGGATGTGATGTCACTTCCAGGTGAAACTTTAGGAATTTCCCATTATCTATATGGTAAGTACCATAGAGACTGGGGGAAATTCATATACTGTCACTGGGGAGGCCTTTTTCTGGCAATTTCCTCCTTCCTCTTCAGTTTCTCAAGGGCAGGGAGGGGATTGCAGACATGGGCAGGGCTTTACCAATTGCAAACAGGCAAATGGCAAGACTAGCTCTAGATGAGCACATTGTTATATGGAATCTCATGTTTAAATCAGGGGATTCCTGCATTCTCTGCGAGACAAAATTCCCTTGGGGAAGCAACCTGAGTTTGTTATCTGACCTGCAGTATAGATGTCCTATGCCCTGGACTCCCTGAACAATTGCCTAATGCGTTTATCATGTAGGAATCTTCACAGGGATGAGCAAAGTTAAGCAAAGAGGAGATTTTCTCCTTTTGAGAAGGCCGGTCCCTTACAGGTCTAGGGATGAAGTGCCAAGACCTTGTAGAGTTTCGTTGTCCAACAGGCTTCTTTCTTCTTCAGCGCCAATAAATTTGTAGAGGCTCATATGAAAGGATAAATTATAGTTGCCCCCAATTTTGCTTTGGGCTGCAAAGGGGACATGAGGAAGTCATATTCTACAGGCAGAAGTCCTTCCATTTGTGGAAACACTCTGGTGGATCCAAGCCTCTTGTTTATATTACTGCCCCTTTGAAGAAGTAACTGACTCTAGGAAAAGAAGGAAAGAAGAAAACCCTGATAACTGAGGTGAATTTGGTTCTCAGAGAGTTGCAGTCTGTGGTTGTTATGTTTTCAAGCAATAAAAGGCTAGCAATAAAAAGTACGTGCTAACCTCACTATTATATATCTTAGGTTAGCCATGATAAATTGCTTGAATTCCTATGACTGGTCAAGAACCAGAGTACTCAGAGCAGAACCACAAGTGACAAAAGGCAGAGATTGGACACTTGTCAGCTTCCCTCAAGTTTTGATGGGAAATGTAGGCAGCTTGGCGGAATGTTGGACAAGTGACAGTTGAAAAGTCCATTGGACAGCAGTCAGAGAGCCAAGCTGCAGGACCAGGATGCCTACATTTCCCATCAAAACTTGAGGGAAGCTGACAAGTGTCCAATCTGTGCCTTTTGTCACTTGTGGTTCTGCTCTTATAGAGAAAGAAAGTTCCTGAAGCCCAGATTGTAATGTAGGACTTTTGCTGGGCTAACAAAATTACTTCAGATTCTAAATTTATCACTGGCTCCCATAATGGGAGAAGGGGGGCAGGAAAAACAAGAGTGGGGGTGAGGTAAAAGGAAGAGGGAGTGCCAGTAGGATGGCATCTGTCGCTGTCCTCAGTCAAAAGTCTGGTGGAACATCTGTGCCTTACAAGCCCTGTGGAACTGCTTTAAGTCATGCAAGGCACGGGTGTTATTCAGCAGAGTGTTCCACCAGGTAGGAGGCAGAGTAAAAAAAAGGCCCTGTCTCTGGTTTAGGACAGCCAGGCTGCTTTTGGACCAGGGATCATTAGCAGATTGTTCTCAGCATAACGCTCTTCGGGGAACATACCAGAGGAGACTGTCCTGAAGATATCTGGGTCCCTGACCTCTCAAGGCCTTAAAGGTCATTACCAAGACTTTGAACCATATTTGGTACTCCACCGGAAGCCAGTGTAGCTGATGTAGCACAGGGGGAATGGGTCTGTCCACAATGTTCCAGTTAGGTTTCCTGCTGCTGTGTTCTGGACCTGTTGAAGATTCCAGACCAGTCTCAAGGGTAAGCCAGTGTACAGTGAGTTACAGTAGTCCAGTCTAGAGGTGACCATCACATACATTACTGTGGCTAGGTTGTGGCAGGACAAGAAACGGGCCAGTTGCCTCACTTGGTGAAGCTGGAAAAATATCCCACCTTTCTCCCCAGTGGGACCCATAGCAGCCTATATCATTCTTCTCTCCTCCTTTTTATTCTCACTACCAACCTGTGAGGTAAGTTATGCTGAGAGTGTGTGACTGGCCCAAGGTCACCCAGAAAGCTTCCATGGTGGTGTGGCAGGGTTGGCAGCCTACAGATGGTGGCTGCCTACAATTACAACTGATCTCAAGCCAAGAGACCACTTCCTCTGGAGAAAATGGCTACTTTGGAGGGTGGACTCTATGGCATTATACGTCAAAGAGGCTCCCCTCCCCCTCAAACCCTGCCCTACCGTCTCCACCCCCCAAATCTTCAGGAATTTCCCAACTTAGACCTGGCAGCCCTAAATGGATTCGAATTTACATCTCCCTGATCCTAGTCCAACACTGTAACCACTATACCATGCTGACCACCTGAAAATCCCTTCAGCCGCCTGAAACTCAAGCCTTGATAGGTGGCATCTTGCCACTGCATGCTACTTTTATGGCAAAAAAATTTCTACCACAGCAGAGGTCCCCACTGTTTGTGCAACCCCTTAACCCTGTGGCAATTTTAGAAGGGGCTGAAGGCCAGTGGAGAGTTGTTGTACTTGCCACTAATATTTGGCACACGGACACAGAGGCTTACAAATAAAATTTTATTGCTGATTGCCTTAAAATATTTTTATCTTGCCTTTTTGCCTCCAAGGCAGCTCACGGTACAATTAAAGAACATTCCACACAATAAAAACAATAAAAGTATTAAAATGGGCCAATATTTGTGTAATAGTATGATTTTTTAAAACATTTTAGCATAAACCTTTAATCTTATAATAAACTTAAAACAAATGGATTTATATTCTCCTATGTAATACTGATGCAGAGAAGTGACCGTCTGAGCCAGCCAGCTCATATTATTTGGTATTGTTACATATTAACAATATGACATAGGCGCCTAACCATGTTTTTCATTAGTTACCAAATACCTCAGTTTCACCGTCACATTCTTAATCACATCAGTCTTAGATATCTTGGCTTAGCTACCCACCAGTGCATAGCTAATGCACGCTTCATTATTTGGTGTGGATTATGATGAGGGGTCTGACTTCTGAGTTCTGACATTCAACACCATGCTTGACACTTACAACATTTCAAGCAAGTGCAGACACAGTTTTAGAGCTCTAATCCAAGTTGTTCACAGTAAGAGCTGTTGTGGAGGATAGTCAAAACTGTCACCACCCAAGCCTCATCACTTCCTGCCCATAGAACATTTCCCCTGAATGTTATCATTCTTCACACTTTTAATTACAGCCCTGTTGCGAAGTTTACTGATACATTTGATGACATCTCCCTATTTCTCCTTTTATGTTATTGTTAATAAGAATAGGTCTTTATTCTTTAATACTGCAGCTTGTTTTGGCATTTCTTTAACACAGAAGACATTCGTTTAAATGCATTTAAATGGGAAACACACAGATAATGCATGCAAAGGGAGGGGTTGTTGTTATACCATTCTGTCACCAACTATATGGAGAATTGGTGTGGGGCATTGTTGCACAAGATCCACTTATTCTAAATTTATATCAAAGATGGGATTTAGGGCATTTCATTAATTATCTTTTTAACCCTGTTTTTCTCTGTCACCATTTCCCCTTCAAGGTAAAACACTCTTTTTAATACGCTGGTAGCTTGGCATTTATTTGGCACAGAATAGACAGACGTTGACATTAAGGAGTAATGAGGACCAATATATTTATTAAGGAATGAATTATTAAATTGATAATATCATTTTAAGCAGGAACACTTTGTTGGAAATCAACTTTATCTGAGGGAAGTGGCTGGCAAGCCCTGTGCTGGTTATCAAATAGCCAATCTCCCTTATCTCCCCAAGTCAGGCCTTACAGGGCTCCACTTTGCTCTAAAATAATTTCTTTCTGGTCAGTTTTTTCCCTGACTGCTCTGTATCTTGAATACACCAGTTCTGAATTGATTTCTCCCTGGTCAGGACTGCTCACTTAATACATGAAACAGCAGAACCACAAGTGACAAAAGGCACAGATTGGACACTTGTCAGCTTCCCTCAAGTTTTGATGGGAAATGTAGGCAGCTTGGTGGAATGTTGGACAAGTGACAGTTGAAAAGTCCATTGGACAGCAGTCAGAGAGCGAAGCTGCGAGACCAGGGTTGAATCCACATTACTCATTCTAAGTTGCATGTTCCGTGCATTCCCCACGCAATCCCGAGTGCTGGTCACATTACCTCATTAAACAGACGCATTTCATTCGCATTTCTCCCGAATATGTGGTCACAGGTTTTCAACGGGAGTTTCACGGTGGCCATGAATGGGCCAATGCGCAATTTACGCAGTTTTTTTAAAAAACCACCCCCCTTCCTGTCTCTCCGGCCGTTCCGAGAGTTCCTATTGGCTGATTCAACTTGCAAGTGCTCCGTAGTCTGCAAAAGACTGTTTTTGACTTCATAGCATTGGATTTATTGATTATGCTGTTTCTGAATCAAATCTAGTAGTTTGAAAAATCATTTTGGGGTGAATCCATCCTCAGAACGGACTCGTGAAACTTCCTTTTAACTGTTTATTTTTTTATTTTATATTACTGTAATATCGAAATTACGAAATATCGAAATAATGACACTCCAAGGAAGTGAAACTTCAGTAAAATTCAGGCACTGAACTGTCCTGCATTGGAAATGCCCACGAAAGCTTCCCACATGCTTCCAAATTTCCAAAAAAGAAACGGGAGAGAGCCATCAGTGCTGTCAGTGGGGGAAAGAGAGGCATCATTATCTTCAATGATATTTCTTTATAAGGCAAGATCGAAATAACGGAAAAGTGCGCTCAAAAAAATAAAAAAAAATGGGTGGGGAAAAAAGGTCCCGCCCAAAAAAGTGGTTTTCGAGCGGCCGCGTGACTGGAGGGACGTGCGAGAAAGACGGATTGGAAGCAGGAATGTGAACGAAGAGGAAAAAATCGTGGATTGGAGGCAAACGGAAGATATCCGATAAACATGCGGGTAATGGGTGAATGTGGATTCGACCCACGATGCCTACATTTCCCATCAAACCTTGAGGGAAGCTGACAAGTGTCCAATCTGTGCCTTTTGTCACTTGTGGTTCTGCTCTAAGACACCAAGGTGCTGTTCCTTGAAGACTCTATTGCTCCCTCAGCTGAGCATCTCCTCTCCCTCCAGAATCTGTCGTCTTCTCAGTACCCTTGCAGACTGCAGGGTTCTTTCTTCAGCTGCTCCTCTCTGTTGTCCTCTTCTTCAGCTCTTTTTGTTGAAGACACAATTGTTGACCACCCAAGTGTATTGTCTAACCAGACTGTCTGTCCTTTTATTCTCTCCAGCTAGACGCTTCAGCCAATTAAAGTCCACTATGTCTCAGGTTTCTCAGCTCATTGATCTTAAGCTAAAGATCAGTGAGAACGGGTAAACTGTCCACTAACCAATCATACATTGGAACAAGCAGAATGACACATACAAATATAAGATGGACTCACCAAGAACCCTCAAGAAAGAATCCTTATCCTTTGATAAGGGTAATGATGAAACACTCTACTCTTTAATAGGCTGCCCAGAAGACTACATATTTTATATCCTTGTTTCCAGCCTAGAAATAAAATCCCCTCACAAGCAATTCTTATGTATAAACATGACCTTTTCCTACAGAACTATTATTTATACTTTTTAAGATACATCTGATACACAGGGGCTGCTTCCACATGGTAATTTTTTTCCTCATGGGCAGTAGGAAAAACCCACAGTATTTGAGAGCATCCAAAGGACAATCATGGCTAATTTGGGCATCTGTCTCCTGAATTTCCCCCTTTGAGCTGGATTAAAAACAAACAGCTATATGGCTCAAAGGAAGGACTTGGGTGTATGTGTGTGTGTAGCCACTATGAGGAGGGGGTGGAACTAAGCTCAGAGCTAAGCTACAAGTGACGCCTGACACAGGTTGGACACTTGTCAGCTTCCCTCAAGTTTTGATGGGAAATGTAGGCATTCTGGTCTTGCAGCTGTAATGGAAAGCCAAGCTGTAAAACCAGGATGCCTACATTTCCCATCAAAACTTGAGGGAAGCTGACAAGTGTCCAACCTGTGTAAGGCGTCACTTGTAGCTTGGCTCTCAGTGTTCTCTTCCCTTCAACTGTTAGGATTCTCCCCCCTTTCCCAGCTGAGCTACACTGTAACATTATAATATAGCTCAGCAGGGAAAGGGAGGGAAAAGGGAGGGGTTCCAAGCTATTGAGAGTACCAAAATCATTATCATGTCTGGGCATGAGCAGAGGGCTGGGAGAGGCAACAGCAGCGATCACAGTGGGATCGGGTGCATGCAGATACTATTCTTGTCTATTGTTGCTGCTGACATGGTTAGGGGGCGGGGTAGCATTTCTGAGGCCCTGGTGGGGGAACCGCCAGGGTTTTAGTTTTTTTTCTCCACAGTGTATATTGTATTATGAGACTAGCAATTCTGCCTCATTGGGGATGGATGCAAATCATACTGTAAAAAAACTACCATCCTGGCAAAATTTGCTTCACACTACGTCATAGGATTTATTATTAAGGGGCTGATCTTGATAGAGCAATTCAAACGCACAGTTTAAGCAAGTCTTCTGATAAAAAGTAGATAGAAAGCAAAACAAGAGGCACCTCCAGAATCAAGACCGGGCAACTTGGTGGTAAATGCCACACTGGAGGGAAACATGATAAATAAACACTATTAAATTTTACACCATCTGCAATACAAAGAACAGGATTTATATATGAGAGTTTGCTTTTTGTATTCAGCCAACATCTATGTAAATTTGTCATTTTGTAATATTTATTGATTTTTCTAAAGAGATATTTTGTTACATATTTATTAAGCACTAGTCACTTTTCACCTAAAATAATTTTCAAAAAAATTATGTTTATAAAATTTAATAATGTTTATTTATTGGGTTTCCCTCCAGTGTATCTATGTATCTTCCCTCTTATCCATCTTGCTCATCTCTGGATTATCCTTCTTGCATAGCTTCAAAAATATGTTTCCCAACAAATTCAAAGTTCCAAACTTACTGAACAAAGAGTACATCATAAGGGAAACTTATCACCTCAACAGATTGTTTCTGATGCCAGGTTTTGCAATTCCTGGATGACCTTAGCTTCTGGCTAGGAATTTGTTGTTGTGTGTAAATGTTTATAAATGAAATAACTTTAAATTTCCTGTACCATATCCAGACCATACAGTTACCAGCAGAAAACATTGGGTTGGGTCCAACCAGCTTCCCACTGTTCAAAATGGGAGGAATGGGTTCCCTTTCACCAGTATATATGTTATGCTGTGGATCATGGGACCTGCATGAACAAACGCCATGTATGATTGGGGCTGTAATAAGTAGGAATTGAGTGAGACTGAGTAAAAAAGTCAGCTGAATTCAGCCCATAGGCTGGGATTCAAAGATCTGCACAACCAGTTTTGCATGCCTGGCAGGTAGGTTGTCAGCCAAATGCTGGCAACCAGTAAGAAGTGGATGGAGGCAGGGAGATATGTAAATACACAACATTCCAAAGCCACAACATCACTTTCAGCACAACCCCAGAAGTGATGTCAGCATGCCAACGCAAGGCTCTAGGATTCCTTCCAGGGTCATGGCAGAAGTGATGGTGCGGTGTCGGAATGTCACATATTCTCCCCATTGTTTCCTCACCCAAGCAGCCAGCAGGAGATCATGCACCATAGTGGGGAACCAGGCAGCCTTACTTTTGAGGGGAGGGGAGGCCCTTAGGCTTCTGTTTCTCAAACAGTAGATTTTTATGCCACACATGGCAGACTACTTTTTAAACTGAGGTAGTTTCAGAAGTAGTTTGTAATATGACATACGGATCTGTTTCAAAGTGGAAAGCAAGTTTTAAAAAATCTTCTGAGCACACCGGAGGAATATAAATGAGAGATGAGCTACTGAAATTCCATGTGCTTTTTGAAGAGATGTTATAGCAAATAGGGTAAGCCAGGACTAACATGCGACACTCCTTATGACAACATGAAGCACAACTGGCACCATATTCCCACTCTGTAGTATTAGCAGCTGCAGAAGTAGTAGAAGCACCTGAGGTGGAGGTATAAGTTTTGGCTACTGTTCTCTTCTGTTTCATTGTCCAAAACATTCACTGCCATCTACAAGCAAACTCCAAGGACACACTGCAAGGAGCGACCCACCATCTGGGAATCAATGTCAGTACATGATACGTGTCAAATGATGGCGAATGTAGTAAATGTCACTTTTAAGCCATTGGAAAAATCTGCTCTAAAAACAATTCTGCCACATGACCTAACCTAAAACACAGTATGACAAGGGTATTTATCTAGCAATTCAGTCTAGTTAGCACAGTTGGTTTTTGGAAATATTCCAGTAAAGAATCACTATCGCAGCTGGGTCAACTACATCAACAATGGAAAATACATTTTAAGGACTAAATAGCCAGGATTGTGGATGGCAAACATTAGCAATGTATTTTTTTCTTATTTCTCCTTCTGGAATCATACTTTTAAGAGCTAGCTATGCTTTTATAACTCATAAGTAACTTTAATTGAGCTTCTTTTTTGGGCTGTACAAACCAGGTCCTTAGGGTTACAGCCCCAGGAATACTTTCCTGGGAATAAACCCCATTGACTAAAATGAGACCAAGGTCGTTTCCACACGGCTTACCTTATTCTGCAAAACAGCGAAATCTCACGCGAAATCTCGTGAGAAGACACTGTTATCACACGAGAAGACGCTGTTATCACGCGAGAAGACACAATAACAGCGTCTTCTCACGAGATTTTGCGTGAGATTTCGCTATTTTGCAGAATAAGGTAAGCTGTGTGGAAACGGCCCTAATTTCAAGTAGACCTGCTTAGGATTGCTTCCTAGGTTTCCTTTGTAAATGTCATCTGATGAGTGAATTTACAGATAATTTCAGGAGCTCTTATATCTGTGGGCAAATAACATCCAAGATGTTGCAGTCTCAAATAATAAGCTTTGGCTCTTGAAAGCACATATCCTGGAAACCTAGATTGTCTTTAAGGTGCTACTGGACCCAAATCTTGCTCTTCTATTAAAGACCAACAGGGTCTACCTGAAACTGAATTCTAGGCAGGTTCCTTTTCCTCATGTGTGTTACTTCAAAAACTGTGTCCTTGGATGACAAAGAGGATGGCTGTGGTGTCATGAAATTCATAGCAAGTAGAGTCGGTTGCGGGAAAAGTAAGCAGTTAAGTGATTCAAAAGTTTTAAGTGTAAGGCAATAGCTAGAAATTAGTCTAACTTCTGCTGTGGTCATTCAGACCAATAGGACATCTACCAACATCCTGTCTGTGGCTAATGGCCAGCTAGATAGAGGCATAACTACCCATGGAACATTGGGAATTTTGTGAGTGAGTTCCGAAGTGGATCATTTTTTAAAAAGCAGCCCGGTGAGCAATGCTCCTATTCAGAGTGGCACAGAGCAAGAGGAAAGGGGTTACACATCTTCCCTATGCTATTGTCCCAACCAGAAATGGCTTTGCAAAACAGCTATTTGCCTCCTTGTGGTAGACACATAGGTTTGATGGTGGTGGTGTCAGACTTGTGGCTAGATAACGTTCTACTCCAGACTACCTTCTGCAATTAGACAACAGTCCATTGTTTCCAAAAGGTTTTTACTGAAGAATTAGTTCATTATAGTCCACTAGCCTGAACACAAGGTCCAGGATGGTACATGTGCATTGTTACCAATGAAAAGCAAAGCATGAGGAACAGAGTAACAGATCACAGCAGGCCCAACCTCCCCCCACAGTTCTCAAAACATCCCCTTTGAAGCCGAAAGCGCGGAAACTTCCCAAGGCCGGTTCTTGGTGGAACGTTGGTAGCCAAAACAATCCTTTTCTGTGAGATAGCTGCCTGGGAACCTTGGCACCTGGAAGAGAACACTTAAACACTGAAAGGATTAACAATGGAGTCGGTTAAGCAAAGGCACACAAGAAGGAAGTCTGGTCCTGACATTCTGCCCCCCCTAAGCTGCTCCCCCCCTGGTTTCTGCGGGTAGCGGGAGTGGAATGCCTTAACTAATCTAGGGGCATGAACATGTACAGAGTTCACCCATTCATCAAACCCAGAGTCAAAGTCCTTCCACCTAATGAGATAAAACAACTGATTTCTTTGTATTTTAGAGTCCAGTATTTGTTGAACTTCATAGTGGGTTTGATCATCGATCAGAGTGGGGATTGGAGGTGCACGGGTGTGCCATTGATCAGCAGGAGGGGCTTTCTTCAACAAACTTACATGGAAGGTATCATGTACATGACGAAGATTCTTTGGCAGATTTAGAGCAACAGTCACTTTGTTGATTACTTTGCGAACAGGAAACGGTCCTAAAAATTTCAATGCTAGCTTGCGGCTGGTTTGGGTTGTTTTCAAATTCTTGGTGGAAAGGTAGACCAGATCGCCCGGCTGTAATTCCCATTCTGCCGCGCGGTGGCGGTCAGCGTATTTTTTGTAATCCTGTTTGGCTTTGATGAGATGTTTCTTAATCTGCGTCCACTGTTGAGCTGCTTCCCCCCACCATTCGGTGACGTCTTTGGAGGCTGTAGTAGGGGGAGGAAGCGCCTCGAACGGGAAGGGCTTGAAGTGGAAGCCATAGACAATTTTGAAGGGAGTTTCTCCCGTAGAAGCGTGCACGCTGTTATTATACGAGAATTCTGCCAAGGGGAGCAAATCAAACCAATTGTCCTGTTGAAAATTAATATAACAGCGTAGAAATTGTTCTAATATCTGATTTGTTTTTTCCGACTGTCCGTCTGTTTCTGGGTGATGGCTTGAACTCAGACCTTGTTCAATACCCAGAAGTTGTAAAAGCTCCCGCCAGAAGTTGGCAACGAACTGTCCGCCGCGATCCGAGATCACCTTGGATGGAAAAGAATGTATTTTTACAATGTTTTTTATAAAGATGTCAGCTAGCTTTCTAGCCGAAGGAATTGTAGTACAGGGTATAAAATGGGCTTGCTTGGAGAATAAATCGACTACGACTAAGATACAATTGTGTCCCTTGGAGGGGGGCAAGTCTGTGATAAAATCCATGGAAATTATTTCCCACGGTCGGCTTGGCGTTTCTAGGGGTTGCAGGAGTCCCGGAGGTTTTCCTTTTCGGGATTTGGCGCTGAGACAAATGGGGCAAGACGCTACATATTGTGAAATGTCCTTGCGCATGCCCGGCCACCAAAATTGGAGTTGTACCAAGTGAAGTGTTTTTAAGTACCCATAATGTCCCGCTGTGGGAGCATCGTGACAGCGTTGTAACACTTCTTTCCTTAAGCTTTTGGGTACATAGAAGCGATCTCCCCAGAGCCATTCCCCCTGATTGGATTGTTGCAGTTTGTCTTTGGGCACATCGTCCCCCTCCTTTTCCACTTCAGCTTTTAATTTTTCTCTCCATCCCTGGTCAGGTTGGGGAAAGCGGGTGGTGCTGCTGCGTGTTGTCACCACGCCCCCTAATTGCGTAGGTGAGAAGACCGTGTCTATTGTCTCCTCCCTTTTGCTTTTGTGCTGGGGCATGCGTGATAGAGCGTCCGCCAAGAAGTTGGTTTTCCCAGGGAGGAAGTTCAATGTGAAGTCAAATTTAGAGAAAAACTCCGCCCATCTCAGTTGTTTGGCGTTTAGCCTGCGAGGGCTGCGCAGAGCTTCTAAATTTTTATGATCCGTCCAGACTTCGAACGGATGGCGGGCTACTTCTAACCAATGTCTCCAGGTAGTGAGAGCCGCTTTTACAGCAAAGGCTTCCTTTTCCCATACATTCCAATTCCTTTCCGATTCTGAAAATTTTCTGGAAAGGAAGGCGCAGGGTTTGAGCTTTTCATCCGTCCCCCGCTGTAGCAGTACACCCCCAATTGCCGTGTCGCTGGCATCGACCTGTACTATGAACGGGCGACTGTCGTCGGGGTGTTGTAGAACGGGTTCTGATACAAACTGCGTTTTAAGGCGATTGAATGCCGTTTGGCATTCCGCCGTCCAAGCCAGTTTTGCACTTGGTTTTTTGGCTTGGTCCCCCTTATCTTTGGTTTTCAACAGTTCAGTTAGGGGGAGTGTGATTTGGGCGAAATTTGCAATGAACTCTCTATAGAAGTTGGCAAAGCCCAAGAAGGATTGTAATTCTTTGCGGATTGTGGGGGTTTGCCAATTTAGCACTGCTTGTATTTTACTTGGATCCATTTTCAAACCCTCCTTAGAAATACAATAGCCCAAGTAAGTGAGTTCCGTTTTGTGAAATTCACATTTGGAGAGTTTAATAGGTAACTGGTTATTCATGAGGGTGGTTAAGACTCTCTTTACCAGATCTACGTGTTCCTCTTCAGTTTCTGAATAAATTAACACATCATCCAGATACACCACTACACCTTTATAGAGGAATTCATGCAGAACCTCATTAATCATGGACATGAAAACTGAGGGGGCTCCGGCCAGGCCAAAAGGCATAACTAAGTATTCATATTGGCCGAGTGATGTGTTGAAGGCTGTTTTCCATTCATCCCCCTCTCGAATACGAACGTGAAAGTAAGCATCTTTCAAATCTAATTTCGTAAAGATCTTACCTTGAGCCACGACGTTGAGTAGATCTCTTATGAGCGGAATAGGGTAGGCATTGCTGGAAGAGACCGCATTAAGACCTCGAAAGTCCGTGCATAATCTCAAGCCCCCATCTTTCTTTTTTACAAAAAGTACTGGTGCTGCATGGGGACTGTTAGCTGGCCGAATAAATCCTCTTTGAAGGTTGAGGTCGATGAATTTGCGGAGCTCCTCTCTTTCGTTGGGACTCATAGGATATAGGCGGCCTTTGGGCAGCGAGGCGCCAGGTAAAATTTCCACAGCACAGTCTGTCCTCCTGTGAGGAGGTAACGAGTTGGCTTCTTCTTCTGTGAAGGCTTGGGTGTACGCCCTGTATTGTTTGGGTATTAGGTTGATTTCTTCCTGGGAGAGGAGAGCCGGTTCGGTTGGGGTCGGATCTTTTCCCCAATTTTGATCCCACCGATGACTTTTGCATGGCTCATGGGTAAATGTGATGCTTCCCTCTGCCCAGTTAATGTAGGGGTTATGGTCGCATAACCACCGGCTCCCCAGAATCAAGGGGTACTTTGCTGTGGCACTAATAACGAAAGATCTTTTTTCCCAATGTTGTCCCATGCCTGTGATGATTGGCATGGTTTCTGTAGTCACTGGATTCATGTTAGTGCCATCCATTTGCTCGAAAATGACCGGTATGTCTAAGTCTTTGACAGGGAGTACTAGTCCGTGTACCAAGGCTGGTGCAATAATGTCTCTAGAGCAGCCCGAATCAATGAGGGCTTGTACCCGGATGTGCATCTTTCTGTCAGCATTCACTAAAGTCACTGGTATGAAGAGTATGGACCCATACGGTCGGTTCGGAACCGGAACTGACTGAGGTTTGATCTGCCGTTTGGGTCCTTTCACGACAGATCCATTTCGTTTCCCGAGGAGGGGCTTTCTGGATTCTCCCCTCCCGCCATCGCCGTTGGATCATATTCCATCACTTCTTCCAGTTCTAGCCCCCTCTCAGGGGGATTTCTTCTCGGCGCTCCCCTACCTCTTGCCGTTCTGGGGGCTGGAGTAGGGCGCGGTGGCGCCGGGTAGGCAGCGGGGGCTGGGCGTCTGAGTTGGAGCAGAGGTCTTTGCACAGGCCGATAAGGACATTGCGCTGCAAAATGACCACTTTGTCCACACTGCAAACACAATCCTTGTTGCCATCTAGCATCTCTCGCTCCACGGATAGCGTAGCCAGCCCCCCGGCTCCCTCGAGCAGGAGTGGAGGAGCGTCTCTGGCCCGGAGGTTGTTGGTGTTGTTCCACCAAACGAACTTCCATCAGACGGTTTTCTACTTCACAGGTTAATTGTATCCACCCCAACAGCGTAGGAGGATTATCTTGCATTAAAGCTCTGTCCAGCAATCTAGGGTTTAAACCCTGTTTAAACATGATAATCTTGGTGGATTCCTCACACCTTGGGCATTTGGCAGCGAGTTGTCGGAATTTTGCGGCATAGTCTCTAGCCGACATGCTGCCTTGCCTGATAGCCTGCAAATCTGTTCGGGCTCTGGTTTCTTCTAGGGGATCCTCATATTGAGCTCGGATTGCGTCTACCAGCCCTTGGAGGGTATCTAACTCAGGGGCCCCCACGTTATACAGTCCTACATACCAGTCAGCTGCTTTGCCTTGAAGACGTGACCCCAGATGTTCGATTTGACTAGCTTCACTTCCGAAAAGATGCCCCCAACGATTAAAAAATTGCACTACTTGTACTAGAAAAAATCCCAATTTGGAAGGGTCCCCATCGAACGTAGCATCCAACTTGACCCAACCCATTGGAAGGTCTTGTCGAGGGGCCGGCGCCGGCATTGGATAGACATCGAGTGGTTCGAGGGGTTGTCGCGGGGCCGGGGCCGGCATTGGATAGACGTCTAGCGGGCCGAGGGGTCTCGGAGCTGGCGGCATCTGTGGTCTCTGTGGTAGAGGTTGTTGCGGGTGCGGTCGCGGCTGGCGCAGTGGAGGTACTCCCGGGCGCGGCTGGGGAAAAAGTCCTCTCGGTATAGGTTGCGTCGGCCGCGTTGGTGCTGGGTCCGCTGCCCCTCTCGGCCGCGGCTGATGGGGGGCCGGTCATAATGGTTGGGGATGGAGTGGTAGTGGACGAAGCGGAGGCGTATCACCTCGCGGCCCCGGGGTTGGTCCCGCTTGCGTTGTAGGTGGAGGGGCTACCGGCTGATCAGCTTGCGTCGTGGTTGGAGGGAGGATTGGACCCCCCGGTTGTATCGGTTCCCCTCCGCCGTTGGTGGGACGGGGCTCCCCCGGTTGCGGTCCGTCACCCCCTCTACTGGTTCCGTCGTCAACTGGTCCGGCCGGCTGGTCAGGCTGGGAATCATCTGGGCATGAATCATCGGGAACGGGTCCTTCTCCGGGGACCTCTTCCTCATCCCCCGTCTCTGGTGGCTGTTGCGGCCAGGGTTGCGGCCGAGGCAGGAGCGTTTGGAGATTGGCCAGACTCTGGCTGATGTCTGGCCATCCAGCGGGCCGTTCACGACCGCCGTCCCCCGCGACTAGCACCGACAGCAAGTGGACGGCACTGGCTAAACTTTCTTCCATATTTATGAGTCTGTTTTCCAAGAGCTGTACTCTCCCCATGGTTTCTTCACCCTCAGCAGCTTCGGCCGTCTGCGAGGTTTGCCCAGTTTCAGTCCGTGGCCCCGTGGTGAGCGTTTGCTGCCAAGGCAAGGGTGCCTCGTCTCCTCGCTCCTCTTGGGACCTCGCGGCTAAAACTCCTTTTGTCAGGCCGGTGATTGCCGATATACCTGAGTCAATGGCTAACGTTCTGCTCTGCAGTTGCACCCACTGGTGCTCACTTACGTCTTGTTGCCCCGACCACGGGGTGACTTCCGCATAATCCCAACTCAAGGTGCCACGGCGGGACGCATCCCACTCCGATTGTTCGGTCGTTCTATTCCAGTAAATCCAAGATTGATCACCGGCTTGTTCAGGGATGGATTCCAGGCTACGCCGACTATCCAGTTGTAAGTGCGTGAACATCGTGCTGGCCCTCCTATCCCTGGTTTCCCTTGGTCGCGCACCCCACTGCGTCGGGGTAGGCAGCGATAGCAGCGGGAGAGCCGTGGCCCGAGGCTGCGCATCCGCCCTGCTTGGAGCAAGGGTATAGATCGTTGTAACCGAGGAGTTATCCTCCCTAGGTGCAGGTACTTGAGAGTCCGAGCCTTGAGAGCCGGGAGAGGCATACGGGTCAAACAAAGGATCCCTGACAGGGACAGCTTTGGAGTCCGTCTGATCCGGCTTAGGCATTGGAAAATGGATTGGTAACAAAATGTCAGACTTGTGGCTAGATAACGTTCTACTCCAGACTACCTTCTGCAATTAGACAACAGTCCATTGTTTCCAAAAGGTTTTTACTGAAGAATTAGTTCATTATAGTCCACTAGCCTGAACACAAGGTCCAGGATGGTACATGTGCATTGTTACCAATGAAAAGCAAAGCATGAGGAACAGAGTAACAGATCACAGCAGGCCCAACCTCCCCCCACAGTTCTCAAAACATCCCCTTTGAAGCCGAAAGCGCGGAAACTTCCCAAGGCCGGTTCTTGGTGGAACGTTGGTAGCCAAAACAATCCTTTTCTGTGAGATAGCTGCCTGGGAACCTTGGCACCTGGAAGAGAACACTTAAACACTGAAAGGATTAACAATGGAGTCGGTTAAGCAAAGGCACACAAGAAGGAAGTCTGGTCCTGACAGGTGGTGGGGACTTATAATAACTTGTATGTTATGCCCTATGGAGCAAGCAGCAGCTCCATTGGACTGTCTCGGGTATGGAAAATGGCAAGAATGGGGGAGGAATTAAGCCCTCTTCCCTGGCCCATAGTCCTGATATAAGAGCCTTCTATGCCTACTTTTTAAAAGAACCTACCTACTTAGGAGTTATTTCATAGATCTCCCAGGATCTTGTATAGTTTGTGTCTATGCAAAGTTCACAGTCTAGACAGGACATAGTTATATCCATTGCATCTTATAATCAGGGGCATATGGTCTCTGAATATAGAGAAGGTTACATTTTAGGCTTTCATGGACTATTGTTTCCATATTTATCTTAACCTTTCATTAAGTCACCAATGTCAGTGGTCATCACAACCTCTTGTCAGTTATTTCCATAAGTTTGTTGTTGCTGTTGTTTAAAGCTCTTGTGAAACAGGTGTTTGCTCTTTCTGCTTTGAGTCTTCTTGTATCCCAGTTTGAATAAAAAATAGTTGTCATCCCTGGAAGAGGGAATACTGAAAAAATGTCCCAATAATACTACCTCATTCCAGATTACTGTTAGGGGCTACTTCACTTCTCTCCTATATGTTTACTTAGAAGTAATGCTACTGAGTTGAATGAGAGTTACTTCCAAGTAACTATGGGTCCATAGGACTACAGTTTTAAATTATTCCAGTGTAAGAACCATATCAAGGGAAGAAAACTGATGCTACACTGACTTGCAACCTGATCCCGTCCCCTTGCTTCAGCTATTGCTGAGACAGCTAAAATTGAGCAACAGCCACCTAGAATGTTTCTTTACAAGCCTTAGTTTCCCCACCTGCAGCCTCAGCTGATTTTAATGATGGTACATGAAGGTGGAAAAGGTCAAGCATATAAGGGGGGAAGCTGTTTGGGGCTTTATGGGAAGTTATATATGAGACTAGGTAAGAAGTTTGGTTTCTTGGTGATGAGCGTTTTATATGCAGATGGAGAAAGCACAGTTTTTGGAAAAGTTGAAACATTAGCAGCATCCAGTAATGGCTTGGACTTCAAGGTTGCACATTGGAAAGATAACAGTCTTTTTCAAAGGCTACAGGAATTGCTGTGAAGGCTGTTGGTAGAATGCTGAGTGTTAGGTCCTTATACCATAACATAGTTTGAGTGGAAAGTCCTAACCACAAAACCTTTTAATGGGATTGTTTCAGACTGGCTTGTTGTTTTGTTTTTAACCAATCAGTTCCATTTTAGGACATGGTGACTAGTCATGTGAATAGGCTTGGCAGATGCCCGACCACTAGCACATCCATCAGTGTGTATGTAATGAAAAACTGCGGCTGATATTAAATGCTTTGCTCTCCCCTTCATATCAGAGAGATCTGAATAATGCTATTTATTGAAAGTGAATATTTGTTACATTAATATTCTATCCTTCCAAGAAGCCTAGATATAAAAAGTAACAGGATCTTGTGATCTGTATTCCCTAATATTACTTGCCAGAATGACATCAGATTGACCTGTGTGGCCATCCTTTCACCCTAGAATTTCAGGTTTGCACAGGGTGATTATCACTGGTGTATAAAAGATATACTTTTTAAAAGATACATACTAAAAAGTCACAATAACAAAATCTATTTTTTCTATATGTGGTGTCAAGATTCAAAGTAATTTATTTTAGTTACATTTCTATACTGTCTTTCTGTCCTAAAAGAGCATTCAAGGCAATTCATAATAAAAAATAAAACATTTAAAAATGCAGGGTGGAAATCCTGAAACCAATAAAATACTGTAAAAGCAACGTTTACCAATAAAAGCAGCACACTAAAAGGGAAACAATAATAGCAGCATCAGATTAAAACAAAAACAGCAAAAAAGGTCACCTATCCTTTAAAACAGAGAAGCAGTAAAGTAATCATAAAGTATTCTCAAAGACCTTCCAGAATAAAAGTGTCTTTAATCTACTCCAGAAGGTATGAAATGATAGTGCAAATAGCACCTCTTGGGGGTTGTGTTTCTATAACTTGGGAGCCAACTGTTGAAAAGCCCCCCCCCCCCCGGCCTGGTCCCTGCCAGCTTGACTTGAAGCCTCAGGAATTTAATACAGGTGGAAATGCTCCGTCTTCAGCATTTCTATCAAAGTACATATTTCGACCATGCCAACAGCATTTTCTATGCAGAAATGAAATTTCTCTCACAATTGGCCAGAGTCCTTGAAGCATAAAACCTGTTCAGCAGGAGAAGTCCTAGATGAGGAAAATTAGAAATAGTGACCATTACTTCTGCTTTCTCCTCAACATACGTTATATAGTCTGTCTTATGATGTCACAGAAGCTGGGAGAAGAAAGTGTGTATGTGGGGGGGGGGATTGGCTGAGGTGCCCCTTCCTGGGTGGCAGAGGAGAGAGCGCCCTCTTACTTCTGTTCCCTCACCTCCTCCTGCTCCTATTAACCCATGGAGCACTCCAGGTATGGTAATTCATTGTCATTACTCCGGTTATTGGGGCTCTTAGCTTGGGGCAGGCTAGTGCATCCCCACCCCCAGTTTTCTCTCATTCCCCTGGCAGTGATTTTATTTAGTGTGACAGAGCTGCCTGGACTAACAAACCTGTCTGAGATGTTGAATACCCTGACAGAGTTTTAAAACTTTTATTGAAAGACTGCATTAAAAACAGGAAAAGCAAAAGGAGCACAAAGTTGCGTAAAAGAAAGGCAGTTCAAAGCAATGAAAAACTCTCATAGGAGAGCAAAGCAAAAGTGACTGGGGTCTGTCCAAAAGTCAGGAGATGGAGGAGCTCCATGCAGATTCAGAGGGGTACAGAGCAGCTGGTTAGCTTGCACTGCAGAGTGGCAGCTTGCTGGGTTGGGATTTAAACTGCATGCTCAGCAAAAGAGAAAAAAGCAATGCTTGGTTGGGTGAATGGTTGAAAAGCACCGCTTAAGGAAAAACAACAGAAATGCTATAACCATCGCTCCATGCTGTCTAATGTTAGTCCTAGAATTGAATATGTTTTGCTTCGGTATCTCTACTATGTCTTGGATCCTTGCTAATGCTATGTCTTTAAACTGGTATATGTTTATCTTATGGTATTGTATTGAAAAGTACTTACTTGATACTGATTGTATTAACCTCATACTGTGTGATCCGCCTTGAATCTCAGTGAGAAAGGCGGACTATAAATGATGTAAATAAATAAATAAATAAATAAAATAAACCAACATTGTCCCCAGTTCACTTCCTGATCCACCCCATGGATCCAGGTGGCATGTCCTTCACACAAGATTGGGGTATACCTTGCTACTTGGATAGGCAGGAGGCTGAACCTGAGGTTTGAATTTCACCAGCAGGATTGAGCGCAGGAAGAGAAGCAATAACTCTGCAACCTCAGAGAGAGAAATATTCACCATCAAACACACAGCTCCTTGGCTATGAATCAGATGCCCAGGAGGATACTCTCTGTCTGAGTGTCTGAGAAGCTCATTCCATGAAGGAAACAGTGCAAGGAGTTTTTTTTAAAAAAGGATGCAAAAAAAATAGTAAAACCCATAATGAATCCATGACACAATTCATTACACCTGACAAAACTGGATGGGTATAATTAGTTAAGGTGTTTTCCAGAGGACAGTGTTGTGGTTCAGGATCTCACCTGCTTGCCAGTCAATCACTACTGTGGTTCATTAGCTGACCTTTTATTTATGAACTTCTCTGCTTTGCCTCAGGATGTCCTTTCTTTTCCCAGCTTGGTTTGGACTCTTGTCCTTGCCTAGGATGTCAATAAAATAATAATCTAGACCAAATGTTTCCCCACCACCTACTCCTTACAACACCCAGATGCATAAAACATAACTCTCCTCAGAAAACACCTTTCCCAACTATGTGTAAGCATGTGAGGGTCTGAGATTTCCTTCCCCACAGCTACCTCATCCTACTATCAGACACTTATTTCAAACAGGGTGTCTGTGAGGGCTTCTGCTAACACATTAAGTGGTACTCAAGAGGCTGAGTTTTTATATTCAAAGCCTCGGATAAGTAGTCACAATAATATGAGGTGAACTCTTACATTTTGATCTGGTACAAATGGTACTCAGGTCCTAGAAATCCCCTTTTACAACCAGCACCTTCTGTCAGATTTCTAGGAAGCTTTAACCTACAACATGCATGATCACACGGAGACCTGCTATGACAAACACCAGCATTCAATTATAAATTTTAAGTTCTTTAAACACATACCTGGACACTGGGTCTGAGAGAAGCTTATTATTTCCTCAGTAAGTTGCTGCTCTCAGCCCCAAATAGTGTATTTTTCAGTACACAAGGATTACTCATGGCACAGATTCTCTCCCAGTGGCCTCCAGTACGTGACACAAGTTTCCTCAGTTGCCATCAATGAACCTTCAGGGGTTTCCTGTTAGGCTGCTGCATTGGGATTCTCTCTATGAATGCTTCTAGCACAGCATCAGTGCATGGGCTAAAGGACAGCAGTAGCCAAATGACATAGAGAGGTGTGACCAAAGAATTTATATCTGATGAGAGTTGCAAATTAAAGTGCCAATCAAAGGAACAGGTCTGTTTTAGCTAGGCAGCCACTCAGCAGAGTGGCTCAAACACGTATTAGGATTGGGTCCAACCAGTTTTTCTATTGGTGTAAAAGGAAAGGGAGGGTCCCCCTCTTTGACCATCCAAAATACTATGCTGGGGATCATGGGATCTGAATGGTCAAAAGGCCTGTACAGTGGGGGCTGTAGTAAGGAGACTGAGTGCAGTGAGCGAAAAAAGCTGGCTGGATTCAACCCATACTCCCAGCTCAGGATTAGACTGCCAACACCAGTAGGAACTGAAATCTTTAAAATAAAGAATGTTAATTGCTTACTGATCACAGTTGGGAAAATATGGTACAGAAAAACAACACATGAAACAAACATACACAAAACGAGAGTGCACTTACCATGTAGATTTTGCTCATCAATTATGAATTAAGGGAAATATTAAATATTGTGGTTAATTTTTATTCCATCCTTCCCCAAAGGAACTTGGGGTGAGATACATCACTATCCTTCCCCTTCATTTTATTCTCACAACAACCCTGCGAGGCAAGTAAAACTGAGAATGATCATCCTGGGGTCACTCGTAGCTGCAGCTAAAAGTAAATTTCCAGTCTAAAGAAAGTATATTCCAAAGCTTATCATCTGAATAAGCCCTACATTTTCCAGTGGTGAATGCAAACTAAGTATTAGGAATTCTCAGCAGGAAGCAAAGGTTTGGAGCCAACCAATTTTTCTATTCGTGAAAAAGGGAGGGACATCCTTTGACCACCAAGAAGGCTACTGTTGGGATCGTGGTCCTGCAACGACAAAATCCATGTAGAATGGGGGTTGTAGAAGGAGGGGAGTCAGATGAGACAGAGCAGGAAAGCTCCAAAATTCAGTTCCATGAATTTTCCAGACAATAATGGAATCAGGAGAAATGAGGGAGAAGTTAACCTAAGGTGAGAAGTTAGCTTTTTGGGGCTACCCAAACTCCTATATTTAACAATATAAATATGTTCATGCATTACGAACAGTCTTTGCCTTTTTACTGACAATTATGGTGGATTCTCCCCTTTCTGCTATCTCCTCACCCTTGCCTCCACTTTTAAAACTGTAGACATGGAGTTGGACCCAGACTAAATTTTCCAATAGCAGAACAGAACTTTTCTCCCTCTGCCCTCCCACGGTAGCCTATACCTACAAAATGCTGGTCCCAAGTAATAGGGGACTCTGAAGAATGACATGAGAGGGGTCTGCTGTGGGAAAGGGAAATGGGTGGTTAAGTTGTGCTCAGTCAACTGCCAGTAGTTGATTCCCCTTCCTACAGCAGCCTGTTTTGGCTCCCAGAAAAAGCATGCCTGGAGTTGTGGTATCCCTGTGAATAAAAAGGCAGGCAGAGCAGGACTTGCAGTGTGAAGGGAGGAATTAGGTGGTATTTCCCCTCTTCATTCTTCTGGCAGTGGAGTTCTCCAAGCAGACAAGGAAGGAAGGGAGTGATTTTGCCCAATCTTTCCAAGAGTCCAAAGAGACAACTGGAGAGAAGGGGAAAAGGAAACCTGTCTGTTGGTTTGATACAATCTACTATTTCCTAATGGCAAACATATATTTATGGTTTTGTGCAAGGTGCTTCCTGTATTAAAGGCAGCAACGACTCCGCAAAAGTGTTTCAGAGGTATATAAAAAGATTAAGAATGAATCTAGTTCAACACCTTTCCCCCACAGAGGTATACACTTAAATAATGTTCAATTGTTATGCAAAATCCTGTAGATTTTTAAAATTCCCCATACACCTTTTCCATTGTCTTGTAGAGCCTTGTGGCACCTTAAGAAGTGAATTTTTGTTTATTTACAGTCCATCTTTCTCATTAGGACTCAAGGCAGATTACACAGAGTAAGTCAATACAATCAACAGGAGGCCTAACTACATGCTACATTTCCCCCAGCTGAGTCCTTGCATCAACTTGAGCAATATGTTCTGGAACTCCATCCTTCCCAGAGTTATATAGACGCAGTTGGGAGCTAGACCAGGGCATGTGATGAGGGGGGAGCTTACAACCCCTCCATGCCATTTTCCTAGCCTGAAATGCTCCGTTGGGGGCTCCCCAGTGTGCTGATGAGCCACATGTGTGGTGTAGGGGTTAGAATCCTGGACTAGGATCTGGAAGATTCCAGTTCAAATCCCCACTCTGCCATGGAAACTTGCTGAGTGACCTTGAGCTAGTTACACACTCTTAACCTAACCTACCTCAGAGAGTAGCTGTGAGGATAAAATAGAGGAGAGGAGAATGATGTAAGCCTGTGCCTTTCTTCCCCATTGGGAAGAAAGGCACAGGATAAACAGACAGACAGACAGACAGACAGACAGAAGTTACATAAAGAGCAAATAGTGACTCCCCATGGCCATTTCAAGTCAGGAAAATGACCCCGCAGGGAAGTTTACACTTCTTCTCCCCATGGCCTGATTCCAACTCGTGTGTGTCTGGGAAGTGTGGAACTCCAAAATACATCATTTGAGGTAAACTTACACTGAGGCAGACCGTTGGTTTATCATGGTCAATACTGCCTACTCTGACCAGTAGTGGCTCTCAGGCAAACGTCTTTCACATCACCTACTACCTGCTCTTATTAACTGGAGATGCTGGGGATGAAACCTGGGTTCTGCATACAAAAGAGAGGCAGTTCTGTCGCACAGCTGCATTCAGCTGCAAGCAGAATACTAGTACACAGCACTTAAATAGCAGCATCCTTCCCCATAAACACCTGGTAAGGCCCATCTCTAATGGTATGATTTTACTACTGTTCACTTGAAATTAAAGTCTGGTTCAACAAATTCCTACTTCTCCCAACAAACTTCCCAACAGCGTCTGTTGCTCTGAGTTAATTGCTTCCTGTTCATTCCAGATGCCCCAGCTTCACTGAGGAGGTAGGGAGGGTATATGTGTGTTGATTTTCCATTTTTCATAATTGCAATTTTGTAATTGGACACTTATCATTTTCAAACAAATTAACAAAGTGAACAAACACTGCAACCAAGAGAAATGTAGTAATGGAAACCTTGCTCCTCTGGAAAGAGAACTGCTTAAGAATGCATTCAGGAAGTAATCATTTAAGCACCACAGGGAGGCTGCTTTAGAACAACAGTCATTGAAGATTTAAAGGGGAGGAGGCTCTCCCCCTTCTTTAAAACCTGTGACTTTTGTTTTAAAACTTTGATCCAACATGGTGCTTAATTAGTTACTTCCGGTTCACAGGTGGAGTCCCAGCATAGCTGAATGCATTCTTTATCAGAGAGGGTTTTTTTTCAATTAGTGCATTTCTCCTGGTCACAATATGTTCTCATTTTTCAAAAAATACTTTCATTTCTTAATTGTGTGATGGGGGGGGGGAAGTGAACAATTACATTTGTTGCAAAGGTAAAAAGGAATAGTTAAAGATTCCTCTCTCCCCAAGGTTAAGTATCCATTCAAGAATGAGGAAGTAATTGGACAATCAGAAGCTTTGTTTTTTAAAAGCATTAACAGGATTTAAAGAGGCAGTAGCCCTTGAATGTCTGATTAACACACTGTCAGACCACAGGTCAGGAGACACAATTACATTTTAAGTTTAAAAGAAAAAATTCCACAAATAAGGTCAGAAACAGTTGGAAAAACAATACAGAAAAAAACTTTACATTTTAGAGCAAGATGCATTCACTTTTAAAAAGAATAAGAATGACAAGTAATTATAGATTGTCTGGAATGTAATCAGGACTATTTTAACAGCTGAAGAAGTACATAATGTTGTTTCACTGAAGTAGTTCAGTGGTTAATCCTGTTTCTGTACTTTTACATTTCAATAGACATGGTCCACAAAATAGTTCATAAGTACTTTGAATTACTATTACTAAGTACTTTGGAAGTAGAAAAGAGCAAGAGTCCAGTAGCAGCTATAAGACTAACAAAATTTGTGGAAGGGTATGATATTTTTTGTTAGTCTTACAGGTGCTACTGAATGCTTGCTCTTTTCTTGCTACAGACAGACTAACATGGCTACCCATCTTGATCTTAGTACTTTGGAATCATAATCAAGTCAGTTGCACCTCTTAAATAACTTTGTGTCAACATTCCCCCAAATCACCTGCAAGAACTGTTTAGGGATGAGTGGGAAGGGAAATCACCCTCTTTATTTAATTTCATTTTATATCAATGTATTAGGAATCATAATATGGGTTTTGAAAGTTAGGTCTAGGCAGGTGTGCACAAGACAAAACGTTGCTTGAAATGGCTTATAACCTCCAAGCCAATTTCATCTGCTGTGCTAGAGGAAATGAGTATTGCCTCTATGACATCTTAACATCATATCAAAACATCCTCAAATGTCTAAACCATTCATACCCCACTCATCTCCAAAAAACCCTGCTCAAAGCAGATAAGAGTTTAGAAATCCATGCTTCAGTTCAAACCAATGCTTCAATACAAATTTCTTTGTGTTCATTATCTACACCCCTACTCACCAACTATCCTGATCAGGGAGGCCTAGCCTAACCTGACTTTTTCAGATCTCAGAAGCTAAGTAGGGTTAGCCCTTGTTAAAACTTGGATGGGAGACCACAAATGAAATCCAGGGCAGAGGGGGACAAATCAGCTCTGTCCGTCTCCTGCCTTGACAGCAACTACTTTTTAACAAGGAGGAACTGAATAGAGGCTGAAGGGCTAGGAACATTGGCTCTACCTAGTTCAGTGCTCCATGACAGAGCTGAGAGCCAAGCTATAAGTGATGCCTGACACAGGTTGGACACTTGTCAGCTTCCCTCACGTTTTGATGGGAAATGTAGGCGTCCTGGTCTTGCAGCTGTAATGGAGAGCCAAGCTGTAAAACCAGGACACCTACATTTCCCATCAACACTTGAGGGAAGCTGACAAGTGTCCAACCTGTGTAAGGTGTCACTTGTAGCTTGGCTCTGAGTCACAAGCAAAAGACTCTTTAATCTTGCCCTTCTACATGAACAGCAACAGATGCTTTGGAAGAGCCATTCTCCTATTATTCACTTCAGCTACTTACTTGCTGAAGCCAAGAAACAAGCAAATGGGAGTGATCTAGGATACATAAAGTGAGAATTGTGACACATCCTCTGTTATTGTTAACACGGGGTTTGGGGGGGGAGCCCTTTGCTGTTACTTTGCACATGCAGTAGAAAGCATTTAGGTACATGACATTGAGAAATCAGGGCCTATACTAGGTGTGACACAGGAAGCCCTGAAATAATCTGAGGCCCACACAACCAGGTACCTCTTTCCTTTTCCTAATGTAGGCAATGCTTATGTATGTTTGTATGTATGTCATTTATAGTCTGCCTTCTTCACTGAGACTCAAGACGGATTACGCAGTGTGAGATTAGTACAGTCAATATCAAGGACATTTCCATACACTGCCATAGGGTAAATAAATACAGGTTTACAAGGACATAGCAAGAATTCAATACAGAGTTGAAGAAATGCTGAAACAGAGCATAAGCAATTCTAGGACTGACATTAGGCAACATGAAGCACAAGCAGCTCATAGGAGCACATATTTAAAGCAACAGATAGTATGTAAGGCAACATAGCAGTGAAGTCTATGGTCCTTAACTCATTAGCGAAGCATGTGTGTGTGTAAAATGCCATCAAGTTGCAGCTGACTTATAGTGACCCTGCTGGGGTTTTCAAAGTAAGAGACTAATAGAGGTGGCTTGTTATTGCCTGCCTCTGCATGGTGACCCTGTCCCCTCGCTGATTTTCCATCCAAGAACTATCCAGCACCAAACCTACTTAGCTTTCAATATCTGACACGATCTGGCTAGCCTGGGCTATCCAGGTCAGGGCAGACAACGCTCACATTGATTTTTAAAATTCTTGGAGAGTGGAGATACATAGAAAAGATCACTGTGATCCATATCACAGGCTCCAATGTGGCCTCTATTTCCACTACACAATGGTGAGGGAATGTGCACACTCAACTATTGTTTCAGCTCCATTACATATAACTGGATCAGAGTTGGGATGCCTCTCTGCAGCTTAGGGCATTTTCATCTCAAAAAATGGTTTTTGATTCATAGCACTTTTTTCAAACTTAACTAGGGGTATTTTTTTAAACTCAAATGATAGTTACAAAAATGTGACTATTTAAATTAATGATATGGTAAACATTTATTTCAAGTTTATATGAACTCATTCTTAATATACATCTTTATTAGTTCTGATTATCATCTTTGCTACAGAGCACGGCATATGGTCTCTCTTCTGGTGACTGGTTTTTCTTGTAGGAGAAAATGATGCAATCATTGCAATGGTATTTCTAAGGGCACAAAACATTAACATTTGGATATGCATAAGGCAGGGTCACAGTGTGATGTCACTCCGCAGATGCAGGAAATACAAGAAGCAATCTACAGCCTGGACCTGTTTGTTGTCAGAAGTAAATACTGCTGAGCTCAACAGGACTTACAATTTGTATGATCAATGTATGATCAACCAATTATTTCTTTAGTTAAAAGATTTATACCCTGAGTTGGATCCAGTCAGCTTTTCTTGCTCCTTTTCTTTCCTGGATTGGTTCTCAAAGGGGCATAGTTACAAAATTCAAACCATGCAAGAATAAAATGCAGAATAAAATGAAACTAAACTCAACAATAAAAAGAGAATAGGTATTAATATTAGGCAACAGGCACACACAATTATGTAAATATGTCCCATCAAAGCTTGAGAGAATAGGGCACGTTTAAACTGGCATCTGAGGAGGACAAATACGTTTGGGAAGGGGCATTCTATAACTGGGATGCCACAACAGAGCATGCTCCTAACAGGTAATTATTTATTCTCCAAAACTGATAGGAGGGGCTTTGGTTTGGTGGTAGAGTATCTGCTTTGCATGCAGAAGTTTCCTGGTACAGTCTCCAGCATCAGTTCAAGAATCTGGCAGTAGGTGATGTGAAAGACCTCTGCCTGAGACCCTGGAGAGCCCACTGCCAGTCTGAGTAGACAGTACTGACTTTGATGGGCCAGTGGTTTGATTCAGCAGAAGGCAGCTTCATGTGTTTCTTGGAGCCATACTTCAGAACATGTACAGGTTGATATGGGAGAAGGCAATTCTTCACATATCTGAAGTCATGTAGAGTTTTTTAGATGAAAAAGCCACTTATGGTCTTTCAGCATCAGCAAAATCTGATTATCCCAGATAATAACCTGCCTGCCAGTTTTCCATCAATTGAACTTCCAGAATAGTTGTTCATAGGCAACCCCACATGTGACACATTGTGATAATCTAACCTGTATGTTACCAAGGCATGGTAACTGTGTCAACAGTATACTTTACTAAGAGAGGCTGCAGCCATCACAGCACCCAAAGCTAATAAAATGTACTCCTAGACCATGGATGATAATTTGTGTATCCATAAACTAGGGTAAAAACCATTCCAATCTACAAAACTGACCTAAAGGGAGAGTGCAAGCCATTTAAATATCCTCTGTAAAGCCAACTACATCACCTGCCGAAAGCACCTGTCCTGTCTGGATTGACCTTTAGTTTATTAGCCCTCATCCAATCCATTACTGACTCTAGGCAACTATTAAAGATATCCACAATAACTCTGGATTACAGGAGGAGAAAGACTGGTGACATCCTATACTAAATGCCTGGACAACCTTACCTTTTGTGTGACTTCATGTAGATGTTAAATAGTTCAGTGGACCAGACTGAATATTGCAGCATAAATGCTGTATGGCTCAGCAGAAGCCCCTAGTATCACTTTCTGAAACTGACCCACCAGGTAGATACAGAACTTCCAGAATATGCTGTCCCACACCCATCTTTTGCCCATCCAAACTTTGGAACTTCTTCCCAGGAAGATTCATCGGTCTCCCTCTATTGTTCTTTTACAGGTGAAGACTTTTTTGTTTGGTTTGGTGTTCCTTCACTAATTCTAATTAGCCCTCCTTCCTGTTTGTGTATACGGTTTATGTTCCATTTTTTAAAAACATGTACACGTGCATGCATGTGTACATACATGCGTGCATTCACACAGAGTATTTTAAATGTTCCAGTGAGATATTTTTGCCACCTTGGAGACTCTGGGTTGGATGGAAAGGTGGCATAGAAATATTTTAAATAAATAAATCCTAAAAGATGATCCAGAAGAAACAATCCAAAACAGGACTACTCAGAAGCAAGTCTCATTTTAGCCAATGGAGTTTATTCTCAAGAAAGTGGTCTTAGTATTGCAACCATAGTCAAAGGTATGGAAAACCCTAACAATATCCAGGAGAATCGATAGAGCTGCACAGGGCTTTTTTTCAGCAGGAACGCGGTGGAACGGAGTTCTGGAACCTCTTGAAAATGGTCACATGGCTGGTGGCCCCACCCCGATCTCCAGACAGAAGGGGAGTTTAGATTGCCCTACGCGCCGCTGAGCAGCATGGAGGGCAATCTAAACTCCTCTCTGTCTGGAGATCAGGGGGCGAGGCCACCAGCCATGTGACCATTTTCTCCGAGGGCAACCCACTGAGTTCCACCACCTCTTTTCCCAGAAAAAAGCCCTGGAGCTGCACGATCCACCCATCCCAATCTCCGTCCGGGCAAAGACCATCCACCACAGCAACCAGACAGTTTGAAGTCCAAATTCAAACTGCAAGTCACAAAGGTTTAGATTCGTTTTATAAATCATTCTGATGAGTATGTAGGTGGTTTCAAAAATTTTATCCTCAGTTTGCAGTGTTGGTAATTCACTTTAATTTATAAATGGAAGTTTTCCACACATCTTGAGATTACTGAGAAAATGTTTTTAAAATGTAAAAGGTCAAAAATAAAGGAAGAACTTGGAGGCACAATTTATGTGTGGGTGAGGGTGTTAAGTGGTATGTTCTACTTGCTTGGGAGTGGTGTCTAAAAGAAAAAAGGAGTTCTACCGTGATGTTTATAGAGAAATTACAAGTGTAAAACAAATGATAAATAAAACTAAAAATAAACTAAAATGTACTTCTTCAGAAAATGTGGGGGGGAAGTGGTTTGTGCAGGGCCTATTATAGTATCTGTTACCGTCACAACCTTGTGAGATAGGTTAGACTGGAGTGTGAGACTGGCTCAAGGTCACCCAGCAAGCTTCCATTACAGAGTGAGGATTCAGACACTCTAATGACTACACCATACTCTCTGTTTAAATGTCTCCCCCATTCCCAGTCTTGCTTACTGAAAGCTAGCCTGTCAGTGTTGTACCTCTCTGTTGTGTCTTTATACCACCCTTCCTCTAAGGAGTTCAGGGCAACATATACAACTCTTCCCTACACTATTTTTGACAAGTTACATTTTTGATATTTAGTTTTATCATGTTTATTATAGCTGCTTTTAACAGATGGGTTTTTTCAAAACTATATTGGATGGATTGCGGGAGGAGTTTTAACAGTTGCTGCTTGACTACTGTCTATTTTACAGATAGTGTTATTCAATTTTTATTATTTTATTTTGTTGTTCTTTACTATTATTATTGTTTTCTTTTCACAGACAAGCTGTCTTATGTATGTTTTGGGGGTAGACTGGTGAAATAAAAATCTTGTAAACAAATAGTAGCCTCACAACAACAGTGAGGTGGGTTAAGCTGAAAATGACAGGTCCAGTGAACTTTATGGCTGAGTACTGACTTGAACTCTGGTCTGACATTCTAACCAGTACACAACACGGGCTGTCACTGATTAACCCCCACACAGAACTTTTTTTCCTGGCATGCCATCCTGCGAGATTGTTTTTCAAATAATTATTGAAAATATACCAACTCCTGCCTGAAGTGGTACACCCCAGACCAATTAAAATTTATTCCACTACCCGTTTTTTGTTTGGTGAAAGCCAGGATTTGTGTTCATAATTTAGAGGGATTTATATTTTGTCAATTTTATTGAACCGTTTTATTGTAAACAAGGTTTTCCAAGGGTTGCCTCCCTCCCTCCCTGGAAAGGCACTTTTGTGGTGCCCTGCCAGGTAGAAATGCAGCAGGTGAGATCCAGCTTCCCCATCCCTGGTGGCAAGGAAACACCGACCGAAATCTTGCTCAGCACGCGCGGGGGTGGGGTGGGGAGTTGATCACTGTGGTGTAGCCACGTTCACCAAGAAAAGTGTTTCCATTTTCGCTGGAAAAGAGTGAGCACATGCGAGGCAAGCGGGGAGGAATAACACAGCACAGGTAACTTCGACATCAAGCCGCCTCCTTTTCCTCCCCCCCCCCCACGGGGCTTCGCCGCCTGCCAGACGAGTCGGACTCCGGGTTCAACTAGCAGGCGGCTCCGCCTCGACTGTGATCTCAGCGCGGGAGGAGGAAGCCTCCCCCCGGCCGGGCAAAGCCCAGCCCAGCCCAGCCCAACCCAGCCTGCCTGGGGCCTGGTCGCGTCTTCTCCCTTCCCCCGCCCGCCTCACACGCTCGCTGGCTTTCTTTCCCCCCTCACAGGGACTTCCTCTGCCAGGCGCCGGGCCCAGTCGGGCGAAGCAGGCTGGCTGGCGGAGCTCAAGGTAGCGCAGAAGGGGCAGGGGAGGGTTGGGAGGCCTCGGAGCGGCGGCCAGGAGTTGCTCGCGAGTGGGAAGGAGGCGCGGGTCGGGGAGAGCCGCCGAAGAAGCCAACCGTCGGGGCGGCGGCGAAGGGGGGAAGGTTGGCGGGAGAGTTGGGGCTGGGGGAGAATTGTTTCGAGCGCCCTGCCCGCCGCGCCGGGGTGTTACGAGGGGGAGAAGCGGCGGCGCCGGCGGCTCTTCACATTGCTGGAGGGTGAAGTCATCGTGGCCATTGTCTCCCCTCAGCTCCCCGGCTGGGCCGCTAGAGGGGCGAGCCGGCGGCGAGCCGTGGGGCCCCTCCTGCTTCTCCGCTCCCCAGAGCCGCCGGGTAAATTCCCCCGGGCAATGCCGGCACAGCCTTCCTTTCTGCCCAGAGAGAGATTTCTACCTCCGCCGCCCCAAAACTGTCGGGGAGAGGCTCCAGACTTTTCCCGTCCGCTCCTCGACCCCAGTAAGTTTTCTCTTTCTGGGCAGGGGGACGCCCATGAGGGCCCCCCTCCGCCTCCCTTTCCCTCCAACAGCCCCTTCAGGAATCCTCTTCACGCGCCTTCTTGCAAAGAGAGAGAGAGAGAGAGAGAGAGAGAGAGAGAGAGAGAGAGAAAGAAACATTGGGAAATGTAGACGAAAACTTCCATAAAGAAAGGGAGGGGGCACTAAAACTATGTAACTGGAAAAAAAATGAGGCTGCCTATGGCAATAAGGGACATAAGAAACATACACAACCCAAACTGGAAAGAAGTCCAGTCCCTGGAGAAGGAGGGGAGGAACTTTCCATCTCCGCCACAGTTTCACTTTACTGTTATCTCTTTCCAAATCTCGCTCGGTTGGTTGGTCGGTCTTCCTTTCCAAATTACAAATGTTAACACCCCCTCTCCCTTTTGGGGAGTTTGTAATAGCTATAGATAGAGAACTTGATTCTCGAAAGCTTATGCTATAATAAAATTGGTTAGTCTTAAAGGTGCTACTGGACTCTTTTTGATTTTGTAATAGCTATGTTACCTTAAACGTAGCCTTTTTAAAGAAAGCTAATCTCCAAATCTTTTGAGTTTTACAGTATTTCAGTGGAGGAATGTTGACGTTTTAAGTGATTTTTTTTTTAAAAAAATTGCTACAACACAGTCAGCCATATGGGTGGCCACTGAATTTTGCCCTACCACTGCCTAGAACTGTGCATCTGTTTAAGATGGTATTTGATGCCGATTGAACTTTTAGGCTAGAATTGGTTTTCAGTGCAGAAGCCAGAGATTTTTCACAGTAGAGACTAGAGTCACTTACACAAAGGTAATAATTCCAGAGGGCTGTGTTGTGGTGTAATTAAACAGAAGTCCAGAGGCACTTTAAAGAGTTAACAAAAATTTATTCTTGCATAAAATTTCATGAGTCAGAGTTTGCATCTGATGAAGTGATGTCTGGTCTGACTCATGAAAGCTTATGCTGGGATAAATTTTGTTAAGTCTTTGTGTCTCTGGGTGTCAGTTTAATCCAGACATAGGTAGTGTTCTCAAGAAGTCAACAAACTGCATGAAGTCAACAAACTGCATGCTTCTTCCTATTAGTATTTCATCAATCAGGCTTGACTGTTCTGGAGGGTATTGTGTTGGTTTTTCAGTTAGAAACTAAAATTAAGGGCGTGGCTTCATTTACTATATTGGAATGCTGTTCTTTATGAAATCATGGAAGAAAGTTGGTGAATTTTGATTGACAATATTGTAACTTTGATCACCATTCACTTTTATTTCCACTCGGTGGATACTGCAGCGTTTGCTACTATTAAACTCTTTGCAGGCATTATGTGATGTCAGCTCTTCAACATACATTCACTAAAGGACAGTATTGTGTAAAAGTCAGAGGGTATTAGTGTAGCGAATTGTATGACTGAATGTTGTGCCTTATTTCTTATTCAAATCTTTATAAATGTATTGTTTTAAAAATATTGTTACAGCTGGTCTGATGTTTGAGATTTACAGTGCAATCCTAAGGAAAGTTACACCAGTCTAAGCCCATTGAAATCAATGGGCTTAGACTGGAGTAACTCTCCTTAGGATTGCACTATTTGTCTTCACAGCTCATTTGACCTATTATAAAGTGTTTAGTATTTATGATAACACAGGACAAAATGTTTTCATTCACTTATTTCAGCAAGTTGTCTCAACAAATATAGCCGCAGTTCAGAGGTTCAAATTGTTTTGATTTTGAAATTGATTAAGGGAAGTGATTATAAACACTGGTTTAACTTTTGTGAAACTTGGCATATAAAATACAGTTCTAATAATGGAATTAGTGCTGTGGTTTGGGTCAAGGAAATGTGCATATACTTATATATTGGAAGAGAACTGAGCCTCAGAATTAAAACTTAATGTAATGTCTTATATTGAGTGGATCAAAGATTCTATAAAGAGATGTTGTACTTTAAAAATGTCTGATATGAGGATAGGTTTTTCATAAACGTTTTCATCTGTTTAAAAAGATGTAACTACTTGGACTGAATATTTTTAATTGTGTAAAGTCTGTGATTTGCCTGTTTATGAAATATTCTTACTGTTATATGAATGGAGGTTGGTTTAAACATTAATCTTGAAAAACGTTTTTGTATAACTTGTAAGTCAGGGAAAAATAGAAGATATTTTTGGAGGTTATTTTTTGTGGGGAGTGGTATTACCTGTCATCTATATTTTTATATTTCTGTTAAAATGGATATATGTTTTTTCTTATTAGGAAGTGCAGGTGGGTTAGGTGAAGAGGGACAGATTTGCTTCTTGAGTGATACATATTGAGTTGCATTTTAAATGATACCAGTAATCATGGATTAATTTGGAGACAGGGTATAGCAGTGACTCGGTTTGAGATATAAGAATACTATGATGAGAACTAAGGCCAGACCTGTAGTTTTTCAGTCTTGTCATCCTGTTCCTCATATGCATATATATTCTTCCTGTAATATTTTTGTTTTCCCCTAAAGGATTCTTGAATTATAGAATTAAAGAAGAATGTAGGCATTTTGATTTGGCCTAGTCCTGTGTGTAATTGATTTAAACCTATATCAAAATAGCTGTAATAATCATGTATCTCTTGCCTCTCCTATGACTGGTTGATCTTAGTCATTTGATCTTGATAGTGGTGGGCATTTCCAACCAAAGGAGGCTGGAATAAAACGTCTGGTCAATCAGTTTGGATGTAAAACTGTGTATTAGAGTAGCAAACGTGTCTATTTACAAAAAGGAACATTAGATTTTGCAATCGTGGTTGTAGAAAAAGGAAAGCAAATCACTGATGAGAGTTTGGGGTACCTGGCTGTAGTGTTGGGGTTTTTAAACTCACAACATGTGTTCTAAGTTGTATTGTTATTGTTGACACTTAGATTTACTTTTTAAAATGTTGGGACAGAATTATATAAAAGATGCAATCCAGTGGTTGGTCAAAATTTTTCTTCTGGATTTGCTCAATAAGTATGTTTAGCCTTTGGCGTTTTGGAGCGATCCCTTCTTCTTTTCCCTGTATCTGTTATATAAAATATACATTTGGCACTATCTAAGGAGTTTCCCAAAGTAGACAGAGAAGAAAGCACAGTGTGTACATGCCCTACGCATGTGCAGACTCTAAACTTTGTAGTCATGGCTCATAACCCGTTTGCTTCTGATAGGACAACAGGTGTAACATGCCAGAAGCAAACCCTATCCTGAAACTTGAAAATACACGTTGCCTTCACAGTCTTTTAGTTTGTCTCAAAAATTCAAGAGACTTTTGTTTAGTATTTAGAAGATCATTTCTGTTGCTTGTGCGAATGTATTCATAAACAGCTAATCAGAATTATTCCTGTTGTCTGTATTTTAGGTGCAAGTTTCCGTTTTCATCTTAGCTAACAAAAGTTGTAACTGACTAATTCAGCCAATGGCAGCCTCACAAGACTGAGCATGATATTTGATGTTCCTTGTTGAAAATGTGTTCCTGAGAAGCACATGGATGTAGACATCTTCCAAGAAGGTAATGACAAGTTCCAGTAACTAACGGTGACTCTTTTTCTGTTAATTCATACAATAGAGGAGAGGAGCAAAGCAGAGTAAAATGTCAAATTTCTTTTTCAGTTGTATCTTGACAGGTGTGATTTTTTTCAAAAAGATGACTCTTTTTGAGTTTAAAAAATGACCAGCAGTTTTGTCTTTTTTATGCTTAGTTGTATGTAGTTTTATGAATTAGTGGTGACTGTATGACTGCTTTCAGATGTTGCAAGCAAACTAGGATTTGCTTGTGACAGGCATGGACCTGATTTATTTTGAGGCTCCTACTCCCCCCCCCCTTTTCCACCATTGAAGATTTCATGGCTGAAAAAAAACTCTATAGTTTGTTGTGCCATCTCAACTCAGGCACTTCGCCAAAGTGGAATTATTTAATCTTCATAAACCAGGAATTATAATCCTGGGAAGAATCAGATTCTGTTTTAAGATGTCTGCTTTTTGATGTTGCCTCAAACTGGAGTTAGATTGGAGATTTTCTAAAGTGAGAAATCTGCAATCACACTGTGAGATGAGGGAGGATGTAATCTTGGAAAAAACAGGCGTATACTTGTTACAAATAAATTTCAGTTTGTTTATGACATCTAACTACAGTCTGATCCTGATTCAGACCATTGCTTCATCTAGTTTAGTATTATCTAATCTGACTGTTGATAAACTCAGATGATCCACACAATATTAATTTGATGCAAATAGATATCAGGTATGAACAAGGTACTTGCAAAACAGCTAGCTCTTAAACATTTAAGCTGTGTTATGTATACAGGCAGGGCTATGTGTCATTAGTCAGTCTGACACAGCACAAAATTCTTTCACAACTTCCAAATGTGAAAGCTGAGCCCTGACTTGAATCAAAATACATATACCATACATTCCACAAAGAAAACTATTATTGGGGCACAAATTGATTCAATATCCTGTTTTATCCTATAGCAGTTGTGATTCTGTTTAGAAAAACTTTCTTAAATACTTGTCTTTGATATATTGTACACATTACATAGAATCATAGGATAGGAAGGGACCTCCAGGGTCATCTAGTCCAACCCCCTGCACAATGCAGGAAATTCACAGCTACCTCCCCTCCCCCCCCAACACACCCAGTGAACCTTGTTCCATGCCCAAAAGATGGTAAAACACTATCAGGACTCCTAGCCCAACTGGCCTGGGGAAAATTGCTACCTGACCCCAAGGTGGTGATTGGCCTTACCCTGGCCATGTAAGAAGGGGCCACGAGAACTACACACTGATGTAACCCTTCCTGCCTTCCCTCTCATGATCTGCCTAGGTTCACAGAATCAGTGTTGCTGTCAGATCACCATCTAGCCTCTGCTTAAAAACCTCCAAAGAAGGAGAGCCCACCACTTCCCGAGGAAGCCTGAGGGACTGCTCTAACTCATATTAATACATAATCTATTAATAGCATAAATAACTTGACCAGTGGGATAATCTATTCCCTAAAAGGTTCAGTGGGCAACTTCTGGGTCACCCTCCTTTGTGTAGTCCCAACTGTATAATTCAAAGTCTGAACAAAGTCCCAATGCGTCTGCCTTTGCTGCCACTTTACAGGTGGTAGTAGTTATGTTGATGGTAAAAATGGCAGCATAGTAGACCTGTGAGAGAGAGTTAAGTTTGAATAGAGAGGGAAACTGGTAAATCTTGTAGTACAACAAGCTCTACTACTAATTCAAAAGCAATAAAGGATACTTGCATAGTTGTTCAGCAGTTACTCATAGTTCTGCCTATTTTCTTTCCTTTCCCATTCAACATTAGCCATATCTCAACTCAACCGGTGTGAAGCTGACTAGAAAGTTATTCTGCAACATCTGTTCTTGTTGACCCAACATCATGATGTAAGGCAGAGGTAGGAGCACACTGCCTGGTGCCATCTGGCAGCCCTCCATGAATTGAATTCTGCCCACAGGGTTCTTAGTTCTACTTAGTCGATACTGCTGATACAGAGAATTTATTTTACGAAAACAGACCCAAAGTCCATTATGTGCGCTTTAAATCTTTTAAAAAAAATATTTGTGCATTAATTTGTTAGAAATTGAGTACTTACTGTTCTATCACCTATCTTAGGTAATAGACTTGTTCATTTTTAACTCTTTAACAAGAATGTTCAGTTAAATTGAAAAGCAGGAGATATCACAATAATCTGGTTTTATTGTATGTCCCACTTCTCCAGGACCTGCTATATGAACATTATACAGATGTTGATGACTTTTTAGTGTTTTTCCCTCACAGTGTAGATCATGAAAGTCATCCAGCAATATTCTATAGTTGTTTAGATCAGTCTAGTCAATTCTAGGCATGTGTATTTCTGTTTACAAGGCATTCTTCTTGATGAGGATATAAAAATAGATCTTGAACGATGACAGTGAGATTCCCTTTAAAATATTAAGGGCGGGGGGGGGGACCCACATCTTACTTTTTTTCTTGTATATTCTTGCATGTCAATCATTGCAAAAGTATCCCTGCAGAAGTTAGTTTCAGAATTCTCTCTTTTTATGAACACATGCAGCTTTTTGCAGATGAGTTCCCCCTTGAATCTATCACATTTTTATCCTGCCTTTCCTCCAAGGATTACATTATCCCCTCCTCAGTTTTGTCTTCAACAATTCGGTGAGGTAGGTTAGGCTAAGAGTAACTGGCACAAGGTACCCAGCAACTTTCATGGCACAAGGGAGATTTGAACTGAGGTCTCCCTGATTTTAGTCTCATAAACTACGGTGTATGTTGCCTGACATTGGAAGTAGATGTAGAAATTGGCTGGTACAGGTTTTACCAAGAACGCTTGTTCATCTAGTGTACACAGCTGCTTCCTTTATGTTTTGGAACTTCCTTCCTCTAGTTCTCAGAAGAGATCCTCATCAAGAAAATTGACACCGGCCTCTTAGGAACTGGCTAGTGGCAGGCAGCTCAGCTGCTCATACCTAACTTTCCTGTACATTTCCCTAGTGAAAGTTCCTGGGTGACTGCTTGTTTATTCAAATATTAAAGGAACTACTCTACCAAATTCTTGTGGCTTTTAGTAGGAGTAGCAACTGATTTTCTTTCTTCCTTGAGAACTGTCAGTCATTATTATATCTACCTTGGTACTGGCCCTCTGATTATTTAGGCTGTCTGATGAAGTAGGTTTTCTTTAAAATGAAAGCACCTGTTCTGTCCCTTCAATAGTTCTGTGATTTTTGAGGATAAACTTGACTGTGCCCTGGAGGCTGCTGCAGAGAGAAGCTTGACTTTTTTTTCCTTATCATTGCTCAATAAAAGCTGCTTACGTCAATAGAGGAACTTCAATTGCAAAATTTGAAACATCTGTATGAGTTCAGATAAATTGCTGCCTCCTGTCTTTGTATATCATTCATGTCATACAGAAAAATGTTATAAAACTTCTAGTTTTAATTCTTCCCTAGCCTAGCGCATTGGACAAGCAGAATTGTCTGTTTTATAAACATAGAATACTTTGGATGAAGCTCATGTATCTCTTTTGAGGGCAAAAGACTGGACCAACTTATTTCTGCAAATTACTTTTTTAATAGTTAGGCATCAGCACAGGTAATCTGTTTGTTCCACACTGCTAATCTCTGAATGACAACTTTCTCTTCACGTAAAATCTGATGATGAGAGAGAAAGAGGATGGATGAATGACTTGGAGTCCCAGACCAGTGATCTTCAAAATGGTGCCCAGCACTGGGTTTCCTAGAACCCAATTTCTTCTTGAACTAAGTGTCTCTTCCCCAAAGAAAAAAGAGCCAGACCTGACTTTTCCTACTAATTTGAATAGTTGCTTCAGAATAATTTGCCTTTATGTCTGCAGGGAGCCACCCATTCAGAAACAGTTTCCTCCATCATGGGAAAGTAAGGGGGTAATAGATGTCAAAGGAGGGTGGGACATTGGTTGGCTAAGCAGGCAACAACTAATGACACAATTTGAGGATTATTCTGAGGTTTTTGAGACAATACTATATGGCAGCACTCTGATGAGAATGAGCTGAAAAGTTCTTGGCCTTGTGTACTCCCACCCACTTCCTTATGAAGATTGACCTTTCTGGTTTGGAACCAAGTACAGTTTGTCATAACATCAGAATTAAAGGATAGAACAGACTGGCTTGTTTTCCTTGGTTTATAGGGAAGAGAGCTTCAAACCAGCTTCCAAGGATGAGGGGATGGAGCATGCTAGCTGGAAGGCTTCCTGGTATGTTTTCCTCACAAGTAAACTGATATTAGTTCATGATGTCTCAATGCAGCTAAAAGTTGTAGACTAAATCAGTGTAATTTAATTGCATTTTAGATCCAGGACAGTTTTTTTAGTTTTGATTCCCAGTTGTGCTTCTGCAGATACCAGAGGCAAAACGGATGTTACGTTAACACTGATGCATAGAAAGCAACTGTGTAAGCACATTTCAGTGTTGCTAAAGTAAGCATTGGCTGTTCTGGTTCTTGTAGAGGCTTTCTTTTCTCTGCAGAAGTATTCTGAATATTGCCATATTGCCTTTTCCTGCCTCCTACCCACCCACCCACCAACCTACCTTTACATACAAACACACACATACTGGTCTTCAGTTTTCCCTCCTTCCCTAGTGTTTCTGAGATATAATACCTTCAGAATCCTTGAAGGAATATCGTATTGATTTGAATTCATTCATATTATCCACACTTATCAATATCCTTGGAGATGTCAGTAAACTAGCTGAGGCTACAATGTCAGATCAAACTCAGAACATCATGGACACCATGACAACCATGGGACAGTCTCAGGTTCTGATGGGCCAAACTGATGACAAAGGCTGTACTCTGGATCTTCTTTTCTGTACTGAGCTGCTTGCCAGTGATCTGATGGGGGCAAGAAGTTCAGCCCTTACTGTGTTTGGATGATTATCTTCTAAAGGCATGATGGAACATTTGCCTTGTCCCTGAAGACTAGTGGATTGATTTCCAGATGGTTCTTGGGGGGAGTTTGCGGAGCATCACCAGCGATTCTGTGGAGGCCCTTGTAGCATCATAGGATGATAGTCTATCTGGGGGCATAGACACAGTTCCTCCCTGATATCCCCTCCCCTCTGGTAGGGCGCCAGGTCCATGGTTTACAAGAAACTGCAGGAGATGGGGGATGAATTGGATTGACAGACAATTGGCATATTAGTGGCAGAAGACTTGAGATGAATCAGAATGCACCATGGAGCCCATGTGCAGGCCTGTGAAGTGGTGGTGATGGTGAATAAAAGGACTTTTTTGTCAGCTGAATCTTGTCCAGCTTGTTTAATGTGGTTTATGACTTGATAATACTTGAGTCCAGCCTGGCTAATGGTGTTAATTTGGCTCCTGGACGTGATATTTTTGTGTGATTGTTTGCTGTTAAAACTTTTATGATCATTCCAACTTAGAGGCCACACTGAGAGTAGGTGAGGTGACTCGAGCACCTGATGACTTTTTCTGTGAATAGATTCAGATTGATCTTGCCGATGGATGATGACAGGGTTCCTGGGGGTATGAGAACAACCAGTTATGCTGTTGATCCATGCTAGTCTTGGCTCTTGAAATTTATATCAGGAAAAGGTATTGAAACTTTGATTAAATTATTAATGTCTTGTTGAGCGCATGGGTTTTCCTAGAGGTCTCTGAAGGAAGCAGTTAATAGACCTCTGCTTAAAAAAACCTTCATTGGATAAGTATAAGACAGCCAACTATAGACTGGTCTCCAGTTTATGGGGAAAGTGATAGAGAATATGGTGCAGAGAAACTTCAGGGGTTCCTAACTGACGCATCTTAACTGGATCCATTTCAGTCTGGTTTCCCACTTGGATTTGTAACCAAGATGACTTTGGTTGCACTGGTCATCAGTCATCAGTCTCTTTGTATTATTATATCTCTCAGGGGGCATTGACTCTGATGTCTGCTCCATTTTTATCTTTTGGTTGGAAAGACAGCATTAGTATTGGAGGAGTAGCCCTTCTGTGCGTATTTTTTCTCATCAGAGTTTCTGTTGTAGGAGTAAAATCAACACGGCCCATCTTGTAGGATACCTTAAGGTTTTGTTTTGTTATCTCAGTTCCTCAATATTTATGAGGCTGCTGAATTAGATTGTCTGGAGGTTGGATGCTGTCATTGTGCAGATGACTTTCAACTCTCTGTTTTTTTAATCTAAGCCTCTAGATGCATCTACCCTGATCCTGAACCAGTTTTGAGGTGACCCTCATGTGGTAAGATAGAACAAGCTGAATCTGAATCCTAACAAAATGAACATGATGCTGTTTGGGAAGGCTTCTATAGACATTTATTTGAACATTCTATTTATTTCTGTGAAATTTGTTAGGATTAGGGTCTGAAACAAAGCAGATAATGAGTAGTTCAGCTATTCCCTTATCTTCTTGTCAGTGTCTCTCTTTCAGAATTGTGATGGACCTAGTATATCAGCAGCATTTTTGCTTTCCCCCCGTAACTTCTCTCACTAATTGCGAGTTATTTTTACTTGTGTAAGGTATCAATGAAATGCATGTTATCAAAAATAACAAAACATATAAAGCATCTACCAAAGTTTAATCTGCATGAAGTGAAAGATGTAGAAGATCTAATCCTTTGCTTTTTTCTTTTTCCAGAATCCGTAATTCAATTAGTAAATGTTTCTACCTGTTTTGTGATCTGACACTGTCTTTTTAGGTGAGATGGGAAAATGGTTTATGCTTCTATATCTTGTTTAAATTACAGAGATACACATCTAACAAGGCACAAAAATTGGTGAGAGGAAGAATGAGCGCTTTTGTGTCTGATCATATAACTGGTTTCTGACATAACAACTGATCAGTCGAGGAGGAGGCAGAGCAAAAAGTATGGCAGACTTAAATAAGAAGAATACAACAAAAATCTGATGGTACTTTAAAGACTAACAACATTTCCGTCAGTGTTAGCTTTCTTTAGTAACAGCTCAATCCTTCAGAGTTTCTCTGTTAATAATTGAAGGATAATAGCTTCACAACATCATAGGCTAACTTTCAATTATTAAAATGGACAAACTGCAGGACATACTTCAGAATGTTTTGTTTACCTACATATGATGAAACTGTCTTGCTTCAGTGGGGAAGATAAGTAAAAGATAGTAACTAAAAATAAATTCCATACATTTTCTCCATGTTGATGACTACAGAAACAACTTGGTAAGAATCTATAAGGGCAGCCTTTTCTAATATCTGCAACACTTACTAGTTTGCATTTTTATACATGCAGATTGTGTCAATTGCTTGCAAAGCTTGTACATTTGGTTGCCTAGAAGCAATTCTTAATCTTACCATTTGAACTTAATTTGCTTTTTCCTTGTTAAATGTATGACATACAATAAATATATTCACGAACATTATTTTATAGCATTGCTCTGTATTTTTGAAGTATTGGTGTCTTTTAACAAAACCAGGACAGCAGTGAACCTCAGCCCTCTAACTAGAAAATACTTCCTTGCCAAAATATTTGGCAGTGCTCTGTATGCATGTAGCAAATTATGATAAGGACAGTGTTTGTATGATTAAGGAATCAACCGAATTAGGCTAAAATGTCTTCTGTTGGCATAACATTAATGAATGTTTTGGTGGTATGCCAGCAAAACATTTTATCATTGAGTCATACTTTTGTTTTAATGTCTTCAACCACCAGGGAAGTGCAGTAATAGGCATGAAATAGGTGCTTTTGTGTTTTGTTTTTTTGTGCTGAAGTACTCTATTGAATACAGAGAGAGCATCTACTTAGTGCTTTATTTGTGCACACATTAATACAGGAATAGTTAACCTGTTATACTTTTACACTGAAATAGCACTATCTTTTCAAATTACTTTAAATTTTAAACACAGTAATATGAAGAACATTTATATTATTAGCTAATCAGAAAACTATGTTCCAGACTTCCAAAACGTATTGCTATCATATTGTAAAATGGTGGTTTCTGATTTTGTACAGCGTCTCAAGTTTTTGTATATGCTTGCTTCTTATTTTTCTTCGTCTCTTCACTGTTCTTACCTTAGGTGCTTGAGCATGACTTTGTCATGTCTTTTTTAAGGCATTCCTTCCCAAAGCGCACCTTTCCTGTCAAGTCAGTAGTTCAGTTCAGTTGTTTATTAATCCTCATCCCACAGCGAAACCCAAGTAACGTAACTGCATTTGTTCATATTCATTCCTTGATAACTTTGTGCGTGTATCTGTTCTCTTCCCTACTGTCTAAATTTAGACTGTAAGGTTTTCAGGGAAGGGACTTGCCTCGCTTGTTTGTAACAGTTATACCACCTTGTTATTTATAAACAGTATAAAGGTAACTTATGGGCAGCCAGTGGAGTGACTGCTGAATGGAGATAATATGCATGTTCTGTCTAGCTACCAATAATGGCCAAACTGTGGTGTTCTGCACCAACTGGAGTCTCTTAGTTGATTTTGAGGGGAGACCAATGTAAAGTGCATTGCAGTATTCCAGTCTTGATGTTACTGTGGCATGGGTTCTAGGTGGTCAGATGGACAATATCAAGGTAGGGTGCCTTCAGGGATAGACTGAGTTGGAAAAAAGCGTTTATTGCAGCTACATTAACTTGCCCCTCTCAGCAGTAATGGTGGATCCAAAATAACCACAAGGTTGTTAACTGAGTCAGCAAGGGACAGCTGAACTCCACCAGAAGTGGGGAGCACAGTGATCTTCAAGATCTCCACCTCCCCAACTAGCATTATCTCTGTCTTTGCAGGGTCTAGTTACAACTTATTCACTCTTAAAGCCACAGCAGCCCGGCAAGGGTTCAGGACCTCTTCCACATCACCAGGGGATTTGGATAAGGATATATAGAGCTGGGTATCATCATTGTATTGATGACAGCCAACCTCAAATGAAATGAAAAGTGTCCAGAGTGGATGAATTATCCTAGAAGACCTGAAGTTGGTTTGCTACTACTCTCTGAATCACTTTGCTCAGAAAGGGAAGATTAGAGACTGGGTGATAATTGGCCAGATCATTTTTCTGTAGGGATTTTAAAAAAAATTACTGGACAGGTAACTGCCTCTTTGAGTAGCTGAGGTAGGGTGCCTTGAGTTAGTTAGTGATTTATATACTAAGGACTTGTTGATGTGGTCCTTATGTAATTTTAGCAATCAGTATGGGCAAGGATCCAGGGCACAAGTAGTGGCCTTCAGAAATCCCAGGATCTTGTCAACATCTGCTAGGGAAACTGTGTCAAAATGATCCATAAATACACCAGACATTATATTAGACATTTCTTCTGGTAGGCCTATGTTACAATAGTCATATAGATCAGAGCTTATTTTCTGCATTTTATCAAAAGTATCACAGCAAATTGTCTGTTCCTGAGACAATAAAGGCTCAGATTTAGGAGTCCACAGATGCCAAACTACCTTGTACAATTCAGATGAAATAGTAACAGAGGTAACATTTCTTGTTGCTGTCACTGTTGTTTCATAGGTCTTCCAGTGGGCTCTATACTAGAATTATCAGATTCATTACAAGTTGTTCTCTAGTGGTATTCTAGATGTCTCCTGGCCCTCTTCAAGTCACTCATCTCCATGGTAAACCAGGGGGCTAGGTTCTGCCCCAAGAATGGAGTGGTTGATGAGGGGCAGCCTTGCTGATACCATCAATGAGTTTCAAGTGACACGCTCCCACCGCAGGCTCAACAAAGCAAGTATTTGGAATTCTGAAATCCCCCAGAGCATTCTGGAATCCAGTAGGCTCCATGAGCAGACCATTTTAACAGGGGGCCCTTTCCAACAAGTTGTTGGGGCCAGTTTAATCTTTTCCTTGAGTAGATAGTGGTCAGACCATGTTTCAGGCTGATTCCCCAACCCCAAAACTAAGCCGTCCATCTCAAATGCTCGGTGCAAAAGATTAAGTCCAAGATGTGATGCCTTTCATGAGTTGGGCCCATCAAATTTTGAGAGAGATCTGAAGATGTCAAAGAAGATAAGAAATCGTGGGCAGTACCAGTGAGGTATCCTTGGCTTGGATGTTGAAGTCCCCCAGAACGATTTAAGTCTAGGAGTTTCCAGCACCACATCCCATAGCTCCTTTGCCAACACATAGAGGGGGCCCACTGGGGAACTGGGCAGCCTGTAGACAAGCAGAACATCTAATCTGTCTTTAGTCCCTAATGTAATGAGTATATAGTCACTGCCAGTGATAGATTGCGCTGGAAGTCTGCGGAAGTTGAAGGACTCATGGAGGATAATAGGCATGCCTCCTTCCTGGCCACCTATGCAGGGTTTATGGAGGACTGCATAACCAGGTGGCTTTAGATGGGACAGACATATGTCGTCATCTATCAACCATGCCTCTGTTATGCAAGCCAGTTCAATTTCCTCTTGTAACATTCTATGGAGTTGTGCAGCTTTGTGCCTCACTGATCTGATGTTGCACAGTATTAGTGTAGAGGTGTAGGAAATGGGAGCGGTTGTATTGTCAGTTCTCAGGATGTTATGTTCACATAGGCTTACAGAATCCTTGCAAAACACCATCTTTGATAATTCCCGCTTCCATCTGCACTGGAATAGTGTATTTATCAAACATCCTGCTCCAGGTAGTGCTTCCAGCTGCTACTAATAAACCTGTCACACATTTTACAATCACCTAGTGCCCTCAGAAAAGCCATGTAATAGTCCAGGGGCACGGTCATGATAGACAGATGTTAGCATTGTCCACCAAGTATTTTTCTGTGTCAGTGCAGTTATTGGTTTCCGGGTTTGTAATTTGTTGTAGCTCTCTCTCTCCAGTAGTGGAGGACTTTTCTCCACTTGCTGCGTGCAGTGACTGGCACCTTGCTGCATGACCCAGGAAAAGAACCACAGGCTAGGATCACTTGTGCTCTTGCCTTTTGACTCGTGCCAGGAGTCTGTGGCCTCTGGTATAAGTTTCCCTTCAAATGCAGAGCACTGGCTTACCTATGAAAAAGAAAGGGAGAGGATGGAGTTTGCTATTCAGAAACTTCCTAATTCCTAGATCAAAGTGACATTATTATACATGGAAGAATTTAATTAGGTACTATAAGAATAGAATTCAGAGATCTGTCAAGAATAGAGTTCAGAGATCTGTCATCAACACATAACCCAATGTACACACTGTCAAAAGGTATTTTATATGAAGTGGAGGTGAGGGATAACATCCCCTTTCAGTTCCCTAAGAGACTTCATTTGCTACCTAAAGAACACGTATCCTAATAACAAAATGTTAATTAAACTTTCTTCACTCTAGGCAAATCCATACTGACCCATCTCTTTGCTTTGACAACTTCTTGGTGTGTTGTTAGTGCTATATTACCCTGTATAAATGATTTGCTCCAGTTCACTTCCCATGGAGTACTTGATCTATTTTTGATCTATAACGATCAGAGATGACCACTTATAGTGCTGCCATAATAAAAGGATTACTCCTTTTCGTGGCTGAATCAGATGCTTTCCAATGCATGTGTTTTAACTTTAAGACTTAAGAGTTATTATTGTAGTCTGAGCTGTTTCCTGTTTTTCAGCTATTGTGCTGCCAAAAGTAGAAACCAACTATTTTTCAGCCATTTTTAAAAACTTTGAAAGTAGTTATAAAGGACTACTAATTGTGAAGAATATAATTTCTAAAGCTTTTTCCATTTTTCAAATATGGCATAAAATAAAATGTAGGAACTTTGACGCACCATGAAAACAGAATAAAAAAGATAACCGAAAGAAAGGCTTGCCCTTTGTTCTCAAGTAGTTTAGTAATACCTTTCTGCTTTGTTTTGTCCTTTGGACATTGTTCATTAAATGTAAGGGTGTTTTAAAAACTAATGCTACACCTACCGCCCACCCCTCTAGCAGCAGTAATCTGTTCTGTAGGGGAATGTGCAGAGATGGTGGCAGTAGGCCTTCAGTTACCTGTGATTGGGTTAATAGTTCCTTCCTGGCATTGGAAGATAACGTGTGATTTCTGACCTCTTCCTAAAGCCATGTATAGAAAAATGTAAGAAAAAAGCAGTAGTTTTAAATACTCTTAGAAAATCATTTAATTTGTCATATTCTGACCCTGTTCCATATTTATTTCAGTCCTGCGTTGTAGATAGACACTATGGTTTTTTGTGTTACTTGTGGATTTCTTTTGTTTGGCAAACAAAGCATTTGATTGTAGTGTTAATTTCTGGTAGTCTATTCCGTTTTTGAAATTTGGCTGGTATTATCTGTAAACTGGTAACTGTTGGGTAGTGTTAGCTAAAAGTTTAGTTTGTGATTCAAAAAATCAAAATACAGAAGGGGAAGACTGAGAAGTACAGATTAAATGTCTTCAAAAGAGCACTGCCACATCTCCTAGAATTCACAGCTAAATGAAATTAAGAATATATCTACACTAATGAAACAACTGCCTGTGACCTCATCAGTTTCTTTAATCAGGTACCCTTTTATACCGATGCGTATTAATTATTCAGTTGAATTACTGAAAAGATTTTCCATTTACTCATTAAACAGGCCTCAATGAATGATTTACAAATGTGTAAGAAAATCAGCATGATTAAAGACAAGTTGCATTTACTCAAGATTCTCACTGTTAAAAATACACACTTTCAAAAGGCACATAATTAAAGTGAGTAAGCATTAAATCCATGCAGTATTTATACATATTTTCACATCTCCCAAAGTGGTGAGATTATGTTTTGGGAAATGATGCACCAGCGTTGTTCGTAATTTTAACTTCACACACTCTCTAAAATTAAGAAGCTAGGTTTAGCAGCTTGTATGTCTCTTTTTGTTTCTTTTCTTTTTTTACGCTTTACTAATTCTAATGATTTAGCTGAAGCTTATCCTTTTTGGAAGACTGCATTTTATTCTTTTTTATGTGTTTGCTTGTTTACTGTTTTTGCACCTCTGTTTAAAGCAATTTTTATTTAATGTCAATAGTTCTGAAGGCTACTACTGTGCATACTTTTACCCCCTTACTGGAAGTGACTGCTAAATAACAAATGAATCTCTTCTTCTTGTAAGACAGACTTGCAGTAACTTTTAAACACAAATAATTCAGGTCCTGCCAAGACCTTAAAAGCTGCAAGGCACTTGGCATCATTTTGGAAATGTGAGAAGAGTTCAGATTAATAGAAAATGAAAAGATTGGCTTCTCTGTTGCTGACTCAATTTTTTTCTCTACTTTGAAATAAATACGAAGATCTGAGCTGTAAATTCTGCAGCAGACATGGACATGGCCCAGACACATTCAGGAAGGCTCTATTTCAAGGCAGGAGAGTAAAAATGTGCTTGTCGCATACAGAGCTGTAGTCACACAGCAAGATCACAGTTTATTAAATGAGCTGTAGTAACACTAGCATGGCAGATTTGGAAATGAAACTTTTTGGGGGCAAGTATTAACAGTTACTTGGATGGTATATGTGTTAATACCTACTGTATAAAGGCTTGCAGAGTTTTAAATGCTCATTAAATATTTATTTGGGCAGAGCACTCAGTAAGTATATTCCTGCATCTTATAGGTATACTAATGTAGCTGTTTTGACTCCCAAAGTGTGGTTTTCTTTATTATTTAAAAATTCTTTCTAAGTATGTTACTCTGGCTTCCAAAAAGCATTTGCTTAAGCCCTTATCAGGATACCTAAATTAGCTTTTTAATGATGTGCCTGAATATTAGGCCTCAGTTCCACAAAATACTAATAAGGTCATTAACCAGAGAAACCAAAGCCTTGCTTGGTAACTTCTGGAGGTAGTCTTTTACCAGGTATAAGTTAGTTTTTCATTAAGGCAGAGCCCAGTCCTCTGGCATGAAAAGGGCATTGTGTCTCTTTATGGCTTTGATCCTCTGCAACATTGATGTCAAATCTGATTGTCTTTGTGGTGATATCACCAAATCATTGCAGAAGAATTTTAGAAAGGCATCCTCAAGCCCGTGCTTACCTGATCTTATGTGATGGTGACACCAGTATAGGGTTTCCCTGCAGCTGCCTTTTCTCGCTCACATAGATGAACACTGACAGTTGTTCTCACCATTGTGCCTTGAGCCCATTTTGGGGAATCTGGGCAACGTACCAGGCTGCTGCAAGTTACCACATCACTGTTATCCCATGACCTCCTGGGAGGACAAAGGTCTAACTGGGAGGGAAAATTAATAACAGAACTGATCAGGATAAGTTGCATGGCAGCTGGAGCGGATGAAGGAATCAAGATCCAAATGGGTGGTTACTCAGTTGGAACATTTTTAACCTCATGATTTGTTAGTTTAGAGCTCTGATAATATGTCTGTCTGCATACAAAACAGACATATAAAGTGATTATTCAGCAAGCACCAGGTTTCACTGGCTTGGTAGCAGATGCTTGATTTCAAGGGTGTCCAGTCCAACTTCTTTTAAAAATGTTCTTCCTCTACCAGTTTTAAGATTGGATGTGCATCAGAATCAAGTGGAATAGCACTTGTAACCTTAGTAACACCTTACTGGACTTGTAGATCCTGATTTCCTGAACTGCAAGAAATTAAATTGCCTCTTAAGCTGGAGGTATCCCTAAAGCTTATACCACAGGCATGGGTTGGCTCAAAATAGGCTTTTGAGGTCTTAAACTTAGAATTCTTGAGAGACAGGTGACTTGGCGAGGGTAGCCATTTTTTGTAAACAATACCACCAAATTATTCTGGCTGGTAATAACCCATGAAGACTGCAAATAAATCATTTTCTTCAGTCACTGGACAGCAAAGTTGTAAATGAAATTCAATGCAAGTAAGTGTAAACTTCAGCTGGAACGCAGTGGAATGGAATTCCGGAACCTCTTGAAAATGGTCACATGGCTGATGGCCCTGCCCCCTGATCTCCAGACAGAGGGGAGTTTAGATTGCCCTCCGCGCCACAGCTAAACTCCCCTCTGCCTGGAGATCAGGGGGTGGGGCCACCAGCCATGTGACCATTTTTGCTGAGGGTGATTTAAACTTTTAAAAGTGCCCCCCATGTTCCAGCTGACCCAAAGTGACGTCATTGACCTTTGCGTGCACTTTGTGCCCACACGTGGTACGGGGCACCACCTCCTGCCAAGAGTTGCTCCCTGTGCTGGCAACTCACTGAGTTCCACCACCTCTTTTCCCAGAAAAAAAGCCCTGAGTGTAGATATGCACAAATACAACAATGGGGTCTGACCTGGAAGTGATTAAGAGAAAGAATTTGACATATGGGAGACAGTTCAGGTTGACAAGGAAGTAGTAATTTTCAGTCTTGGTGTTCGCTGAAGTTCTCTTGTTTTTATTGAATCGGTGGATTCTGTGACTCCAAGACTATTGCCAGGTGCCAAAATACTGAAATACTGTTCATTAATGTGTGTTTTCTCAATTTCCTGGCAATCCAGGAATTTACTGGTGCTATGGCCAAGCCCCCCCTCCCCCAGGAAAAAGCCAATCCTGATTCATAGATATAGGAGGAAAGCTGCATGCAACATTACATGAATCCACAAGCCTATTGAGTAGTTAGTATTAACTTAAAACACAACAAAGTAGATGCCGGTGTAAAAGAACTACAAGGTTCTACCAATTTTAAATAAATGTTTGGTGTTTATATACCTTTAAAGTGCAAAAGTGCTCAGTGTCGTGTATAACAAATAAATCCATATATAACAATAATACAACTAGTATCAAACATATGCAGCTAAGTCCTCCTAGTCAAACGTAAAAGTTCACGAGTCGATGAGAACATGTTTCTTCAAGTATATTGCACAATGGCCCAAAGGTGGCCTCCAGATCCAAAAGACAACATAGGTGCTGTAGCTGAGCTCGTTCTTCAGCTACGGGTTTTAGCCAGCACTTTTCCAATACCCGTTTCGTAATTATTACTTCATCAGGCAATAGTGTCTATCCGGATGGTCACCATAATCCTTTTACACACTCATGACTCAGTCAATTGCTACGAGCGGAACAATGCCGTATTAACTTAAAAGCATGTATGTTTTACAGCCAGTTTGCTGTAGTGGTTAAGAGTTGGGGTTTGCAGCAAAAAAAAAGTATTTACAAAGCGGGAAAAAGAGTCGGAAAGGGAGAAAAAGATCTCTGTCCATTTTTTCTACTCTATTCATAATTCTACCCTATTCATAATTCATACCCTATCCCCCATTTTGGGTGCAAACCTAAGCAGGGCTACTCAGACATAAGTAGGATTTATTCAGTTAGGCTTACCCCCAGGAAACTAAAAAGCCCCAAATGTCTAGCTATTTCTCATAGGGAAGGCAGTCTAACCACCTGATCATTTGTGGTTGCCATTTTCTCAATTTTCTCCAGTGCGACAGTATCCTTTGTAAGATACGACAAGCAGACCTGTATACAGTATGTGGTTGCTTACAATATTGAATCAGAACAGTAAAAACATAGAGTTAAAATATGTGCATAATAAATATACTAAAATTGCAGAAGCAATTAAAATTGTATCAAAGCAATAGCAGAAAACACTTGAAAAACACCAATAATAAAATAAATGGTACATAAGCAATGGGGTAGCTCCTTCCCTGATTCTACAACTCCACTGAGCAGTGTTTATCCATTTATTCAAATACTTGTTCTTCCAACTTTCCTTTTGACTCAACATTGAAACCTTCCTCCAAATTAACAGTGCAGTTCTAAGAAGAGTTACTCCAGTCTAAGCCTATACTGTAGAAATCAGCATGCTTAGATTGGAGTAACCCTGTTTAGGATTGTTGTGTAGATGGCTCTTCCATTGTAGGAACTGTCATTTAAGTTGGAGGAAGGCTCTTTAGGCTGGAGGGTGGCTGAATCCACCCTAATAACAGTACAAAAGAAGGCAATGTACACTAAATGATGATAATGGTCCAGTGAGGGGAAAAATTAACAATAAATAGCCTGAGCAAGCAAAAAGGCTTAGGTGGTACCAAAACTTGAAGCTTGTTTTGAAGCTTGTGGTCTTTAAAATAAATGCAAAAGGAAAAGCCCATAGAAGAGCTTCATCACTATATATAAGAACACAGAGGATTCCTTAACTTTGTAAACAGATCAGTTGCTGAAGCCCAGCATTTTTTTAACTGAAAGCATTTTGTTCCTCAATCCTTTAAATTCCTTATGACATTCTCAGCACCATTTGGTCTTTGATAGCTAGCCTAACAGCTTTCTATTTGTCATTAAGAGCATCAGATCTCTTTAATGAGGACACTCACACATTCACTCACCCCCTTCTCCATGGTCTTAAGTATGGTTCATCATCATGGCTTGGTGCATGTATCCTGGTCTCTTAACCATGGTGAAGGGATTGAGAGTGTTTCTTTGGTTCACATACTACTTCCTCCTCTCCCATTTTAATTCCAAATTTCCTTCTGTTTTACATTTGCAGTGGCTTGAACGCAAATCAGAGTTTCTAACCATGGTTGGTTTCAAACTCTGGTTTCGTTTTTGCCTCACTGTAAATTCAAGCAGTTGAGGAGAAGCACATGACTCTGAGACAATAAGAGGGTTGGTAGTGGCACTGACCAATTCATGTGCAAGGGTTTGTTCTTGGTCAGGCCTTGAAGCTAACAGTGATGGTGACCCAACCTAAAACTTTTGAATTCCCTCCTCAGGGAAGTTCATCTGTATCTCCATCTACCAGTGTCTTCCACCAGCAAATACGTTTTTGTTTCATTTGGCATGGCCTCCAACAACTCTTACTTGCCCTCCTTCATGGTTTTGGTTTTGGTGTTGTTTGTTTGTGTGTTTAAATGGCTTTATTGAATTTTTATATTATTTTAAGTGTTTTAAAGTTGAAATGTTTTAATAGTCAAATGTTTTAATGTTCAAGTGTTTGATTTTTATTTGTGTTTATTAAAATGCTTTTAATAGATTAAACAATCAATACTGGTTTTGGATGAAGAAAGGCGGTTGGTTGTACAATTGGAACTGCAAACGTACTCCAAGCATATTGGGGAGGCAGCTAACGTAGGGCAAAGTAAAACTGTAGTTTTTGAAGTTGAGGAGAGCACAGAGGGAATGAAGTGATTCATTTTAGGTTTCTATTGCAAATGGAAATTGAATGCGCTCTACTCTGTTGCTAGTGTCAAGCATCATACCTGCTCTGATGAATGCTTAACTTCGTTTGTGCTCTGTAAACAATTTAATATAGCTACAGCTATCCTTGGGCTTTAGACCAATTCTGTATTATTATTTTTTGTCTGTAGCCTGGAGCATATACCAGCTTGGGAGTCCACTTTATATATCTGACATGTGCCCTGTTCTGTGAAAGTTAAATCAATTTGTTAGTCTTTATGAAGTCATATCAAAGGGTAGTTAAATAAGTAAATAAATAAAAGTTTGGTGGGGAAAGGGAGGGGAGACGTCACTTTTTACATATAAAGCATCTGGTAGGATCATGCATAGAATTCTGCAACTAATCTTATGAGTGTGTCTTGAAAGATGGTTAATAACAGTTCATATGATTTATGTGATTTACCACACAGGTGGTAAAACATTTATACTGCATTTTGCTGAAGCACCAGCACTTGAAACAAATGTTGTATCCATAGTAGTGCTGATGCCAACAGTAATTTGGGTGCATACATCTTTGAACTAAATTGCTATGTCAAATGTGCTAGTCACATTTATTTCACCCCTATTACTAAATAACAGGAAGCAATGCCAGATGGTATAGACAGCAAAGATGTTTAAGATGGAAACATTTCAGTTCCTCAGAAGCACGATTACTAATAGAAACTTAATGAAAGAAGGTAGTAATAATTTAAAAGCTTGTATAATTTTACTGACAATGTTTAATGTGTCTGTAGCTAAAATAACTTAATATGTCAGAAATGTATCTTTTTGGATTGGTTTAAATCAGGTTATTTTGGAGGAAAAATTTCAGTGGTGAATGAATCTTTTTTTCATAAAAGGCATTGTAACTTTTTTGTTATAAATGTATATCTTGAGGTTTAGATCTGTTTATATATTGGGTATGGGGGGAGACTATAACTAAGGCATATTTTTGTAGATGTTTCTGAATGTCAGATTTTTTAAAAATGGCAATGGCTAAAATTAATAAGTTTATTTAATTTGATTATATTTCAAAATGGTTTCTTCTGAAAAATCTATGCATGTCAGTGGATTTATCCTAGCAAAATTTCGGCGAGTACTATTTAGTTAATCATTTCCTTTGTAGGGATTTGTTTTCTATAACCTTCTGTTAATATGAAACACAGTTAAAACTTCATAGGTTTTGCAGTAATAAAGAAATTAAGTAATTGTGTTTGTACAGCATGCTAACAAGCTATTGGGAAACTTTCTGAGTGCTTCAAATCATTTCTGTTTCTGCATGAACTGTGATGAGAAAGCCACTGTATTGTCAGTGAATAAACTTGTCTACATATTTATTTACTTAATTTATACCCTGTCCTCCTCTCCAGCGAGGAACCAAAGCAGTTTACATCTTTCTCCTCTCCTGTTCTCCATTTTATTCCCACAACAACCCTGTGATGTAGGTTAAGCTGAGAGTACGTGACTGGCCCAAGGTTGCCCAGTGAAGTTCCATGGTAGAGTGGGGATTTGAACTTGAGTCTCCCAAATCCTAGTCAGACCTCTACCCCCTACACCATTTAGGCTGTGACTCTCCCTCTTCGTTTCTTATTTCCACAGAGAGGAACCTTATTTCCTTTCTTAGTTCAAAGATGAGCTATATCACATGTTCAAGAAACATGACGACACATCAGAAGGATTGCCTCCTAGTTCGGTTGTTGCAGAAAATGGAGCAAGGGAAGCAACGGGGAATTCCGCTGTTGCTGACTCATTCTTCATGCCAAGTCTTCCCTCCCCTGAAGGCATTCCAAGCCTCTTTTCTTCAGTTTGTGTTTGGAGAACTCTCATCTCTAAGGTTCTCTATTTTAATCTCACACAGTGTATAAAAACTATTTCCTGTGCTTTCCCCATACTTCCAAGAGGCTTTCCTGGGGGGAACCTAAGACCAACCCCAGTCTTCCCTGCCACTGCTGCTCCCAAGCGTTTGAAAACGGAGAATGGCAGTAGCAGGAGTACAAGCACCAAAAGAGATCTCAGGCTGTAGATGAAGCAACGGATCCCTATTTAAATTGAGCCTGAGGAAGTTCACCCATCACAACAGTATGAAGTGCAAGCCACAGTTAGTAATAATAGCTTGCTATACTTGCAAACCACAGCACAGAATATATAGAGCAAAACAAGAAACCAGAGGTGGCAATCCATTATGAGGGAGGAAAGTTGGGGAGTGGGATTCAGTGGAATCACTGGGGACTCCATTTTCTATGTTTCTCACCATCAGTGGACACTTCAGTTCTAATTTCTTTTTTTTAAAAAAAATCCTGGAACACCGAGGTTAGTCTACAAAGAGAAAAATTGCTCAGTGAATCATTCATATTTAAGTAAACTGTATATAACCTTAATATAACTGGCTAGTTTAAAGATATACCGTAATTTCATTGTTTCACAGACTTATATTTCATAGTGTAATAGTTGTATATACATTCTTACAACTATTCTATTTTATTCTGTTGGTCTTTGACTGTAATAAATAATTGTTTCACAGAAAACAGTTATGCAAATTAACAAAACAAATTAATTCAATGTCAAACCTCTCTGGTTACAATATATGCCGGGCTGTATTGCCGTGCCAAGACCATGGCAATACAGCCCGGAAAACCCACAACAACCATTGTTCTCCGGCCGTGAAAGCCTTCGACAATACAATATATGCCTTTATTCTAATATTCTAATATTTATTCTAATATTTCAAAATGCTTGATTTATATTGGACAATATGACAAGCTGATTGGCTACATATTTTGACAGTTAAGATGCCCAACCTACTACCATACAAAAAAATTCTCTTTGCATAGAAAACTAGCATGTTAGGGAGAAGGCTGCACTAGAACCCTTTTGTTGACATACTGGTTTTCATTATGAAGGACTTGGGTGGTATGAAGATAGAGCACACATACTGGCTTACCAATTCAGTAAGAAGTGGACTTTCGTGAACTGGATTGAATGGAACTTACTGTCATATAACCATGTTCTAGACTGTAGCCGTAATTGATTAGGCCTCAATCAGATAACTGGATGGATGTTAAGCACCCCCCCCAACTCCCAGTTGCAGAGAAGTCAATTAAAGAAATATCCAATGAATCTAAACTGTTTCTTGGCTTCATGTGCCATTTGCTGAGGCAGTCTCAAAAGATATCACTGCCACATATGTGAGGAGACAGCCAAAGTTAAGATTTTTTAATTTCATGTTTATCATAATCACAGTAACTTTAATTCCAGTATCGTTTTAAAAGTCTCATCTTTGTTAAAGCGCAGCATGCTTTTTTGTGAGGGATGAGGGGGGTTGTATACATTTTTTGGTTATTAATTTCTTTCTGCTCATATAGGCATCATTGTGTTGAGATAGATATGTGTCGCTTTTCTGGCCTGTTTATTTTATTTAAAGGATTCATACCTAACTGCTCAACTAAAAGTTTCTTTAGCTAATACTTTGGCTGTTGAAGCAGGGTTAGTTACTGAGGGGGTCTGTGCTTTGTCATGTTCTATGTTATATAACCTTGAGGAAAAGAGCCTGCCATATACAGGAGGATTTAATAATAATACTTGTAATTTATTTCTGGAACACTTAACATATATTAGCACTCTTTACAACAGCCCTGTAAGGTAGGTCACTATTAACTTTATGTTGTACATGGGAATGCTGAGGCTGTAAAAACATCTAAAGTTTTGATGCCAAAAAGATTTGAGGGGGGGAGTTTCTTGGTATGTAGTTTGTACTTTAGTTTGGTGTTTGCACAGGGGACTACCTTTACCTTTACCTTCTTACAGAGGACCAGTTGAATTCAGTTGGAATTGTACTGATTCACTTGTTGACCATATATGGTATATGTTACGGTCAGTTTGTGCCTGATTTTCAGTATGAATTCTGAACAGACCTTCCACCTCTCAATACGCTCTACTCTGGTTTCAAAAATAGATGCTCGTGCATATTGAATGGTGGATTTTGGAATATTTTTCTGACTTTAATATTCTGAAAGCTTTTGTGGGATGTTTCAAAGAACTTAGGAGCAGAATAAATGCTGTAAAACTAAAAATCATTCTCTCCTCTCAATTTTTATTTGCATCATGTGCATTTTGATGGGGATCTTGATCTTATGTAGATCATGTGAAATGTAGTAAAAGGCAGTATTGTGCTCTGATATTATTGGATTGCTAATTTACAGCTATGCAAAAGAAACTTGAAGCAAAGGTGAAATTGAGCAGTAATGTGAATAAAAATAAAACAAATCCTTTGACATTACAAGCAATTCCGGTTCTTTTTCATGCTAATCTCTTGCCTATTTTCCCCCTTTTCCTAATTTAGAGTCTCTGTGAAGAGTTTCTGGAGTTGGATGTTGGGAAGAATTTTCTGCATGAACAGGACTGACAACATGACTTAGGTCTTCCAGAATGGCTTAAATGTGCTGCTACTTCATTCTTACTTTATCCTTAAAATGATCAGAGTCGTGTGCATTCTTTGATTCCTTTTTGATGAATGTTTTAGCCATGAGTTTACATCGGCAAATGGGATCCGATAGAGACCTGCAATCATCTGCCTCCTCTGTCAGCTTGCCTTCGATTAAAAAGGCACCAAAGAAGAGAAGAATTTCATTGGGATCTCTCTTTCGAAGAAAAAGGGATACAAAACGCAAATCCCGGGATATAAATGGAGGTGTTGATGGGATTGCAAGTATTGAAAGTATACACTCGGAAATGTGTACAGATAAAAACTCTGTGTTCTCTACATACACATCTTCTGACAATGGAACAACCGTTAGCAGCAAACAAAGTGGAGATTTCATGGAGTGTCCCTTGTGCCTTCTGCGGCACTCTAAGGAGAGGTTCCCAGAAATAATGACTTGTCATCATAGGTCTTGTGTGGATTGTTTACGTCAGTATCTCCGGATAGAAATCTCTGAGAGCAGAGTTAATATCAGCTGTCCAGAGTGCTCAGAACGATTTAATCCCCATGATATTCGATTGATATTAAATGATGACACCTTGATGGAAAAATATGAAGAATTTATGCTTAGACGTTGGCTTGTTGCTGACCCTGATTGTAGGTGGTGTCCTGCTCCTGATTGTGGGTAAGTGTCCCCTGCCACCGCCGCCCCTTCCAGTAATTCCATAAAGTCCGCAATATTTTTACTTCCCCCAGAACTTGCCAGCTAGAATTTACCTGATTCTGCATCTCCCAAGTAGTAAATATTGTTTTACTTTATTTCTAGTCATTGATTTTTAATTAACCGTTTTAATATTGGCATTTGTCCCCCCCCCCCCCCCGTGATATCCCTTGGGAAGTAGCAATGGGATTTTCTGGTGGATGATTAACAGGTAAAACAAATGGAGAGAACAAAGGAGACAAATTAAAATGTTCACAACACTATGCAATGCTGTTGCTTTATGTACCAGAGTTTCAAGTTCTCTAAATTCAAATATAAACAGTTGTAGTGTTTTTGCTAGGTACTTTAAAAATAAAATTTCACATGTAAACTTCCTTAAATACAAAAGTTGATATATATATATTCTCTTGAATTACTCATCCTGGCACCAGCAGTTCTAATGCTGAGAACAGCTGTTGGATGCCAGCAGGAACTCTGTGTAAGAGATCTGAAAACAATTTGATATTGCTTAATGCTAAGATATTTTTTTCTAAACTTTAAATGTTTTGTTTAAATATTAAACATTTTCTGAATGTCATTATTAAGACTAAACAGATTTACAGTTTCCTTCCTTGATTATAAAATTTATTTTAATCTTCACCAAGATTAGCTTAGTGGGGCCTGTAGATCACTTCTGTATCACAAAACCCATTAAACTAAGCACTTCTTATTTTAAAAGCACATAGTAAGATTGTAACTTAAAGAAGCTGGCAAATGAAAACATGTGAGAATAGAGTGCTTGGTGAGGGAAAATGTATGGAACAGTAGTGAATGAAGTGGGTGCTAGTGACCGGACAAAATAAATGCCATCATTTGACACAGAAGAGAAGGAGAAGGTGGTTAATGAAGATAAATGGTGACTGGCTGAAGTATTTGTCATGTAGATAAATTTGGTCCTTTATATTCAATTTCTTGCTTTTTTCAAATAAAATGTGGCTTCCAGTCATCCCTGTGTTTGCTTTACTTTGCATAATCTCATTTCAGCCGAGGCATAAGAACAGAAGTTTGGTTTCCTTATGTTACAGAGCAGGGATTGTATTTTTTAAACACTTTGTTTATGGTTTCCTAACACATGGTTCCAGAACATCCTGTAGCTGTTTTACTTGCTGATTCAGTGAATTATATCCAAACCATTCTTGGTAGCACACACAGCTGGATGCATGGCTGTTAGCCATAAAGTCTAACACAAAATCATTAGCTTTTGTAAGCAAGATCCTCGATCACCTGATGGAATTTAATTTTTTGTGTGTGGTATGTTAGTTGGATGATGCAACAGCTACCCCAAACAGTGACACTATGTATTCATTTTAGTTGTATGCATTTGGGTTTAGTATGTGTTGTGGGATAAGGGGCTGTGCCAAAGGCCTTTTTAAAAGGTAGGTTTTGAGAAGCATGCATGAGAGGCGGTATTGCACAAATTCCAGCTTTTAAGTATGGCAAGGGAAAACAGGACAGTTTCAGGGAGCATGAGACCTTTGGACAGCTGAATAGGGATGAGGGTCATGTGAGGTTGGGAGAGCAGGGGGTGAACAAGATCATCGAGGACTTCAGATGAGGAGTTCGTGCAGAATTATATAGGTTACAGGAAACCAGTGTAAGAAATTGAAGGGTCAGAATAATGAGAGAGAAATTATTTTGGCTTTGAGTTAGTTAAAGGTGAGAGGGCTGAGTTGCCTCCTCCAGAGAAGCTTGTAGTAATCAAGGTGAGAAATGATAAGAGCACTGACCTGGGGGGAGGGGTTGGCAAAAATGGATGTACTTTTTGCCTTTTTGTAAAATGAGAAGTGGCGTACCTTAGCAAAAAAAGATGTAAAGAAACTTGTAGATCAGAATGTATAATAGTTAGCTGGCATGTTATCAAGTGCAGCATTTTCATGTAATTATTCACCGAGAAGTCTAACCGTTTCACACTAGTGGAAGTTCCTCAGTGCAGCACTAGAGATGGTATTTTCCCTCACCCTTCTGTAAGTGTACCATGCGTTGACTCTTCTTTTAATACTTTATCCATAACTGCGGTTCTGATGTCTCAAGGTTCTTGTAATGTACACCTACTCTTGTTTCCTATCTGTCTCGCATTTTCTGTGAAATGTATTTATTCATCTTAACATCTTTCAGTTTCTAAATATATTGTGGGAGGAGTCCTCTACATTCTTATTTTTGTTAGTATTCCCTTGGAACAGCAGAATTTGATTTTTTAAATTTTTTTATTTATATCTCACCTTTCTCCCCAACTGTGACCCAAAGTAGCATACTTCAATCTCCTCACCTACATTTTATCCTCACAGCAGCCCTGTGAAGTAGATTAGGCTGAGTGTGTCTGACTGGCCCAAGGTCACCCAGCAAGATTCCATGGCGCAGTGGAGATTCAGACCTGTTTGATACTGTGACTACTTCACTGTGCTGGCTTGAAGAAACATTCTGGTCTAATTGCATGGGTTGGGCAATATTTCTTTGTTTATGAGACCAAGAACTGCTGTTGATCTCATGTACTTAAGTGATTTTTCTCATCCCTTTCAAATGATTGCTGCATAAGGAACACTACAGGAGCAAACACGGGAAGAGGTCCAGGCAGCCTTTAAGGAACTCAGTGCTGTTAGCTCTGGGTACTACTGCAGAATATCAGCAGCATAAAGGGGAAGGCTGTAAGCCTACTTTCTGAGGCCAGCCTGACAGCTTCTTAGAATTTATGTCCTGTGCACTAGGGAAGTACTTGCATGTGTTGTATGCATATTAGCTGTAATTCCTTTTAAATGTAATCAAGTTTAAATGGATTCCAGTTTGTTTATAAAAAGAAAACCTCTTCAGAGAATACAGGCATCATATTGTTAACATTTGTACAGAAGACATAACTGACAATCAGTAAAACTCTCACCACTGTAACACATCATGCGTATTCTGAAAATACTCACATGTGTGCACTGCTTGAAATATTTTGGAACAACTGCATCATAGATGATACACAGCAAGATACGTTAAATAAAAATGTGTTTGTGGGGAATAGTTAGAAGATCACATTGCTCTTAACTGCCTTCTTATACACTGTCTTGTTGTTGAAGGATGAAAAAGAGTAAAAAGGATTCAAAAGTAACAACCTTCTTAATTCTATTTAGAAGCTTGCAGTTGTGCATTCTCATTTTGTGCCTTTTGAGTAGAGTCCATGCAGAGTTCTACATGTGTTTATCTGTGCACAGAATCTCAGTCTAATTAATGGTCCAGCACAGGATCAGACTGTCAGATTTTGATACCAGAATATGTGCAAGCGAGCACGCAATGTGTACTGCTGAACTGCACTAGTGCCTGCCCTTTCTGCAGGAGTCCTGCTGTGTATAATCTTAATGATTGAAGGGTTGCTAAGATAGAAAGAAAAGTGGTGGTGTGATCCTGCAAGGAGAATATGTGTTTTGTGGGCTTCCTTAGCAGGGGCATAGGTAGTGGTCTATTGCTGGCTTGGCAGGGATCAGCTGCTGCCTGACAGGGATCAACTAACACACAGGCTAAGGCTGGCATGATAGGGTGTTAAGATATGGACATGGGAAATCTGCTTTTTTTCATCCATTTCTTAAATCCATTTCTTTTTGTGATATTTGGTCTAATAAAAAGTTCTGATAAGCTTGAAAGCTTGCACAAGGTTTTGTGACATTTGATTGTCTCCAGTAAAAGATATTACATGGATTTTGTTTCTTGATAGGGATCAACTGCTACCTGTCTGGTTTTGTTAGAGCAAGACAACTTATGTTCCTGTAGCTAGAGATGTAACATTTCTGGAAATGTTGAAGTCATTTAAAAAACTGTGGGGTGTTTTTGGGGGGAGGGATATTGGGAAAATGGGAATGTATACAGTACTTAACTTTCCTACCAATCCTAAACTTCCTTTACTGCTATGACATAAAATGCATCATTTATAACTTAGCATATGGCATTATACTACTTGGCATGTTTAGGGAAGTTAAAAGTGCAAATATGTTAGTCTCCTACAATCAAAATTGCAAATATGCCCATTGCTTGAGAGTTGCAGATTGTGTACCCTATGCTGCCTCATTACCTCTATTTTTGCCATGGGAGAAATAGGAAAAAATAAAAGTTGAAATATTAAGAAATCTACAATAAATGAAAGAAATTATATTATTTAGGCAGAAAAAGCTTATAGATTCAGAATAATATTTGGATATCAAGATAAATTTCATAACATTAAGAACATGGACCTCTAAAATAAATTCTCATCAGACACATTATATCATATTAATAATTGCAAATATTCTTCTTGCTAACAAACATATCCTTAACACTTTTTATGTCTACAGCACACACAGGAATTATTGGCTAATGCGGTATATATTGTCTTACATAAAAATGTTCATACTACACAGTTTGAGTGAGTGCAGACCTGTAGAGAAAATATTTCATGATTTGTTTTGTTCTCCCAAATTTTCCAATGTTTCCATTAGAAAAATGAGGGAGGAACCTTTTGGTAAGCGACATTTCCCAAATCGTTCTGGTCTCCTCCCTAATTTTACAGTGTTTTTTTTCTTGTAAGTATTGTAGTTTCTTAAACATGTGTGCCCTGTTCAAAACAAATGTTTATGGGGGTCCTGAACAGATCTGAGAGCTGCATATTCAAACATGTAGTTATCTCTTTTGTTATTTTAGCTTCTGGTTGAGTTTCTAGCAAACAGCCTTGGATAAGAGATAGGGAGGGTGGGATATTCCTCCAGAAGGATAAGTAGAAAACCATTTTTTTCTCTAACAAATTTAGTAATACTGTTCCTAAATTTTGTAGCAATGATTGTTACATATTGTCAAAGGAAAATATACTCATCTACATGACTGTTGTTAACACTGTGACACATCCACCTCAGACTCTTAACAGGCTGCTAATAGAAACCAGGGAGGAAGTTGTTTTGTCTGGGAGAAACCCACTCTTCTCAGTAAGAATCCCTCATGGTTCCCACCGTCTCCTAAGAAATTTGGGGGGGGGAGCCTTTCCCTTATCAGCTGCTACTACCTTCTGGTTTGATGGCTGTAATGGTATCACTTGGCCACAGCCAAGTCACACAGGTAGGAAACCAGTCAGTCTTCTTATATCTTAAATAAATATCTTAAATAAATACAAGCTTTATTCTACACCTCTAGAGAGTATATATGCTGCAGAACTATGGTGCAGAAAAAGAAAAGAAAGAGAAAGGTTTCTAACATAACTCGAAGTTATAATACCTGAACATCTTATCTCCCCTCCCTGCTGAAAGATGCTAATGGGTTTGTGCGTAACGAAGAGTCCTTAGCATGGTAATGCTTCTCCCATAGTCTCTCATACACACACAAAGAAAGATACACTAGCTTCTTTTAAAATCTCTCTCCAATGTGTGTAAAAAAGGGTCTTAGCCAATCTGGGTCTTGGGTTCTGACAGTCCATACCCGCCAGAACTCATGCAGCCATTGGAGAAGTGGTAGCATATCAAAGAAGTCCAGCGCTTTCACTCCTGGCTGTGAAAACCATGCCTATCTGGCAAGATGAGGTTTACCAGCCCTACTGTCAACACCAACACTGGTCAATTGCAAATGTTATCCCCTTGAAAGCATAATTCAAGATTAAGAGTTTGCCTGATGATTTCAGCTCTGAGACTCACCTGTAAGCATGTGAGCAGTCTGAAATTCAGATTCTATATGTTGGTGATATTATAGGAGGATCTCTGAGCAAGGGGTGGGGTGGAGATCTTGACTGTTTTTCACATATGGATGCCTAGGCCCAGAGGGTGTAGTGACTGGCCTGGAACTGATAAATCTAGATTTCCGGGTGGTGGCAGGGGCTGTTGATTGATATTTCTGGGATCCAAGAGGCTTGGGGATGTAAAGAGACATATGCGTGTGCACAGGAGTTTGAGGGAAACAGTTGCCAACCTGTTACAGATGTGTATTTATATGCTCCTGTTCTGCAAGAAGTGGGAAATTCTTGTTTGTCACCTAGCAATGGTTTCTTTTCTAAAAATGGCATTGTTTTATTACAATTGGACTACAGAACACTCTTGGAGAAAATCTGGGATTAACAACTTAAATTAAGTGTCAAACTCTTGTCTTTTATAAGTGAGTGAATGTTATAAATCCATTCTCTTGGCTGATTTCCAGTCACATCTGTACTATGTCAGTTGGATGCAGTATTTCCTGCTGCCTCTCAAAGTCAAGCTGGGATGTACAATTAAGACTGTCATTACACTCCACTTTGTGTTATTTACAGTGATACACTGTTGAGTATCTGAGCCTGGACCCTAATTGCTATCTAGGCTGAGAATGGGCCTTGATCTTATGCTCTTCTCTTGTGCCATGGGAGGAAGTAATTAGCTCACCAAGAGGTTTCCAGTTTGTATGAATGCATGATTTTGGGTGTTTGTGTGTGCACGTGTGTTTGTATGTGCGCACTTAGTTATCCTGGCTTAGTTATCTATATCAGGAAGCTCTGATTAGTTCAGTCAGTATTAGAACACTGTTATAATCTTTGTAGAATTGAGATGTGCATGTATTTTAACTCTTGTTTGGGATGGATTTGCATTCTCCTCTTCTCTTGATCAATTGAACTTAAGGAGTTGGCATAATAGCCATTTTAGCCTTGCATGACTTTCCAGAAATGCGCATCTACAGACAACTTTTCTATGACATTTTCATTTTGGGTGCTCAGTTATTTCTGCATCACCTGAGATGTGAGTTTTCTGGGTCAGTTTTTGTGACCTGTGACACCTGTTGACCTTCTTTATACAATGTACAATTTATAGGATTGGATGAAGTCACTTAGCAAAGGTGAGGTTAGGATGTGCTACCCATGCTATTTTATAACTGATAGTACAGTTGGCCTTTTGTTTCATACTTCAGTATTGAAGTTTGTTAAATGGTACATGAGGCTTAAAGGAGCATTAATAAAAATAAAATCTTATTTATTTATGCTACTATGTAGCATCATGTTAAGGACTTGCTGGTTACTGTCTTTTACTTCAGATCTCAAAAATACAGCTGTTTCCAATTACATTAAAAGCAGTATTTAAAATTTCCCCACAGAATTTTCTAATTGGCACTGTGTGGTACTGAGAGTAAAAACCCTCCTGTTTTTCTCCCATTCTTGAACTTTCAAGGTATGCCGTGATTGCTTTTGGCTGTGCAAGCTGTCCTAAATTGACATGTGGGCGTGAAGGCTGTGGTACTGAGTTCTGCTACCACTGTAAACAGATTTGGCATCCGAACCAGACTTGTGATGCTGCTCGCCAGGAGAGAGCTCAGAGTCTTCGTCTGCGAACAATTCGTTCCTCATCCATTAGCTACAGTCAGGAGTCTGGAGCAGCAGGTACTCATGGTCTAAATACTGTGTGTCTTGAAAATGTTATATGATCTCTTTGGTGCCTGTCCCAATCCAATTACTAGTGCTATAAGCAAAGGATAAATCAGTCCATTTAATCAACAACTGTATAATGTTTTAAAGAATACAGAATGATACAGAATGAAAATAGCTGACCTTAATGGGGAATGTACAAGGCAACACTCTGGTGAAAACTACAACTTCGTGCTCTTTCTGTTGATAGAATTCTCAGTTAAAAACTTCTAGAATAGACCTTATTGTTTCTGCTAGAGCTTCAGGTTCTAAATACTACTTTATGTAGTGGGTAAGGCCTCAAGACTTTATAACACACCTCCTCCCTTTGTGGTGGTAATATTTCTGCTGCTAGTAGCAATAACTATCCACCTCTGTTCATTCATGATAATCATTGTTGCCTGCTCAAGTGATATACCTGCATGAAATTTCTTTATTTTTGCCAGTGAAGCACTTTCTCACTAAGCAGCAGAAAATCTCTTCGGAGCATTATTAGGGTAACATTTTGGCATCACTGTAGTGCAAAATGATATGTTGTAAGGGGGAAAATATTCCTGTGCTCTTCATTCCCTTGAATTTTTACTTAGATATAGTAAATAGATATCCCCAACCTCTTCTTCCCCTGTGCGAGCATGGGAAGAATGGATGGATGCATGGGGTGGATGGAGATACTAATTTTTAGTTGTCCGCTTCTCCCTATCCCCACCGACTTGAGAGCCAGTTTGATGTAGTGGTTAAAAGTGCGGGACTCTAATCTGGAGAACCTGGTTTGATTCCCCACTCCTCCACTTGAAGCCAGCTGGGTGACCTTGGATCAGTCACAGCTTTTAGGAGCTCTCTCAGCCCCACCCACCTCACAGGGTGTTTTGTTGTGGAGATAATAACAACATACATTGTAAACTGCTCTGAGTGGGCATTAAGTTGTCCTGAAGGGCAGTATATAAATCGAATATTATTATTATTAACTCACTCCCTACAGACTTCTTTCCTTTAAGTCATTGCTTTCTGCTTTTGCTGAGAAAGTGCAGATCTCTTGGTTTGCACATATGGTATAATTTAGCCCTACTTTTTAAAAAAACTGAGAAGAGGACAGTGTTGACGCCACAATACCCTTCTTTGGGTGTGTGTGTGTATATAATCTTTATATATAATCTCTCTCCCTGTTTAATCTAATTCTTAATATGTATCCCTCCAATCAGCTGCTAATAAGGATTTTTAAAGCAAACAATATTTAAGCTTTGGTTCTACATAACTTATATTGAAGGTAATAAGAATTTCATGTGGAATAAACTATGGGCTTTTATACCATATTGTAGTAGTTTGGAAATTGCTTTGCAGTTAAAGCTCAGAAATGTTCCCAGACCTCATTTAGTTTCATTGTTTGAACTCAGAAGCAATATGGCTATTACGATTCTCTCTCTTTTTTAAAAAACACAGCTGATGACATAAAGCCATGCCCACGTTGTGCAGCTTATATAATAAAAATGAATGATGGAAGTTGCAATCACATGACATGTGCTGTCTGTGGCTGTGAATTCTGTTGGCTGTGTATGAAGGAGATTTCAGACTTGCATTATTTAAGGTATGTATGGGAAATGTAAAAAGATACAGAAAATATTTGATATATGCTTTTTCCTAGTCTGATCTGAAATTGTTACTGTACCCAGTTAAACCTGTTTTAAAATGACTTGATAAAAGAGAGAACTTTCTGAGATGCGACAAAGTAGGGCTCTCTTGTTCAAGGAAAATGTGTATTTAAAGGAGCACCCTACTATTAAGCCTGGTTTTTGTACAGTCATTCACCTTTTAAGTCCGTAAGTGTCTTTTGGGTCAGGGACTGTATATTTGTCCATGCTAGTTTACCCCACTCTGGAGAGAACATTGAAGTAATCCAGGAAGCCCCATGGCTTATTTTATTGTAGAACATGGACAAATGCACTTTCATAATAAGTTGCAAATTCCAGTAGTTCCCTTCCTTACTATGCATTTGACCACTGGGAGGAGTCACTTAGGAAACTGCTTGTTTGGCTTCTTGTGCTATTAAGGAAAAGTGGAACATCTTCCCTTCTGTCTCCCTACTCTAGTTTATGATGGGTCATGGAGCTGTTGATGAAGCATTATTATTATTATGAAGCATGTGGTGAATATATGTAGTTGTTCTCACTGTTTTTCTTTTGTTCTCTATGTTCTTATGGAACACAGAACTCATTTACAATGTTTGTCTTGTATCAGAAGAGTCCATCATCTTTCCTTCCCCATAAAGGTTCACTTACCATAGAGGCTTGGAATCCTCATTACATACCTGAGTGTCTAAAAGAAATATCTCCACTCTCATTTTAGATTTTACAGGCATGACACAATCTCATGCCACTATATATCTTGACTACTCATTCAGTATTTGTTTGAAACAACCAAAGTTCTTTTCTTTCCCTTTGCCCCCCCACCCCCCCGGCTCTTTTTAAACTAATAGTTATCTAGGGCTGTTTGCACACGGCTTACCTTTTGCTGGAACACAGCGTCTTCATGCATGAAATCACGCCAGGAAGACACTGTTATCGTGCGATTTCGTGCGAGAACACGCTGTGTTCCGGCAAAAGGTAAGCCGTGGGGAAACGGTCTAGATGTAAATAGAAGACTCGTGTGTTTTAGGAAGGGATTTATTTACAATCATGTATTTACTTTATCTGTTACAGTATTTGATTAACTATGGTAATTACTTGGTACTCTGACTCACTGGCTGGTCTTACTTACAGAAAGTTTCTTCTCTTAGTCCATCAGGCTGTACATTCTGGGGGAAAAAGCCATGGAGTCGGAAGAAGAAAATACTGTGGCAGCTGGGGACACTTGTGGGTGCACCTGTAGGAATTGCCTTAATAGCTGGTATTGCTATTCCAGCTATGATTATTGGAATCCCTGTGTATGTGGGACGCAAGGTAAGGTGGCTGTGGTTGCAGAACTAGTATTCATTTCTGTACACATTAAAGGCATATTTGCACAATTATTTTGTATTTAATATTTGGTAAGCCTCTCCCCTCCCCACCCCACCCCAGTTCCATTTTTCATTTATTACTTCATGCAGCCGTGGTACATTACTAGCATTTCCCTTCATCATTAACATCAGTGGCTGCCAGAAGAGGTTAAACTTTAGAATGTAACAACCAGGTTGTTAACAAGAACTGACCAGATGGTGATTATTGCATCAGTCCTGAAGTTGCTACTCAGCTTATCAGTTAGTTTTCAAGTATAATGCAAAGTGTAGGATTTGACTTTTTGATTATCTAAATAAACACCTATACATATCTCTTCCCTTTCTCCTTCCTCCTGTGATCTAAGATCATAAGAGGAAACTTGGTTGGGGTTCAAAATATGAGAGATGAGGATGGCATCCAGGATCCTTCTTGGCAGAGGTTCCGGTTTTTTGGAATTCTCCTGACTAAGGACACCTATCTTACCAGCTCATTGCTGCTCTTTTGAATGCTGTTCAGAAGAGCCTTCTGATTCGAGTTAATCCTGAACTCAGCTTTTTAATAATTGACAGTTGGTATTATAATTCTTGGTGTTTGTGTTTGTTCAGCATTACTTTCTTTTTAGATCAGTTTTCTTGTATTGCTTTAGTTTTATTTTGTGTAAGCCCCTTTGGCAGCATTGCTATGAAATTTTGGAGGGAGGAAAAAAAATCGAAGCCTCAAAATACTTAACAATTTATGCCATGCCATATTGTGGGTTTTTTTTGCTGAGCCATCAGTTGTTTTTAGTACCATGCTATCCTTCTGTTTGTGGGGTACTCTGTTTACCTGTTGCAGCCTCTGAAGCAGAGAAAATGGCTTTGTGCTCTTGGCAGTGCCCGTGCAGTGATCAAGAGCGGTTTCAAGTGTTTCACCCCTCAAAAGTGATTGCCATATTTGCAGGTCTGCTGCAGGAAGTTAATGACTGTGGTCCTTTTGCTGGGGCTTTTACTATTACTACTTGCTTACAACATGCCCTGTTCCTGGTAGGCTCATGATCTAAGCAGAACAGTGATAGTTTGGAAAATGATAATGACACTAGGAACGGTGGGGTAGAGTTAACTTGAAACTTGCACAAGAGACAAATATATGGTGTGTGGAAAATATCTTCAGAAGAAAATCCATTTTTTGAGACCAGTAGTTGTAAAGGTTATGAAATAAGCAACTGGGGACAATAACATTTGCAGATAGCTATTAAAATGTTCATGTTAATCTGCCATAAAATAGAGCAGGGATCCCCAATCTTCTTGAGCCAGTGGGCGTTTTTGAAATTTTGACAGACAAAATTACTTCCATGTGTCTGTCAAAAGATGACTGCTATTAGGGGGCTGTCACAAAATGCAGAGAAGTTTCAAGCCAAGTGTCCGCCTCTGATGGAGATAGCTGTTTCTGAATGGGTGTCCCCTGCAGCTCCAAAGGTGATTGAGGCCTCTTGCTTCTAATGAGTTTGAGGAAAGCCAGGACTGGCCCTTTGCTTTTGCGAAGTGCTTTTGGAAAGAAGCAACTGGTCAGCTGGAAACTAGCACTGTTGTGCCTATGAGTGTTATGTTGGTGATCACTGAAATAGAGGTCTCCCAGATCATAGGAAAATCTCCATGCACACAAGTGATGAAGTAACTGGACCTTTTATATTAGGCCTTTTCCAAAGTTTAGGGCTCAGCCAAAGATACTTTAAACACAATGGCTTTAAAATGTTACTGTTGTAACAAGATCAGTCTGTTTCTTTTCACTTTGTAGTTTTGCAGCATGCTAATTGTTATAAGTAACATGTCCTGAAATATCTTGTATTTTCTTCTCCAGATTCACAATCGCTATGAAGGCAAGGACATTTCAAAGCATAAGAGAAACTTGGCCATTGCAGGTGGTGTAACCTTATCTGTAATAGTTTCACCAGTTGTAGCTGCAGTAACTGTAGGTAAGTAAGGAGGCTTATAAGGAAAGTTCTGGAAAAGCTCTTGTAAGAAATTAAAACCATCTGCAGCATTTTTCCTGTAAAAATGGGGCACAAAGAATGGCTATTACTGATGTTACTAGTGGTTCAGGTTCTGGCAAAGAACCCAATATAAGGATGTATAAAATGATTTAACAAAAGAAGCTGCAATATAATTCCTTTTCCAGCCTTTCCCAATTATTTTTTTCTAAAAATAGGTTTTGTGGATTCCTCTTGGAAAACCAGAACTCAAGTTCAAGAGATTCATGTATGCTCAGATATATGCACAGACCTTATGTATTCACTGTCTCACTAATCTCAGTGGAAGAATCAGGTCATAGCCAGAAAGGAGCTATATGCAAACCTGCTTCCTCCATTGAAATGAATGGGGAAACCATTAGAAGCAGAGGATCTCCATGGGCATATAGATATTTATTATTTATTTATTTTATTCGATTTATGCCCCGCCCTCCCCACAAATGGGCTCAGAGCGGCTAACAACATTAAAAATACATTAAATCACAAAAACATAAAATCAACAATTTTTAAAAAATCATTAAAATAGTCCAGGAGCAGGCTATTTAGAAAAATATTGGGAGTCTGTATACGGGCATAGCGGATGGCCAAGGGCAGCCCCAGAAGAAGTGGTGGTCTTAGATGGAAGAAGGAGGATACCCGCTGGCACTCAGCCGTAGGCCCGGTGGAACATCTCTGTTTTACAGGCCCTGCGAAACTGTAACAGGTCCCACAGGGCCTGGATCTCCAGTGGGAGAGCGTTCCACCAGGCCGGGGCCAGGGCAGAAAAAGCCCTGGCCCTGGTTGAGATACTCTTGTTCCCAGAAGGTGCTGGCATGGATGGGGGCAAGTACCTTTTTGTATTTGTGGTATGAATTTTGTACTTCTTTTTCTGTGTTTTCCACATACTGTCTTACATAGTGATAACAAGAAATATGGCAGGGCTTTATTTTACAGAAAGCATTCTCAATCTGTATTGACTGTAGTATTTTACATTTTTTTCTTGCAGGTATAGGTGTCCCTATTATGTTAGCTTATGTGTATGGAGTAGTTCCGATTTCCCTCTGTCGAAGTGGAGGCTGTGGTGTATCTGCAGGCAATGGAAAAGGTGTCAGAATAGAATTTGATGATGAAAACGATATAACTGTTGGTGGAACAAATGCAGCAGTCGGTAAGCAATGTTTCTTTTGGCTGTAGCTGTTGGTATACAGCATTCAGTGGATTAGTCAATTCTAGATTTGCTCATAATATGCAGACAGCCAAAGTGCAAGATGCTTTGCATGCAAATGTTCTTGCACATCTGTGAACCGTGACTGGGAAACTGGGGTAACCTCCAAGTATGGAAAGAATCTTCTCTTGCGCTGTGTGCCTTGGTGTGATTCTCTTTTGTCTTGTTATGGTGGCTGCACCTATTTGAGTTCTTCAAAGTTATCAGCATTTTTGATTCAAAACCTGTCTGTCTGATCCTCCTCTTTCAAAGTTACGTAAAACCTGCAAGTACTGAATTTTTAGGTACCTCTTACTACTGACTGTAAAATAGAACAGCTGGAAAATCTTACTGCAAGCTAGCACAGTCATTACTATTTTTCTCAACATTAAAGAAAGTTGAATGGTGTATTGTTTTCCTGTAAGCTTGAAGCATTACCCTTAATTTCCCCCCCCCCCAACTGTAGATGCCACATCAGTAGCAGAGGCACGTCACAACCCTAGCATAGGGGAAGAAAGTGTGGGAGGAATGACTGGAAGCCTGAGTGCAAGTGGCAGCCATATGGACAGAATAGGAGCCATTCGAGACAACCTCAGTGAAACAGCTAGCACAATGGCTCTTGCTGGCGCTAGTATAACAGGAAGCCTATCGGGAAGTGCAATGGTCAGCTGCTTTAACAGGTAACAAAACCCGCTCCGTGCCTTTAAACGTAATTTCGAGTTCTGTATGTGGCTACAATTAGCATTTGGTGTGTTGCAGTTGCTTGTATGTTCAGGGTATGATCAAAATGCCTCCTGAGAGAGAGAGGCAGCCCCAGCTACTAAAAAACCCTACCTTGGACTTAGATGTTCTATTCTTGAACAACGTAATTGAATGGGCAGTATCTGGAAAACTCCAAGGATTACTGCATGAAGTGGATTGTGTGGATCCATTCCAGTCTGGTTTCAGATCTAGTGTTCTGACTGAAATAGCCTAGGAGATCAATGGAGTGAGTCCTCTGCACCTCTCAGTGGGGGTGTGCACAGGGGAAAGATTCGGGTTTCCTGCTTTGGGTTTACCCGAAGCAGGAAAATAATCTGAAATACCCCTAAACCTGAAGCAGCAAGCCACTTCGGGATTAGGGCATTTCAGCCGCTTCAGTATGCTCTGTAAAAATTCGGAGCATACAGAAGATCACAGTAGGACCTGTTGGCTTTTTCACCTGATTTGGGGCGGGGGGGGGGGGTGGAGAGGGAACTCCCTCTTCCCTCATCCCATTGGGTGAAAAAGCCAGCCTGAAAACTTTCAAAACTCAGAACATTGTTGATAAGCCCTGCTCTGAGCTTTGAAAAACTCCAAGCCGGCTATTTCATCCAATGGTAAGGAGGCAGAGGGAGCTCCCTCCCATTGGATGAAATAGCCGGCTTGGAGTTTTTCAAAGCTCAGAGCAGGGCTTTTCAGCCTGAAAACTTTCAAAGCTCAAAGCACCGCTGAAAAGCCCTGCTCTGAGCTTTGAAAAATTCCAAGATGGCTATTTCATCCAATGGGAGGGATCTCCCTCTTCCTCCCTCTCATTGGATGAAATAGCCAGCCTGGATACTTTCAAAGCTCAGAACATTGCTGAAAAGCCCTGCTCTGAGCTTTGAAAAATTCCAAGATGGCTCTTTCATCCAATGGGAGGGATCTCCCTCTGCCTCCCTCCCATTGGATGAAATAGCCAGCCTGGATACTTTCAAAGCTCAGAACATTGCTGAAAAGCCCTGCTCTGAACTTTGGAAAAGCTCCAAGCCAGCTATTTCATCCAATGGGAAGGAGGCAGAGGGAGCTCCCTCCCATTGGGTGAAATAGCCAGCTTGGACTTTTTCAAAGCTTAGAGCAGGGCTTTACAGTGCTGCTCTAAGCTTTGAAAGAGTATCCAGGCTGGCTATTTTCTTCCCATTGGGTGAAATAGCCAGCTTGGAGGTTTCAAAGCTCAGCAAGGCTTTTAGCGCTGCTCTGAGCTTTGAAAATATCCAGGCTGGCTATTTCCTCCAATGAGAGGGAGTCAGAGGGAGCTCCCTCCCATTGGGTGAAATAGCCAGCTTGGAGTTTTTCAAAGCTCAGAGCAGGGCTTTTCATCCAATGGGAGGGAGGCAGAGGGAGCTCCCCTTGGGTGAAAAAGCCAAGGGCATTTCCCTTGCCCTTGGAGCAGCTGTTTGGCGGGGATTTGTCCACCAAACAGCTGATCCAGGTTTAAATGACCCCTGCTGCTTTGCAGGGACAAGGAAAGGGGCATTTAAACCCTTGACCCAAAGCTTCCCAAAGCAATACGATTTGCTTGGGGAAGCTTTGATTAGGGGTTTCCGAATCGAGCCCAGCGTGCTGGGCTTGATTCGGAAGTCCTGAATCTTTGCAAATCAGGTCCGATTTGGGTATTTTTCCCGAATTGGAAACCTGAATTGCACACCCCTACCTCTCAGCAGCTTTCAGTATCATCAATCATAGTACCCTTTTGGATTGCCTTTCAGTGTTGGGACTGGGAGATACTTTGTGGTGGTCCCAGTGCTACATGGAAAGTAGGCTTCTGAGGGTGATGCTGGAGGATGCTGTTTGGCCCCTTGACCTTTGCCCTGCAAAACCCCATAAAGCTCCATCTTGTCCCCCAATTGTTTCATATAGATGTTTTTAACATCTATATGAAAAATTGGATGAGGTCATCTGGATATTTCGGATGAGCTGTCACCAATGTATACAGGACACTCAGTTCTATCTAGCTCTTTTGATGGATCCAAGGGAAGTTGTAGAAACCCTAAACTTCTTTATTTAGAGTACTATTGAACACCAGTTGCTAGGAGGGGCTTTGGCTTTTGTGCCATAACTGTAGGTCTGTGGGAGTCAAGATGTTAGACTAGATAGAGCATTTGACTGATTCTGCAAAGTTCTTATGCCCTTGACTAATAAGGATATATTACTTTAATTTACTATGTATAAGGATTAATTTCTGATATTAACAAAAAAGGAGTAACAGGAGAATTGTTTCATCTCAAAAGGAAGCCATCTGCAGTTAGAAATTCACAGAAATCTGTCACTTGTAGGAAATTGGATGGTTGAAGTAATTCAAGATCCAAAATAGGTAGATAACTACTGAAATTATTATTAAATTTTATCCCCAAGGTTGGAAGTCCAAGCAGATGTGCAGAAGGAGAGATGCAGTCTGAGTGGAGAATCAGGCACGGTTAGTTTAGGAACAGTTAGTGACAATGCCAGCACCAAAGCAATGGCTGGATCCATTCTAAATTCCTACATCCCATTGGACAGGTAAGACTGAAGTAGGGAACGGGTGTCTGAGTGTGTGTGGGGGATCTAGCTCAACTCTAGCAATAATTTGGGAGCCAATGAGGAACTGCTGGGTGATGGGAAAATTCAGATCCCTCCCAGACCCTCTAGAAGCGCTTAAGGGCCATTTCCTTCCATTATGTATTCTTTGTTGTCCCTTAACAAAACTATTAACTACTACCTGAGCAGTAATCATGTTCAGCCTTGGAGAGGTGGTTCTTTTTAATTTACAAACTACTATTTTTTCTGCGTATCTGGGGAGGCCTTGTTTACAGGTATTCCCCTCTTTTGCTGTCTTTGCAAACTTGACTGTGCTGTCATCTCCAGTAGTAAACTTCATAAGTCACCTTCAGAACTGTTACCGTGAACTGCTACTGTGTTGATAGATTTCTGATAAGACTCTGATTGAGTTTGTAAATAGCCACTCGCCAAGTCATTTACAATAAATTAAGATTTGTTTCCAGCCAAGCAAGATGAGGAAGTCCATGCCTAAAGTCAGAAAGTGAGAGAGTGGTCTTTTTCCAGGACCCAGAGACTAGACAGCACCACCATGCTGACTCCTATACGTGTGTCTGCTGTTTATGTACTGTCCTGAAACTTCCTTTCACTTCTTTGCTGTTGCTGCAGTGCATCCAGTGAGTAGTGAGGAGCAGGGAGAGGGCATAGCATAATGACAGCATCTGCAGAGGCTGCAGCAAAAGAGGAGTTCTGACGTCCAGCCTAGCACTTGTGGTGCCCCATCCCCTTGGCTTGCCAAGGCCTAAAGCCAGCAGCAGAACTGAGCCATTGCATCCTTGTGTGATAAAGAGGTTCTTGCTTTCCCATGTGAAGGGGGTGGGGGTGTAAAGGGAATAGGGATGTTAAATGTGCATACTAGTCTAGTGGGTTTGGCCCAGCAGTGTACCTTTTGTCCCAATTCTCATTCTCTCTCACACACTCTCACACAGAGCAGGAACTTGCAAATCTTACCAGCCAGCCCATGTTTCTTCAGTTCTGCCACCTCTGCCTTCATGGCTCACATGGTGACGGGGCAGTGGCAGCAGCTTCTGCTTCTCCTCACCCACTTGGCTGGCTGACATAGTCACAGCAGCTCTTATTCTTGCCTACTGCACCCTCTCCTCTGGCTGAGAGTGCTTGTGGCAGAGGGTGTTGTCAGACCAATACAAGTCAGAGGAAGATGCATTCCAAGCAAGATTACCATGGGAAGTCCCCAGTTAGTCTGCATTAGCTTTTCTAAACCTTTTATTCATTTTGCTCTAAATTGCTTTGATCTTCCTTGCATTTAGCCAAGACAAGTTCACAACACGCATTTTGCTATGTTCTTACTGATGGTGTTTCTTTTTCCTGTCTAGAGATGGCAGCAGTATGGAAGTGCAAGTAGACATTGAATCAAAGCCAGCAAAATTCAGACACCACAGTGGGAGCAGCAGTGTTGATGACGGCAGTGCTGCATGTCGTAGTAATACTGGTTGTTCATCAGCCTGCTTGTCAGAAAACAAATCTAGCACCACCAAGTGGTGCAAAGACGCATCATCAGGGAAAAAATGTAAAGGTAAACTAAGAAAAAAAGGTAGCATGAAGATAAATGAGACCCGAGAGGACATGGATGCTCAGTTGTTGGAACAGCAAAGCACAAACTCTAGTGAATTTGATTCGCCCTCTCTCAGCGACAGTATCCCATCTGTAGCCGATTCCCACTCCAGTCACTTTTCAGAGTTCAGTTGCTCTGACATGGAGAGTATGAAAACCTCATGTAGCCACGGCTCCAGTGATTACCATACCCGTTTTACTACCGTTAGTATTCTCCCAGAGGTAGAAAATGACCGCTTAGAAAACTCTCCACACCAAAGTGGCAATTCTTTGCTCCTTCCAGTTACTCCAAACTCAGAAGTTCCGCAGCTGAGTTACATTGCTGAAGAATGTGTTTATAATGGGACTTCCAGCAGTGTGGATGTGGGTACTAGTGAAACATTGAAAGAAACAAACAACAACCATTCACAGCATGCTGTGGAGTTAAACGCTGCAATTCAGACTGAGATTTAAGCCTGTTAAATGCTGCAGAAGTTTATGTACCACTAACGAACCCTTGTCTGATAGCTGGCTGGGTAATTTTTCAAGTGGCCAGCAGAAGCAAGGCTTCAATGCAATTTACATTTTATATATGTCTCTATAAAGATAGAATGTTTTGTGTGGAACTTGGTTTCAGAACTATGTGGTGACATGAAGGTTTTAACAAGTGCATTACAATGAAACAATGTGGATGTTTTGTATTTTTGCCATAACTTTGCTTGAAGGCCTGTGGTAAAGTACTTGCAGGGGAATGAAGGCTAACTAGCATTTATCAAAGAAGTTACTGTTTCTTAGAATGTTAATGTAAAACTTCAATCAGTGGACTTTCGGGTGCACTGCTGTGATTTAACGGCGTGCTATATTGAACCAGTACATAGCTGAAGGGACTGCAGTAACCATGCCAAATAAGGTTTAGGAATAATAATTTTGTCTTCTACCTGGGCAAAGATTTTCTTATTATTCACATTAGAATGAATTGGCTATCTGGAGTGGAATGTAATCTGTTAATACTGAGACACATTCTTTGAGCAAGGCTATGGCATTTCATAACTTTAAATACAAAAGAATGGTACTTGATATATGGTAGGTAGCCAGGCGACGTCTCCTTATCAAGAGAGCAGGGGAAATGAATTATATTTGCAACTGACAAATAAGGTAATGACATGCTGTATAAAATTTTTGTAAAAATTTAAATCATTTAATTTGTAATCAGTGTAGAGAAGCTGATATGGCCACCTTTTACTAAGGGACGTCAATTATGCTGTTTAATTCTTGGTGCCTTTGGAGAAGACTGGGGTCTTAAGTGCCTGGTTTGTTGATGATTTCACTGTATAGTTTTCCAGAATGTCCTCTCTTGTCACCTCTTTGGAATCTGAAGGAAAACTACAGCAAATCAACTGACTATGGTAGATTAATGGGGTATCATAATACTGAAGTATTAGCCTACCAAAGACTCACTCAGGCTTTTAGTGGATAACTTTTCTCACATCCCTTTGCGAGTCACATGCACAGAAGTCAAGCACAGTGCAGAGCTTGCACAAACACAACAGACAGGCTCCAAAAATCACTGGCTTTGGGGTCAGGTGTCTCCCTCCTCTTGCTTATGGAAGATGTTCAGCTGAATGAAGCTAGCTCAGGCACCTGCACTGTTAGATGTCTGCTATACAATTCATACTGAAGCATGACCTCTCCCTTCTTTCCAAGAGAGAGAGGTAGATCTTCACATAACAGTCTCCAATATTGTTTGTGTTACTCGTATGTATAGCCATTATGGTGCTACTGAAAAGTTTTTGGTTTTGTGAGAAGAATGCCGCTATGAGCTGGTCCTCTTTCCCTCCTCACTAATTTCTTTAATCTGCTTATAACACTAGTGCCAGAGATGTTATTTGGTAATGCTTGTTATGATATTTGTATATTTGCTATTTCATTTTGCTCAATGATGTGTCTAAACTGCATACCTGAAATAAATGTCTGAGTACTATATGAGTTGTCCTTTTTCTACTGAACAAAGAGCCCTTTAATGATTGTGCAAGCAGTTCTCAGAGGCTTTTAAACATTATCCTGAAATGTGCTGAGCTCATCTCTCCCATCAAGGTCATTGACATCCATTTGATTAGTCTGCATTAAAACACCTTTTCAAAGGATGATACCAAAAAGCAGCATGTGTTAACTGTTGTTAAGCTCTTGCCTATTGTTGTCCTCCATTCTCCTGCCAGACTAGTCTTCCATAAGGTTGGTTTCATTAAGGAAAAGTATCCTAATTTTATTGCAGTGTATAACATTCTTAAAAAAAGATCAAGATGGGTAGCTGTGTTAGTGTGTTTGCAGCAGTGGAAAAGAGCAAGAGTCCAGTACCACCTATAAGACTAACAAAATTTGTGATAGGGTGTGAGCTTTCGTGAGTCACAGCTCACTTCTTCAGATATAGCTAGAATGTGAATCCATCTGTCCTTATATCTTGGTGAGTGGAGTGATTTCAGATGCTGAATGACAAAGGTCGGTGAATGACAACAGCAGGCATGATTGGATAGGGTAGGGTATGCAGAGGGGTGGTGGGTGTGGAGAAATCAGCATTGATAATAAGACAGGAAGCCTAGGTGTTGATTCAAGCAGAGGGATGGCTGTTGCCTCCTGCTTGCCTGTAGACATACAGGAAACCAGATGGATCTTCTGGTCTTATTCAGCCTGGCTTTTCCTGTAGGTAAAGGTAAGGTAGTCCCCCTGTGCAAGCACCGAGTCATGACTGACCCATGGGGGGACGTTGCATCACGACATTTTTACGGGGTGGTTTGCTATTGCCTTCCCCAGTCATCTACACTTTACCCCCAGGAAACTGGGTACTCATTTTATCGACTTCAGAAGGAAGGAAGGCTGAGTCAACCTTAAGCCGGCTACCTGTAATCACCTATTATAAAGTTGGTTTCATGGATCGTGATGGAGGGAAAGGGCCTTTCCACAAGCTCCATAGAGTATAGCTGTTAACTTCATTTTTAAAAGTTTATGACTTGGTTTTCTCACTCCTACCTTTATGTGACTACAGGTCCACAGCTAGGAAAAAAACAGCTACCACGGCAGAAAATTAATGAGGACTCATCATACTCCACACCCAACTGAATGCAAGTAGTCATGGATTTGCCTTTGAAGCACCAGATGTTTGAGTCTCAGGCAGTGATGAAAACTTTGCATTTTCTTCACTTGTTTTTCAGAATTACACCATTAAAATTGTAATTATGGAAACATCCTTCAGAAATTGTAGAAAAGTGTAATCGGGGGCTCATTTGCACTGCCCTTTCTAATGTCACAGCTTCCTTATAACATGGAACCCCAACTTTTTTGAGTCTCTGGTCACCTTTGGAATTCTGACCCAGTGTGGAGGGTGCAGCCATAAAAATGCTATCACAACATGGCTTCTACAGAAGATGCAGCAAGTCAAAAAATGGCTGCCGCAACTTTCCTTCAGTCATATAGTGAAGATCCTTATGCTATAATGGCAACTACTGCCAGAGCAACATTTTAAAAAATCTGCACACCCAAGCAAATCTCCCATGGCCAATCAGAAACTCCGATCTGCAAAAACCCCACGTGATGCTTCCCGCTTTGCATCCTGAATCTCGTATTGCAAGGGTATGGTTAGTTTGGTTTACAAATAAGCAAGAGATCAATAGATAAATAAGCTAAAGCTACTCTCTCAAGTTCTATATTAAGAATGATAGCATTTTTGTGTTACCATTCTAGGAAGAGGGGATAAATGTGCCTCACAATCTCCCATCAGTGTTTGTAAGAGAGCAGTGATTCTGATGTGAACAAATTTATGAATTTGACTACTGCATCAACCCTATTCAAACATTTCCATAATAGTCCTGAAATGCTTTTGTGTAAAAAAAAAAACCTATAGAAAATTCTTGTCCTGTCATCAACATTCTCAGCTGATTGACAGTCATGCAGTCAAGAAGACAGGACTCCTAAAAGGAAAACATTGCAGAGGAGACTGGACTACTCTATCCTTATTCAATCAAAATCAAACTTCAGCTTCAGGGAAGCAAACTGCAATTCTCCATGAGTCAACAGCTCACTTCAGACCTATGAGCCTGCTCTTTCTTGTTGTTATATATATTCTGCAACCTTAAAACATGTTAATAAGAGATGCTGAAAGCTTTAATATAATTAAGATCAACCACTGAACTTGTGATTGAACTGTTGGTGTACATGCAGGTTGAACCCCTCACTGGATCATCTTGTTTTTTTAAAAAAGTTAGTATTTCCCAGCAGCTTTGCACTTGTACAAAAGCCGCTTCTACAGGCTTTCTTGCATGAGTTGCTTCATATGCTAAAAGGTCACAAGAATGAAGGCAACCAGTCATATAGCATCTCATCATGATTCATAACAAGTCATACAGCTGCCCGGGAAACAGTAGTCCGCCTTTCCAAAAACTACTACTCCCGTGAAGCATTGTAATAATACCATTTGTGAATATTTCCTGATCTAAACTGTTTGTTTGCTTTTCCTTTTGACAAAGAAAGGTCATGTAGGCATAATAGGTGAAGAACATAATGAAAAAAATAAGTCTCACATTCCAGCAACATCTCTTTTGATAGTTACCTTGTAGCCAGTGTGTGTGTGTGTGGGGGGGGTAATTAAAAAAAACCTACAATCTCAAGACGCTATGCAGGAATGCAAACAATCCCAATCCAGACAGTTAACGTGCCTTTTGCCATTAACTATCACCAAATCAGGAAAGTAATAAGAGACAGGTAAGGGTTGCATTGAATGGGAAGAAGCTGTAGGAAAGCAGTAACATGATATGCAGAAAAACAACTGCACATGATCAAATAGCCTAGGCCCAAGCAAGCAGTTCATCAAATGTTCAGCATCAGTTATCACAACTAGTGAAGGCAGATGTCAGAGCATCCCAAAATGAGTTAATATAGTGAGAAATACGGAATTTACTGAGTAAATTATAAGGCTATACATCAAAAGGACATTCTCCATATTACTGAATAACTCACACATATATGGCAAATAACTTTATTTTTAAATAGGCAAAGAACTACAAGTTCTTAGCCTAGATAGAACATTTTTTTCTGATCGCTGTTAAAGGAAAAATAGCCACTGATAAATTATACCACCTCCAAAACTGCAAGTACCTGAGCAACCCCTGCCATAATAAAATGTAATATGCATACTAATAATAAATTACTATTTTCCAGTTTGTTTAAAAATGTTCTATTGCTTCAAAACACTTAACAACATACGCTTACTCTGCTTCTCACCTCTGCTGCTCAGCACCATTGCACAGGCAACAGAATGGCATCCTTGCACACCCAGACAAGCAAAACAGACATTTTAGGGAGCTGGTCGTAACACAGGTCAAACTATGTCTTGCTACAATGCCCTCACCCCTGCAAAGGCTGATGCAGCTGTACGTACTGTGACCTCTCCTACAGATTACTGCATATATTTCAATTAGCAGCACTGATACAAGATAAGAATAAACCAGTCAGTGTTGTCCTCTGGAGACGACAAAGCAGTACACTCAACAGGAACTGAATGCAAAAGCTTGTGCAAACATGTGGAGGCTAACCAAAGAAACGGGTAATTTGATTATTTCATTTGCACTGCACCTAGATGCACAGACTAGTCATTTTATCTGAGTAACAGAAAGGGAAGCCTATGGACACAATTCCTGGGAATAGCTTTCCACAGAAGCCCCAGTAAAATAAACACAGAATGCCCATCCATGCCAATGGGGCTTGTACAAGAAACTTTTTTCTGTACTGTGCTGCATATTAAAAATGGTTTTTGAGAAGTAACTTCTTTAGAAGATTCTCCTGTGTCACAAGAACAAACCAATATAACAAAAACATAGCAATGGCCAGCTACATGAAACCTCATGAATACATTTTAATGTAGCTGAGAATATAGGTATTAGATCAGTTTATGCATGAGACCTACGTTGTTTGGTGCTGTTAGCTTCACTGGGAATGATACTATCTCCTGCTCCATCCTGGTTCATGTGCTTCCTTTCTCAAATTCAGTGTCTTATCTATTCAGTCATTAACTTTTTCTCATTGTAAATGAACAGCCAATAAATATAAAAAACATGCACGTGTAACTTTCTGGGATAAAAATATATACTACCATAAAATGGAAGAGCAGATTTTCAATGTGCATGAACTGTAAAAAAAAAAAAAATGCAGCATACTGAACCGTCCAAGTGAAACTGACTTTACTCCGTGCAGATCTGCATAGTTTATATGCCCATCCTACAAGCATCAAGGGAATGCATGCAAGAGGCAATTCGAAAATGAAGTTGGTTTAAAGTTCAAAGTCTCTCTTAAGGCTCTCCAGATCATGTAAAGAGAACTGTTCACTTTGCGCTTTGGAAAGAGATTCAAACAGCTTCTGAATCTGTTCCACTTCATTCTTACTGAGAAGTTTCAGCACAAGCTGAAAAGGGGAAAAAATTGTGTGGCATTAGCACTTATAAATAATAAATAGCATTTTCTAAATACCCAGTGATTGCTAGTGCTAGCAAGCATTTTCACTTTTCACTGGTACATTTTCAGAAATATGCTGAAGAAATAGTTGCTTACCTTAAACCTTTCCGCTTTGCTTAGGTAGACAAGGTGCTGATAAACCAGCTCAGGATCCTGGCAAAATGCATCAGATTGCAGAGCTTGGATAAACAGAAGGAAATTATCCCCTTCAAGTTTGTTGCTTAGCAGCATTGGCAAATCTTTTGGTTCAATAATTGCTAAGAGCTCTGCACAGGCAGTGATGTCCTTGCTGGCATTCACAACGTTTATCATCTGGCCAAATTCATAGGCATTTGATGGCTTACAAATTAGCAGCTTTTCTAGAGTTTTCAGTGGCACTGCAGTTTCTCCTTTTGATGCATGGTTATCAACTGAAGCATAGGTCTGAGTTTCCTCTTCTTCACATTCATTCACCTTCACAAGGGATAACCACAAACCCATTTTTACCACACGTGTGCAACATGTAACATTTCATAACTCAACAGAGTCCATTCCATGCAAACCCCAAGGAAATGAACGTAAGCTGTGGAAGAACACAGTAGGAAGTTGTGCCCTGATTTAATACCTCATCATCACCAACAGTAAATGGTTCCAGATTTTTCATTTCATTTTCTCCTGGACCTCCTATACCAAAATGCTCTCTTTAAATTTACTTCTCTATGGCTCCCTTCACACAAGGGAGCTGCTTCTGCGTGATGTGACCCAACAGAGCAGAGCAAACAGCATGAGGATAGGGGAAGGGCCAACTGCATGCAACTGATACACCACCAAGAGGGAGGGTGCCATGTACACAGTCAAGACCCATGCAATCAAACCCACCCTGTTACCTGGCAATGCATGATTGATTATTTATCATCTGGCACACACAGGAAATCAGATAAGTTATGGCAACTTATTACTTTTCATCTATGTGGACACAGGCTGCTTAACATCTTAGCTTAAATCATGTGACAATCATCTGTGTTCTGATATTAGTTGGCATGTGTAAGTCTGCTGGACTCGACAGAGCAGAGATGTTACAGGGGACAGGGAGAAACCCTCATATTAAACAGTATCTTATGCACTGCTGCAGGGATGAAGTAGCAGTACAGCCAAAACCTGATCATCGTAATTTCCTCAGAAGTTCACCATTGCACTAATGGGCTATGAAGGGAGCCACAGAGAGGAAGAAACACTAGTCACCGGGTAGGGCCTTATTCCCTGCTCCCATCCTGCCCAACAGCTGATTGGGATTTCTGCTTTCAACTTCCATACCATACCAATAGCCTGCAGCTCAATAACAGGCACAAAAACCTTCTGCTGAACTCTTTTTTCCCCTTCTGGATCGAGTCCAGGCTATTTTCACATTCCATCAATAGTTGCACTAGTTAGATGTACGTAGACCACAAGACAGATGCTTAGTCTAGCTTATACATTTTTTTTAATATAAATATCCAGCCATTGAAATTCTCACATTCCCCATGTGTTTTTTTTTCTTTTGGGCTGATTTACATTGCCTCTCAGTCATGACAAAATTCAAGATATCTCCATGGTTCAGGGTGCACATACGGAAATTCTGGCCAATTCCCTCTTCTTAATGCAGCCCTCCATGCCACACGGCCTATTGTTCCAGAGTATATCTAACAGATCCAAAAAAGATCCACTTCTAACAATGTATTGACTCCATCTGCAGGAGCATGAATAAAATATAACACATAAATAGAGAGGGTATAAGTATGCTACAATAAAAAGGATTCCCATAATAGGACACTATATTCAGGTGCTCTAGAGTATGATCCACAGCTCTGCACTGATTTGTCCAAAAAGGACCCCCAAAGTACCAGACCTACAGCTCCTAGATCTAGCAACTTGAAAGATGAGTTCATTTTCAAATAGCACTTGGTTGGGACCTATTATCCCAGTTCAGAGTACTTTTTAAACATTTCATATAGTGCTCTGAATCTCGAATGATCCAGGCCCATGTAGTTTTTTAAAAAAAGAATTACGAAATACCTCTTGGATTTTGATTTTTGTCCTTTGCTTTTGCTGGATATTGTCTGTACCTTCACCTTTAGATTTAATCAACTGGGTTGTTTCCTGCAGCTCCTTTTTTGCTTCATCAATACTGGGATCTTTCAGAAGAACTTTCTTCAGATCATCAATACTAGCTTTGTAGTTCTGAAAATTATAAAATGATTGGTCATCAAAACTGAGTTAGTTTGAAATCTCACCATCTTCACAAGTACTCAGAAATGTATGACAGCAGGACTTCAGTAGTAAGAACTGAGACTGAGATTACTTCATTTATGTATCTTTCCTGACAAGAGTGCTGAACTTGTGATATGATTCTGCAAGGAAATTCTTGCATTCTTAGGGATACACCAGTGTGGTGAGAGATGGAGCTCTTATGCAGGCTTCTGGCTGTCATGAATGAGTGAGCAAAACAATGCCTAATGCTCGCTGCAAGGCCCCTGAAAATCTGTAGATTTATAAATATATAGTGCTCAGCCCAGGTCATGGGAAACATGGAGCAGGGCTTACTGAGGGCCTTGACAGTACTTCTTAAGGAATACAGCAGTCTGGAACTGAAAGCACAATAAAAACTGCAGCAATTGTTTACACAAAGAGAACCAGATACAGATTCAGAAAGGATACAGAGCAACCACATGATTTTTATTCCTCCAGTTCTTCTCATGATTGACAGCAAAGTAGAAATAACATGGTTCTTAACGTTATTTTACATTTGTCTAATGTGGGACATATATCCTATAGCTAATGCTGAACAGACCCCCATATAGATTGACAGACACATAGAATGGAGCCAGTTTCAGATAGGGAGTATTCTTCCTATCTGACAGACCTGAAGGACACCCCCTCCCCCCAATGGAAAGGGTGAATTCCCCGAAAGAGAAGAACATAGTCTGTGCTTGCACGGACAACGCAATGAAGTGTTCCTATACAGGGTGGCTGTGGAGAGAGTGCAGCAGCAGGAGTTACTGCTGCCTAAGATGGATGGGCAAAAAAGAGAGAGGGCAGGAGCCTCCATCGCATGTGTCAGGCAGGTGGAGTGGACAGGACAAGTAGAGCTTATGCCACTATGGCAGGCAGGCAGGCAGGAAAGGAGAGGAGAGCAGGAGCTGCTGGGAGAGCCACCGCTGCATGTGACAGGGAGGCAAGCAGGCGGGCTGGGGAACTGGAATTACTCCTCCCCATCACCTCCTCAAGACAGGAGCCATTGGTGACAGTTCTACAAGTGGGTGACCCAGAGAGGTAGGAGGGACAAAAAAAATGGGATTGTTCTTATACAGATTGCATGGTATTTATCCCATGATCAGCTACAGATGCCTTACATTGCTTAGATAATGTGAGGATGGCATTCTTTATCTTCCTGCATTGCACTATGAGGGTAGGCAAGGAATCTGGCACAGCTCAGCAAGACAAAGTTTCTGGATTACCTAGGCAACATGAAGGCCCGATTTCTCCTTCCGTCTCATGATATTGTTGCTTTACTGACTTTCAGTGCCAACGCTATGTAGCCAAATCTGATCAGCTAAACTGCACTGTGGTATCTTACTCAATACACCCTTCAGTTTTCTGCTGCTGGACAAAATCGTTAAAGGCAGCCAGTCCAGTTCATCTCCCAGCTACTGTTTTCTCCTGCTATCACTCTCTTGCAGCCTCTGTAACTCCTCCAAGCTTTCTGGGAATATTCACAAGGGTCACAGAGCCTGTTAACTGCTTCTGGCCTTGCTACTTAGTAAAGTCTTTGTTAAACTACCAAGTTTGGAGTGAGTGACTTCTCTCAAACTTCCCTGCCATATAGAGTACAAGGGCCAGAAGTAACTACTGCTGTCAGCCCCAATTGACCCACTTGGTTTGCATCCAAGCCCCATCCTGGGTGCTCCCAAATTAGCATTAATTATCACGTTCCATTAATTCTTCAAGTAACAGGAACACACATGCTTCCTCACTAAATTGTAGTTAATGGTTTATGCTTAGGGTCTTTTTTTTTAAAACCCTGCTCTTACATTCCATGCCACGCATTATTGCTATTAAACTAAATATCTGTAAGTTAACAACAGCTGGGCTGCTGTTTTTCCTTACCTGTAGTCCTTTGTTTGCTAGAGCTCTCCTATACAGAGCTTTTATATTGGAGTCATCCATCTGAAGAACATGATCACAGTCCTTTCTGGCCTCTTCATATTGGGATAGCTTCAAGTAACAGAGGGCTCTAAAACAGAACAGTCAAAAACAGAGCTGCGTAACAACGCACTGAAACACAGAATCCCAGGGCAGATTCTCACATTATGCTTTTATGCCATGTTAGTTTGATCCTGTTTGGGATCCAACATAGGGATCAACTGGGCTCAGTGTTTACCAGAATAAAAACAATTACACCAGCACAGATCTTTTCTGCAAAAGAATTGCTAATCATCTTATACCCCAGTAAGGATATTTGTATAACAAAAAGCAGCAATACAAGAATCAGCTCTTGCTCACAACCATCAATAGTCTTGGATATAATCTATTTTCTACAAAAATTAAAGGAGTGTTCTTCGTTTTTGTTTTTTTTAAATGAAGCTGGATAGCATGCAAAGTGGGCAGAGTTGTAGGTCTTAACTTACCTGTTAGTGTAGATGGTACATTCCTTAGGATTTAATTCTATACACCCATTGTACTTCCTCAGTGCTTCTTCATATTTACCCTTCTTCACAAATTCATTCCCTTTACTCTTAAGAGTTTTGAACATCTCTTCTGCTTTTTCACCTATTTCCCAAAAATGATAGAAAAATGCCTATTCACTAACAGCAACTTCGCCCTTGCACTGCTTCTGCGGCACTGGGAAAGCAAGAACGGAACACACACACAGTAGAAATCTCTTCATTCCGCACGGGTCTGTTCACACCGTCACATTTTTAACAGGACAATACCTATGGCAAGTTGCACTGGCACTGAAAGCTACTGGACACGCATGTAGTTTCCTACTATCGGCCACGATTAAAACTGGAACTGGAGGTCTTACTGAATGGGATGCGGAAAAGATTTTATCACGAGGCTTTTAATATTTAAATCCAAATAACAGATACGGTCCACGAAAACCGCCTGCACGTTCAAGCACTTCTCTGTACGCAAGGAAGTTTCCCCAACCAATTTCTACTGCTGTCTAAAGCTCCTTGGATTCTGCCCGAGACCACCAGGAGGTCTCCTGACTTTTGGGGACCGGGGAGGTCGTAGGGGCTGCAGAGGACGGAAAGCTGAGAGCCCCCCCCCCCGGTACTCCAGAGATTACACGGGAGCAGCGCTTCAGATAATGTCCAATACTCTAACATGCGTTTGTTTGTTTTACTTCATTCATCTCTCACTTTCCTCCACAACGGGGACCCAAATCGTCCATGGGCCAAGAGCCAAAAATTGACATGGTGATATCAGGTACTTTATGTTTTTATGAAAGGTGTATGGCTATGTATTATGTTTTGATATGATAACCCGTTATGATTGGTAGCTTAAGCTTTTTACGATGTCATCAAGATGGCTAAACCCAATTTTTCCTACCTTTAAAAAAAAATTGATCTATAACATGTGAACCAAGTGACAAATTTCAAACTTTAAAGCACCGTTGGAAAGCTAATAAATTCCCTTACAAATAACTAATACAAATAATGCCTCTAATCCATTACTATTTTTGTGATATAAACAATAAATCGAAGAAAAAGCCCATTTCCCCCCATTTTTATAAGCATTAACAGCACATGGGATTTGCCTAAACCAGACAGTCAAAGTATATTAGACAACTGTAGCAAGACAGTATTGGTTGTTTGTCCTAAACCAGTCTATCAGCATCATGCCGTCTCGGCAACTGTTCAAGATTTCTGTGTGTCTGACCAGGCACTTGATGAAAAAGCTGTAGTAATCATATGGAAGCATCCAGAAAAATTTAAGTGTACTATCATGATTAGAATGGTTATATTTCACACTACATGCACTATTTTGGCCATCATCAATAAACAGTTTCAAGATGCTGGACTCGGGATTTATACATTGAATCAGGCACAAATGCAGAAGGTTCAGTAGCTGGGGTGGTCTCAAGTATAACCTTGCAGTTAGACTTCACAAACTAGTTTATGAAGCACTCGTGGTTAGCATGGCAGGGTTTGCAGTTATGATCGAAGGACATTTTTGGAGAAGAGGCTGTGTATTAGAATGAAATGGTGAACAGCATAAGCAACCTTTGCCAAGATGTACGCATAGCTTCTCTAAAGGAAATCTTTGATATACCACCATGCCCAAAGATTGTAGTGCTCTTTGAAGACTACCATAATTACCTCAGATATGAAAATGGAAACCTGTCAGCATTCTTGGTATCCTATCTGGACATGGTAGAAATTCTCCTGGGCTTAATTAGAGCATCATGAGAAGATGATTAGATGCTTCATTTGGCATGCATCTGGGAAATGATCCCATGATTCTTCACCTATGACAGACTGAATTATGCCCATTACCTTCCATCCTATTATGACCAGATAACCGCTATTCCCCTTGGACATTCACAAGTATTTCATGCAAGGAGGATTTTCAGTGCAGTTAGGATCTAGCAACCCACTTGAGCATATTCCTGTAGACGGGACAATAGAAGAAACAGTTAAAACTAAGGAAGCTGAACTCAAGGCTGACTGAAACCACTTTGGAAATATGGTCCTAGTTGCCCAGTTGCATATGAGAAATGTCTTAGCTCATCCTCTGGGACCCTTGCCTTCGGCACTTGCAAATGGAGATGGATCAATCCAGAAGACTAACAAGGCTGTGCTTGCGTTAGAAAAAAAGTATATCCAGCAGAAAACATACCAGTCCCATCTATCTGCATCACTGAGGGAATTAATTTTGTGCAGAAGATGAAGGACAATTAGAAGATATTCAGACTGCTAGCAGAATCTGTATTCTGTCTTATACTTCACAAAGATACCCATATTGAAAAGACAGATGTTGTTTTTGATGTATGTACAGAAACTTCTATCAAAAATGCTGAAAGGTGGAAGGGAGGGAAAAGTGTTTGTCTGCAGGTGAAGAATATTGTACCAGCTTACAAAATCCAGCAGGTAAAAAGATATCTGTGCAGCTCATCTAACAAGTCTAAGCTCATTAAGTTCTTGGTGCAACAGTGAAGGATGCCTAATAGAGGTGGGCATGGACTGGATAACGGACCTAATTTTCCCACGGATTTACCTTGTTCATCCTTCGCGAACATGTGGGCTGTCTTTTTTTCATGAATGCGCCAAACTTTGGGACGTTCTGTCCATCTGTCCGTTGCCCGTTTAATTTTTTTCGTCTTTCAATTCTTGCTTGCTTAGAGAGAGCATTTTTTTAATCCTTTACCGTGCTTTGGGGGTTCTTTGCTTGAGTTCTTTCAATGCCTCTCTCTCTAAATATTGAGCGCCTCTGGAGGGGCTTTTTTTTTTATCCTTTACCCTGCTTTCGGGTTACTCTTATTTCTTTCCCCTTTCAAATCCTTGGGTTCTTGGGCTCGATTTTTTTTGTTAAACTCTTACTTGCTTTTGGGTTCCTGGTGGGTTCTATTGTGCTCTGACCCCACCCACTCGCAGACCTGCAATGGGTGCAAGGCAGCTTATGGGGCTCTTTGCTTGAGTTCTTCCTTTCTTTTCACTTTCTTCCCACTTTCTTTCCTGGGCTGGCTTTTGAGGTGCCCGGGGGTGCTGCTCTTGGGCTCTGTGAAACACATGCTCTCTGACGACTGGCAGCAAGCTTTGGGGGCTCTTTGCTTGAGTTCTTTCAACGCCTTTCTCTCCTCAAATATTGAGTGCAGACCTGCAATGGGTGCAAGGCAGCTTATGGGGCTCTTTGCTTGAGTTCTTCCTATCTTTTCACTGACCCACATAGGGAAGGGACCTTCTGAATGGGGAACCCATCTCCTTCCCCAAGCGTGGGGAACTGTGCTTCTGAATGGGAGAGCACAAGTTTCCTTCGAAGCTCCCATCCTTCAAGGCTACCTTCAAAATTGGGGAGCCCAAGTCTGCTTCCTTCCCAACACTGCCTTCCCCCACACAAATGTTTCATTCCCTCACAGACATCAAGTTTGGCGAGCACTGCACTGGTTGTGTGTGGGATGCTCTTGGGCTGGGAACCATGCATGCATGACTCCACAACGAGGGTGAGACAAGTCCCTGTGGTTGGGCACCTTCATAGACATCCCACTGTGTCCCCTCTCCTTGCCCAACGTTGGCACATTCAAGAACTACTTCTCTTTTTTGGTAACATCTCATATGCCTCCATTTTGCCGTTTCTTTTCCACTGTCTTCTACTTTTCATCATGACAGCACCACCCTTCTCTTTTCTCATGGCTACCCCGTGGCTGAGGTGTCTTTTGGTGGTGACCACCTATCCTCTAAGTCTCGTTGCCTTGGGGGAGGGAAGCCCCCCAAGAGGGGACTTAGAGTCACCCTCCCTGAAGTTGGGAAGGGCTTTCCTTCTGCCAGCCCCAAGAGGGGACGTGGACACCCCTTTTGTCAGCTGAGCTTTTTCTTGCTGACACTGGAGAAACCACACGTGGGAGATTTCTCTGTGGTGGTGCAACCAAAGCTCTTCTCCATTTTATCCTCACAAGAACCCTCTGAAGTGGGCCACTGTGGTGGAGCCTTCTGCTCCACCAAATCGTTGGGGGGCCCTAAAATAACTGAACTTGGAGTGGAGGGAAACCAAATATTCAATCCCCAAGGTCCAGTGACAAGTAGGACAGCGGCCCAGGTCAGAGCCCTGCCCCTAACCCAAGCAAACAGCCACACGTCACTGAGGTGGGATTCACTGGCCACTGCCCAAAGAGGCTCCCTCTGAATAGGGTAGCATGTCTCCTTCCCCCAAGGTGTGGAAGGCATCCTTTCCATCCCTCCTGTGCCTTCCATTCCAGCAAGGGGCCTTTGAATCGCTACACGGTCTCCTGTTGCGGAGTTGGCTTTCACTCAAGTACATCCATTCATTCCCCATCATGGGGAGTTGGGACTCCCCAACCCCAGGGAGGGCATCTGTTGTTAATGCAGTCCCATGTAGGTGGGTTTTGTGGGCAGCCACCTCTCCTGGACAGGAGCACAAGTCTCCCTCCTTCCACCAAGGGCAGGTAAGGGTCAGTCAGAATAGGGGAGGGGAAGTTGTTGTTTGTCTAAGTCTTTGGAAAAGTAATAATTGAAGAGTGTTACATGAAAACCTTTGGGGGGAAAAGTCTACTAAAGTGAAAATCTGTGGGGAAAACAAGGCCTACTGAATCTAACCGGTTCTCGAACTGGGACGGTCCATTTAAAAGTTCGTGGTTCGTGGTCCGTGAAAGTACATGGACCACAAACCAGTGGTCTGTGGCCAACTCCTGGTCCATGCCCATCTCCAATGCCTAACATGAAGAAGTAAGAAGAGAAAACACTGTATGCAACAACTGATGAGGCCTGTTTCAAGATTGCGAAGTATCACTGGGAAGAAGCATGGGAGCTGAGGTCGACATAAGAAGTAGCTGACACTAGGATGTTGCTGCATGCATTACATATAGCAAAGGATGGGACGAAATCTATTGTTGCTGTTTTGGAAGACACAGATGTACTCACACCAGGTCTTGGATTTGCAAGTGAAATACCATGCCCCATATTTGGTAAATGTTGAACAAAATGCCACACAAGATTGACTGACATAAGCAGAATGTGTCTGTTACCTTGACTGAACTACATACATTCACTGGCTGTGAAACTGTGAGTGCTTTTGTAAGTCAACTCCCCTGAAACTATTAAGAAAAGTCAAGAACTACCAGGATACATTCAGTCTACTAAGGAAGACAATGGTTATCTCCAGGGATGTGCACCCTCAAAAGATTTGGGTTTCCCACTTTGAGTTTACTTAAAGTGGGAAGAAAATTTGGGAAAATATGGACATTTAAACCACTTCAGGATTATTAGGGAAGATTTGGCTAATGTTTCCAATGGGAAATGCCGCTCCAGGCTATCTGGGGGGAGCATTTTCTTCCCCAATAAGCCCAAATTTGCAGGCTACCCTATCCTAACCCTCCTCTCATGATCTCCCAAGTTTCAGAAAGATTGAATTTCGGGGGCCCATTTTACAGCCCCCCAAAGGAGGTGCCCCTATTCACTGCTGATCTCCATTATTTCCTATGGGGAAAATTGGCAGGGGGAGGTTTCTAGGCGGCTGTGGGTGGCATTTTGCAAGCGAAATACACCAAATTTGCAGGGAACCTACTCCTACCTATCTTCTCAAGACTCTCCCATGTTTAAGGGAGATTGGACTTTGGGGGGCCAAGTTATGGCATGGCCCCCCAAAGAGTATGTTATGGTCTTTGGGGGGCCATATTGTTATGGCCCCCCAAAGAGCATGCCCCTATCCACCACCAATTTCCATTATTTCCTATGGGGAAAACTAGGAGGCTTTCTAGGTGGCTGGGGATGGATCCAGAGGAGTTAGCTGTGTTAGTCTGCAGTAGCAAAATAGAGAAGAGTCCAATAGCATCTTTAAGACTAATCAACTTTACTGTAGCATAACCTTTCGAGAACCACAGTTCTCTTCATCAGATGCACCTGACGAAGAGAACTGTGGTTCTCGAAAGCTTATGCTACAGTAAAGTTGGTTAGTTTTAAAGGTGCTACTGGACTCTTTTCTAGGTGGCTGGGGATGGCATTTTGCAATCAAAATGCACCAAATTAGCAGAGGACTTCCTCCTATCTGTTTTCTCAAGAGCTCCCAAGTTTCAGGGAGATTGGATTTCGGGGGGCCATGTCATGCCCCTCCAAAGAAGGTGCTCCTAAATTTTTCTTAGTGTGATTCTCTGGTGTGAAGATTGGTCCTCATAGGGAACAATCGAGATTGGCGGTGCATGGGGCACCTTCTTTCAGGGGCCATAACATGGCCCCCTGAAGGCCAATTTCCATGAAACTTGGGGGAGGGCGGTCTTGGGAGGACACGTAAGTCCCCTGCAAATTTGGTGCATTTTGCTTGCAAAATGCCACCCCCAGCTACCTAGAAAGCCATCTAGCAGTGGAAGCACTGTTTCCTCTTGGCGTTCCTTAGGAACGGAAAGACTGCTTCTGCACTATCCGAAGCTTAACGAAGCATTCCAGTAAGTTTTGCTTCGACATTCCCAAATTGCTTCAGCAATGCTGAGGCTGATTCAGGAATAGCAAAACATCCCAAATTGGGCCCAATCTGGGTTAAAAACCAGGATCTGGAACCCGAAGTGCACATCCCTAGTTATCTCTACAGAGCTGTTTGAGAAGTAACAGCAATTCATTTGTCAAAGGTATATTCCAAATACCTGCACTACTTGTCTAAAGGGACTATGCTATGAACCCTTTAATGCCACGAGTGGAGAGATTGAGTCCAGCCAGCTTCCAACTTGCAAAGACTGCCTATTCACGCACTCACAGCCAACTTCCGGGCAGAAATTGAGACACAGTTTGAAAAGCTAGCCAAATGCACCTATCTCAAAAGATTATATATGGATGATAGACAGATATGGCAAACTTGTCAACTGGATGCATGAACCACCTGCACCAACTGCAATTTTGAAGATGATATCATGCAAGTGTGTTCTTTCCTGTCAACTGCCAAACTGTTCATGCCTATCCTACAGACTTACTTGCATTGCTATGTGTAAATTACAGACATGTAGCAGCCAGAAAAAAACAGATATGGATTTTGCAGTTGAACTCGAGGACTCAGAAGATTTAAAAATAAAAACATATGCATTTTGAACATTTACTGAACTAACAAAATTAAAAGACGTTTCTTTACAGTAACAAAGTTACCTATTATACCGTTACCTTGGATAAAAATCTCGTAACACATGGATCAGTTCTCATGTACCTAACTGGGTATATCAAAATGAATTTCCTTATGCTATGGCTCATTGGAAAGGCAAAAGACTAAGCTACAATTGTCTAATATACTTTAGAAAAGGTAGAGAAAACTGGCTTTGGTCATATTGATGACACCATAATAACAACTGTGCTTATAACAACAACAACAACAACGCTCATATACTGCTCTTCTAGACAGATTAGTGCCTCACCCAGAGCAGTGAACAAGTTAGTGTTATTATTATCCCCACAATACTGCTGGGGAGCTGGGGCTCCCCAAGGCCACCTACAGAGCTCATGGCAGTAGTGGGATTTGAACCAGCGGAGTGCTGATTTGCAGCTGAACCACTTAACCACTGTGCTACAACCACTCCCAATGTTTAAGCTACCAATCCGAACAGGTTACATCATCAAAACATAAAATACTTAGAAAAACAAAGAAGTTTTGCACCTTACCTGATAATGGCATCTGATGTGACCCATAGACTAAAAACGGGGTACATCATTCTCTTCTCCATTTTATCCTCACAACCACCCTATGAGATAGGATAGGCTGAAGTGACTGGCCCAAGGTCACCCACTGAGCTTCCATGGCAGAATGCGGATTCAAACCGGAGTTTCCCAGATCCTAGACTGGCACTCTAACCAGATGGTTCTCTTAGTACTGTTAATAATGATAAATTATTATCACTATTCAGCTATACTATTCATACACACTGGAATACATTAAACATACTAGAAATCTGTGGTTTTTGTTCTTCATGCCTAGGTGCCATTTTGTTTTCCGTTGTCTCTGAAACAAAGTTTCCTCCATCCCACCGGTGTAACTGAGCAGAAACAGGAACAACAGGTATTGGGGATAGCTTCTCTCTCCAACTTGGACCATCTTGGTCTATTAATGTTCTTGTTATCCTAGAGAGAGACACAAGTTTTTCCAAAGATATGAATTACTTCTTTTAAAAGATCTTTGATAAATTATTTATGTAATTATTCCCAAAGTAGACAAATTAAAATAACAAGATTTAATTTAAAGCAGCAGTTTCAAGTTTTTAAAGGACTTGTTATGGTATTTTATTTATCAAACGCATATCCCATTCTTCAAAAATACCCTCACACTTACACTCTTTAGACTGTTTACACACAATGGATTTTTTCTGTGGTGGTGGTCAATGTTGCTGGTGCTCAATTTGCACTTACCATAGATTCCACACAGTACAGGGTAATCCACTACCCCCCTCCCTGCTGTTAGCTGTGATTTTCCTTTTTTACACCAGATGAGTACGCGCAAGTGCACACATGCACATCACACACACACACCATTGTTGTGGTACTCCACCTACTTGGGGGGAGAATGCAAGTGTAGTGCTTAAAAGAATTGCTACTCCTTCAAAATAACTTAATACTTGAATCCTTTAGTAATGATAATTGCTGGAAGGGACTGGGTGTCCACCAAGGTTATCTACATTGAAAAGACGGGAAAGCAGGGAGAGAACACTTCAGGAGCTTTTCAAATGCTAATCGAGAGCAGAGAAGAACACTACAATGTTGCCCCTCCCCCCCTCCCCCCGCCAATTTAGAAAACCCTCAATATTTTTGCAGTGCACTGCAAATGCAGTGGAATGGGTTGAAGGAAGCATTTCCTTTCATTCAAACACAAGGCATACCTTCCCTTCCAGGCACATGAAACCTATCGTCCCTACAATGCCATGCAGGAAAAGATCAGGGATTTTTGTTTGTTTGTTTTACTTCAGTTACACTTCATCTTTTCTCCTCAGTGGGGACCTAAAGTAGCATACACCATTCTCCTGTCCATTTTATCTTCACAACACCCCTGCAAGCTAGGTTAGGCTGAGAGTGTGTGACTAGCTCAAGGTCACCCAGTGAGCTTCAATGGCAGAATGGGGAGCTGAACCTGCTAGCCACTGCATCACACTGGCAAAAAAAAAAAACCCTAAACCCTAATTTTTGAGCAGCGAAAAATGGATTGTTCATGATTGGTGCAGGAATGAAGGACAACGTCATACGGAAATAAAAATACAAGGAGCACAATTAGCGTTGCTGAAACAGAGAAAAACTTCTGTGTGGAATCAGCCTTAGTTGAGTTTGGAGTGGGAAGGGAGCAGTGTCTAAACCAAGTATCAACTCCAATCCAGCCAAGCACAGACTTAAAGGTCAAGCTAAATGCTGTCTCTCTTTCAGGCCTGGTGCTAGTGCACTGCTGCCCAATTGCCAACCCACTGTGATTGCCACTTGGGCTACTCCATCTCCCCTCTCAGGCCAAAATTACCCTCTCCCTTCCAAGTATGCAGGTAACTACAGTTAGTGCTGAATGTGGGTATTATTATTATTATTTCTATATCTGCACAGACATTTTTTTACAACATGAAGTCTGATCAAAAACACAGTTTAAATTAATGTTCAGAATAAAGTTTGTAACTGTGGTTTGGGCTATAATTAGCCAAATTTAAATTGCTTTTCTAGACTGATGTACATCCCTGCTTGGTGAGTCATCATTAGCAAAGCCAGAATGACACAGAAAGGAGGCAAAGGGAAGGAGGGAGTGCCCTGAGAAAGCTGGAGCAGTTGGGTTGTTCTTTTCTCTTTGTGCAAAGGAGACTAAGTGGGATGCTGCTGCTGCTGCTGAACAAACGAAGATTTCTGCATTCAGATATCATGATGAACCACAGTTAGCACAAACTACAGTAACAAGCCAGGCATATGGTTGGGAATCCCAGTTCAGTACCTATGCTGCAAACCAGTCTGTTCAGAAGCCTGCATTCAGACATCATGCTAAACTGGAGTTTAATCAAACTATAAGATGGCTTATGCTGTACTTTTCTCCCCAATGGTGACCTGAAAGCAGCTCATGGCATTATGCTTCTCCATTTTATCCCAACAACCACCTTGTGAGGTAGGTTATGCTGAGAACATGCACATATTGAACTAGGAAGCAAAAGAGTCTCACAGCATCTTTCGTTTTGGATGTAGCTGTACCAAAATAACATGTGTCTGTTTACAGGTTACCTAGCGGAGAAAAAAATACAACTATTATATTCTGAAGAGCCTCTTACAAAGCATTCCACCTTAATGTATTGCTTCCAATGTACAGACTTTGTATTTTGGCAAACCTCTTAGGGAAGCAGCAGCCAAGCTTGCTATCTGAGCCTGAGACATGGATAGTAGTATCACAACAGACCTCTTAATAATCAGAAGGCATGGTAGGGTCTATGTTTTAGGTACATAGGATCCAAGTTTAGGATTTAACTAGTCACACTGATTCGTGCCAGAGCAGACTACAGAAAACTTCTGAAACACTAGTTTAACATGTCCTCAGAGATGGGCCACTGCTTTTTGGCCCAGACGCAGTTTTCCAGTCAGCTGAGATGAAGTCCCATAAACTGGTGTTACTATTCCCCTTATGTTACACGGCTGAAGAACTCTACTACTTCAGTTTAGACATCAGATTTCAGCAGAACATCTGCATTCACTCCCTAGCCATAATGAGCACATGCCTTTTTAGCAGGGTGAAGCATGGAAGATCAAGGAGATTCCAGATCCAATAGATGTGAGATCTCCTGGTTTAATAATTACTTCTCCACAGAGTGAAGGGAATGTGCAATTCCAAGTCCAGCCTCACCTGAAGAACAGACTGTGGATTCTCAGTTGGTTACAAAACGTTGTATCCAACCAGCTTTTCCACTGGTGAAAACTCAAAAAGGCTATGCTGGGGATCAAAGGATGTGCTTGGACACTAGTCACATGGGATAGGGGGCTGTGGTAAGGATAATTCAGTGCAGTGGAGTGGAAAAGTTGGCTGGATCCAACCCAAAGCGAAATCCAAGCTGTATCATCTGAATATTAACAGACATTCATATTAGAACTTTGCACAATCTCATGTACATATTGAACTTCAGAGTATCAGAAGAGAATCACACCATATTTTGCTTGTAAGATCAACAATTTAAACCTTCCGTCAACTCACATCAACCAAGGCTACAAGCACTGACAATAATTCTGCTAACTCCCAAACAGACAGTTATTCTGGAGGGTACGATAATTAGCACCACTTCAGTAATCTTTCTCCCAGACAACAAGAGTTGGGCACAGCGATGTCACAGGCTAGAAAATCAACCTCAAAGCTTTCTTTTTTTGGGTACTGTAAGTTAGTACAGCATCAGTTAGTACAGCAACAGCCTAGCCATCCTTTACCCCACCTTTCAAGTATTAACCAAGCAATGTCATCCCTCCTAGGGCTGGTGTTAGCACAGAAGGAACCATATCAGTCACCCAACTCACATGATCCCTTTAAACATACATTAATGGAGTAACACTTCAGTAATGCATGAACCAACACGAAGATATTCAAACTCCCCTCTCATTTTTCATTTCTGGGGTGATTTAATCAGAGTCCTTTAAAGGAACTCAGAGGCAACATTAAAGATTACCAATTAATTCACTCCTAAAAGGAGATATTTTTCCCCATCCCTGGATTCAAATATTTTTAGTTGTACTTCATATATTCCAGAAACAAATACTTTGCAAGCTGAAAATGATTTACCAGCAGGAGGAAGAGGAAGAAGCTGCTGAAATAAGGAGATGGATTGTCAGGAAGAAAGCAGGAGTAAGCAGTGAAGCAAAAAGCATAAATAAGGCCTAGAGGAGGGAAAAGTCAAAGTGTCAAGAAGCAGAAGGTAAATTTAAAAGTGTCTATATGCAAGCATAAAAGGTATCCCTTTTCATAACAAATGTTAAATGAAAATGTTCTTCAAAAATCAATGGACATCAATGTTGCGTGTCTCTCTAATCAGAAGATTAAAAATCAAATGGTTTATATATGAAGCCAGCCTATCACTTCATAACACTTTTAAAAGACAAAGGACTATTTTAATCCTAGATCTCAGAGGAAAAATAATGGCTTAAAAGAGAAGTGTGATAGAAGTTCCACCAGTGAACCTTTGGTTGGCAGATTTCTAGAGGATCACCTGTTGCTTCAGAATCCTGCTAAGAATGGTAGTCCAGGGGGACCTTGACAGGACCCATTAAGACACTTTCTCAGGGTTTATTCATTAGTTAATACAAATTACTTCTGTCTTAACTGCTCAGAGACTGAATAGGGATCTTCATTTTGTGTATTAACATATACAGGATTAGAGTCAAATTGTGGAGTTGGATCCCAAAGATACTCTTCTACTCAAAGTGCTCTTTTGGATCTAGCACACTACTAAAATTCTGATTTTTTTTTTTAAAGGCAGACAATATGTCTAAAGTCTTAGTGCCCTAGGACACTACCCAGAGTTCAGCATGGCTTACTATAATTCTGCAAGTTAAAGAAATGTCAATATAAAGCATCAAAATCCATAAAACATTGAATGTTAGATTATGCAAGTTTCAGCGTGATAAAAACAAGATAAAATTGAACTTTACCATATAAGATTTATTCTAAAAGTTTTAAACTCACCACAAATCTCGAGTGTCAGTTTCTCATAAAAATCCTAAGAGTTTGGAATTTAAAATCTACTTCAGAAGGAACTATAGAAATATAACAACTTATACAGCTATGACAGTACTATAGTGAACAAACCTTAAAGCGTGCGTCAAAATAGATTAATAATAATAATATGTTTATTGCTTTTCCGGCCGAAGCCATAAGCCATACAAACACCAACATAATACGAACATAGATAACTAATTATAGACTGAGGAAGGAACGCATTACTTATGGGATTCATATGTAATCATCACATGCAGTGTAAAAGAAACTTCAAAGCAGGGAGTGAGTTGTTTCTAATAAAAATCAATTGCATATTTTGAACGTTTCCCTCAAATTTTTATAACCACCATATTGGTGTATGATGATGATAAGGATAAACAGCGTCAAGTATTTAATGGATAGCACCTTTTTGCTGGTGGAAGTGGAAAATTAATTTAATTCAGTTACACAGGAGAATAATTTCAATGTGGTGGTTCACTGAAATACTGGCTGTGGGTACCAGTACGTTAGCATGTTACCCTGGGATCTGACAGACCCAGGTTCAAATTCCCACTTGGCCATGGAAACCTTGTTCTCTACCTAACCTATTTCACAGAGTTCTTGTTGTGAGGATAAAACAGAGGTAGGGAGAATGATACTGTAAGCCACTTCGGGTCCCCACTAGGGGGGAAAGTGGGATAGAAATATGTAAATAAATAAATACAGGGCCCAACATTAATATCAGGTTTTCACTGCTGGCAGGCAAGCGTGTTATATACACAACTGGCCTTTAGTACAAACAATACTTCAATTGCATGGTCAATAACATCTTGTCTTTGAACACTCATCTCACAATATATTAGAGATCAGCTTATTTGGAGAATATATGAAGCTATATTAAATTACTTCAAAAGCTAAGTTCACAGGATTGATAATCAGCTTCCCCAATAGGTCCAAAGGCTCTGGCCCCTTCATAAACCTACATCAGAGGCATAGGGGCCACCCCCACACTAAGGGGACAAATAAATGTTGTGCAGCAGCCATGCTTGAGCTTATGACCAAAGTATTCATCAATGGCAATGACAGCAAGCATATAGAAAATTTAAATTTATAATGAGTGCGTTGGATCCTAAAGAAAAGTGGATCTTTGCCATGTTCCCCTCTCCTCTCACCATCTGACTTTCAGAAAGTACATTCCTGGGTATGTGAAATCTGTGTAGATTAGTATCAGAGGCCCATTGTCAGAATAAGCAGGAAGGGCAATTTTTTTGCCTTCCCCCTCTTCATTGAAGCCCCACACCACCACTCTATTAATCTATGCAGGTCCCACTGCCACGGGGATCTATATGTAATGTAGTGTGGTGGCCAGAGTGTCAGACTAGGACCTGAAAGACCTAGGTTCAATTTCCCACTCTGCCATGGAAGCCCACTGGGTGGCCTTGTGCCATTCCCATACTCTTAGCCTAACCTACCTCATAGGGTTGTTGTGAGGATAAATGGAGAAGAGGAGAATGATGTAAACTGCTTTGGGTCCCCAGTGGGGACCAAGGCTGGAAATAAATGATGTAAAATAAATTTAGAAAACTAAATTCTGGGATTCAGAAGAAAACACTGTGGGGCGGGGAAAACAGTAAACACCTACGCTTCTGCTGTCAGTAGGTAGGAGCCAACCTAGCATCAGGAAACAGTCCAGGAAAGAGGTCTTTCCTGCTGTATATAGCTCAACTACCTCTCTTAGGTTACTGAGAGCAATTTGCTGTGCAAAAGGACACTTTCTTGTGCTAAAGCCCTCCTGCTCTCTGGTTATGGTGCATTGCTACCTGGATGATGTGGGCTGATTCGGGGGGGGGGAGTTAGTGAGCCATTTGTAGCACCAATAATCAGAAGATTTCCTCATATTACCAGTGGTCCCTTCTTACTTCCTAAATAAGGAAGATTTAAAGCCTTGCAACAAAATGGTATCTTGCTATAAGGATTATCAATTCAATAAGGAATAGGAAGCCTGCCAGTTCTGACACAGAACAATGAAGTGAAATCAAACCTATTGTTCCTGGTACAACAAATTCTATACAAGTTTGATCCATAGCTAGCTTTATTCTTGAATAAAGTACTGCAAAGAAAAAAACAAAAGGCTGAACACCAGGTCTAGCACCTTGAAAATAATATATTAATATGTTCTGCAACAGCAAATAGCATGACTATAAAAGCAACCATGTAATGTTTTGCATGTAAGCAAGTTTTTTTATTTTATTTCTGGAGGTTAATGTGGGGGTTTTAATCATTGTTACGGATGGTTTAAATGCAGGCCTTCGAGGATTCAAATGCCAGGTGTTCTCAAGGTAAAAATTCTGAGTAAAGTGGATAACACCTGAAGCTCTGTATGAGTGGAAATAAAAGTAGTGTTGGCTGTGAGTGACTAGGGACCTCCCGAGGTAAAAACTTAAGGTAATGAACAGAGGAGCTGAACTGAAGGACCAAGTGAGGTTTAAAAAACAAACAGAACTGTTTACAACCCACTTTTCTACTGACTTAACTAAATACAACAGTTGTTATTCTCACTAGATATTTGGTTAGTGTCAACCAAATGCTAGAAATTATACAGATTCAGATTTATCATGGTCCTGACTCCAAGCATCTTAATGAAAATTATTAATAAATTTGGGGGGCAGGAACAGTGAGGATAAACAAAGGAAGCAGAGTCAAATTATTTTATTCTATGAATAGTTTAAGAATTATTTGCACAAGTAACAAATGCTTAGATGGGTGTAGCAACCACTGCAATAGCATATCACAAAACCCAATGTTAGGTTACTATCAAATATTGATTTTAGAAATGGTTACCTGTTAACACTGTCATTTGCTGCCTGGATCCCACTGTTTATTTGGAGTAATGTCTTGTAATCAACATATGCCTGCCTGTATCGTTCCATGGACTCATACGCCATTGCTCGACGCAGAAGCGGTTTGAGAGAATATGGATGAAGTTCCAATGCTCTAAGGAAAAAGGAGGCTGGAAACTATTAGTAGAACAAGGCTAAAGAAGGTGATTGGCACCAAAAATATTTTGATCATACTGGCATAGTTATGAACATATATATAGTATATCTCAGATTTTTTTAGATCATTTATCTATCTTAAAATAAACCTGGTGGGGAAATAAAAGGATAGATCTATTCACGTAGACTATTATTACTTTCTTTTTGAATCCAGGTAGTATTCTGAAAAGCCTATTAATCAGACAACCAAGGAACAGATTTAAGCCAACTGATAGTAAGTAACAGGATTAATGTTTATTCTGCTTAAATACTACCTATGTACCTTTTAGTACAGTTGTTATAGCTGCAGAACATTCAATACATATGGAAGCATATCTGGCTGGTAATGGCTATCAGTTGTCTCTCTACAATCTACTTCAACTGCAAACTCTGTATAGGCAAGTAGGGGTTCCAAATTGCATTGTACTATTTCAAAGTATACAGAAATTCCACACCGGACTTCCACACAGGAAAATAAGCATTTAACAATGTAATTGTCTGCATTGGATTGTACTGTAAATATATGATGAACTCTGATGCTACCAATAAAGGTTTTATTCACTGTTAATAAACATCCACGTATGTTCATTTGGGTAGAAGACTCTTTTCTAAGGTAGGGATCAGTGTTTCAAGAATTCTGAGCAGTTATGTATATAATCAACAAACTTAGTGGATAAGCCGCACCATAGGAAACAATTGATTCTATACAGCAAACACAATTGTGGGTTTTTTGTATAAATGTTTTGTATTTTTTATTAATATCAATGAAAAGTGTAAAGTGACCAAGTGCTCTATTAAATGCTTATAAATATTTAAAAGTCATTACAAATATCTATCCCCATTCCAATCACAAAAGACATAACTCTATCAAAAAGTGCATTCAGTAATAAATAAGTATAAATACATAAATAACGTCTGCTCATAAATATTAGGAATCAGTTCAAAGATGTAATCTGAGCATGATCCAATAAAGTCAATGACATCTCTCTTTCTTTCAGGTCGATGCACAGAGGAAGGATGCACCAGTAGAACGCTTCCTACTGCAGGTAATTCTTCAATGTGAATACATACATTTGCAATACACTTTTCTTTCTCTTTTAGGTGGAACCGTGAAGAAGGGGGAAGGATGGGAGACACCCCCCCCCCGCCAGACAAGGGGCTAGCTGAATAATCACACTTGTTTCACACGATATCACTTCATCAGGGGCCACACATTTGGTTCACCAAACAAAAAAAAGGATCTCAGACAAATAAATCTCAAGTGCTTTCAGTGCACCACCAGATGGTCATATTCAGATCACATTTTTCTGAGACATTTTTAAACGCTGTCTACACATTTCAAACCTATCATCACAATTTTAAAAGTGCATTTATCTTAAATTAAAACAAATATTTTTATGATGCTGACTGCTACTCCAAAGGACTACAGAATTTCACACATTCCTGACTCTGCTCTTTCAGGCTTTCCATAACAGGTAGATCAACGGACAGAGGATTTTTCTCCTGGCAGCTCCACTGTCTCTCTCATGACAGCAGTGAGCTGCCCACTGCAAATCATGTCTACAAACACACTTCAGATTTAGTTTTACTGACATCGTTTTTAGGTATTAAAATAGAAATAAAGTGAAAAGCAGTATATTTTAACATGCAAAAATGGGTTACGAATATCTCACTCTCTGAAGTGACTGAACTCATTTTCAACTAAATTTGGAACGTTATTTAGCTTTCTAGTCTGCCTTATCCTGAAACCCTGGGACACGAAATGCTAGCAAAAAATCTGAAAAACAGAATACAATCCCTATTTCATACACTCATTATCCCCCTACCCTTTTCTGATTTAGTTCGGAGTCCCAAAGGCCAACCCAAACTCTTTAGTCTTAGTTCCAAAGAAGATTAAACTACCTACCTATTCATATTGATGAAGCGTTCTTTGTAATTCAAAAAGCATGTATATTTCTAAACCAAAAGAGAAGTTGGTCTAAAACAATCTTTTCGAATCTTTAGTTTTCTGGGACCAACCTAACAGTGTGGTTGTCTCAAACAACTACAACCTTTGAGAGTTAATAAGGAGTCACCAACTAATTGTTTCAGGAGGTAGCTGTATTGGTCTGTAGTAGAAGAGCAAGATTTGAGTCCAGTAGCAACAAAGACTAACTAGATTTCCAAGGTTTGAACTTTCAGGAATCAAAGCTCCAATATATCACAACGGAAAGTTTGAGATCTAAGAAATAACTTTCTCTGAAAAACATTTCTTAATTCAGATGATGCTTCAGTATTCCTAACATGCTGATCCAAAGCCCTGAGAATCTACTATCCAGTAGTTCAGTTTTATTTGTTGCAATCCTTGATCAGCCATGCACTACATCCAGTAATTTTTACTATTAGGAAAACAAGGCCTGGAAAACTATGGCTTTACTGGTATATTTCAAACTCTTTTAGTTGGACTCAGAGACCAGTTAAAAAATCGTAACAGAAGACACTTTTGAAGTGTCAATAACACTTAAAACAGCATGCTCTAGAGAGAAGGGACTAAAGGCATTCCCTGTGCCTGATACTACACCACAGTGAGAGACCAAGGTTAGTCTCGGTTTCTGGGAAAGACTGCAACGTAACTTTGAAATCATGTCGCAATTCTGATGCAACTACTTGTAAACGTATTGGATCACACACAATTCTAGCTAGATTCTGCTATCAAAGGGAAGTTTATGCATAAATACCTATCAGAATGGGCCGACAGTTATGTAAAGAACCTACTTAAATTTTACATTCAAACCCTTTGTACATGTTTAAATAAACTGAAGAAATATGAACTGTCCTCTTCCTCCTTTCCTTACCCAGGAAGTGATCTACAACATATTTTTACAGAACACACAGAGTAGGCGTTACACCTTCCAAACTATTTAAATAATAAAAAAACAGTTCAAATACTACCATAATTATGGGGAATAATGCTTCCCTGCAAGATGGGTGCTATTTACCTGTTACAGTCCTGAATGCAGTCAACACAGTTGCCTTCTTTTAGGTAACATGCTGCTCTGTTTGAATATAAAATGCTTACATCCTCTGGGCTCTGAATTCCTAAAGTTATACATAATTAAAATGAAAGCTGATTACTGAAGTCAAATGTTATTAGTATTAAAAAAAAACATTCTTTGGGTTCCAGGTTGCACTGCAGTAATGCAGTCCTGCTCATGAAGCAGCTTCAGGGACCCTTCGTTTCATTCAACCATCTATAAATACCTCTTATCATTTTAACAGGCAACCATGTTGCTATGAAATCCACAGGGAAGGTCAGTTTTACTTCAACGTACATGAATAATTTTTTCAACTGTTTATTCATTCCAGGAACCAGTCTGGAGATAATAAATACCCAGAAATTAACAGAATAGCAATTTTACAATTTTATAAGGATTTGGAACTTACCTGATTTGCTGACATTTTCAATTGCTTCTGAATACTTGAGAATAGCTTCTCCAAACTGTCCATTCTTAAACAATGCATTTCCTTCAGCTTTCAATGTTGCTGCAGTGGGGGGGAGCAGAGTGGAACTCCTTTCTCCTGCGGAGGAAGATTCTACGTCCTTTGGTTTAGCATTACTGTTTTCACTATTTTTTTGCCCACTGCTTAGATAACCATTTACTCCACCTTCACAGTCTTGCAACAATATAGGTGTCCTTTTTTCAGGTGTGCCTTTTTTAATTCTAGTCTCAGAAGGATCTCTGTGTTTCTGTGCCTCCTTGCATTCTGATTTACAGCCATCTCCTTTGCTGGGGAACTTCTTTTGTGCATTCCCCATTTCACTCTTCTCACTTGCAATCTGTCTTCCCACTAGCACAGCAGTTTCTATAAGGAAGTTAATCAGCTAGGTTAGAGTTTGCATCATCAGAAGGAACTATTGTAAAAACAAAAGAGGGGTGGACTAAGAGTATCAGCAGATTCTTAAAACATTCTATCTTACTGAAATTAGCTTACCCCAGAACAAACATGCATTCTCAGAAAACAAGCATAAAATAGTAAGTATAAACAACATGCTATAGCCTGAATTCAATGCTGTCAAATCAGTCCCCCCTTTTAATAATTTACACTACCTTGTTCTAAATGACATACTAAGCTCCTTGAAATTAACCTTTGAAATGCTGGGTGTTCTATTTAAAGAGCTAGTTCTTGACTAGTTGTAAGACAGCAAATCACAACTATGTGCCAAGCAAGATTAAATATTTATTATCATCAATATATATATAAATATATTGAAAAATATTAAAACAACTCTTATCTTGTAAAATGGTATAGACACACACTTTTAAAGTCTGATATTTAAGATCCTGAATAATCTTTCCCTTTTAAAAAAAGTTTATCATTCAGATCCAAACACATTAAAGATTAGTCAGCAGAGTCTAAAATTATAGAATACTATGTATAAGCAGGCAAGATTAGTTATTAGACAAACCAACAACTTTCAAGCATAGAAAATTTATATCCTTCAACTTGTTTACTATAAAGACACCCACAGAAAATATTAAAAGGACTACTTCAGAATAAGCAATCTGAAAGTGAGAGTTTTAAGTGCTTGATTAATAAGATGACAAATGTATAGCAAATAAAAAGTACATGGTTTGTCTCGGTTAAGCCTCTATCAGAATAGAAAATAAAAATCCTAAAGAGAAGAAAATGAAATCTAGTTTTCATGGCTCCTTCTAACACACCCAGGGTAATGCTAATTGCCACTTTGGGGTCAGAAAGTAATTTTCCCCAGGCCAGTTTAGCTAGGAATCCTAACAGTGTTTTGTCATCTTCTGGCATGGAACAGGGGTCACTGGGGGTGTGGAGGAGGTAGTTTCCTGCCCTGTGCAGGGGGTTGGACTAGATAACCCTGGAGGTACCTTCTAACCCTATGATTCTATTAACTCTCCTTACTGCAGCTGCCTATATTGCATAATATTGTATTCATGAAGTATCCCCTAACACTCGGCATTACCTTTTCAGTAATCACAGATGGCAACTAGGAGACAGAGAAGAACCACCCTGTGCTTGTAGGATATGTGTTTACTAATATAAGTATTTTAAACAGTAAAAGGAAGAAATCTTGAAGAAGAGTAGAAGATTTCAAAGCCTTTTCTCAACTTCAAGACAATGAGAATAACATAAGAATGTAAGAAGAGCCTGGTTGAATCAGACCAGTGGTCTATCTAATCCAGTATCCTGTCTCACACAGTGACCAACCACTTACACTGGAGGGCCAACAACAGGGCATAGAAGCTGAGATCTTCCCCTGATTGAGCCTCTGGGCACTGGTATTCAGAGATTTACTGCCTCTAATGTGGAAGTTCCCTTTAGACACCATGGCTAGTTGTCACTGATAAACCTATCCTCCATTAATCTGTCTAATCCCCTTATAAAGCTATCTATGCCTGTGGCTGCATCTTCTGGCAGTGAATTCTACATTTTAATCACTTATTATGTAAAGAAATATTCCTTTTTGTCTGTCCTGAATCAACTGTCCATCAACTTCCGTGAATATCTTTGAGCTCTAGTACTTTGGGAGAGGAACAAAATGTTCTCTCTGTCCACTCTCTCTCATGCATAATTTTATAAACTTCTACCATGGCCCAGACTCTCCAGCCTTTCCTCACAGCAAAAGTGCTCCAAACCCTTAATCATCTTGGTTGATGCCAGCTTCATGCGCCAAGGAAAGTAATTAAAAGATTAATATTACTTTTGTCTCCACTTCCATTTTCATGATCTACATCATTTTCTCCTTTTTCTTCACCACCTTCTGATTCTTCTACGTCTTGGATAAGTATTCTTTTCCCTTTGATCTGTGACTGAGATACAGGTTCTAACTCTTTCAGAGTCTTCTCAATATCTGAGAGATTTTTCTGCAGAAGAAAATATTTTCTATAAAAATGAAATATACAAATGGTTGGATTCCAAAATTTCATTCCACCAATAGTAGAGTCTTCCACTGAGACAAGGAGCCTATGCCAAGATGCCTTGCTCTAACACATGAAGTAACTTACAGCAGTAAGTTACAGCAGTGGAAGACTCCACCATTAGCAGGAGGTATTACATAGCTTTGATTTTTAAGTTAAGGGCTGAGAAACTTCTTGGTAGAACAGTAAAGAATTCTACAAGGATCATCCCTCTCCCTAAACTAGATAGGGCTGGCTCCAGAATGGCATATGAGCTTCAATCAAAAGTGTAAAGAGATACAATATTTTTTAAAATCCTACTTTTTTTGTACTCTAATGGGATCTAAAATGGATCTAAGAACCAATAGAAAATTCTTGTGCCACAATCTCATAGTCTACATCTATGATCCCCCTCTCTTCGATATACGCCTTAATGTAGTGAGTGTGTTTGAGTGTGTCAGTGAAGCTGACAGCGATACAGTCAAGAGCATGGACTCTGTCAAGAGTACTAGCAGAGTCACTCAAGGCAGAATGGACAAAGCTGAAACATCCACCCCCCCCCCTTTCAGGAATCAATAGTCACATCAGCAGACAAGAACTGACAGGTCCCATGGTGATGCGGGCAGAGGAATCCTTGAAGGGTAGCTACTGGGCAGCAACAACAGTGCAAGGTGATAGTGGCAGAGGATCTTTCATGGACAATGGCAGTGGCAGTTCAGCTAACCCTGGTTAGTACTGCACAGAAGAAGCTGATGGTAAACCATTTCTGATCATCTCATACCTCATACCTCAAAAACTCTATGATGAGACAATCCAAACAAACAAACAAAGATATAATGCTGAAAGTCAGGACCTCCAGGTTGGAAAGTACTGTCATGACCTCCTCTGACCAGGCCAGTGGCTCAGACCTGTAGGGCTCAGAGGAAGAGCCTGAGAACCCACAGGATCAGGTGAGGCCTGGTGCCGCAGAGGCACTGGCTGAGCATATGCCAGCAGCACCAGAGACTACCCCATCACAGCCTGCAAGCAAGTGTTTGCTGCCTGCCTCAGATATCACCACTAGGCCCCTGGCAGGCAGGACACGAACCAAGGCCCATAGCCCCTCCACATCACTTCCCACGCCACAGGAACCACAGCAGCTCAGGGCCCAGGCAGAGGTGGCACCAAAGAGGTGAAGTATGAGACTGGCACACTATAACCATGAAGTGCGCTACTGATACTTACCTTTGCTATAATATTTTCAGGCTCAATACATAATACTTTTTGTAAATCTTCTTTAGCTGCATTATAATTCTGTAAATGCTTGTATACAGTGGCCCGGCGCATAAGTGCTGTAGAATAAGAAAGGGTGTATTCATGTAATTACTCTGTTCTAAGTTACATAGTACATAATAAATCCTCCATAGCAACCTATACGATAGAAATGTAACATTGTTTTAAAATTATTAATTACAATTATGTACTGCAATAATGCTACACAATAACATTAACTGTTTAAAAATTAATCTAATTTGACAAACAGATCATCTTCTTAGAAGGCCATAGAAAAGACATGAATGCTTATATTTTGGCAGTATCAAAATTTCACTACACTTCAGGCACAAAAGTAGGCAACTTTCTTTGGCCTACATGTACAAAGAAAGAAAAAATGCAACATCTACCTGTGAAGATGCTGGTGTGCTTAAGTATAACTCTCTAAAATATATATATATTTACAGCTGCCAAAATTTGTATTATGTGATATGTCTGAGAAATGCGTGTTGCACAAAGATTTGTCATGTGACTCATCATCATCTGTTCGGGGGGGGGGGACAGAGAGAGCGCGCGCACACACACACACACACACACACACAGAGGAAGAGATCACACTTGTCTTCTAGGTAACAAGAATCATTTATTTTGTCTTCCTGGAGAAAAGATATTGCCTATCCTCATGGAAACTTTCTTTTTCTTCACTGAAGACTGCAAAGAAAAAGAAGAGTTCTCACCTGCCAAGACTGCAGGGAGCTGCACACACACTAGGTGCAGTTTACCTAAATGGAAGTGGAACACATTTGCTCTCTAGGATTCATTTTCCACCATCATTTCATAGTTTGCTTGTATCTCAGATCATACATACAGTTAAAAGGAATGAGTTTTTACAGTGAATGTAGGTCAGTAGCGGAGAAAAATTCAACTGTGTATTAGCAAAACAAGCATTGGGTTGTCACAGACTTCCTTCAGCAACAAAGATGTGTAGAGAAGCCCATAGCAAGAGTACTTAATCAATATCTTGTAAACAAGTCATTACCCACTGTAATGGAGGCAGAACAATTATGTTTGGGACTGGCTGTTCCACAATACTTTTTGATTATAGGTATATAGGTACTACAGAACCTTAACTGACAGTTGCTAAAATAGGGTGCATTGCATAAAGCATTTAAACAGGAGCATTTCTTCACTTACATTCCATTCATTTTAAATGGATGGTATCAGCATTATGTTTTCAGAAATAAATTATTTCATTTTACCTTTTCTATTTCCAGGCTCCATTTGTAATACAGTTTCACAATCCTGAAGAGCAGCATGCCAGTTCTGAAGTTTTATTTCTGCCTGAGCTTTGTTATTGTAGGCAGCCACGCTGGGGGATGCAGATATGCTCCTACAAAAGAGGAAAAAGTATTAGGCGGCCTGAAATTAACACAGAAACTTCAGTAAGCTCAGGTTTCAAAGATCACTGAGGAGCAAATAGTACATAATAAAAGAGCCCTAGAATTCTTTTTATTAAAGAAAAGCAGCTTTAGAAAGGAGGAGTTTGAATCACAAAATGAATAAAGGAATGCTTCATCCTTTCACTAACAATAATTTCTCCTCTCCCAATCATCCTTCCAACTCACAAACTGCTTTTCCTTCCAGCAAAGCTACAGAACGGGTGCTTGTCCTTGCTGACACACATTTTGAACCTCACATGGACAGAACCAGCTAGAATGAGAAGTAATTTGGAAAAGAGGAACTATAGGCATGGAGAGTGTTAAACACCATCATCACTATTTTGGTGCTCCAAATTCCTACATCCTCCCTTTCCACACATGCATAAAAAGGCAGGTGAGGCTCTCCTATTTCTACATAACATGTAGTGAGCCTTGAGATGTAATTAAAAAAGGAGAGTTGTGAGCAAGGCAATTTCACAAATACAAGCCTGAAGAATGTTTTGAAAAGATCTCTTCATTTTAAAAACCCTGGTTCTGTGCTAAAAAATGCACAGAAGTTTAATCTTCCAAAGCAATAGATTAGGTCAAGTGGAGAACTATATATAATGTAATTTTTTTTAAAAAAAACTATGTCTATCTCAGCAGTCTTGTAGCAGCATTTGACTGCATTTCATTTTTGCCCTCAGTCTACTGGAACTCATCACTGCACATTTTGCTATAACCATATCCTTCCCCTGGAATTGCTGGCTCAGATTTTTTTACTTCTTTCTTGTTTTATTTGTGTGCAGAAACACCCATATACACCCTGATAAATATGATCCAATATGCTGAACAGGAAGGGTGGAACCTTGAGAGAGGATCATGAAATAAATGAATACTGGTCAGGCATAGTGTCTGCTAGAAGAAAAAAGCAGATAAAATCAACAAGGGCTGCAATCCTAAGGATGCTTTCCTGGAAATAAGACCCACTGAATAAATGGGGACGTATTTCTGAGTAGGTCAGCTTAGGCTTGCACTCGAGGTATCTCAAGTGCTACTGTGGTGACATGGCTAAAGAGCTGGGCTTGGATTTGGCAAATCCAGATTCCAGTCGTTCAACTAATAATGAACACTAAATAGCCTTGAGGATCACTCTCTGAAGTCCTGCAAGACCTGTCTGACTAGACATCACAGTAGAAAGAAAAAAAGGTTTTTTTAAAACCACAGGAGGATTTTTACCACAGTCTTTTTCAGAAGAAGACATATAGTCATTTAAACTTCTACTAGCTGACTTATCCTCAGGCAAGAGCAATATATAAGTCAGAATAAATAAATTCATATTAATTCAAATTTCTGAGAGGCTGTTGTCTGCATATAAACTCAGCCTAACATACCTCACGAGTTTGTTGTGAAACTAAAACACTGCACCATTTAAAAAACTATACTGGATAAACGGATGCATACAAATTCATTAGGATATTTTTAAAAGAAACACTTTATTAGTTTCCTGGATGCCAATTACTTCTTTTAAATGGAAATAATTACTTTATAATTGCATATCAATGTTCTTGCCTCAGACAGCTTGCTGCTCTCCCTGCGCCAAAGTCCTACTTACTATGGCTATAATCCTGCGCACAATCAGGCTGGTTAAATTCCACTGCAATAAACAGCTTGCAAGCAGGATTACAATCAACACTCATGGGCCTGAAACAGCTAAGCAGCTTGTAGGCTAAGTGACTGAGAAACTCAGAATTTGTTTCAGAACGATTCGGTTTTGTTTTCCCGGCCATGTCGGACGCTCCTCTCCGGAGGTCCGGGAGGAAACGTCCGAGCAGCCTGACCGGGCGGTTGACTCGCGAGGGTTAACCCCCAGGACTCCCAGTGAGGGAGGCAGGGTCCAGAGCCCGGCGGGAAGAACCCCCTGAAAGCAATGCAGGGGGTAAATTGCCCGTTTGCTCCAACGGAGGCTGGCAGACTTGCGCAGCACATCACGTGCAGCCGGGCCATGGAGAACGGCAATAAGCAGATTTAAGGTGAAAACCTGTAAGTAAGCGAATCCCTTCTGATTTCTAAGCGTATGCGAAGGATTGGTGGGAGTTGAAGCTAAGAAGGTGCGGATTTCTTCCCCTTCACGGAGTTTCGGAACTTAGCTGGCGCCCCCCCCCCCCAAGATGGCGACGAAAAAGCAGAGCCCTGCAATGAGTAAATCGGTGATGGCGATGTTACAGGGGAAGGGGGAAACTTTGGAAGAGATGGTGAGACGAGCAGTCTTTGAAGCTATGCAGCCCTTTGTAGCGAAGTTAAATGAAATGGGGCAAAAGGTTGATTCAGTGGAAAGCGAAGTGAAAACCATTAAAGAAACAGCATCTGGAGCAGAGCAGTCTGCACGTGAAAACGTAGTACTCATGAAAGCAACAAGTAAAGAAGTGAAGCTCTTGGAGAATCAAATAATAGGATTGCAAGTGGACCGTGCCCAAACGGTACTGCGTCTTCAGAATGTAAAAGAGGAGCAAAGTGAAAATTTAAAAGATTTGGTGTCGGGACTTTTGGCGCCATTCGCAAAGGTAACTAAAGAAGAGTTAAAAAGCGATGTTTTGGAAGTCCGTCGGACATCTTCAAAGTATGCAACGAAGTGTCAGCTGCCTCGTGAAATTATTATTGATTTTTCATCTAAGAAGACTCGGGACGCCATCTTATATAATTCGTACAATGTGGACTTGGACTATTTGGGCAACAAGGTTAAAATATTGAAGGATGTTCCATTTTTGGCTCGTAAAAGAAGATTTAAGTATAAAAGACTTGCGGCTTTCCTGAGGAAATGTGATGTAAAATACAAATGGTTGTTTCCGGAAGGCATCTGGTTCAGATATAAGGATCAAACCTACAAGATTACATCGGAAGTACAGCTGACAGACTTTTTGTTCAACCATCAGGAGTTTCAGCAAGAAGAAAGTTCAAAGTCTGAAGGGGAAAGTGGGGGGGGGGGGGAGAACGAGCGCAGCTGATGCAGCTGCGCAGAGAGAACTGAGACCAAGACGCGGGGGGGGGGGGGGGAGAAGACCTGATCCTGAATATAGTCTGTATTGTATAAGATCTACCAATCTGATAGCATATTAGAAAGTTAACTTTTAAGAAAAATTGCAGCATGAAGGGAATACAAGACATGTAGAGTAGTGGGCGTTTTTTGTTTATATGTTGTTCTTCCCTTTTCCCCAGTCCCCCCTCTTTCCCTTATATCTTTGTAGTCTTTTGTAGTTTTTTATGTTAGATATTAAAAATAAAAAAATTTAAAAAAAAGAATTTGTTTCAGAACACTGAGCTACACTGATGCAATAAGAGCTCTCATTGCTGAAATCAAACACCATTTTGAAAATCAACTTCATTCATTCAACACTTCATAAAAAAACAAAGCATAAATACTATCACAAATTGAAAACAAAGGCTCAAATAGCATTCACTCACCGAATGTAGTAGGCAACTGCTTCTTTATAGTCTCCTGTAACAAAGGCTTCATTGCCTTTCTCTTTTTCACGACTAGCAATAAAACTCTTCTCCTTTCTGGTCATACCTAGAAACAGCCAGTAAATATTAAAAGAACAAAATGTACTGGCTAGACCAAAATTTTAAACATAAGACATTACTGGTGCCATTCTGTTTGGAGGTTGCTATAAAGGTAAGCAACAACAGTTCTCTCTTATTGCCATGAGCTTCCTTTCTTCTTTGCTCTAGTGAAGGAGCAAGCCCCAGCATTAAGCAAGAGGCCAGACCTCACTCACATAAAACATGCTTTGCATGCAGAAAGTCACCAGTTCAATCTTCAGCATCTCTAGCTTAAAGCATTTCTTGCTGCAAGGCTGGTAAATATGCCTGCCTGACAGCCTGGAAAGCTACCGTCAGTAAGTGTAGCCAGAGCAAAGCAAGATGGACCAATGGACCTAACTCAGTAAAAGGCAGTTTCCTCTGTTCATCTCAATTAGCAAAAAACTAAATGCTTTTTATACATTTTTACTTTCTTTTAAAGAATATTCTGCTTCTTCCAAGTTTTTTTTTTAATTCTCCTTGCAAAATGTTTTTTGCTTGTTGTATCGCTGATTTCTTCAACTTCCCTAGAAGGTTAGAAAAGGGACTTGGAAAACAAACACATCTTTATACTTCATTCTTAGGTGTTAAGACTCTTTATTCATCATGGAAAGGCAAATGCTACTGAAATGGATGGTCTCTTTTTGAGTTGGGGGAATTAGCGTGCAAAGAGAGGCAGCGAGAGGGGGTAATGGAGATCACCACCAATGTATAAGAGGATCATTACTCTAGAGAACTCTTTAATAAACAGGTGGATGTTCAACAAAAATGGTTTTTATTGAGCGGAAATAGCAAAGCAAACACACAGAAAAGATACACAGCATACCCACAGAGCTAACTGGAAAATGGAGGAAAAATGGAGAGGAATGCAGGGTTGGGTGATAATTACCAGTCCAGAAAAGAGGGGACATCTGTGAGGCAGCGGCATTGAGTGGCCAACGCTTTGCAGCAAGAAGAGAGGCTCAGACACACATCTGAGGGTGGGTGTGAGATCCAAAAATACACATACACACACACACACACACACAACTATGGTGGAGGATAGCCCAATTATACTGTGGAATGTACCCTAGGGAAGGATGGCATCTTCTGCCCAAAAACAATAACTTAATGGCTATCTCCGGGGTAAGACAACTGGGAAAGGTTTGATTAAACCTTCCTGGGTGTTTCTAAAGGTAGTAGACCTGTGATGGTTGGACAGGTAGGGCTTATCAGATCCCTGAATAGCCCAGATTGGGAGAGCGGATAAGGGAAGATTGGTAGGCTATAGAAGTAATTAATTCAGGAACTCCTGGAAGATCCTATTGTCTTAAGATCTTTGCATATCTCCAGGCGTGTGGGGCTGAAATCTAGTCTCACCTCTTGCCTCACATATTAGTAATTTTCCAACTCCCAGCCATGGGCTAGCAGCCATTTTCTGCCTCGCCAGGCAGCATTTTGCTTAAAACACATGAGGATGGGGCTTATGATATAATCATATTCATAAGGTTCCCTTTTAGCATGAGGGTCTGGGTTAACTGCTAACACAAGATATGGTAAAACAATGAATATTTGGTTCAGAAAGCACAATCACAATGGCTGCAGGCTACCTACTACAGCACCCTGTACTTCTTGAAAAGGTGCTCCTCATGTTCCCTTTAGAACAAGCATTGGGCTCCAGCAGGTGGGGGGAGGGGAGAAATCAGGAGTACTTCAAATCTTGCACAAATGGAATTCAGTTTTTGCAGTCCAATGGATCCAAGCCACTGGATTTACATAGGAGACACCAACAATGTAACCCAAGAAGTAAAATACAGATAGCCAAGTTTGTACAAAAATCTTATTTTACAGAGTCACTGATCCATGCTATTTAAGAAAACAGAATTCCTTCTCTTTTTTTAATAAGAGAAAACAAACAATCACTGCAGTGCTGAGGGATTGTTCACAGGTACCTGTTGTGTCTATATCCATTTTTGGCAAACTTCTATTAATGCTAGAGCTGGTTGTAGATTTCTGTTCTTCTTGGCATTCATCAATTTTGGAACACTCCTTCTCCACATCAAACCTTAAATTGACCAAAATATATTCTGGATTTAATTATAACAGATCTTGTTATACAGTTTTTACACAGTTTAAGGGTACAAACAAACCTACATGCACACACCATGTAGGGACAGAAGACTTTCTAGCAAGGAGCAAGCTGCCTGTTGTAACAGCTGAAACTCACAAAATGTGATTTATTTTCTTGCCTTCAAATTATGATTCTCTACCACAGTTTAATCCTGATTTAGAACCCTGCTTGAAGACAAGATGTTAAACTGCAGCTTGTCATTTTGCCATATTCAAGTGCCTTCAAAGTACACTCTGCAAGTGAATAGAGGTAGGAAGAAATTAATGAATCTGAGAACTTTCTAGCTTGTTCTTTTTTATCTATCCAACACATTGTTATCCCACTTTTCTTCCAAGGAGTTCACGGAAGTATACATAGTCCTCTCCTCCTAGGTTTTATTCTATGATTGATAGAATTTTTCCTATGTTTTCTAATTTGACCTGTAACTTGTGAACCAAGTGATCAACTCCATAGCATTTTTAGCTATGGTTTTATAATGATATATTTATTAACGCCTGAACACCTGTTGATTATTAAATGATATATTTATTAACGCCTGAACGCCTGTTGATTATTAAACGTTATAATAAAAATAAAATATACACTCCTTTAAAAATTATCTTCATAATAAAATATGTATATAATTGAATTTCAAAAATTAGTTAATGGTATCTGACATACTTATCCCATTCGCTGTAGTCCTTTGGTATATTTTTCTTCATTTTTCTCTTTTCTGAAGTTTTATTCTACAATAAAGAGAGACTTACTCTTTCTAAAAATATTTTAAATAATAAAAATCCTCATCTGAAAATGAAGCTGTTAAAATTTGGTCCACAATATACATTCTAAAAGAAGAGGGAAGAATAAGATACAAGATAGGACAATTCTACATTAAACAAGGACGCTTGTATTAAAATTAAAAAGCTGTGTACAGACATTCCCATGGCGAAAGAACACTCACTGGGTTTCTTCTAAAGATTGGGCTCAGGGAAATAGCGCTCTTTTAGTTTAAAGGAGAAACCAGACTTGCATGTACTGATTAGCAGACTTCTATGTCAATCGTAAAGCTACCTCCCTGCTTCCAAAAACTGTGCTGTAATTGCCTGGCTGGTCCATAAGACAGTCACAAAGGCACTCTCCTATGTTTGAGCAGATTTAAATGTGCAAAATAATCTTTTAAAATAAAAAGTCCATGAGGATTGTCATGTGTGGCACTTAAGAACAAAGACATCTCACCAGACCCATGGGCGATGAAGCAACAGTCAACTTTCTAATAAGAGTCAGTAAAGGCACAATGGCAGGGGGAACGCTAAGTAACAACTACTGCAAACACTTCTTTTTCTACGGATCTCCATGATACACTGTATTCCTATAAATTCTACTGAAATTCTGCAGAATGTAGAGACTCACTGTACATGACATGAACATGACTTAAGTGTTAGGATGAGGGCCAGGTTGAATTTGTATGAGGTATGTGTGTGTCAGAGGGGAGATTTAACGGGGGACACTGTAACACACACACAACACTTCACTCCCTTCCCAAACGTGTAGTAGCTTCCCTCAGGTGCTTTTCTCCCAGCATGGCTTACTTCCGGTTATGGAGGTTCACTGCGAAGAAAGTGGCTGGAAGGTAGAGGCTGCAAGCCAAAGCAACTGGCTATGAAAAAAATCCCACAGTGGGTAGGAAAGGAGAGCTGCATCCTTTCCACTGTTTATTCCTTGAAACTGCTACCCCTCCGCTATTTTCTCCAGGCCAGCTCTATTTTCCAGTCTCAGAGTCTCACCAGAGAACTAATTTTCGATATCAGTGGGGTGGGGGCAGGGTCGAGTTTCAGAAGGGAAAGGTACAGGCAGGTGAAAGGTTCAGAAGCCATCCCACCAGTTCCTTCTCAATAAAAATTGTCTCCAATTCCAACTTAGTATTTGTTCAACCCAGTAACTACGACATTGATCTACTAATGTCATAATGTTAGGATCTTACTTCCGTGCAATTTCCTTAATCCAGTAATTCATTCCAGGTGAACAAACTCTGACGAATCTATTACTTGTGCCAAATTCATTTTATAATTGTAATCATATACTCGCTACAGAATACAGCAGCCTCTCTATTTTCTGGGGCTAGCCAACAGGAACATATTTATATAGTGTATTTTAATACAGTCACCAGTTTCTTTCTGAGTTCAGATCAGGGTGACGGTTATAACCTTTAAAGCTCTTCACAGTACAGACCCCTCATATCTGAAAGACCAAGTCTCTCTATATGCCCCCATGCACCAACAGCAGTCATACAGTTGCCACCTTCTAGCTGTTCCCACACTTAAGGTGGCCTATGGCATCTACTAAAGCCCATTTATTTTCTATAGTGGCTCCCATCATTAGACCAAATCTCTTGAGGGGGCACTGTTTTTATGTTTTTAGGAGGTGTTGTAAGAGCATATTTTGTGAGGGCCTCTACACTGCAGCCATTTTGGGGGAAAGATTAATGGGGTTTTATTGTATGTTGTACATTTTTAATTCTGCAACAGTAAGCCACAAGAGTAAGATAGAGTATAAATATTTTAATAAATAAATAAAAATAAGTTCAACGGAACACAGACTTACTTCCAACTTAGTATTTATGCGCAGATTGGGGTTACATAGCTTAAAACCCTTTTGGAACTGATCTGTATCATTTGTAAATATTACGACGGGAAATATCCTAGCAAAGACAAACACTGCAAACATCAAGGATGTATTTATTCAGGCAGAATAAAATTCGGATATATATAATAAGCAGGAAATATAGAAGAAAAGGCTCACCTGGCTAGTAGGGACACAGCTATCTGAACGACGAACTGGTGGCACATTTTCCAGTCTCTCTCTGAATACCTCAGTTGTCGTATACCGCATTTGATATTCCTCTTCTTTCATTTCTGTAATCCAGTCCTAAAAGATGCAGACAATATCACTGCATTTGAAAATCTGAAACATACTTTCCCAGTAACCTTTATTTTAATATGGATCTATAGTTTCTAAAGTGTCTGATTAAATAATATCCCTTACATGACAGTGAGCTGGCAAAAGTGAATCAATGTATATTGCTTTTATAATAAATTGAAAGCATGTCATAAAATGCTTTGAGAGCTTTATGCTATATTGCAAATTAGAAATATAGTAAATAGAAATCTGCTTGGAAAGCAGGAAGGTGAGGACAAGATTCATCAGGGAACCTAACTAGATACTAAATAATCATTTTATCACAATACAGAATGAAGCTACCTTCATTTCATCATTTATTTTTTCCCATTCCTCAGCAGTTAAATCACAAGCAGTAGCTGCTGGTTTCTCTTTTCGTAGAATTCTGCTGTTTGGAGCCAAAGATTCAATATGTTTTTCACAAAATAATGTAAGATCAGGATAATAGCCCTCCTCACCGGACCTTAAAATAAACAGATGTCCCATCACCACATGACCTGAATTTACGGATACTAGTGTTTCATGTTTTTAAAGCATAACAATACCTCTTATTTTCCAGAAATATAATCTATAGAATAAGAAGGAGATTTTCCTCCCATACCTCTCCCATAATCTTTATTTCACTTCCAACTATTATTATTTGATTGCTAAAAGGGGTATAATTAGACTATAGCTCATATGGCTATAGTTTTGGAATTGCTCTTAATTTTTCTTGGTTCTACACTCAATTCCTTTTCAGTTTCTTCATTTTGAATGAACAAAATCCCTCACCAACCTAAACTGGTTTGCAAAAGGATCAGCTTATCTACTCTGTATGCATTTGACAACCTGAAGAGATGCAAATATTCATGTTAACTTGTTCATGTAACTGTTATACCTTATAATTGTACTTGCTGGTAACTGAAAATGGTCATCATCTTACCAAAGTTTTATGGCAACACCTACAAAATGAATGATAGATTTGTTGGAATCTAAAGTCCAAAACATATATCATATCTACATCTAGATCACCATAGCCTACGTTAACCAAATTTTTTTTAAAATCATTTTAAATATTTACCGTAATATCCTGAGAATCTTTTCCAAATGTTTAACATCTCTGCATTTTTCAATGAATTTGTAATCTAGATGATCAATGGGAATTTGATATGTTTTGGTTGTTCCTTGGTTCAGTAAAGATGAAACTTCTTCAGGATTCATAACTAGAAAATATAAGTTTTCCAGAGTTACTGAAAGATGTTACTTGTTCAATATATTTATATGCTTATCCTTCTCCCAAGCAACTCAGGATCCAAGGCAGGCACTAATAACAATATAAAAACAATTACACATTAAAATAACAAATGTAAAACAGATAAAAATTATATTAAACACCAGTCTAAAAAATATCTTATGTCCTACTAGCAGGATGGTCCCCCATTGCCCAGGCTGCCCCCCCCCAATTCTCCAGAATAATTCTGTATAACAGCCTTGCCAGAAAGCCAGGAGCTCCTCTGACCTCTTTATGGAAGCCATTTTACAAGCACAGGGCAGCTACTGTGCCAAGGCTATTGCAGAGCATGCTTTAGGCAAAGGGAACACTGACGATATACTGTGCTAGGAAGCTCCCATATGGGAACATGCAAGGAGAGATGGTCTAACAGATCTGGTGAAAACTGTTGGGTCATTTTAATAGAAGTTTAATGTATGGAAACAGGCAGCAGAAACTTCATGGCATGGTGGTAAATAGTACCACCTGGTAACTAACATCCCAGGACATTTTTCTCTAGGCTTGCTGGCAACCCTAAGGAAAAATAGGAAAGATACATCCCCCACCCCATCAATAGACTAACAAGGGTCACCAGTAAGGACAGCCAAGGCAGCTAACATCCCATACCCAGGCTGGCAGTGAGACTGAAAGAATCTAATCAGTCTCATTCAAACATGCCTGGAGAAACCATCACTCTTTCAAACTTTGCAAAAAAGGTAGATTAGACAGCACTGGTTGAATTATTTAAATCTTTAGGATCAAGAGGTGGTTAAATAGATAACTGGAAGGACTCCTGTTAGAAAACAGCATTAGATACAGAAACAAAAGTAGCTTGTAATCCTATTTATTTAGATATTTATACTCCATTTTTGTCATCAACTGGGACACAAAGTGGATTATAACATCATTCTCCCTTAATTTTATCCTCACAACAACCCTGTAAGGTAGGTTAGGCAAGAGAGAATAACCAGCCTAAAGTCACCCAGCAAGCCTCTATGGCAGAATGGAGAGTTGAACCTGGATTTCGCTCACACTCTAACCAATACATCAAGCTGGCTAAAAATATGCCAAAAACTGAAATTCTACTTTTAAATTGGATGCTAAGGCCTAGAATACTACAGGCACAACCTAGTCAGTCTTTGCCATAACAACTATGAACTATAAGACAATGATTAAGTGTGCCATATAGTACCGAGTCACAATTTCTGTAAATCATAGTAGTATCAGGATAAATGCCCTCTTTAGATCAGAAAAGGATACAGCAAATTTTCCAACAGTTAGCAATTATTGCTAGCTAGGTATTCTACTCAGCATGGCTCCTGGAGGTCTCAGGAGGCATTAGAGATCAGGCCCAGACCCACAAATCTCTTTAAAACTGTGACTGTGCAACTAGTCCCCAAAGAACATTTCAAAATCTTCCATTTTTGTTTAACTCTAAAATGTCAAAGATATTTCTACACTCTGCTCCCATCAGTAACTTGGATTCCATCAACAGGCAGTGACTGAGCTTAACTGCAGGTGCTCCCAAGAGGCCATCATTCTCTTCAGTAACCCTCAGCCACTGGTTTCCTTATACCTCCTCCCTTGTTTGTATGGGAGGGGGGTGGAAATACATCCACTCTCCTTTCACACACAATCTACTTTTATTCTAAAGACAAGAAAGGGACTAGCAGGACAGGTGCATGTGGAACACACACAAACACACTGTGCTGCATATAAAGTATCAGCTTTACGGACATCTGGTAACCCCAAACAAACCAAACTTCTATTCCCTACTCCAATTCACTGTATCTGGTACAACACGGGAGACAAGAGGTTGGTCCTCATTTTAAATCTTCCCTTTGTTGTGAACTCACTACTTTCTCATCACCCTCGCCCCTGGTCCAGTGCAACATCAGGAGTAATACTGCTGATTTATCTTGCTTTGTTGTTGTAAGGATTACAACATACGCTTCAGAAATTGCAGGAAAGTAAAACAATTTCAAACCCGCACCAGTTTCCCTTTCAGGATTATTTAAACTACCACTGAGCAGAGTGTCCCCACCCCCGCCCTGCCCCAGCATTCCACATCCCTAGAACATTATTCAGACCTCATTAAGCTATTTTTGGTGCCTGCGTATTCTTTTTCTGTAATTTATAAAAACCTATGTTTGTGCATATCTGGGCTGTTCCCCAACTATGAAGAAACCCCATCTGTAAATAACCTGATTTTGGAAATTCCATGATTGGCATGAGCCACTGTATGCTGAGACGGATGGCCCAAGTAGCTTGATCTCGTCAGATCTCAGAACCTGATCAGTATTTGGATAGGAGACTACCAAGGAAGGCCAAGGGTTGCTATGCAGAGGCAGGCAAAAGCAAACCATCTCTGAATGTCTCTTGTCTTGAAAAGTCTACAGGGTTACCATAAGGCACCTGAGATTTGACAGCAAAACAACAACATAAATCACTCCACCTTACTACTGTAGTACTGATGGATGGAAAGGAGGGCACCAGACCACTTTCTAACATGTATCTTCTGGGCTACACAATATGACTTGTGGAGGGCTGGCGAAGGTCCTGTCTTGCACCAGAGGATCTGTCTGAGTGGTTTTGGTCTTTTTTGACTCAATTCTATGAATTGCAATCTTTTCTGGATTCCCCAGCTCCAGTAATTTGATTTTCAATATTGTCAATGTATCTCTGAAGTATATAGTGATCACTTGCTATCTTATGTGTATTCTATGCTTCCAAGCACTTGAAGACCTGCCAAATAATGCAAATTCATCTTTTCAAGAAACTTAAACTTACTTTCCCCCACTCTTTAGAAAAAAAGTTTAAATCTTTTGTATAAGATGATTGATAGAAATTTTGTAGGCAACACTGTAAGAAGTCAGGCTGTTTAAAAGAATTTTACATAAATTACTTAAATAATCCTTAAAACAACTTCTGGTTGCAAATATGGGGGCTAATAGAGAAAGGCTTACCTAAGGATACCGAATGACTTTTGTTATGCAAGTAAACAGATGGAGTGTGTTGTAGTGGAATTTTGTAGATATGTGCACACACATGCGTGTGTTTATGCAGATGTGTACCTCGTTGGGAGACCCCTCTATAAAGTCCCCCCCCTCAGCTAGGGTTGCCAGCTCCATGTTGGGAAATTCCTGGAGATCTGGGCAGTGAAATCTAGAGAAAGCGGGAGTTGGGGAAAGAAAGGACCTCGGAATGACATAATTCCACCCCCTAAAGCAGCCATTTCCTCCAGGTGAACTGATCTCTGTGGCCTGGAGACCAGTGGTAATTCCGGGAGATCTCCAGCCATTACCTGGAGGCTGGCAACCCTACCCTCGGCCAAGCTGCAGTTTTGAGGTGTGGGGGGGAATGGAGGCTTTGAACATTTTTGAAACAAGAACAGGAAGGGGGATCAAGGGTAAAAATAATTTACATTTATTAGCGGGACCATGTTGGGGAGGGGCAGAATGCTCAAAGAAGTTCTGCTCTCTTACCAGTACTCTGTATTTGCTTATATGGGGGCGGGGGGGGGGGTTGAATGAAAGAGAATGGAAATGTCTGGAACAGAAGATTAAACTACCAGAGGACTTTGGAAAAGAAAGAAGTTTGGTTTGGGACGAAACTGATTTGAGAGAGTAGGAAATGTTGTGGCTACCCGACTTCACCTTTACTTTCTCAGTCGGTGGCAGCAGCGCCAGCTCCTTCTCTTTCTCTGAGTCGGTGGGTGGAGAAGGTGCAAGAACCGCCAGCCCGCTGAAGCCCCTCTGGATGCCGCCCTGGACCGGCTCCTGTCAAGGCCTTGCTCCGAGACGCTTCCAAGCAGCCCCTCGGTTTCAGCGGTGTTTCTATGGCAACGAGTGGAGCGTGCACATGCGCAGTCTCAAACTCTTGTTGAGGCGTCTGATAATCTTCCCCCTACCAAGCCCCCTCAGTAAGAGGGCCTGGGGGTGGGGAGCGAATTTCTTTTCTGCATGCTTGGAGTCCCCCCCCCGCAACTGCCCGCCCTCTCCTACACGCCCGGCCTCGTGGCGCTGTTTCCATTATCAAAGCAGCATATGAAGCGTTTGGAGCGCTTTGAAAACGACACAGCTCGACCAAGGGCTTTCATCGCCTCTGCCTGCCCACTGTGCCCCGTTGCCGTGATGCCCAGCTTCCTCCCTCGTTCCCCCATCCTAGAGCTTTCTTACAAGCCCCGCAGCTGCCTCTCTCACCCGATCGCATCGTTTCCATTGCCTCCCTCGGCCGTCGTATCCCTGCAAATCTCTCCCCCTCTTTACAAGATTTTTTCCCCACTTCGGCTGAAGGGCGCTTATAAAGGGGAGGGGGAGCAAGTATCTAGTTTGTCCCCTTAGCTATTTCAACATATTACCTAATCCTTCGCTCAAGTTAAAAAGAATGCCAACCCACCTGCAGAGTCTTCCAAAAAACTCACCTCAAATTGTAGTTTGTATATATATATTTAGTGCTTTTACACAGGACCGATCTTGAGACACAGCCTTGAGGGCATCTGCACAATACAGAAAACTCACTGCTGCCCATTTAAATGGAAGGTCTTCCAACAGAAACACTGGATTAACACAAGGGTTGGTTGCTGGGGCAACCCTGGGCCACTCTGGGAGCTCAACAAAAGGCTCTTGAGAAAGAGCATCCCTTCCCCTACTTTAAAATGCTCTGAAGAACATCTTACACTGCAAAAATTGATTTATTATTAACTTACAAACCCAGCTTTCCCAGATATAATGCTTAACAGTGTAATTCTAAACAGTTACTCCAATCAAAGCCCATTGAAATTGATGTATTGTCGAAGGCTTTCACGGCCGGAGAACGATGGTTATTGTGGGTTTTCCGGGCTGTATTGCCGTGGTCTTGGCATTGTAGTTCCTGACGTTTCGCCAGCAGCTGTGGCTGGCATCTTCAGAGGTGTAGCACCAAAAAACAGAGATCTCTCAGTGTCACAGTGTGGAAAAGATGTTGGCAGGTCATTTATATCTACTCAGGCAGGGTGGGGTTGAGCTGAGTCATCCTGTAAGAGTTTCCCAGGGTGTGGAATGCTAATGGCGGGAGGCTTCACTGTATCCTGAGGAGGTTCTTTTGCATATAGATTGGTGCTTGATGTGCTAATCTTCTCTGCAGGGCTATTGTCAGGTGTAGAGTGTTTTGTTAGCCTGGTGTTTTTCAGAACTGGAAACCATGCTCTGTTCATTCTTAAGGTTTCTTCTTTCCTGTTGAAGTTTTGCTTATGCTTGTGAATTTCAATGGCTTCCCTGTGCAATCTGACAAAGTAGTTGGAAGTGTTGTCCAGTATTTTGGTGTCCTGGAATAAGATACTGTGCCCTGTTTGAGTTAGGCTATGTTCAGCCGCTGCTGATTTTTCAGGTTGGCCCAGTCTGCAGTGCCTTTCATGTTCTTTTATTCTTGTCTGGATGCTACACTTTGTGGTCCCGATGTAAACTTGTCCACAGCTGCAGGGTATACGGTATACTCCTGCAGAGGTGAGGGGGTCTCTACTGTCTTTTGCTGATCGTAGCATCTGTTGTATTTTTCGGGTGGGTCTGAATACTGCTTGAAGGTTATGCTTTTTCATAAGCTTTCCCATCTGATCAGTAATTCCTTTGATATATGGCAAAAACACTTTTCCTGTAGGAGACTGTTTTTCCTTGGTTGTTTGATTCATCCTGGGTTTGATTGCTCTTCGGATTTCATTTCTGGAGTAGCCATTTGCCTGAAGTGCGTGGTTTAGATGATTAATTTCCTCATTGAGAAAGTGCGACGGATGTGTGAGCAGTATCTTATTCCAGGACACCAAAATACTGGACAACACTTCCAACTACTTTGTCAGACTGCACAGGGAAGCCATTGAAATTCACAAGCATAAGCAAAACTTCAACAGGAAAGAAGAAACCTTAAGAATGAAGAGAGCATGGTTTCCAGTTCTGAAAAACACCAGGCTAACAAAACACTCTATACCCGATAATAGCCCTGCAGAGAAGATTAGCACATCAAGCACCAATCCATATGCAAAAGAACCTCCTCAGGATACAGTGAAGCCTCCCGCCATTAGCATTCCACACCCTGGGAAACTCTCACAGGATGACTCAGCTCAACCCCACCCCTCCTGAGTAGATACAAATGACCTGCCAACATCTTTTCCACACTGTGACACTGAGAGATCTCTGTCTTTTGGTGCTACACCTCTGAAGATGCCAGCCACAGCTGCTGGCGAAACGTCAGGAACTACAATGCCAAGACCACGGCAATACAGCCCGGAAAACCCACAACAACCACCCATTGAAATCAATGGGTTTAGACTGGAGTAATTCTTCTTAGGATTGCACTGTTAGGCTGCTAACTAAAGGAACAAAACAGAAGGCCTGTGACACTGTAAAGACTACCAAAGTTTATTTCAGTATAAGTTTTCATGAATTGCAGCTCACATCCTCAGATATATTGAAAAATTTCATTGTTAGTCATTTAGGTGCCACTGGACTAATGTTTTATTCTCTATAACAGCAATTAACATGGAAGAAGCAAAAGGAACTTTCATTAAATCAATTCAAAATAGAAAACTTACGTCCCCCCACATGCTGTTGAAAATAGACCAAGAGCCAGCAGCAGGCAGGGCAGCCAGAGGCAATTTTCAGATGTAATGGATCATTTCATTATAGGAACATTTAAAGACCTCACATTTAGCAGCACATAAATTGAGCATATTGGAAGCTCCCCTGTCTTATGCACACTTTTGTGAACATGCACAGCTGTTGCCTAATGTAGGATGGAGACTAGTTTGGGGGCAGGCAATCTTTTGGGGCCAAATGGAGGTGAGAACAACAATGTAAGCCATATTGGTTAGAAAGGCAGAGTATAAATGATGTAAAATAATGATTTAAATTCATCTACACTGACTAAAATATAAATACAGTTAAAGATACATGTAAGATGAAAACTGGGATCTTAGTACAGTTTATTAATACCAAACACAGGGTCTGTACAAACTTATAAACGCTGCATTTGACAAACTGACACAGAGGCTATAATCTGAAGAAATATTATAGAATGTTTACTCCTAGGCACTTCATAAAATGAAGAGACAGGTTTACAAACTCAAAGTAATTTTTTTTAAGCTGTATATTGCCCAGAGTAGGCTCAAGGCAAGATTAAAGACAGATTTTTTTTTTAGAAACTGTTAAATAATCTGAAAACATTTACCAAATTTAGCTTTACTATAAACAGATAAAATATACCCACAGAAATGCAATTTAAGAAAAAAATTAAAAACAATTCAATCAGATTTCACTACTGGAGAAAAAAGGAAACTAAATATTTTGAATAAAACTTTATTATGATCATATCATTTATTTACCATTAGGATGAAAGAATATGCTTTCCCATAACAAAACGTGAAATCAAATTCAATATACACAGAGAAAAAACAGAAGCATCTTCAACTTTCTTCATCGAGCATCAAACACAACCACTGTAGTAGAGTTAAAGAAAAAAAGTTGGAAAGCATGTTTCCAACCTAACCCACTCTTAACACACTTGGTGGACAATACACTCTCTCACATAAACAACCAGAGCAAATGTAGCTGTGTCCAAGAAATTTATAAAAATAAGGCTTAATGGAGCCTACTTTCTTAACTATCTGGCGTTTGGCCAACGCAGTTCACTAGCTACTATTTGCAACAGGAGACCTGCACATACCTCCCTTACTCAGCTATTGCTCTCCTCTCCACTCAACCATACCATATTGTTTAATGTCAGTCTTGGAATTACTTATGCTCTGTTTCAGTATTTCTTCAACTCTATATTGGATTTTTGCTGATGTTATGTCTTTGTTAATTTGCATTTATATATCCTATGGCATTTTTATTAACATGTCCTTGATATTGACTGTACTAAGTGCACACTGTGTAATCCACCTTGAATTTCAGTGAGAAGGGTGGATTATGAAAAACAAATAAATACAGTGAACAACTGGTGTGCAGAAAGGGGAGCAGAAAGACAACGTCTTTGAGCCTAATGCTGATTTCCTTATCTGGATACTACAAAGATAGCTAATAAATAATTTGAATTTACACAAAGGAATTGGAAAATGTCCTGAACACATGCGATGTCTCCCCTCCACCGCAAGTTAACTAAAACGGTTACCTTTTGTTAGAAATCACCAACTCAGTTAACTCTTTCCTTAAATGTACCTTTACCCAGAAAAGATAGGGGAGGGTCAGACACAATGAGAAAGAAGGCATGAGCATTTGTGCTCCCCCCCCCCTCATACTTATGTCCAGTGGAACGTTTGCATCTTCTTTCATGATGTTCTGTTTAGGATCCACTGAATCCAATGGTAATTATTTGCAAAGTAAAGCATTTAGGATTAGTACATAAACTGCACTGATTTCAAGGGGATTTGTATCCTTAATACATTGCTACATTATAAGAAAGCATTTTATTGTCAAGTACATAACTATTCTGCCTATTTAGGGGAAGGGGAACACACTCAACCTTTGTAAATTTCCATACAAGAACTTCTTTAAAAAACTCAAATCCCTGCAAATTTTAACATGTAAAATGGACTAGAGCAGCATAAACATACATGAGCATGAAAAAGGCTACTGCAGCAGCAATACAATTATACTACAGAACAAATGTTAAAATCTCAGATGGTCAAATAAACATGCTAGAATTAAAATGGATTAAAAGGATACATCTTTTTGTTCTTTTCTTGTACATTATTCTGTAACCACATTCTCTGCATCGGATGGGATCTCTTGCTTTAATTTCATTTTCTGTATGACATTCTGAAAGTAAGAAACATCAGTACTTTGCCAGACCAACATCAAAAGAAATACAGGAAAGTAAAGTTTAATAAAAAAAAAACATTGTCAAAATAAAAACGATATGCTATAACAACCTCCCATTTGTAAAACTGCACAAACCCAACAAGTTCATAATAAGAAAACTCAAGCTGGTTAACTTTGTTTACTTTCCTAAAACTCAGCTCCTTGCTGTTTTTTGTAAATCCTGATAGCATTTCATCAGTTAGGACACGCAATTGCAAGTCTAACAGTGAAATCCTAATGAGAATTATCCCAGTTTAAGCCAATATAAATCAATGGACTTGGACTAGAGTCACTCTGCTTAAGATTGTACTGTAAGAGTACTTTCCTACAGGTAAGCTCTATTGAATAAAATGAGGCTTCTGAGTAGACCTGTTTAGGATTGTTCCCTAAATTGTTGGAATAGTATCCAAATACAATATTTAGACTAGTCAGTCACTGAGGTACATTTCAAAACTGGCAAGATTCATGAGTATGATAGAAAAATCACATTTCTCTGACATCATATAATATAACTAACATGATTAGCAAGCATACAGTACATATCCCAACTACCAGTGATGCACAGGTTTTTAAATAATTATAGAGCGGGCTTACCTCCACAAATGTATATCATGGGCTGCTGCTTGGGAGGTGGTACATCTTTCTGGGTGTCCATGTTCTGTTAGTAAAGAAAAAAGCGGAATATCCACATTGGTTACGGTGTTAAAACAAAAACACTTTCCTCATAAATCTTACTGCTGATGAAAATGAAAAAAAATGGAAGAAAGAATCTAGAAAGACAGCAGTGATGGCAAAATGGCTTTCAGAAACAGATTAAGCCGACAGAAAAGGAGCAGACGACAGAATTAAGCAGTAGCATTCCTCACTCTAATACTAGTCCATAATTTATACCTCATGGAGAGATTTGAAAAGTCTCAACCCGAAAAACGACAAGACAAAACAGGAACGACATACAAAATCTAGAGGAAAAAACAAAATACAGACTACTCCGGTTTAGCAGGAACAGTTTCACAAATAAATTAATCAGAAACTACAAAGCCTCACTACCAGAACGCATTATCCACGAACCTTTGTGGCGCAGTCTGATGACGTCACTACAGAATCCCAATACAGCCAATCGAGCTCCACCTTCCGTGCAGGACGCAGCTCAGGCGTATCATGATGCATAGATGTAATTGTCGCACCGCCTCCCTTCATTAGCAATTGTAATTCATCTGCTTTAGCAATTTCATTACGGGAAGAGCGTGGAAAGTAGTCCCGCTTAGCTGCATTTATTTATTTGCATTTTTAGCAAACGCTTGTTCAAAGACTACTCTCTAATTTTACATCATAATAATCCTTAGTTTTTGTATTTAGATACTGTAAATTTTATTTTATAGCCCCACCACGTATCGCTTTCAATTAAGAGAAGGCTTTCAGAATTTTGAAAAGTAGATATACTATGCAAAATTTATAATGCGATTACAGTGCAATCCTAAACTTTTCTGACATGTTCTAAACAAGATGCTTTTACAGACTCCTTTAGGGCTTCAAATCAGATGAGAATGGGAATTTATTTAACCATTTATAAACCGCGTTGTTTATCCTTAAACAGAAAAACTAATCCAGAAACAGAAAAACTAATATAGAAAAACTAATCTAAAAACCTCCCAAATCAATTAACAAAACATTATTAGCGTTAAGAAATGTTATTTAACGGGTTTTACTGTCAAGAAAGCGTCTTTAGGATTATAGCCTAATGGTGAGAATAGCACGTTTTCAGTGCAGGACCTGTCAGCTCAGGCGCTGAGTGGTTTACTCCGGTTCAGTTTTGCCATATACAAATTCCCCAATTTAGGGTTGCAGTTTTACATACATTTACTTGTGAGTTAATTGGACAAGGCAGGACTAGAAGCAAGAGTGCAATTTAAACTGAAGTTTCGACTCCATGCATTAGACTTTTAAAAAATCATGTGTAGGGTTTGATGTATCCTGTGAATTCCCTCACCAGTGAATACTGGTTATTTCGGATCACCTAAAATAGCTTGTAGTTAAAAGTTACTAGAATCTCGGATTCTGTTCCCTCCACTGACTGACTTTGGGCTATTTGCACTCTCAACCTAATCCATCTCACAGGACTTGAGATAGCTCACAGGATAAAACGAGGAACCTGAGCGCCTTATAGGAAGGGGGTGGGGTAACAATGTACTAGTTTGGTAGCGATTCTTTAGACTGTGATCCTACCCATACTTACCTGAGAATAAGGCCTTTTTTACACGAACGATTTTTGTCGCTTTCGGCTGATACCTCTTCGGGTTTTCTTCTGAATTCCGGATGCTTAACTCTCCCTTCAGATTTCAATACTGCGTTTCAAGGTTTCTCTTCCAAATGTTCCCATTAAATGGGATTCACATCCGAATAGACATACATAGATTCCCGAAGCAGAAGCCTTTAATCTGCCTTTAAACTGCCACTACTGATTAACTAACAGTGCATCCCTAATGTCCCACCTTACTTCCTCCTTGAATCCATTGAAATCGATGAGTTTAGACTGAAGTAACTCTGCATAGGATTGTACCGTTAGCGCTCCAAGCTCTTTTCTTTACCTATATCATTTGCAACAATATTATAGGCAAACCCAATTCCATCAGATCTTGCAAGCTAAGTAGAGTCAGCCTTGGTTAGTAATTGGATGAGAGACCTACAAAGCCAACCAGGTTCTCTTTGCAGAGGCAGGCAGTGGCAAACCACCTCTGTTAAGTCTCTTGCCTTGAAAAACCCACCAGCTGTCGCCATAAATCGGCTATGACTTGACGGTTCTCTTCACTATCATTTTAGGATTGATTAGTACTATTATCCCCAGATTACAGATAGAATGAAGATACGGAACAAGCTAACTCATCGACAAGGCGAAATCTGCACTAATGACTTCCAAGCTCCGACTCTTACAGCGCAATCCTAAACACTGTAATTTCAATGGGTTTAGACTGGAGTAACTCTGTTTAGGATTGCACCATTAAACAAGTTGTCTCTGCTGTGGAAGAACCTGCACTTTCTTCCATTTTACTCAGAGCTGGGTGGAGTGGGAATTTTGCTCCTCCACAATGATGGAGAGTTATGGAATCAGGGTGGGTGTCGCTCTTTTGGATTAACTACTACGGACTGTCAGGCGCGCTTTTGTATAAAAGAATAGGGGAAAGAAAGAAATGTGGTAGTTCTGTAAGGCAACTTAGAAGAAACCAGCGGAGATGATCAGAAGCAAACTAGACACAACAGGCTAAAGTGAGGTGGGGTAAGAGGAGGCTGAGAGTGATGGTAGGAAGCGTGCGTTTGGAAAGGACCGGGGGGGGAGCTTTTATTTTAGTTAAATAAAAATACCAAAGGACAACAAACACCCAGAATGCCTTGGGACTGAGCCCCTCAGGAGAGGCTCCTTGAAATAGCTCCTTGTTCAGCCCGCCTGAACGTGTTTCCCCTGTCAGCGCAGGACCGCAGCTTCTCCTCCCGCCTCCTCGGTTATGCTCTGCCGCTTGGTGTTGCGCTGGGCTCCTCTCCTAGAAAGCTGCGCCGAAGGGGGAGGAGGCGAAGCGACAGCAGTTGGGAAAGGCGGGTAGTTCAAAACCGAGCGAGGGAAACCTTCAAGCCAGGCGCACGCGGGCAGCCGCTGCTTGGTCAGGGAGAGGCGGCTCTTTCCTCCTCGCTAGGGCAACGCTTTGGCGCTGAAGCGAGAAGGGAAGCCCGGAGCTGCAGTTGCTGCTGCCCTTTCCTTTTTCTTTCGCTAGGCAAAGAGCAGGACCCATCATTCTCAGGGCTTGCCTCCAGTTCCCGTCAGCTTTTGGGATGGGCTCGAATTCATTCCCCCTTTTCACCTGGCTTTATTTGCTTCTCTGAAGCAAATTTACTTCCCATCCCACTTTGGGGGGCCTTAAGCGTTCATTCGTTCCTCTCCTCCCCGGCTCGCAGGAGGATTTGAGTGTGTGTGAAGCTGTTCCTGTAACTCAGGCAAGGTGACTGAAGCCTTCCAGGGCTGATTCAGTTCATTCTGCTAAGAATGGGATTTAGTTGATGAATTAAGAGACTGATTTATTTGAACATACTTTTGACCATGTTCTCTAAGCTTACTGAATAGTACTCTAATGTATGTTATTGGGTTTCTGAAATCTTGGAAGTCTTAAAAAAACCTGGATTTTACCCTCAGGTTAAAAGGGCATTTTGATTTTAAACTTGGAAATCTTCTGGTGAAGCTATCCTGGCCTTCAGATTAAACAGGTAAGTAGGGTTATGCCTGTCTTCCAGATGGAAGAAATTCACCCATAGTCAGTTTTCAGTGTATCATCAGTTCAGGCAACACTAATTGGATGGGAGCAATTTATTTCAGGAATATCTGCCCTGAAAGCAGTTAAGGGTGAGGGGACATTATCCATGTTTGCTCTAGGGATGACTGGCTTCCTCTTAGCTCTAAACAAATACAGGCAAATACATTGGATTCCTAACCTACAGGTAACATCTCCTAGTATTACAACTAGGGGTGTGCAAGCCAAAAATTTTCGGCTATAGCCGAAAGTAGAAAGCCGAAAGAAAATTCTCTATCGTTAAAGCTGAAAGCCGAAACAAGAATCTCTTTCGGGATTCGGGATTCGGGATTCTTTCGGCATTATTTCGGCATTCTTTCGGCTTTTTTCTATGGGAAAATGCCTCCGTCTTCCAGGACGCCTGGAGGAGGCATTTTCCCACCGAATAAGCCCAAAATTGGTGGGGACCTTCCTCTAACCCTTCTCTAACAACCACCCAAGTTTCAGACAGATTGGACTTTGGGGGGCCATGTTATGGCCCCCCAAAGCAGGTCCCCCCATCCTCCCATAAAGGAGCATCTTCTTCATTATTTCCTATGGGGAAAAAATGAAGAAGCAGGCTTCCTTTGCCAGGGGTGGCATTTTGCATGCAAAATGCCCCCTTACCCTCAGGGGCCCTTCTCCCACCCCTCCTCCCACCCCCCACCAAGGCTCAGCCTGCTCCCACTTGGGGGGGCCATTTCATGGCCTCCCCAAGTAGGTGCTCTAATCTCTACCACTGACAGCTGGGGGAGGCTTGTGTTGCCAGGGGTGGCATTTTGCATGCAAAATGCCCCCCAACCCTCTGGGGCCCTTCTCCCACCCCTCCTCCCACCCCCCACCAAGGCTCAGCCTGCTCCCACTTGGGGGGGCCATTTCATGGCCTCCCCAAGTAGGTGCTCTAATCTCTACCACTGACAGCTGGGGGAGGCTTGTGTTGCCAGGGGTGGCATTTTGCATGCAAAATGCCCCCCAACCCTCTGGGGCCCTTCTCCCACCCCTCCTCCCACCCCCCACCAAGGCTCAGCCTGCTCCCACTTGGGGGGGCCATTTCATGGCCTCCCCAAGTAGGTGCTCTAATCTCTACCACTGACAGCTGGGGGAGGCTTGTGTTGCCAGGGGTGGCATTTTGCATGCAAAATGCCCCCCAGCCCTCTGGGGCCCTTCTCCCACCCTTCCTCCCACCCCACACCAAGGCTCAGACTGCTCCCACTTGGGGGGGCCATTTCATGGCCTCCCCAAGTAGGTCCTCTCAGCCCCTAAAGTCCACCCCTTACAGCCCCACACAAACCCAATTCCCCCCCAGCTGCCGCACACAGACCCAAATCCCCACATTAGCCCCTCACAGACCCAAATCCACCCCCACCTGCCCCACACCCATAACCCCAGGAACAGGCTGGCAAAGGCCAGCCCTCTCCCTTTGTTCCCTATGCTGGGAACTTCTAAACTCTCTTTCCCTGGGCAATTCTGCACAGCCCAGGGGTGCCACAATGGTGGGCACACTTCTGAGTGCCAGCTGGTCCCTGTGAAAGAGCACCTGAACCACAGACACCCTCCCTCAAATTCCCCCACCACCTACAGAGATAGCTGGCCAGCCAGCCCCATTGTTCCCTATGATGGGAACCAACTGCACAACAAAGAATAAAACAAGAACAACACAAAATAAAGTTTTTAAAAAATTATTTTCTCCCTTCCAAAGTACAAGTAGGCAAAGCATTATGACACATTACACCAGCAGTCCCCCACACAGAAAAATAACACAACTCACTTAACATCAGAGAATCACAAAGCACGATTCCTGTCAAAAACACTTTATTTCTTGAACAGCTTTAGGTTACACAGCAGGGGGGAACACCAAAGGGCTTGGCAGCAGTATCTTACACAAAAATAACACAACTCACTTAACATCAGAGAATCACAAAAGCACAATTCCTGTCAAAAACACTTTATTTCTTGAACAGCTTTAGGCTACACAGCAGGGGGGGGACACCAAAGGGCATGGAAGCAGTATCTTACACAAAAATAACACAACTCACTTCACATTAAAGAATCACCCCAAAAAATTGCTGTCAAAAGCACTTTATTTCTGTAACTGCTTTAGGTTACACAGTAGGAAGGCACCACAGAGCAGGAAAGCAGTGTACTACACAAAAATAACACAACTCAATTCACATCAGAGAATCACACAAACACAATTGCTGTCAAAAACGGTGAAGTGGGTTGTATTATTTTTTGTAGTACATTGCTATCATGCCCTTTTGTGCCCTCCTACTGTGTAACCTAAAGCTGTTCAAGAAATAAAGTGTTTTTGCCAGGAATTGTGTTTTTGTGATTCTCTGATGTTAAGTGAGTTGTGTTATTTTTGTGTAAGATACTGCTTCCATGCCCTTTGGTGTTCCCCCCCTGCTGTGTAGCCTAAAGCTGTTCAAGAAATAAAGTGTTTTTGCCAGGAATTGTGTTTTTGTGATTCTCTGATGTTAAGTGAGTTGTGTTATTTTTGTGTAAGATACTGCTGCCATGCCCTTTGGTGTTCCCCCCCTGCTGTGTAGCCTAAAGCTGTTCAAGAAATAAAGTGTTTTTGACAGGAATCGTGCTTTGTGATTCTCTGATGTTAAGTGAGTTGTGTTATTTTTCTGTGTGGGGGACTGCTGGTGTTATGTGTCATAATGCTTTGCCTACTTGTACTTTGGAAGGGAGAAAATAATTTTTAAAAAACTTTATTTTGTGTTGTTCTTGTTTTATTCTTTGTTGTGCAGTTGGTTCCCATCATAGGGAACACTGTGGCTGGCTGGCCAGCCATCTCTGTAGGTGGTGGGGGAATTTGAGGGAGGGTGTCTGTGGTTCAGGTGCTCTTTCACAGGGACCAGCTGGCACTCAGAAGTGTGCCCACCATTGTGGCACCCCTGGGCTGTGCAGAATTGCCCAGGGAAAGAGAGTTTAGAAGTTCCCAGCATAGGGAACAAAGGGAGAGGGCTGGCCTTTGCCAGCCTGTTCCTGGGGTTATGGGTGTGGGGCAGGTGGGGGTGGATTTGGGTCTGTGAGGGGCTAATGTGGGGATTTGGGTCTGTGTGTGGCAGCTGGGGGGAATTGGGTTTGTGTGGAGCTGTAAGGGGTGGAATTTAGGGGCTGAGAGGACCTACTTGGGGAGGCCATGAAATGCCCCCCCCAAGTGGGAGCAGGCTGAGCCTTGGTGGGGGGTGGGAGGAGGGGTGGGAGAAGGGCCCCAGAGGGTTGGGGGGCATTTTGCATGCAAAATGCCACCCCTGGCAACACAAGCCTCCCCCAGCTGTCAGTGGTAGAGATTAGAGCACCTACTTGAGGAGGCCATGAAATGGCCCCCCCAAGTGGGAGCAGGCTGAGCCTTGGTGGGGGGTGGGAGGAGGGGTGGGAGAAGGGCCCCTGAGGGTAAGGGGGCATTTTGCATGCAAAATGCCACCCCTGGCAAAGGAAGCCTGCTTCTTCATTTTTTCCCCATAGGAAATAATGAAGAAGATGCTCCTTTATGGGAGGATGGGGGGACCTGCTTTGGGGGGCCATAACATGGCCCCCCAAAGTCCAATCTGTCTGAAACTTGGGTGGTTGTTAGAGAAGGGTTAGAGGAAGGTCCCCACCAATTTTGGGCTTATTCGGTGGGAAGATGCCTCCCCCAGACGTCCGGGAAGACGGAGGCATTTTCCCATTGAAAAGCCGAATGAAAGACGAAAGAATCCCGAAACGTTTCGGCTTTTTTCTTTCGGCTACCCGAAACGTTTCGGGATTCCCCGAAACGTTTCGGCATTCCCTGAAAGAAGCCGAAACACTTTTGTTTCGGCATTCTTTCGGCATTCTGAATGCCGAAACGCACATCCCTAATTACAACTGATCTCCAGACAACAGAGATCCGTTCCCCTGCAGAGAATAGCTGCTTTGGAAGGTGGACATCGTGGCATATTCTGAGGGCCTTCATGTCCCCAAACCCCACCATCCTCAGACTCCACCTCCCAAATCTCCAGGTATTTTTCAACCCTCAGTTGGCACCCTATAATTGCACTTAATTTGAAAGGGAGATGGCAGAGTTAAAACTAAGGTTTCAGAGCAAGCAGTTTTGGTAGGCGCATCCATGTACTTTGTTGGCTGTCTAAACAGTATCTCAAAGACCATCTTTAAAAGTCATGTTCCCAAACCAATTAAGTTGTTTTGCAAAATGCAGTCAGTGACCTATAGTTTTCTATTAGTGTAACAATTAAACTCTAATATACACATTTATTTAGACAATGAAGAAAAGTAGAGTATTTGTAAATTCTGTTTTCCAAGAAATTGTTGATAATGAAACTTGGTACAGTTATAGCTCATATAGAAGTGATAGTCCTTTCCTGTTGCTTATTCTTGATAGTATCATATGTTTTTTCTGTTTCAACACAGAGGTTCCATTTTTAACTCCGAGTAATAACTATTCATCTTTATTAAAAAATCCATGAAGTTTCATAGAATCATAGGGTTGGAAGGGACCTCTTAGGATCATCGAGTCCAACCCCTGTACAATGCAGGACATTCACAACTATCTCCCCTCCCCATACCCTCAGTGACCCCTGCTCCATGCCCAGAAGATGGTAAAAATCCCTAGAGATTCTCCCAGTACTTTAAAACAATTGCTAACCTGAGTATCCAGGTAGCTGTGATTCTCCCACTAACTCCTGATCCTTTTTTTCATCCACTCTGCCATGCTGTTCAGCTCAGCTGGTGTCCAGCTCAATACAGTGGGGTGGAGGGAGTCAGGCAAAAAGTTAAGAGAGGGGAAAACTGGTAAGAGAAGCCAAGGCCACCTAGTGATTTCATTCAATGATGGTTTTCAGCGTATAAGGGGACTCTCCAGGTTGCAGCCTAATGCCATAAAGTCATTTGTGAGTGTGGCCACTGCAACATAATTGTAGCAGTTACTGTATGCATTGTGCGCAGTTCTTCAGTTTTATTCCTGAATTTTCTGCTAATCTTTTTCAATTTATGATCTTGAGCTCATACCCTGAAAATCTAGTTGGTCTGTAATGTTCTACTGGACTCGAATCTTGCCACCTGCCTGAAATTGTTTTCAGAATAACTTTTCTTTTGGCACTTCAGTATAATTCACAGCTATATAATACTCCTTTCAGTCACATTTATTTTTAAATTATAAAGATTCTCTAGATTTTATTCAGAAAGAGGACTGATAATTTCAGTTTTTGCTGTACTTTAAGAAATTAGAATTTCCAGCAGAAATATGAATAGGAACTTGACAGAGATTGAGGGTAAAGGCAAATATTACCCTTCCCTTTTAACTCCCAGTACCATCTGTTAGTCATATTAATATATTTTGATAGGAATGTCTCTCCCTGTTACTTTGTTATTGGAAAAATATAGTGTACAGGTGGTTTAACAAACATGATGGACTCTTTCCTTGTAAAATAGAAAAGAGTCCAGTAGCACCTTTAAGACTAACCAACTTTACTGTAGCATAAGCTTTTGAAAACCATAGTTCTCTTCGTCAGATGCATCAGAAGAAGCGAACTGTGGTTCTCGAAAGCTTATGCTACAGTAAAGTTGGTTAGTCTTAAAGGTGCTACTGGACTTTTCTATTTTGCTACTACAGACTAACAGGGCTAACTCCTCTGGATCTTTCCTTGTAGAACATGATAGGGCAGAGGTGAGACGAAACTCCCTTACCTATGTAGTGCCAGAGATTGTGCTTTCTACCATTGATGGTACTTGGCCTTCAATGACTGTTAAATGCTTGGGAGTCTTGCTAAATTCAGATCTCCTGGTGGAGAGGTATCTATGACTGCAAAAAATACTTTTTCTCAGCTACATCTAATTAGCAAGCGGACTTCTTGTTTGCAGATGCCTCACCTGGCCATGCTGACCCATGCTTCAGTACTCTCAGGCTAGATTACTGTAACAAGTTCTGCCTGGGGCTTCTCTTGAAGACAATCCAGAAGCTGCAAATGATGTAAAATGTGACAGCTCGTTTGTTATCTAGGGCTAGTTGTATTCTGAGATTCTTTGACTAGGTGCCATAGTCCACAGATCCAATTTAAGATACTGGAGCTCACCTTTAAAGCCCTTCATGACCTGGAGCCCACATACTTGAAGTATTGTCTTTTCCATCACATTTTCATGCAGCAGCTCCATTCTACGCCCTCCCCCAGTCTATTATCAGTTCCTCCTTTGTGTAGGGCACATATTCCCATGGTCCAGACTTAGACTTTTTCAACGACTTCCCCATACTGCTGGAATAGCCTCCTGGAAAAGGTCAGGGCAGCTCCTCCCCACCTCGATTTTGCGTGAGGATACAAAACAGAGCAGTTCCAGAGGGCTTTGAGGGCAGCTTGATCCTGGGTAAGGGGGAAATACTCTACATGTTGGGGCCTACGTTGTTTTTAATCTTATTTTTAATGTCTGTTTTATTAAGATGTTTTGTGTGTATGTTTGTTTTTGTTTTTAACACTGATGTTATCCACCTGGGGTCCTTCAATGCCTGGTAGAAATATGGGTATGTAACTAGATTGACTGAATGAATTATTGCCAACTGGTCCCCATTCTGTGGTTGGCAGTATGCTTCTGCATTCTGCAGCTGTGACCAGACAAGAAGATCCCCATATAAGGTTCATCACTGAAGACTCAAGGTTTCAAAGTAACGAATATAACTTTCCTTGCTTAACTTTTAAATGTTTTAATGTAATATCAGCTGTTTCTGTCCTCAGCATCTTGGGTAATGCCTACGCAGTTGTGGAATGCTTCTTATTTAACTGCAGTCTCCTTGTAAATCCATCAGGGTAAGTATAAAACATTACTGTTTAAAAAGACCCACTGCAAAAACTGGCTAGGGTTCAAAGTAATTATGATATCATATGACCATTTTTTTCTCAAACACCTCTACTACTACTGTCGCTACCCATTCTCCAATGCTGAATGGCAAACTGCTTTTGAAATAACAACAACAACAAAATTCAACTTATATACTGCCCTTCAGGATGACTTAACACCCACTCAGAGTGATTTACAACGTATGTCATTATTATCCCTACAACAAAACACCCTGTGAGGTGGGTGGGGCTGAGAGAGCTCCTAGAAGCTATGACTGATCCAAGGTCACCCAGCTGGCTTCAAGTGGAGGAATGAGGAATCAAACCTGGTTCTCCAGATTAGAGTCCTGTGCTCTTAACCAGTACACCAAACTGGTGTGTAGAGTGGAAGTTTCAAAAACAATATGTGATATGGCACTATTCAATTTTTTTTTACGGTAAAAACTTCCTTTGGCTAGCAAGCTCAAAGGAAGATGATTTAAATGAGGATTGATTTAAAGCACCTAGGAAAAAAAAGATCAACTTTAGACAGATTTAAATCAAGTTTTCTGTTTTGAAATTCATATGAAAGATGGGGAAATGCTGAAGTAGCTGCTTTGGGTCCCCTCTGAAGAGAAACAATTGTTATAAATACCTTAAATTCATAAGCGCTCTGAACAAATATGCTTTTGCTATTAAATAGATCCTTCATCCAATCTAGGGGCATAAAGCAAAAATTTTCATTATGTGTCTTGTGTGCTATTTGTAGTACAGAATTCTGTCTGCTTAGGAATGAAATGTTGCTTATATATGGCTACTAAGCAAATATGCTTATTTGAAGGCTAAGTCTGCAATCCTATGTGTAATGGTTTGCATGAAATATATTTAATTTGGATTTTATTTCTGCTTGCTAATGTGGAGTTTTTCATTGTTAATGTGAGTTTAAATGCATGCCTCTAAAGAAAGGAGGGGGTGGGTGATGGAAGAGTGATTTGATTGGATAGTAGCTGTATCCTAGTGTCAGTCAGTCATTGTTTATTGTATTGTATTGACCATAGGTTGAAACAATGTAAAACAACACATACTATTCCACATACTAAAATTCCAAAATTAACAAAAAATTAAGAAAATTACAGTACAATATAATACAGAACAAAATGTCATAGCGTCGAGACCAAATTAAAATATATTTAGAACTGTTTTAACCATTATACTGTTTCATATAATTCAATCTAATCCTTGTAGCTGCTAATGCAAACAAAGCAACTCTGTTGGAAACAAAATGATCCTCATCGGCAAGCAGAAATATTACTTTATCCAAATCTGAAAGTCCTTCCCACAAAGATACAATATTAATAAGGAATTTATTTTGAGGATCCAATAAGAGAGGACATCTCAGAATATAATGGATCAAATCATCTACTTCTCCCACAGCACACACACAGAGTCGTAGAGGGGCAGGGACACTTAGAAAGAAGCCCATATGGACTGCAGAGGGCATAGCTTGAAATCTTAAGCTAGTAAAGGCCATCCTTAATTTCATTGTGGTTAAGGTCCTTAGATAGGATGATCTAATATGATCTTTCTTTATAAATATAAAAAAGGAGCCACTTTAGATTGAACAATTGCATGACTGTCTGCTTTCCCATCCATTTTGAAGACCTGTTGGACACAACTGGTGTCCCGAATGTCCCTTTAGCCAATCATAATAAGAGACAGATGCGGAGTCCTGCAGATGAAGCAATCTATAACCGTTTATTAAACGATGGAGAAATGAAGGTTACACAAAGAGCAAGAGGTCCCCTCGTGTCCTACGCTCATCAAAGCTACAATAGCAGTACAAAACAATTAATATCTTTTGGTTAATTATAATATTTGTTATTCTATTGGCTCAGAGAATACAGTGTCCCCCATTGGCTCAAGTGGGCGACCACCTTTTATGATACAAGTGTCTAAGGGTATTCTGATTGGAAGAAACAACTTAGGTCAACAGCATAGTTACAGCATTACCCGATTGCAATTTCTTATCTTATCGGTCCTTGGTTTTATCTCTGGAAGGAACATCTTCCTTCCTTTCTCACATATCTCTTTCATGGGCTTCTCATTCATGCCCATTTCTTTGGTCTATGTAACATTTAATAGCGGCGCCCCAGTGCAGCTTCTTGCAACCTTGAGGGCTTCAAGCGGAGAATATTCTTCTGGGTTCCGTGGGAGAGAAACGTCCTCCTCCCCTGGAATGTGCTTATAATTACATTTAGTCCCCCTTCTCTGCGTTGTGGTTTTCTTTCTCAGCCTTGAGAGATGTTGCTAATCTAGCTAGCTCTCATTGCAACATTTTGCATGGGCAGTTTCACAAAGGGGTTTCTATATTAAGTAAGAAAGGTGTCAGAAATCAAACAGGTGTTACTTAAACTTATTAAGCGCAATCTACCTGATAGCAAGCTTCACAGTACTTTGATCTTACATTTCACAGTGATTTACATGTGTAACATACATTCTGCTTTGGTCTTTTGTTTCAAGTTTCATTTTCTTGCAAGTTGCATTACAAATACTGCATTAGCTCCTGAGAATAGTAAAAGTGCATAACAGTGATAGAAGGCACATAAGGTACATAAAATCTCTTTCATTAAATCCATTTCCCACAGACCCAATCCCTAAACTCCCATCCTGATCTGTTAGGTCTAATTAGGTCATCTGGGATTACATACTTGGACTGTATATAGCCCAAATATTCCTTATAGGTCTTAACATGTGTCAAGAGAAAGCAAAAACTTTGATCGCACAGCAAGTCCTGAGGATAATCTAGGTTTTTCATCCAATCAGACAGGACTCTACAATTAGCTCTAGCTTTCAGAGAAGAGATACCAAGCTTAGCTCTCATTAGTGCCACTGAGAGCCCTTTGGCAACACAAGAAACCATGTCATAAAATTTTGAATTGTTTCCAATATGTCCAGGATCTGCTCTCCCCAGCCCCAAATTTCAATCCCATAGAGGAGACTGGAGATCACCTTACTCTCATACAGCTTGATGACAGGATTGACCATTCCACCACCCTTGGAAAAGAAAAATTTCACTATCGCCCCCACAGTCTTCATGGAGGAGGACTTTAACAGTGTTAAGTGAGGTTGCCATGAGAGAGTTTCTGAGAACGTTATTCCCAAATATTTATATGTGCTACACTGTTCAATCTGTATACATAAGATCCTCCAAACTGACTTTCTTGGTCATTTCCTGAAAACCATTACCTTGGACTTAGAATAGTTTATATGAAGACCTTCTTCGTTTCAGTATTGGCCCAATTTATACAATTGCCTTCTCAAACCAATTTTAGTTAGTGACAATAAAACCATGTCATCTGCATACAACATTATAGGTACCTTGGTTCAATCTATTGCCAGGGCCATGAATTCTATACCCTCAAATCTGTTAACTATATTGTTTATATACAGATTAAAGGTAGGAGCCAAAAAACAGCCTTGCTTTACCCCCTTCAGTACTGGTATATCATCCATTAACACACCTTCCTTTCCAACTTTGACCTTAACCATGGTGTTTCTATGCAGTTGACTTCTTAGACCAACTTGGGATCAATATTAAAGGCCGAGGCCAGATCTATAAAGGCCACATATAAAACTTTTGTTGGGCCTCTAATTGCATTGGTAGCCAAAGAATATAGTGTTTGACAGTGTTCAATTGTAGAGTGACCTTTTTTTAACCCTATCTGCAGGGGATGAATTAAATTATTCTCAATGATGCAATCCTCTAATTTATTTTTTAGATATTTACTATAGAGTTTAGAAGCGATGGACAATAGATTAATTGGCCTGTAATTATGGGGGTCCTTCCTGTTGCCCTTCTTATAATAATCGGAATCACGATGCTTGTGGTCCAACCTTTAGGGAGTCTACCCGTATCATTAATTTGGCAAAAAAGTTTTGTCAATAGGGGACCCACCAGTCAATATGTGTTTAAAAGCATTCCGCTAAGATCAAGTCCTCTTCCGGGGATTTATCATTTGGCAGAGATTCCACCAAAAGTCTCACTTCAGATTCTGACACTGGAGGCCAATTTGGCACGCTTAATAATGGTACACATGACAACATATTCTTGTGCTCACATCTAAAAATCGTAAGAAAATGATTATACCAAGAATCAGCCTGAATATGGGAGTCTAAGCCCATAGATCCAGTCTCAAAACCAACAGTAACCAGGGCTGAAAATCTGCTTTCATTTTTATTGTTCACTGCTTATTGTTCACTGCTAGCAAATTTCTGTTTCTTTTCCTTTAATAACTTTTTATATTGGCTTTTAGCACTTCTTAGAGACCTTAGGGATCTCAAATCCCATTTCCTTCTAGTAACCCTCACATATTTCAGTAAATATCTTTTCAACTGTATACACTCCCCATCAAACCAAGCATTTCCAGAAAAACATGAGGACTTAACTGGTTCCTTACAAATTAACAAAGATTTTAAATGTTGGACAAGTTTTTCATAATAATCAATTGCATCAAAATCTTTATGCCTGGAACCCATAGTTTCCAGTACATCCTCCTCATTGTTCAGGACTTCAGCAATTGAATTTTGGGTATAGGCAGACCAATTAGGTCTCTTGTGGATTAATACATCACTGTTGAATTTACCAGATAGCATAGGTGATTCCTCCCTGCAGCCAAGGGTAATTCTCAATGGATTATGGTCACTGTAAGTTGTGTCTAACACCTCAAAAATATAAGTTTTTTTTTACAAGTTCCATAGAGACTGCTATATAGTCGATCAGACTAGCCCGATCGGCAGAAATATACGTAAAAGCTCCTCCTGAAGTATCGAGACCTGAGCCTTCAGCAAGAATAAATTAAACAACGACAATAACCCCAAAAACTTCCTACCAGCTTTATTAATAACAGGATCCTGTCGCACCCTCTCTTCCATTATAAAACCTTCGTTCCTGTCCTCTCCATCGATCAATTCATTGTTTCCTAGGCCAATTCTAGCATTAAAGTCCCCTCCCAAAATAACTTGAGCTTTTGGGAATTGTACCATTAGCCTTTCCAATAATTCAGATAGTTTATCCCAACGTAAGTCATTATTTATCCTACCATTTCCTTTAGATGGAAGATATACATTAATACACAACAAAGATCCCAAGGGAGGGCCTTTCAAAAACAAAACCAGTGCAAAATGTTCACACTCATGGGATAACAACACCTCCAGGTGCAGGTTCCTCTTAATGGCAATGGAAAGACCCCCACAGCTCTTCCCTTATTATGGAACTTTATGGTGGGGGAATTATAAATGATAAAACCATCCATCACAGGGGAGGGGGGCTGACTCCAGAGCTCAGGTCTCTTGGAGAAAGAAGATCTCCGAATGGACCAGAAGCCCTGTGAATTTGGGGTCTAATTGTTTATTCCACCCCTCCCCCCGCATGTTCCATGACAGAATCCTTAGGCATCAGAACTCTCTGTTGATCATTTCTAGCACCCCCTCAGAATCAAAACATCCTAGTGGGTGGGGTGAACTGTTTTAAGTCAGAGAGCTGAGAGGAAAGGTTGTCAGTCATTTGGTGTCTCATTGAAAGGATTCTGGCTAAATCAAACTGTGTAGAAGCCTGAGATCCTAATTCTGTCTAAGTCAGGCAAACTGTGTATGTGCTTGTGGGTGTATATCTGAAAGATAAATTAATCTATTTAGGTCAGGCAAGCTGTGTGGAAAGGCCTGAGTCAATATATGTCTGTGTGGATGAGATGAAAGTTTATTCTGTTACTAAAGATCTGTGTGGAAAATTACTCTGTGTGACTAGGCCTCTGAATATACTTTAAGAAGAGATAATTATTTGTGGAACCACTAAGCTTAAGAACCAGGGGTCATTTCATAGAAAAAGAGCTGGAGGAACTCATTAGCATAACTCATCAGCATAACTCATCAGCATATGCCATGCCCCTTGCCATCACTGGAAGTGTGTCATTAGCATAACTGATTTGCATATGCCACACTCCTGACATCACCTATCCTGGCTCTTTTGGACCCAATCCTGGCCATTTAATGAAATTGGGCCCAAAATGGCAAAAGGGGGCTGAAAAGGGGCCCAAAATGGTCAGGATTGAGCTGCTGCTGAGTGGAAGAGTGATCCGCCACCCGTCAGAGGCCCGATCTGGGCCATTTGTGCCCCAATCCAGGCTTAAACGGGCCCAAAATGGCGGATAGTCAGGTGGGCAGGGCTACCTGACATGCGACCTCTTTGGGGAACTGCTGGAACTGTGTTCCAGCATGTTCCCCCTCGAAATGAGCCCTGTTAAGAACTATTCTGAAACCAATACTCTTCAAAACTCAACCATCACACTTATGTTCTTAAAAATAAATTCTACATTTGGTTAAGAAAAAAGGATCCATTTTTTATTTAACACCCACCCACCAGTGCTGACCTTTCTGCCAAACTACCATCTATAGCAAGCCTTCCTATATTACCAGTTAAACTGAGGAGGTCTAAGATGAAAGTGAAAACCTTTTGAGGGAGTCAGGGAGGCAGCAATATATAGGTCACACAAACACACAAGGGAAGATGTTCTTGACATAAAAGTTTGGGTAAAGTAGAGAACACCTGAAGCTCTATGTGAGTTGAAATAAAAAGAGTGTTTGGTTGACAGAGTTCTCCTGAGATGCAAGTTTAAGATAATGTAAGGAGGAGCTGAACTAAATGCAAAGGTTTAAAAAGAAAATAAGAAAATCATTATACTATGCACCTTTATTTCAAAGCAAATCCTAAAATAGAGTTATTTCTGGTCAAACATGTGTACTATTGATCTGTAAATACGCAGAAATGTTTAGAAGCAAAGGTTGGTAGCTACAAAGAGCTCTCCACTGCACCTGCTCTGAGGTGGAGCTAACCACAAAATGTCAGGGAGTGAGGTTATACATAACTCTAATAATAACTCCTCAACATTTCAGGCGCAAGCTCTGTTTAATAGGATGCTTTTTCAAATGAACATATAGTTTAAAAATATTTTATTATATACATGTAGCATATCTTCAGTCACACTGTGAAGGATGTTACATTGTGGTGGCAGCTGATACTACTTTTTAAAAAACCTGCACAGTCAATAAGATCTCCAGTGGCCAGTCAAAGACATGGCTGGGCAAAAGCTTCACCTGGTCCTGCCCACTTTCTAAAAACTCTCAGTGGGCACCAGGAAAGGTGTCAGTGGGCACCATAGAGCCCATGGGCACCATGTTGGGGACCCCTCTTTTGACTTGTCTGCATTCAGTTTTCATTTAAAATCAGGTTGCTAAAATTTGAAAAAAATGGAACTTTAATTATTCTAGTCCGTCCACTCCAGGTTATGTGTCAGAGAAAATGGTCTTATAGGGTGTGGTGCCTCAACATTATGTATTGCTTTTCTTTAAATATGTGGAATTAGTGCAGGAGACATATTGTACTGAACAATTGCTACAAAAGTGCGGAACATTTGCTATTAATAATGTTTACTTATATTGTGTAAGCTCATATGACTGCAGTACAAATGGAGGAGACCCCCTCGGATTTTAAGTCCCTCAACTTTCTATCTCGACATGCCTTTTCTACCAAAAATCTCACTAACAGTGCAGTCCTAAACAGAATTGCATCTTTCCAAGGCCACTAAAGTCAATCAGCTTTTAGAAGGGTATAACTGTTTAGGATTGCCCTGTAACAGTATTGTGTGACAGTGTGATATTTTTATAGGGAGGTAACTGTGGTAAAGCGTAGTCTGAGTGGCTTCTTGCAAGGAACATGTTTTAGCATTTATCTTGCAACTTTATACAATGCATATAATTTTAGTTTAAGAACTATGGTAACTGAAGGGGGCTTTATTTTGTATGTTTGAATTTTGATTTGTAAACCATCGTGAGCCATGAGGAAAGGTAGGATATAAATTTTTTTTAAAAAAGCTCTGAAAGAAAGAACCTTTCTATAAACGTAGTGTTAGTTAACAAAAGTAGCAAGCTCCTAAAGTAAATAAAATGTTAGGATTAATTTCTAACATAAAACACTATCTTTATTTTACAGAACATAACAAGCTCCACTCACAAGATGTCAGAAAGTCACTCAGTTCTATCGAATATTCTTAAAAGAGGCAGGCTGACCTTTCCTGGTAACAGTACAAGATATTGCAGCTTTAAAGATTCTTGCTCTCCTTCCATATTTCATGACAGTGGATACAATGAATCATTAAAAGACCCCAGCTTTGATTATACTGATGCAGAACGTAAGGGAGTTCAGAATGAAAGAAGTCTGCCTGAGTATTCTAAATATTCACATTCTGGTTTATGCACTTCAGTATCATCTCCTACTGAACATGAAAATGTTAGTTTTTTATCAGAAAGAAGGGATGCCAGTCTGCATTCAGACTTTTCTGAAACGCCCAAAGTTGCTAAAAAAGACTTGTCACTCCGCAGAAGACTGCTTGTGTCCAAAGCAGCTTCTGTCGGAGCTGTGGGATGCTCTGAAAGACAAGCTTGTTTGGGGAGCAGCCAGAAAAAAATATCTGCATCTCACTTCTTAAGTTTTGATGAAAGAGTTTCAAGATGTGTCGTGGATTCTCCAAGACTGACAAATTATAAGCCTTTGGCAACCAGTACTTTAAAAATGGAAGACCCTTCTCCTAATTGTCAGAAACTAAGGCATGTGTTTTCACAGCAGAGGACTTCTACAATAGATGACTCAAAACCTCAGAGCAGCCGGTTGTCAGAGACAGCTTGTTTATCTCCAATCCAGCCTAAATCTTCTTCAAACTCTTTTGTTGTGAACACACCTAATAGCTTTGTTGACAGCGCCCTTACTAGTTTTAGCACTCAAAGCACTTACTCAGAGTTAGTTAGGACTCCTCAATGTATGTTGTCTGAGACCAGTGTGGATGGATTTGTCACACCTATCAATAGGCTTATAGAAGGCTTTCACTTTAATACATCTGAGATAAACCGTTCTCCAATTAAAGCAGCAAGTGACTTGGAACTCTTAACTTCTGATAGTAGCAGCTGTAATTCATTTAGTTTAGATAAATCTGAAGATTCCTTGACAGATCAGGAGGGATCTTTCCAAGAATTACTTCAAAAACATAACGAATCATCTGTTTTTATGAATGCTAAAAAAAAGGTAAGAATAAGAAAGCTGCAGCGTTCCAGAAGACTATCCACTCTTTCAGAATGTGGCTCACAATCGGAAAAAGAGGAAGACTGTGCTATTACTTTTTCTCATTCAAAATGCCAGCAGAAAACAGTGGATGGCTCTATCAGTGAAGACAGTAAACAATTTTTTAATGAGGATGATAAACACATGGTTTTGAATTTTGGAGATCTATCAAGAACCCCTGCTTTGCAAATGATTCATGCGGTCTTTATGCAAAACAGTACAAAGCAAAATGACCTATCTAGGAACATAGATGGAACTGACATGTCTTTTCTGAAGTGTATTGTTGCTAGGCTCATTGGCAAGAAAATGGGCCTTGAAAAACTAGACATATTAACAGAATTAAGAGAGAGAGACTTAAAACATGTTCTTGGTATGATTTTAGGTATCATGACTGTGGAAAGCCTATGCAGGTAAGAGAAAAAAACTGAATAAAAGTATTCCCTAGATTCTACCATTCTCCTTACTCACCCACCTCATATTGTTGTAAACAGATTGAAATCCAATACATTGTTTGTCTGACAACTTTTTAAAACTGACACGTTTGAAACACTTATAAGGTTAGGACATTTGGCAAACAATTATAACAACAATAATAATATTCGGCTCTTCAGGACAACTTAATGCCCACTCAGCGGTTTACAATGTATGTTGTTATTATCCCCACAACAAAACACCTTGTGAGGTGGGTGGGGCTGAGAGAGCTCCAGAGAGCCACCCATGACTAGCCCAAGGTCACCCTGCTGGCTTCAAGTGGAGGAGTGGGGAATCAAACCCGGGTCTCCAGATTAGAGTCCCACGCTCTTAACCACTACACCAAACTGGCTCCCAGTATTGGCTCATTTGTCTCATAAATTGAAAAACAAAGTATGTCAAAGTTTTTATTAGAAACTGCTACTATTGGCACGTGAAAAACTTATAAATATTGGTGTCTGTCCTGGTAGTTGGTGGGCATCATTCAAAAGTGACTAGGTTAAGCATGTGTAGATTCCCATATTTTGCTGTTTAGCAGCATCAAAGCATGGGTTCAGGTATGACAGAAACATTTCCCCCCTCTGGTCCAGTATTTCAGCCATCATTGGGGTGGCCAATGTGGGCTTGCAAGTGGGGCCAAAGCAGTCCAATCCCGTGAACTTATGTTTAAATGGTGGCTGACAGTAGTTCTTTATTTCAGTATGTGGAAAGTAAGCAAAAACTGGCGAGAAATTGTTGTACAAGATAAGCATGCAAATCGGCGAAGGAAGCTATACATAAAACAGTTGAGAACAGAAGCTAAGGTAACAAACCCCTGCATGAGCATTGCTGAACGGTGTTCTGAGGAGAGAGAACAAAACTCCAGATTTACAATAGAAAATGCCCATCAGAGAATGAATGTGATGTTGCATACATGTGGTTACTGGCTAAAACATATCCTCTTGAGAGTCCAGCAACACTCAAACGTATGTTAAAATTGCTAATATGGTTGTGCAATCTAACCATCTGGCAAATCAAATTTAGAAGTAACCTTTTCCCTTCAGTTTTTTATTTGTCACATTACCACATATGTTTGTTTCATTTCTCTACTGTAGAATTCTGCAGCTTGTCTTCCTGAGAGTCCTGCTCACTGACGAATTCCTTATAATATGCTAAAGATCAGTAACAGCAGGCAAGCTTACCAGAAATGACCAGTACTGAATTTCTCCTGTAATATGCAGCCTTATAGGAGTATTAGTCTGAGCACCATTGATACAGAGCATTATGAAGCCCTCAAAGTCCTAAGTGTTCTGCTTCAGCTTCAGGCCACCTCTCCCACTATACCCCACCATGGCACCTTCACTTATCTCAACAGGGCCTTCTGCAGATACCACCCTGCAGCTGGGCAAAAGCAACAGCTGACTGACATGTGCATTCTCTGTGGTAGCCCCTACCTTATGGAATGGGTTGCCTGAGGAAATCAGGAAAGCTTCCACTTTCCTGGCTTTCCACAAACTATGCAAAACTTAATTATTCAGGAGGGCTTTTTACTCGCATAATAGGGTTGTTCTGTAAGAAGTGGTTCAGAGATGCTTTGGTAAAGGGCTGGGATCGTCAACTGTACTACTGGGTACTTTCTGTTGATGTAGATATGCTCCTATTGGGTAGTTTTCTTGTTAAAGATGTCACATTTAATTACTCATCCTTTGTTTCAGCATTGTTTCTTCTCTGTATTCAGATTTATGCTTGTTTTCAAATTTTTGCAACCCATTCCTTATTGTATTTGTTTGTTGAATGTCCTAGCTGTTAATTGTATTGACTTGCACTGTGTAATCCATCTTGAGGCTCAGTGAGAAAGGTGAACTATAAATAGCATAAATGAACAAATAAAAACAATAGGATATTCAGCCACAGATCTGCAACTCCTAAACGTTTCTGTTAATAACAGCTATGGTGGGGGAAGAATTGGATTGGGATTAAGTTTTTTGTTTTAAAAAAATCCCCTTACACCATTTTCCTGAGGTGTGTTACTCTCCTTCCCTGTGGTGCTATATGCCCCAATGGGGAAAGCACATGGATACCCTCAGTGTGCAAGGTAAAATCTCCACCCGCCTCAAAAATCTTCCATCTTTTGCTGTGGTTCCATGGTAGATGTACACATTCTTTTTGTTACTGCTTATGTGGTTTGTATTATAGTTTCTGGATGAGAGGAAGATTTGTATAGATAGCTGAAAGAACATGGCTGACATAAAATGGTAAAATGAATCTAAACCAGATTTTTGAAATAAAGTAACTTGTGATGTTGGTAATTTAACAGGGACGCATGCCTGATGCTGAAGATGCTGCCACAAGGCTTATGATGGCTAGATTTGCACTAAGACCGGTCCAGGCTCAAGCAAAACCAGCATTTTTACAGATGGCGTCCTCTTGGTTAGAAGTTTTGACGCCTGTGGGATGCAGCCCTCTTCATCAATCAGCTAGTAAGCAGGAAGCATATATAAAGGTAGGAAACCGCAACTAGCAACTTTAAAAAAGCGCTGTAGAAAATTGCAGACAAATGTTAGCAGTTTTAGTGGGATATAAATGTGGGCAGTAGCATCAAGTAGCATTCTTCATGTTAGGGGAAAGTGATGGACCTTTACCACTGACCAACAGTTGCCACTTGGTTTTATTTTTTCTGTAAATTGCTGATTTATTTGAGATTCAATCTACTGATTTTTTAATTGCAAAAATCTGTCGTCTTAATTCCAGTGTAAATCTCTAGAAAGTATAATATGGGACTGAGGAAATCAACCTATACATTACTAGCAACAAAGCCCGTTGTGGGAAAAAATACAATAGGCTCTTGAAAAGGGAGAGCAGACAGGAGGGCATTCCCTCCTCCTCCGTCCAGGGCTGGTGCCAGAGTTTCTGCTGCCTGAGGCCCAGGGCAGCTTCAGGGCTGTTGCTGCCTCCATGTGTGCATGCGCTCGTACTCAGACAGCGTGTGATGTCATCATGCAGCATGCCGCTGCGAGCCAGCCCCATTGGCACAGCAGGCAGCTGGGACGGCTCAGGTGGCCTCCCAACCCTCCCACTCAGTTGCCCCGTGCTGCCCCGCTGCCTGCTGTGCCTGGCCCGCAGCTGTGTGCAGGCAGCGGCAGGGGCAGCACGGGGCAACTGAGTGGAAGGGCTGGGAGGCTGCCTGCTCAGACTGCCCTGCGCTGCCGCCGCCAGCACACACTCCTGGCCGGGCACAGCAACTGTGGGCCAGGTGTGGCAGGTGGCCGGGGCGGTGCACGGGTGGCTTCCCAGCCCTTCCACTCAGCCGCCAGTGCTGCCACTGCCAGCTCTGCGGCGCGCACCCCCTGTGCCCCCTCCGGTGCCTCAGCGCTCGAGGCAGCTGCCAGACCCACCTCTATGGACATGCCAGCCCTGTCTCCATCACTGATCATGGGTGGATGAAGGCAGGGTGGGTGGGCATGGCCACCTCTGCACTTGATCCTGGCCGAGTGAAGGGGGGGGCAGGCATTGCCTCATGCTCTGTGACTGATCCCGGCCACACAAATGGTGGGCAGACATTGCCTCCTGCTCTGCACCTGATCCCGGCTGGGGGAAAGGGGCAGGCATTTTCTCCTGCTCTGCTCCTGATCCTGGCCATGCGAATGGAAAGGGGCAGGCATTTTCTCCTGCTCCGCTCCTGATCCCGGCCACACGAATGGTGGGCAGGCATTGCCTCCTGCTCCGTACCTGAACCCAGCTGGTGGAAAGGAGCAGGCATTTTCTTCTGCTCCACTCCTGATCCTGGCTGGGTGAAGGGGGCAGGCATTGCCACCTTCTCCTTGCCTGATCCTGGTTGGGTGAAGGGGGGTGGGCATTACCACCTGCTCCACTCCTGATCCCTGCTGGGTGAAGTTGGGGACAGGCATTACCTCCTGCTCTGCACCTGATTCAGGCTGGGAGAAGGGGGTGGGCATTATCACCTGCTCCACTCCTGATCCCAGCTGGGTGAAGGCTGGGGGTGGGCATTGCCGCCTTCTTTGCGCCTGATCCCAGCTGGGTGAAGGTCAGGCGGGCATTACCTCATATTCTGCTCCTGATCCCAGCCAGGTGAAGGGGGCGGGCATTGCCACCTTCTCGCCTCATCTCAGCTGGGTGAAGGGGGGTGGGCATTGCCACCTGCTCCACTTCTGATCCCTGCTGGGTGAAGTTGTGAACAAGCGTTACCTCCTGCTCTGCGTCTGATCCAGGCTGGGAGAAGGGGGCGGGCATTATCACCTGCTCCACTCCTGATCCCAGCTGGGTGAAGGCTGGGAGTGGGCATTGCCTCCTGCTTTGCGCCTGATCCCAGCTGGGTGAAGGTCAGGCGGGCATTACCTCATATTCTGCTCCTGATCCCAGCCAGGTGAAGGGGGCGGGCATTGCCACCTTCTCGCCTCATCTCAGCTGGGTGAAGGGGGGGTGGGCATTGCCACCTGCTCCACTTCTGATCCCTGCTGGGTGAAGTTGTGAACAAGCATTACCTCCTGCTCTGCGTCTGATCCAGGCTGGGAGAAGGGGGCGGGCATTATCACCTGCTCCACTCCTGATCCCAGCTGGGTGAAGGCTGGGAGTGGGCATTGCCACCTGCTTTGCACCTGATCCCAGCTGGGTGAAGGTCAGGCGGGCATTACCTCATGTTCTGCTCCTGATCCCAGCTGGGTGAAGGGGGCGGGCATTGCCACCTCCTCGCCTCATCTCAGCTGGGTGAAGGGGGGGGTGGGCATTGCCACCTGCTCCACTCCTGATCCTTGCTGGGTGAAGTTGTGAACAAGCATTACCTCCTGCTCTGCGTCTGATCCTGGCTGGGTGAACAACGTGGGTATTGTCACCTACTCCTCTCCTGATCTCGGTCGGGTGAAGGAGGGATTGGGCATTGCCACCTGCCTTGCTTCTGATCTGAGCTGGGTGAAGAGGGGATGGGCATTGCCAACTAATCCACTCCTGATCCCAGCTGGGTGAAGGTGGAGGGTGGGTATTCCCCCCTGCTCTGCGTCTGATCCCAGCTGGGTAAAGGGTAAGCGGGAATTGCCACCTGTTCTGTGCCTGATTCCAGCTGGGTGGGGGCAGCGGGTGGGCATTGCCTCCTGTTCTGCTTCTGATCCCATCCCTGCCGTGGCACGCTCTCTGGAGGTCTGGATTCCTCATCTGGGTTCCCCTCTGCAGCAGCGCCCTCTGGTGGCACATCAGGGTAGGAAGTGAGTTGTCTTGAATATGCTTAGCCTTTTATATAGTAGGATATGTGTGACCAGTTCCTAAATATTGTCTGTTCTCCTGCTGTAGGTTGCCAAAACTCTCTTGAGTGATGAAGCTTTAAAATCCTGCCCTAGGTGTCAGTGCCCTGCTAAATATCAGCCCTTAAAGAAACGTGGACTTTGTAGCCGAGAAGACTGTGCATTTGACTTCTGCATTTCATGCCTATGTGCTTTCCATGGATCAAAAGATTGTTACAGTTCATCTGCTAAATGGAAAAACAGAAAAAATGCTCTGCCAGGAAGTGCCAAAAGCAAAAGAAATTTAAAACGTCTTTAAACATATAGGAATCAATTGAACATATTCCCCTACCCCTTTTCCCAAAACTGTATGATAGTATTTTAATAATTATGCATTTTTGAAATTATTAAATTATTGTGACCATAAATCAAGTAGATAATTTCCCATATAGATATCTTACATAACTTTTGAATTTTTTTTGAAAAAAGTGAAAAAATTTTAAACTTTGCCTTCTGCTTGTCACTTTGCTAGATGCACTCAGTGATATTTCAATAAAGTACTTTCCATATACTTTTCTATACGTCTTATGGTCTTGTTTGGTCATTTTAAATGCAAGTCTTGTCTCACTGGTGAAGAAGCTGTGGTACCTTTTAATATTTTGAAGAATATTAAAAACTTAATATTTAAGCATATTGCATGATTCATCAAACTGCTGGAACGCTAGATCATCACAAATACTTCCCCATCACTGCCTCAATAGATCAAATACAGCAATCTGGAACATCAGGATTTGAGTCCAGTGGCTCCTTAGAGACCAACAAGATTTTTCAGGGTATGAGCTTTTGCGAGTCAAAGCTCCCTTCTTCAGATACAGGGAGGAGTGAAGATCTCTGAACCTTTATACCCCAGTCAGAAGTGGGGGGAGGGGTTGAAGCTAAGAACGGAGCCAGGATGCAAAGGTACAATGGAGCTTGATTAGGTGGGGGAGTGCAGCAAAGAAGGATGCCAGGATGTAAAGGTACAATGCAGCTTGGTTAGAGCAGAAATTAGCATCTTTAGTGAGATAAGAATCCTATGTTCATCGTCGTCATCCTGTGCAGCCCCACATTGGGACTGTGCATGCGCAGGCCGGCCGCAGAGAGATTTTTCTAGCTTAGAATCTGTTACTAGAATCTACAGGAAGTAGGCCATCTTGTTTAAGGGAAAGGGCAAAGACTTCAGTGTTTTTACCATAGAGTAACAGCGCCTGACATTTTGGATTGGACTTTTATTTAATCTATGGATTTCGGTCGAGTTTGATCGAAAATTGACGGCAGACTATCGTGAGGGTGATAAGAAAGAGCTGGAAATAACAGGTGTAACCTAATTTAAATAGAGAGGTCAAAGATGGAGCTCCGGAGAAAAGCGGACACTTGGGGGGTTTCAAAACCTAGCCCAGGATCAAGACAAAGCCCAGCCATGGCGAAGAAAGTGGATAAAGAATGGCAAACGAATATGGAAGCAGCTATGGAAACACTAGAAAAGAAAGTAATTGAAGGAAACAAAGAATTAAATGATGCGATACAAAAATCTCAGAAAGCCCTCCTTAAAGAGATAAAGGAGTCTATAGGCTCAGAAATAGCAGAAATGGCCAAGAATATTGAGACAATTAAGACAGAGCTTCAGACAACAAATAAAAAAGTAGAGGAGATGAAAAAGAAAAATGAGGATTTAGCATCGAATTTAAATCTGGAAAATCTGGATTTAAAGGCAAGAGTGACGAAGATGGAATGCAAAAGTACAGATAAACAATTAAGAATGAGAGGGATCCCGGAATCGGAAGGTCAAACACCCCAAGAGCAAGTAACAGAAATATTAGCGGAATTTCTGAATAAACAGCCAGAGGAAATTGCAAATAATTTGGATTTAGTTTATAGAGTCAATTCAAGTTATGCTCAACAGAAAGGCTTACCGAGAGATGTAATAGTGCAACTGGTAACTAAAAGGCTGAAAGAGGAGATACTCAAAAGTCACTACGAGAAACCTCTGTCAGTGAGTGGAAACAAAGTCAGAATCATGAAAGAAATCCCAAAGAGAGTACTGCAAGAGAGAAAGAAATACCAAGAGCTAGCCCAAAAACTTAGAGTGATTAATATAAGATACAGATGGGAATTACCAGAAGGGCTGAGCTTTGAATTCAAGACTAAGAGGATTGTTATTAGAATGAGACATGATATGGATGTGTTCCTGTTTGACAATGATAAGGACTTACCAAAATAAAGCAGAAAATGAACATGGAGTGCAAGCTGATTTCATGGAATGTAAATGGACTAAATTCACCACAGAATTTTATTGGCTGAAAAAAAAAATTGTAATATAATTTGTCTTCAAGAAACTCACATTAAAGGCCAAGATATTAAATATCTTCAGAATGGGAAATTGGGGCTAGAATTTATCACTGCAGCCAAACAAAAGAAGAGAGGTGTAGTGATGTATATTAAAGAACAGTTACAACCAAAACTAATTTTTAAAGATGTCAGTGGGAGATATTTGGCTGTAGAATTTATGATGAACATGAAAAAGACACTGCTCTTGGGAATATATGCACCAAATGGCGCGAAAGAAGAATTTTTTAAAGAAATTATAGCCCAATTAGATCAATGTATGTATATATGACCAAATAGTATTGGTAGGGGATTTTAATGGAGTGGCAGACTTAAAAATGGACAAGAAATCAGACTTGATTAAATCTAAAACAGGGAAGTTACCAAAATCTTTTTTTGAAATGATTAAACAAGAAGAATTAGAAGATATCTGGAGAACAAAGAATCTAAAGGTGAAAGATTATACATATTTTTCACCAAGACATCAATCATTTTCTCGAATTGACATGATTTGGGTATCTAAGGAAATAGCTGTATGGACTAAGCAAATAGAAATTATGCCACGAATAAGATCAGATCACAGCCCCATGTTATTGAAACTCTCGATGGGAAAGAAAAAATGGAAATGGAGAATAAATGAAGATCATTTGCAAAAACAAGAAAAAGAAACAAAATGTTTTATCCAGTCCAATTCAAATCAGGATGTTCAGTTTAAGAATGTTTGGGATGCTTATAAAGCAGTTGTGAGAGGCCTACTTATGGATTTAAATGCGAGAGAGAGAAGACATAAAGAGACCAAAATTAAAGAAATATCAGAGAAACTGGCAGAGAAGGAACAAGCCTTAAAGAAGAAACCTGGGGAAAAGAAATTACAACAAGAAATAAGATTGTTACAAGAACAAATAAAAGTGTTGGAGAACAAAGAATTGGAGTGGAAATTAAAGTTATTAAAACAGAAAGTGATTGAAGGAGCTAACAAGCCAGGGAAGTATTTGGCCTGGCAATTGAAGAAGAAGAGAGAAAAGAGAATTATTAATAGGATAATAGATGAAGGAAAAGAATTAATACAACAACAACAGATAGAGAGAGCCTTTTATAAGTACTTTGCAAAGTTATATCAAAAGAAGGAGCATGACTCGGCAGAAATTGATAATTATCTGCAATCCATTAACCTACCTATGGTTCCGATAGAAATTAAAAAGAAGCTTAATGCAGAGATAACGGAAGAAGAAATTATCAGAGCCATTGAAACAACGAAGTTAGGGAAAGCACCAGGTCCAGATGGGATAACGGCCAAATTTTATAAAGTGCTTAAATATGACCTGGTGAAGACCTTACAAAAATTAATGAATGGAATATTAAAGGGAGAAGAAATGCCGGACACTTGGAGAGACGCTTGTATTTCATTGATACCTAAAGATCATCAAGATTTGACAGATGTCAATATAGGACATTGCTATTTTACATGACAGCAGCGGCTAGACTTTTGTACGCGCAAAAGTGGAAAGTGCAAGAAGTGCCAACTATTGAGGACTGGATATATAAATTGCTGTACATGGCGGAAATGGACAAAATGACAAGGAAACTGAGAGACCTTGATCCAGGACAGTTCAACACGGATTGGGAGAAGCTGAAACAATATTTAGTGAAGAAGTGGGAGGTGGGAGGAGAACTGTGGCAGTTTGAAAATTACTGAAATACAATAAAAATAGAGGGAGGTGACTTTACCGGGGGGTGGAGAGGTAAATGAAAATTTCTAAGCAACTACTTTATTAGACTATTATATATAGCATTAAGTATTATAGGTGTTATTACAAGAATTATAATGATAGAAATTAACTAATTGTAAGGATAGAAACTAATTAATTTCATTTCTGGCAATAATTGTATAATGGAGATAACTTTATAATTGCAATGAAGGAATTTAAGTAAGGTGGGAAAATATATATTAATGTATTAAACTGATTGAATTGGTTTGGAGGTATATATGGGTCAAATTGGTTGATTATTTTTGGTGGATAGTTGCATAATGAAAGAATAATATAATTATATAATTAAACAGTATGAAGACAAGATATGTAGAAAAAGTAATATAGAGAGTATAAGTTAAATTGGTTGACTTATATTGAATGTACTGTTTATAGAAGTATCTAAAATTATGCTAAATGAGGGATAAATTGATGTATTGTCGAAGGCTTTCACAGCCGGAGAACGATGGTTGTTGTGGGTTTTCCGGGCTGTATTGCCGTGGTCTTGGCATTGTAGTTCCTGACGTTTCGCCAGCAGCTGTGGCTGGCATCTTCAGAGGTGTAGCACCAAAAGACAGAGATCTCTCAGTGTCACAGTGTGGAAAAGATGTAGGTCATTTGTATCTACTCAGGAGGGGTGGGGTTGAGCTGAGTCATCCTGTAAGAGTTTCCCAGGGTGTGGAATGCTAATGGTGGGAATGCTAATGGCGGGAGGCAGGATACAGTGAAGCCTCCCGCCATTAGCATTCCACACCCTGGGAAACTCTTACAGGATGACTCAGCTCAACCCCACCCCTCCTGAGTAGATACAAATGACCTACATCTTTTCCACACTGTGACACTGAGAGATCTCTGTCTTTTGGTGCTACACCTCTGAAGATGCCAGCCACAGCTGCTGGCGAAACGTCAGGAACTACAATGCCAAGACCACGGCAATACAGCCCGGAAAACCCACAACAACCATCGAGGGATAAATTGTTTGTCCCATATTGAAGATGAGATTATAAAATGGAGTATAGAGTACCAAAATTAGCTAAATGATTATTATCAAAAGAAAATATGCCAAGAATGTATTATTTAGTTATGTATTATTTAGTTGTTAAAGTAAGTAGGAAGACAGAAGGAGCACTGTGTTATATAGATAAGCTTAGAAGAAAGTGAAAGTCTACGTTTGACAGATAGAATAAATTTAAAATGAGTAAGGGAAAAGGGACAAGGGGTTGGAAAACTGTTGGAAGTCAACAAAAGGGGGGAAAGGGAGGGGGTTAGAATTGGAAAAATTAAAGGAAACTGATTGTAATGTACAATTTAATGACATCTAATCCAATAAAAAATTTTATATAAAAAAAAAAGATTTGACAGATGTAAAAAGTTACAGACCAATCTCTCTTTTAAACAATGACTATAAAATTTTTGCTAAGATTTTGGCAGAGAGACTCAAAATATGGTTGATGGAGTTTATAGACGAAGAACAAGTAGGTTTTCTACCAGAGAGACAAATTAAAGACAATTTAAGAGTAGTATTGAACGCAATAGAATACTATGACAAACATCCAGAAAAAGAAGTGGCCTTCTTCTTTGCGGATGCGGAGAAGGCCTTTGACAACTTAAATTGGCAATTTATTCTTGCAATGATGGAGAAAATGGACATGGAACAAGAATTTATACAAGCTGTAGCGGCAATATATAAAGTGCGATAATATGTATTAATGATGGAACAACGGAAAGATTCAAGATAAGGAAAGGCACAAGACAAGGATGCCCCCTTTCACCATTATTGTTTGTTATGGTCCTGGAAGTACTACTAAGGCAAGTAAGGCAAGACTAGGATATTAGAGGACTAAAAGGAAAAGGATTTTCATATAAATTAAGAGCATTTGCAGACGACGTGATGTTCATAGCAGAAGATCCGATTCAAACTATGCCAAAGTTACTGCATAAAGTTAAACAATTTGGAGACCGAGAAGGTTTTTACTTAAATAAAAAGAAATCTAAATTAATATGTAAAAATATGATAAAGAAGAAACAGCAGCAGTTATTTGAAATAACAGAGTGTGAAGTAGTTCAAAAAACAAGATATTTGGGAATAGAAATAACAGCAAAGAATATTGATCTGTTTAAGAACAACTATGAAAAACTGTGGACAGAAATAGAGAAAGATATGATAAAATGGAATAAGTTAAATTTGTCATGGTTAGGGAGGATTGCAGTAATTAAAATGAACGTGTTGGCACGAATGATATTTTTATTACAAACAATTCCAATAGTTAAGGACCAAAAGCAATTCCAGAAATGGCAGAGGAAGATATCGGAATTTGTATGGGCAGGCAAGAAGCCCAGGGTTAAGATGAAAGTGTTATATGATGCGAAAGAAAGAGGGGGCATGCAGTTACCAAATTTACAATTATACCATGATGCAGTGTGCTGTACGTGGTTAAGGGATTGGATAATATTGAAAAATCATAACTATTAATGTTAGAGGGACATAACAAACTGTTTGGATGGCATGCTTATTTATGGTACGACAAGGCTAAAGCTGATGCAATGTTTCAACATCATTTTGTGAGACAAAGCCTCTTTAAGACGTGGACAAAATACAAGAAATACCTGAGTGAAGAAACACCACCGTGGATCATACCAGCAGAAGTTGTAAATCCAGAGCTGGTATATAAAGGCGAGGAGTGGATAACCTACAAAGATATTTTAAAAATAAACCAGGCTGGAAGACATTTGATCAAACTAAAGGAAGAATTGCCCTTTCAATATGGTTGGTTTCAATATATGCAAATTAAAGATTTGTATGAGATGGACCGTAGAAAGACAGGCTTTAGAAATAAAAACTCTGAGATTGAAGAAATACTGTTAGAAGGAGAAAAGAAAATGATTGCAAGAATTTACAAACTTCTTCTAAAATGGTTCACTGAAGATGAAACAGTGACGGTTCAGATGGTCAAATGGGCAATAAATTGTAACCGAGATATTGAGATTGAGGCATGGGAACATTTGTGGAAACATAGTCTGAAAATATCAACTTGTATTACAATAAGAGAAAACGTGTTTAAAATGATGTATAGATAGTACTTGACTCCTAAGAAATTGGCGATTAACAATAGTCAAATGTCTGATAAATGCTGGAAATGTAAGCAACACGAAGGTTCCTTCTATCATATGTGGTGGACTTGTGATAAAGCTAAGGCTTTTTGGTCAAAAATAGAGTTAATGTCAGAAATTTTACAAAAGAAAATTAATTTAAATCCAGAGGTATTATTATTATGTTTGAACCTAGAAAAGTATGACTGTAAAGATAGAGTGTTGATTTTTTACATGGCGACAGCAGCAAGAATATTGTATGCACAGTACTGGAAAAAGGAAGAAATACCTGAAGTAGAAGAGTGGATTCAGAAAATTATGAGTGTGGCAGAAATGGACAAAATGACACGCAAATTGAAAGAAGAAGACCCTGAAGAATTTGTAAAGACTTGGGGGAAAGTTAAAAATTATTTAGAGGAAAAAATGGGACCTAAGGGGAAAGCTATGGTCTTTGGAGAATTATTAAAATGGGAAGTTACAAATATATTTACGTGTTGATAAGGTGGAGTATAAAGATAGTTAGCGATAGTTTTTAGATATGTAAACTAAGAAGTAAGGGATACAAGTAAACAAAGAGTAGCCGGGGGGGTTACAAAGCTGTTGGAAGTCTAATATGGAAAGGGGGGTTGGGGGGTGGGTATAGAAGATAGGCGAACGGGATAACGAGCAAATAATTATGTATTGGACAATTAATGATAACACAAAGTAGTGTGAAATTGTATAAGATGTTTTACCCACCAATAAAAATTTTATTGAAAAAAAAAGGGAACGCTCGCTTGTACTGCACCTGTGCAGCAGCATTCCCGCCAAAACGCAGTTGCTAGGGCGAGCATCCCCGACATTCCCTCAGTTCTTTTGCCGCCGTCGAGAGAGGTTCCTTTCTAGTGATTGTTCTTTTTATGCTCCACGTTCATATTGTGACTACCTACCTTGTGAAGATGTCTCAGTCATCGCTTTTTAAAAAGTGTCAGCGCTGTGCCACGAAGATGACCCAGTGGGACAGCTATGATCTTTGTCTGTTTTGCCTTGGTAAGGGCCATAATGTTCCTCATTGCTCAATCGGCCAGGGGTTTATACCAGGGGATGCCCGCTTAAAGGTGTTCTTGTGGGAGGCGAACCTTCTACCCCCCAAACAACAGGCTGGAAATCAGCCCATGGAGAAAGGCAGCTCTTCAGACGGCCAAATCTTTGGGTGTCATTGCGCCACCACAATCTTATGCTCCCAGGCCTCGTTTCCAACGGTCTCAGCTGTATTTGTCCTCCTACCAGCAATCCTACCATCAACGGCAAGGAAGTTATCCATAGGCCCGGAAGCATTCCAGTCTGCTGGTTTTTTTCTGGACAGTCTTCGTCCTTGCTTATCCCTTTGGGAGTCTATCACTAACAACTGGGTTCTTTCCATTGTTGCTAATGGTTACAAGTCCACTACTTTGTCAGACTGCACAGGGAAGCCATTGAAATTCACAAGCATAAGCAAAACTTCAACAGGAAAGAAGAAACCTTAAGAATGAACAGAGCATGGTTTCCAGTTCTGAAAAACACCAGGCAAACAAAACACTCTATACTCGACAATAGCCCTGCAGAGAAGATTAGCACATCAAGCACCAATCCATATGCAAAAGAACCTCCTCAGGATACAGTGAAGCCTCCCGCCATTAGCATTCCACACCCTGGGAAACTCTTACAGGATGACTCAGCTCAACCCCACCCCTCCTGAGTAGATACAAATGACCTGCCAACATCTTTTCCACACTGTGACACTGAGAGATCTCGGTCTTTTGGTGCTGCACCTCTGAAGATGCCAGCCACAGCTGCTGGCGAAACGTCAGGAACTACAATGCCAAGACCACGGCAATACAGCCCGGAAAACCCACAACAACCATCGTTACAAGTTGTTGTTTGTTAATGTTCCCCTGCTTTCTTTGCCTCCTTGTTCGTTTACTTGCTATTCTGATGTTCTTAAATTTAATGTTATTGACTTACTTAACGAAGGTGCTATTCGCAAAGCTGACCTGCATGCATCTCCTTATGGTTATTACTCAAGATATTTTCTGGTTGACAAGAAAGATGGGGGTACCAGACCTATTTTGGACCTGAGAGTTCTTAACAAATTCATTAAGACAGAGGTTCCGTATGCTGACCCTAGCTAAGTTTGTAGAGCTTCTGGATGTCAATATTTGGTTCGCCATCATCGATTTAAAGGATGCCTACTTCCACATTTCTGTCCATGAGGATCATAGAAGATACCTCTATTTCATGTGTGGGGACACAGCTTTTTAATATACAGTGTTACCATTTGGTCTAACTTCCGCCCCTCATGTGTTCACGAAGTGTATGTCAGTTGTGGTGGCCTTCCTATGATCTAAAGGTAGCACGATTTACCCATACTTAGATGATTGGCTCTTGGTGTGTCCCACAGTAGATTTACTTCGTGACCACATTGGCCTGGTGGTATCCACGTTGTTCCAACTTGGTCTCCTGATCAATTGGGAAAAGTCCACTCTTGTGGCCCTAATAATTCAGACCTTGCTAGGACTCATGGCCTCAACCACCGCTGTGGTGTTTTTTGCCCGGCTTCGCATGAGACCTTTGCAGAACTGGTTTGTTCGTAAATACAATCCGCTGACAATGAGTCAACAGTGGCGATTCTTTGTCCCTAGGGTGATTGCCAAGTCCCTTTTTTGGTGGACCATTTGGGATAACTTGGCTGGGGGTTCTACATTTGGCTCATTCGTGACAGAAGTGACAATCTCTACTGATGCCTCTACTTTGGGATGGGGTGGATACTGTGGTGCAATGATGGTTCAAGATAAATGGTCCCCTGCAGAAACTAACCTGCATATCAATGTCCTTGAACTTTGAGCGATCCGTTACTCCCTTGCTTCTTTTGCAGGTGTCCTTCGCAACTGACGCGTTCAGGTGCTCTCAGATAACACAACAGCCTGTTATTATGTCAGCAAGCAAGGGGGAACAGCATCGCTGAAGCTCTGTGCCAAGGCCACAACTTTATGGGAGTAGGCAACAACATCTATCCCCAGGCCAGACGCATAGCCAGGATAGTAAACACCACAGCCGATCTACTCAGCAGAGTGTTCCTAGAGCAACACGAATGGTTGTTGCAGAGAAAATACATCACCCAGGTCTTCCTACAATGGGCTTCCCGTTGGTGGACCTTTTTGCCACCAGATTCAACAAGAAAGCCCACAAGTTCTGCTCCAGGGCGGGAGTGGACCCACTTTCCCTGGGAGATGCATTTCAGATCCCCTGGTTCCCGGGCTTTTTCTACGCTTTCCCTCCCATCCCCCTCCTGCACAGGGTCCTCTGCAGGGTTCGAGCCTTCAAGACCCATTGTATTTTGGTGGCCCCTTACTGGCCTCGTCAGGACTGGTTCCCCCTCCTCCTCTCCCTATCCAAGGGTTGTTTCCTACAGTTTCTGTTGGTCCCGGACCTGTTGGTCAGGGACAATGTCTGGCACCACAATCTTGCCACCCTAAAGCTGGCAGCTTGGCTACTCCACCCCACCAATTTAACTCTGTCTACAGAGGTTACCCGCATTATTCTGAACACAAGAAAATTGCCTACCAAGGTCTCCTATTGGAGGAAATAGTCCCATTTTTCTGAGTGGTTAGGTCCTACTGGGATTTCTCCCTTTTCCTGCCCGTTGCCTTTACTGCTGGATTTCCTGTTAAGTCTACACAGCGGTGGGCTCTCTTTCAGCAGTGTTAAAGTCCATATGGCAGCTATCTCTGCTTTTCATGAGCATATTGATGGCAAGACTGTCTTTGCTCATTATCTTTCTAAACAGTTGCTTAAGGGGTTGATTAAAACCTATCCCCCTAGGAATCCACCAGTTCCCCAATGGAGTTTACCCTTGGTGCTCTCCCAGCTCATGCTCCCACCCTTCGAGTCATTAGCGTCTTCTCCCTTGTCACTACTGTCAATGAAGGTGGCTTTCTTGGTTGCCATTATGTCATCCAGGTGGGTAGGTGAACTCACTGCTCTACACACTGACCCTCGATTTTTGCAATTCCCCCCCCCCCGAAGGTAATATTGCACACTAGTATTGAGTTCCAACCCAAAGTGGTGTCAAAATTTCACTTACAACAGAAGGTGGTTCTCCCAGTTTTCTTTCCAAACCCCACTTTGCCTGCAGAAAAAGCACTACACACCTTGGCTCTCAAACAAGCTTTATTGTATTATTTACACAGAACAAAGGGCATTAGGAAATCATCTTCCCTGTTTGTCTGTTATGCTGGCTCGCGCAAGGGGTTAGCGGTGTCCCCTCAATCTCTGTCTAGATGGATTGTTTCTGCAATTAAACTGTGTTATCGACAGACTGGTACCCAGTGTCCCTTTTTGGTGAGAGCCCGTTCCACTCGAGCCCAGGCTGCTTCAACTGCTTTTCTGAGGGGGATTCCTCTTCGGGACGTCTGCCAAGCTGCAACCTGGTCTTCCGATACCTTTATCAAGCAGTACTCTGTGGATGTGAATGTGAGACGAGAATCGGTGGTTGGAACAGCTGTCCTCCAGTCTTTGTTCAATTGATCACTCACACCTGCCCCTGTTGGTGAGTAGCTCGCTATACTCCCAATGTGGGGCTGCACAGAAGGATGACGACGAAAACCAGCATTTCCTTACCTGTAACTGTTGTTCGTCGAGTATCTTCTGTGCAGACACACGTTCCCTCCCGCCTGCCCCACTGTGAGTGTTATTTAATTATCTTGGCTTGCTCTCCGGCGGCTCAGGTGAACTGAGGGAATGTCGGGGAGGCTTGCCCTAGCAACTGCGTTTTGGCGGGAACGCTGCTGCGCAGGTTCAGTATGGGCAAGCGTCCCCTTTAACAGATCCGAAGCTAGAAAAATCTGTGGCTGGCCTGCGTGTGCGTAGTCCCAATGTGTGTCTGCACAGAAGACACTCGATGAACAACAGTTACAGGTAAGGAAACACTGCTTTTTCTATTCATTCCCCGAGGGTTTCGTTGTTCTGAACTTGTAAAAGTATTCAAAAGTACTCTCACGTTGTAATCTGCCCTTGAAGCTTCTTTGAGGACAGCTACTTTAGGGCACCAATGGAATTTCGTGGAAGATTCAAATGTTCTCCCACTGGTTTGAGTATGGCAATTTTTGACATAGTTGTTAATGATATGTTGAACTGGTTTGAGCTCAGAGCTGTATGTGACCACCAGTCGTGTTCTGTGATTTCTTTTGTGCCTATCTCTAGCAGGTTATTCTTGGGTATTATTCTGGCTTTGTCGCTTGTTTCCTTACTACATCAGGTGGCTTCTGTAATTCCAAAAATGTCTGTTGTAAATCCTGCAGGTGAGAATCTTTGTCAGTGGGACTGGAACAGATGGAGCTGTAACATAGAGTTTGGCTGTAGACAATGGATTGTTTGGTGCAATGGTGACTGGAGGTGTGTAAATATGTTTGCCAATCAGTAGATATCCTGTATAAGGTGGTTCTTAAAGCTTCCATCATGTATTTGTACAGCAGTGTCTAGAAATATACTTCCTTTGTGGTTTATTCATGGTCAGGTTTATGGTTGAGTGGAAGTTGCTGAAGGCCTGGTGAAATTTCTCCAGCGCTTCTTTCTCATGTGTCCAAATGATAAAAATCTCATCACTAATTTGGAAGTCACCTTACAATAAACAATGCAGAATAAACACAATATAATTGTTCATTGCTTTTCAAGTAGCCTCACAAATCGTTTCCATAACAAAGAACTGAATTTGATTATACATACAAAACTACCTTGTGACGAGTCAGATCACCAAATCAGTTTTTTTCCCTTTGACAATGGATCTCTGACATCTTGGGCAGAGAAGCGTTTCTTCCAGACCTCCTACTAAAGATTCTTTAACTGGAAATGCTAAGGATTAAACCTGGGATGGTCTGCAGGCGCAATGTATGTGTCCTATTACTGAACCCTGGCTCCTAATCTTATAGGCTGTTAATGCACAAAGTGCAATTATTTACATGACAAGCTTTTCACATTAAAAAAGTAACAATTTATTATCAGACCTGTTTGACTCCATTGCGAAAATCGTAACAAACTTTTTTCCTGCAATATTTATACATAGGCACAGCAGTATAGTTTATAATGGATGATATCATTGACAGTCCACTGTCCCCCAAAACAAGGATTAAAGTGTATTGGTATATTTATCTACCATCTAGGTGCACTGACTAAAAACGGAAAAATATTCTTTCCTTAATGGGCAAAAAGTTAAGCATTAAAAGGAATTTTGCAAGGTGTTCAGCACCATTTTGTGTTATTTCCTTATCTAGCTGGCCTTTTATATACATTTTTTCTTTTATTAGTTCTTACATTATGGGCAGCTGATGGAGTAACTAAGATTAAAATGGTATCTGCCATAACAAACTCACAGAGTTACCCAAGCCATGTGCTGTTGCAGCAGACGTTTTATGATACAATATCATTTATATAAAAACAGAGCTTCCATGCAGATGGCAAAATCGGCTCTTATCTACAACTTGGCAGGCAGGAACCCTGGGATGAGGACTACAGTATTTGAGAATATCATCCCAATTGGATGGGAGGGGAAAAGATGCAAAAACATCATACTTTTCTTTAATTCTTTAATGAAATAATACATTTATTATGGGGGAATCTTTTACCCATTGAAATTACAAAATTGAAACACATAACATTAATATTACAGTACCTAAAATTTTTTTTACCAAACAAAAAACCTGAAATCAAATAAGATTTGATTTTCACATGCCTGGGGGTGCTAGGAAACAATATCCAATATCCCATTGTAATAGTATTCTTTCTGCTGGGTCCCTTTTTGCCTTTAAACTTTGCTTTAAAATTTACTAAAAGTTATCTCTTTGGGCTTCAGGTTCTTTCAGTGTCACTAGGATTCTTCAGAATCCTTTGCAATGTTGCTTTTCTACAGCTGTAGTTATATTGATATTTCACATTGGCTATTTTTGGCACAAAAGCTCTGTATAGAATGCTGTTCCAGCGTGCATTTCAAGAATCTACATTTTTGATTATTTCTAAAAAATACAACATGATATTTGCACAATTTACAACTTGTAAAAAATGTAACAGTAAATCAATACAACATTTTTAAAAAGCTTTTATGTTCTACCTTTCTTCTATTATGAAATTCTAGGCAGCATACATGGGACTCTCAAAAGGTTTCCCATCCAAGCATTGACCAGATCTCAAATTGCTCAGCTAGGTTGTTGTACCATATTCCTTCCACCAGGGCTCATTTTGAGGGGGAATGCACAGGAACGCAGTTCTGGCAGTTCCCCAAAGAGGTCACATGTCAGGTGGCCCCGCCCACCCGACTCTCAGCCATTTTGGGCCCGTTTCAGCCTGGATTGGGGCTGAAAAGGCCAGGATCGGGCCTCTGACGGGTGGTGGATCACTCTCCTGCTCATCAGCAGCCCGATCCTGACCATTTTGGGCCCCTTTTCAGCCATTTTCAGCCCCTTTTTGCCATTTTGGGCCCAATTTCGGCCCTGAATGGCCAGGATTGGGTCCAAAACAGCCAGAACAGGTGATGTCAGGGGTTGTGGCATATGCAAATCAGTTATACTAATGACACACTTCCGGTGATGGCAAGAGGCATGGCATATGCTAATGAGTTATGCTAATGAGTTCCTTCAGCTCTTTTTCTACGAAATGACCCCTGCCTTCCACTGAAAGTAAAATCCTGTAAAATGCATAAAGGGTTTTACCTCTCCTTTTTTACCAGAGCTTTCTTTTTGTTTTATGTGCAGCTAACGATTCTCCACAGAATTTGATTCTCAGTTCTTGCAACCTAGCTGTGTGTAGACATCCAGACTATTTCATACTTTTCGGTTTTATCAAATTTCCCTTGTCGAACAGCTGTCATCATCCTTGATTTGTTTAAGGTGCAGGAAGCTGAAGGGCTCAAGACTTTCTAATCTCTTCTTAGCTGAAAGGAACAGAAGGGCTCACAGAAAACTGTCCAAGAACTAAACTACATTGGCCTCTAGTATGAAACTCCATGGGGATGCTTGTAACTCTAAATCACAAAATAAATAACATTATTGAAAAATATTTTGTTAAGTTGTATTCACACCAGCAGTGTGCTAGTTAGGCTTCTGGGTGCTAGATGGTTCAATGAATGTATATAAGGTATTTGTGTGAGATAGGGGTGGGGAAATGAGAGGAAATTAAATGAGAAAGCGCAACCAATGATTTTTTTATTCCTTTACAGCCCATCTTTCTTTTTAATTTTTTTAAATTATTATTAAGAAACATAACTACAACTACAGAAGAAACAATAATAAGTTGAACAATAACAGTAAAATCATGGAGTAACAACAGCAAAGATAAGATACACTCAGAACAGTCTTAACTATATATATACTAACAGATGGCGTGATATCAAGAATTGTCTGGTATAAGTCATGTCCGGGGTCTGAGCCACAGCCCCCGGACTTGCTGGGAGGGAGCAGCGTGAGACAGCAGCCCTGCCGCCCCAGCCAGCAACCAGGGTCAGAACCCACCTACACCCAGGGAAAGGGGCAAAGGGCCAAGGCCTCAGAGGGCTAGAGGAGGCAGAGGGGCACCAGCTAGGCCCACCCTCTAGGGGGGCGATAGGGGGCTCAACAGAGCAGAGGGAGAAGGCAAAAGCAGGGGGAATAGGGACCCAGCAGCTGCCCAAACAGAGCTCTTACCTGACAGAGAGGAGAAGCAGCCCCAACAGCTCAGAGCCACGCCCAAGCCTATGCACCAGCTGGAAGGCAACAACCTGGCTCAGGAAAGGCCAGGAGCAAAGCAGCCCCAGGTGGAGTTGCCACAGGCATTCTGGGGGAGGAGCTGGGCAGCCAGCCAAGGGGCCACAGCTGGGCCTGCCTTCAGCAATCAGCTTAGCCAGGGAGGTTGGGCAACCAGACAACCAGGCACAGCTGTTACTGGCCAACACAGCCAGATCAGCTACCCCAGCTGCAACGGCTTAAGGCAGCCCAGGGTACTGCTGGAAGGAGGGCGGGGCGGAGAGAGGAGGCCCTATAAAGGATGGCTTGGAAGAGCATTGGGGTGGTGGGTGTCAGGTCCAGGCTGCTTTTTGTATGCTTTTGCTTAACTGACTCCATTTTAATCCTTTCAGTGTGTAAGTGCTCTCTTCCAGGTGCCAAGGTTCCCAGGCAGCTATCTCGCAGAAAAGGATTGTTTTGGCTACCGACGTTCCACCAAGAACCGGCCTTGGGAGCTTCTCGCTCTTCCGACTTCAAAGGGGTTGTTTTGAGAACTGTGGGGGGAGGTTGGGCCTGCTGTGATCTGTTACTCTGTACCTCATGCTTTGCCTGTCATTGGTAACAATGCATATGTACCATCCAGAATTTTGTATTCAGGCTCGTGGACTATAATGAACTAATTCTTCAGTAAAAGCCTTTTGCAGCGCAATGTCCTTATAGGCCTGTGCAAAGACCTCTGCTCCAACTCAGACGCCCAGCCCCCGCTGCCTACCCGGCGCCACAGTGCCCTACCCCAGCCCCCAGAACGGCAAGAGGTAGGGGAGCGCCGAGAAGAAATCCCCCTGAGAGGGGGCTAGAACTGGAAGAAGTTATGGAATATGATCCAACGGCGATGGCGGGAGGGGAAAATCCAGAAAGCCCCTCCTCGGGAAACGAAATGGATCTGTCGTAAAAGGACCCAAACGGCAGATCAAACCTCAGTCAGTTCCGGTTCCGAACCGACCGTATGGGTCCATACTCTTCATACCAGTAACTTTAGTGAATTCTGACAGAAAGATGCACATCCGGGTACAAGCCCTCATTGATTCGGGCTGCTCTAGAGACATTATTGCACCAGCCTTGGTAAACGGACTAGTACTCCCTGTCAAAGAATTAGACATACCGGTCATTTTCGAGCAAATGGATGGCACTAACATGAATCCAGTGACTACAGAAACCATGCCAATCATCACAGGCATGGGGCAACATTGGGAAAAAAGATCTTTCGTTATTAGTGCCACAGCAAAGTACCCCTTGATCCTGGGGAGCCGGTGGTTATGCGATCATAACCCCTACATCAACTGGGCAGAGGGAAGCATCACATTCACCCATGAGTCATGCAAAAGCCATCGGTGGGATCAAAATTGGGGAAAAGATCCGACCACAACCAAACCGGCTCTCCTCTCCCAGGAAGAAATCAACCTAATACCCAAACAATACAGGGCGTACACCCAAGCCTTCACAGAAGAAGAAGCCAACTCGTTACCTCCTCATAGGAGGACAGACTGTGCTGTGGAAATTTTACCTGGCGCCTCGATGCCCAAAGGCCGCCTATACCCTATGAGTCCCAACGAAAGAGAGGAGCTCCGCAAATTCATCGACCTCAACCTTCAAAGAGGATTTATTCGACCAGCTAACAGTCCCCATGCAGCGCCAGTACTTTTTGTAAAAAAGAAAGATGGGGGCTTGAGATTATGCACGGACTTTCGAGGTCTTAATGCGGTCTCTTCCAGCAATGCCTACCCTATTCCGCTCATAAGAGATCTACTCAACGTCGTGGCTCAAGGTAAGATCTTTACGAAATTAGATTTGAAAGATGCTTACTTTCACGTTCGTATTCGGGAAGGGGATGAATGGAAAACGGCCTTCAACACATCACTCGGCCAATTTGAATATTTAGTTATGCCTTTCGGCCTGGCCGGAGCCCCCTCAGTTTTCATGTCCATGATTAATGAGGTACTGCATGAATTCCTCTATAAAGGTGTAGTGGTGTATCTGGATGATGTGTTAATTTACTCAGAAACTGAAGAGGAACATGTAGAACTGGTAAAGAGAGTCTTAACCACCCTCATGAATAACCAGTTACCTATTAAACTCTCCAAATGTGAATTTCACAAAACGGAACTCACCTACTTGGGCTATTGTATTTCTAGAGAGGGTTTGAAAATGGATCCAAGTAAAATACAGGCAGTGCTAAATTGGCAAACCCCCACAACCCGCAAAGAATTACAATCCTTCTTGGGCTTTGCCAACTTCTATAGAGAGTTCATTGCAAATTTCGCCCAAATCACACTCCCCCTAACTGAACTGTTGAAAACCAAAGATAAGGGGGACCAAGCCAAAAAGCCAAGTGCAAAACTGGCTTGGACGGCGGAATGCCAAACGGCGTTCGATCACCTTAAAACGCAGTTTGTATCAGAACCCGTTCTACAACACCCCGACGAAAGTCGCCCGTTCATAGTACAGGTTGATGCCAGCGACACGGCAATTGGGGGTGTACTGCTACAATGGGGGGCGGATGAAAAGCTCAAACCCTGCGCCTTCCTTTCCAGGAAATTTTCAGAATCGGAAAGGAATTGGAATGTATGGGAGAAAGAAGCCTTTGCTGTAAAAGCGGCTCTCACCACCTGGAGACATTGGTTAGAAGGAGCCCGCCATCCGTTCGAAGTCTGGACGGATCATAAAAATTTAGAAGCCCTGCGCAGCCCTCGCAGGCTAAACGCCAAACAACTAAGATGGGCGGAATTTTTCTCTAAATTTGATTTCACATTGAACTTCCTCCCTGGGAAAACCAACTTCTTAGCGGACGCTCTATCATGCATGCCCCAGCACAAAAGCAAAAGGGAGGAGACAATAGACACAGTCTTCTCACCTACGCAATTAGGGGGCGTGGTGACAACACGCAGCCGCACCACCCGCTTTCCCCAACCTGACCAGGGATGGAGAGAAAAATTAAAAGCTGAAGTGGAAAAGGAGGGGGAAGATGTGCCCAAAGACAAACTGCAACAATCCAATCAGGGGGAATGGCTCTGGGGAGATCGCTTTTATGTACCCAAAAGCTTAAGGAAAGAAGTGTTACAACGCTGTCACGATGCTCCCACAGCGGGACATTATGGGTACTTAAAAACACTTCATTTGGTACAGCGCCAATTTTGGTGGCCGGGCATGCGCAAAGACATTTCACAATATGTAGCGTCTTGCCCCATCTGCCTCAGCGCCAAATCCCGAAAAGGAAAACCTCCGGGACTCCTACAACCCCTAGAAACGCCAAGCCGACCGTGGGAAATAATTTCCATGGACTTTATCACAGACTTGCCCCCCTCCAAGGGGCACAATTGTATCTTAGTCGTGGTCGATTTATTCTCCAAGCAAGCCCACTTTATACCCTGTACTACTATTCCTTCGGCTAGGAAGCTAGCCGACATCTTTATAAAAAACATTGTAAAAATACATTCTTTTCCATCCAAGGTGATCTCGGATCGCGGCGGACAGTTCGTTGCCAACTTCTGGCGGGAGCTTTTACAACTATTGGGTATTGAACAAGGTCTGAGTTCAAGCCACCACCCAGAAACAGACGGACAGTCAGAAAAAACAAATCAGATATTAGAACAATTCCTGCGCTGTTATATTAATTTCCAACAGGACAATTGGTTTGATTTGCTCCCCTTGGCAGAATTCTCGTATAATAACAGCGTGCACGCCTCTACGGGAGAAACTCCCTTCAAAATCGTCTATGGCTTCCACTTCAAGCCCTTCCCATTCGAGGCGCTTCTTCCCCCTACTACAGTCTCCAACGACGTCACTGAATGGTGGGGGGAAGCAGCCCAACAATGGACGCAGATTAAGAAACATCTCATCAAAGCCAAACAGGATTACAAAAAATACGCTGACCGCCACCGCGCGGCAGAATGGGAATTACAGCCGGGTGATCTGGTCTACCTTTCCACGAAGAATTTGAAAACAACCCAAACCAGCCGCAAGCTAGCGTTGAAATTTTTAGGTCCGTTTCCTGTTCGCAAAGTAATCAACAAAGTGACTGTTGCTCTAAATCTGCCAAAGAATCTTCGTCATGTACATGATACCTTCCATGTAAGTTTGTTGAAAAAAGCCCCTCCTGCTAATCAATGGCACACCCGTGCACCTCCAATCCCCACTCTCATCGATGATCAAACCCACTATGAAGTACAACAAATACTGGACTCTAAATTACAAAGAAATCAGTTATTTTATCTCATTAGGTGGAAGGACTTTGACTCTGGGTTTGATGAATGGGTGAACTCTGTACATGTTCATGCCCCTAGATTAGTTAAGGCGTTCCACTCCCGCTACCCACAGAAACCTGGAGGGGGAGCATCTTAGAGGGGGCAGAATGTTAGGTCCAGGCTGCTTTTTGTATGCTTTTGCTTAACTGACTCCATTTTAATCCTTTCAGTGTGTAAGTGCTCTCTTCCAGGTGCCAAGGTTCCCAGGCAGCTATCTCGCAGAAAAGGATTGTTTTGGCTACCGACGTTCCACCAAGAACCGGCCTTGGGAGCTTCTCGCTCTTCCGACTTCAAAGGGGTTGTTTTGAGAACTGTGGGGGGAGGTTGGGCCTGCTGTGATCTGTTACTCTGTACCTCATGCTTTGCCTGTCATTGGTAACAATGCATATGTACCATCCTGAATTTTGTATTCAGGCTCGTGGACTATAATGAACTAATTCTTCAGTAAAAGCCTTTTGGAAACAATGGACTGTTGTCTAATTGCAGGAGGTAGTCTGGAGTAAGAACGTTATCTAGCCACAAGTCTGACAGTGGGTGTGAGTAAGGAGCGATGGTGTGGAGCAATGCGAGAGTGGAGGATCGAAGGAGAATTCTTGGAGGAGAGGAGGACGGAGGTTGCAGAGGGTGAGCCGACCAGGTTGAGCAGGCCAGCGAGTGGACTGAGAGGGAGTCTGGGTGCTGTAAACCGCCTCTCCTTCCACAGAGCAGGGTCCTGCAGCATCCCTGGCACCCCTCTGACATCAGGGCTGGCCCAGCCAGCACCCCGCCTAGCTGCAGCGGCGGCAACCCCTGACAAGTCATTCAGAGGAGACATATCTTTACTAGTAATAAATTCAAAGAAGGGCCACTACTTTTCAAAGAAAGATGACTTGAGAGAGAGATTCTCGTTTTTGCATACAACATACATTAACTTCTAATATGAACTGATCCCAGACTTTAATATACCGTTGATCTACATTTGGGATACTTCTCTGATTCCATCTTGCTGCTATTAGTGTTTTAGCCACCACCAGTAAGCAATCAATTAATTCACGCCTGATTGCTGGAACATTTATATTTTGCCAGAAGTCAAGGAAGATAATTTGGGGATTAAATTGAAGGTCATAACCTGTAATCTCTTTTATTTGGGCGAGAACTTCATTCCAAAATGTCATGACTGATGGACATTGCCACCAACAATGCGCAAATGTGCCCACAGCTCTGCAACCTTTCCAACAGGAGCATGAGCAATTTGGGTGTACTTTGGATACTTTTTGAGGTGTAAGATACCAATGTGTTAAGATTTTGAAGGTTTGTGATCTGGTAGTGATTATTTGGGAATTCATATTTGGAGATGCCCATATTCGTTGCCATTGTTCCAGAGTGATAACATTACAATCTTGTTGCCAGCTCTTTTGGTACAGCCTATCTTTCTTGATGAGGCTCAAGGCAGATTACAGAATATAAAACAAAACAGCAGAGACATCCTATTAACTGTGCAGTAGGACTATGATTACAGAACTACACAATGCAAACAAACAGTTTAAGGCATGGTGTACCAAAATACAGAAACTGGGTAGCAAAGGAAGAAGACAGCGCAGTAAATGGAAAGTTACATACTAAAATATTGCAAATAGACTATAAACTTGTCCCTTGTAATACAATCTCCTGTACTGTTCATTATTCTATAGTTATAATACCATTACCTGAATACTTCAATTTTGAACATTTGGGGGGATTAGAAGCCTTGGGGGCTTTTTTGACCTTTAACAGGCTGTTACACAAAGTGGGAACCGCAGCAGAGAATATACATGTATGGGCCATTGCCATTCTTACCCATTTGCAGTTAACATAATCAGAAGGCTTCATTCACATGAGCGGGAGCGGAGAATGTGGGTTTTTAAAAAAAAATAACTTCATTTTTAGCCTGCTTTCCCCCCTCAATGGGGATCCAAAATGGTTTACATCACTCTCATCTCTATTTTTCCTCACAACAACCCTCTGAGGTAGGTTAGGCTGAGAATATGTGACTGGCCCAAGGTTACCCAGCAAGCTTCCATGGTAGAGCGGGGAATTGAACCTGGTTGCCCAGATCCTAGTCCATCACTCTAGTCACTACACCACACACTCTCCTGCAGGTATGTGGATCCATGGCCATTAAAGCCTTAATAGGTGATTACTGGAATCATGAACTTAACCTGGTAACTGATGAAGAGCCTACAGTGTATCTTTTTATATTACTTGCTGGGAAGTATGGGTGGCAGGATGCTGTTGCAGTCATCTTGCTTGTGGGCTTCCCAGTGACAGGTGAACAGCCACTGTGTGAACAGAATACTGGACTGGATGGGCCTTTGTCTCATCCAACATAGCTCTTCATATGCTCTTATGTCTGCAGAATGGGTACAGTGTGCATGTTCTGCCTGGTGACTGACAGTAACTGAGCTGCAGCATTCTGTACCCACTGAGTTTCTGAGCTACCCTTAAGGGCAAACCTGCTGTGTTGCAGTAGTCTAGCCTTAGAACCATATTATGGATCCACATGGCCAGATCAGACGAGTCAAGATCTTCTGGGCTAAATGAAGCTGAAAGAATTTCTTTCTTGCAGCTATGTTAACCTGCTTATCCAACAATAAGGTGGAGTCTAGTATAACTCCTAGGATCTTAGCCATGTCAGCGTCAGCTGGACCCCTTCAAAAGTGAGAAGCGCAATGTCCTTCAAAGCTTTGGCCTTCCCAACTAACATTACCTCTGTCTTGTCAAGATTCACTTTCAACTTGTTCACCCTGTAGCCATTTAACCACAATAGAAAAGCACTAGTTCAGGATCTCTATGGCATTACCAGGTCATTGGGGTAGATCTAAAGCTAGTCAAGAATGATGAGCATGTGTACACACATTATAAAACTGTTAAAGGATTTTAAGGCCCCATTTCATAAAATCTTGTTCTGAGCATACATTCAAAGGTGACAGCACACAAAACATGTAAACATCTAAGAGATTTTATTTATTTATTTATTTATTTATTTATTTATTTATTTATTTATTTATTTATTTATTTATTTATTTATTTATTTATTTTTATTCCGCCCTCCCCGCAAGCGGGCTCAGGGCGGATAACAACCTTAAAATAATTTAAAAACGTTTCATATAAAACATATTAAAATAGCAGCACTCTTTTGCCTGGTGGCAACAATACAGCTAATAACTAATGATACAGCAGTACAACTGGATATAGCAGCACAGTAACAGCAGCTGAAAAACAAACAGTGGTGGGCAACTTTCACAGGGAGGGGGGTAGATGTTGCCAGCGTAGGCCCAACCTCAGCCATGAGCCTGGCGGAACAACTCTGTCTTACAGGCCCGGGTGGAAAGATAGTAAATCCTGCTGGCCCTGGTCTCAGTAGACAGAGCATTCCACCAGGTAGGAGCCAGGACTGAAAAAGCCCTGGCTCTAGTCGAGGCGAGGCAGGCCTCCTTGGGGCCAGGGACTAACAGTTGTTTTCCTCCCAATCGGAGGGTCCTCCAGGGAATATACAGGGAGAGACAGTTCCTCAAGTATGCTGGCCCCAGGCCGCACAAGGCCTTATAGGTCAATACCAGAACCTTGAACCTGATCCAATACTCCACCAACAACCAATGCAGCTTGCGTAGTATTGGTGTAATATGCGCCCTATTTGGTGTTTTCATAATGATGTGCGCCGCTGCATTTTGCACCAGCTGCAATCTCCGGGTCAGGCTCAAGGGTAGGCCCGCATAGAGTGAGTTACAGTAGTCTAACCTAGCGATGACCATTGCCTGGATCACTGTAGTTAAGTCACAGGTAGAATGGTAGGGGACAAGTTGCCTGGTCTGCCACAGATGGAAAAAAGACCTGACAACCACTGTGACCTGTGCCTCCATTTTCAGGGAGGCATCCAGGATCACCCCCAGACTGACCCTCGGAACTGGCACAAACTCTGCCCCATCAAGGGCCGGGAGCCGGAGTCCCAAACCCAGTCCCCCATGGCTCAAGTACAGGACCTCCATCTTTGTTGGGTTCAGTTTCAGTCGACTCTGTTTCAACCAATCAGTCACGGCTGTAAACGCATGTTCCAGGACATCTGGGGCTGAGTCGGGCCAGCTGTCCATCATCAGATACAGCTGTGTGTCATCTGCACACTGATGACACCCAAGCCTGAAACTTTGCACCAACTGGGCAAGGGGGCGCATGTAGATGTTAAACAATAAAGGGGAGAGTATTGCCCCCTGTGGGACCCTGCAAACCAATGGGGGATGGGGTGACAATTTCTCCCCAAGCATCACCCTCTGTCCCCGACCATGGAGAAAAAAGACAAGCCACTGTAAGGCAGTCCCTCGTATCCCCACATTGGCGAGGCAGTGGGTCAGAAGATCGTAATTGACTGTGTCAAACGTTGCTGACAAATCTAATATCAGCAGCGCCGAACCGCCTCGATCCAGGTGTCTGCAAAGGTCATCCAAGAGGGCGACCAGCAGCGTATTCATCCCATGTCCTTGCTGGAACCCGGACTGAAAAGGATCTAGGGCCAAGACATCCTTCAGGAAACCCTGTATCTGTTCCACTGCTGTCTGCTCAATCACCTTTCCCAGAAATGGGAGGTTCGAAACTGGGTGATAATTGACCAGGTCAGTAGAGTCCAGTGATGGTTTCTTCAAGTGAGGTCTTACCATGGCTTACCACGGCTAACTCCTCTGCATCTATAAGCAGAGTATGAACATTTTCCTTGTTTTGGTTATTCTAATTAGATAAGTAAGACTTCAACCTTGAATTCATTCTTTCCCCAAGAGACTATCAGATATATGGCTTCAGCTTCTCAAATGTTTGAGAAGTGTCTTGAATTCTGGTGTCTTGATTCTTTGTGAAATTATTGGCTGAAAGGGGTATGAACTGAAACACAGAGTAGTTTAAAATAAATCCTCTTTCAAAAACGTGCCATTTGGTAATTTTTAAAAATAAAACTGCCCGTGAAAAGTTCTAGAAAATCAATAGGGGAAATTTGTTTTCTTTCCTGCAGAAAATATGTAATGCTAGCTCCTTTTGCTTGTAGGCACTTACTGGCCCTCCTTCTGAATAAGTCATATACTATTCAGTTGGGACCAGTCCGTCTGACCACACCAGGGCCGTTTCCAGATGCGATATTTTGCGTTTTCCCTGCAAGATGGTGCGACGTTCCGGAGGCAGATATCTGGAAACGGCCCAGATATCATATGTTTTCATGCATTTGCTTTATAGGGGAATACATGTCAGTGTAGAGAATTAGTCATAGTTTCCAGTAGATCACATACTTTGAGGTAAACCTGGGTTCTTTTATCATATAATATCTTCAAGTCCAATGACACTTTAAAGACCGACATTTATTCCAGTGTGAGTTTAGTGAGTCAGAGCTCACTTCCTGAGATTCAATGAAAACAAAATCAAGTGGCATGCCATTTGAATATTGAAGGGTTACTTTCCAGGAACTCCGTCATTCATTAGTGTAGTGGTTAGACTTATTGAACTAGGATCTGGGAGACCCAGGTTCAAATCCCCACTCTGCCATGTAAGTTTACTGGCCAGTCACACACACTCAGCCCAATGGACCTTCTTAAATGGTTGTTGTGAGGATAAAATGAAAGAACTATATAAGCTGTTCTGGATCCCCATTGGGGATAAAGGTGGGGTATAAATGAAGTGAAATAAGTCCGAAAGTGACATAAGTGGCAGCCTTGAGAACTCTGCTTGTTGAACTCTGATGCTGTCATGGAAAGAGCAACTTCCTATACTCTCCTTCTGGACTTTGAACGGCTACAGCCTGCTCTGCTTCAAAAATGACTTTAGACAGGCTGATATTTTCACTGCTTAATGAGGAAAGGCAAAGAGAGTTTAAGGCTGTACACAGGCTCTTTGCTAGGAATTGCATATATTCAGAAACGAAGCAGTGGATCCTGTTTTCCCCAAGCAGGCCAGAACAGGCATAGCAATATATGGTACACAAGTTGCCTCTGTCTCACTGCTTCTTTCCCCCACTGTGCAGCCCTCTGCTGCTGCTCAGTTTGTGACAACTTTCCCACTAGCTGGTTGGGAGGAGGGAACTGGATTGCTTAAGGAATCATATTTTGCCTGCTTCTGATTTACAGTGAAAGTTGACATGGGAGTCAGCCTAAACCCCTTCTCTCATACAAACAGAAAATTTGGAATGTCATCGATGTTTATTCAGGATGACAGTATGTGTTATGTATGAAGTCGGCTTCAAGTGTTTACAAAATGCATACAAAAGAAGACTTGTTACCTTAGTACTAGGCATGTTAAAATACATGATGATAAAATGAACTGTGGATGCCAGAGTTTGGGATGCACGAGGGACGTGCCAGAGAGAAATCCTCTCCAAAAATACTTTATCACAGCATGGAAACGTCTTGGTTTCAATTGCTTGTGCTTTTCCATGACTAGAATGAAATTAATTGCACTAGAATCTATGCCATACAGACCAAAGTGATAGAAACCAGACAACTAAACGCCCACTCTCTCCCTCCGAGTACTTTAAGCTGCTGCCAGAAGATCTGGTGAGAAACTGAGGGCATTCTTTCATTGTTGTATTTGGATCTTCAGGGAAGCTCTGCGCAGAGAGGCATGTAGGAGGGTTTGGAGCAGAGGTCCAAACATTGTCTGTTCCTGGGGTGGTTGACATCCGCGACTTTACTGTTTGCATTGTTCACTGGTGTGTCCTGGTTTCACCACTAGGGGACACTTAAGATCCATTTTCAGAAAGTATTTTGAAAAATGCATTTTATTTTTATGTGCTGCTTGCAAGCTCTGCAGGACGTTTGGAAATGAACTTAACGGTTCATGCTTCAATCTTACCTGCCAACTATAGCCAAAGTATATTTAATATTGAAAACGTGTTTCATTTGACTAACAATAGCAGTTGATGGCCTTGAGATGTTTGGGATTATTTCTTTGAGAACGATTTGGTTCTGCCACAGAACAGTAAATGACCTTTCGATCATCAATACTGTCATGGTTGGGTATATATTCCATTGTTGGGGCACTGGGAATTTTTTTGCTGCTGCTGGTAGCCAAGCCACGTGGTCAATGGGAGATTGCTCTGTTCTTGTTGAACTCTGATTCTGATGAACTAGAATCTTACCGGTACTGTGCATTCTTAAAACATCTTCAACTCTTTACAAGGGGGAAAAGGAGAGAAAGATAAACAAAGTTTGCAGATTTAAAAAATACCTTGTATTTGGCTTCTTTTTAAATCGTTGGACTGATTTAAATGGAGCCAGAGACCAAGATGTTGGGATATTTAAACATTTTGATCAATTTCTATTGATCTCATCCATAGAGAAAATGTTGATGAGCTTTTGAGTGGGGGCCTGGCTGGGGTGGTTAGCATTTTTTTTTTTGCAAAGATAGGATGCCGATAGCCTCCATTAAAAAAAAAAAATCAAACCTCCAACCACTTCTGAACATAAGTTCCCTGGAACCATTAACTAGCTATTTTAACATCCTTGCTCCGAAATAGAATGCAAAGGGACACACCCTCTCACTCTGGGCCAGTAAATCTGGAGCGATGACCACTTGCTAGTTGTGTCCTTGGAGCAGAAAAAATAAAACTGTTACCACCACACTATCCCTGTTTACACAGAATACTAGCAACTCCACGTTAAGAAAATGCCAAAAGGTTCATCTAAACTGATGGGGGGGGGGGTGTCTACATTTATGTCAGACAAGCCTTTCGCCCAACGTACTCGTCATCACGGCAGCACTATGTGTTATTACTTCTTGTGGCGCATCACAATAGGGCCAGCGTGTGTTGAAGAAATAACTGTCTCGCCCCCTGTTCAGCCATCAAGCCAGCCTCCTTGCACGTGGGAAGAACTGCAACAAGTGAACAAAGCCCCCACGGAAAGTCGGGTCACCAAAGCAGACGTCTTTGCAGCCCAAACTACAGCCGCCTAACCCAAGCTGTGAAGCTTGCAAAGACGATTCTCGCAGTTTCCACCTTTCCGCAGTAGAGACCCGAGGAAGGCTGCAGAGGGCGCCGCCGCCTTCGCAAAGGAGGAGGGCGGTCTTGCGCCCCCCGGAGGCGCAACCACCTTACATCGCCAGCCGCAACATTTCAAGGGGATTCTTCTCTGATTAACTCTCTGTTGTTTTTTTGTGTCCAGAACATAAGCCAAGCCCGGAGCACCCCCAGCAGGCAAGAAGACGACGCATGGTGGCACATGGAGTCAGGAAAGGTCGTGCTCGTGCATTGTCTGCAGCAGCTCCATAGCAACCCAGCTTCGCTGTGAGACCACACAAAACTGACCCACAGCCAAGTTCGCTGCAAGTCGTGCGCGTCAAAGCCCGTTTTTTTTACTTGCAGCCTCTGCCCGACGAAGGAAGCTGCTGGGGGAAATGCGCCTGTAAATCGCGCTCTGGGGTTGAGCGCGTGTTGTAAACCCCGGGCGACCACGGACTCCACAGAAGCAGAGCGCGCAGCCTCACCATGCGAGAGAAGAGGCTGACCACCGGTACGTACCGAGGCGGCAGGTTACTGGAGAGGCTCGGATGCCCTCAAGAGAGGGAAGGAAACTGCCCGGCTGAAAAATCTCCGGGCAAAATCCCACTTCCTCATTAAGCACGTGTCTGCTTGAAAACAGGCCCTTTCTGCTTTCACACACACCGAATAATGCGCTTTCAGTGCACTTTACAACTGATTTTACTGTGCGGAACTGTAAACGATCACTAAAAGTGCATTGGAAGTGGATTGTGTCAGGTAGGTAACTGTCTTGGTTTGTAGTCGAACTGGATTTGAGTCTAGGGCAGCGCGGAATCCAGGGTTGGCCACGCCCGGGCCAACCCTTGGCTCACTTTGGTGACGTCATCACGCAGGATGGATGGAGGCAGCGTGTGGGGCTGAGAAGCTGCCCGCCCCATTCGCCTCCCCACAGGCGTATTGCACGGGCGGCCTCGCAGCCCCCCCCCCGCGCTGCTTTTGCCTGTTCCGCAGGACGGGGCAGCCGGCTTGCCGCGCACCCCCTGCCCTTGAGGGCAGGCGAAAGCAGCGCGGGGAGCTGCGAGGCTGCCCGCGGCATTCGCCTCCCCACAGGACAGGAGGTGGCAGGCTTCCCAAATCTCCAGGAATTTCCCAACCTCAGGTAGGGTTCCTGGGTGCCTGCCAGTGGTAGGCAAACTCCCAGGGGTTTGCCCTGTTGCCCACCAATCTGCCAGCAATTGGTGGGAGGTGGCAAGCCCCCCGGAGGTTGCTCACCACCAGCAGGCATCCTGGGGACATGCATAGTGCATACCCTCCCGGGGGGGGGGCACAACAGTGTCATTTCCAGAAGTGATGTCATCACACAAGCACTGGAGCACTCGTGCTCAAGGTAAATACTATGCCCCCACCCCCCCAGGCAGGAGGGTATAGGGATCTGGCAACCTTGAGGGGAGCCACATTCAATTACCCTAAACATAGTTCATTTAATTAAACCTCAGTTTCATATACAAGCCATTATCTTTCCAACTTAGTTTTATGTTTATAATGTCAGGAGCTATGTACCTGATGTCTGTTGCAAAGGAGAGCAAAATGAACGCTGTAAATCATTTTGTACTCTTCAGTATCAGTGATAAACAGTAGCAAACATTGTGTATCATGGTCCAGCACAGAATAAAGGATGCTGATTGGACTGGACTTTGACATACGTGCCCATTGATCTATGAAGTGGGAGGGGCTGTGGCCCTGTGGCCGAACAACTGCTTTGCATGCGGAAGGTCCCAGGTTAAAACCCCAGGATTTCCAATCAGAAGTATCAAGTAGTAGGTAATGAGAAAGATCTATACCTGATACCCTGCCAGTCAAAGCAAACAATGGTCTGACTCAGTATAAAGCAGAACTTCATGTGTTTATAGCATGCTGTTTCTCTTATCAAACACCAGGCCCATTTATAAGTTATCCTCTTAATGAGATAGTATCTCCCAGTCACCTTCTGTTGCCGGTTCCAAGAAAGAAAGGCTCCACTCTTTCACCATCCAGGACGTGAAGGCACTCTTCCTAGGATTGTCTTTAAAGCAGCTGCTTGGGATTCTGACTCTATAGATTGTGCTTAATTATCAAAATGAGAGATGGTTGGCCTGAAATCTACCTGGAATTCAGGCCCAGCCCATAAACTCTTACCCTTAATCGAATAAATGTGGGAATTGCTTGTAATTATTTGATAAGCTCACTGTTCTGTCCAAATTCCCTTCATTACTCCACATGTTCCAAGCCTGGTTCCCAGTTCAAACTGGCCTAGTCTGTGAATCAGGCAAGCCAAATCTCTTTGACTTAAGATACTGCTACACATAGTAAGTACATATTTAATTGCCAAAGATGAAAACACAGCTTAAGTGCTGTAGGCAACAAGCAAATGCTGTTTTTACAAGGAATGTTTAAATCTATATTTAGCATTTCTGCATATCTGTAATGGCAAAAGGAAAAAGCACAGGCTAAAATTCATTTTCAAGTAAAGGGTGTTTTGACATGTGATATTACCCAAGTACTTTTTAGCCTCTTGCATTATTTGTGCACACATGCAAACTTTGTTAATGAGGCACAGACAGGAGGAAAGTGCCAATCTAAACTCAAACATATATTCTAACCAATGTGTGTTTTATATTCAAAAATACAGATGAGGAAAAGGCAGAAATTGGTATAATCGGAGCTTGTGGAAATGACCTTACAATGAAAGCGTTCTCTCTCTTGCTTTTTTTATTCTGCATTATCATCAGGCAAATTCATTCCAGCTTAGAAAACACTTCTTAGCATCACTTACAGATATATAAAGTAGCCTTTTACCTAGTCAAACCAGTGACATATGGCTGCTGATTGATGAGGCCTGGTTCACACATGCAGGAGAATGAGGTGGCCGTGGGAGAGAACTGAGGTGGTAGAATGAGCTGAATGAAATCAAGCTCTACATACTGAAATCTGATATTGAATAGTCCTTTAATGTATGAAATTGTTAAGAGTGTTGGACTAGGACCTGGAAGATGCGCCCCCCCCCGACTATAAGTAAGTTAGGGTACACCAAACCATAATCTAAAACCCTGATTTGAAATTGATTTATATTTTTAACTATGGTTATGTGTGATGTACAAATATGGGCATCCTGGCTTGTTGTCCAGTGCTTCCCTCAACCCAGGCCAGGATGCCATTTGGGTCTCTGAGGAGAAGAACAGAGGTAATGAAACCAGCCTTTGTCAAGGTAAACCAGGATTTGAATGTGTGAACTGAATCTTGGATTCCTAAACTAACAGTAGTGAAAATCATGGTTCTGTTGTGTGGGAACTGAACCATCAACATTACTCAAAGCTAGTCAGTGTGGCAGAAAGTGTTGCTAGTTCTGGGTTGGGAAATTCCTGGAGGGTCACAGGGAGGAGCCTGAGGAGGGCGGGCTTTGGAGAGGGGAAGGACCTCAGTAGGGTATAATACCACGAAGCCCACCCTCCAAAGCTTATTTTCTCTAAGGGAACTGATCTCTATAGTCTGGAAAGCCAGTGTAATATCATGAGATCTCCAGGCCCCATCTGGAGGTTGGCAGCCCTGCTAGAATCAGAGGAAGGCCTTGTTCCAAGTCCAACTTTTTATCTATTGGATTGCATTGACTTTCAAGAGCATTTCCGTGACAGGTTTTCCTGGGGCTGATTGTACTGGGACTAATAACTGGGACTTTTGCAGGACGAGAAATAGATTAGGAAGATAGATCCAGAGGAGTTAGCCGTGTTAGTCTGTAGTAGCAAAATCAAAAAGAGTCCAGTAGCACCTTTAAGACTAACCAATTTTATTGTAGCATAAGCTTTCGAGAATCAAGTTCTCTGACGAAGAGAACTTGTTTCTCGAAAACTTATGCTGCAATAAAATTGGTTAGTCTTAAAGGTGCTACTGGACTCTTTTAGATTAGGAAGAAAGGGCTAAAAACATATATGTGCTGTAGCCCTGACCCAAATCCCTCTGTCAGGCGTGTACGCCGTGACCAGATCCAAATCACATCCTTGTGGCTGCTTTTTAAGGTTAAAGTAAATGCCAGGAGATCCAGTCATGAATCCCCAAGACGTTGAGCTGTTTCATTTCATTTCATTTATTTAAAACATTTTAATGGTGCCTGCCACCTAACCCCTAAACTAGGGTCCATAAGGTGACAATCAAAACAGCTTTTAAAAATACATGTTATAAAACCAATTAAACAAAACACATGAACAAAAGACAGAAACAGTTATGTTTGGCCCTGATAAGTTAAGTAGGAAATTAATGTAGGGGGGGGGGGAACATCCTGAGAAGAGCTTCTTCGGTGGTGGTACTTTTACCTTTGAATATCTTCCCAATAGAATTCTGCTTATTTTACTCTCATTTAGCAAACCAATAAAATAGGCATTCTGTGGTATATATTTTTTACTGTTTTGCTGTTGCTCTATTATGCATCTGTGAATGGGCTCTTTTTAGAATGTTTGTATCGTTCTCAGCATTTATGATATACCTGTTGATCCTAGTGATTAATGTTTTAATACTCTTATTGCTATACATTACTTTGAAATGTATAATGCTACTGATAAAATAAATGGGAAATACTTAAGCTGAATAACTTTTCATGGTTTCTTTTTTGTTTTTGTTTTAGTGCCTCCCAGTATCAGAGAAAATGAGTTTGTAAGTAACTTATTGTTCCGTCATGAGAGGAAGCAGGTAGTTGTTAAAAACTTAAACAGTAAACTATGTGATTGACAGTTGTGTGCCTGCCATTTAATATCTTTTTTTAACCTTTTTGCTGTTTTTCATTTTCCACTAACAAATGTACTTTTTAAATAAAAGCTTGTTTCACAAGAAGATATAAACTAGGCAGGCATAGAAATCAAATGGGACTGTTTTTATCTACACATTGTTTACATGTTACAAGAATCTGTATCTTTGCAGGGCATAGGTCTCAAGGGACCAAGTGTGGACAATCACCACACAAAAATTGCTATATCCAACCTTTGCTCTGCTATCCAAGAACAACAGCACAGAACGCTTTACAAAAATGTTGCTTTGCTCAGATGCACTTCAAGGCTCAGAAAGAATACACTGAATGATTTATGAACCTAAGGTTCACCCACTTTGTTGATAAATTACCTCCGTTGCAAAGAGTCAAGAGGAGCTCCCTGTAGCACTGCTAAAGCTAATCCAGAATATACTACATGGTGTACCTACAAAAGGGCCAAATCACTTAATCATAAAACTTCTGGTACATATTTCCCAAGGAGAAAAAAAGAAAGATGAATAAAAAAAGCTTGAGGCAATAGGGAAGAGAAGTGATCTCAGCTGCTGCCAAGGTCACGAGGTAACATATATCCTAAACAGAGATGCCTAGAACTGCCTCCTTCGCTGCAGTTCAAGATTCCTCCTCCTCTGGCTTCAGCTTGTTGTCCCAGTAGTTTGCTTTCTAGTCTGGGGTGTTCTGGATCTTTTAAATCTCCAGAGCAGTCCAGGATCTTCAGATGTTTAAACACAAAAGAAATGAAAGCTCAGTCAGCCTCTCTCATAGAGAAATTTAGTTATTCCAGGTTGATTACTGATTAAAAAGGGCCGTTTTCACACTGTCTATAAATCACAAGAGACTCACGGAAGGCTGCCGGCTTTCTTGTGTGATTTTTGACGTCATCTGTTTACAAAACGCCACAAACAGTGATTTACGGCGTTTTGTAATCGGATGGTGTTAAAAATTGCAGGAGGAAGCCGGCAGCCTTCCGTGAGTCTCGCGCGATTTATAGACAGTGTGAAAACGGCCATTGTTTAGGCTGATTTTTTGCCTCCCTTTCACTTCATGTTTAATACTCCTGATTTTTGTTTTTTACCTCTATGTTGCTTTCACATTGTTTTATTGAACCATGCCCAATTACTTAGTCTCTATGGCTGTCCCTTCTCTTCTGCCAGGGCTTCCTCCTGCACCTTAATGGCTGCAAAACAGACAGAAGTTCAACATGTGTTCAACCAGCAGTGCACCTACAAGCTATGGAAAGACTTCTCTTGTTCTATCATACAGTTGTTTAAAACAGACCTTTCCACTTGCACAAGACCTTCTTCTATAAGAACGTTCAGGAAGCCCCCCTCCCATTGATCTTCATTCAAAAAAAGATGTTAATTTTTAGCAATATCTAGAGACTAAAGCTAAATACATTTTAAAGTAGAGTTTTCAGTAAGACTTCATTACTAAACACGTAATTACTTGGATATAAATTTTAGTGAATCATATAACTTCTGACTAAATATGTTTAGAATTAAGGGAAATATGGAGATGACATTTCTTGGTTGGTATAGCGGAATAGCTAAAAGATAATGATCTGTGATTCATGATCACAGTTTAAATGTTGCCTTTGCCACAGACTTGAACAATGGCCTTAAGCAAGCTGCTTTTTCTGAGTACCTCATATAATAATAATAATAACAACAACAACAGCAACAACAATAACAATAATAATATTGGATTTATATACCGCCCTTCAGGACAACAACATCCATTCAAAGCAGTTTACAAAGTACGTTATTCTTACCCCCATGACAATCACCCTGTGAGGCAGGTGGGACTGAGAGAGCTCTGAGAGAGCTCTGACTGCAAGGTGACATCAGGGGCAGCTATACCAAGATTCTGTACCTGCTTAAATGTAGTAAGAATAATACTTACTTCCATATCTTTGTAAGGCATAGGTAGCATTACAGAAGACGCTCTAAAGAAGGGGTTTGTAGTATAGAGCTGTAGAGGCAAGTTTGGCTCCGTATGGAACTAAATGTGGCTCTTTAAAAGTCAAATGTGTAAGTTAAGTTGGAGGAATGGTTCCAGTTCTAGAATAACCAGATATAAACTGAATGGCAGGCAAAGATCTTTATAGAGCTAACGGGATTCTTAGAGATGCTTTACAAAAAGGGAAATGATAGTATTGAACAGTTGCAACTTGCCAATAATCCAAGGGCAAACCATGCACAGACTTATTCCTATGCACTAAAACAATCATGCACAGTCTCCTTATGTATATGATTACTTATTGGGAGAGCTTGTGTATTCCACTTCCTAATAAAGCATTTTCAACAACCAGTGTTGGGGCTGCAGAAATGTTGTGGATTACTAATAAATATGTCACTTATCAGTAACAATTGAGGGACCCACAAGGACTCGTGGGGGGCATTTCCCCCACCCCTACTATTTCCTCTTTCTTTTCTCTGAAAGCCCACATAGGCATAGCCTATCATTTTCCCTGCCCCTTCTTTCCTTCCCACCAACCAGCCAACCTACAAATGTTGTTAGTCTTATAGGTGCTACTGGACTGTTGCTTTTTTCAACAGCTAGCCTACATTCTCTCTCTCTCTCTCTCTCTCTCTCTCTCTCTCCCTCTCTCTCCCCAGTTTTTCCTCCTTCCGTACCCCTGGCATCATTTTCTTGGACAGTGCTGCACTGCCAGGCTAGGCTCAGTTGCATGGTAAGGAGCCCAGTAGGTCTTGTGAGAACCACCTCAATTCCCCTTTATCCATTTCCACATACTATTTCCTCTTTCTGTCTTCCTGGCAGCCCCATATCATCACCTTTTTCTGCTTCCTGCTCTCCTTCACCCACCCATCAACCTTTTATCTGACCCCACTTCAGCTATATTTATTATTTATTTAACTATATATCCTGCCTTTCTCCCCAATGTGGACTCAAAGCAGCTTATGTCATTATCTTCCATTTTATCATCACAACAATGCTGTGAGATGGGTTAGGTTGAGAGTATGTGACTGGCCCAAGGGCACCCAGCAAGCTTCTATGGCAGATTGGGGATTTGGACTTGGGTCTCCCAGAGGCTAGTCTGAAACTCCAACCACTATACACGCCAGCTTTTATAGGATGGCGGCTGTTGAATAGTAGCAAGCAACCAGTCCTGGATGAGTCATGAAAGTTGCATGGTATCAAGTCACTGGTTGCTACCAGGTCTGGCCCTGATGAGTCTTCCTTCAAAGACCAAAACAAACCTGTAAATGGCCCTGCCCCTGCCCCTGTCTTTTACTGACTGAAACCAGGATTGGAAGCTAGCAATATTGTTCTGGTTGCCTAGCAACAGCCACTGATGGCACTTATTTCTTAAAGCTACATTTTGCTATCATTTTGGAGGGTTTTAACCCCCTCATAAGTATTTTTTTTTAAAGATTTCATATTTTTCTGTAAGCCTGGGGCTTTTCTTAGGTTTGTAGAAAGTTGTCTAATTTCCATGGTACCAGTCTCTGGATTTAGGTACCTACAGATGTGGCCATATTGAGGCTTAGGTATATTGCTGATAATTTTAAGCTGTATGTTTTTCAGTTATGCAAATTGGCTTTCTTGTATTGCCCCTTTCTTGATCTCTTGCTCTGAATTTTGTTGTAGTTAAGAACAACCAGTGGTACATCTAGTCCAGCATCTTGTCTCACACAGTGGCCAACTTTGGAGGGCCAACAACAGGGCATAGAGGCTGAGGTCTCCTGGCACTAGTATTCAGAGGTTCATTGCCTCTAAATGTGGAGGTTCCCTTTAGTCACCAAACTATTGATAAGACCTATCTTCAATGACTCTGTCTAATCCCCTTTGAAAGCTGTCTGTGCCCATGGCCTTCGCTACATCCTCTGGCAGTGGATTGCAAACTGTAAAGTCCTAGACTCTTCAGCCTTGCCTCATAGGAAAGAAGTTCCATCCCTCAGCCATTTCTGTTGATCTCTTCTGCCCTTTATCCAGGTCTGCAGTGTCCCTTTGGAGATAAAGTGACCAGAATTGCACACAGTATTCCAAATGAGGTCACACCATAGATTTATACAGGGGTATTATAATATTGTCTGTTTTATTTTCAGTTCATTCCCTAATAATCCTGAGCACAGAGTTCGCTGTTTTCACTGCTGTGGCACACTGAGTTGACATGTTCATTGAGTTAGTATCCTTAATTACAAAGGATTGCTAACCTCATCCAAAAGAATATTCTTTCTTTCTTTGAAGATTTGAGTTAGGCCATTTCTCTGAATGGGCTAAATGGGAGAATCTGCCATGCCCATTATTAGCAGCAACATTGCCTATGTTGCACAGTATGGTGGCATCTGGTTGCCAAAATGGGGAGAGCTGCAAAAGGTGCCATTTTGTGGGTCATGTTTCGAAGCTCTATTCTATTGGATGAGGGTTCAAGATACAATAGAAGATTTAAAAAATAGGTATGCAGCAAATTGGCCGCCCTTACTATGAAAAAGCAGTATTCCTATTCAACCACATGACACAGCTTTGTGTGTTTTTGACTCCCAGGAAGATTACCTAGCAACCGATGACATCCTTGTAGACTTCTTTAATGAATTCTTGAGCCTTCCAGTAAGTATTTTGGCCCAAACTTTTCAAATGCTTATTCTGCATTTTAAGAAAACAGTGATTTGCGACATTGTATAGGATAGATGTTAACAACTGTGTCCTTAAAAAGTAGAATAGGTTATTTGTGCAACCGCTCCAGCTTGCCTCCGTGTCACTGTGGATACAAAGCCACACATCTGAGGCATTTGCCCTTGAAACTCACGGAAAACAAAATCTGGTGTTAACTGTGTGAGACAAATTATCTCATACAGAAGACCCCAGAGGTTTTTTAGGCTGAGAGAATAATGCGGCACTCCATGCCAAAGCACCAAAATGAAGTGTCTGTTGAGAAATCCTGATCTCATCATAATTTGATTTTCTCAGGAGAATTTTCTCTCCTCGGCACAATTACAATGTGAACATTTTCTATTTCCACTTTGACTCTGCTGCTACTCATTCAGTATTCAGTTATTCAGTAAGAATGTGACACCCCTGTTAAAAACACTATTATGATTTTGGCCTTTTATTTTTTGTTTGTGACTGTGCTGCTGTTGCCTAGAAACGGGACCCAGGTGTATGTAGGCAAGAGGTTAAATTAAAGAGTAGCATATGACTTGGTGTTACCAACTGCAGGAAACATGGATGAAGGATTGTTTCTCTTTTGATTTATAGAACTTAATTCAGCTAATGTACATTGACACTGGAATGAGATGTCATGGAAGTCTCAAGGATGCCGCCAAAAACAACAGCCCCGCATCTCCCCCTTTTCTCTTCCCCACTGATGTTTAATAATACCAAACATCTGATATTACGTTACTGCCTTGCACATATGCTTGCCCCACAAAACAAGAGTTTGCTTTGGAACCCATCTTGAATTATTTTTTATATTTTTAACCCCTCCCCCCACTTCCTCAAAGGTATTCACACTGGTAGACATATTTTCCCTCCCTCCTTTTCTCCCTCAGAACAGTTGCGTGAGGTAGATTAAACAGAAATAGTAAGTGGTCTTTCAGTGAGCTTCATGGCTAAGGTGGTTTTTGGACAGAAGTTTCATTTAGTCCAACATGCTAACCATACTGCCTTACACATGTCTTATGATATGGGATAATTCTAGGAAATATTAAAAAGAGGGTGCCTGAGCATGTGTATAATTTCTTTCAATCACCACTAAATGCAAGCAGCCCGTACACATCTTGGGTTAGAGACAGCAGATTTTCCAAAAGTATGTGATCTCCAAACAGATTTGATCTCCAGCATCATTCTCATTTAGAAATTAATCACGGACCCCTCAGAAATGGGCTTCTGAGTGAAGGCCTCAGCACATTTGTATGTCAGGGGCAAATGTAGGATGCTGGTTGAAACTCCCCCCACCCCAGAAGTAAGACTAATGTCTACAAAACTTTATTCCAGTATATATCAGGTCATCTTTAAGGTGCTACAAGATAAATCAGATCTGTTTTCCCTGAATGTTAAATGTTCTTATAGTATTCATAATTAATGGAAATTCCATTTAGAGATTCCCATATCCAGCAATAGACTTTTACATTGTTGCCCGTAAAGATTTATCCCCTCATGAGTGACACTTTCTTCTTTGAATGCTCAATTCACCTCTTGGTGGAGAAGACAGAGACTTGAAGTGCAATTTTAAGAACCTTTTCTTGGAATTAAGTCCCCTTGAGTAAGATTCTGAGTGGACCTGCTTAGGATTGCTCTGTTGGACTCAGTCCCTGCCCCCACCTCTCAAACCTGTGATCTACTGTTACTGTTACTGTGTATTGTTGAAGGCTTTCACAGCCGGAGAACGATGGTTGTTGTGGGTTTTCCGGGCTGTATTGCCGTATTGTGGCTGTGGCTGCCATCTTCATGCCAGCCACAGCTGCTGGCGAAACGTCAGGAACTACAATGCCAAGACCACGGCAATACAGCCCGGAAAATCCACAACAACCATTGTTACTGTTACTGTTACTACAATCATTTTCAGTAGTCTGTGTGCAGTGCTGTAGGATGTGACCTTTCCCCTACTGCCCCACTATGCCCTATTTGTATGTGTGAGGCCCAATTTAGATGGGTGAGCTACACACAGAAGCCAGTTGGACTGCGGCATGTGCCTTTGATTAACGTGACTAATCACACTGGAGAAGTCATTGGTTTCCATTCCATTCCTATATATATACCTTGTAATGACTGGTGGTCAAACATTCAAAATGACAATACAATTTATATTTAAAACATTGTTATTGGCATCAGTTTTACTGCATTAAAGGGTCCAGATGTTTTCAATTTATCTAATTGGAATACCTATTGGAAAACGGGTCCTAGAGCTCCATTGCTAGGGGCTGAATTAAAAATAGATACAAGTGATTAATTAATGTTATCCTTGGTTAGTTTTCTATGTAAATATTACAGAACTGAAATTTTCTGGTGTCTGTTCAAATAGTTCCAGATTTTGGAATTTATGTGCTTCATTTGCATGCTCATATTCGCTAACAAGGGTTCAGTGATTTGGAATTAGAAGTTCATTCTATCCACATTTAAATCTGTACATATTGCGAAAGCTGCAGGGTTTTTTCAAAGTCAAGAAATGTTTGTGAACCCTTCCATAACATCTCATTCCTGTGTCAGCATATGTTACACTCAAGTATCTCACCTCAGTATGTTATGTTCGGAATGGATCAGAAACAATTTTGTATGTCTTAAATACAGAAATTTTACAAATAGTCAACAGAGTTTCAAGAAGTATGGATAATAATAACATAATAATAACATTTGATTTATATACCGCTCTTGAGGACAACTTAACACCCACTCAGAGTGGTTTACAAAGTTTGTTATTATTATCCTCACCACAATCACCCTGTGAGGTGGGTGGGGGTTGAGATAGCTCCTTTAACCAGTACACCAAACTGGGATATTGTTATTATTAAAAAAGAAGAAGATAATCAGATCTTCACTGTTCTGAGATTCTTTACATGATGAAGCTCATTGGGTGACTAGTCAATCCCTTTCAGCCTAACCCACCTCACAGGATGGTTGTGTGAGGATAAAACGGGAGAACCATAGCTTGGATCCTCTGGAGCTTTTCTGTGGAAAGAAGGATTTCTGCCGGAAGTGGGCAACTTTCCCCCCTCCCTGTCCCTGCTGCTGCTTAAAATGCCCCCTCAAATGCTGCATCTGGACATTTAGGGATATTATTTCTCAGGGAATGTTGGCTGTAGTTGGAAGCGAGAAGCAGCTCTGTGGGCAAAAATCCTACACAGAGAAAAGCTCTGGTGGATCTAAGCTGATGTAAGCCTCCCTGAGCATCTTGGTGGAAAGGTGGATAAATGCGAGACGGCTCTGATGGAAATTAATTGGGAAGAGACAAGAAGGCATGAATAGGTATAAATGTTTTGTGCATGAGTGCATAGGAGCTTAGAGGACAACTTAAACGTATGAAGTTGCCTTATACTAAATCAGACCAGAGCTTTTTTTCTGGGAAAAGAGGTGGTGGAACTCAGTGGGTTGCCAGCACAGGGAGCAACTCTTGGCGGGAGGTGGTGCCCCTGGTACCACATGTGCATGCGCAAAGTGCACGCATGTTCCCAGGGCCAATAATGTCACTTTGGGTCAGCTGGAACAAGGGGGGAGTTTTTAAAAGTTTAAATCACCCTCAGCGAAAATGGTCACATGGTTGGTGGCCCCGCCCCCTGATCTCCAGACAGAGGAGAGTTTAGATTGCCCTCTTCTCCAGCAGCGCAGAGGGTAATCTAAACTCCCCTCTGTCTGGAGATCAGGGGGTGGGGCCACCAGCCATGTGACCATTTTCAAGAGGTTCCGGAATTCCGTTCCACCGTGTTCCAGCTGAAAAAAGCCCTGAATCAGACCATCCGTCTATCAAAGTCCGTATGGTCTGCTTGGACTGGAAGTGGCTCCCCTGGGTCTCCGGCAGAGGTCTTCTACTGCTTCCTTAATCATTTTAACTAGTGCCAGAGATTGAACCTGGGACCTGAGCCAAGTCCCTTTCCCAAGTTTGTAGTTTGAGATACATACTGAAGATTTATCAAGCTCAAAAAAAAGGTGTGCAATTTTGGAAAATTAGGAAAAATAATGCAGCCTTCCGCTGAATTTGGAGAGTGAAAGTAAAATTAAGAATTATAAACCAATCCCTAAAATAGATAATTTTACTCAAACAATACAGTACTGTAACTGTTGTTGATCTTGCTCTTTTAAACTTTTTAATAGGCTTTTTCAGAACCAATAAAATTTAATCCTAATTACGGAGTTTTTGAAGTTGTTAATGATGATCCTCAGCATTTGGAAGATCAGCTGAAAAAGATGTTAAGAGAACAGAAACCACGGAATCCCATTTATGATGTTACAAGACCAAAGTCAGATGCTCCAGTTTTTAAAGACACTTGCCCTCCCCCTCAAGACTTAAATTTTGACCCAAATTATGTAGCTAAGGTAAGAATTTGTTTTGTAACTGTCTTCTTCTGTTGTTATTCCATACTTAAGTAGCATTTTTATGATGTGGAGTGTTGTATACACCAGCACTACCAGAGCTGGATCTAATTTTAAGTAGGACTGCAATGTTTATTTGATTAATTGGTTACAAACTTATGATGAAGGATAAAGATGGCTTCAGTTGTGGGTAGGCGATTTTTATCTATATCTTTTATCTATGGATAGATTAATAGATAGGTGGGTAGCTGACCTAGTCTTAAAAAAATAGCATTGCTCCAGTCTCACACTAAAAAGAATACTTTTTATCAGAATGATCATTTTATTCATATGCATATGGAAGCAAAACACTCAGGGATCAGGAGGAATCCCTTCATCCCAGGTTGAGGAGCTGCCACCATTTTTGTCTAGCTTACCCTAAACTCAGTGACTGTGAAAATAAAGTCTCAAGTCGTATTGGATGCTAACTTGGAAGTCAGCCCTGCAAGGTAAAGCACTTGTTTGCTGATTTTCAGCAAAACAGTTATATGATAGCCTGGTCAATTGGACAAGGTGCTGGTTTCACATTGAAGCCCATGCCAATGTAACACCACTGGAGTTGCCAGGTCCCCTTACCCTCCTGCTTGTGAGGGTGGGGGACCCTGCCCTTACCTTTTCAATTCCCTTGCACATGCACATAGAGTGTGCTGGCTGCTGGTGCGATGACATTAGTTTCAGGAGTGACGTTATAGCACAGAGCATGGGAACCCTCCTATGGCTTGCACAATGATGTCACTCCCATTCAGGATTAAAGAATATTTTGTTTATTACAGTTTTGCATAAAAGATTAGCTGGTCAAAAAGTGTGCAAGACATGGTTGCCGGTCCCTCAGTGGAGGCAGAGGATTCCCTGCTCCCAGCCTCCTCCTCCTGCTATCACTCACCTGGCCAGTGGAGGAAAAGGCGTGGGAATGGAACTTCTGGGGCATCACTCCTGGGAGTGACATCATTGCACGGGCCCTGGGAGTGCTCCTGGGCTTCGTGCTGGGCAGATTCAGCCCATTTGGGGGCCCAAATTGGCCCGGCACAAAATCTGGGAGCACTCCTGGGGCCTGTGCATTGATTTCACTCCTGGAAGTGACATCATCGTGCTGTGTAGGGAGCACGTCCTGGGAGGCCTGTTCCTTTGCCTTTGCCCCCCTGCAGGCCAGGTGAGTGGTGGTGGGGGGAGGGGCTGAGAGTGAAGAATTCCCTGCCCCCACTGGGGAACCCGCAACCTTAAACACCACTCAGGATTAAAGAATATTTTGTTTATTACAGTTTTGCATAAAGATTAACTAGTCAAAAAGTGTGCAAAACATAGGGTTGCTGGTCCCCTGATGGGGGTGGAGGATCGCCCACTCGCAGCCTCCTCCCTCCGCAACCACTCACCTGGCTGGCAGAGGAAAAGATGCAGGAATGGGGTTCCTGGGGTGCGCTTCTGGCGCGGTATGACGTCACTCCTGTGAGTGAATATCTTCTCAAAGACCTAGGGAGTGCTCCCAGGCTTTGTGCTGGGCTGATTTGGCTTGGGCCCGAATTGGCCTGGCACAAAGCCTGGGAGCATTCCGAGGCCCGTAGGAAGACTCCAAAGGTAAGTGCCGAGTCCCCCTTCCTCCCGCTGGGAGGGTAAGGGGATCTGGCAACCCTATCAGGACAGGATGAATAAATTAATAAAGGCTGATTAAACCCAAGTTACTAAATATACCTGGCACAGTTCTTTGCCAACTATACAAAATGTTACCTTGCAAAGTTTATGCTGTAGCAAGCAACAAAGTTCCAACCAGAATACAGTGGTCCTGGGGCCAACTCTCTGTTGGAATGATGGTCCGAGAACAAAGATCCATAATGAAACTTCATTTTTATCCCATGTTGGGCAGCTACATGGGCATACTTTAAGAACCAATTAAGGCCTTGCTAGGACACATGGTCATGGCTCTGTGCAGTTGAGTCATGCTACACATCAGAGCAATTACCCTGAGCTGAGTTCTGATAAGGTTAACAACATGAAATGCAGGGGAGAAATCTTCCTCTGACCATTGGACCTTGGTGCCTGTATGACCTCACTTGCACCTGTATTCCACAAAACATGGCTGGTTATCCCTCTCTGAGTACTGCTTTGCTTTAGTTTCACTGAGTTACCTAGAATCTTTCCTTGGGCCCAGCCAGGCAGACTTGCCTTAGCATATACTTTCACCAAGAAGTAGGCCTGGTTCTTAACATCCTGCAACCTGAAATTTGGTTCAGATGAACATACAGATATTTTTGCACATTCCCCAACATTTGACATACTAAGGAAACAGATTTTAGCCTTTCCCACTATCGTGATCCAAAAGCCATAAGAAGCCTATTGCAACAGAATGGTCCTTCGTGTCTGTGAACTGCATTATGCAATCCATGGCCAATGTAATTTTTTTTTTTTGATGCACTGAGGCCTTGTTTAGAAAGATGCTTGCCTCTTCTCCTCTGCAGAAGTTCATGGGCCCTAAAAAAAAAACATTTCCCATGCCATGCTATAGGAAAGAATGAAGATTACTGAATAAGGGTACTTTTTGGATTTCACTCAGACTTTTGGGAACAATTTCATGCCGCTTAAAGTGGACTCAGACAAATCCTGTTGTCTTTGCTGTTTTCTCTATTGTTGCTGCCTCTGCTTAGGAGCCAAAACAAATCCAGTTTGTTTCTTTGCAAGTAATCTGTAATGGCAAACAAGCTTTCTTGAGTAACAGCTTCCGCACCCCTTCCAGTTCTCTCTGATGGTATGTAGCCACCAGAGAATATTGGTTGTGCGTCAGTTGGAGTAGGTAATTCCTCTTACCTCTTTTCTCCACCAGGCCTCTTCCACACCCGTGCAACAAGGTCTGCATGCCTAATGATGATGCTGTGCTCTCAAGTCACAGCTGACTTATGGCGACCCCTCCTGGGGTTTTTAAGGCAACAAATGAGCAGAGATGGTTTGCCATTGCCTTCCTCTGCATAACCATCCTGTTCTTCCTTGGTGGTCTCTTATGCAAGTACTAACCATGGCGCTTACCCTGCTTTGTTTCCAAGCCCTAATGAGCTCAGGCTAGCCTGGGCTATTCAGGCAGCTGCATGCCCCTTCAGGCTTTCCAAAGTCTTGCAAGATTGCCAGGGCAACCAAAAAATAGCCAAACATTTGCAAGGGGAAGGAATATCACAAGAGTTTGGAAAGCCCTGTAGGGCATGAGTGGCTTGGTGTGCTGGCTTTAAGGAAGCACAGGAGAACAAGGAGGTTGCTCCTGTTCTTAGGGAGGAGAAGAGAGGTGAGGTGGAGCAGAGACGAGGATGAGGAAGAAAAAACAGTAGCCTTAAATACTGGTTTTAGGAGACAAAATGCCTTGAGCTGCCACTGGCCTCAGCCAATCTGATTAGACTAATGTTTATTATTGTTCCAAGAAAGGGGAAGCTATTTTTCTAGACTGTCTCTCTACACAAGACATTTTACACTGGGATGCTCAAGTGTAGGGAGACGCAATGTTAGCTTAGGAAGTGTAGGGGAGGTGAAATTGACAGAGCCTTCAGGGAGGCAAATATGAAATTAACAAACCGTCTGAGGAGCAATCTCCCCCAGCTCTGTCCTTTTTAAACTACACTTCCTGGCTACGTTGCATCTCCCTACACTTGAGCATCCCTGGCCGTTTCCAGACGGCTCCCCGCCTCGCGAAACGTCGCGCGTCGTCGCGCGTCGTTGCGCAGAAAACGCGAAATATCGCGTTTTCTCGCGCGAGTTTTGCGCGACGTCGCGCAAAACTCACGCGAGAAAACGCGATATTTCGCGTTTTCTGCGCAACGACGCGCGACGACGCGCGACGTTTCGCGAGGCAGGGGGCCGTCTGGAAACGGCCCCTGTGTAAGATGTCTCATGTAGAGAGACTCTAAAACTAGTGTTTTTTAAACCAGCATTTTTCAAGGAGCTGTTTTCAGAGTGGCTTATTTGAAGAACCTCATGCCTGTCTGCTATAGAATCCCAGAATGTTACAGTGGATTCTGGGGCATGTTCTAGAGCGTACCATTGGTTCGTTCAGGACATAGATCACTGTTACCCACATAAATTTATTTCATTATAAAAACTTTAGACTGTTTTATTCCAGAAAGTATGCTGAGTGGTATATGGCAGAACTGTTAAAATTCACAGTGCTAAGAATAGCACATGGGAAAATAAAAAAAGTATAAAACACTATAATTGAAACAACAGAATGAATAATTATAAAGCACAGATAATACAATCAGATGACAAAAAAAACCCCCAGCACTGGAAGTGTGACCTAGAATACCCCTTCTGCTTCCTTTCGTGAGAAAGACGATTGGGAAGGATTGAGATGGGAAACAGTAATAAATTCTGTGCCGTTTCTGATCCCTGAAAAATTTCCAGGAGTCTTGGAAACACATAGAGAAAACTTCTAGCTCAAACTTCAAGCAAATATATTTGTTAATTTATGTGATAAATAGAAGTTAAGGAGGATTAATTTTAGGTTTTCTTTTCATAGTATCTGAATCGAGAGCAGGCCATTAACTGGGTTAAAAAAGAAAGATTTCCAGCGTTTCTAGAAAGTGATTGTTACTTTGAATACAGGTAACTACAACTTTTAATCAGAAAGTAGGTTTTAAAATGGTAAATGCTAAAAAAAACTTGATTTCAGACTTTTTCTTTTTGCCTCACTCACATAATTTTAATGACTTCTGCAAGTAATCATAATGAAACTAATGCTATTTTTATAGCTTCTCACTCTGTAATTTTTAAAGGCGGTAATAATTTATTGCCTGTACATGATGTTCCATACTTAATTATTACCAAACTTTACTGGTATGTATGTGTTTAATCAAATAATCTCTCCCACAGCATTCCCATATTTTACCAAAGCTATCTGCATATCTATATGCCTTTCTTAAAACCGGGGCTGCAATGAGTTGATTTGATTACAATATTTTGATCTGTTGAAAAAGTGTCCCTAATTAATCAAGCAGTAGATTTAAAAAAAAATTACTTTAATGTTAATTGTTAGTTTAGAAGAGGTATTTCCCTTCTAAGGAATGCTTCTTGCAAGATGATGCCTGCTGTGACACATCAGTGCATCTAAAAACAAAGGAATAATTTTCTTTCCAAACTATTTTATTAGTATGCAGATTTAATCAGTGGGCTGTATCTAGCCAGCCTTTTTGCTTCCAAATAAAGAATGAAGGGTTCTCTTTCACTTTCAAACTGTGCTACTGGGGATCTCCGAACCTGCATGGACAAAAGATGTGTGGGATGGGAAATGCGGTAAGGAAGGGACTTGGGCAAGATTGAATGAAAAGGCTGGCTGGGTCTAATCCAGACCAATCTATTCAAACATCAGTTTCAAGTCTTGGTTAAGAGTAAACTCTGTGGAACAAGAGTGGGGGGGGGGGACTTTGTGGAAGAGAAGGATGGGGGAGCCCCGGTCCCTCATCAAAGGGAATATGGGCTCCCTTCTCAGTCCTCAGGGGGCAGGCTGTAGCTCAATGGAAGAGCCTCTACTTTGTGGCAGAAGCTCCCAGATACAATCCTTAGCATTTCTTGTTAAAAAGACTTGGCAATAGGTGATGCGAAAGACCTTTTTCTACCTGAGGCCCTGGAAAGCAGCTGCTAGTCTGAGTAGACAGTACGGATCTTGATGGGCCAGCGTTCTGAGTCCATATAAGGCAGCTTCATGTGTGACCATCATGCAGGGCTTTTTTTCAGCTGGAACGCGGTGGAACGGAGTTCCGGAACCTCTTGAAAATGGTCATATGGCTGGTGGCCCCGCCCCCTGATCTCCAGACAGAGGGGAGTTTAGATTGCCCTCCGTGTCAAGCGGAGCGGAGGGCAATCTAAACTCCCCTCTGTCTGGAGATCAGGGGGCGGGGCCACCAGCCATGTGACCATTTTCTCCAAGAGCAACCCACTGAGTTCCATCACCTCTTTTCCCAGAAAAAAGGCCCTGCCATCATGTATATGTGACCTTAGATAAGGGATCTGGGAGTGTTACTTCGAGACCAACTCTAGGTGTTTTTTGCACATGAAGCTTGAGTTAGCTTTGGTTTAAATCTAGCAGTAATACTATTGTAAAATCTGTATTTGCTACAATGCAGATTTAAGTTCTGTTTTGCATTCTACCCTACGTTAATCGTATTAACATGGATTTTAAAAAACCCAATTAAGGTCACTTCTTTGTCACCCATCTGTAGGTTAGCTAAACTTATATCGCAAGTGGAATGGAGCAAAACTGGCATCAATTTTATTATAGATAAAAAATATTATCCTTGGTTCAAAAAAAGCCCACCACCATCTGAGGGCCCTGAAGAAGACGAAGATGACTTAATTATGAAAAAATTCTACGTCTCTCTTGGTCAGGTAAAACAAGCTCAGCTCAGTTGTTTGAGAATAGATGTATACTCATGGAATGGGATCTCCTTCTGTTATCTTCTTGTGCTTTGAAACAGTTGCAGGATAGGCCCCAAAATGTTGGGTATAGCTTTTCCCACTATCACGATAGAGTTAGGTGAAAAGCTTCATCTGTTGAGCTTTTTCTTGACAAGCAGATATTAAAGGAAAGAGAGCAACCCCCCCCCCCCGATGGTGTCATCCTCCTTATGGATTAGGGACATGGGTGTGGAAACATTTCTCACTGTTGGTCATGGTATATGAGCAGGGCTTTTTTTCTGGGGAAAGAGGTGATGGAACTCAGTTGGTTGTCCTCAGAGAAAATGGTCACATGGCTGGTGGCCCCGCCCCCGATCTCCAGACAGAAGAGAGTTTAGATTGCCCTCGGCGGTGTGGAGGGAAATCTAAATTCCCCTCTGTCTGAAGATCAGGGGGCGGGGCCACCAGCCATGTGACCATTTTCAAGAGGTTCCAGAACTCCGTTCCACTGTGTTCCAGCTGAAAAAAAGCCCTGTATATGAGTATGCAAGAACAAAGTTGAATATGAATATTCATGACACCTACAAAATATGGAATTGCATACAGAATATTGAAGGGCCTTTTCAGATCATCTTCACTCAGTGGAACTTTGACATACTGCCAGAGGAGGAGCAAGTTACAGGTTTGCACCGCTCTTCTTTCATCCCTTTACCGTGCATAAAATATAACACCTGAATCAGAAGAAGTTTCCGTGTAGGTGTAGAACAGCCAGTGCCTGAAGACAGCTCTGCCTCCTCTGATGAAGAGCGGCTGGATTCCATGCCTGTCAGTGACCAGCCAGCTGCAGCTGATCAATCAGATGAGGAATCTCAGCCAGAAGGCCAGGAGGTTTCCTCTCCCCACCCAGAATCGACCGTTCAGGATCAGCCAGCTGCCCTATCCCCTCCCAGATCCCCGGACCCATGAGAGCGAGGGGACTTACAGGCCTGATGCAAGTCAGCACGCCTTAGAGCTCAGCACTGGCCCAGCCGTTGCAGGGGAAGGAGGGACTTCATTGGAGGAGACTTGAAGCAGCTGTGTAAGCTTGACACACGACTCGCAGTGCATAAGAGCATGAAGGAGGGGCCCTTCAGCGTGGTTTCAACTCATTCCCTGAGATATTGACTTACTGCTTGCTCTTATCAGACTGCTCCTCCGACTACTGACCTTGGCCTGCCTTCGACAACTCTTGTGTATTACGGACACTGGTTACCCATCTCTGGCACCCTGCCCTGACAGCCGGCTTCCATTATCTGCCAGCATTAACCTTGCAGATGCTGGCACCTGCCTGAAGCATAATAGTAGGATCTACCTTACCTCATGAGGTAGACCTTGTGTGAAAGCAGGTTTTTGACTGCAGGCTCAAGTACATCCTGCTTTCAAATAAACATATTGGGTTGGATCCAACCAGTTTTGCACTTATGAAAAAGGGAAAGAAGGTCCTCTTGGACCATTCAAATAGGCTATACTGAGGATCGTGAGACCAATGTGCACAGAGGCCATGTAGGGAATTGAGCACTGAGTGAAAAAAATTGGCTGGATCCAGCCTAGTATCTCCCAATTCATGCATTCCACTTTATATATGGTGACTGGGTATGGGTTGAAGTAGATAAACCAGAAACCTTATTGGTTGTTCCTATTGTCTCTGGAAGTTAGCATCACTGGAACAAGAGGTGCTGCTTTATCCTACATATTGGCTCAGCTTTTCTTTCTTGAGCATTTACGGAAGCAAGTTAGCTGGAGCAGTTGGGATAATTTCCAGTGTACCTATGCAAAAGCCAGTAGCTCCAGAATGGAAAATGTGAGAGCAGCAAATGCAAACTACAAACATAGTAAGTTCTTAGAGTGAAAGTGCCCATATTTCACAAGACATTTTTCCCTAAGTAGAGAATTTCCTAGTAGAACATAGGACGCATAGAAAGACATATTTATTTGTATTTGTTTTACATCTTTGAGGTTAAAGTTACTCTAAATGCCTGCTAGGCAGCAGTGTGGAACATGCTGTCAAGTGGCAGTCAAGTTATGGCAACACCCCGTAGGGTTTTCACAAACAAACAGAGGTGATTTGCCGTTATGTGCCTCCATGTAACAATCCTAGACGTCATTAGTGGTCTATCCAAGTACTACCCGGGGCCAACCCTGCTTAGCTTCTGAGAATGGCTAGTCTGGGCTATTCAGGTCAGTGCAGTAGCCTTATACATTCAGAGGAACCAAAGCAAACCCAGTGGTAGATGATAATGAATTGTTCAGTGTGAAAATTCTGCACAATGCTGCTGAAATGACTGGTATTAAAGCAGATTAATTAATTTATACTAATTAAGACTTAATTAGTACATCCCAGAGATTGAGACAGGCCAGAATGGAAGGCTGCTGCAGAAAACAGCAGCCCTGTGTCTCGCTCACTTACAGGTGACATCTAGTAACATAAACGATGTCATCTTGTGAGTTTCTCTTTCCCGAGAGGAAGCAGCCAATGAAGTGGAATATTGGACATGCACATTATGCCACATTATACATTTTGTTATTAGACATTTCTGTAGAGAGGAGAAGGAAGGAAGGTGGGGCTGCTGCATTTGTTGAAGACTACGCATGTTCTGTAATATTTAGTTGTAGCCACATTCTTATACAATACCAGAAATGTTTGTGTGAAATATTTACTTACTTATTTAGAAGATTTTTATGCCACCTAGTCAGAGTCCTGCTCAAGATGGCATACAATTAAAATAATAAATTATCAATATAAAAACAAACGCGCCATTAAAATGAGACAAATAGTAAAAACCAATGCATCGTACTGCTTTTTTAAAAGCACATTGATTCAGATTAATTCTGCCTGATGTAACTAGCAGCAGTAGCATTGATATTTGATTTTTGTAGAGCTTAGGAGCAATGTAGTGAATTTATACAACTTCACATACTTACACATACAAATATTGTGCTATTGGATTCTGGGCCGGCGCGTCCATGGAGGCAGGTCCGGCAGCTGCCTCGAGCGCTGAGGTGCCAGAGGGGGCGCCAGGAGTGGGGGCGCTTGCTACACTGGCAGCTGAGCAGGAGGGCTGGGAAGCCACCCATGTGCCACCCCCGCCGCCTGCCGCACCTGGCCTTCAGCTGCTGCACCCGGCTGGGAGCGTGTGCTGGTGGCGCGGCAGCGCAGGGCAGTCTGAGCGGGCAGCCTCCCAGCCCTCTCGCTCAGTTGCCCCGTGCTGTTGCCATTGCCGCTGCCATTGCCTGCACACAGCTATGGGCCAGGCACAGCAGGCGGCCGGGGCGACACGGGGCAACTGAGTGGGAGGGCTGGAAGGCCACCTGCATGCTGTCCCAAGTGCCTGCTGTGCCAATGAGGCCGGCTTGCAGTGGCATGCTGCGTGATGACATCACAGGCAGTGATGTCATCTTGCAGTCTGGGTGTGCACGCATGGGGACAGCAACAGCCCTGAAGTTGCCCCCAGCCTCAGGTGCCAGAAACTCCGGCACCGGCCCTGATTGGATTCCACGTTGTGGCCCCTCTGTTCTACAGAGTCTCCATTAAGATCTTCCACAAAGTTCCAAAGGAATGAAGTGTGAAGGCCTCTCCTCTCAAATCTAGAGCACCAACAAGAACATGACCAAAAGCTTAAAGTATAAGAAACTTAAATCACTGAATGTTTCTTTTAATAGGCTACCATCACACAAACAAAGGACTGGTTTACGCTAGCCAGGCAAAGTCAACACTTGATTACTACAGATTCCATTACTGAGCCTGTGTCATCTTCCCACGTTCATTTTGCTTCTGAGCTGCCAAAGTCTTTTTCGTATCTAGGTAATCTGAACAACATGATTTAAGTGTCAAATAACATATGCTGCCATGCTCTTAACTGTCTCTCCCATACCCCAAGAGGCTGATGTGAATACATACTGGGGTGTGGCTCTGTCCTTGTATGTCTGTGGTGAGAACCAGATGTGCCTAGCATGGGTAGTTAGAAGGGCCACCAGTTCAGTTTCATACCAGAAGTGTATTGCAAAGGAAGTTACACATGGTTGGAGCAAATTTTGCAAGATCTGAAATGTCTGCATATTAGTATGAAATTACTCTCTATAAGAGAGGTTATACGATTGTTGTTTTGTGCTCTGTGCCTTGGGATATGGATGAGCTATAAATATGTAAGCATATAATATATTGTTGAAGGCCTGCTAACATCATCTCCACACATTGACACTGAGAGATCTCTGTCTTTCGGTGCTACACCTCTGAAGATGCCAGTCACAGCTGCTGGCGAAACGTCAGGAACTACAATGACAAGACCACAGCCATACAGCCCAGAAAATCTACAACAAAAAACTAAGCATATAATGTTAGCCATGCTAGCAGGTGGATAACCTGCTGTTTGGGGCTGTTTGCATTCTTTTTGATTGTTTTAATATGTATGACATTATGTAAAGTGTGCTACTTCTGTTAAAAGACTGAACACCAAAGTAAGCATGACACTGGGTTCATGATCAGATTCCTAGATGTGTAATTTAACTTTAAAAAGTAGCTGTGGACCCCACCAGTGGAGATTGGGGTCATGGCATTGGGAAAAGGGGAATTAATTCTTTGCTCTCCTGCCATTCTCTTGATTGGAATGGCCCTCTGGGCTATTTTTAGATCTGATATGGAAAAAAAGATAGAGACGGTATGGTTGCTTGTCTTTATCTCCCTCCCCCCCATCATGGCTTAACGAAGCCAAGGGAAACCATTGCCAGCCATGGAAATGACATGCAGAAAAGCATTAACACCGTTTCTCCCATTGCTATAGCCCTGATCCCATCTCCACTTGCAGTGGTTCCATTTTGCAGTTAAATTACATGTCTAAGGAATCTAACGTGACTGATAGGAGTACTTTGGCATGGGGCGAGGGGAGGCAACCCAAGATGGTTGCTAATAGTAAGCGTACCTTTATTTCTTACATTTTTAACATTAAGTCTGATTAAATCTAGATTTCAGGTATGTTCCAAAAGAACATAGCCTTTCTTCTACAGTTCTTACTGGACGTCTTCATACCATTTATGGTGGTCATTTAGGTAAGTAGTATTTGTAGTAGAGAGCTTTTCTTTGACATTTTGTGTAGGGAGAAATGGAGAGAGAATGGAGTAAAGAAAAGGTTTCATACTCTCTACTCAAGTTGCTGGGAGTTTCAGTGGCAGCCAATTACAGTATAAGTTCCCTGTTTCTTTGTAAATATATAGGATGAGATGAAGAATAGGCACACAGAGTGATGTTACTAGTAGCATTCCAAAATAGTGTCTAGCACTGCCATATTTTAGTAAGCTGTTTCAGATTGCCAGAAACTTCTTAACAGTTTTTTAAAAACTGCTCTGAATAAAATCTCCTCCTTCTCCTCCTCCGTCTCCCTGTCTGTCTCTCCATGTAAATAGAGCAAAACCTTTTGGTTTGAACTCTGACCTGGACAGGTGGGGTGGTACCTGAATTCCAGTGTCTTGGAGCAGGCACCCGCTATATAAGGCCATTTTTAAATGCTTAGTTGTAGACATTTTGCATAACTAGACAGCACGCTCATGCCAGTATCCTGCAGGACTTTGAATCTTGTTCAGTTTTCATGCAGAACTATATTTTTCTAAGGTTAAGCCACACCGTTCTTCTACAGCACTTCTTCAAGCCAGGAACAGCATCGATGAAGGCAATTCCGTGTCACTTCCGGAGACTCCTTCGCACACTGTGCTAAGAGCATACCTGGGGCAGGATTGGAGCACTGGTTCTCAGGAGGGAGACGATGCAGAATTGCATAGTGGAGAAGAACTTGCTTTTCGGACAGTGTATGACTTTACATTAGCCTATGTTCATTATATACTGAGAAACTCTTTTGAGGTGGTCAGTGGAGAGCAGCCTGTTACCAGCTCATTTGATACAGATTTCCAGAATGTGACCAGAGTGTTTATACAGGAGATAGCAGACAGTCAACCTTGCAGGGAACCACCACTGGAGAAACCTCTGGAGAAGCCTGAGCTCGTCGGAAGTAATTTAGAAGATGAGGAAAGCAAAATGAGCATCAGTTTAAAATCTGAGAAAGATAACTCAGAAGCCAGGGCTTCCTGGTGCCTCAGTCACAAGACCTATGATATTGGCAGCAGAAATGAGTTCGAAAGGTTCAAAAGGTTCATCAAAGGATCGTTGGGAGAAAGGTATTGGTGGCTCTGGATAGACATTGAAAGGCTGAAAGTTCTGAAGGATCACAAGAGGCAGAAAAGGTATTTCTTGTTTCTAATACTTACAAACAAGCAGGTCTGTTAACAAATGAAGCTGCAGGCTCAGTTAAGCGGTGAGTTATAATTTTAATGAAGTGTTTATCAAGGACTTACTTGTAGGTTCAAGGCAGTTTACAATGATTAAAGAATAACAATTTATTTGTACATTAATATAATAATACACAGCAGAGGCAAATTTTACTATTACTTTCTGAGCATCTTTATAATACCATATTATGAGGTGATATAGGTAAGGTCAGGAAGGTTCCCACTCTCCTGGCATCACAAAAATATGCAAAGCTGAATGGTTCAGGAGGGTACTAACAGAACTGATTCACTTGAAGAAAGGGCTATACTACTGTATATAGTACATACTGTCTGTTGCTGTATGTATTATCCTATTATGTAATTGTTTAATATGGCATGTTAATACTTGCATGTTTTGTTTCAACTTTGTTCCAGGTTTTTAACTCTGTTTTAAATTTCCTCATCCTAATCCTATTACCTTGCTTATTGGATACCCCATCCTTTTGACTTATATTATGTAATCCACCTTGAGTCTTAGAAAAGGTGGACTGTAAATAACGTAATAATAAATATTTTGCTAAAGGCCCAGTAGTTTTGGCAGATAGTGGAGAGAGTGGTGTGTATGTGTGGAGATGTCCAGGATTGTATAGTTCCACTTCCCTTTTGCACCATCTACCCATCAGTGAGCTGTTGCCTCCAGTGGAGCAAATCTAGCCTTACCCCTCCTTCCCTCCAATCCAACATGGCCTCTACACTCTGAGGTAAGTTCCTGTATGGGTAAGGAAAGGAGCAGCAATTCATCAAGGAACTGACCTTTCCCCCTCAAAGAAATTCAGAGGTGGATTTAGTTAGACAGAATCACTAACCCTCATAGTAATTAAGAAGTCTACTTAACAGGACCATCCCAAGCAGAGTTTTGCTCTTCTAAGTTCACTGAAGTCAATGTGCTTAGAAATGTGTAACTCTGCTTTAAGATGGCACTCTAGAGGCCCTTGCAGAATTAACAAATATGTTAACAAGAATTGGACCTTTCTCAAAATTAGATTTTTTAAGGCATGTTTTCACCGAAGTACTATTTTTTCATGACCCACCATTTCTCAGAAGATTGCTCTGCTACTCTTTGTTGTTCAGCACCCAAGGAGCAGCAGCCGCTTTACTAGTAAGTAACCACCTTATCTGGATGCATAGTGAGGTGTGGTTTTTCTCAAATATACACCTTATGTCATGACTTCTATTTTGGGAAAAGAATACTTCTGTCTTCTGTTGTAAGGAGTTTAATTTGAAAATGTTATTTGCCCATGACCGTTTCTTGATTTGTTGGGATTAAGTATTTTGAATTATTAACATATGGGCGTATGTGCATATTGTGTGTGTGTTTTCCTTCATTCAAGACAGCTTGACCGAATGAAAAAAATCTACTTTGTGAGCAATGGAGATTATTACCTTACCTCTGAGGTTTTGTTTAAACTAAATCTGCTGGATGGAGATAACTGGCACATGCATCACTTAAGACATATCCAGTCTGATGTAGTGAAACCCTTGCTTCTCTACTGGTAAGAGGAGGAAATAGGAATTTGATCCAGTTCTGGTCCCTTCCCCGTTGTAAAAGAAACTGCAATTGGGGTGGAGGTGGGGGAGAAAAAAGAGATTTATGGTACTATCTTAAGACTTTCTTGATAACCGACTAAATATTTAAGTTAGTTTTTCAATTGATAGGCTAATGCACCATTACTAATGCACCATTTCAAATGATGTGCTAATGCACCTTATTACTACTACTACTACTACTACTACTACTACTACTACTACATGCAGGGTCATTTTCCTTTTGGGTAAATAAGGTAAATCAATCATATGTTAAACAGAAACATTGGTAGATGGGGAGGGACTGTGGCTGAGTGGAAAAGCATCTGCTTTGCAGAAAGTCCCAGGTTTTATCCCTGGCATCTTCACTTAAAAGGACTACATTGTAGGTGATATGAAAGAACTCTGCCTGAGACCCTGGGAACTGTTGCCAGTATAAGTAGGCAATATTGACCTTGATGGACTGATTCAGTATATGGCAGCATGAGCATGTGTATCATGTGTGATAGCTTCCTCAAGACAATAGCCCCAATACTGGATTGGAGCCAGTTACCGTCTTTTGTTAAGACTCCATGGAATAGCATCACTGGATTCAACCCATTGTCTCAGCTTTAAACAAGAGGAAAAAAGAATTTCACTGATGGGAGGAAATATTCCACCAGGCAAAGCCAATAGAGAGCAATTGTCTTTATGTTTTAGTGTTAGTAGTAAATTTGTGAATTGCTAAGCCAAAAGGAAGAACACACATTCAGTAACAAATAGAAATTGTGAATAATTCCCACTTGTCTTCTGTAAAAATAATTTGGGCTTTAAAATACTGGCTCGCACAAGGCTTGCATTCAATAAGCATTTTGGCTCAGTGTGGATTTGAACCTAGGTCTTCCACGTCTAAGTCTAGCACTCTGTTCCCAGCACTACATATTCTCTGCCACTCTGAAAACGAATAATGCATTTCTTGGAGACAGTAAATGCCACTACACAAGACTGACCTTGCCACAGGATCATGTGACAATCCACATTCTTGTAGAGATTCCATTTTCCTGCCTCTAAGCGCCATCTGTCTTTTTTTAAAGTTAGCAAAAAGTAAAACAAAGGCCTGGCTGTTTTTGTTTTTGGCCAGTAGTAGGACTGAAATAAAGTTGAGTGTGTGTCCCCTACCCCTACCTCAAAATTCTTCTTTTTTTAAAAAAAAGACAAATCAAAATTCTACATCTGACTCTGCTAACTTCCATGATTTACCACTGGACATGTCCAAATCTGCTGGGCTCTGTCCCTTGACCCACTAAAATCTGCCTCTGGCTCCATTACTGGGCTTACCTAGACTCTGCCTCCAAGTCCTGCCCAGGTAACAGATTCCCCCCCCCCTAAGAATTGGCAACCCTATGCAAAAGTCTCATTTGACACACCTACATTCTAAATAAAACTATTGATCTCCAGAAAGCACAAACGTTTTGAACAGATTAATCTTACAATGTTAGCTTTAAAGTCCTGCAGCAGGCAGAAAGTCTTTAATGAGTTGTTTCCTGTTACACTTCCCCCCACCCCCACTCGTACCTCTACCAATCAGAGAAATGTGTAGAAGTGCCCTAAGGTTAACACCGTCAGACACAAAATACAGGATTTTTATATTGTTAACTTGCAGACATCCATTTATGACTTCTCTTTCTTGTATATCCTCCCTCCAGGGGTCCCAGATTTTGTGTCACTCATACAGCTGCCATAGAAGCTGCCAGCACTAAGCTAAAACTCTGGCATTCTCGGCAACAGAAACCACGGCTGGATGTAGATCCTTTCCCACAGATGGTCTCACTGCTGCCCCTGCGAGCTAAATCGTGCATGCCAAGGCTATTCCATCAACAGGTATTGCTGTTGCCACCGTTGTTATGGTTTGTTGCAATGTCATTGATGTATGAGGTGATTTACGGAGTAAGACGCAGCACTGGGCTATGTAAACTGAGCCCTAAGAAACTCTGACAGCGGAAAGGCAGGTCAAGTGAGCACATGGGGAACATAAGATTTAAGAGCTGGGACGTGAACTAGAGGAGAACAGAATGAAATGTTGAGGTAAGAATAGCAAGGGCATGTTAGGATCAAATTTTGAATATAGTACAGTGGTCAGCCACAGGCATGTCCAGCAGGCCAGTGTGGGACGGATCACAGCGGTGAGGTACAAAGATCCTTTTTCTCTCTTTATAGGCCATTTTCAATGCACTTAACAGGTGGCTCTCTGGAGTCCTGCTAGATCAGACCAAAGGCCCATCTAGGACAGCATCATGTTTCCAGCAGTAGCCAGCCAGATTTTTCTGGGATGCACCCAAAGCAGAGCATGACGACCATATTTATGCCCCTTTTGTTTCCCTTTCCTCTTCCAGCAATGGGTCTTCAGAAAGAAACAAGCGTTTCTGAAATGGAAATTACGTTTATCTACTAAATCGAATAGCTCCCAGCATTTTTTTTCCAAACTTAATAATCAGCCACATGGGGCCCTGTTTCGTATCAGGACAGCCGCATAAGAGAGTAGGACTTTTAAGCCCCTGCTTGCACTGTTTTGTTAAGCTAAAACAGTTCTGGGAAGCCATTATTTGCCCACTGGAAAAACTGACCATGCTGATAGGGGGGATACACAAAAGCTTCCCTAACAGGGCAAATATCCTCTGATTTTAATTAAGATATACTCTGTTAATGAATTAAAGTTAGATCTTGTTAATCCAAAATTGACATAGCTCAGTATCATTGTTAACAATGTTTATATTAATGTCTGACAACTAATTTACAGTTATTTGGCTTTGTTCCACCCTGTTTAGCTACCTTTCCATGTACGCAGATGTTTAATAGGGTGGGGTGGAAACATTCAAACATGCAACATCCCTTAGGGTTTTGAAATCAAGCGATCCAGAGAGGACTGTAGCACATGCCTTTTTTCTGTATTTGAATTGGTCATTAGATGGAGCTCCTGTTCTTGCAAGTAATTACTTTGGCAGAACTGTGTGTTTTGGCAGGTGCCGTTGTTGTCAAATGCAACAAAGCAGTGTTGCTCAAAGTTGTTGCATAGCACAGAATTAAGCAGATGTTATGGCAATGCTAGGAGTGACTCATTTATGTACCACCTACCAGTTTGTGGTTTCCCACAAAGTTTGCTACATTGGCACAAACTACAGTCCTAGTAATTGGAAATTGCCTTTTTATAAATGGATTGCATTATAAGGCAAAAGTAATAGCAATGCGAGAGCAACATGTAATGTGTGTGTAAAGTAACGGCAACTTGCAGCTGCTTTATGGCAACCCTTCATGGGGTTTTCAAGGCAGAGGTGGTTTGCCATTGCCTGCCTCTGCGTAGCAACCATGGATTTACTTGGTAGTCTCCCATCCAAGTACTAACCAGGTCTGACCTTGCTTAGCTTCCAAGATCAGGCTAGCCTGGGCCAAAACATCAACCCATTTATACTTAGACAGACAGTTTGTTTAAAGTATGACGTGTGAATATTTGTAAAATACTCATTGGTAGTCAGATGTTTGGTAGAACATCAGATCAGTTTTCAGAGATTAAATACTTTTCAGTTGAGACAGTTCTAGATGATCAGCGAGCCTTGCAGTGATGAATCTTTGGAAGATGAGTGACTATCAGAAATGTGCTTTCTTATGAGAATTGGTTTGTAGAGTTGTTGACTGTTGTCTCAACTAAGAATAACAACAGCCGTAAGCAATGACCAAGGAGACTATGTGCTAGAACGTTTCTCAGAGTTCTCAAGAGCTATCCTTACAGCTCTTGATAGATCTTGTCCTGAATTGGAAACAATTTTTGAGTTTGGTACAAAGCTGGTCTTTAATTTTGAATAGATACGAAGGAAAAGTATTGACCGTTCAGTGTATTTTGTTGTGTTAATAAAGAGATATATATACGAAATGGCAGAACAAAAAAAAAATTCTGAGATGTTCTCTGCTCCTGTAATTTTTATTAGAGAGGGGAAACCAGCTCTCCAAAATCTCTGTCAACAGCTGTTATGCCTGATACATTTTATCATAGACCTACCAAGTTATTATCAGCAGTCTTGCCACGGAGTCAAAGTGCTGTCAGAGAGGATCCTGACACATGGGTCCGTTTCGCAGATATTAGCACAAAACGGTAAGCACTGAAATCTTTACATAGAAAATACTTTTTACTTATGAAGGGCCATTTTTACTGCTCTCCGCATCCATCTCATAGATACCGTTTAGAGAGAAAAGTGTGTGGGGAGGGTCTACACAATAAAACCAAGGTTTGGTTCTTTGGTTTTAAAATTTGAGTTGTGTTATTTAATATAGGAATCAAATATCATTGTTATATTAAGAAATTAATCTGAATTATAAGTCATTTCTGTTTTCAACGTGAAACATTTCTGAGTGTAATTGCTCTTCTACAACTGGGATGAAATTCAATACTTTCACTCATTATACATTTCCAACTCTTTTTGTTGTCTTCTAGTTTTGTAAATTGGCTGTTTTTATTACTCAGATAAATTCCTCATACCCTTATGGGTCAATTCACATGTCCAGTTTGGGGACTATCTAAATTACTGCAATGGAGTTATGTTATCCTAACCCCCCCTCCCTCTGAATCCATACTTTGGAGTCCCCCTAGATCCCCTGGCCTTGCTCAGCCAGAGGTACAGAGTCAAACGAGAATTGTGATCAGAAATTTTGGGCAATAGCAGGAGGAAGTTGCCAGTTTTCCATGGGCATGCCCTACTCAAGACCCTTTTCTGTGACTTTCCAAAGCTTCTTATCCAGGCCGTAATTAATGACCCATGTTTCCTGACTGCACCCTGGCCTTTCACATACTCAAAATTATCCCTGATCTAATAGTAGGAGAACCTTATCTCCTGCCTCACCAGCATTCCCTTGAGCCAAACATGAGCCAACCCATTAACTCACCAGAGCTTCAGCCCACTCTGTTGTTGATCATTTGCCCCACCCTATGAGACATTAGGCTTGCAGTACCCCATGCACATCCTCACAGACACACCCACCTTCTACAAGTCAGGTGTAAAAGAGCATAAAAGGGCTGTTTGCACACATCTCAGCACAGCATTAAACTCATGGAATGAGGGTGTCTTCATGGTGCGATTTCTGACGTCATCGTTCCATGAGTTTAGTGCTATGCCGAGACGTGTGAAAATGGCCAGTCTCCTCAAGCCATTTTGATCTGATCTAGTCCCCCAGACTTTCTTCTGTTGCTCCCCCACTGACACAGAAAAAATAGGCTCCCTTCTCCAGGACAAACAAATGACCTAGTTTCTCCCTTTCTGCTGTTCTTCTTTGTACCATCCCTCCATATCCATTAGCCTAAATCTTACCTGATTCTCATTCTGACGTAGTCTTCGCCAACCTTCTCGCCTCAGCTAGGGACTCCCTCCTTCTGTCTGAATCTCCTGCCTCACCTGCCATCCATATCTTTGCATCCCATTGGGACAACCCAACACTTTTCTCTGCTCCTGGGTGGTTGTTTTCTTGGACTAGCCAAGTGAGACGAACACATGGACAGGGTGGATTTGATTTAAATCAAACTGATTTAAATCACGATTTAAATCACTAGTCAGTAAGGCTTGATTTAAATCATAGTTTTCTACATAAAGACTAATTCTTGCTGGTATAACTTTAATATGCAAGTAGATGAAGATTTTTAGAATAACAACTTTTCATATTAGTTTTACAGTTGTATAAAATATTGATTTTAATACTATTAGAAACACATTATAGTTAATTTATTGTGAGATGAATTATCCCCAGTTTAGGTTTATCATTCATATTTGGACAACTTTTCTGTTGTACTTTATTGGAAGGAGAAAAATAATCATTACCTTAATAATAACAATTTAAATAGTTTTATTTATTCAACTGAAATTATAACATTACAGCATATGTTATTTGCTTAAACAAACATCCATGTTTGTTAACTAATTTGGCTAAACAAAATATATATATTTTAAGAAACTTAGAATGTCAGCCCAGCCTACACATGAAAAACTTAAAATACTGTCCTCTGTAGCTCACTCGTCATCTTCATCTTCTTCTTTGTTCATAATCTGGAAAATAAAAACAAGCTTTCCTGCTTTATCGGGTCCCAAACGATTTCTCAATTTAGAATGAATGAGTCCAAAGGAAGAGAATATTCTTTCAACGCCTGCAGAAGAAGCTACTGCTGTTAAAAGTGAAATCATTACTTGAACAGTCTCTAAATCCAAGTACTTAAGTGACATCCACCAGTTCACTGGTGTGACTTTCTTTAAAATATCTTCAGCAAACATATATTTCTTGAATGGTTCCCCCTTAGCTCTGAAGTTTATTATAGTTGGCATTACAGATGGATGATTGCTGGATACCCATGTCATAGCTAACTCCTCTTCCTCAGCACTTAAGTTTTGACCCTGGTACTGGATATTGACAATATTTGCCAAAAAATGAGCTGGAGACAGTGCTTGTCCCATTCGTTTTTTTAATGCTTGTAATTTAATTCTGTCCCTGTGTAGTTCTGTTTTTACGTGTTCACTCAGTTCCTTCCAAATTTCAACAGCATCAGCAATAAAACAGCAATTTTTCTGTATTTTGTTTAAAGCTTCAGAGATGGGTTTCAGGATGCTCAGCATATGATCAACATTTCTCTTAAGCCCAATGTTGAGGATTTTGGCCGTGACAGTGCCATCTATTTTATCTCGATTTTGTTCACAAACTGTCATCAGAATAGGCCAGTTCTTGATATACTGCTCAAAACAGTCCACCACAGAGTTCCATCTAACATCTTGTGGGAGCGTTAGCTTGGTTCCACCCATCCTTTTCAGAGCTGCTGTAGCAAAATGATTGTTACGGAAGTATTTAGCAATTTCAACATCATTAGTCTTTATTTCTGGAACACTTAAGTCTTTGGCTAAGAGGTGCAGCAAATGAGCACTGCAACCATATGTTATTAGCTTTGTATTCCCTTCCTGCTCTTCTAAATTTCTTCTCATCTTGGATACATTTGCAGCATTGTCTGTGACCAAACTGCGTACTAGACATTTGAATTTTTGTTCACATGTTATTATAGCTTTTACTGCCACTTCTTGTAAGTATTCTGCTGTGTGTGCATTTCCTGACATATCAATTGTTTGTGCAAGGAAGACTTTCCCTTCTTCTGTTTTTATACAAGCACATACAACAGGATCATTGTGGACATTACTCCACCCATTACTCCATTACTCCACCCATTAGGTTAACAATTCTACCCTCCAGAGCTGTTGCACATTGCTCCATTTCTCTGTCATACACTTTATCCAGCAGTTTCCCTGCAACATCTGCTCTGCAGGGTGGACTGTATCCTGGTCTCAGTGACTGAACCGTATTAATGAAATGTGGGTTCTCAGTCAGACGGAGTTCGTTGCATAAACAAACTGGGCAATTTTTTCATCAATTAACTCTTTTTCTAATCCGCTAATTTTTATCACAAACTTATCTATGGTGGTTCCAGGAGGGAAGGGTTTTTTCTTTCTTTTAGGTGATATACTGTGGGTGTCTGATGATGATGCAAATGAAGTACTATCCGGGATGGATAACTCTGAAACTGAAGAACAGGAGGATGGTGATCTTGAAGGTGGATAGTTTCCAGAATCCTTAATGTTGACAATGAATTGCCCTAAACAAAAAACTCAATGCTGTTATTTTATTGTTTATACAATTTCTGCTTATTGTACAGCACTGCCTCAAAAGGAATATTTGCTTTTCTTCATAACTGTACCAAATGACAGTAACATGCAGTAATAATAAGAAATATAATTTTGCTCAAACATGACAGTTCAAGGCAGTCTTTAGAAATAAGATTCAATAAAAATGTTCACCAACCTGAAGATCCTGCCTGTTCAAATGTGTTTCTTTGGTCATCTTCATCACAGCACTTCTCATGATGTTGCCTCATTCAGGCCACCAGGCCTCGCATTTCTTTGTTGCAGTGTTTGCATTTTGCACGCATGCCTGCCTTAACGACAGGTAAAGGAACTTCATTAAAGTATTCCCAAACTGGGTCTCTTTTACGGCCTGCTGCCATTATAGGTTTTTTCCTCCAAGGAAAGAATGTGATAAACCTCAGGTCATACACACAAAAGATCCAAAGACTTGTGCAGTATTGTGCTCAAAAAGTTTCACTTTCACTTTGTACTGCTTGCCCCTCCCTCCTCACACTTAGTTTCTTCTTGTGCAGATCTATTCCACTCCAAACAGTCAGAAAAATATTGTTCCTATTCACTGAACTTCTTGAAACTTAGCACTGAAGGGGTTGATTCTGTCTTCATAGGTTTGTAGAACAATAGGATTAAGGTCTTTTTCTCAACTCTGTTCATGTTATAACATTTTTGCTGTGAAGAAGAGGCATGTGATCTCTGCTGAGCTGACACAAATTCAGTTTTGAGAACTGCAAAACCAAGCATCTGTGATAATATCTTGTAGGCAGAGAAACTGCCCAATAATCTTACAAAAACCGCTGGAAGAGCATGACATTGTGAATGGATTAATGGAATTTATTTACCAAAAAAATTAAACATATACAGCCTTATTCTACATAATTAAAAACTAATCTTTTTTCATGATGGAATAACCTTTGAATGGTAATATATTTTCCTCAAAAAGCATTTTATTTAAAAAAATCCAATTTAAATTTAAAAAATCCGATTTAAATCAAAAAAATCCGATTTAAATTAAAAAAATCCAATTTAAATTTAAAAAATCTGATTTTTTAAATTTTTTTTTAAAAATCATTGATTTTTATCCACCCTGCACATGGAACACACATGAAGCTGCCTTATACTGAATGAGACTATCAGTCCATCAAGGTCAATATTGTTTTCTCTGACTGCTAGTGGCTCTCCAGGGTCTCAGGTGGAGGTCTTTCACATCACCTACTGCCCGGTCCTTTTTACTGGCGATGCTGGGGATTGAACTTGGGACCTTTTGTGTGCCAAGCAGATGCTCTTCTTCTTCCTCTCCCTTAACTTCAGGTTAAAAGTAATACTATTTTAACATTAGGATTATGTAAAGTAAATAGTTTTATTGGATGGTTGCAAATGAATTGTTAATCATTGAAGTGCTTAAAATTGCCACCTTTTTGCTAATGCTATTGTACTGCTTTTTTCACTCATTTTTTGGGTTAAAACAATAAAGTTAAATGTTTAAGTCTCTGTTTTTCTCCCCTTTCCCCCCTTTGATGGTATATCAAGCCTTGCCATGTCTGTGTATACAAATACTTAAAAGAGACCATGGAAACCAGTGTCTCAGTCTTTCCATATGGGGACAATTATCTGTTCATATGTGTATACCTTAACACAGGTCTCCTTTGTGGCAGTTTGAATATTGTGTCTTTAAGTCCAGCTCCTATTCTAGTGTATCACCACAAATGGTCAAAGCAACCATTACATAATATACAAAAAAGGGTTTCTTTCTTCTGTGTATTTATAATATATTCTGCTGCCTTTTAGTTCCATTTGTTGCCTGCTGCTTCTTCTCTTCACAACTTCTTCACATATTATTTTATGCACATCTGTCCTAAGGAAAGCTGCCAGGTTCTAATCTGGTGTTTTAAATACTGTCAGTTGGTTTCTGTCCTGTTGTTCCACCAGTTCCATTGCCTACTTTCTATCTTCTTCTCCTGCTAGTGGGACACTAATTGTGACCACAGTAGGTAAGTGGAATTTGTTGGACGTACTACAGTGGCTACACCATCTCTCAATGTTTTGGAACAGTTAAAGGTAAAGACACCAACTCTGGGTGCAGATGTAACAACACTAGTTATGAGCCCTTTTATTTTGGTTAGAGCAATAACATTATCTTCTGTGCACATTTGTAGTATGTTGCATAGTCTCTAGCTCTTCTCCAGCATCTTTTGAATATATTATCTGTGGATCCAGGCCAGCAACGGTGAGGAGCAGCATGACACGTGTGACCACAGTTCCTGACAAAACTGATTATTTGAAGCCACAGTTAGATAGAAAATTCACCTATGCAGAAATGATCCCAGTGAGTACTATTTGAAGTTTGGATGAATATTTGTCAGAGATGCTTTAGGCTGATCCTGCACTTGGCAAGGGGTTGGACTAGATGGTCTGTATGGCCCCTTCCAACTCTGTGATTCTATAATTCTATGAAGTTCCTGGATCTGCTGAAAATGGCTGAATGGCCAAGTGTCTGTGACTCTGTGCTGTGCCTCTGCATAGAGGCAGGCTTGTCTCTTTCATGGTCTTGTCTCGGATGGCCGTTTCTGAGTCCATCCTGTTTATGAAATTAAATCTGGCCATTCTAGGGGCTGAATGGCCAACTTCAGTATTCTTGGTGGCCATTCTGTTCTCCTGACAATATTTGGGGACTGGAAATATAATGCACTCTCCACTCCTTAAGCAGCAAGAAGTTTCAGGGGCAGCATTTCCTGGATTTTGTTTCTTTTAGTTGAACAAGGCTTAGTGGTGCTTTTGTAGTATTTGTTTTTTTATAAATATTCTAGTAGAGTACAGATGGAAGTAAAGAGGCAGATCAATCTCCCTCATGCTAGATTATCAGAGGAAGGGGGGATATTGTACTCCAAGGTGCTTCTGCCAAAACAGCTGTCTGGCTGCTTCTCTTTCTGTATCAAACTCACTCTTCTAGTTATATAGATGTATAATTAAAGTAAAAGGAAATTAATAATATAATTAAATATAACTAAAGTAGAATGAAGATAAGATATGCAGAAAAAGTAACATATAGAGTATAAGTTAAATTGGTTGACTTATATGAATGTATGGATTATATGGTTTATGGTTTATAGAAATATTTGAAATTATGAAAAATGGGACAAATTGTTTGCCTAATATGGAAGAAGGGACTTAAAGATAGGGTACAGAGTATTAAAAATAGTTAAAGAATTATTGCTTAGATTAAAGGGAAAGTATATGTTTGTTAGATAGATGAATTTAAAATGAGTAAGGGAAAAGGGACAAAGGGTTGGAAAACTGTATTGTCGAAGGCTTTCACGGCCGGAGAACGATGGTTGTTGGGGGTTTTCCGGGCTGTCTTGCCGTGGTCTTGGCATTGTAGTTCCTGACGTTTCGCCAGCAGCTGTGGCTGGCATCTTCAGAGGTGTAGCACCAAAAGACAGAGATCTCTCAGTGTCACAGTGTGGAAAAGATGTAGGTCATTTGTATTAAGAATGAACAGAGCATGGGCTCCAGTTCTGAAAAACACCAGGCCAACAAAACACTCCACACCCGACAATAGCCCTGCAGAGAAGATTAGCACATCAAGCACCAATCCATATGCAAAAGAACCGCCTCAGGATACAGTGAAGCCTCCCACCATTAGCATTCCACACCCTGGGAAACTCTTACAGAATGACTCAGCTCAACCCCACCCCTCCTGAGTAGATACAAATGACCTACATCTTTTCCACACTGTGACACTGAGAGATCTCTGTCTTTTGGTGCTACACCTCTGAAGATGCCAGCCACAGCTGCTGGCGAAACGTCAGGAACTACAATGCCAAGACCACGGCAAGACAGCCCGGAAAACCCCCAACAACCATGGTTGGAAAACTGTTGGAAGTCTACAAAAAGGGGGGGAAAGGGAGGGGGTTAGAAATTGGGAAATGGGGGAATTGATTGTAATGTGAAATCAAATGATTCTAATCCAATAAAAATTTTATTTAAAAAAAACTCACTCTTCCTTCACACACACCCTACCCCCAGGGCTGGGTCCAAGGATTTTTGGCAGCTTAAGCAAACTATGTCTTTGTTCGTGCATATGTGTGCACTTGCCCTGCCCACCTCCTTCCTCTCACCTGGAGGGGCTCCTTCTGTGAGCTTTTGTGGCTACTTTAGAGGACCATCTTGTAATAATGACTGCTTGTTCAGAAACATTAACATTCTTCTGTCATTCGTCCTGGCTTCCACCAAATATACGACATTTGTCCATATCATGCAGTAATCTGACATAGGGGCCCCATCTAGCCAGTAACCTGTGAGTTGGCCATCTGTGTGGTAGGCCAAAACCAGGGTTCCAGAAAGCCTCATCCTATATTTAAGGCATGTCTCAACACGAGTGATTCTCAACCTTGTTGAGCCTGTGGGTATTTTTTGAATTTGAGAAGGGATAGTGGGTGCCATCAGAAAACAGCTGTCATGAGGGAGAGTGTAACCAACCTCAAAATGGCTGCCATAGGGCCAAAGACTGTTGGAAAGGTCCAAGCCAAATGTTTTCCTGTGATGAAGATAGCTGGGCTGTTCCCACATGTTCCCCCCACCTCCCGAAAAATGGCGCAAAACTTACGGAACGGCATGCCTTCATAGCGCGATTTTCTGACATCATCGCACCACGAAGCAAAGTCATGTTGGGAAATCACGCCATGAAGGTGCATCATTCCGTAAGTTTTGCGCCATTTTTCGGGAGGGGGAGAAGACGTGGGGAAATGGCCCTGTTTATGAATGGGTGCTTCTTACAGACATAAAGTCTCTAGGGATCTTTTGAAGTACTTCCTGTTCCAATGATAAGTAAAGCTAGGATAGCTCTTTGCTTTGATAGCTCTTTGCTTTGGGAAAGAAGGAAATGGGCACCAAATGGAAACATATGGGCGGGCACCATGTTGTGGATCACTGCTCTATACTATACATGGAAATCAATTTAAGTTTACTTAAGAGGATAGACACAATTTTTTGTAAAAGCCTCAGCAGTTTTTTTTTTAAATTAAAGCAGGCTTGGGAAACTACAAGGCAGAAAGAACTGAGGGAAGGGGAGGTCAGAGATGTGTAACTCTTGTATCTCCATCTGTGTTTCAGTGCCCCTGTTCCCTGCTGCTTTTCACCTCACAGAGTTCCAGATGTATAGTTGTAATTATAAATAAACATCTGGAATGCTAAAGCAGCTGGGTGGGAGAACAATTCTAGCAAAACAGTATGCAAGACCAGCAAGTTTGGGGGCCTGTAGATACCCTTAGTAGCCTTTTTAGAGGTATAAAGCAGCAAAAATATATTTATGAATTAGCATCAAATAAGGGCAACAAATAAACGAAGACCCACCAGTTCCCTGCACCAAGGAGCATAAAATCATTTTACAGTGAGAAGAGTCCAGGGAGAGAGGATAGTAACGCAAGTGCCAACATACTAAATTGGAGATAAAAACCCCATAGATCCAAACTAATGTTTCATGGGCACGAGGACTTCCATCTGTGAACTGTGGTTTTTATACCTCCTGTAGCCAAAATGCCTCAGGAGTTTTGGGCGGCCATCAGAGAGAAAGGCAGGAAGACCACAGTCCACTGGCAGAAGTTTTTGTTTCTGCAGAAATGTTAGTCTAAATCCAACCCCACATCTAACTATCTCGCAATAAGAAATCAGATGACAGCCAGTGTTGGGAATGGTTAGAATGGCAGACTAGGATCTGGGAACCCCCAGGTTCAACCACTTGGCCATGAAGCTCCTTGGATGATAGTGGGCCAGTAGCTCTCTTTCAGACTAACCTACCTCACAGGGTTGCTGTGAGGATAATACAGGGAAGAACCATGCATGTTGCCCTGTTTGGAGGATAGGTGGGATAAAAATGTGCTAGATTGATACGGTATTTATGTATGACCTCTGTGCTGTTTATTTTATATGAGAAGTAACAGCCATTTTAAAACAGGTTAAGGTCCAATGGAATGACTGTTTCACAGAACTGTGCTTTTCATTATGCAGGGCAAAATATCTCCAGATATTTGTGAACTGGGGAGTTCTAAAATGGAAAGAATGCTACAATGTCTTAACACAGAAAATCGAGCTGGCTTTGTCTTCACTGAGTTCTGTGAAAAATCTGGGAATAAGGTATGAGGTTTTTCTTATCAATTGATGTTTTGTTTACATCGGTACTTTCCTTTTGTCATAGGAGTTTGGCACATTTTTTTAACCTCACTCTTTTAGTCATGTTAGGAAAGGCAAATTAGATAAGGGCTTTCTGAAGAGGCATCCATGGACAGTATGATGCCTGCTACTACTTCCCCTGGCACCCACCAAGTTTTTTCAGAAAGTGCAAAAGGCCATTGTTATTGGCTGCCCTCATTCAAATGAAAGAGTTTTCCATGGCTGCAGTATCAGCCATTTTAGGTTTGGCTTTGCCTGCTGTGGCAGCTGTTTTAGGGTGGTGTTCATACTCCATCTTAAAATCCCAAAGGTTGCCCACATGCTCAAAAAGGTTGGTGACCCCTGAGGTAGATTTTATCTTACCTGAGGCCATCTGGTGAATTTCACAGCTGTTTATGGATTGAACCTCAGTTCAAGTAAACACTATACAATTGTTTAAAAATCAAGTATTGTTATGAGCAGGCAGTGTTGCCAAGGCCAATTCAAACTTCTGCCACATGAGGATGACTCAAATTCCTGTGGTAATTCTGCAGGGCTCAGGCCCAAACTACATATTACATGTGATTGCCACAGGGACTTGCATCTATATGGCAGCTGTGAGTTCTCTGTGGCAACTCAATTGAGAAGCACCTCAGGGACTTGGTTCAGATTGGAGAATTATGTTTTGTGCCATGAAAATGGTTGGTAGGGGGAAAGGCAAGAACCACTTCTCTTCCCCACACCTCAGTCCCAACAGAATAGGGCCCCTGTGGTGCTGCTAAATTGAGTTGCCATGAGGAACTCACACCTGGAGTCTTGCTGTTAGCTCCATATGTTAAACATAAGATGTACGTTGATCTTCAGTTTAAACCTAGTAAGTGGCAACACAGATTCCTTTCACTTGTGCACCATCAATGGCCGTCAGAAAGTCGAGCTCCTGTGGTGCATCAACATTTTCCCAGTTGTGATTCGCTGAGCAATCACTTGGGTGGCTTGGCTGGAAAACAGGATCTGAATGTTGCTGGGAAAGAACTGATTGGAAAAGGAAGGTTTAATGAGTAGGACTTGAGTATCTTGACAAAAATAGATCTTTACAAGAAGCACCATTTACTGGCAACAAATAAGAATCAGTGGTCCCTTCCATCCATCAAATGTGTTGTTGTTGCCTCTCATTGCTTCCATATTTCATCAATGAAGTCTTTCTGCTTTCTGGTAGCGTTCAAACAACTGGCTGTTGTTAGAAAGATGCGATTCTCCCAAAAACTAGCAAAGCCCTTAGAAATGATAGTGCTATGTGAAATATGATTGCACAAGTTTCACTGGCATCTGTTGGATAGTGCCTGTGACATCTCTGATGATGTCACCACGGTTTCCAGTTCTATGTATGTGCCGTGTAATGACTTGTATCAGTGCTTTCAAAGAAATAAAAACTGATTAATTGCAAGGTGTTGTGTAGAAGCCTTTGTCAGTCTTCCCCCGCCCTCACATGGTTCAGATTTGAGCTGAACTTGCTGCCAAGAAAATTCTACCGTGTGAAGTGAGATAAGTGGGTGGGGTGCATTTTCATAGGCAATAACTACCTCTGCCCTTGTCCGAATAAAAATATGAAGAAACCACCAGCATTAAATAAGGTTCATTTTTCAAAAGGATCTCTTTGGGTTTTTGAGAAACACAACCACATTCCTTCTCTGAAATCAACCAGGATGAGTGTCACAGTGGGATGCATATGCCAAAAACAGGGTGAAGTGATTAATCACTTGGAGTCTTTGTTCAGAACTATTGCAGAAGGTTCTGTTTTGGGGATGGGCCGAGTGTGAAAAAAGATGACTTGCCTTCCTGGCTTTTCAATTATGAAGTTGGAAGTACGTCTCATGGATTTCAATGGATTTTGCATGGGGCCAGTTCACCACCTGAGCAGCCACTTGGAGTGCAGTATTGGCAGAGGGCAGCAAGTAGGAGAAAGCAACAGCCACAGCTTGCTCCTGTTCTCACCTTCCCAACCTGTGCTGCTGCCACCAGGTCCAAGATGGGTTGCGGAATGCAGCTCGCCTGGGAGCCAGTAGGAGCACCATGAGAGAAGGCACTTGGGTGGCAATATGCAGAACAGTCATGCTAAACATTACTTGGGAACTCCATGACTAGGATTTACCTCTTGTTTTTACACTTCAAAGCAGCCATGTGAGTCTTATTGTGGAATTGGCTGATTTGATTGTAAAAGCAGCATCAGGGTGTTTAACCTTTCCTCACCTCACTGTTTTCTGATATAAATCACAAACCCGCATCCTGAGACCCCCTATTAGGTCTATTACGGACAAAAGACCGATACTGTATATCTGTATTTTGTTTTGTCTCTTGTGGAGTTCAAAGCAGCTTCAGGGGGCAATCTAGGTCATTCCATTGATTTCACTGGATCACATCTAGTATGTTAGGACTGAAAAATAAGAATTCCTCCAGCTAATATGCAGAATTGTTGAAGAATCTCCCCAGAATTCCACATGCTGTACAGTCTTAATGGTAAACATTAACATTTGCCTCACCTTTGACTGGCTGAAATGTTCAGCACTGAGTGCCTAACCACAGGCCCTGGTGCTTGTTTAAAATTTCAAAATAAAATCATTTGATTTCTGTAGAAAAGCCTCTGAACTAGCAGGGGTCAGGAAGTGCTGTATCCCTCTGGAAGTATTTAGTTCTGTGCAACACCACCAAGCTGTAGTAAGGGGTGGTTGAGAGATGGATAATAAAAAAGAAACGATAGTCAGAATGAAAACATTTAATGATCTCAGCGATGGCTGAAAATAATGCTGTCCCAACACAGCATAAATTTTAAGTTGTGCATTATGAATTACTGGCTTAATTCCATCCAAACGTGGTTAATCTTCACATGTTAACAATTTTAATAGCCAATTATGTGCAAAAGGGATACCGTAAAAGATGCAGCATGTATTACAGTGGCAGCATCTTTACACATGCTGTCTTCCTGCCAGTATAGAACACCCGATTCAAGCATTTTTAAATGAAGTGTGGTTTGTGGTGACCCCCCAAGGAGCACTAAGCAATTACTCACACTGGAAATTCAAATGTTAAAAAAAATAATCTGAAAATTGGGTAGCTGTAACTTTTCTTCTCCCTCCCCATCTGCAGATCTGGAAGAACAGCACGTACTTTTGGTTTGACCTGCAAGATTATCATCAGCTTTTCTACCAAGAAACCCTTCATCCTTACAAATTATGCAAACAAGCTCAAGTAAGTCATAAATAAGTCCTATTACAAGATTCTTTAATTCCAATGAAAATTACTTGAGGGGACATGATCAACAAAAGAAACTTTAAATGGGTTCCGTGGAGTAAGAGAAATTATTTAAGTTTTTACCAGGCATGTTTTTTGCTTGGATCTTTCCCCCATTTTATGTCGTTTTATCTCCCCCCCCCCCCTCTATTTTAAATCGTTCCTACATGGTTGCTTTGTTGCCTGTGCTCCTTGTTATCTGGAAATAGTATTATCTTATTTGTCATATCAATAATGTTTTTATTTAAATAACCAGAGTGGTAGTATCATCATTTCTAGTTGTTATTTTTCTCATCCTGTAACACAAATCTTGTACAATCAATAAAAAACTACGTGGCACTGTATGCATCTAGAGGGCTATTCATATCAAAAACAGGAACTGAATAGATTCTCACTTCTAAGGTGAAATTTGCCCATGCTTATGTTCTGTAATAGAACCAAGAACTTGGCAGACGCCCAAGTAAAATATCAGTCGATAGACTGAAAAGCAGAAACAGAATTCCTTTAGTGTGAGATGCCATGAATCATTTACACAAAAATATTTAAAGATAAGAATTAAAATGCTGAATGCTTGAGATCGTCTAAGGTGTGATTTATACATTACGAAGGCCTTATATCCCCCACATGTCTGCCCTGGTCCTTTCAGTCAGATATGCACTGGGAATTCTATGCTGCAGACATAATTCCCAGTGGGGAAAGACCTGACTCATATTGAGACCACAGTGTACTATGAGGGGATCTTAAGCTTTTCCCGTCAGCAATGTTTTCCTGACCTGCAGTGACCCTGAGAGGCTGCTTTTTTGTCCATTGGAGAAATTTATATAGAGCCATATAAGTTTCCCAAACAGGGCAAATAGTGGGTCCCTGGGGTAGTTTCAGGTCAGGAAAACTGTATGGGGGGCTTAAGCCCTCTCTGCCCTGTGTAGCATAGTTCTAATTGAAATTGGGCCCATGCATGATTAGGAATTTAGTTCTGAACATGAAACTCCCAGTACTTGTCTAATAGACAGGAATTGGGTAGACATGTGGAGGCTACAAGGACTTGGTAATGTGCAAATCAGGTCTTAGCAGATCTGCATTAGCCCCTTCTGCACTCCAAATTTACTCCTCATTTTTCAAGGTCAAGCCAAAACCAATGCAATTGGCTTGGTTGTGTTCCATCTGCACTTCTTCCATGTAATGGGTGGTGTTGCTTTATTTATTCTGCTCCATACTCAAATTGGAATTGAATAGTGCTAGTGCTGTTGCCACCAGTGGCGACACAGTGCTGGCCAGTGGTGTAGCATGGGTTGCCACTGCCTGGGGCAAGGCAAGTATTGTACCCCCTGACCCGTGGACCGTTAGCACTCCCTGAATCCCTTCCACCAGTCCAGTATTGAACCCCTTCCCCCGCCAAGCACATGCATTGTATTTTAAGAAAATGCTGATGTAATTAAAGTAAAATGAATTTAATGCTAGAAATCAGAGGTGAAAGATTAACAAGAGCTACAGAATTATTATATTGGCGGAAAGAACAACCTTATGCTGAATTCGAAAAGAAAACGAACTAGTGAGGAGAGAGCTGCCAACTGGTCTGGAGAAGGACATCCTGTCCCTTCAACAGAGGTTTGGTATGAGGTAGCTTTTCATGGCAGGCAGGTAAATGATAGCTGCCCATCTGTGGACATGAGGCCTCTATTACAATGGGGCAGACCAGCTGGCAACGGCAGCAAGGAGGGCTGAGAGGCTGGGCTAGGAAGTGAGAGAGCTGGCGCGGTCTTGGTGAGCCTCTCCGGCCCCCCGAGCAGTTTCCAGCTGCTGACTCTGCAGAGAGCAGAGTGGCCCTGCTCCCACCCCCTTCCTCACCCCTCGAGGGGCTGCAAACCCCAGACAGGACTGGGGGAGGTGAGATATTTCCCCAGCGATATTTCTTCAGTGAAGCGGGGACTCCAGCCAGTCTGAGGCGGCTTTCACGGGCAGCTCCAGCACCACCGCCGCCTGCCTACCTGGGTGTGCAGCCACAGCTAGAGGTGCCTCCCTGGCCGGTTCCTTCGGGTGGCTGCTGGCACATGTTCCCCTCTGGCAGGTCCTCCTGCCACCTGCATGCTGTTCCTGCTTGCAGTGCCCCTTTTCCTCCAGGCCCTTGGCTGGGAGAGAAGGCGGGAAGGTGGCTGCCTCGTCTCTTCGTCTCCTCCCCAGCACATGCTAATTAGCACATGCTAAATTGATACATCTCTGGAACGCTGAAGGGGTCACTATTCCTGGAATTTCTCCCTCTCAGACCCCTCTTTGTTTATCTGGTTGGCTGATTTGGACTTTGTTCTTCCCCCTATAGCTCCTCCTCTCCGAAGGCAGGGTCAGTCAGCTGATTTTGATCCCGGAGGGGAGGGGCTTGTCCCTCGAATCACCAGTCTGTTCCCAAGCCCTGACTCCCCATCATGATACCAAGAGGGAAAATAATAACTCCCCTCAATTTTTTAAAAAATAAGTAGAAAGGCCCCTCCCTTGAATCCACTGGGAGGAAGACTATCGTCCTAACTCTTCATCCAATCCTAGAAGCCGCCCTGCAAGAAACTTGGGTGAGCAGGACTGCTCCACTCCTGGTCCACCGAGAAAGGAAGCTTCATGGTAAATGAATACAAATCTTCCATTCTTCGGTGGTCTTAGGAGTGGGGCAGTCCTTACTTTTGGGACATATAATTGCAGTGTGCCCCAGAGTGGGTAGTCCAGCTTCCAGGCCTAGAGGGTGGTGTTGTAGTACCCTCCTGCTGAAGGTTGTCTCTGGGGAGGACAACTTATCTATCCTATATTTCTTGATGAGAGAATATACTGATTTCCATGTGACCACCTTATCAATCATTTCTAACGACTAAAGGATTTATAGGCTGCCTGTGTGGCTGTTTCCCTTACTGAGTGCACCCTGATGTCTATGGGCATCCCCAGACCTCTGGCTTGACATGCCAGAATTATGTACCCTCTGCTTTACCTACTTAGCCAAGAAAAGGACACTCCCAAGGAGGACTTCCTGCAAACACACAACTAGCGTCCCAGACTTGTGAAAAACTGTTTAGTCCTGCCCAAGTGGAATCTCACATCTCTACTTATATCGAGGTAGTGAGGTTTTTTTTCCTTTCCACGCTTTGGATTAGGTTAGAAGGAGGGAAGTACTAGCTCTCCTGTCCTATGAAAACATGGAGTTCATGTTTGGAAGAAAGTTATTTTTGTTCATAACTTGCTGTACCATCTTGGAGGAAAGGGCATGGATCTCTATCTACTGCTAGTGCCTGCCATTCTGACACTTGTCTAGCTGATTTTATTCTCATCTGAAAGATGGCTTTAAAGGTCAGTTCCTTTAGGGGACATGAGGTCATAGGCTCAAGGCATCTTTTGTAAATAATGCTCTCAATACTTGATTAAGATTTCATGTGGGGAAAAACCAGCGAATCCTTGGAAGATTCGACAATGAGGTCCCCTTTTAGAATCCATTGCCATGAAGGTGATATATAAGGGAATGTCCATTCCTAGAACCCCTAATTGTTGGGATGGTCACTGCCTGTTGTCTAAGGGTGCTGGTATTCTTTTCTTCAACCCCTCTTGAAAGATAGTAACTAGACCCAAAAGGTTACCTGACTCTATCCATGCATTCTTCTGTGAACTTGGCAGGAATTTTTTATATACTCTGTGGAATTCTTCCTGGAGGTTAGCATAGTACCAATCATGCCTTCTGCTTAGTCCAGCCCTATTAGTTGTTTGTGTTTGACCTCCACACTGTGAGGCTTGTCAGAGCTGATCCAGGGTGTCGTATTGATCCCTGCATCAATGGGCCCTTCTTCAGTAGAGGTGCCAGGGATCCATGCTTGAAAGATTCTTCAGGTTTCTTGATAGCATCCATTTTGCTTGGTTCATTACTCTCTGGCTTAGCCAGTCGGCCTCGGAGTTGTCCTTTGTATAAACATATAGTGACCTGTGGGAAGATTCTGAGATTCCACCATACTTCATCTGATGGCTCCGAGTTCCAAAAGGTTTACCCTGTTGATCATTTGTCCTTCAGCCAGATGCCCTATGCCATTCTTCCTTGGGTGTGGGATCCCCATCCCCAAAGACGTGTCCATGGTCATCACTGTTCTCTCTGGTTCCCTGAGTGGGACACCCTCATGGGACTGAATGAGGTACAGCCACTGGTTGTTTTCCTGTTTGAGGATCTCTGGCAATTCAACTATCTTGGACTCTTGTGATCTAACACCCCATGGTATGGCAACAAGCATCTCTGAAGTGTACAGTTCAAGATGTCGTTTGGATATGGGAAAGGAGCCACTCCCTGTGGCCTACCCATGCTATCAGTGCTACTAGGATTCTGATGAACATCATAGGTGGCGTTTTCAGCTCAAGGGAAAGGGCCCAATGTTGGAAGTGCCTCTGAGAGATCGATGGAAGCCAATCTCCCTTCTGAATGGCAGTCATGACAAATTTTAGCCTTTCCATTCCGACTTTCTTGTTCCTAGGTGTCTATTTTATTTGACCAAATTCCTTTGGATCCAGAGGAAAAGGAACCAGGTGGCACAGAATTGAATTCCACTGATCATAGTGTCCAACACCCGCCTGTTTCTTATTATTGGCTGCCAAGGGTTTGCCAAGTATTGTAAGCATCCCCCAAATACCCTTGCGCCTGCTGCCTTGGTGTAGACTCATTGAGTTCCCTTCTTTGGCCATTTAGTATTCTGACTGGATTTGTTGAGGGAGAAGGTACTACCTTCCTCTCGATGTTTGGTCTGCTTTCAACCCCTACAAACACGCAAAAATGAAAGTAATTAAAGCAATTAATGCTATGAGAACTCCTGCACCTCTTGAATGCTGGCAAACCATTGGTGTATTAGTCCAACGCTGGATTTAGGAAAAAAGAGAAGGGAAGAGAGAGAAGAGGGAAAGGGGATGGATGGAAATGAGGGAAGAGGGAGAGTGACCAATCACAAAGAAATGGCCTGGCAAAGGGCGGGAGAGGGTTAGACGAGGGCTGAACACTAAAAGCCAGGGAAAAAGTGCTCCCAGAAAACCTGGGGGAAAGCTGCAAAAAACCCAGATCCACTACTAATGGCACAAAATAGTGTGTGGAGGGTTGCAAATAAATGGATGCAAAATTAACTGGTGAGGAAAGGGTTTGTTGTATTTGCCTGTCCTAGATCACCAATTGCACTGTACAAGGTGCCTCTGCAAAAAGTGCAAATAGAAAGCATTATTAAAAGCAAGAAATGAGAAAAAGCACCATGATAAAGGAACTTTCCTGAGACCAGGTGCAAAGAATTTGGCAATGTGCTTCTTCCTCTTCAGTTTACACAGAAGATTTAGGAACAAATAAAATAAAAAACTTGTGGTGAGGTTAGGGTTGCCAGCTCCAAGTTGGGAAATTCCTGGAGATCTGGAGGGTAAAACCTGGAGAAACCTGGAGAAAGTTGGGTTTGGGGAAGAAAAGGACCTTGGCATGGCATAATTCCATAGAGCGCCCCCCAAGTAGCCATTTTCTCCAGGTGAACTGATCTCTGGCCTGGAGACCAGTTGTAATTCTGGGAGATCTCCAGCCGCTACCTGGAGGCTGGCAACCCTAGGTGAGGTCTTTATTTCAATTATCTTAGCCAGTTGTAAGCTATTTCCCTTAGTAATGCTGATTCAGAAATCCTGCCAGCAGTTTTGGTTGGAAGATGGCAAGCTGTGATTTCCACCTCCACCCTAATCCACAACCATCAAGTTGTTTTCCCTGTACTGATGAACTATCTGTGTACTGATGGACTACATATACATTTCTCCAGTGAGAAAAATAGTAACTCCCTGGGACCATTTCAGGGTGCAAAATGGCATGGCTGGGGAGGCTTAAACTACCTCTTCCTACTCATTGCTTTCCTAATCTGAATCAGCTTTCATACTCCCAGCACATGTCTGCTTGATGGGACCCAGGGATAGAACCAGGAACAACAGTGTGTTGTGTCTGGTTAGGCCCTCACTGAGTGAAGATTTGAGTCTGGGCCTCTAGAGTCCTTGTTTGACACTCTAACCACTGTACTGCACTAGCACTACTTTACCTAAATGACTTACTTTTATAGTTAAACAAAAGGACATTATCAGCATTCAACCACACACATTCTTCATTATCCTTGTGCATCAAATTGATGTGAATTGAGCATGCACAGACTTGAACCAGAGAAACTTCTAGAGTTAAGCTTAAGAAGTTTTTTTCCTGCCAGCTCCACATACTGGGAGCACCCAGTGGCAACATACATGCTTGGGGCAGGTGGAGCTATGCTTCCCACTTTGTTCTTCAACCACCGCAGTGGAGACACCATGAGGAACTCTCCACACCCTCTCACACTATAGTTTGTTTCTTTTCTTTTTTCTCCCAAGTCCTTTCTTTTCCTTTGGAACTCAGGTGACCTCCAGGGTTCCCCCCTCCTCATTCCCCCTTCTCTCCTTTTTCTTTCTTACATTTTTTTCTACCCTGATTTATGGTGCAGAAGACGACATGTGCTGAATCTCTCACGGAGGCAAGCTGCCTACTACTGATGGTCACACTGAGTTTCTGTTTTGTTTGAGAGAAGAACATTGGGTCAATTATTGTCCTCCTTGTTTGAAATTAATTAAACAAACTTGTTGCAATCGACTATCCCATCTTTATCTTCTCATGAAACTTTCCCTCTTGGCCCCTACCCCACATCAATTGCCTCTTCAAAACTGAGTGATAAGTCACATTTGGTTCTGGCTTTGGAAATGACAGTCCCCTCTTCATCAGGAAATAATCTGTTTAGCTCCAAACGTCACTCTAAGTTTAAGCCTTCCTCTTCTACGATTAATGTTAAGAAGATGAAGAGGGATAAGGACCATAGAAAGCAGACTTCCTCTGATTCAGTATCCAAACCAGGCTCCCTGCCCATGCCCCCACCTCTAATCTAAGCCCTTCTACTGCTACAACCGCTATCAATCAGTCTGTGCACACCTCGACTGTGCCCATACTGGAGAGGTTTCAGACTGCTCTTCCAACACCAGCATCCATTTCAACTGTGATGGACTCCCCTGAAGTATATGTTGATTCAATTTCTGAGATCCAAACTGAAGATGTTGTCTCCTCGCCAACACACCAACATCTGCAGGGAATAGTCTATGGAGGGTTTCTATTGCAACTCTCCTCCTATATCCTGAGAACCAATCCTATTATTGCAATCCCAAGAGTCCACAACTAGAGACAGATGCAGCATTCTCTACATCTCTTGGGACTCATGCTTCTGGAGTTGTCACTGTTCACCTTGGTACTGGTCAGGGCTTTTTTTCAGTGGAAATGTGGTGGAACGGAGTTCCAGCACCTCTTAAAATGGTCACATGGCTGGTGGCCCTGCCCCCTGATCTCCAGACAGAGGGGAGTTTAGATTGCCCTCTGCGCTGCTGAATGACACAGAGGGCAATCTAAACTACCCTCTGTCTGGAGATCAGGGGGCGGGGCCACCGGCCATGTTACCATTTTCGCCGAGGGCAATTTAAACTTTTAAAAACAACCCCCTTGTTCCAGCTGACCCAGAGGGACGTCATTGTGCTGTCTTGAGTTCCTCCACTGAGTTCTACCACTGCTTTTCCAAGAAAAAAAAGCTTTTCCCAGAAAAAAAGCCCTGGTACTGGTCAAGGTCCCCTCATTCTCAAACTCCTCGAGATGAGTACTACTTGCCATCTAAAGAATGACTCCTATTGGGATTAGTTGTCAACTTGCTCAGTGTAACCTCCATCCTTGTTCTACTGCATGCCTCAGAACATATGCTTGCCCTTTGAAGAACACTTTTTTGGGGACTGACTTTGACTGACGCCCTCCAGTTTCCTCGTTTATTTTTGCAGTTTATTGCAAACAATACTGTTTTTTTTAAAGTGCTACTGCTATCTTTGAGTTCATGTGGCTGCTTTATTTAATGCATTGTTCTTAATTTGTTTTTAATTATGAGACACTGTATTTTCTTACTGAGAATCAAGGCAGATTACAAGTAGGATAGAAGTATTCAGTGAAACAGAAAGCCAGTTACAAAATACAATAACATTTGAATGATAACAACAAAGATTCCTAGTAAAACAAAGCTATTCAGTCCATCAGTAAACAGATTACAAATTACGGTAACATATGAATCTAGCAGCAAAGATTCCTAGTAAAACAACATAATGCAGCAGGGCTGGGATAGAAGAGCTGGCAGAATGGAATGCCCAGTGGGGTAAAATGGCAGCAGCAGGCTAGTTAGCTGCTCCATCTCCTGGGTGAGGGGTAGATGGTGGGGGGGGCTATCCCACAACCCAGGACGCTGGCTTGAGGTGGCACATCTTGTTTATCTGACACTGGACTGCACACAAATTTCTAAAATAATACATAAATGCAAAACAAGGCAAAGAATATACCATGGTTACAATAGGTGAGAAAACCATGTTTTCTATATTTTGTAATATGCCTTGAGTCTCTGCAAGAAAAGCTGTCTATAAATGAAGTAAATAAATAAATAGCTAGAAGCTGAACTTCTTTCTATCTCTCTAGCAATTAGTTATGCCTTAATTGTAAAGAGATCCATATGAACTTTTGCATCGTAAGTTTCGGTATACCATAGAGGTCCTAGTTTTTCTTTACTTTATTTAATAGACCGAGTCAGTGCATTCCTTCCTTCAAATAAGTAACGCCTAGTAACCAATATCTGGAGATCTCTCAGCTCTTAAATTCAGTTTTCCAGGTGTGACTTTTTTCGTATATGAAAAGATTAATTAAAAACAATCCCTTCCCATATATAGGAAATCCTGTGAGAACAGATGTATATGAGCAAGTTGATTTACATAAATAAGCTTGTTTCAAGACCAAATGTTCAATTTTATGTCTTATGATGATGAAAAATTCCCTAGAAGGACACATAAGTGACTGGAGGTCTGGGATTTCCCTCTCTACTGAAAATCTACTTTGTCTTTAGCGCAGACCTTGGGAACCTTGGCCTGTTCCCATGAAGAAAGAAACATTCAATTGATTATTTAGAGTCTGTGGAACCCCCAGTCCATTACTCAAAGGTAACACAGAATATGCTTAGGATAGTTTACTGAATGTTCCAGGCTTCAGAAAAGCAAATCAGGATTGAGGAAGCATTTGTACTACCAAGTTAAATTGATTTAATACCAGTTTAACTGCTGTGGGTTACCTAAAATAGGAACTGTGCCTTGAGAGAGATGCTGAGAATTAGAGATTTCTAGCTCTCCTGAGAGCTACAACTCCATGAATTCTGTGGAACTAGGAAATAGCTGATAATAAGTTTGTCATATAAATACTCCCTGAGTTACTAATTAAAATCCATATTTTAATACCAACTACATTGATATATGGGGTTGGATCCTATAGAGGATTTTCCATGGACAGAAGCTATTTCTGTCCATATCTCATGACTTTCTCTCCTCAAGACCCATCTAGTCTAGCATGATGTTTCCAACAACAGATAGACATTTGTCTGTGGGTACTTATAAGGAAAACATTAAGAGAAGATGGATTTTTCTTGGTGTTTTCTTTTAGCAGCTGGTATGCAGAGATATACTACGTCTGTACATGGAGGTTCCATTTAACTATAATTGCTGTCGCCCTACATTTGTTTGTGTAGACTTTTAAAAAGTCATATAAATTAGATCTGTCATAAATAGTACAAGCAGTGTTAGTACAATTTCAATATTAATTAAAATTTACCCTGCTGGGGCCTGTTCCCAAAAAACAAACCCTGCTTGCCTACAGCTTGTGTTGTGACATTCAGTGGGGACCATAGGGTGAGGGGTATTCGGCCTCAGTTACTGTGGAGTAGTCCTACCAAGATCAATGCAACTCCCTAAGTATAAGTAGGCTGTGACTTTTCTCTGGTCTTTTCTCCCTTTTAAATCTTATTTCCAGGCTAGACCTGGTGGTGACAGCAGAGCATTGCCCAAGGAGTGTAAGTAGGAAATTGCAAAAAGCGATATCCGTGCAATCATTAAAAGCAAATACATCAAAATGCAATATGTGAAATTGTTCCATTAGCATAACTTAACAGCCGAAAATGTAACATAACAAATCAACACATGTGGGATCATTCTTGAAGTTTTTTTTTTAAATAGCCACAGAGATTTTTTTAAAAAACTCATTGGAACAGAAGAGACTCAAGCTGCATCTAATAAAGGGGAAGGGGGCATTATGTCCATTGTGCTTTTCCAGATTTTACATTTACCTTTGGCATAAAAAGTAACAGGCATAGTCTGATTACAGGACAGACAAGGAGATTCTAGCAGCTTATGGTTGTTTCTACATTAAAACGTTAACTGTTTATATGCAACACTGTGAGCTTGTTGCAGTTTTCTGATTCCACCACAGAACAAGTAGTATTGGATGCAGAATTCAGTAATCTGGTATGTTCTATTTTTATTTCTTAAACAAGTTTACAGTCACTGACTATTATGAAAGCACACGTGAAAGTATATGGGACAATGTCTTGAGTGAAATCTCAGAAGCCAGAGGAGTGGATGAGTCAGTTTTCAATATATAATTGTAGATCTCTGTGCATTTGGCATGCTGCTTCATCAGGGGAGCTAATTAAAAGCGAAACACAAGAATATGATAATATAGATAATACATTTCATATGATCATATTCTTGTATTTTATTTTTAATTGGATCCCCTGACAAAGCAGCATGCGAAACACATAGGGATCTACAATTATAAATTCAATATAATTTCCCTCAGCACCTTTTCCCCCTTCTCTTCCTAAACTATATATTAATGCAACCTCATTCTTCTGTTTTACAGTTTTAAATGGTCAGACGACGGAGCCTTATAGTGTGCATAACCTCATATTCTGCTCCTGTCTTCCCCTATAACTGTAAGAACTTAAATAATGAGCATATCTGTGTAAATTTCCTGAAACAGTCTAAATCATTCAAGTCACAGAATTTAGCTAATATTGATGCAGACTTCAGGTTTCTTCAGTGCAGACTTTTTTTAGCTGAGAGAATTGGCAACCTTAACGTCGGCTGTGTTCTCTATGCAATGAATTTCAGGGGTAGCACTACTGGGTTTTTATTTCTCTTTAGTGTTTGAGAAAACACTGGTATCCTATGGTGTCTTTGTAATATTTGCTTTATTTATGAATATACGAGCAGAGTCTAATTGGAAGAAAATAAGCACTTCTTCAAGGCCCCAACTCCCTTACATCTTGGACAGATGTCCAAAGTAGAAACTCTTATCTCTCTTACTATCTCTCTTCTCCTTCTCCCCCTTTCCTGCAGCCAATCCATACCTGCAGTCAATGCTATTTCTACTCTCTCTCTGCTCCTTTCTTTCCCCTTCATGGGACAGATGTCATTTTCCATTGGGTATCGTGTAATTTTAAAAGAGAGATGTTCCCAGTTATCAGAAGACTATCCCCCTAAACCAGTCACTGTCCCTGATGAAATATCAACCAACCATCCTGGACTGTTAACCAGCTCTCTGGCTAACAAAAGAATCGTTGGGTAACAGTAACTATATGCTACTGTTTATGTTGGAAACTTTCAAATAGAAACCTTGAACCCTGGATATCTTAGAACCTGGCTCCTCCTCTTTTCTCTTTGATGTAATTACTGTAAGAGCCCTGTGCAGTCATTTTATTTTTGAGACTGAACTGCATGCAGGTGAAGATTTTGCTATGCATGGCGACCTTGACATATGTTTGCCCACTTGTGTGAATAGGGCAAAGCATATATTTTCCAGCTTTGGTATGTCAGAAACTCAAGTCTTTTAAGCGTATGTGTTTGAATGTACCAATTCTGGAAAATATGCACCGTTCCCTATTCATATAAAATGGTGACTGCACATATTGGGAAAATGATGGGTAGCACACTCACCTGTTATACAAAGTCAGAGGACCAAAATTGTAACTGCTGAATAGGACAAAAGTGACCGTAGTTGTGGGTCTTTTAAACATTACCCAAGCCACATAAACCCAACTTTTTGATGAGCAACTTACATACAGTGGGAGCAGGGCTTTTTTTTCAGCTGGAAAGCGGTGGAACGGAGTTCTGGCATCTCTTGAAAATGGTCACATAGCTGGTGGCCCTGCGCTGTGATCTCCAGATAGAGGGGAGTTTAGATTGAATGGCGCGGAGGGCAATCTAAACTCCCCTCTGGAGATCAGGGGATGGGGCCACCAGTCATGTGACCATTTTCACCGAGGGCAATTTAAACTTGAAAAAACTGCCCCCTTGTTCCAGATAACCCGAAGTGACATCATTGTGTGGTCCTGTGCTGGCAACCCACTGAGTTCCACCACCTCTTTTCCCAGCAAAAAATCCCTGAGTTGGAGTAACATCAAACTGACCTGACCATTTGGGTGGAGGCCAATCATGAATCCTGATCACGGAATCAGCACCCCGTCAAAGAGGGGTGGGTGGGTGTTGATTCTATGGGAAAGACTCCAGACCTTGGCTTGGCGAATGCAGTTGTGTTACTTAAAAGTTAATCTAGCTACGCAGAAATTGTATACCGAAAGCAGCTCCTGCATGACTTGGATAATGTTTAAAGGGTTTCTGTGTCAGTTTCACTTGGGCAGTATTTCATCTGAATGTGCTGTCAAGTGTTGAGTTCTGGTATTTACCATGCCTTTCAATGAGTTTCCCTTGTTCAGCATTTCACATGGTAAAGTTCTGATGAAATATTCAGATTGTGGTACTCTCGTGGTACGTTCCCTCATCAATGGCAATCGCATTTAAAAAAGTATATGTGTAAATCAGACCCTAAGATCTGATTAATCAACACTGTATTAATAGCTGCAACCATGTGCCAGATTCAGAAATATAATGCAGTAGACCCCTGAGTATATCTCCACAGGTACTGTTCTGGTCTGGTTAAAGCTGCCAGTGCCGGAATACAGGACACTTTGGCTGATATCATCGACTTGTCCTTGAGTTCTAGGATTTTCCCGAGATCATTGAAAGAGGCAGAGGTGCAGCCCGTATTGAAGAAGCCATCTCTGGATCCTGCTGATCCAGCCAATTACCTCCCCGTATCGAACCTTTTGTTTCTGGGCAAGGTAATTGAGAGGGTGGTGGCTGAACAGCTCCAGGTGTTTCTGGGTGGGTCCTGGACCCATTTCAGTCTCGCTTCTGCCCTGGCCATGGAATGAAGACAACGCTGGTCACCCTCAAAGATGATCTTCGGCGGCACCTGGATTGGGTCAGGTCAGTGCTGCTGTTATTACTGGATTTTACAGCGGCATTTGACACGGTCGATTAGGACCTTTTGGTCCAATGCCTCACTAATGTGGGGATACATGGGATGGCTTTGCTGTGATTAGTTTCCTTCCTTCACGGTCAGAGACAGAGGATAGCATCAAGGGAGCAGATGTCGTCACGCTACCCCTCGGTGATGTTGTTTAACATCTATATGTGCACCTTTGCCCAGGTGATCCATAGTTTGGGGCTGGATTGTCACCAGTACACTGATGACACCCAGCTATATCTATTGATGGACAACCAACTGGACACTGCATGGGACGCCCTGGCCATGAGTTTGAACGCCATGGCAATATGGCTGAGACAGAGTTGCTTGAAATTGAATCCTCTGAAGATGGAGGTTCTGTATCTGGGGCCGGGGACAACAGGTATGAGGATCCGGCTCCTGCTTTTTGATGGAGTGCAGTTGAAGCCTGCATTGATGATGAGGAGCCTGGGTGTGATCCTGGATGCCTCCTTTTCTGTGGAGGCCCAGGAAGCAGCAGTTGCCAAGCAGCTTTCCCCCTATATCTGTCCTCCAGGTTGGACTACAATAACTCGCTCTACACAAGGCTGACCTTGGGCATGACCCGGAAATTGCAGCTGGTCCAGAATGCAGTGGGAGGTCTCCTTACGGGGACACCACTTAGGGCACATATTCATCCTGTGCTGTGCCAGCTGCACTGGCTTCGAGAAGTTCTGGATCTGGTTCAAAGCCCTTTATGGACTGGGACCAGCATACCTGCAGGACCACCTCTCCCCATACGTCCCTCAGAAGGTTCTGTGTTCTGCAGACAAGTAGTTGCTGGGGGTCCCCAATCCGAGGGAGGTTTGCCTGGCCTCAACCAAGGCCAGAGCTTTCTCAGCCCTGGCGAGGACGAGTGGAACGCTCTTCTGGTTGAGATCCGGGCCCTGCGAGATCTGCTGCAGTTTCACAGGGCCTGTAAAACGGAGCTGTTCAGTCGTGTTCTGTCACCCCTTCCCTGGATATGAATTTTAATCTGCCAGCTGTTCTATGGCATACTCAACCTTAACCTGAATCTGATAGCAGATGTCTTTTTCTATTCTGTATTTGTAACTGTTGTTATTGGTGGTTTTAAATATTGGCTTAATGTAAATTGTTTTAATGTATACATATCTATATGTTTTAGTGTTGTTGTGACCCGCCCAGACCCTCCTTGCAGGGAGGGTGAGATATAAATCTAGTAAATAAAATGAAATGATTCCAAAGCCCCCAGGCACCTTGAACAGTTGCTTGAAGCCAGCTGTTACCCACATTAGTTGTTTGGTTGCTGTATGACTTTGCTCTAATCATCTGGTGCTGACCTGGAGTGGTACTGCAGACTTACCAACCAATCTCCTAGTAAAGAAAGAGGACCAATAACATAGACATTCTCTCTCTGGTCAATGCGTCTACTTTCTATGTGCCTGCTGTCTACACCGGCAGCTCTGTTTCTTCTTCTCTGATTCCTCGTTCAGACCTTTATATGGAAGGAGCACTCTTGGTATGTGTGGAGTGCTTCATAGTCCATGCATCAACAGCCCACCATATAGTGATAATTGCCACATGGAAAGATTTAAAGCAGCTTTTTGGTGGCCGCCATATTGTATCCTAAGTCAGTCCAGTGCCTGCTTCCCTTTCACTTGGAGATTAACAGCCCAGCTGTGAGTTCTTGAAAAGAGCTTTCTATCTGGAATGGTGTTTGGCAGCCAGGGTTAAGCTTTTCGTCCATTTTAGCATGTTCTTTATTTACCCAAATATAATATGGATGTGTTATATGTGTATTTATGCTGAGGGTTTCCTAGGAAAGTGCTTTGTTTGTAATCCAAATAATTGGATATTAACTACCATGAAAACAAAATTTTCTGGGAACTTTAATTTTTATTTCAATTTATGCTGTTTGTTTACATTGCTTTTCTCCCCAATGGAGATCCAAAGTAGCTAAACATAATTCAAATTAACAACAATTTAAACAAACAAGATATAATTTAAATAAACAAAGAAAATAAACAAAAAAATTCAGGCCAGGGACAATTCACACAATGGCTAAGAGTCAAGAACCCTTTGTGTGTCTAAAGTGCTATCAAGTCGCAGCTGGCTTCTGGCAACCCCTCATGGGGTTTTCAAGGGAAGAGATGAGTAGAGGTGGTTTGCCATTGCTGGCCACTGTGCAGCAATCCTAGACTTCCCATCCAAGTACTAACTAGGGCCATCCCTTCTTAGCTTCCATGGTCTGATGAGATCAGGCTAGACGGCCATTCGGGTCAGGACCGAGAGCCCTTTGGCTCTTCCAAAAGGCTCATGCCTCTGGCGCTGCCAAGTCTTTTATACCTATAGAAAGGAAGGAGACAGAAGCTTATGTAGATGTTAGGCAGTGGCACGATGTCCCCAAAACTTCCTTCCCTTTGCCCAAGTTCTCTTGCGCAAGTACCATAGACATGAATATACGTCTCCAGAGTCCTGTTGTCAAGCTCCAGTGTGGAGTTTACACAGGATAACGTCATGGTGAATTGTATCCAGCATCTTTTATGCACCCTTTTTGCTCATTGTACCACTGAAAAGAAGAACTCAGTGTGATTACTCTTAAATCTTTCTCATTTCTTAGGTATTTCTACCATAGCTTTATGAAACAACAGCACATTCCAGGGGGTGTGTCAGTGTGTGTATTGTGAAAGGAATGCATGTGGGGTTTTTTTGCTCTGAGTACATATGCGAAAGTGCAAAATGAATTGGAAAAGGAAAACGACAAACACATGTAGCAACTGGCTATAGGGGGAAAATCCTAGCTATGGGGTGGGGGTGGAAGAATGTTATGAGAAAAATACTGGTGTTATAACAGAGACAGTTTAGATAAAAGGAACGACCTTGTTTCTGCATGCATAAATTAAATTGCTCAAGAACAATACCAGCAACCTAAGTAGTGAGTTGTGAGTATAGCATATATAATTTAACTTTTTGTTGGCTAATTGTGTTTTTACTCTTTCCCACTGAATTTGGTAACATGCTCAACAATACTTTCTGCCCAACAATACTTAATGCTCAACAATACTTTCAGCTGTTTTGGAGTTAGAAAGTATAGGACCAATTCTGTTTTTACTGAGCGAGGAAAGGTCGATTTATCCAACTAGGTTCAGGATTTAATGCCAACATACTAAACTGGTTTTGGGAGAGGGGGGGAGTTGCATTTACTATCTCCAGATTTTGCCTTTATAAATTATATAAAGAAGCAGATCCTGAGCAGAGTCCACATCTGGAGTTTGCTTTAGGCCCATCTCTAACTTTAATACATTTTATATTATAGCAAAATATATAGAGGGTAATATAGGGAAGTGCATTATTTTACTGAAGGAAAGAAATTGCTGAATAAATGAAAGTCTGATACACTTGAGCTATAACATGTACCGTGACTTTTGTTTGAACTTTCCAGCAATTTATAGATACTCTGTTGAAAGTTTCTTTTTCATGTAATGGACAGTATTATATTTTAATTTTTTGGAGCACTGTCGTATACAAGGGTCGTTTGGGAGCTTTGCTTCTCCATCAGGCATCTGGAGTATACAAATAGGGCAGGAAGCAAAATTTAATACAGAAAGTGGATAACTTTCCCATGAAAAACTGCTCTGGGAAGTTCTATCATTGCATGTTTTAAACTTGTCTTTGTGACTGTGAAGGTAACAGGATTTTTTTTAGAGAGCTGGAAATGGTATGATTGTGGTTCTTCGTGTGTATGTTCATCCCATTTCCATCTCTGTTCACAAGTTTTGCAACTGTTTGTAGAGTTGTAAACCCCTTGGGTGAAAGGTGACAGTGAGAATTGGTTTCCAAATCCACAATAAAAGGAAAGTTATAAAGGGATTTTCTGGATCAAACAGTGGATTTAAACTCAACTCCTTTGGTACTTCCATGCATCTGTACTGAATGAGTGAGATAGTGGGTAGGTGTGGCTATGCATGTGCATGGTTTGTGCTACTGGGCCCTCACTGCAGCTGCATTGAAATGGAGAAGAAAGAGTTTGAATTCAGTAGCTTTTCAAGCAGCTCCCATATGGCTCCATATGGGAGCTGCTCGAAGAGAAAATGTAGTGATCTGCAAAGAGCCTTGAAGCCAGGGGCTGTTCCATAGCATGCCTAAGCTCAGTGGACATGCAGTGCTTGCTGCTTTTCCATTGTGTAAAACAAGAAGATGATATCTGAGCCACTAAAAACATAGTTTGGTGAGAGAACGTTTCCAGCAAGGAAAACTTTTTTTTCTTCCTTTCATCCTTTCCTATTCTCAGTGCTTATGTGTTGGTTTATGAGTCATTGGAGGGCAATCAGTTAAGCTTTGAAGCTGCCTTGCTCAGCCTGAATAAAATGGCTAATCCTTTTCTAAGAAAAGCAGTTGTTACAGAAGTTGTATTGATTAATGTCTGGCCTGTTCTGAGCTTCTTGCATGTGAAAAACATGGATTGTATTAAAATGTGATGTAACTGTAGCCTTATTATTATTTAGGACCACTCCATATAAATTCCAAGATTTGGTACCATTCTGTGCTTAATTAGAGCCGTATCTGCTCGATTTCAGTTCATTTTACAATCTGTTAAGGCAGCTAGGAGATGTTGTACATTCGATCCAGCATAGTTCCTTTTAGCTCTAAATTGCTTTAATTCACGATCACTTCTGTACAAAGTTTACATGCACATAGGCTCGCTGTCAACAGATCAGATGAATGTATAGAGGCTGAGACAGTGAGTGTGATCTCATTGACCCTTCCCTTCCCAAGTGTCCTTTAAAAAAGCTGTTTTGATCATCCTTTGAAACCAAGCGTGATTCCCTTTTACAGATAGAGCATTTGAAAACTGTGGTCAATACACATAGCAGAATGCTATAGCGAGTTCAGGTTGCAAAGTAGGCTGTACCACTTCAAATTGCAGGAAGGGGGAGGGCACTTTTAATTCTTCAGTATATTTTAAAAAAAGCTTGGCAAGTAAAAAAACTAGCACAGCAGGGGGATTCTAACTGTGCCTGCTCTTTGTCATGCTAGTGTTTGCCTTCTGGCAGTCTAAAGTAGTATGGTCTATTCTGTCACCATCATACTTTGCCACTTCATTCCAACTTCATTCTGCTGCATACGTTCATCAGGCTTCTTGTGTTGATAGACTCCATTAAAAATAATTGTTTTTACATGATAAGAACCTATGGCATGGTTCATTCATTCATGCACAACAACACTTGTAGCTGCATTCCTCAAGATATGTATTCATGAGTGAACCAGCCCTAAGGATTATTTGAGGAGGAAAGCAAACACTTTAATAAGTAAAATGTGAGCGAGCAAAGTATCCATGGCAGATATTGTACTTTGGAATAATTAAGAATAGAAAACTAGAGCTGATATGGCACAAAATGCATTTCCCCCCCTTTCTTCAATGTATATATATTAACTGTGGGACAGATCAATAGTTAAATAACTGTTTGCTTCTCTTCCACTTACCCAGTTCCTATATGCCACTTACATTGCTCCTTCTGCAAGTATGGATATTGGACTACATCAGATTAAGAAAGATGAGATTTACCAGAAAATTGAGCCACCTTTTGAGGATCTTTTTGATCCAGCAGAAGAATATATTCTCAGCCTTCTTTTGGTTCCATGGATGGAGATGGTAGAACAAGACAGAATTACATATGAAAAGGTAATTATAGAGTAGGTGGTGCCAGGTAAGAAGAGCATAAGCTGTACTGAATGGGCCTGGAAGATGTAGTTTTGCTTATGATTGCACTGTCAAATATTGAATCATACAAGGAAGATATCCACAGGTGCCAGTTTTTCACTTGTTACTAAATACTCAACAACATTTAATTTCTTGTTTAGCTGTTTTCCATTCAGAATTTATTGTTGAGCCTATAAATCATAATGAATTTAAAAAACCCTTCCATACTTACAGTTTCAGGTAGGTAGCTGTGTTGATCTGCAGTAGAAGAGCAAGATTCAAGTCCATTTGCACCTTAGAGACCAAATAGATATCCAGGGTATGAACTTTCGAGAGTCAGAGCTCCCGTTGTTTGATTCCCTTCATTTGATTCTCAACAGCTCATACCCCAGAAATCTAGTTGGTCTCTAAGGTGCAACGGGACTCCATACTTGTAATCATTCTATAAAATAAGAATGTCATTAATCACCATTATACCAGTCAACCACATTTCTGTTAAACTATTTGGATGCATTTGTGCAGCAACTTAGCAGTTACATCTTTGTCTCTGCCAGCAAGTAAATGCAAGACTAATTATTTGTTCTAGTAAGCAACTAGGCCGATTTTGGTCCTGAACATTATATGGAACATACAAGCAAGCAGGAGGAAATATGTTTTACTACACTGCCCCCACAAAAAGATATTTTCCAAAACAAGCCTTTTGGTAATGTCAGCTGTTTTCCGACTCCTCCGTTTTGTAAGGGTAAGACCAACTAGTTTGTATGGCCTCAGATATGAGGGTGGAATGATGTGGTTGGTGCATATGTGAACACTTGGCCTTCACCTATGCAGTGTAGCATATTATTGATTGTTGGGGGAAGAGGAGACAACAACCATCCAGTGAATGATTAAAGACATTGGTGCAGAGTATGCAGCTGCTTACAAGCCAACCTGTAGCCTCCAGTTATGTTGTCTACTGCCAAGAACTCTGGCCAGACCAGAGCCAGCAGGAGCACTATAAGTCCAGGTCTGATCCTTCCTGGATCTCCACAATCTCCAAATTATTTTTTTTAAAAAGATGATTCGGAAGGGGATCTTGTGTCAGGCTGGAGGAAAATGACTCCATTAGTGGAACAAATCAGAAGAATCAAACACTTTGTTTAACTGGCTCATATAACATGAAAGATAGACAGAGGCTGTATGTGTGTATGTTTTGGCAAAGACTAAAGAAGCCAAGGACAGGATGAGGATGTTTGGTTGCCTTTATAAAGCTAATAGGGCTTAGGTCAAGAAGAGAGGAACGGAGACAGAGGAAGGGAAAGGTGGAAAGATGCTTGCCAGAAGTCCAAGAAGAGGAAAAGTTGGAATCCAACTCCATATGTGAATACTTTATCTGAGGTATTTCTTCTTTTTAACCCAAAACAGCTGTGGAAGGTTACAGTCTAGATAGGAAGTTGATGCAGGTTTGGAGGGAGGAGCTAATCTCTTTCCCTATAGGTCTTTTTTTTTAAGCAAGTCACTACAGAAGGCTTCAGGTACTCGTATTTTTTCCTTTATGGGGCAAAGAGCTGCTGGAGGAGGAGGGTGATTTTGGTAAGAAAGAGATCTGCATGATAAAAATCTAACCCCTTCCTACCCATCTCTTGAACTTTCAATACATATTGCAGCTTCTGAAAGAGAGTGCACAGTGCAAAGTCATCAGCTTTTTATTACCTAGTGATAACCATGTTCTTTTCACTGATGTTAGAGTCAGGAGAACTCCCCATCTAATTTCTTTAATCTCAAACTTAAAACATTTCACTGGGTGAGTTTATATTAAATTAATAGAAGTTCATTGTCTGTCTTCTTGTGCAGTCCCACATGGGACTGCACATATGCAGGCCTGCTGATCAGCAAGGTTCTTTTAAGCTAAAGTTCGTTAGGGGGCGCATGTCTCTTCAGGGTGCATGTGCGGCGTTTCCCGCCGAGCATGCCACCAGGAGGCAGTGCCCCCTTACCCTCAGTTCCTTCTTCACCGCTGGCCACGAAGGTTCTTTGCGACTGCTTCACTTCTACCTGAATAAAGAAATAAAGAGAAAGAGAAATGAAATATGGCAGAGAGAGTACTTTTTAAACGTTGCCCCACGTGAGCAACAAAAATGACTAAAATGGATGGACACTCTGTTTGTCTGGAATGCTTGGGGGAAGGGCACAACATTCAGGCTTATGAACATTGCTGCAAGTTTACCTCTAAAGTATGAGCCAAGAGAGCTACAAGGCTGAAAGCGCTCCTCTGGGAGAGGGCCATGAAAGTCTCTGACATAGCTAAGATCACATTCCCCTCAGTGGGAAGTGGGGACCAAGTGACCATGCCAGCTCAGACATCGACTTCCCTGTCATTGAAGATTTCGTAGAACTTATCAACTCCATCTGTGAGAAACCGACATCAATTCATGCCACAGCCAAGAAGTCTGAGGGGCTGTACGAAAAGAGGGAGGATGTCTGTTAGTTTCTATTTAGTCACCCACCTCCATAATTTTTGGTGACTGAAGAAATGCAGAAAAGACAATGACAGGTCTCCCACTCGGCACCTACCAATAAGGAAAGTAGAAAACTGGATACCCTTGGCAGGAAGCTGTGTTCTTCATCAGCCCTCAACATTAAAATCGCAAATTATACTGCTATCATGGGGGCCTACCAGGTCTTCCTATGGAACCGTATGTCCGCCTTTGTTGAGAAGCTGCCCAAAGACCAAAAGGTGTTAGGCTAGGTGATACTGGAAGAAGCCCTAAAGCTCTCTAAACAGCAGGTTAATGCAGGGCAGAATACAGTGGGCATGTCTACCAGGGCCCTTGCATCATCTATAGTACTTGGGAGGCATGCTTGGCTACGAACTACTGTGCTACCACTCGAGATGAGGGCTGAGTTAGAAGATCTACCATTTGTGGGGCAAACATTATTCTCCTCCAAAACATTATTCTCTCACAGAACATTATTCTCCGTGAGAGGATCACTACTTCTCACAGAAGACTACCTCCCACCGAAACAACAACCTTCTCAACATTATCCTTATCACTCTCAACAACTGTACAAGGGCAAGTAGTACCGTTATCAACCATATCCTCATTGCTCTCAATACAGACAACCCCAACGTCAGCAGGAGCAATATCAGCGCAGATGAATGATTAACAGATCTCGCCAAGCGCAACATGTTTCACCAAGTAAAGAGCCTCAGGGTCAACAGAAGCAGTTCTGACTAGGCGTAGAACAGCCAGTAGTGTTTGGAAACAGGCTAGCCAAATATTAAGCATCTTGGGCAGAAATTACCTCTGATGTATGATTGAAAATTATTGAGAATGGATATAAAGTTGAGTTTTCCAGTTACCCTCTTCAGAGTCTTCCTGATTTTTCTCAAAATGCTTCCTCTGATAGATTACAAACAGAGCTGATAGAGTTATAAAGAAAAGGGGCTATACAGGTAGTTACGACTTGCGAGCCCCAGAATGTTCCTTGTGGACAAAATGGGGGAGTCAGGCCCCTATTGGATCTCAGAGGTCTAAATAAGTTCATACATACTCAAAAGTTTAGAATGGTAACACTCAATATGGTGTTACAATTACTCCCCTTTAATACCTGGTTCGCAGTCCTAGACTTAAAGAATGCGCATTTTATCCATCCAACACGCAGAAAATTTCTGAGGTTCATCTGTAATGGTAAAATTTTCCAATACCAGGTTTTACCCTTTGGCCTTTCCACAGCCCTTGGGGTCTTTACAAAATGCATGGCAGTAGTAGTGGCTTACCTGAGAAAACAGGGAAGTTCTATTTACCTCATTTAGATGATTGGCTGATCTTAGCCCTGTCTAGTGAAACTTTAGAACTACATGTAAGACTAGTGAATAACAGCTGTAAAAAGTTAGGCTTAGTTATTAATTTTTAAAAATCTGCACTTATACCCTCTTGAAGGGCACAGTTCATAGGTGCTGTTCTGGACAGCGTTGTTAATAAAAGCTTCCTACCTCATGAAAGGGCGAACAGAATTAAAAATCTGGTAAGACAGATCACCTGTTGCAGATTTCAGTCAGCAATGACCATTCAGACCCTACTGAGACTTAATGGCTGCCACCACAGCAGTGACACCTGTGCACAAATTACAGTTGTGGTTCTTATCTTTTCATGACTTTGAAACTCGAAGGATAAAAGATATATAATCCTTATGGCAGTACGTAAGTCACTGGAATGATTGGGTAATGACAACCACCTACTAGCAGGAAGAGAATTTGGATCACACAAATGGAGGTGACTCTATCCACAGATGATTCTACATCCAGTTGCGGGGACCATTGTTGTTCACTTAACACTCATGGGAAATGACTGAGACATGAACAGGAGTTACATATTAACGTTATCGAATTGAGAGCCATTCGTAATGCTTTACCGCTCTCGCAGATATCGCGAAACAGAAGAGAGTACAGGTGCTGACGGACAACTGTACCACTATGTTTTATTTAAACAAGCAGAGAGGAACCACTTCCAGAATTTTGTGCAAAGAAGCAATACTTACCTGGGAATGGGCTTTAGAATGAGAAACAACCCTTCAGGATGTACACATACCAGGCACTACAAATGTAGCAGCAGACAAATTGAGCAGGCTCAACACGGAGAACCACGAGTGGTCCCTAAAGGACACATATTTAGAACAAGTGTTCCAGGAGTGGGGACACCCGGATATAGACCTGTTTGTGAAGGAAGGAAACCAGAAAGCACTAAGGTTTTGCTCAAGGGGAGGCATAGGCCAGACTTCCCTATGGAACACATTCCAACTATGTTGGAAGGGACACCTATGTCTTTCTCCCTATTCCCCTGATTGCCAGGACAATCAGAAAAAAATGCAGAAGGACAAGTCAAACATAATCTTAGCAACACCCTACTGGCCCAGACAACCTTGATTCCAACACGTGATCTACCTCTCCGAGGGCTCATTGTTTCACTTCGAATTAGAACCAGACCTTCTCAGCGACAAAGGGGTATGGTATCACGAATTACCCAGATTGAAACAGATAGCTTGGCAAATAACAGGACAGGTGGACTCTCAGACATAGTAGCAGAGATAGTCCTTAATTTTAGAAGAGAAAATACCAGAAAATCTTATTGCTTTAAGTGGGACATGTTTAGCATATGGGCTAAACAAAAGGGGTTAGAGCCCTCTGACTGTCCATTATCACAAGTGTTAGAATTTTTACTAACTCTCAAGGACAAAGGCCTGTCTAACTCATCAATTAAGGTTTATTTAGCTGCTATATCAGCCTTTTACCCTAGCATTGATGGGGAAACAGTCTTTTCACATCACATTTCTAAGTCATTCATCAGAGGTTTACAGAGCCTGTTTCCACCAGTCAAAGAAATTGTACCACAGTGGTCCTTATAATTGGTACTGGTCAGACTTATGTTACCTCCTTTTGAGCCAATGGCTAGTTATACCTTGAAATGCTTATTGTTGAAAGTATCTTTTCTAGTGGCCATCACATCCACAAGATGGGTGAGTGAATTGGCAGCTATCAGGTCCGACTCTCCTTTTCTTAAGATAAATCAAAGTAAAGTGGTACTATGACCCTGTTCCAAATTTAGACCCAAGGTTGCAAGTCAGTTTCATTTATCTCAAGACATAGTACTTCCGGTGGTTTTTCACACACCTGCCACAAATTCATAGAGAGCCTTACACACACTCGATGTGCATAGAGGGATTTTATTCTTCTTAGATCGCACAACACCATAAAAGACAAACAACTTTTTGTTTTCTATGCTGGCCCGAGAAACGGTAAAGCTGCCACAGCACAACCCATAGCAAGATGGGTAACGCTAGCCATCAAAACATGCTACACAACAGCACACTTACCTTGTCCTTTGGAGGTGAAGGCACACTTGACGAGATCCTAGGCCTTGTCAGCAGCTTGGATGATGGGAGAGCTCATCCGTGACATCTGTAATGCAACAACTTGGTCCTCTTCAGACACGTTCACGAAGCACTACGCCCTGGATAAGATGGATAGGACAAGCTGTGTTCTATACACTCTTCCAATAAAGAGCACACCCACTTCCAAGATAAGAAGCTTGTTAGTCTCCCATATGGGACTGCACAAGAAGATGGACAATGAAAACAAAATTGCACTTACTATAACTGTTGTTCATTTGACGTCTTCTGTGCAGACACACATCTCCTCCCTCCTGACCCGCTATGCCTGTTGAATACTTTACCTTGGGCCGGTGACTCAGGAGAACTGAGAGCAAGGAGGCGCCGCCTCCTGGTAGCATGCCCGGCGGGATACATTGTGCATGCGCACTGAGGAGACATGCACCCCCAGCGGACTTTAGCTTAAAAGAACCTTGCCAATCACAGGCCTGCCCTTGCATAGTCCCATGTGTGCCTGCACAGAAGACGTCAATGAACAACAGTTACATTAAGTGCAACTCTGTTTTCCTTCTGAATACAAATGTTGCATCTGTTCTTCAGTTTGCACTAAGTGTTAGTGTCTTTGCAACATTTCCTTTTTGTATTGTGCATGACCCCCCCCCTTCCCTTGAAATGAAGAGTCTGTTCCACTCCGAGAGGAAATTTTGGTTCAGCCACTTCAGCGAATCTTCTACTTGAATCATCTACTCCAGGGATGCAACTTCCAGTGATATGCCTTCTAAACATCTGTCTTGTTATTGGCAAACGTGTTTCTTTTCTACCCACTGTCACTGGCAAGCTGCCGCTCCTACCCCCTTCATCTTTCTTTCTATAATGTGTGCTGTGTGGATGACATAAGATATTATTTTTATTAGGTGGAGCTGGTGGAAGAAACTCGACAGCTGGACTCAGTGTACTTTAGAAAGCTGCAGGCTTTGCATGAAGAGAGCATTTCCAAGAAGGATGAGGTAAGACAAGCACCTATTAACAAAAACAAACTCTTTTCTTTCTCTCCTTCCCCCCCCCCCGACCCCTGCTTAGCCCACCAGGAGGTTAACACTTTTTGCATCTTTAATGATGACCAAATTTTGAGGAACTTGGAGAACTTTACAGACCACTGCGCAGCATTGCTGGTTTTTAATAGACATTCCCTAAATGAAGACTCAGTTCAAACAAACTACAGTATATAGAGGGGGGGACATAATCTGCCCAGTATTTAAGAGATTCACTAGCTACCATTTTGTTTTCAGGCATAAAAACCCAAGAAGATCCCTGCTGGATCAGACCAGTAATCCACCTATAGTCCACCATCTTCTTTCCCTCAGTGGCCAACCAGATTTTCCTAGACAGGTTTTCAAGTAGCACATGGAGGCCAAAGCCTCCATTGTTTCCCACTGCAGTAATTGGTATTCTGAAGCACATTGCCTTTGAACATGGAGGTTCCATTTAGTCATCATAGCTAATAGCAAATTCTAGTGGCCCAGTTCTCCATGTATTTGTCTGATCCCGTTTTAAAGCCTTCTGTGCCAGTGGCCATCACAACATCATAGTGTTATGTGTGGAAGCACTTTTGTTCAGAATCTTCTGCCCTCCCATTTCATTGGATAATCCCAATATGATAGGAGAGAAAGTAAAAGGAATATTATAAATAATTTTGTCCCCTTTTGTCATCTTCTAAACTGAAAAACGCCAAACTCTTTAGCAACAGCAGCGGTGCCCTGCTGGATCAGGCCAGTGGTCCATCTAGTCTGACATCCTGTTTCACACAATGGCCAGACAGTTGCCTTGGAGGGTCAAAAAAAAAACCAGGGCAGAGAGGCTGAAGCCTGACTTTCCTCATAGTTTTTGTGCTTCAGCCATTTGATTTGTTGTTCTTATTTGGCTGTGCTTTTTTCCAGCTTTACAATTTTCCTTTTGATGGGAAGAAGAGAATTATACAAAGCTCTGTAAAGAAGCACAATTCAAAGCCTTGGTTTTGACCTATAAAACCCAAAATAAATGGTCTGAAACTAGGGTTCCTGAAGGACTGCATGCTCCCCTATGGACCTGCTTGGCCATTAAGATTTTTGCTGAGGAGCCAAATCTGTTACCTTCTGATCTTCATGGATAGCAGGTGCTCTACCAGAGAACTACTTTCTAATAGTAGTCTGAACTCCAAGCTGCAGTGTTCTTAGAAAAGGGATTGAAGCAGACCTAACACTTTTTTTGCAGTTCACCATTTAGAAATCCCTCATTTTCTCTGTGCTTGGTTATTTTATTAATTTATGATATTTACATCCTGCTTTTCAGATGGTTGTCTTCCAAAATGGCTCCCCATTATACTTTTGTTATGTCTTTGACTTGTCTTTATGTGAAGAATGTAGGTTTTGTATGATGTCACTTTTGAAGAAAACTGTAAGTGACATCATGCCATGTATGAAGCAATCCTAGCAATCCTACATGAACGGTAGGGTATCTGTGGCCTTCAGAAAGACATGTACATGCCTTAAAAATCCAGTTGATCTTTATGGTGTTGTTCCAAAGTATGAGGATACAAATAAGTACCTAATTTGATTGTCTGTCTGTCTCTGTCTGTCTATCTCTATGTTGGGAATAAATCTAAAGACCTTTTTGTAGTCATTGTCTCATCTCAGGAACCAGAATGCTTTGATTTCAACACATTTTTTTCTCTCCTGTTCATCATTCATTTGATTCCCACACAAGCCATCTTGCAACATCAGGGAGTTGTATAGCAGGAGCTCTTGTGGAATGTTCCCTGTCCCCAATCTTTGTACTTGTGATCTCTCCTTTTAAGTTTGGCCCTGGAAAACAGTTCTCTGAAAGATTAGAAGGTGCCAGCAATCTGTAGGAAGAAGAGGTATCAACAGGGATTATGAAGAGGGTTACTCACTTTATCTACATTGCCTCACACAATTCTTTCATTAGGAATTGGCTGTTGAAGGGAGGGCCCCGATGCATTTCGACTCTGCTAAAAGCACACCACTTCCAAGTGAAGCCCCTGAAGAAGTGCGGTCATACACCCTTACTGATTTGACATGCAACAGCTTGGATTTGGAACGGTTCCGGTTCTTCCTCAAACATCACTCTGCAAGGTATTTCCTCTGCGCTAGTCTGTCACATTTTGCTGAGAAGTTTGTGTTACTGATATTCCTATTTCACCATACATTATTGTTTCAGAATGAGATACATGCTGTGAAGCAGGGATTTCTTTCTTTTTCCAGTGTGCATCCACTTGCCGTGCATATCAGGTTACTTTCACGACCCCATCACATGCTGTCCTAAGGCTTGATGCAAGGGTGTGGTGAAAACCACCTGGCCTATATGACGGATGTACACTACAGCTCTCCGAGTGGTAATGGGTGTTTGTTTTGGTTAAAACCTTAATTTGTTCAAAATGGCAACACAAAATTTCTCTTTGGCTTGTTTGCAGCACTGACCTCATGTGCTGGATTGAAATTGAACAGTTCAGGCGGATGCTCCACAAGGATAAAAAACAAAGAGAAGAAAAATCTAAGGAGATTAAAAATAAATATCTCAATAAAACATATTTTTTTGGACCCAATAGTCCAGCTACGAAAGAGGAGCAAGAACAGGTCAGTGGTTACTTTTAACGTCTTCACAAATAGTAATGGCGGGTGTGTTCATTTTTGCATTGCATTAATGCTCACTGAGAGATTTAGGTTAGCCATACTCTTGCTGGAGGACAATATGTACTATGTTTTCCAAAGGAGCTCTTTTTGCTGAGTCATATTATTGGTCCATCTAGCTCAGTTCTGCTCACTCCAACCTGATGGGGGCTCTTTAGGATCCCAGGCAGAGAAAGGTGTTTCCCAACATCTGTTCTGATGTGCCATGTTACAAAGACAGGTTCTGGAGCTCTGTGCCTTCCAAGCGACCCACAGACCCAATTCAGATCAGGACTGTAGCGCACAGAGAGAAGGTACTTAACCCCCTCCCCCATTCTTAAGCCTTCCCAAAACCTGTACTTTAAATGGAAGTCATCAGAAGTCTTCGTTCAGTGTAGTTTCTCCAGAGCTGGTTAGACTGATCCTTTAGTTGGAGCAGTCTGTTCTTCCCCAGCCAAAGCAACATTTCACACTTGGTAAATGGGGAGGATTGGCTGTGTCCCCTATCCCTGGAGTTCTGGAAAATTCTTTGATATATAACTGGCCTCATCTGGTGACTCATGTTTAAAATTCCAGTGGGATGATTAATTATCAAGCTTTATCTCTGATGTGGATAATATCACCTGCCACTATATGGGGGAGACCTTGGTAAGAAATATCCACAAGGTGAAATTGCAGTGGTGAAATACTCATGCAATGACTTTACCACATCCAAAATAAATTAGGAAATTGGGCTTTATGTTTATGGCTTTGAGTTAGGGGACCTTAAGAAAATCGCTGCCAAAATATTGTGCGAAAACTGCCAAGACATTCCCTGTTGCCTAATGAGTTTACATCTCTTAGCCAAGATGTACAATCAATGTGATTATTTTTTTTAAAACCCATATAAAGTATAGCCCATAAAGAAACCAAAACTTCTTTCTATTATGTAGAACACTGTAGGGAAAAATGACCAACAAAAGTGTTTCTCCATTGTATCTTCACCACAGTGGCCATTGCTATAACTGGTATGAGATATTATTTTAAGATATTTTCAAGAACGTGAACTGTTGCAGGGTAATGTGAAACTCGCTTCATTTCTCACAGAGAGTACGCATGGGGTAGAAGCAGAGGAGCATTGAGTCTGTGCATGATATTTTTTGGCACATAATTTTCTCTTGTCCACTGATGTGTTTGAATTTAGGTAATGAAATTAGGCGGTGGCTGGGGAAACATACTTCATGAGCAAGTTCCCCCTTTGATCCTGCTAGAGATTCAAAAGTATATCCGGATGAGACTGGAGAAAAAGTGGTTGCCATTATTTCTGACAAGTGAAAAATTTGGGCCACAGAAAAAAATGAAGGTAACATTTTAACATACGGTGGGTTGGTTTGGGGACCAGAAACTCCCATGATAGAATGGACAAATAGCTCATATGTGCAAAGTGTCAGAGAGAAGTGACGACTTTGGCATTTGAGGGTCTAATTCTCCCTCAACCCCTCATCTTGCTGGTATTCCTGTTAGCCACTGAAGACTTAAGCGGCAATAGAAATCTTATTTCACATCTGGCAAGTTTCCTGGAGTGGGAGGCTGGGGTATGGAGAGCTTGATTGTAGCTGTAGAATTCCACCCCCCATACACAATCACTCCCTCTACAGCGCACACAAATGAAATCCAGCCCCACGTAGAAGTTGGAAGTTGGTGAGAAGTAGAGAAGAAAATGAGGCTAAAAGAAAACGAGCCGGCTTCCCAAACCTCTATCTCGTCTGTTTCTCACACTGCCCACTCCAATTTCTCCCATCTGGGGCTGCCTATTTTGTTAGGAACAGTTCTGAGTTCTTCTTCATCTGCACAATAGTTAAGCAGGCAAAGTTAGGGTCTGGCTATCAGCCAGGCCCTTGCCTGGCTATATGGAAGAATTATTATTTGCTATGTTGCATGATGAGTATTCTGGGTGGGAAGAGCTTTGAGACTGGTGCCACATCAGAGAGGAAAAACTGGTGAGTTTGCAGTCTTCGGTTCATTGGTTTTTATGGCAGTGGAGCTTGGAGAATGGGCTGTTCACAGGCTGCCAAAGGAAGGAACAATAAAATCCTGTTTTTGTTTTTTCAAGATTTAAGATTTTCTTTAGTGTGCCTTTTTTTTTTGCCCCTGAAGGCACCTGTATATTTTCCAAGCTTGAAACGGCATTGAAATAAAGCATCAGCACAGGAGGAAAATCAGCCCCCCCCCCAGCTCTCAGCACCATAATAACACCCCCATGACTGTTTTTATTTTTTTTAAAAAAAAACCAACGGGAATTCCTGACTCTGGATTTCCTGTATATTCTCTAGTAGGGTTATGAAAGTGACCCGTCCCAGATATTTCAGGAAGCAAGCCACGCTCCTCCTTATTTTAAAGGTCACTGGTGCTGGCAGTCTGATCATCCAGACCTTATGCTTCTTGAACTTTGGTGGAAATAGTTATATCCTTTCCTAGGGATAATGCAGTCAATACGAACTTTGTAAAATACATCCGACTAAAGAGCAGAACAATCCACTCCTGTACGTAAAAGTGCTTAGCATTCAAAAGCAGAGATTTAGGTCTCGCTTTGAACGTATTAAGAATAACCGTGCAACCTTTTCCCTCTCATTCAGCCACACTTGCAAGATGCTGCAGAAGATATTTTAATTCAGAAACATGAGAAGAAAATAGAAGCATGGAAGGCAAGCTGCATTTGTTATTTTCTGTCGTTTCCCTTCTGGGCTTGCACATTGCTAGAACAGCGGTCCACAATCTTTTTAAGCATGCAGGCACCTTTGGAGTTTTGACCCAGGGTAGTGGTCACACAACTACAAAATGGCTGCAACAGAAGGCAGAGTCAAGCAGAAAAAGGCTGCCACAAGAGGTGGATCCAACCACAAAATGTCAGGGAGTGTGATCATGCATAACTCTAATAATAATTCTTTGACAAGTCAGGCAGAAGCTGTGCTTAACAGGATGCCTTTTAAAAATAACATTTTTATTTTTTTGCACATGCACAGCTTATCTTCAGTCACACTGTGAAGATCTTTGTGCTGTGGTGGCAACTGCTGCTGAAGCAACTTTTAAAAAATCTGCATAGCCAGTCAGATCCCCAATGGCCGATCTGGTAAAAGTCCGAGCCACTTTCTAAAAACACTTGGCGACTACCAGGAAAGGTGTTGGCGGGTGCTATGGTGCCCACGGACAGCATGTGGGCTACTCTGCTCTAGCTGATACAACTATTTTGCAAACACTTAAATCTTAAGAATGCTCTTCATCAGTGCCAAGCAAGCAAAGGCAAACATTGTTATGTACACAATCCCTTAAACCAGTGAATCAGATTGTTACTGGTATTAAAACCAGTTTAAAGCCCCCACTCTGGGTTTTTCCACCCAGGTCAATTCTTTTTGGGTTTTATGCATGGAAGCTAGTGCTTTGTGGATTTTGTGTAAGTACAGAAACGAATCTCTTAAGATTAGTCCTTTTAGGTATGATGGTGGGAGGGGAGGCAGCATGGTATAGCCCAATCTCATCAGATCTTGGAAGTTAAGCAGGGTCGGTATTTGGATGCTGTCCTGAATGCAGGACAGCAAGCAGGTCAGGTTTGGACCCAGGCCTCCGTTCTATATTTCCTACACTGCCAACCAAGCTGCGGCATATGCACCTGAGAGTTCTTCCATGGGCAAGAAGTCTTCATACCCCCAAAGCTCTCACAGCTTCAGCCTCTACTTTTATAGCAGAAGTGAGCAATTACATTTCATGGAATTTAATTGCTTACTTCTATTATAAGAGTAGAGATGAATGCGGTATCCATATTGCACTTTTAGCTGTACTTTGCCTGCAGTAGACTTGTTGGGACAAGCTGTTCGCTCCAGCATCTGGAAGATAATTTATTACGGAGCACGATTAAACTCAGTCACCAAACAAGAATCTGTAGTATGCAGCAAAGTGGGCAGGCTTCATCATATCTCACAGTATCTGTTTCATGTAGAGTTGCATTTGAATGTGAAGATTGTATCAGTTGCTGAACATCTTTAAAGCACTGTAGCATGACATTGTGAAAGGGGGGGGGGGGTTTGGTCTATCTTGTTCCTTTCTCAAAGAACAACACACTCTTTATAACACACATTGTATACATTTATGCCAGGGGTGGGGAATACTGGGAGTGGTGGTGTCTGGGCTCCATATTCCTGTGTTGTCAGTGCCAGGAGCCAGCTGAGATGAGTGTTATTTATCAGATGAGGACTGGAGAGAGGTAGGCGAGGGCAGGCAAAGATACAACTACAGTAGAAGCAGAAATGGAAAAGGATGAAAGGAAGCACAGCCAGAAGAGAGGACAGGCAAGAAAGGCCAGAAGAGTGGACAGACAAGGAAGGCCTGAGGTGTAAAGCAAAGTCAGAATGGACAGCAGCTCTTTCTGTTTTCTCTTGCAGAGGCTGAGAGCCAAGCTACAAGTGACAAATTACACTTGCCAGGCAAGTGAATGGACTCAAGTGTATTCCTCCCTGTTCACTTGCCATTCACTTGTGCTCCACTTGATCAAGTGGAGAGCAAGCGAATGGCAAGTGAACAGGGAGGAATACATGTGAGCCTGTTCACTTGCCAGGGAAGTGTAATTCGTCACTTGTAGCTTGGCTCTGAGATGGCTGAATAATTCCTTGAAGTCGGTGGGCTGCACTCCATAAGATGCAGACACTCTCTCATACACATGCAGTCTGTGCGTTCCTGACACACAGTTTGGGGGGCAAATGAGACCAGATGCTGAGAGTTCCATGATTGGAGCCCCCAGGGTAGTATCTGCAAAAAGTCCTGTTTAGATGAGTGAAACTGTTGTGGAAAGAGCATAGGGGGAGAGGCGGTCCTGAAGATAAGGCGAGCCAAGCTTGGCCAGTGATCTGGTCAGCCTCCACAAAGCAGGAAGGAAGAGAAGAGGAAGAGGTGGCCTACATCACCATCGCTTGCCCACCTGGGTCTCTGTCTGGGGTGCAGTGGCTCACCCAACCTGCCTTCCTCCACCCTACCCCTATGAGGGAGGGAGGGAGGGAGAGCAGCTCGGAAGAATGCATGGACCCAGATGAGCAAGAAGCTGCCAACCCTGAGCTCCACACCCACTCGGATGACAGCAGCCAGCTGCTCTTCCTCCCTCCCTACTTCAAAGGAATGGGAGAAGGTACTCACCTGGGCTGCTGTGAGGGAGCAGTGCTAGACTGGGTTTTTTGGGAGACAGGCTACGGGTCTAGGGCACCAATAGCCCTTTGGTTAAAAGGTTTATTAAAGAACAGTGCTGTGAAGAACAGAGAGTTGAGGAATGAAATCCATTTTGTTCAAGATAGCACACCAGACTCAAATCTTTTAGCATTCTCAAGCAAGGATGCCTTAACAGAATGTGCTCTAATTTTTTTTTTCATTTTCATCTATTTCTTTCAGTTCATCTTCGTTCTTCTGTGCCTCCACACATGGGGACTGCGCAGGCGCAGGCCAGCCGCCGGAGAATTTTCTAGAGCTTCCATGGCTCCGAAGGGGCCGTTTGTCGCGCGCCTCAGCGACCGTCTTCCCGCCCAAACGGTCACGTGATCCTCCAGCGACCAACGGCCCCTTCCCTCAGTTCTCTTCTTGCCGCCGCTTGGAGAGAACGTGAGCTTCGTTGCTCTGTGCTTTTGTGCTTCGTGCTTTCTCTAACTGATTGCTTGGCTTTTGACTTCGGACTTCGTGACCTCGACTATTCTTTGGATCTCGCTTTGGACTTTGACGTGGACTCGGTAATTTGACTCGGACTGTTTTTTGACCCTCCTTTCGCGTGCCCCTGAAGATGGCCTCTACGGCTCTCTTCAAGCATTGCCTGCAATGCCACACTAAGATGGCCAAATCCGATGGCCATGATCTGTGCCTTTTTTGCTTGGGGGAGACCCACAATGTCTCGGCCTGTAGGATCTGCCAGGGTTTAACCAGCAAGGCCCGGCAGGATCGCAAGGCCCGGCTAAATTCCTCGCTGTGGCAGAAGGTCATGTCGGAGGGAACCCCGTTACGTCCGTCCAAGGCCGGCCCTAGCCCCTCTGCCGAACGGCAATCAAGAGCTGGCTCAGTGGCCTCCGTGAGGTCGGGGTCGAAACCGCGTCCCCCGAGTGCCTCGGCGTCGAGAGCGGCCTCTCCAGCGCAGGGACCGGTGCGGCCGCCCCGTAGCGCGTCATCCACCAGGTCGGATCCGAGACCGACATCGGAACCGAGGATCCTGGTACCGAGTCCCCGATCGGAACCGACGACCGGATCGATTCCGATAAAGTCTAAGAGGTCGAAGCCGAGGTCCCCTTCGAAGGCGAGGAGCGCGTCGGTTCCGAGGTCTTCTTCGGAACCGGCAAAGAAGAAAAAGAAGACCAGACATCATCGGTCGCCGCATCCCGCTCCTCAGGAGGAGGTCATCGTGCTTCCTCACACGCCTTCCCCTCATCTGGGTTCCCCCGAACCAGAGGACATCTCCGTGCCGGCGCCGGATCCGATGGCCTTCGAGACGGTGCTCGCAGAGTTCTCGTCGGGACCAGAGCCGAGCCCACACCGTCGGAGCCGACCATCACCTGCCCTTCGGTCGCCGAGGCTGGAACCGAGCCCGTCTCCTCATCGGAGCCGTCCATCTCCTGTCCGTCCGTCTCCAGTTCCTGCAGTCGGTCGTGAGCGGCGCCGTTCCGGGGACAGCATTCGATCGGCCCGATCCACTGCATCCCGGCAATCGTCAAGCCTCCTATCTCCCCTCGCCATACCATTGCCAGTGGGAAGGGGCACCTGCTGGGTTCACCGAGTCGGAACCGGGGCCATCGACGTCGAGGCGGACGTGGTTCCCCCCTCCAGTCCAGGGTGAGGACTCCCAGCTCGGATCCGAGGAGGGAGAGGTTGAGAGCCTGGCCGGCTACCAGTCGGAATCCTGGTCTGAACCATCGCCGGCGGAGGATCTGGTGCCATCTGCAGGCTCCCCGTTTGAGGACCTCCGCATCTACGCCGACCAGATGGCTAGGATGGCCCAGGCCCTCGAGATGGATATCTCTTCGGCAGTCCCCCAGACCAAGGACAAGCTCCTCAAGCGGATCTACGGGGATAATCCGGCGTCCCTTGGCTTCCCCATGCTCGAGGGTATTGAGGAGATCGTGGAGAAGGTGTGGAAGGTGCCCTGTGATCAACCTCCAACATCTAAGAGGATTGAACAGCTCTACAAGATCAAGCAGGGCACCTGGCCGGCGTTGGTGAAGCACCCTCCACCTTCCTCCTTGGTCACGGAGGAATTCAACCCCCGACGGTCGGGTCACTCCTCGGTGCCTGCCGATAAAGAGGGCAAGAAGCTGGATGCCATGGGCAGGCGCCAGTACATTGTCTCTTCGCTGGGTCTGAGGATCGCCAACTACCAGACCATCATGGCAGGGTACCAGCTGTACCTCTGGGAGAAGTTGGCGTCCTATACCCGGGACCTCCCACCTGAGCAGAAGGCTGTGGTGTCCCTGCTGCAAACAGAGGCTGTCCGGCTGTCTAAACAGCAAATGAATGCTGGGAGCCACGCTGCTGACACTGCTGCTAGAGGGATGGCTTCGGCGGTGGTCCTCAGGCGCCATTCCTGGTTGCGGTCGACCGCCCTGTCTCAGGAGGTGCGTTCCAGGGTGGAGAGCATGCCCTTTGAAGGGGACTCGCTGTTCTCCAAGTCCACCGACGAGACCCTGAAAAAGAAAAAGGAGGACAGACAGACGGCACGGTCCTTGGGTCTGGCTCCTTCGGACAAACCCGCCTCTAGGCCACGGTACGCTCCCCGGTCCGGCCCTTACCACTTCCAGGGCAGGTACCAGCAACAGCGGCCGGGTTTCCACCAGTATCCTGCCTACCAGCAACGGCCCTACCCTCCCACACAACAGCAGAGGAGGTGTAGGCCCTTCAAGCCTCGTCCGGCACAATAACCGGCCCAGCAGAGAGATCAGCAGGGCGCCGGGAGGCAGTATTGACGGGTCACGCCAGCCGTATCCCCGAACTTTTCGGACAGACTGAGTCCACTCCTCTCTGAGTGGGAGTCAATAACATCTGACTCATGGGTCTTAACAATTGTTGAACTGGGATACGGGCTGGAGTTCGTTGAGCTGCCTAGATGCAGTTCACCCCTGACGGCTGTCAATAACACTATGGCCGAGCTGGATGCGGAGATCGTGTCGCTCTTGGCCAAGGGTGCTGTGGAAGAATTGCCCTATGAGGACTCTGTAAAGGGTTTCTTCTCTAGGTTCTTCTTGGTCCCCAAGAAGGATGGGGGCTTACGTCCCATTTTAGATCTGAGGGGCCTTAATGCCTTCCTCAAGGTGACCAAATTCAAAATGGTTACGTTGGCGACTGTGATCGCCTTGCTGAAACAGGGGGATTGGTTTGTGGTTCTTGACTTAAAGGACGCATATTTTCACGTGGGGATACGGGAGGAAATACCTGAGCTTTGTGTACCGGCAAAGGGTTTTCCGGTATAAGGTGCTCCCCTTTGGCCTGTCCACTGCCCCACGAGTGTTCACTAAATGTGTGGCCCCTGTGGTTTCCTTCCTACGGGAAGAAGGCTGTACCATCTTTCCGTACCTCGATGACTGGCTCATCGTGGCTGAATCGGAGTCTAGGCTGGTGCAGGACTGGCTTGGTACTTAGCACTTGCCAACGCCTGGGGCTCCTGGTGAACTTGGAGAAATCCAAATTGGTGCCCAGCTGCAAAGTGTCCTACATTGGCGCACTGTTAGACTCTGTGGAGGGTAAGGCCCTGCTCCCCTTGGAGAGGGCCCGGTCCCTAAGGGGTCTAGTGTCCATGTTTAAAAGGAACCGGTTCCAGTCTGTGCGCACTATCCAGTGCTTACTAGGGCATATGGCAGCGGCCACCTCTGTGGTGCCCTTTGCTAGGCTGCGTATGCATCCGCTCCAGAACTGGTTTGTGCGGAGTTACGATGCTCTGCTGCACCCTCCGTCCCTCAAATTCTCTGTCCCAAGGGTCATCCTCTCCTCCTTGGACTGGTGGCTGTCTGATGACAACTTGTTTAGAGGGACCCCCTTTGGGTATCAGCACCATGACGTCACGGTTACCACTGATGCCTCTCTGTTGGGATGGGGGGCTTACTGTGGTGATGTGTCTGTGCAGGATGTCTGGTCTGAGAGGGAAAAGACCCTCCATATCAATGTGCTTGAACTAAGGGCCATTCGTTTCACACTTGTGTCTCTTACAGCACTGCTGAGAAATTGTCAGGTGTTGGTGCAGACGGACAACACGACTGCCATGTACTACGTGAATCAGCAGGGGGGCACAGTGTCCATGGCCCTGTGCCGGGAAGCCACGCTCACTTGGCAGTGGGCTATCAGGAACGGCGTGTCGCTCCGTGCTATACACGTGGCTGGGTCAGACAATGCCCGGGCAGATGCCCTCAGCAGGGTCCCTTTGCTGGACCACGAGTGGGAACTGAACGTAGAGTGCGTTGGGCCGATCTTCCAGATGTGGGGTCATCCAGTGATAGACGTGTTCGCCACTGCGGCAACCACCAAGGCCCACACGTTCTGTTCCAGGGCAGGGAGCGACCCCCTCTCTATTGGGGATGCCTTCCAGTTTACGTGGACGCAGGGCTTGCACTACATGTTTCCTCCATTCCCCTTGATTCCCAGGGTCCTGTGCAAGATAGAGGAGGACGGGACGGACTGCATCCTGGTGGCCCCCTTCTGGCCACGGCAGGTTTGGTTCCCGAAGCTCCTGCGGATGTCCCAACGGACATATGTGAGTCTGCCCCCTCGGCAAGACCTTCTCCTAAACGGGAGCCTGGTCCACCACGATCCCAGGAAGCTGCACCTAACGGCTTGGCGGATCGTTCCTCCCCGATAGGCTTTACTGACGAGGTACAGAGGGTCCTCCTGAATGCTCGTCGGCCATCCACTAGGCGCGCTTATGCGGCCAAGTGGCGCAGGTTTGAGCTCTGGGCACTTGCCAGAGGAGTAATGCCTGACAGCAGTCCCTTGGGGGTTGTGTTCGAGTATTTGTGCCACTTGCGTGGCCTGGGCTTGAAGGTGTCCTCCCTCAAGGTCCACCTGGCAGCGATATCAGCTGCTCACACCCGAGTTGAGGGTGCTACGGTGTTTTCTCACCCACAATCCCGCCAGTTCCTTAAGGGCATGTACAATCTTTACCCACCTGTGTCTGCGCCAGTGCCTCAGTGGTCACTGTCCTTGGTGCTCTCACGTCTCATGTTGCCTCCATTTGAACCAATGGCTACGTGCCTCTTGGATATGCTATCCTACAAGGTAGCGTTCTTGGTGGCCATCACATCGGCCAGAAGGGTCAGTGAGCTGTCTGCACTGCGGTCTGACCCTCCCTTTCTTGTGTTTCATCCCAACAAGGTGGTCCTGCGTCCCTGCCTCGGGTTCCTGCCCAAGGTGGTGTCCGCCTTCCACCTCTCGCAGGATATCTCACTGCCTGCATTCTTTCCTCAACCTTCCTCTAAGGGGGAAAAGGCCCTCCATTCCCTAGACTTGAAGAGGGCCCTAGCCTATTACCTGGATAGGACGAAGGGATTCCGTTCCAGTCCTCACCTGTTTGTATGTTTTGGGGCCAAGGACAAGGGTAACAGGGCTTCCTCACAGACCCTGTCTAGGTGGATTGTGACGGCCATTAGCAAGGCCTATTCCCTGGCAGGGGTGGCTTGCCCGCTTCATGTCAGAGCCCACTCCACGCGGTCCCAAGCATCCTCTTCGGCACTCCTCAGGGGGGTGCCCCTGGTCAACATTTGTAAAGCAGCCACGTGGTCCTCTGCAGACACCTTTGTCAGGCATTACGCCATTGATGTCAATGCGGAGCAGGATGTATCTGTGGCCAGGGCTGTCCTACACTCCCTTTTTTCCTAAGGGAGTCTTGGGTAGACTTTCTTGGCGTACCTGCTGGGTACCCTTGAGTGAAAGAGTGTATATATGTACCTGGGGGTGTGTATATATGTAAATATTGAGTATTTATGTGTCCTTACACAGTTTTTTTACATAGATGTATATATGCATATCTATTTATTGTTGTTCTTGTTTGTTCAATAAAATTGTGTTGGACTTCACCCCACCTTCCTTATTGTGTGAAGCTTGGTACACTCCCATGTGTGGAGGCACAGAAGAACGAAGATGAAAACAGAGTTAACATACCTGTAACTTATGTTCATCGAGTTCTTCTGTGCTGACACACAACCCTCCCTCCTACCCCGCTGTGAATTCCAATGCACAATGATGTGGTGGCTGTAACTGAATCTGATGTGTTTTAAGGTGTTACGGCTAAGTGTGTTGGTCAAGCGGCGGCAAAGGAGAACTGAGGGAAGGGGCCGTTGGTCGCTGGAGGATCACGTGACCGTTTGGGTGGGAAGATGGTCGCTGAGGCGCGCGACAAACGGCCCCTTCGGAGCCATGGAAGCTCTAGAAAATTCTCCGGCGGCTGGCCTGCGCCTGCGCAGTCCCCATGTGTGTCAGCACAGAAGAACTTGATGAACATAAGTTACAGGTATGTTAACCCTGTTTTTCCTTTTGCTCCTGCTACTCGTGTACACCTGCCTTCCCTGGTCCAATTTTCTCAGTGTAAAGATCTCCTAAATGTCTTGATGGCATTAAATCACTTTCTACTATTGGCAAAACTTTGTTCCAGAAACAACAAAACTTTTCAGCTTCTGTTGATGATCATGGCAATGGATTTCAAAGTGGCCTTTGTTAGCAAGATTGCTCTCAAAGGCAGTTCTAGATTTGTAAGCTGGACTGTTCCTTCCTATCCGTTTGCTTCTACAAAATCTCAAGCTGATCTTCTTCCCCTACTATTCCAATCACCCCCACCCCCACCCCAAGAATTCTCTTGCCATAATCAACAGAAATGGCTGTTTCCATATTCATTCTAAGAAGTCATATGTTCTAAATCATTGTTAGTCACTTCCTTTTCCCCTTTGTCCCTTCCAACGGAATGTTGCCCAAATCAAACAAGAGAGTGGGAGAGAGAAAATGGTTGCCAAGTTCTATTGTGTCCATGTAATAAACTACTGAAAGTTGGGGTCACTGCAAAGATAAGCATCAGACAGTTCAGCCTAACAAATGCTTTGTTATTGCTTTTGGAAACAGAATTTACTCAGCGTGCTTTCTTCTTCCTCCCCTCTTTTTGACAGCATGTGGACAATAAGTGGGTTTCTTCATCTAGGGAAGTAATTATTTTCCGCAAAGCCTTGTTGAATCCTATCACAGCCTTTCAGTTCAGACGCTTTGTGTCTCTGAAAGGAGATTTACTGGAGAATGGAGTGCTCTTCTGGCAGGAGGTGCAGAAATATAAGGTACCACAACAATTCGAAACTAGAAATTAAGTGACTTCTTTCATACTGTGACACTTTTATCTAGAATGACTGCAGTCCTTTGGGATCCCTGAGGAAGGAAAAGTGAGGGGATGGGGGGGGGTGTTCCCCCCTTAAGTTAGGGGCTTGTTGGTGTAACCAGATTCCCTCATTAGGATGAAGTATGAGATGTCAGAGGGCCTCTATTCTGGACCTAGCAATCAGAAAACACACTGTAAGATTGCCAGATTGGATGTTGTATTTGGGACAGGGCTACCTGCTGTATCTTTAATACCACACTGAGAAAAGACACTTAACAAGATGCAGGAATCCTGGCCCTGGGCAATACTCCTAATCTTCTAACCATGGTTAGGAGAAGGGTGTGTGGTCGCTTTTCGTCTTGCATGAATGCCTCCTCCTGTAGCATTATAATTACATTGGTGCTAGCCATGATTAAGCACTAAACAGGATTACGCTCATAGAATTTGAACACAGTTCAAACCCTGGTTTCAGACTCTAGTTATGAGGACAATCCTGGTTACCATTAACCAGAGCTAATGGTAACATGATGTGGTTGTATGATGTGCCGATGTAAATACAATAGAACATCATGGTTAAAACGAACAAGGAAGAGGAAGGGGACTGTATACCCATCCTATGCTCATAATCATGGTTAGGGTGTCAGGCACATTACATCCGCTTTCAACCACTGAAACGAATAACCTATCACATTGCTGATGTGGCATGTGATGTACATTTTAGTCAGATAACTCACTCCACGTGTCCTGAGCCTAGCCTGCAGCAGGGATGGGAGAAAAGGTTCTGTGACGGCAGTATCTATTTGTGCCATTTGAAAAAGGACAGTTAGCCAACACTGAGCCTTGTTTTGTTATCTGAACATGTATACAGCCCAGCAGGGTACAGTGGTTAGTGTGTCAACCTAGGATCTGGGAGACCCAAGTTTGAATCCCCATTGTGCTATGGAAGCTTGCTGGGTAAGTTGGGTAACTTTACACACTCTCAGCACAACCTACCTCACAGAGTTATGAGAATAAAATGAAGGAGAGTAAGAGCTTTCTTCTTTATATGTGACTATGACTTTGCATAAATTCCCTTTGTATTGTGCTTTCCCCTTTTCAGGACATGTGCCATTCCCACTGTGATGACGCCACGATCCAAAATAAGATCACAGCCATCATCAACTGCTTCATTAATTCCTCTATTCCACCAGCTCTGCAGGTTGATATTCCTAAAGAACTAGCCCAGAAGATTATTGAGCAAAGGAGCGAGTTGGGTCCCTACGTGTTCAGAGAAGCACAGGTACAAGAATGCACACACTGGGTTTGGGTAGGAGGTGTTGATCCTGAGTATTAGAACAGATCGCTGGAGTTTCAGGCTTAGATTTGTACCTATGAATTCATGCACATACAAGTTGCACCCAGAAATTAGGTTTTGGCTTGAGCAAGAACAGATTCTAAATGGTTAGTTAAAAAATGAAGAGTGGGATCCAAATGAACGATGTTCAGATTTCCCACCTGTGCATCAGAGCTTCTGCCTATACTCTGGGATTTCAGACTCTCCCCTTCTCACTCCCGTGACCCTGAAAAAGATGTTCCAGAAAGTTAGGAGACCCTTTAGAGAAAAGCTGCACTTGGAATGGGCAATCCAGCATCCTTAGGCCATTCTATGGTCCTGCAAGATTTAATAGTATTAGCAATATGATTTTGGGTTCGTCGGCTTGTCCATCTTCCAAAGTGCTATATGCTATCATGTCACCAACGCCATTCCACTCTCTACATAGGACAAAAAAGTCAGTCCCTATGCAAAAGAGTAAATGGGCACAAATCTGACATTAAATTTGTGTTATCCGGAAACTAATGAAAGAACATCTTCAAGGACTTCTGTTGCTAATCCAAGCTACATTTCTGCTCTCAAAGAACTTCAGAGGGAGAAGCTAGCATAGAAGTGCTGAAGTAGAATTCATATAGAGGTTTTATACTCTTTCCCAGACTCCAGTGTTGAATTCGGTCACTGTAGGTGACCCCTTTACACAGGTTCACTTATTTCTTAAAACAGAGAATGGAGCTGACAGCAAACAGAGCCATTTCCCCCTAGCTCCTATAGACTCTGTTGTGGTCTGTATGGTTTTTATGAGAACACTGGAGTTCACACTTTGTTATTTTTTTATAGGAAAAGCACCCAAACCCTGCCTGTTTAAACAATACTCAACAGTCCCTACTGGACCCCCTGCCTATTCAAGAGACCTCCTGTCCCCTCTCCCTCGAGAATTTACCAGCCCCTCTTCTCTCTTTTTCCTTCTTCACTTGGTTGTTGATGTTAAACTGCCTCCAGTAGTTGTCTTTATTTTTCCTCCAACATTCCATTTAGCGTTTTAAATCTGAATGGGGAAGAAAAGGAGAAAGAATCTTTTCCTGTTCATCAACGCCGTATGGAGAAGCGAATTCTGCATAGAATAAATATTTCTTTCACAGGGCCAGCATGGACAGTGGGAAGAATCTTGGCCTTGGGTCCAGGAGATTTGAATAAAAAATCTCTCCTCAATTATAAATTCACACACACCTCTGAGCATAATCACAAGCATTTCCCCTCAGTAGTCTATCTTTAAATGACCTAAATCATTATTGTGAAGATAAACTACAGACTACTTGCTTCTCCATTAGCCCATGAAATAGCTTTTCTCTCCCCCGTCCTGTTTTTCCAATTTTTTCTGAACATCCCGCTTGTATGAAGGATTCTGTGGAAATTTCACTGCCTGCTATTTTGTGACATTTGTGTCCTACAAGGTGCTATATGTTTCTGTTATTTTGGTTTTTTTTCTAATGAACCAACGCAGCTGCCTATAATCTTTTAATATAAACTAGTACATTGACCATGAAATATTTGCTACTTTACTGGAAAGGTCTAATGGACCTAAATTTGTGGCCTAACAGTTGCTGGAGATGTTCAAGAAAACATGACACTCACCCATCCATTGGATCTCCTGGTTACTCTATTTGATATGAATTGGTTATGCAATTTGAGAAGCATCCAGCTGATTCTTTGCACCAGAACTCGTGCCATTCTGCCACCTGACTCAATGGACACATGGAATTCCCATACACTGAATCAGACCATTGGTCCATCAGGGTCAGTTTTGTCTACCCACACTCTGGGTGTGCATTGGGATATAACTGAGCCAAAATTAAACCCAAAATTAGCAGTTTCAGGTCAACTCAGGGATATCCAAAACAACCCAAACACTTCTGAAATAGCAAAAGTAACAATAATTTATCTCCTGGAATTTCTGGAGTGTTTTGGGTTTGGGGAGGGCCAGGATTGCACAGAGAAAGAAAGAAAGAGAGAGAGAGAGGTGGTGCCCTGGCAAACTGGTTAACCGCAGAAACCTTGGCCTAACTCTACAAACACAGATAATGTGAATACTGATATGGCTACACTTGCCTCATAATAATTGTCAGAACTGTAAAGTGGAGATTGGCTCTAAATACGTCTTTAGAAATTTGCATCATACTGGATTTTTGGCCTAACGCAAGATCCATCACCAGCATCCTCTGAATTGCTGCCTTTGCTTGAGAAATGGTTGTTCTTCAGCCAGTTAAAAGCAGGCCGCACAAGAGATTGTCAGTGCAATCCTAAACAGATTACTTCAGTCTAACCCCATTGATTTACTGGAGTAAATCTATTCAGGGATTGTCCTGTGTATCACTTAAAAGCTATCCTCACCCAACTAATATTATTTAGAAGTTTGTTCAAAGGTAAAAATCTCGCAAATTTCAAAACAAATCCCATTGCTTTTGTAAATGGAATGCACTGGATAATGATGAGGTAGGAAGGAAAAAAACACATGGGCCGAATCCACACTTCCCAACCTTCCACATTTCATACGCAATAATCGCGCTGGATTCTATCCTGCACTGTCCCAGTCTGTGTTCACATCCCCTCTCTTACTGTGGCAGCATTGCACTCTACGTTGTCCACATCCCTTGGAAAATCACGCATTAGGGGGCAGGTTTAGATCCGCCATAGCCAATGACATCGTGTTTGTTTGTTTTTTATACTAGATTTCCGCTATAGTGATTTTTTGCTAAATTGCTATGGTGAGGCCAAATACCCCTTTCAGTGATAAACCACACAATGAAGCATTGCACACTCAGGCCAAGAGAAGCAGTGTTTTCTGATAGTCATAGAGCCCCAGGAGAGAACAATGGGTCACTGGGAAAGATTGCGGGAGGTTGGTGCTGGCCACTTAGCACAGACTACTTATTTAACGCTTAAATATTATTGTAGAATAGCGAATTTTCGCTATAACGGTAATTTCAACATTTCTTTAAAAAAAAGGCAAGTCAACTTTGGCAGCCACAGATATTACGTAAGCAGTCCTTCGGCAGTAAAAAATTACACAAATGAAAATGACGCTCCCCCCCCCCCCCAATGTCTCCACGAGCATTTTTGAGCTCCAGGGTGATATTGATGGATGGGATTGCGCAACAGCGCTAGGAATGCCCACTTTTTTAAAAAAAAGGAACGGGGGGGGGGCCATGCCGCGGACAGAGTTAGAAACCATAATAATTGCACAGCAAAGAGGGATGGTATTCCAGAAAAACTATAAACAAGGAAGTGGGGGTGGATAAAAGGGGGCGGTTTCTTTGTGAACCGTTTCTATTTGTTCACATCCATGGTGAGAACTGTGCAAGAGAAACATTAGAAAGTGCACCAAACTCATCTGAGGCACAACGCAACAGATGCGAAAGAATGGCGGGATTGAGGTAAGAGTATGTGAACAGCCCTCTGAGAAGCGCATAAATGGCGGGGGGGAAGTGGCAAACTTGAGACGTGTGGATTCAGCCATGAACATGCCTTGTGTTGAATTGGAGCACTGGTCCATCAGGGTCAGTCTTGTCTATTGAGACTGGCAGCAGCTTCCCCTGAGGTTTTCACATCGCCTCCTGCTTGGTCCTTTTAACTGGAGGGGCCATGGACTGAACCTGGCACCTTCTAAATGCCAAGTAGATGCTGTACTGCTGCTGAGCCACAGACCCTCCCCAAAATTCTGGTGCATATTTTACTTAAGAAGAAAAGGTTTTTTTAAAAGGCCAAATCTATATTTTTATTAATGCAAGCAATTACTTAGGAAAATGTTTTGGTTTTGTTATTGTTTTGCTTTTTTAAAGAGGAGGAAGGGATTTTAAAGTATGGTTTGGGCAGATTTCTCATCAGCAATAAACACGTGCTGATGAGAAGCATGTGCAGTTCTGGACTAAACTGTTAGAAGACAATGCAGGGGATGGCTGGTGCTATGCATGAGAAAGGAAACATTTGCTTCATTATGACGGCAAAATACCCTGATTGTCGCCAGTCCTGTCTTTACAGTGTGAGACTTACTTCTTCTTCCTTCTGCTCCAGATGACTATTTTCGCTCTTCTGTTTAAATTTTGGCCACAATTTTGCGAGTTCCGAAGTAATTTGACGGATGAAGACATTCTGGCTCTTCTGGAAAGCCAAAGAGGAATGAAACTAAAGCAGAAGAAAGCAAGATTAGAAGAGAAGGTGAGCAGAGGAAGGCAGCCAACAATCAACTGTAGGCAAGCTGGACAATAACAGAAATCTCTGATATAGGTTTGATCCGAATTCCTCAATGCCTGCTGAAAACAGCCATGATTAATAGCTTATTTTCATCAACCCTGTTCTGTTTCATTTGTTACATTTGATTTCAACCCCCTTAGGAGTTTGCAGCAGATAACAATGCTTTAATATAAAACAAACATGGAAATTTTGCTGAAATCTAACATGCAGGCTAAAGCCTCTGCAAGGAACCCAAAGGAGAACATCTTCCAGCTATGTCAGAATTGCTTTGATGAGTCTCCAGAGAAAAAGGAATTCTGTACTTACGGAGAGTTGCTTCCATATGTATATGGGTCCAGTTATTTATCTGTCTGCTAATGAAGAGGGTGCCCCTGTGGGCTGGGAGCTCACCTTTGGAAGGGGGGTGGGAGCAGAATAGAGCATCTATAGTGTAGTGATTGGAGGGCCGGACTAGTACTGGAGAGACCCAGGTCCTAATTCTCTTGAAGCTCCCTGAATGGCCTTGGGCCACTCACTCTTCAAGCCTAGCCCCCTTCACTGAGTTGCTTTGAGCAGATGAGGCCCTTGTATGCCACCCTGAACTCCTCCCTGGAGGATGCGAGGATAATAAAAAGGTAATGACTATGATAGCTAACTGAAGAGACCCCTTAGACTGGCAGGAGAGTATGGGGTGGGGGAGCAGAAGTGACCCCCCCATCTCACCCTCCCACTTGGAAAACTTGCTCTGGCATTGAGCAGCCAGGGAACGCACTGCCACTGGGGGATATCCCTGCTAGCAGAGAGCTGTTGCTATCCTAAGTAGAATGATGACATTAATGGTGATTGCTAATCCAATCTAATCTTTATTATAAATGGTCTTTGACAAGCATAAAATGTAACGGCATTCATATACTTGGAGCTTCTAGAACTCTAGGTTTTAGCTCCTAAAAATACAATTTTAACATTACTTCCAATAAAACTAGTATACCTTCATTAGCTGACGGATTCTATAAACTGCCACAAAAAACTTTGCACTGTAACCAGTGTGTTTTCGTTTATTCACAGCATTCTGGTAGAAACTGATTCTGAATGGCCAGGGCATCTATTAAGTAAAGGGATGACGAACTTAGTGCAAATTTCTTGATAGAAGGGGCAATGAAATAAAACGTGTTCTGTGATTTCAATCTCCCCAGTATGGCAGGGGCATAACCTATTTTCCATCTATTTTTATATCAACCCTCTAAAACTGCAGAGAAGAGGGCTTGGTTTCTTGCAAGTGAAAATGCCCTCCTATGACTGGGTATCTCTAATCGAGAAAGGTAGGCGGCCAGAGAGACTACATGTCTGGAACTGTCTGCAGCCAAAAAAGTCGGTGACTTCTCTAAATCTATCTGCCGCTCAATATGCAGCCTCCTCTGCTTCAGAGTTTGTTTTGCCTGTTGCTTCCCCAGCTCCAGGACAGAAAGAGGAGACCCCAACTCCCCGACTTATTTTTGTCTGCCTTTAACCTTACAGACTCATAACTATCCAAGAATCAAAAGAAATAAGCCCTGAGGATTTAAATTTAATTTTAACCAGAGGTTGAATGAAGCAAGGCACACCCTGGCCTCCGGTTGTGCTTGCTGAGGGATGCTGGCACAGCTCACTTTCCGCAGCCATTCCAAGTAGCAAATCCCTCTCCCCATCTTCCCACCCCCAGCTCCATAGGTGTTTCTAGGGCAAATGGAGGCTAACTCCTCTTTTCTCTTCTAAAGCAACTGCAGGCAGAGTGGGAACAGGACTGAAGATCCGCAGGTGGTCTGTGAGGCCTGTTCACCTTGTCTAGATGTAATTTTCAGTCTCTCCCCAAACATAGGCACAATCGGTCCCAATATTGTCGTGTAGCTTTTTAGAGAAATGACACAAGCCTCACGCTTAGATTTTGGCCGTTCTCTAGGCCAAGCGTTCCGTAGCTGAGGGGCAGCTGCCTCTGTAACCACCCTAGCTGCCCATCAGTGCCTCAGATGGTGTTACTGAGGCATTGTCCTTGACTGATCTTTGATGAAAGAAGGAAGTATTAAGTGACGTAATACAGATAATCAAAAACGTGTGGCATCACATTTTCTTTATCTTCAAGTCACCTTTAGCAGTACTTAATCAAAATTTTATTTTTTACTTTAGATAAAAAGGAAGAAATCTGCCTCGTCTGTGAAAACTGCTTCCACTTTTGATGGTAAAACTAAAAGTGACCTTTCATCTCTACCAAGCTTTACGGGATACGGCCGACAGGTGAATAATTGAGCGCTGACTGTATATAGATGATTGGTTCTGTAGCAAGGGAGAGACCTTCTTCCTTGATGCTGCTGTGAGACTATCCCTCAAGCCAGCACTGATACTCTTGGATGCATGCATGCTAGTTAATTCAGCGTTTTACCATAGTCCTACATAAATTAGTGAAGTGATACAGATTATGGATCAAGTCTCATGCAGTCAGTTTCATTCCTTCTGTGCAGGTAATGGAAATGAAGCCTAAAAGTGCAATCCTGAACAGTGTTACACTCTTCTAGGATAGTGTAAATGCGCGTGCACTTTTTCCTGCTTCATGGTGCATACATGCACCTCCTGGGGTTTCCTGGGGTTTCCCCAGTCTTTCTCAAACTCACTTTACTGCAAAGTTCTAGGAAAGATTTCAGTAAAGCCTGGATGGCTTCTGTGTGGGTGGGAAAGTTTGGATTTGCTGGGCAGTCATTTTCCCTGACCCTCTGCCCGCAGTAGCCATTTCTTTTCCCACTGTTTTTTTTTTCTTTTGTTTTAAATTCAGCAGTGAATATTGTTCTATTGATGCACCATTATAACAATGCATGTAACCAGTTCTTTGACTTCCAAGCTTTCATTTAAAAAAAAAAAAAGTAAGTCTCTATCCCCTTCTGTTGCAGAAGTGTAAGGGGAAAAGCTGTACCTCTGCAATGGAAGAGGCTAGAAACTTTTTGAAAAAAATAGAACCTTGAAAATCAAAGAACTTGTTACATGTAACGGTATATCGACATAATGGTTTTAATTGCCTTTTTTAAAAGAACAGTCGAAAAGTCCCAGTCAGTGGGGCTGGGCTAGAGAAACTGCAGAGGAACTTTCCATGTGGAAGCCTTTCGCTGCTGTGCTGTATCACCACAGCAGCAACGCAAAAAACCTCAAAAGCGTTTTCCCTGCCTGGAAAACACCACCATCTTCTTCTCCTTTGCAATTTCAAACTTTCAAAAGTCAAGTCCTTTATTTTCAGGAACTGCTTCCATTGTGAAAATGTTGACTGTGTTTATTAGTAAAGCTATTCCCCAGCAAACAAACTGACACAGTGACTAACCTTTTTGCTTTTTATTTTTTAGCAGCTTTCCTGGTCGTATTCAAAGTATTTGGAAGCACTCCAGCAGGAAAGAGTACTCCTGAAGATTCAAGAGGATCTGGAGAAAAAATCATTAGCATCATCAGCTTTTACAGGCAAGTTTTTTATCAGGTCCTGTGGCTGGAGAGAGATGGTTATGGCTCCAGTTACAGCCCCTTTTCTTGAAAATGCACAAAGTACTGTTAGATATTCCATATTTTTTCTTCACTTTTATCCAATCTCTGTTACATAATATGAGTACAGACAAATATTATTTCAGCAATAAGTTCACTGTGAAAGATTATTCGCTATATATCAGACACACATAAAGCCTGTCTCGGAGGATTAAGCTTAAGAGAATCTTCTGTCTTAAAGCAGAAACCAGATATGCACAGTGCCAATTGGTGTGGCCAGTCTTGTGTCAATCATAAAGAATTCCCATTCTCCCTGCTAACCCCTCCCTTTCATGTCACAGCAGATTTCAAAATTTTAAAAACTATGGTGGGGGGCTTTTAAAAATCAATACAACAATGAAAAATGGTGGAACAGTTAAACAAGCCAAGTACTTCAAAAAAACAAACAAAAACAATACGTTAGAGGGGATGCAATTCAGAGGCAACACATATATCAGGTGATGGGAAGAAGAGCTTGTACTATGCCTGAAAATGTTCCCACATGTGTCTCTCTCGTAGTATTTCTGTATGCATCCTTAGGTGCCTATGTACCATCACTTGAGTCGATTAGATCAGACGTACATGTTATGGGGTATCGGCTAGAGGAGATCTCCTAGGAAAACATGAGTGATCTTTACACACCTGATTCTACCAGTTCCATACTCATATTGGTTACATACATAGCTCTTTGCAGACCCAAGCCTTGGAGAAGACAGGACTGGAAGGGTGGGGCTGCTACAGTGATCTGCATAGGCCTCAGTCCCCGATACCCTGCCCTGGGAGCAGTGTGGTTGTCGCCAGCTGCTTCCTGGCTCCTTCTCATGTGGAGCTCTGTTCTTGCAGGAGAGGTTTTGATTGGTAATGTGACATAGTTTAAAAACGTACATGTTTAAAAAACTAGAGTGGAGGGATCCATAATAGCTTCACAAAAATCAGAGTGCTCAGAGAATTCCTTACAGTTGTTTAGTTTGTTTCTCATTTAGCCTTGGCTTCTGCCATGTTTTTTGTCCTCCAGGGTAACTGACTGGCCACTGTGTGAAACAGTATCCTGGACTAGTGGGACCACTGGTCTGATCCAGCAGCGCTCTTCTTACGTTCCCATGTTCGTAGTTCCTCCTGAGCCATGTCCCCGGCTCTGCCGCCCGCTGGTGAACCGGTCTCAAAAGGATGGCAGTTGCACCCCCTCAGGGCTTTGGACTGTATCTACTTGTCTCTTTATACTAGTAGACTGATTGGATTTTTCTCATTGCCCTTCATAAGCTGCTTACTATTCAACTCACTCAGCTGCCTGTTACCGGCCAGTCACCACCTATCCTCCGATATTGTATCTTTCACATTACAGTGCTTGCACCTTTTGCATTTATTTATTAGATTTTTATTCCATCCTCATTGCAAGGGGTTGAGGGTGATGTACCGGTTCTCTCCATCTTATCCTCTCAAGAGGCATTTTAGGCTGCAAAATATTGGACCAAGCTTCATGAAGCCAGGTGTCACTATATATGGTCAGAAGATATGTGTGCCTTAGGTATGTGTCAGTGTAAATACAGCCTACTATCCAATTTGAGCCCAAATCTACACCAAAGTAGCTTGGTGACCTGATTTACTGGCTTGATGTGTATGTGAGGCTGGTCATCATGACACTAAGATGGGGAGTCGGTGGGGTTACAAAAGCAGCTTTGTAACAAAAGGCTCCCCTTTTCCAGACTAACCCTTAGACTTACTGCCTCTTGTATATCATTATGGTGCTGCTTCCTGTCCTACAGATCTTACTACCAGTTATAGTTCATATACTTTGTTGGACCGACCTTTCAGATTAGCAGGATCTCCAAAAGTACACCCTGCAAAGCTTTGGGCTTTTCTATAGTTCTCAGATTTGTGTTTTGTTTTGAAATCCAGGTGTATCGTCCCTGTTCACTTTGAAGAGTAATCATTTAGAAAAAACAAGTGGCTCAGCAACCTTCACTTCTGCTTTCGTGAAACAGCGGGCCTTTCACTGAGACCCTGAAGGTATGTCACAAAATTTTCTGTGTGGTGTTTTTGCATTTTGTCACCCATTTCTTATTAATCTGGGTTTTCCTATTGCTGATATTTCATTGGAGTGTTGTTGATATTGTTATTCAATATTCAACTCAGAACAGAAACAGAACTGGGGCTGCTTCCACGTGGATGCAGTGCTTTGCTGTGCCTTGGATTACTTACTGCAGCATCATTTTCAGGAGAATCTATATGACATCATCCTCTATTCATTCTCTTTCCTATATTCCCCCCTCCCTTTGCAGCAATCTTTTTGGAAAGATTGCAGTCAAAGCATCTTTGGATGCTATACGCATGGGATGGTATGTATTTTTATGAGTCCGACCCACAACAGTGCCATTTTTATTATGTCAACCCATCTGAAGGGCTGAGTGGGGGCATTTTAAAAATCAGTAATTGACAGATTGCTATTGCATTATAAAATTATATCAACCTGCTAGTTCTCAGCTTTCATTTTTTACAAAAGTATGTCTCTAGCCCTTTTTGTCATGGAGTTATAAGGTGAAAGGTAAGCAGCAGGATTTGAGTCTGGTGGCATCTTAGAGACTGACAAGATTTTCAGGGTACAAACTTTCAAGAGTCAGAGCTTCTTCAAAGGTGAAAAGTGCAGGCATATTTCCTCTTATAACTTTGCAATAAAAGGGCTAGAGACTTGCTGTTTTTTAAAAAAATAAAATTTGGGAACTTGTAGATCAGGGTAATAAAATCATTATAATGCTATAGCTATCTAACAATTTCCAATTCCATAAAAAGTCTGTTGGAGGAGGGTGGGAAAGGGTGGCTGCAGGAGGCAAAGGAAACTCTTGTGTGGATGCTCCATTGTTCTTGCGAGAGCTACATGGGGAAGCAGCCTGTGTATGAAATAAATACATAATATCTTAATGTACGTTTTCCACTGGCTTGATAGCTTTTCATGCCTTTGTCACATTCTCCTTCTCTTCTTGTATGTAAATTGGCCTGATGGGTTTGCTGGCTGGCAGTGGCAAGCCCGTTCTGCTGCAGCCTGGCCTCTCTACACACTTTGTGTTCCCGTCTGCTTATCTCTGGCTTCATTTGCTTCTGCTTCTGCTTTTAGTGCTTGGTCATACAAGCTTCTTGGTTCAGTATTAATTGTGTTCACACTTTCATCCAAAGGGAAGCACTTGTAAGCCCACTGGGATTCACTTAAGCATTGTACCACTGATGCTCCTAATGTTTTCAGATTTTGGCTTTTAGTCTTGTAATATCGTGCACATTTGCCTGGAAGTATTCAGTCAAATGGAACTTATTGTACGTAAGCATATATAGGATCACACTATTTTCCATTACTGAGCGTTTGCGTCCATTCATTCTTTTGCGTAGAGGTTGGCTGGTTTGTCCAATGTACAGAGCAGATGGACATTGTTGGCACATGAGGGCATATATCACATTGGAGGATGAGCAGTTGTAAGAGCCAGAGACAGTGTAGTTGATGCCATTGGGTCCTGTAATTGTATTCCCTGGGTAGATATAAGGGCAGAGCTGGCATCTGGGTCTGTTGCAGGGCCTGGTACCTGTGCTGGTGACTCTGCTAGCCGATTCATGATTGTAAGTGAGAAGTCGTTTCAGGTTGGGGGGCTGTCTGTGGGCAAGGAGAGGTCTTCCACCCAGGGCTTCACTTGCTGACCCAGTGGTCAGCAAGTGATTCTATCACCAAGCATCAGATGTCTGTGCAAAAAAAAGTAAATGTGATAATCCTCCAGCTCCTTTCCGTTTGAATGAAACATTTATGAGAACTATCATTCAAATGAAATACCCATTTGATGGTTGTTGTGGGTTTTCCGGGCTGTATTGCCGTGGTCTTGGCATTGTAGTTCCTGACGTTTCGCCAGCAGCTGTGGCTGGCATCTTCAGAGGTGTAGCACCAAAAGACAGAGATCTCTCAGTGTGAGAGATCTCTGTCTTTTGGTGCTACACCTCTGAAGATGCCAGCCACAGCTGCTGGCGAAACGTCAGGAACTACAATGCCAAGACCACGGCAATACAGCCCGGAAAACCCACAACAACCATTGTTCTCCGGCCGTGAAAGCCTTCGACAATTACCCATTTGATATTTCATGATAGAGTGTTCTATAGTACTGTGAAACATGCATGCTTTAACATTTCAAAATTAACACACAGTATTATGGTAGGATGATGAACTTGAAAACCAAGGCCAGCAGACAAAGAAGTGCATACTCCTCCTTGAAGGACAGCCTCTTCCCATTCTGTCCAGCCTGTCCAGTCAAGCTCCTTTCCCCAAGCCCTGCTCTCTGTGCCCCCACCTGAAGAAGCGAGGTAGGGGACCACCGGATACAGGGCTTTTTTGGTGGAATGCCCTTCTCTGGAGGCTCAACGGGCACTTACTTTGCTGACCTTCGGGCACTGGCCAGACCATTTCTTTTTACCCAGGCTTTTTATGGAGGAGTTCCATCTTCTTTTAGCTGTTTTCATGCTCTGCCTGTAGCCTGAGGACTGTTTCATTCATAGTTTTAGCTTTATACTGCTTTTATGCCCATAGCTTGTTTTTATTGCTCGGTTTATTATTGATAATTTTTTATGATTGCATTGTATTTTATATTTTATGAGCCACCTTGAGCAGGGCTCTCGAGAGGCATGTAAAGTCAGAAATAGCCTTTTGAAAGTTATAAAAGCAGTAACTTTCAAAAGGCTATTTCTGACTTTACATGCCTCATTTATTTACATTATTTATAGTCCGCCTTTCTCACTGAGATTCAAGGTGGATTACTACACAGTGTAAGTCAATACGATCAACAGCTGGGACATTCAATAAACAATGCAATAGGGTATACAAATACAAATTTACAGAGATCTGAAAACAAGCAGAAGCACAAACCAGAGCATAAGCAATTAAACCTGACATGTCAAACAATGCAAAAACTACCCAGTAGGAACATACTTTCAACCACAGATAGTATGCAGTAGTATAGTCTACACTCCCTACCCCTTTACTAATGCATCTCTTTGAATCATTTCCTCCTATCGGTGAAGAAAAGTCTTCCTGAGTAATTCAGTTTTGGATAGTTTGCAGAAAGCCAGGAGAGAGTGGGAGCCATCCGGGCCCAACCTCATCAGGCAGGCCATTCCCTAAGACGGGGGGCCCATTATATGTTCCATTAATTAGGAAACATATTAGATGTTTTAAAAGGCATTACATAAGAAAGGGACAAAAATGTAAATAGTTTTATTACCTGCCTTTTTAAAAACACAGCAACAGAAAGCTTGAACTTCTTTCTCCCTTGATTGTCACACCGTATCATGTTAAACTGTATTATTTTTTCTTTGATGCTATATTCAAATGTTATCGTATCTTATAATCTTTTTACTCATGTTATCGTATCCTGTTATTATTTGTAAGCTGCTTACTGATCAACTTAAACGTTTTTATCATACTTGTAATCCACCTTCAATCCCAGTGAGGTGGAGGGTTGTAAAGGAAAATAAGAATAACTTAATTTTTTTCTCCAGGTCTTAACAACATGAAGAAACCGTGGATTTGCAGCCACTCGTAGGAGCAGTCTACAGCAGAAATAAACAAATGTAGGCATTGGGCTTGCTCTGTTTTTCACAGTGCATTGAGAGCCATCTTCTAGCAGAGACATCAGTGGAGATGCCACCTAATCCAGTTCATCGGTGGTAGTTGGGATCGTTTTGTTTAGCTGAAAAGTTTGCAAATCCAAATGGTTACCTTTCCTCTGGGAACGAGGGGCTATTCATCAACAGCATGCAGATATGTAGCCCACCCCGCACACGCACGTACACACACACATAGAGTGAAGGGGTGGTGGTAGTCCACATGGCAGATGGAGGTGTTCGCTGGTGTGATTGTGCTGCTGGGTATCTCCCATTGGTTGGGAACATTGTGGACAAAGGGTGCCTGGGCAACAGTCTGTGCTTGCTTTCCAAGACACAAAACACCTCCTCTTGCTTTCTGGCATATTGAAGGAGGATTGTCAAAGCATCATGAAGACAGATTAGAGGTAGAGGCCATCATGAGGCTAAAGTGGTAGAGGATTCCGTCATTCATTCCTTGTTTTTAAAAGATCTTGGGTACAAGGCTGGGAGAGATTTTTGCTTGAGCCCTACGGCTGTCATTCAAGCCATACTAGGACACACGAACCATCAATCTGATTCTGCTCGTGTGGACTTCATCTGTGGTTCTCATTCATTGCATCCAGTCTTCACATCTTCCCTCTGTACTTGTGAGGTGGGGATATTGCATTTTCCTTTTCTGCAATAATTGTTTTTTTAACACAGGAAAATATGATGCTTCTTGGAAAGAACCTGTTTGTTGCTGTTATGACTGCTGTGTGGAATGTGGTTGTGTGAGTGTCATAGGCTCAAGTGTCATTGAATATTCCTTAGGGCATCGATGTTTTTATCTGCCTCACTGCTTTTTAGGTCCAACTGAGAAGGGTTCAGAAGTGATTTTAAACAGTGTGGTAAAGCAGTGGTTCTCAACCTGGGGCCATATTCCCCCCCAGCGGGCCCCAGGACATTCCAAGGGGGCCACAGGTAAAAATTGCATAAATGGGGGGTCACAGCACGAGACTAGGGGGCCACAGAGGGAAGTGAGAAGTGAATAAAGCAGAGAAGTGACCAAGAAAAGAAAACAGAAAAGACAGTGTGTGGGGTGCTGTTTCTTCATGCAAGTGTAACCCTGAGTCCACTAGGGGGAGCTAAAGAGCAGGGGTATTCTGTGTAAGGAAGAAAAAGCGCAATTTCCCCAGAGTTATTGGGAGGCCTGAAGGACTCCAGATTTTGTTATAAACCTACATATTTGATATTCTAGGTATGAGAATTCCTATACTTACGTTGATTGGCTATCAGTTTGTATTTTGATTGTTGTTGTGAATGTTTATAATGGATGTTATATGGCATATAAAATAGCTACCTTTATACTGGTAGGACAGGAGGGCCACAGGAAGGAAACAAGGTCGGAAGGGAGCCACGGTCGGAAAAAGGTTGAGAAACACTGTTGTAAAGCACAACCCTGTCACTTTGTGAGCCTTTGGGGTTTCTTACCTCTTCATTTACCAGCAAAAGATTTGTCATTACGCTGTTATGTGTAGAGGTCAGGCTTGTGATGTGTAAGGACACAGGGGGTGGAGGGGATGCCGTCCTGTGCCTGATCCATATCGGTGTGGACTGAGCCACCCTCTGTCCTGTGCGGAGGGAGAAGTTTATCCTCACACAGTATTGTAGGGCTTTCCCTGTCCACCTCCAGAAGTGAATGACAACTGTATACTCTTATATGGGCAGATGTGAAAAGGATGCACTCTTAATGCTGGGGATTAAACTTGCTTTCTCTCCTGTTGACTGCATCCATTGAGAATCGAGCCTGTTCATCTCTGCATAGCTTGATTCTGGACTGTGGGAGTTTGTGATGGCCTTAGGGAACTGAACACATGAATATGCCTCCTACTGAATCAGACCATTGGTCCATCCAGGTTGGCGTCGTCTACTCAGACTGGCCGCAGATGTCCCTGGGTCTCAGCCAGAGGTCTTCCACCTCACCTGTTGTCTGCTCCTCTTAACTGGAGCGTGAACCTGGGACTTCCTGCATATCAAGCAGATGTTCTGCCACTGAGCCACAGCCCCTTTCAAACGGATTTGACATAGAGAGATGATTTTATTTATTTCTGTATGCTTTTCAGTCTGCAGCATGTATCTATCCAAGGTTTTTAAAGGAATATTTTAAGGGAAGGGTACAAACAGCAACAAAACTATTTCACCTCTTTCCCGAATTCAAAAGGAATATTGCTGTTTTGTTCATTGAGAAGAGATTGTACAAATACTAGATACAGAATAAAATACGTGCCATGTTTTCATTTATTGATTGATTATTTATAGAAAGTTCCTTAGTCGTATCCAGGATCAAGCCATGGCCAAATGCAGCTTCTGCCCTAAGGAGCTTGTTGGGCAGCAGGACCCCACCAGACCTTACCAACAGTGCAACTATGCAAGCCACTCCTTGGCAAAGGACGGGGCTGCAGGCAGGCTGCAGAGATGGCTCTTGAGTAAAGAAGCAACCTAGCTGGCATCTGTTAGTGGTGGGGTGTAAGCAACGGGCAGGCGGGCCTCTGAAGAAAGAGGCAGCCCTGCAGACAAGCGGTGGGGAAAGGCATCTGGCATAATGCCAGAAGGATGGGGACGAGACGAACTCCAATCCCCGGTACTTCCAGTTCACACGGGTAATGTAGAAATGGCCCAGAGGGAATGGGATCCCACTGTGTATTTAAAGAGGGCCTGTAGCTGATCCTGCTCAAAGGGGTGGGGGACAGAGGTCAGTGGAGAGGAGGAAGAAGCTCCCAGTGTTGCACCCCTCCCCCTTCTCACGGAGGCCTAGCGGGTCCTCTAGCACTAGAAGCCATTGTGACCAAGAGGCAAGCGGTGGACCAGGGGCAGGAGCCCCACAGAGCTTCAGGATTAAGATGCCGCTTTGCTTTTTAGTACTGACTGTTGTTGGCACGGTGGGGCTGGGGGATGCTGCAGGATTTGAGTGCATTAGATCTTCCATCCCTTTTTCACCTTCCCAATTGAGTGATGAAGTAGAGTAGTGGCAATCCGTTCCAAATTTCTTCATTGCCATACCATTTGCCGTGTGACAAACATTTGCAGTCCAAATGGTTCCCTAGTTTCTTTATTAGCAGAAATTAGCATAGTTGTGAATCAGCAACATCTATACGGGTAGCTTCCTTTTTTCTCCTGCCAAATCTAATCAGGAAGTACACTGTAAAGTCAAAGTATATCCATTTTTTACCTTTGGGTTACCCCCACTGCCATCATGTGTGTCAGCTTGTTCTTCCTTGCCCCCTACTATATTCTCAAGCAGCTAATAATTAACGTCTCTGTTTATCTTATTTGGTGGCTCTGCTTTGCTTCATCCTTGTTGTACTTGTTCTAGGAAGGATGTTGTCCAGATATCTGTCAGAGAGGATAAAACTTCACATGAATGCTCTCCAGCCTTGCAGAGTTATATCTGCCCATGCAGTAAAACTACTGTTTCCCTTGTGGCTCTGATGGAGGTGGTGTCAGTGAATGTCTTATTTGCCTGTCATAAAAGTTGCTTTGGTATATCTGCTTTGCGGTGTGGGTCAAATTTTGCATGACTGGCCATAATTCATTCATTGCTTTTTATCAGGGATGACTTCCAGAGTTCAGATTAATGTTGATGTTCCTAAGGATGTCAAGTTTGCAGGCTAAGCAGGTCTCCGTTGAGCTCAGTATGGCTTGCTCCTGGGTAAGTGTGTATAGGATTTTGGCCTAAGCTTGCATTCCTAAACACACTTGCAAGGGACTAAATCCCACTGTGAGACTTGTTTCTGAGAAAGTTTTCTTAGGACTGTGCTACAGATTTAGGAGAAAGGTACATATGATCGTGTGGCCATTTAAAAAAATATAAATTTAACACTGTCCTTTTTAAAGAAGTCTCATAGCTAGGCAATTTGCATGGGAAAATAAATAGTTATTTAATTCAACACGTTTAAGTTCATTAATTTCAATTGGACTGTTTAAGTGCTTAAGTCTTCAATTTGAAATCAGTGGGGCTATGCTGTATCATGCCCTTCTGTTTTTACCACTAAGAGTTCTTTTATGCTGATAATGTCATTTGGTTGTGCTTTAGATGTGCTTTGGCACATTGGTTTTAAGCAAGAATGCACAAATAAGAGAAACAATCAGAGGTGGATGGTTAGATGTAGCTAACCTTCAGTCTTTTGGTCACTGGTTTTTATTCCATAGCGATAGAAAGTTCTTAATGGAGGGCAGGGTACTTCACTGAGTTCCTCTAATAATACTTGATTCCAGTCTAATCTGTTAATCAAAGTGATCGGACAGGTGGTCCTCAAATTGATTTGAGCCAGTTTGGTTTAGTGGTTAAGAGCGTGGGACTCTAATCTGGAGACCCGGGTTTGATTCCCCACTCCTCCACTTGAAGCCAGCTGGGTGACCTTGGGTCAGTCATAGCTTCTAGGAGCTCTCTCAGCCCCACCCACCTCACAGGGTGTTTGTTGTTGTGGGGATAATAATAACATACTTTGTAAACTGCTCTGAATGGGTGTTAAGTTGTCCTGAAGGGCGGTATATAAATCAAATGTTGTTATTATTATTCATTTTTTTCACCTGCACTTGAAATTCAAAATTTACATTGGCTAGAATGTATAGTTGATTTAAAAATGACTCTCCTTTGCATTAAATTTAGTATTAATTGCATTTACTTTCTCAATTAAAGAGTTTCTTCAGGTAACTTATCAAAATACCTTTACATATCTTGGCGTGGGGTTAGGATTACAGATACACAATACATTTTGATAAGTAATAGAGCAATCCTAAACAGGTCGAGTGGGGCTTCTTCCCAGAAAAGCCTTCTTGGAACTGTACTATAAGCATTTTCATAATGATCTGCCCTTTTGACAGAGGTTACTTCAGCAAGTACTGAGGAAGATGCTTGCTTGCATGGCTTGTTGTTTAATATATTTTGTATATAGCCCTCCCTCTTTATTCCTGGTACATAAATTATTAAGTGTCCATTTAAAATAGAGTTTTTTACACTGTGCTTTTTTTATCTTGTAGCTAGAATCTCATAGTCATTTAAAACACTCAATTATTTAAATAAACTAAACTGTTTTTAGAAAAAACTCCAGGCATTACAGTCCTAATTTTTAAAAAATATCTAGAATCATATAAATTAAGCATTTGTTCAAAACAGAACATTCACATATACTCTGTCCCAGGTTTTTTTTCCCTGGGTGTGGGAATGGCTTGCTATGTCTGATGAATTTGGTTTTAACTAGAGAAGGGAGACAACTTTACAGTCATTCTTTGCAGATCTGGATTGTGTTTATTGTTTATTAAAATGACATTTAATGGCAATGAAAATACATAATGTTGCATTCTTAAAAATAATGCTGGTTTATAGTAAAATATAAAGTAAAAACAAAATTTCACAATTTATTCTAAGTATTTTTGTACTTACTACAAAACACAGAAGGTTTACAAAACATTGCACTTCCACTGTCAGATCTTATTCCCAGTTCTTAAAAAAAAAAAGGCAATTCAGCTTCCTATTTGACAAATGTGGAAATGTGACAGTTAAGCATGCTCAAGGTCATTGAAATCAGTAAGCTAAAGTACACTAACAGTGTTTTGGACTGTGGTCACAATTGCTTGTAAGGATATTTAGTAGCATTCTGATAGGAACTGCAGAATTCTGTTCTTTAAAATTTACTTAGAAAGGGTGAAATACCCTGGTTGCCAGCAGAAAATCAAACAAGTGATCCACTGCGAAGCAAACATATGACACAAGTACATTTTTTTTGCAAGTGCAGTCCTAAGCAGTGCTATACTCTTTGAAATCCATGGAAGCCAGTGGGCTTAGAAGTGTGTTATTCTGTTAGGAATAAACTTTAAATCCCAAGTTAAAGACAAAATCAAGATAATCTGTATTGGACTGGGTTGTGGGGATTAACTATTGCTGCACGTTCATTTGAAATATTGGGGAAGAAATAAAGAGGCAGTTTTAAAGCTCCTCCATCCTTAGTTCCTCACTCCTCTTAAACTCTATCATGATAAGACCTCTGTGCTATGCTGGCAAGATTGCAGAACACAAAGCTCCTTTTATCACGTGTGGATTTGTGAGATAATCTGTAATTCTGCTATCAGATGTATCAAGAAATCAACAAAAGAAGGGGGCCAAACCATTAACTCAGGTCCTGGGACATCTCTGCTAGTCAACTTCCCAGAAGAATTAAAAGTTCTCTCATCTGGGAACATTGCTTAGACCTGCTGTATGTATGGAAATTGCTAGGCAATGGGAAAGCAGAAGTCCTACACTTTATATGTGCATTAGGACTAGAGATGGGCACGAACAGGAAAAAAACCAAACACATTGTTCGTTGCCATCAACGAACAGGGATTCACGAACATCGACGGACATGACATGTTCACGAACATGTTCATAGTTGGAGGTTCATGGGAGTGAGAACGGCCCCCTTAGGACTTAGCTGAACTTGAGTTGAGGAAAAGAGAGTCCATGAGTCTCCCCCTTTCATGTCATTTTCTCTTCACAGTGGCAAAAACTGGACTGTCTGCTGGAAGCTAATTGAGGAGTTACAAACAGACCTTCCCAATGTCCAATACCCACCAAATTTGCAGGGGAAATAGTCCTCACTGTCCTCTGAAGATCTCCCCCAAGTTTCAGAGAGATTGGACCCTGGGAAAGCCATGATCCATAGGTCCCTCCCTTTCCTGTCATTTTCTTTTCACAGTGGAAAAACCTGGACTGTCTGCTGGAAGCTACTTTGAGGGGTTACAAGCCAGAAGGAAAGCCAGAAGGAGTTCAGACAGAGTTCAGACAGTCCATGCCTATGTTGCCAGGCGCCAGACTGTCTGGCTTTACGAATGGCTGACGAACGCCACAAATAGGGCTTGGAACGAACACATGTTCGCCGGGAACGGGGTCTCACGAACAGCTTGCTCGCAAACAGCAGATTGGGCTGTTCGTATTGCTGTTCGTGCCCATCTCTAATTAGGACACATGGGATCTTACTTTAATAGCAAAATTGACTCACCAGATACACAGGTTCTGCTTATTTATTACAAAAAATTGTATTTGTATCTGTACTTAATTGGAGGCTTGGCCAAACTAGATAGCTTATATGAAAAATGGAACCCCTTTTTTCTTTTTGGCTGTCTTTATTATTGTGCAGACAGGTATTTTTGAAGACACGCTGAAATAGTACACCATGAAGGTTATACTTGGCAGTCTTCACATTCTAATCATCAACCACTTTTTAGTTGCTGCCCTCTTTTTGTGTAATTTTGTCAAAATGAAACATTTGTTATTAAAATATTTTAATATGGAAATTACTGGGGCGGGGGCACAGCCTTCAAAGAAAAAAATTCAGTAGATGAAAAACTTCATTAGTTGGTAGGGTACTGGCTGCCCGAGTGTGGGTGTAGAATATTAACGGATCCCTGTTAATGCTTGCTTTTTAAAAATATAGCTGAGCATCCCTGTGCCACAAAGGTTAGATGCTGAATAGAGATATTGGGGAGTGCAGACATTTGTATGAATGCTCAACGTAACCTCTAGCACAAAAGTGGAAATAATGTCATTGCTTTGGGGCGATGCTCTAGAGTTTGTGGTGCATCCTAAATCATTGCCCCAGAGCAATGACATCACTTCCAGTTTTGTGCTGGTGAGCTCCCCCCCACTCTCCCCTTCCTTTGGCCTGTGAAGTGGTGGCAGGTTTTCTAATGGAAAGATTGGGAAATTCGGAGGAGAACTGGCAGAAAATCTCTTATTTTTTCCCTTTTGGAATGAATAAAATGCTTTTAAAAATAAGGTTTTACTTACTCAGAATGAGTAGCATGAATATTTTGTGTAAGGCAATCACTAGCATTAGATAATTAATTCCTATAGGGTTTAGCAGCCGTAATAGCCCAGACTAGCTTGATTTCATCAGCACTTAGAAGATAAACAAGGTAGGCACCTATATGGGAAACCACAAAAGAAGTCCAGAATTGCTATGCAGACCATCTTGCTCATCGCTTGCCTTGAAAATCCCATGAGGTGGAACTTTATGGGGTCACCATGGGTTGGTTATGACTCAACAGCATACTCTAGACATTTATTTAAATGTAAACAATTATAATAACAATATGCTATAATGTGTTTAATGATAATATATTATTAAAGAGTGCAGAGTTTCAAAGTTAAAAAGTTTAACTTGATATCCAAATATTTTGGTAGATCTACATACTGTGACTGGACTTTCTGTCCAAATAATATACTTTCTTTTGTTTCCCACAGAATTTGCTTTCTTCAGGTTTTATTTGTACCTTTCAGGTGGCAAAAGTTAAGATACATGTGCTAAGATAACATAGGATTCAGCAGTTTGCAGCTCTCTCTGAAGTACTGGGTATATTTGCAGTTTGCGTACAGAAAACTAACTTTGCAATGGGCTTACAAGGGTGTAACACTGTGTTTAGGATTGCATTGTAATCATTTATAATTCTAAATTTCAGAAATACGTCAAATAGTACAATTTTATATGCGAACTCTGTGATAAATGATGTGTTTTATATTAAAGCAGTAATAAAAGTTAAGGATTTTTAGAAAAATAATATTTTTCTCCGAATTTCTGATATATTTCTCTGACAGGACAGAAAAAAGTTTTTTCCCCATGGGTTCAGAATTCCCAGAAATTCTACATTTCTACACAAAGGTGCCTATTGTTTAACAGACAAACTACAGGTTATATTAAGGATCTATATTTGTATCCTCTAATACATAATTTGACCTTTAAAAGCAGATTTGGGTCAAAGTCATGGCTTTGGAGAAGGGGATTTAAAACTTTTTATCCCCACAATGGTTCCCTGGACAAAATTGGAACTCCTTGGGGAGCTGCTTTAAAACCACCTGCAATACCCTGGGCCAGCCATCCCACCTACCCATCCTTGCCCACACCTTCCTTGCATGGCTGAACAGCTCATTATAAGATCCAGTACTAGATCCCTCACGTTTCATGTAGCTTGGCCGTACGACGTTAATAAAACCTTTAAAAGTCACAACACTGTGCAGATATTGGTGGTAAGATTGCCAGCTCTTGAGATGAAAAATTCTGGTACCTGTGTGGAGCTGGAGGCAGACTTCTTTGCATCGGGGAATGGAGCCCACTTTCGGATGAAGACAGAGGGTGGAATCAAGCAGCGTTGGGCATCTTTATAATTAGCCAGAGATTACAAACATGCATTTTTATGTCTTAAAGTTTGCTTTTACTTTCATCCACGCTCTCAATGTTATTTCACACATGAGGTTTTTCACGAAGTTGTATGAAATCGTATTTCCCCACTCATGTCATTTAAGTACATCACCAGCCCATCCAGGCCTCTAGGTAAATTTATCTTACCAGATGTTACCCCCTCCCAGCCAGAAAATGAAACTCAGTCACCACAATTACTACACAGTTGTTTGACAACCATTCAAGGCAGATAGCAAACGGAGCAGTGGTGTCGATGGCTGCTGAACGTGCTATGTTAGCCTGTTGAATGTTTACCACAATGCCTGCATCATCCCTAGAGGCATTGTTCAAAGCCATTCAAGGCCCCACTGAATGGTCTGAGGACACCAAATACTGCTCCGCTACTAAAGTAGGTAATGGACCTGAGCAATATGAATGGAAAACCACTGGAAACCCCATATAAGGATAGGGATGTCAACTATAGGTTGGGAAATTTCTGAAGATCTCAGGGTGGAGCCTAGGGAAGGCAGGGTTTGAGGAGGGGAGGGACCTCAGCCATAGAGTCCACCCTCTGAAGCAGCCATTTTCTTGAAGAAACTGATCTCTAGTCTGGCAATCAGTAGTAATTCCAGGAGATATCCAGACCCCGCTTGGAAGTTGGAAACCCTATATAAGGATGGGTTATACACATAAATATTTTTTAACAAAGGTTATCAGAAAGTCACTCGAGTGGCCAGTCCAAGCAAATTAAAATAGCTTTTCACCTCTGCTCCTCTGTCGCTGTAATTAGTTTCTTATCCTTCCCTTTAACGCTTCCCCCTTTCTCTTTGTATGAAGAAGGCCCGCGCACCTTTGCTCTCGATGGGAAAAGTGACCCCTCCCTTCCTCCTCAGTGCACATGCTCGCTCCGTTGTTCTGGTGCAGAAGCCCTGTCACGGTAACAAAAGGATCAAGTTCTATACGATCCAAACTAGACCCATCAGGACGAAACCGCTGTGTAAACATCTGATATGAAGAAATTCAGGTTTATTATTGTTTTCCGAACTAAAACCATCTGGTTTATTTGGGATTCTATTAATCTTACTGCATAAACCCCATAAAAAAGTGTTGGCAGTGGAAACTTGTGTTCCTTCCACACTCACAAATCTTGTTCAAACTGATGATTAAAAATCTAGCTTAATAACAACTAATGCATTCAATGGCTGTGGTAATCACTGGTAACCATCAACAAGTTGATTCATCTCCAGTTGGTCCAAAAATTACAAAAGCTGTTTCTGCATTTCTTGTTTCTATCTATCGTCATATGATTACCCCCAAATTAAAGCATGCAGTGCTTGAAACAACTTCAAAGGCCAAGCTTGCACTTCTTCTAGTTCAGCCTTTTTATTGGTTCATGTTTTCCATTTGGCTTCAACATCTTGGTCTTGCTGATGCCTTTCTAAAGTTTCATTTATATATATTACAGCTCTGGTTGGTGAGACAAGCTAATTAATACCGGGATGGAGGCTATGGATTGTAGTAATGCCTCATGCTTGGGGTGGGGGAATGCTGCAATTTTTTCCATTCTGTATACATCTCATACTATTCTGAATGTGCCCAAGTGTGCCTTGCAAAAAATGTACACCAATTTTCATTTAATCAAAATACATTTTAGTGGGATTGTTTACACTGTTATCTATTGCCAGTTCTGTTAATCACAAAGCTTAAACATGTCAACACAGAGGAAACATGAGATCCACTATTTCTTAATTAGATTCTTTTCTAACAAAACAATAAAGTAGAAACAGGCCTTTTTACAATGAAAAAAATGTTGCCAAGTATAGCCTAAGCCTTAAAAAGCGTGATGCATTGGAGGTTTGTGAATGGTGTTGACTGGAACCCCTGGATTCTAGGCCCAGAGGTCACTGAGGTCTGGTTCCCATTAATTTCCAGAATACCTCCCCACCCAATCTCTCCCAGTTGTTATAGGTCAAGAATCAGACAGGATGAAGGGATAAGCAGTTTGCCACAATAAAAATGAACGGACACATCATTCAAATTATCTGAGCACAACATACAAAGAAATTTCAGGCAAAGACATTCAAGAAATAGGCTTAACCTGATGAAACACTGAACCAAAAATGGCAAGTTCAATGTATTGTAAATACAGTAAATATTGGTTGCAAAGGTTAAAATTCTGTTTTTATTAACGATGGGAATGTAACCCGTGTCAACAGGATGTTTGATTCCCATTTACTACAGAATAATAAACATTGAAATACCTGAAAGTGTTTGAAAGGACTATTAAGAATGTGAATTTCAATTTGCAGTTCCTTAATTTCCCTACCTGGTAACAAACTTGGTTTGTAACATTACTAAAGGTCTGTCCTAATGATACTATGGCAAATGTTAAAAGGTTTATGCCTATACTAAGGCTGTATGCATGGGTGAAATTTAAAGATGAGCTTAAATACATCTAAGGCTACAAACTACATTCACGTATTTGGAAATAAGCCTTGTTGGACACAGTGGAGCTTATTTCTGAGTAAACATGCATAGGATGAGGTTTTAACTGTGGTAAACAATCATACAAAAAACCAGCTTTTGCATGTTAGCTCCCTCTGAAGTATTAAGTTTCTCCATGTTCTGGCCAGATTGGGTGTTTTTTACAGGTTCTCAAAATGGCTGTATTCTAATTTGTATTCCAGTAAGGGAAACCTCCTCCCCCTCTTTTTCCATTACCGTGATGTCATGACAAAACTATGCGTTGTATTCTAACAATATGATCAGCTACCAGTGATGCCTTCTTCCAGCAGAGTCTGAAGGAATTGACTGAGTGGAATGGTAGGATACAACCAAGAGCCCTAAAAGGCACAGATGTCATCAAGATATGGCAGAGAACCTTGTGTGCAAGTTTAGTAAAGGCAATGAACTTACGATGTAATTGGAAGATGAATAATTTTACAAGAGTACATCTCACAGGTATACAGTGGCAATCCTAAGTATTGGTTTCATTTTACTTTTCTGCTTTCTTTTGTACTTTCTTCTTGGAGGCTGAGTGTGTCAATGAAGTTGGGAGCAAAATATTGTCATAAAATTTGCACTAGGATCATGAAATGAAACAAGAGAGGGAATCAGAATTTTGTGAAGCCAGCAGTTTGTTCATTAAAACACATGCATCAGGCAACTTATAGATGATTGTATACACTGATGTTACCTTATGGCTAATACAGACATCAAATAATTACATAATTCCAAGTAGAAGATGGAGAACTCTATTTTCTCAACTAAAACAAGACCAGGAGCTGATTGTGGTACAGAGCACAAATTGTTAATATCAAAAATTAGAACAAAGCCAAAGAGAAATACTAAAAGAATCATAGTGCCAAAATATAATCTAAATAACGTTCCTGAAGCATTTAAAGGCTATGTAAAGAACAGATGTGCACTACTACATTCAATTGAACAAGAACTGTGGGCTGAAACCAGAGACATGATCAAGGAAGAATGTGCAAAGACTATTCCTGTAGCCAAAAGAAATGAGAAGCCTCGTTGGATGACTGAGGAAACTCTTAAAATTGCTAATGATAGACGAGCACAAGTAAAAGGTGACCGAAGTAGAAGTAAAAGGTAACAGAAATAGAATCAGAATTCTGAATGCAGCTTTTCAGTGACTTACATGCAGAGACAAAGAGAACTACTACAGTAACCAGTGAAAAGAAACAGAACAGAAAAGGAAAAACAGAACTCTTTCACAGGTCCAGAAATTCAATGGGAAATTCAAACCTTGGCAAGGGATGCTGAAAGATCAACATGGAAATAAATAATCAGATCAGGATAAAATAAAGATGGAAACATTACTCTGAAGAACTATACAGAAGAGATGAAAGGATGACATTCCTTCAAAGAAAACTCTCTTGATGAAGAACCTACAATTTTAGAAAGTGAAGTGACAGCTGCACTCTAAGTATTTGGGAGAAACAAAGCACTGGTGTAGATGGGATATCAATAGAGCTATTTCAAGCTACAGAAACAGAGTCCATCAAAATCTTAACAAAATTTGGTTTTGTTAGACTGGAAATGTTCCATCTACATTCCAAAGAAGACATCAAAGATTGCAGCAACTATCAGACCATAGCATTAATTTGCCACATAAGCAAAGTGAGGCTCAAAATTTTACAATGAAGACTCTTACCATATATGCAACAGGAAATGTCAGACATTCAAGCTGCATTCAGTAAAGGAAGAGGCATTAGAGATCATATTGCAAATTTACAACAGTTACTGGAGCATACCAGATAATTTCAGAAAAACGTCAGTTTGTAGTTTACAGATTACTTTAAAGGCTTTGAATGTGTGGATCATGAAAAGAAATGTGTGCACTGCAACATCTGGGTTTTTTTTGATGCACAACTTTTATTCTGGACCAGAGGCTGCTGATAGGACAGACTATGGGAAAACAGAATTGTCAGACAAGGATGTATATTATTTCCCTATCTGTTTAACCTATATAGAAAGCATACAATAAGGAATGCTGTTTCTTTAAAATTTTACTTTATTTCTACTCTACCTTTCTTCCCAATGGGGTCCCAAAGCAGCTTTCATCATTCTTCTCCATTTTTTTCACTCACAACAACTTTGAGAGGTAGGTTAGTCTGAGAGTGTGTGACAGGTCCAAGGTCACCCAGCAAGCTTCTGTGGCAAAGTGGGGAATCGAACCTGGGTTGCCCAGATCCTAGTCAGCCCCTCTAGCTGCTACAGCATGCTGGAGGTGGAGTGAAAATTGGTGAAGGGAACATTAACAATTTGAGGCATGCAGATGACACCGCATGGCAGAAAATAGGGAAGACTTGAAATGACTGCTGATGAAAATTAAAGGAGAAAGTGCCAAAGCAGGATTACAGCTGATCATCAAGCAGACAAAAGTAATGACTACTGGGGAATTAAATAATTTTAAGGTTAACAATGAAGCAATTGAAATTGTTAAAGATTTTCTATTTTTTTTTGGCTCAATCATCAACCAGATAGGAGACTGCAACCAAGAAATCAGAAGGAGATTGAGACTTGGAAGAGCAGCCATGAAGAAACGAGAAAAGATCCTTAAGGATAATGATGTGACATTAGAGACCAAGATCAAGGTAAGTCATACTATGGTATTCCTCATTACTATGTATATACGTGAAAGTTAGACAATAAAGAAAACGGACTGGAAGAAAACTGACTAATTTGAAATGAGGTGATGGAAGAGAGTTTTATGGAAACCATGGACTACCAAAAAGACACATAAATGTGTCCCAGATCAAATTAAGACTGAATTCTCCCTAGAAGCTAAAATGACTAAACTGAAGTTATCATACTTTGGTCACATGATGAGAAGACAAGAGTCACTGGAAAATACAATAATGCTAGGGAAGGTGGAAGACAGTAGGAAAAGAGAAAGATCCAACGTGAGATGGATTGATTCAAAGAAAGAAGCCACAACCTTCAGTTAGCAAGACTTGAGCAAGGTTGTAAATACTAGGATATTTTGGAGGTTGTTAATTTCTAGGGTCAGCATACATTGGAACATAACATGCACACGTTATGTTATTAACTAATTTTATGCATATGTATGGCCTAAGTGAGCAAAGCACAATACTTGTGGTGTGCATAATCCATTTTACACATCTGCCTTTACAGATACCAGACCAGTGATGTAAATCTTGTACTTCCTTTCTCTACAACTAATGACCGTCATTGCTTTGCCCTGTTCCCAGAAAGCTGTAGTCACTTCAACAGGAGAAGACTGTATGCCTTTCAGGCCTCCAGAAAACACCATAGGTGGCAGTGGTGCCCTCACTGCACACCAAGGCAGTTTTTGTGTGTGTGTGTGTGTGTGTGTGTGTGTGTGGGTGGGTGGGTGGGTGGGGGGGATCTTCTCCATATGAAATAGTAAGATCTAGGCACCTATCCAAGGCAGATAGGTCAGGGCAAGGCCCATTGTAATGAATGAAACAGGCGAGTCATGGGTCATGTTTTTCTCCACTGGAACTTTAGTCATGACTAACTTTAGCTGGGACCCTAAATACAAACAGGGCTTTTTTTCTGGGAAAAGAGGTGGTGGAACTCAATGGGTTGCCCTTGAAGAAAATGGTCACATGGCTGGTGGCCCCGCCCTCTGATCTCCAGACAGAGGGGAGTTTAGATTGCCCAGGGCAATCTAAACTCCCCTCTGTCTGGAGATCAGGGGGCGGGGCCACCAGCCATGTGACCATTTTCAAGAGGTTCTGGAACTCCGTTCCCCCGCGTTCCCCCTGAAAAAAAGCCCTGAATACAAATAATGTTTAAATATATTGTCATTTTAATAAGATGCCTTATTAGCCAATTAGTCAAAATTGTAGGCACAATTAGACAATGAAGAAAACTGACTGGAAGAAAACTGACTAATTTGAGTCATGGTTGTTGTGGGTTTTCCGGGCTGTATTGCCGTGGTCTTGGCATTGTAGTTCCTGACGTTTCGCCAGCAGCTGTGGCTGGCATCTTCAGAGGTGTAGCACCAAAAGACAGAGATCTCTCAGTGTCACCTTTCACGGCCGGAGAACGATGGTTGTTGTGGGTTTTTCCGGGCTGTATTGCCGTGGTCTTGGCATTGTAGTTCCTGACTACAAGCCTTCGACAATACATTAATTTGAGTCAGTTTTCTTCTAGTCAGTTTTCGTCAGTCTGTGGGCACAATTTTGAATTACTTGACCACAAGTGTAAATAAATAAATGATCCTGCAAACAAGTAAAACTGTCTCCGCTTCCTAAGTAATTCCAATTTCATGCCTCACAGGCTAGCTCTGTGCTGGCGTAAATAAAGGTGCCACTAAGCAGGTGCAAAGTACCGCCCCTTCATCCCAGCGGAAATCATGACTTAGAAGGAAGCGCTTCCAGAGGCTTGCTCTCCCGCCTCCGTTTCTTTACGCGATTAGCAAATACACAACTATGACGGGCCGTCCACACGACCCAGATGATTATTTTGTGTGTTGAAAAAGCACGCGCCGCCTCCGATCAAGAGGACCTGCGGGTCGCTTTCCATTTTTTCGCTCAGCAGTACGCCAGAACCAGCCTGGCCTTCGCTCTTCAATAGACAACGACCCGATGCTTTGACGGCTGAGGCCGGTCTCTCTGAGCATGCGCCAACTCTCTTAAGAGGCCCGTTTCGCTTTACGCCCGATGCCGCGCTCAATCTGATATGAGCCGAGCGCCTCGCCGTAGCTGAGTGGATGCCTTGCTGAGCGATCGCGCATGCGCAGCCCTGAAAGGTGAAAAGGGAGGAAGGACAACGCCAGCTTCTGTTGAGTGTCTCGGCGTTTGCCTCTGTGAGGTGAGTTCCCGCGAACTTGTCGCGTCCTCCCGCGCATTCTCCCTTTGCTGCGTTCCAAGAAGGTCGCGCGCGGGCGCGCTGCCTTGTGACCTGCGAGTGACCGTTATTCGCCCCTGGGAGGGAGGGAGGGAAGGAAGGAAGGAGAGAGGTGAGCAGTGGTGGGTACCGAGCTGGTAGGTGCCGGAGAGAGTGGCTGGCCTAGGGGCTGAGCGAAGTCTGGGCCTCCGGATGATTGGTCCCAAGGTCACTCGAGGCGGGTGAGATAGGGCTAGAGCTTAGCCGGGTTCTCTCTGTGCCTACAGAGTGGCTGTGGACTCTCTCTCCATGGCAGCTCTATGGTGAAAGTCCTCCATGCCGCATGATGCCGGAAGTGCCCAGCGAGCGGGCGCCCGGGCCTGTTACCTGCTTGTTAGGTAGTGGGAGGAAGTCCAGCGACCCCTTAAAAACGAACGCCGTTTTCTCCCGTATGAGCTTCCGCGGGCGGCGCTTGCCTCTGAAGCCCGCTGCTTCCTGCGAAAGCCCGTACCGGAATACGTGTTACTCGTCCTTCAGGTGCCGCCGGGCTTCTGCTTTATTTTGTTGCGGGCAGACAAACGCGACTACCCCAGTCAGCCTGAAAGGGTTCTTGTCCGGCCTCCTGGCCCCCCTCTGTCAGGCCTGCCTTCCCAGGACTTTTTATTGAAGGGCTCTGTGGCATAAGTGAGCACAATTTTTTGTGGTGTTGATGTGCTTGTGAAACAGCCTGGCTCTTTTGAAGTGTACATGAAGGCTGTCCATTTGACTGGGGTGGTGGCGGCGGCATATGCCATCCAAATATTTGACTTATAATAAAAAATACTATGCTTGTACGGTAGATGTGGAAGCCTTCCTTACAGTATGTATGCCCATTGCTCTGTCTAGCTCAGCACTATCTGTTATTACTTGAAGGGACTCTCCAGGGTTTCAGGCAGAGTTCGTTTTCAAGACTTGTGGCCTGAATCCTTTCACTGATATCCTGCTTTTTGTTCATTGTGGTGCTGTTTGGAAGAACAGAAAGGGGGCAGATGTATAAATGTTGCTGTTCTATGAAGTGAGTGTAGCTTGATAGGAGCTTAGTGAATTGAATAATATCAAATTTTATGTATTGTCGAAGGCTTTCACGGCCGGAGAACGATGGTTGTTGTGGGTTTTCCAGTTTGTATTGCCGTGGTCTTGGCATTGTAGTTCCTGACGTTTCACCAGCAGCTGTGGCTGGCATCTTCAGAGGTGTAGCTACACCTCTGAAGATGCCAGCCACAGCTGCTGGTGAAACGTCAGGAACTACAATGCCAAGACCACGGCAATACAGCCCGGAAAACCCACAACAACCATCAATATCAAATTTTGTTATTGTAGCTTTTCTTAATTCATGAGGCTGCTGTTATAGTAAGGTTTGTTTGTCTTTCCTTTGCTCTTTTAGGGGAAGTCATCAACCATGTCATCTGCTTTGTTGGTCAAACCACAGATGCGAGGCCTCTTGGCCAGCCGTCTGAGAAAACACATGATTATAGCGTTTATTATTTCCTTCGGATGTGCATCTTTGTACAAGGTCAGATTTTGGTGACAGGCTTGTTTCAAACAATGCTGTATTCTGTAAGCAAAAACACAAAAAACAAAACTAAGATAGTCCTCCAGCCACTATCTAGTTTAGATTATACATATTTGTGTAATATTTCTTTGCTGAAATTAGCCTAAAGAACCTTTTTTAAAAATCTTCATTTCACCAGTGTTAACTTTTAAATTGTTTCTCCTTCAGTGCCTTCAGTCATCTCTTTTATTTCAGTTTGGTGTGACTGAACCCAGGAAGCGAGCATATGCAGAGTTCTATAAGAACTATGATGCCATGAAGCAGTTTGAGGCCATGAGAGATGCAGGTGTGTTTGAAAGTGTACCACCCAAAGGATCATAAGCCAGCATCTCCAGGTAGGTTTTGAAGCCTGACTTCACAGGGAATATAGGTTAGCTGCATAGTGTTCTTAAGGACACCATGACAGCTGTTTTTCAAATATTCTTTCTTGTCTAGCAGAATTCTAAATGACTGGTAATATTTGAGGATGCAGCAGAGTATAAAATACTGTGGTTCTGAAGCCATACTTAATGTGCTGCTGGTTCCGTACAGTACTGCACTTGCACTGGAGAACTGTGCGAAGAAATAGTTCAAGTAATAAAGGGAGTTAGTGTGCTGCACTGAAGTAAGGGGAATAGCAAGGCTGTAGCTCAGAAGTCACAATAACAACCAACTGTGAAGGCAATCATTTTTGAAACTGTGCCGCTAGTAACCAATGTGGGTTATCTGTTTGGCTATGTGCATATATCTAACAACCTTACTGTCATATTGTCCTGTGGCTTTTACACCTACGTTTTATTTTTGAATACATCTTGCCAAAGGCTTTTACTTTTGAGGGCATATTACTCTCTGGCCATCTCTCCTTTCTTCCTGACCACTTCCTTTTACCAATCTTGGCTGCTTTTCTTTGGCTGCTTTAATAGTCAGAACATGTATGCTTTGCTTGCTGTTTTCGATTCATTTCAAAGGTCCAAAGTGTGAGGTCTACTCCTTTTTTGACCTTTATGGTACTGTGTTTATTGTGCATGCAGTGGCATTCATGTTCATCTCTTCTGTTTGTTCATCTGTAGTATGTAGGCTCCTAGGAAAAGGTCTTTGTGCATTGCGTAAATTACTCGCTTATCTTGGAGAAGCATCCTCTTGCTTGGTTTAAATGCAAACATTTGTGTGTTCGGAGTATGCAAGATTTCTGGTTTTATAATTCCTATTTTTCTTTTCAGATCCTCTTCTTTAGCAACCTGAAACTGAACATTGCTGTTTCTATGAACTAAACCTTTGGGCCACTTCAGTGCTGTTCGTACTACAGTCTTGTTCATTAAATGAAGTACTTATGTCAGATGATGCTTTGACTGTTTTTATTGGTGACAGAGCAGTGTTTTAGGAGTACATGGGGAAGGAGTAGCACTTATGCTATAATGCTGTTGTGCCAGGTCTTGCAGGTACCAGAGATGGAGATCCCTCAGCTTGTCTGTCCTTTCTAAGCTTTATTTTTTTAAAAAAAACTTGGGGAATGAACTATTGGAACTTGACAAGAGAGAGAAGGAATACTCTGAGTACAATTTCTTCAAGATTTGTTTTCCTCCAGTAAGGCTAGGCAGGCAGGTTGAGAACAAAATTCTTCTCTTGAGTCAGCCTGATTTGTCTCACATCTGACCGTTATAAAAGCCAGGCAAGAAGTGAGCAAAGCTGTGCTGAGAGGTGATTGTGAGGGCTAATTTTAGAAATTCTAGGAGCTGGACAAATAGCTTCTTCACAAGATGGAGCTTCTAAAAGTGTTAACTTTGTTTTAACCATGTAAGTGGGGTCTGCAACAAAGACCAAGTTGGAGTTTGCCTCTGGGTTGGGAGAAGGATCTCATGGTAAACCTAATCCTCATCATAGCCTTGATATTCTGTAAAGTCCATAAGCAGAGGAAAGCCATACTAAAGTCCACTGATGTTGAGGCTGAAGTTAATTATGACTAGGGATGTGTGAAACCTGTCCCTTTATTTCTGCTGAAGTTATTAGTTTGCCTCCCCATGGTCTTGAATCGCCATAGAGATTCCATTGAGTATCAGATGGCCTTTCAGTACAGCTTCAATATGACGAGTCCTTAATTTTCCCTGTTGTGCAAACTGTTATGCCTATATCAGTTCCACTGCTATAATGCATGCTGATAATTTATAAAGTTCAAATGCGTACTTGCCAGGACAACCTTCACAGTTCAATAGGTCTCATTACAGATTTTAAATAAGAGCTTTAAAAAGCAACAATTGTATGCTGTATTGATGGGAAAAACACTCCTTTTCTTCCAACACATACTTGAATGGGTACCTTCAATGGCCCCTGCATAATAACTATATAGCTAAAGACTAACACAATCACCTACTAAGCAACGATGGCTTGTAATTCTCATAGTGAGGTAGCTATAAAGTCTTCACATAAAGCAGGATGCCAAAATAAGCCATCTGCATTGTATTTTCAAATCCTGATAGCCAAACATCTTCAAATGCACCATTAACAGATCACCACTTGGTATCCATATACACACACCATCTAAAACCAGAGTTGTGAAGCTTCCTAGTAACCTCTTGACTGAAAACACACAGATACAGTAAGAAGAGATCTTCAGACTTTCCAGGCAAAAAGTTCTTCCCTTAAGTTTGAGGATACGTTTTTATTAGCCTTTTTAAAACATCAGTAGTGGAAAAGCCTTTTAACAGCCAAACTCGCGCACATGCTGCTCCATTAGACACCAGCTGGAGTGCTGTGAACAGCTGGAGACAACAGGAACATCGTAAGGTAGATTCTAATGGTGGCATTCAAAGGCTGTGCATCAGTGACAAAGCACAATTGAAGAAAAGTTGGATGTTAAGGCACCAGGTAAAGCAAGAGAAAGACTATCAGGGAATATTCTAGCTATTGTAGCATGATCTCTTGGGGTTATATTTAATTACACATTCAAATACACAGGTTATATTTCTGTGGCAAATCTTAATTGTTTGACACATCTTCCTTCTGCACATATAAAATCTGGTGAATTCTCTGTAATACAAAGAACTCTGTCATGTTTTCTGGAAAAATACAGTAGTCTCCTGTAGGATTACCATCTTCTTTTTATTGTGAAATTTTTATGCTGCACCTAGAACCACCAATGGGTGAAATCAAGAGTTTAGGATTTACGGACTTCCTTTCAGTTTTGAGGCAGTATCTAAAGCAGTGTACAAAATTACTGCAGCAGTGACTGATACTAGAAGTGCCCAGCTTTAATATTTCCATGAACCAGAATCCTAACTGGTCCAAATTCAGCTCAATTTTCCATAAAGAAGACTGGGCTTTTACATCCTGTAGTGTGCTTATTTTTTCCAAGCAATTTTTAGTATGCGACAGCAGATCATATTGGAAAGATCCTTAATATTTAAATTACAAACTAAAAAACTAGTCAAAAGAAAGGAACCCAAAGCATCCAAGCTGAATTGGTTAAGAAACAGGACCTCAGAGTGTGTAGGTTCTTAGAAATATCTCCAAAATAACTAGGGGAAGGGCACATTTATCACTTGCCTCTTCTTGTGATCTCAGCTCTCCTGTGACTTCAGCTGTTGTTCTAAGCCCCCTCCCCATGGTCTTGAATCGCCATAGAGATTCCATTGAGTATCAGATGGCCTTTCAGTACAGCTTCAATATGACGAGTCCTTAATTTTCCCTGTTGTGCAAACTGTTATGCCTATATCAGTTCCACTGCTATAATGCATGCTGATAATTTATAAAGTTCAAATGCGTACTTGCCAGTTACATCACTATTTCATCCTTATATGCTGAAGAAGGAAAGAAGAGCAAGTCTGGATCTACAAGTACATGTGCTTGGACCATCCCGGAAAGCGCCTAATAAAACATTAGACATTGATTATACATATCCGTATATCCTGAACTCTGCCTGCAAATAGGTCTGCACGACTAGTTGGAAGTGTACATCCTGTTGCAACTATTGCAAGTTCTGCCTGCCATCTGGGTTTTTTTGATGAATATTCAACTTCAGCTTCTCTGCCCCCGCCCCCAAGTTTCTCCAAGAGTTTGTGGCTCTAATTGCCAATTTCACACTCAGCTGAAACTTTCAACCTAAGGAAGACTTTGGAAAATGATGTGCACTAGTAGAATAACGTTCAAATCTGCCAGATTATGTGGCATCCTTAGTCATGACTTCTACTATAAATTGCAGTGTTTGGGGGGGGGGGGCTAGGTATTGCAAATAAATGAACTTGAGCAAAATCCAGGGTTGAGCTACTTAAACTATTAAAAGGTAGTTCCCTGTGCAAGCAACGAGTTATTACTGACCCATGGGGGACATCGCATCACGATGTTTTCTTGGCAGACTTTTAATGGGCTGGTTTGCCATTGCTTTCCCCAGTCATCTACACTTTACCCAGGAAACTGGGTACTCATTTTACCGACCTTGGAAGGATGGAAGCCTGAGTCAACCTTGAGCCAGCTACCTGAACCCGGCTTCCTCCAGGATCTAACTCAGGTCGTGAGCAGAGCTTGGGCTGCAGTACTGCAGCTTACCACTCTGCGCCACGGGGCTCTTACTTAAACTATTAGTCCAGGAATAACACATGCAAATCAAAACCTGTTGTGAGCCTGGCTGCAGCAAGTGTGCAAAGTTTTCTTTAAACAGACAAAACTGTTCTAGCATTAGCAAAAGTAGGTTAAGCCTGGACACTTTGAATATACATTTTTGATAGCATCAAGGAAGACATAGTTCATCTTCGTTCTTCTGTGCCTCCACACATGGGGGACTACGCAGGCGCAGGCCAGCCGCCGGAGAATTTTCTAGAGCTTCCATGGCTCCGAAGGGGCCGTTTGTCGCGCGCCTCAGCGACCTTTTTCCCGCCCAAACGGTCACGTGATCCTCCAGCGACCAACGGCCCCTTCCCTCAGTTCTCTTCTTGCCGCCGCTTGGAGAGAACGTGAGCTTCGTTGCTCTGTGTTTTTTGTGCTTCGTGCCTTTCTCTAACTGATTGCTTGGCTTTTGACTTCGGACTTCGTGACCTCGACTATTCTTCGGATCTCGCTTTGGACTTTGACGTGGACTTGGTAATTTGACTCGGACTGTCTTTGACCCTTCTTTCGCGTGCCTCTGGAGATGGCCTCTACGGCTCTCTTCAAGCATTGCCTGCACTGCCACACTAAAATGGCCAAATCCGATGGCCATGATTTGTGCCTTTTTTGCTTGGGGGAGACCCACAATGTCTCGGCCTGTAGGATCTGCCAGGGTTTAACCAGCAAGGCCCGGCAGGATCGCAAAGCCCGGCTAAATTCTTCGCTGTGGCAGAAGGTCATGTCAGAGGGAACCCCGTTACCTCCGTCCAAGGCCAGCCCTAGCCCCTCTGCCGAACGGCAATCAAGAGCTGGCTCAGTGGCCTCCGCGAGGTCGGGGTCGAAACCGCGTCCCCCGAGTGCCTTGGCGTCGAGAGCGGCCTCTCCAGCGCAGGGACCGGTGCGGCCGCCCCGTAGCGCGTCATCCACCAGGTCGGATCTGAGACCGACGTCGGAACCGAGGATCCTGGTACCGAGTCCCCGATCGGAACCGACAACCGGCTCGATTCCGATAAAGTCTAAGAGGTCGAAGCCGAGGTCCCCTTCGAAGGCGAGGAGCGCGTCGGTTCCGAGGTCTTCTTCGGAACCGGCAAAGAAGAAGAAGAAGACCAAACATCATCGGTCGCCGCATCCCGCTCCCCAGGAGGAGGTCATCGTGCTTCCTCACACGCCTTCCCCTCATCTGGGTTCCCCCGAACCAGAGGAACTCTCCGTGCCGGTGCCGGATCCGATGGCCTTCGAGACGGTGCCCGCAGAGTTCTCGTCGGGGCTGGAGCCGAGCCCGCGCCGTCGGAGCCGACCATCTCCTGCCCTTCGGTCGCCGAGATTGGAACCGAGCCCGTCTCCTCGTCGGGTCCGTCCATCTCCTGCCCGTCCATCTCCACCTGCTGCCGGTCGTGAGCGACGTCGGTCCGGGGACAGTGTCCGGTCTGTCCGGTCCGCTGCGTCTCGACATTGTCAAGCCTCCTTCCTTCCCTCGCCATACCATTGCCAGTGGGAAGGGGCACCTGCCGGTTTCTCTGTGTCTGAACCGAGGCCTTCAACGTCGGAACCGAGGCCTTCGACGTCGAAGCAAGCGTGGTTTCCCCCTCCGACCCAGGGTGAGGAATCCCAGCTCGGTTCCGAGGAGGGCGATGTGGAGAGCCTCGGCGACTACCAATCGGAGTCCTGGTCCGAGCCATCGCCGGCTGACGATCTGGTACCATCTGCGGGCTTCCCATTCGAGGACCTCCGCATCTACTCCGACCAGATGGCAAGGATGGCTCAGGCCCTCGAGATGGACATCTCTTCGGCAGTCCCCCAGACCAAGGACAAGCTCCTCAAGCGGATCTACGGGGATAATCCGGCGTCTATTGGCTTCCCCATGCTCGAGGGTATTGAGGAGATCGTGGAGAAGGTGTGGAAGGTGCCCTGTGACCAGCCTCTAACATCTAAGAGGATTGAGCAGCTTTACAAGATCAAGCAGGGCACCTGGCCGGCACTGGTGAAGCACCCTCCACCTTCCTCCTTGGTCACGGAGGAATTCAACCCCCGACGGTCGGGTCACTCCTCGGTGCCTGCCGATAAAGAGGGCAAGAAGCTGGATGCCATGGGCAGGCGCCAGTACATCGTCGCTTCGCTGGGTCTGAGGATCGCCAACTACCAGACCATCATGGCAGGGTACCAACTGTACTTCTGGGAGAAGTTGGCATCCTACACTCGAGACCTCCCACCTGAGCAGAAGGCTGTCGTCTCCCTGTTGCAGACAGAGGCTGTCCGGCTGTCTAAACAGCAAATGAATGCTGGGAGCCACGCTGCCGACACTGCTGCTCGGGGAATGGCTTCGGCGGTGGTCCTCAGGCGCCACTCCTGGTTGCGGTCTACGGCCCTGTCCCAGGAGGTGCGTTCCAGGGTGGAGAGCATGCCCTTTGAAGGGGACTCGCTGTTCTCCAAATCGACCGACGAGACCCTGAAAAAGAAAAAAGAGGACAGGCAGACGGCGCGGTCCTTGGGGCTGGCTCCTGCGGACAAGCCCTCCTCCAGGCCACGGTACGCTCCCCGGTCCAGCCCTTACCACTACCAGGGCAGATACCAACAGCAGCGGCCGGGCTACCAACAGTATCCTGCCTACCAGCAGCGGCCTTACCCTCCCGCACAACAGCAGAGGAGGCGTCGGACCTTCAAGCCTCGTCCGGCACAGCAACCGGCCCAGCAGAGAGATCAGCAGGGCGCCGGGAGGCAGTACTGACGGGTCACGCCAGCCGTATCCCCGAACTTTTCGGACAGACTGAGTCCACTGCTCTCTGAGTGGGAGTCAATAACATCTGACTCATGGGTCTTAACAATTGTTGAACTGGGATACGGGCTGGAGTTCGTTGAGCTGCCTAGATGCAGTTCACCCCTGACGGCTGTCAATAACACTATGGCCGAGCTGGATGCGGAGATCGTGTCGCTCTTGGCCAAGGGTGCTGTGGAAGAATTGCCCTATGAGGACTCTGTAAAGGGTTTCTTCTCTAGGTTCTTCCTGGTCCCTAAGAAGGATGGGGGCTTACGTCCCATTTTAGATCTGAGGGACCTTAATGCCTTCCTCAAGGTGACCAAATTCAAAATGGTTACGTTGGCGGCTGTGATCGCCTTGCTGAAACAGGGGGATTGGTTTGCGGTTCTTGACTTAAAGGACGCATATTTTCACGTGGGGATACGGGAGGAGCACAGGAAATACCTGAGCTTCGTTTACCGGCAAAGGGTTTTCCGGTATAAGGTGCTCCCCTTTGGCCTGTCCACTGCCCCACGAGTGTTCACGAAATGTGTGGCCCCTGTGGTTTCCTTCCTGCGGGAAGAAGGCTGTACCATCTTTCCGTACCTCGATGACTGGCTCATTGTGGCTGACTCAGAGTCTAGGCTGGTGCAGGACATTGACTTGGTACTTAGCACTTGCCAACGCCTGGGGCTCCTGGTGAACTTTGAGAAATCCAAACTGGTGCCCAACTGCAAAGTGTCCTACATTGGTGCACTTTTAGACTCTGTGGAGGGTAAGGCTCTGCTCCCTTTGGAGAGGGCTCAGTCCCTAAGGGGTCTAGTGTCCATGTTTAAAAGGAACCGATTCCAGTCTGTGCGCACTATCCAGTGCTTACTAGGGCATATGGCAGCGGCCACCTCTGTGGTGCCTTTTGCTAGGCTGCGTATGCGCCCGCTCCAGAACTGGTTTGTGCGGAGGTACGATGCTCTGCTGCACCCTCCGTCCCTCAAATTCTCTGTCCCAAGGGTCATCCTCTCCTCCTTGGACTGGTGGCTGTCTGATGTCAACTTGTTTAGAGGGACCCCCTTTGGGTATCAGCACCATGACGTCACGGTTACCACTGATGCCTCTCTGTTGGGATGGGGGGCTTACTGTGGTGATGTGTCTGTGCAAGATGTCTGGTCTGAGAGGGAAAAGACCCTCCATATCAATGTGCTTGAACTAAGGGCCATTCGTTTCGCACTTGTATCTCTTACAGCACTGCTGAGAAATCGTCAGGTGTTGGTGCAGACGGACAACACGACTGCCATGTACTACGTGAATCAGCAGGGGGGTACAGTGTCCATGGCCCTGTGCCGGGAAGCCACGCTCACTTGGCAGTGGGCTATCAGGAACGGTGTGTCGCTCCGTGCTATACACGTGGCTGGGTCAGACAATGCCCGGGCAGATGCCCTCAGCAGGGTCCCTTTGCTGGACCACAAGTGGGAACTGAACGTAGAGTGCGTTGGGCCGATCTTCCAGATGTGGGGTCATCCAGTGATAGACGTGTTCGCCACTGCGGCAACCACCAAGGCCCACACGTTCTGTTCCAGGGCAGGGAGCGACCCCCTCTCTATTGGGGATGCCTTCCTGTTTATGTGGACGCAGGGCTTGCACTACATGTTTCCTCCATTCCCCTTGATTCCCAGGGTCCTGTGCAAGATAGAGGAGGACGGGACGGACTGCATCCTGGTGGCCCCCTTCTGGCCACGGCAGGTTTGGTTCCCGAAGCTCCTGCGGATGTCCCAACGGACATATGTGAGTCTGCCCCCTCGGCAAGACCTTCTCCTAAACGGGAGCCTAGTCCACCACGATCCCAGGAAGCTGCACCTAACGGCTTGGCGGATCGTTCCTCCCCGATAGGCTTTACTGACGAGGTACAGAGGGTCCTCCTGAATGCTCGTCGGCCATCCACTAGGCGCGCTTATGCGGCCAAGTGGTGCAGGTTTGAGCTCTGGGCACTGGCCAGAGGAGTGGTTCCTGACAGCAGTCCCTTGGGGGTTGTGTTCGAGTATTTGTGCCACTTGCGTGGCCTGGGCTTGAAGGTGTCCTCCCTCAAGGTCCACCTGGCAGCGATATCAGCTGCCCACACCCGAGTTGAGGGTGCTACGGTGTTTTCTCACCCACAATCCTGCCAGTTCCTTAAGGGCATGTACAATCTTTACCCACCTGTGTCGGCGCCAGTGCCTCAGTGGTCACTGTCCTTGGTGCTCTCACGTCTCATGTTGCCTCCTTTTGAACCTATGGCTACATGCCCCTTGGATATGCTATCCTACAAGGTAGCATTCTTGGTGGCCGTCACATCGGCCAGAAGGGTCAGTGAGCTGTCTGCACTGCGGTCTGACCCTCCCTTTCTTGTGTTTCATCCCAACAAGGTGGTCCTGCGTCCCTGCCTCGGGTTCCTGCCCAAGGTGGTGTCCGCCTTCCACCTCTCGCAGGATATCTCACTACCTGCATTCTTTCCTCAACCTTCCATTAAGGGGGAAAAGGCCCTTCATTCCCTAGACTTGAAGAGGGCCCTAGCCTTTTACCTGGATAGGACGAAGGAATTCCGCTCCTGTCCTCACCTGTTTGTATGTTTTGGGGCCAAGGACAAGGGTAACAGGGCTTCCTCACAGACCCTGTCTAGGTGGATTGTGACGGCCATTAGCAAGGCCTATTCCCTGGCAGGGGTGGCTTGCCCGCTTCATGTCAGAGCCCACTCCACGCGGTCCCAAGCATCCTCTTCGGCACTCCTCAGGGGGGTGCCCCTGGTTAACATTTGTAAAGCGGCCACATGGTCCTCTGCAGACACCTTTGTCAGGCATTACGCCGTTGATGTCAATGCGGAGCAAGATGTATCTGTGGCCAAGGCTGTCTTACACTCCCTTTTTTCCTGAGGGAGTTTTGGTATGACTTTCTGGGCGTACCTGCTGGGTACCCTTGAGTGGAGGAGTGTATATATGTACCTTGGGGTGTATATATGTAAATATTGAGTATTTATGTGTCCTTACACAGTTTTTTACATGGATTTATATATGCATATCTATTTGTTGTTGTTCTTGTTTGTTCAATAAAATTGTGTTGGACTTCACCCCCGCCTTCCTTATTGTGTGAAGCTTGGTACACTCCCATGTGTGGAGGCACAGAAGAACGAAGATGAAAACAGGGTTAACATACCTGTAACTTATGTTCATCGAGTTCTTCTGTGCTGACACACAACCCTCCCTCCTACCCCGCTGTGAACTCCAATGCACGATGATGTGATGGCTGTAACGGAAATTGGTGTTTTTAAGGTGTTATGGCTGAAGTGTGTTGGTCAAGCGGCGGCAAGGGAGAACTGAGGGAAGGGGCCGTTGGTCGCTGGAGGATCACGTGACCGTTTGGGCGGGAAAACGGTCGCTGAGGCGCGCGACAAACGGCCCCTTCGGAGCCATGGAAGCTCTAGAAAATTCTCCGGCGGCTGGCCTGCGCCTGCGCAGTCCCCCATGTGTGTCAGCACAGAAAAACTCGATGAACATAAGTTACAGGTATGTTAACCCTGTTTTACTATGGACTAAAACCTGGATCCTATGATGCTTTTTATGCAGTGTAGTCCTGTTCATCACGAAAGAGGGGAAAGTGGCTCGTTCTAGAGGAACACACCCTACAACAGCAGGCCTTGCAGTTAAAGGGAAAGAACAGGATCTAAGTAAGTTCACTGGTTCTTGAACAGCCTGCTTTGCACTATCTGTACTGAAATGGACCTGTAGCTGTGGAAATAATATCAGAAATGGTTAAGTGGATTCAATAGCTGGAGATTTTAAAAGCCTCCACTAAGACATCTGCACTGATTGTGGGTGAGTGTAGCTTCTACCTAAGCTGGTCAGCTCTCTGCTAGTGACATTTTAGTATGGTGGAAACTTGTCCTTCATTAACTTTAGAGACTGATAGACAACCATAATGATCACCAGCCGAGCAGGACTCCAATCTATTGATTTTAGATTCATTTTTGTAAACCATTATTCTGCTGTGTGAGAGTACTTTTTATCATGATTATGCCCAAAATGTGAGTGGGTTAGGGATGTGTTAGGCCAGCATGCCTGGAACAGCAGAGTCATGGTGTTTTCTTGGTGTGCTTGAATATGTCACAGAAACAGCAACAAGCAGAAGGCTTATGCTCAATTGTCCAAGCCATCAAACTGGTGAGCATTTTCATTTTCTGCAGCCATTAGATTACTGGCCAAAACCTTCTGTGGGGAGTAAAGCTTACCTGGCTTTTTTTCAGGGCATCTGACATGAGCACAGGGTCAGACATACCTGTGAATGTGTTTGAGCTATTGCAGCCAATTGTGATGAAATGATAGTTTCTACTACAGTTTTCTCAGCCCTGTATGAGCCACAAAGTTCTCTAGCCTACATATTTCTTCCCAGGATTCAATTTTCTTCAACTAAACTCCTTTTCTAGAGAAAGGTACATAAGGAGGGCATGCCAATCTTGTTAGCTGCTCTGGCCCTTGTATCGTGCATCTTACAACATTTTAAAGTTTCTTTTACCTCACATATAGCTGGCAAAATTCCTTAATTCTGTCCCCATGTGCCCTTGAGTGCTTGGCCCCACCTCTCTGGTAAAGTTATGTACAATATCATGTAGAAGGAAACCATTCTGACACAGAAAAGGGAGTGGCTTTCCTCAGTGGACTCCAGCTGACTCCACTACTGTGTTATCCCAGAGTAATCAATCATATTTTAACTGTTAGAAAAACAAACAAAGTTTTTTCAAAAATCCCTTGAACAAGGAACAAACAGAAAGATGGATTGGGCGTTGTGACCCTTCCAGTCTCTCTGAATAGCATGAGAACAGGTATTTTTCAAAAGTAGAAGCTGAACAGCCTTTGTCACGTTCCAAAGCAAGCTGTAAAATCACAGATCCCAAATGGCTGCATACGGGAACGGCAGAATTGCATCTGGCACAAAGGACAGTAACTACATTCTGCTGCTCAAGTTCTCAACATAAGGCTTCAGAATTGCCTTGCAGGAGCAAAGCAAAGTCTGTTTAATCCTCAAAACACTTTCTAACTGGCTGTCTGGGTAGCTGTGGAATGTAAAAAAAAGGACTCAAAGGACATAGGTATCCCTTGTAACTCTGAGCAGGTATTTAGTGGTATACTGCCTCTATCCATGGCTATTATAGCTATTCCACTGCTATATTTCTTCATAATATTCTAAGAACCACTCATGTTCCAGAAAAGAGAATTTAAAAAATGTTGGGTGGCAAACCACTTTGGAATGCCTATGCATTCTGTTTAGGGTCTCTTAAGTGTGTCTTCTAGTTACTCTTTTGACCCTACATCTAATTGCAGTTTGTGTATGTTAGGAAATACAGCTTGATGCCTGCAAGCTGACAAGCAACAACTCAAAATTGTCTGTACATGGATTGTTGCTGTAGATAGCCCAGTCCAAGTATAGGATTAATACTGGACAATCTGGTATCTTCCTCTTTGAGGTACATAGTGCTATGGCATTATATGTGAGCACATGACTTAAGAGTCATGGAAGAAGTTCCCAGCTGGGTGCCTATCTTGCCTTTCTCAAACACCTTTCTCCATTAAATTCATTTTAAAGCAATTTGGAACACACACTTCGAAGCACCATTACATTCTATGTATAGTTTAGCTGGTTAAACAGGTTCATAATTAATTCATTGTTGAAGAGGAGCAAATAAAAGTATAAGAAGTTTTGCAAAGATGTGTTGATTTAATTATATAGGTATTAAACAGTTGCTTTAAGTTGCATAAAACAATGAGCAATAAAATGGTTCCAGGAGCAGATATGCCCTTGCTTCTGCAGTTACTTGAAAATGTACATAATGAAATATAGAAATCTTATTTTCCTTGAACAGAATTATTAATAATATATGCAACCAATATGTAAAACTAGCAATATAACTCTGTATTTACCATAAAATATTTAGGAATTAATTATTTTTAAATAGTGCTTTTTCAAAATAAACAATGACCAGTAGACAGATCAATGTATGAAATGTTAACTATGGGTCATGCTTAACTCAATTTACACAAGAAACTTAGCTTCCAGAGGTAACTTTTTAAAAAAAGGAATACATAAGAAGCATACCAAAATCAATACATTCTTCATTTCTTGTACTTGACAGTGTGCCAATTAGGCATAGGAGATGTCTAAGAAAATTAGGCAGCAAAAGGTAACAGCTTGAGTAATTTCAATTCCTGACTTAGTATACTTTGAGTATAGCTTGCACAGGACTCCACAGAGCCCTATGCAAACAAAGGCTGCTTTCTGCTATTATAAGTCATGTCACACCCAGAAAAGAGCTTTTCTTGCAGATCTTCCCCCTCCTGCTGCAGCCCACTTATTTCTCTAAAATCATGCTGAATGACAGAAACTCAGGACTAATGTGGAAGGTGAAGTGAGAGTCTGCAGTGAGATAGGGGAACTGGAAAAAATTATTCCTTTACCACCCCTTTAATAACCTTTTGGTTGTCTGCCATTGATCTCTTTCCCTGGAACCTGAGCATGAAGAACTGTTTAGACCATGAGTTGTCATGCAGAAGCAGGCAATAACCAAGAACCCACAAGTGCTGTTTCCCAAACTGACACCTGCTGAGTCCATTTCCATCACAAGTAAATCTAATAGCTGTTATGGCAACAGGAATTGAGTCCAGACTGCAAAACAGAATTTGAAGTCCGTGTACTAAAATCACATTCATCTTGAAAACACCCAGTATAGTCTAAAATTTTAAGTGCACAGGCACCAATGCAGAGTACCAAAGTGTGAGAAGCCACTGGATTAGGCTGATAACTGATCCACTGCATATCTGTTTGGAAAAAAGGTAGGAGTGAGCCTCTGAGCCATTATAATTGGATTTTGTTCTGTGGCGTCTTAAATGGGTCTAGTAGGAGTTGTTGTGAAGAAGTCAAGGATTCATCCCCCCTTTTCTGTCCTCAGTAACACTTTTTTGGTGACTTTACAAAGTATGGGTTTTCATTCATTAGAGGGAGAAAAAACTTCTTTTTAAAAAAGTCTCAGTCATCTCAAAATTGGTGGTGAACAAACAGCATCAGGGCAGAACCCCAAACTTGCTGAACTTTAGTAGGTTTAGTAGGGCCTTCCTAAGTAAAAAAAAGTCCAGAGTGTACTGATGGTGGTGAACAACATGTTGAAAGGGAGTGGTGTACTGCGTTCTTCCTGGGATGCTCAGTGAAGTACAGGGCGGACCTGCTTTCAGATCAGCACGGATTTAGCAAAACTTCCTTTTATTTAGCTCTCCATTGAGTATATTCCCATAGAGGATTCACAGATAATGCAGGCTGCAGAAGTTAATGAAGACAGTTGGAAGGAGCTGCGAAACCAACACTCCTAAGCACAATAGATGGAAATCCTACTTCCATGGGGACTGGCTTCCAAGTAACACACCTCAGATCAAAGGCTGCATTTCATCTAGTTTTAGTGCACTGGAGTGAGAACACTGCTCCTAAAGCTTTTAAAAAGGAATATTATTGGTCCCCAAATAAAACTTATTACATTTCTTGCATAATTATGTATCACCAAAAAGCCCAAAACAGCATATACATTTGACAATTGTAAGAAAAATTTGACAGGGAAGCAAGATTACTATAGGCAGGAAGTTTCAAAAATAAATTAATGCTGTAGTTACCGTTCTGCTCTCCAAACTACACAAAGGCACTAGTTTATATTAAGGACTAAAGTCCTGCAAAATTTCAGTCAAATAAAGAAAGCTCTTATAAGATTCGAGCAGTGCTAAAACCCAGCTGTCACTAGTAACTTAAAACAGTCACTTCAATGCTTTCAGAGTGAGTGGGAGGAAATGTTTTGCTATAGGATGGAGCGCTTGGAGTAAAAGTTTCAGCCCTGAGCAAGTTTTTACAGCTGAGTTATAAACCTTGCTTATAACAGAAACTGGCAGACCTTAAAATAGGATACAGCAAACAGGGATATTCTTTGTGAGGCAAGAACACCTCATTGCGCACTGTTTCTCTTATCTCCGTATGTCTGATTTTCCTAGTCAAAAGGACAAAGAATTCTCACAATCATCTCACAGAGCTCTACATTTCCCTTTACTTGACAGCTTAGCTTATTAGAAGATTTGACACAACACTTTAATATTTCTTGCAGATCTGCCTGGGAAGTGGATGAGATCAGGAACCACCACATGCCAGATAGGCTATACAGAAAATCTAATCTTGAGTTACAAAAAAATTGTGCTACTCCACTATACCAGCCCACAAAATTTAAATATGTTGTTGTGTGGGATGTGGAATTAAAAATTCACATTAAGCAACTGCATAGAAGACATTACACTTTTAAAGTGGAAACAGAATTCCTGCTACAGGCTTTTTTCAGTGAAACCCCCTTCTTAAAGCTTTATTTTTTACTGTAGTAAATTTACTTAGAAATACTTGGACAAAAACAGGATCCACAAGGTACTGATAAGTCTTAACCGTAGTAGGAATGGGCTCTGCAGCGACAACATGTGTCGGGGTCTGCAGAGATACAGGGCTGGGTACAAAATGGAAGGAAGCTTTCGTGACGTAGTCCACGAGTCTGTTGTACTGCTGTTCAGACAGCCTCTCTCTGCCTCCGTCAGCCTGAAATTAAACACAGATTTACTAAAATTAACTGTCTTCACTCTGTCAACTCAAGGAGAAAAATTAAAGCTTTTCCGGTATTTGCCAAGGGCTAGAAATCAGCATTTAATTTGCTTTACCTCCAAGTCACAAGGGACTCTCTGCTGCCTGAGCTGCACCTTCAGCAAGTTGTTTTGTTGACTATCTTGTAGACACTCAATTTCGGTCACTGGAAATGCTTGCTGCTGCGTGTCTTCGCTGACACTAACCACAAACAGCACCTCTGAAGTAAGCAGCAAGCATCCTTCATGTTCCTGGCCTGATCCACTCACAATTACCACATCCAAGGCCATGTGAGCCTCTGGTCTCCCTAGAGACTGAAGCATTTTCCTGTTCAAAGAATAAATTGAGATTAGGAACTTGGAACTATAAAAAGGATATTGTCAATTTTACCACGTTTCTCAGGAAAGCTGCTGTAAAAAAAAAAAGCAAGCTGGAACGGTTTCTGCAAATCCCATTTCAGTTTTAAATAAAAAATTATGCCTCTTTTGTAATAATATCAAAACGCTTTAATCATCTGCAGCAAAGCTGACCTAATCAATGGTCACAATCACATTCTCTTTGTCCAACTCACTTATCCCAATGGAGAATCCACCCCAAGAAGCTGGAACCAAATGCAGAAAAGAAACTAGCAGTTATTTCTGGAGAGATGCAGTATGTGGGCTCAGTGCAAAAGCAACCAAGGAAGACCTTTGGTGAACCACCAAAAACTAGCACCAGAGTCCCAAAGCCAGAAGGAGCTCATCACTGCAGACTGGGCCTCAGTGCGGCAACTTTGCATTCAGCATTACTAAACAAGCTTGCAACTCAGCCTTTCTTTAGGCAACAGCCTGTGAACTTGACCTCAGGCCAAAACCTATTAATAAACAGTGTGGGTATAAAAAACGAGCAAGTGTCTCAATAACTTTACCAGATGTATTTGACGTGGCTGTTTGGAGCCTGCTCTGCATGTTGATCGCTTGGAGGATAGCGCTGTTTGGGATGCTGAGAAAGTCCAGCTCCATGCAAAATACCTGTGGTAAGAGAAGTTAGGATTTTTAATAGTTGCTCTTCTGGAAAACAATAACATGTTGCAGTGATGTCATCTTCTTAGAGCAGTCCATAAAACAGTGCAGATCCAAAGTGATGTCACATCTTTGGATAGATGGAGCAGAGATAATTCATTCAACATTACAATGCAATAATCGTGCACTTAACCCTAGAGGAGCTTAGCATTAGTCAGAAATAAACAAAAGACAGAATGTCAGTCACATACTAGCAATTAGGGGAAACATAATGCTCTCGAGAGTCATCATTCCACAATGGGATTGAAGACGTCATTTAACAATGAATGCATAAAAATTCAAGACCACTGCTTAACTTTCTTGCTTCGTATTCAAATACTTTTATGTCTGTGTCATGATTAGTAAACATTAGAAGGCAAGCGTGCCCTGGATACTGCATTTCAATATAAGTTACTTAGTCCAGCTGTTAAACATGGATCCCAAATGTTTATGAGATCTCCTGGGGCACCCAAAATATGAGGAGTGCTTCTTGGTGCCAAGCTAGAGCTCTGCTTAGCTGCTTCTTTTCCTGTTTGTTCAAAGTGGGCTTGCCAGAGCTGAAGGGTGACCTGGCATGTGTGCTTTCTGATGGCTTGTAAATTTTTATAAATGAAGGCATGGTCATTAGACTGAGAATTAGCAGGGTGTAAAAACTTCACAGATATAATAAAAAATTTACAAGACTGATCGAAACTAGGTTAAGCCTGATGCTGTGGAGTTACAGGGCACAGAGCTGGAGAACTACTATGTAAGTGGAGGGGGTGGGGAGGGAGAATGACTTTTCCAAATTGCACACTCCAATGACACGTTTCTACATCAGGGTGTCAGCAATTCAGAAGTCTTTTTTAATACAATGAATACCAAACTAAATAATGCATTGGTTTTGTGGGAAAAATACAACTTAATATTTAGCACACAGGCTGATGGTAATGCTTAAGAAAATGCATTCCAATTGTAACAATTAGCTTACTGAGGTTTTTTGACGTTATGTGAATGAAAATGTCATTTGCAGATGGAGAAAAAGAGAACATGTGTTGACTTCTGTGTGGTCTCCCACCCTCTAAATCCCACCCTTGGGCATAATCCGCAGTCTAGATGGAGTTAAATTACTCACCCATGAGCTGTCATATATTATTGACATAGCTTGTGCATCTTTTCCTAGCTCTCTCATCCAATGGACATAGAAACCAAATGTGTTTGTATGCATTTGCCAGGATCCAAAGAACCAAGCAGCCATTTGGTGAGCCCAAGGCAGCTTTGGGCAAGTTTTCTAAACTGCAGCCCCCGTGCTGCATTGCACACTCCTTCTCAAAGTCAGAGGAGTCTCAGAAGCAGTTAGAGCCATCAAAAATCTGATGGCGTCCTGTACCCTACTGGCTTGCCTAAAATAGTTCCCTTGTTCCGAGTCACTGCTTGCACTGAAGATATCCCTGAGTGATGAACTGCTTATCATCTGCTAATTAATTTTTTAAAAGTTAGTCTTAATCAAATGGAAAGCCTGCACTGTTCAGAATCTTCCTGCTTTGTGCGGCTTTCTTGTAAGTTGCAGAGGGATTGGTTCACCCCATTCTAGCCTTGAAGGCTCAGTTGTCACTACAGTGAAACTGAAAAATAATCTATATACTGGGTTTTCTAATCACCCAACAGACAGAATATTATCACGCACACACATATACACAAATGTTATTTTTCCAAATATACTCCGCGGAAATTTTTAGGGAATGCACAGACATTGTGCTGCCTCTACAGTGCTTAAAAAGGCATAGATAGTGTGGTTAGTCTTTGTACCACATTTTGGGTGCAAATGATGTCCAAAGATTTAGTTAATGGAAATCTAAAAGCTTAACTGGGACCATGCCAGTGTAAGTGGTCAGTGAGTCACGTTTTAAGGAGGGAAATCTTCTTGACCCCATTAAATGTAATGGAACTCTCACATGCAAGTAGAACTTAAAGTATCTGCAAGTCCTTGGATTCTTTGTTTTAATGATTCTCTGTTAAATCATTATTGGAACAATTATGTCTATAGGACAACAACAGGGTCAGTAGTTAGGATGGTACACTATGAATCAGCTCTCTATCATCCCCACTCATTCTTTGGAGCAAAATAAATAGTTTGCATTTTGGCACAGCTTGACAACTACGGAAACTCTGAACAATTCAGGTAAGGAGGGCCTGCTTGGCAGTCCTTATATTAGCAGCTGTCCCTCCCTAAATGAACGGTTCACAGTTTAGATGCCCAGTGCATCAATTATATTTATCATTTCCAATTCGTGTTGATATGGCAGCATTAAATGAAAAGATTTTTTTTTTTTGCTGCTTCAGAGTTACAGAACCATCTCATAACTGCTGGAGAACTGCTTATGTCTGACCACCTTCTAGGTATGTTGAATTCCCTCTTTAGATTAGCTTTAAGTGGCTAGCAGCAAGGAGGTATTAAATGGTTTATTATTAGATTTTTACGTTTTAACAATAATTCATTAGAGCTGTGAGAAATTCCCAACAAACAGCATGGTAAGGAATCTGTTCATTTTGTGATGCACTGGTTTTTGCAAAACATTTGTCTTGCCCATTAGATTCTCTTGGTTCCCTCTTATACAACAGTTGATGGTTTCGTCATACTTCTTTTATGTACTCTGACTTGTTTTGCATGTGCATGCTTTGCTCAGTCATGCAGCATCATGTGCTTTGCAGTATTTATTTACTGCATACATAAGGCAACATAAAAGAGTCTGATGAGAATACTAAATCCCCACAGTTGTGGAAACAAATTTGCCAAGATGCACACCTCATTTTGCCCATGACTCTATTTCATATAAAACCCACCAACAGCCCTAGCTTTACTGTATGTAGAACACCTTTTAGAAGTGTTTAAAGTACTGTTACTCAAACCGTCCTTGTAATAAATAAGGCTAAAACCCTTAAGTAAGTAAGTCTATGGATTGGATGGAGGGAATTTGCAAAGTGGATCTGGCCTTCCTTGTGGCAGTGGCTCCTTTCCCCCTCTTTCCGTAAAGGTGCTGCAGAGGACTAGGGAATCCTCACCAACAATATGGCACGTGGCAGGCTGCAGCAAGAAGAAATCATACAAAATTCCCCTCCCACTCTTGTGTTTGCTTTTGCTCTATTTGTTGAGCTGGCTCCACTTGTACAAGAGATGTGCACATGATTTTGAAAAACTGCTCACTTTCCCATGCTGAGTGGTATTTTGAAGAGTCCTTTGATGATCAGCAGTGATTTACAAGTGTGTGTAGGGAGACCTACTGCCCTCTCCTGTCTCTGTCCACTGCCACACAGATGGGTGGCTGGGAAGAAATGCTAGGGAAAATGGGGTGTGGCAGGGATCAGCATCATGCCAACACCATGATGTAACTCCTGGTGCAACCTAGAAATGATGTCGTTATGTTGAGCAACAATCTAGCATTTGCCCCATACTTTATGGTTAAAAATAAGAGGCTGGGTGAATGCTAGAGGGTCACGCTATGTTATTTTTCGGTCGCTCTGGAAGTGACATCATGGCATCATCCTTCCTGGCTAAATGTCCTACCCAATTCTATGTGTCGGAGACAGAATGCTATTGGGAAATGGAGAAGATAGGAAGGATGTACTTCTGAAAAATCCTTCCATTTGTGGGATCAACTCACTGATCCCACTTAAAGAGAATATGGTGACAGGAAGAAAGACATTATTTTAAACCATTTTGAAAATACAGAACAATTAATTTTTAAAGAAGTAGCAATGATTGCTGAATCCAATTAAAATGGCATTGCAGAGTCACTAAAACCTACCATAGCCAGTCTGTGATACTAGCTCAGCTGCCCCTCCAATGGGCTTCACCAGAACTCCCATGATTCCTTTTCCTACACCAGAGATGACACCTTTGGCCTTGTGTCCAGCTGAAGCCTGGGCCTCTGATGTTTTCTGGAAGTTCTGCATTGGCTGATCTACAATACCAGCAATCGCACCTGTAATGAGAATTTCCAAGTATTACAGAAGTTAAAAAACTTAGAACAAGAAGAAAACTTAGCTTTGAAACAGAGAGTTTCATTTGGAGTAAAAGCTGAATAGTATCAGCCCAGTACAGCCATAGAGAATAACTCAGAGCGAGGTCTTATCTTCTGCTTATCCTGCTTTATGTTTCTCAGTCATATAAATGTTTAAACTTCATAATGCAGTTTTTTCTCTCAGGTGCTTGCTCACTAAGAACGTTTGTTGACTTGGTAGAAATGTATATTTTAGACTCAAACGAATGTCTGCTAGCAGAGAGAGACTTTGGGCTGTTATGAAAATGAGATTTTCATGTAAGCCTAAGACTGACTTCATAAGAAAAAAAATAGTCTGCATTCCATATATCATTTTAATATCCCCTTCCATTGCCAGAAATGCTCATAAACTAATGCGACCTCTGATATATTACTAAGCTTAGTAGAATTAGACTTTGGAACTTTTTGTTACTGTCTTTGTGAACACAACCATATTTTACTTTAATACGCATGGGTCAAACTTTTACAAGTGCCTTAATGACCCCTCCGGCTTTTAGTATCAACACAGGACTGCGGTTTAAATCTTCCTGAATGTAAACAGGTATGTAAGGTGGGATCTCTCTTTGATCTTAAGTTTACTCAAGCCACTTACCACAGATGTGTCTCTAGTTGTTGTAACTTTGATGAATAAGCTATTTGGAACTCACTAAAAGGACAATGATTGAACAAAGTGACAAGGTGTTATGTGACAGCAATTGGAATCTGAACTGCCTGGGCTCAAGGCCGTCATTCAGCACAGAGGAAATCACTGGGTAAAGTCTGCAGACCTCACCAATTCGCAGGGTCTTTAACACAAACACTGAGATCAAATAACTTGTCTGGAAGGGACATTTATTTGGTCCTGACCTAAGGGGACCAGAAAATGGGCACTTTGCATGACTGTCATTCAGCACATACGCACAAAACCAAATGTGATTTTGATTTCAACTTTGGTAGGATACAACAGAGTTACTATTGAGAAATGCTGGCTGTCCCTGGATGTAATGAACAGCATTCCAGGGGATAGCCAGGTTTAAAAAACAAGCAACTCTGCTCAGCCATGACGCTCATGGGATAGTCCTTGGGCATGCTTAATAATTTCTTTCACTTATGTGTTGTGACTATGGAATAAAAATAGAGATGTATTGGATTTGTAACCCACTCCCACCCTAAGCCCTTGGGATCATGTGGGAAAAATACATTCTAGTAGCACGGTGGTGGCTACAGTAACTAAAATATTTCCTTAACTGGTCAGTTTTCAAAAGAGAAACAGCCTGTGAACTAATACAAGAACTGTATACCCGAACTCCAGTGACACGTGTGAAATGCTAACAGGGGCAGAAGGGCGCAGCTGACATTTATGCCATTCCTAACCCTACTGAGAAAACTTCTTCCCTGATGGTTACCTTTTAGAATGCCGCATTTGATGATTTTCTTATTCAGACATCAGGCCTACACAGAAAACTTTGCATACAGCACATATGTAAGCTAAGTGTTTTGTAGCATGTATGTGTCACGCAACAGACATGAATCCATCATACACATGATTGTATACATATTAGGCAAATGCACTTCATACTGGAAATGGCGAAACAGTTAGAAAATCTGGAACTAACTCCCCATAATTGCGTTTATCCTTCACTTATCCTCAGCGTGCCAGATTAATGTTTAGCTCACAAACACAGATCTGGACCCCATGAAAGATACTGGAATGGGAATTTCAGTGGCAATGCTATGGCCAAGGAATTTTTCTCCTCAGATACACTCTAGTTGCTGAGACTTCTAACTGTCCTGGGGCAGTGAATCAGGGGCACAGAGAGTTAAGGGGGCAGTTAGCACTGCTGAGAGCCACCATGGGCCCCTGGATAAAAATCCCACCCCCTTCCATGTGACCCTGATCCCCAAAAAATATAATGACAAAACAAATCACCTGCTTTCTATTACTGTGAACAGAATAAAAATTGTTCATTAGGGAAGAAACATTAAAGGGAAAGGGGCAAGATTATTAAGGAATAGATTTTTACTTAATTTATGATTTATACAGTGCACAGTGCAATGGGATACAGTCCAAAACAAAACAAAGTATGCACGATAAGAAAGACTCCCCAGCCAAGGGACCTTACCAGAACACTGACGTGCATTTCAGTTCAATACAGATGAGACTCAAATTACCTGAGAATATGCCCCACTGAATTAAATAAGAGATCAGTCTTTATCAAAAAGTACAAAACTGCAAAAATATTTAAAAATATTTCTACTAACCCGTAACAAAAAAAGAAAAAAGAAAAATGACAATGTGGAACTAGGAGAAGGAAAATTGGAGATAAGTGAAAAGTCGTTTTTATTGTCCAGGGAAAGGATGCAGGTGAGCCAAGTCTCCTGATGGTGTAGTTTTTGTTCATCTGCACTAACTTTAGAAAGTGATTCTAGTCCTCGATGTTGAAATTCAACCAGCTGCAGCTCTCTCTTTCCATCCCATCCCACTGCAACCTCTCCAGCTGCTGCTGCCTCTTTAAAGAGGGAAAAAAGCAAGCAGGGGAGGCAGTACACCGGGCAGAAATTTCCCTGGAAATAATTTCCAGAGCGGCCCAATCCAGGCTCCTGCTCAGGTTGAAGGTACAGACTCTTAGTAGATCCAAGTGTTCATAACTGACTATATCTTTTGGGAGCAATCCTAAACTGGCATCCTTAGAAGTAAGTCCCATTTTATTCAATGGGGATTACTTACACTAGTCTTCTGTTTCCCTTGCAAATGAGCTTTTAGAAATATAACAGATAATATTAATTATAAACTCATTATCAAGATAATTATCATAGCTCCACAGCATGCATTTAATGGGAATTTAAAACTGCTTTTCTTCCTTATTAACAAACATTTTTCCATGTGTGTAGCAATAGCTGCAGACTAAGGATTTACTTCATGCATCTGATGAAATAAATAAATGCAACGTCCACCCCAAACAGTTGCCCTCCCGAGTGGCATGCAAGAGCATACTGCCCTTGAACATGGAGGTTTTAGTTGGTCATCATAGCTAATGGTCACTCATGGCCCTTTCCACCTCCATGAATCTCTCAAATACTGTTTGCTTCAATATAAACTGGAACGAAGGTGTGCACCATTCCAAATAACCGTTCAAACAGATTAATACAGACGACAACCTATCACAACTATAATAGGTTCCCGAGAAATTCTAACTTAACACACACAAACCCCTTTCTGCTCACAATATGAACAAAGGTTTTCTGTTCTACAATTAAGTATGAACTCCCCAGCTAGCCAGGGTAGGGAAAATGAGACTGAAAAATGGGGGAAGGGGAGGAGAAAAACACAGAAGATTTAGAAGTGGGAGGGGGGGGGGGAAGAAGAATGAAAGCATACCAGGTTAGTCGGTGGGCTTAGGCACATCCCATGTTTGCCTCAGTCCTGTTAATGGGTGGTTGTATTGTAGCCACAGATAGCTTTCTAAAAGAAATTGCTGCTAAAAAGAGTGGCAAAACAGTATGAGGAAGTCAGAGCTTCCCTGCGCCCCTAGTGGCTGCAGGGTAGAGCAGCCAGAAAAGTCAAACTCTGAAATGCATTCTCTGAATGCAGGATGATTCTAGCTTCACTGGGCCTTCAAGCTGATGTTGGGCCCTGGGACTTTTGTGCCCATAGTCCCCCTGTCTCCGTGGCTCTGTTTCTACCAAAACAACAGAGGAGCCGAAGGGATGGGGCAACATGCATAAAGCCTCTTTAGAGGCACGCACTCAACAGAGGCCTGCACTTCTTTCCATGGCTTTTATAGGGTTCATGCCTTTCTTTGTGAGGTAAACATTACTCTGGAACACGTAAGGCAGGGATAAAAACAATGGTGGGAGTTGGTTTTAGGGGGAAATCTTCATATAAATTCCCTACATCTCTGCAGAAGGCAGTGTGCAAAGGAGATGTGGCTGCAGAGTAAGAGAGAAGAGGCTGACAGGTTTTCATTACATGGCTCCAGACATTATTTTGTCGGGGGGGGGGGGACTACTTTTCACTGAAATTCTACCTTCCATGTGCTTAATTGTTCCTACTGTCTGCTAGTTTAAATTGATAAGTAAATCACCTCCTCTTTGCAAAACAAAACATCATCTTACAGTTGGCTTTGCTACCACTGCAATCCATCTGAGGACCAAGACAGCCCATTCTGTGTTTTTCCCTATGGCAAAATTATGTTCTTCTTTCACCCTATCAGCCACAGAGACTGCACAGACTTTATTACCTTATTAAATATATTTTAAACATCTTTAATGTTGGAAAGCAACAATGTTGAATTATGTTATTGTGTACTAATAAATGCCTTCTGTTGATTTCAGGCTCTTCTATTAGTAAGCCTGGAGGGAAAAGGCTAGAGAAGGCTTGTGCGACAGACAGTGGTACAGAGTTCATTTATATTTTTATATGTTGCCTCCAGTTAGCTAGCAGTTCTACAATGTGTTGTCCCCTCCCTAATACACTGTCACCATGTGAACAGAGAATTGCTACTTGTATGTCATCTAAAGGACTTCTTTCTTCAAAGTAGTAAAGAGTCCAGTAGCACCCTTAAGACTAACCAACTTTACTGTAGCATAAGCTTTTGAGAACCACAGTTCTCTTCGTCAGATGTGGTTCTCGAAAGCTTATGCTACAGTAAAGTTGGTTAGTCTTAAAGGTGCTACCGGACTCTTTACTATATTGCTACTACAGACTAACATGGCTAATTCCTCTGGATCTTCCTTCAAAGGTGTCACACGTGCTGCTTTGATGATGCCCCTAAGAAACTGTAGTATTGGACTGTCAGTCACATAAGCTAAAACAAAATGGGACAAGGAAGAAAAACCCAATTCAAGCCGTATATGCACTATAAATTAATTTTTAAAAACTTTGGGTTGGATCCCATGGATCTATTCCAGTAGTAAAGATGATTTCCTTGGTTGCAGGGAACTTTTTCCCTAATGAAAGAAGAGCCTTCGTTATCGGAGTGGATCTGTGGGATTCAACCCAATGACATGTGATGTACGTGTTGCTCCTTTCCTTAAGTAATCCTATAGAATTTAGGTCCTGAGAAAGGCTTTGGGGGTGAATTCGATTTAGGAATCCCTAGCACTCTCACAAAACTATAATCCCCAGGGCTCTATGCTGAGAAACCCTGGCAGTTAATCCATTTAGAATCAATTTAAGGTTGCAGCAATCTACAGGGCATATTGCCCCCCCACCCCCACCTTTTGTTCCTGCAGAAAAAAATGTCTTCCTGGAGTTTGTCCAGCCTTTTGTTTGGAAGGGGCAAAGAACAGTAATAGATATTCCGTTTTCCTTCCAGGATCACAAGATGGAGCCTATTCTCAAACAAGATAAACATATTCTGTTTCCCCCATATAAAGCAACCTCGGTTCAGCACATAGATCTTGATTTCTCCCCCCATCCCCAGGTGCTCCTCTTGCTTTCTCAGCTCCATGCCATCTAACTTCATGTCAAGACTCTTTTGTTTGGGAGGGTGCTGGGGAATGGAGACACCTTGAATATTTCTGATTCTGCTATTTTGGTTGTTCTGCTATTTTTCAACAATATAGAAGTTTATTGTGACTGGTTTTATTCTGCAGCACATTTTTTTAAACGTTCTGCTCAGGGCTTTTTTTCTGGGAAAAGAGGTGGTGGAACTCAGTGGGTTGCCCTCGGAGAAAATGGTTACATGGCTGGTGGCCCCGCCCCCTGATCTCTGCACTCGGCGGCATAGAGGGCAATCTAAACTCCCCTCTGTCTGGAGATCAGGGGGTGGGGCCACCAGCCATGTGACCATTTTCAAGAGGTTCCAGAACTCCATTCCACTGCGTTCCCCCTGAAAAAAAGCCCTGGTTCTGCTAGTCACTTTGGTTCTGTTTTCTATACTAGAAGGGGCAGGATAAAAATGTTCTAAAATAAATAACAAACAAATATGGCCAGGCCGTAGGTAAAGGTAAAGGTAGTCCCCTGTGCAAGTACCAAGTAATTACTGACCCATGGGGGATGTCGCATCATGACATTTTCTTGGCAGACTTTTTACGGGGTAGGTTTGCCATTGCCTTCCCCAGTCATCTACACTTTACCCCCAGGAAACTGGGTACTCATTTTACCAACCTCGGAAGGATGGAAGGCTGAGTCAACCTTGAGCCAGCTACCTGAACTCGGCTTCTGCCAGAATTGAACTCAGGTAATGAGCAGAGCTTGGGCTGCAGTACTGCAGCTTACCACTCTACGCCATGGGGCTCTTTGGCCAGGCCGTATCTGTAGTATAATTTACCGCAGATGCCCAGACATTCTTGATTTGCACCCAAATACTCCAGAATCATCTTTAGTTCCTTGCAAAGAATCCTTGGCAGTGATCAGTGTAGGTAAGTGAATGGCAGGCTAGATGATTTGTGACAAATTTGCATGCTCAGCATCACTGTAATATTAGAATGCATTAGCTATAAGAAAGGCAGAGTCTGGGACAGATATGGCAAGAGCATATGGGGAGTTTTCAAGGCCTCTTGTGCTAATGGCCAACTATTTACTTAACTTTATAAGCATGCAGGGTTTGTGCTAGAATGAGATGCTCCAATTGTTTTTATATTATCAAGTGTTAATAAAGATTGATGTCTACAATGAACTGTGACTGCAAGTCGCTCCCTTGTAATATACAAGCTGGGCACTTGCTCATTCGCATTACATTGAAGTCGCAGATATTTATTTAGGTGGTTAATTTTTTTTCTATGACTCAGAACAGTGGGCATTATTTCAGCAAAAAAGAATTTGTAAACAGAACCAGAGAGACAGGGGATAAGTTCCTCATTCTGTTTAAGTAAAACAGTGCAGGCAACTACAGTCCAAGCCAACTTGTAAACTAATGTTCTTCTGTATCTTGAGCAAAGGCAGCAACTAAGAACAAGAAGCAATCTGGTATGTTTAAATATCATAGCAATAACTTCAGATTCCCAGTGCAACATCTGACCTTCTGAAGAATGGAGGAGGCTCCAGTGTTCTATTTCATGTCACTTTCACAAGCCAAAGTCAAGAGTGCTCAAATAATGAGAAGCTTTGAGGAAATCTCCAGAGCAAGATAAATTAAGCAGCTCTTATTTGTGCTGGTGCTAAAATGAGGAGCACTTGGGCCTTAATGTTGGCACCACTCCTACCATACAGAGGATATGGAAAAAAGTAGTTTCAGTTGGGAACTCTGGAACTGTGGTGTGCATTCTGGTGGCGCTAGGGTGTTTGCATGAATATACACATTGTTCCTCCCTTCTGCTCCCTTTTATTGTTTCTTAAACAGAAATCATTGATGTTTTAAATGCCAATGTCATTTCTTACAGTCTTCATAGTTGCATATACACCCAGGCGACCATGTAACAGGGCAAGAAAAGTGTTCTTAATTCTACTGCTTCCATTTGTTTCAGTAAGGCTTACACAGAAGAACTTCCCAGAGTACAGCACTCTTTAGACATTTCAGGTCATAATTTATGACTGTGAGCATTTTCTTTTATATACTCAGAACTTCTTCCAGGGTGTCTGCTTCCTAGTATATGGGCATTTTTCAAGTGACAGCACCCTGAGTTATGTCATGAAATATCTTCCAAAAAGAGTAACCCAGTTTCTAATGTCATCAATTCTTGCTGGATCGAACTGTGTGTTAAGACAAATTTGGGATTGCTGTTGAGGGTGCATTCCTTTGTAAGTAAGTGTAAGAAATAGATGCATTTCTCAAACACGTGGCTTCTCGGGTAGCTTAGTGTGAAATCCTACTTTTCTTTCAGGAATTCTTTCAATCTGGTTAATTCTAAACCTTGACTGATAAATATCAGTGGTTAAGTGGTTCAGCTGCGAATAAGCACTCTACTGGTTCAAATTCTACTACTGCCATGAGCTCAGTTTGGGTGGCCTTGGGTAAGCCACTCCTCTCAGCCCCAGCTCCCCAACTGTATTGTGAGGATAATAATAACACTAACTTGTTCACTGCTCTGGGTGGGGCACTAATCTGTCTAGAAGAGCAGTATATAAGCGCAGTTGTTTTAGTTGCTGTTGTTGTTACACTTCCTCTCTTAGCCAAACCTCTTGGCTGTTGTTTTAACATCATTGTACAAGATCAGCTTGCTGTGACTGTTTTAATTTTTAATTCAAATTTCCATGTCCACTTCTCTCTAAACACTAGAGACAGTACTAACTATTTCAGAGAACTGTTACCTAGAAGGCTGATGCCTAATCGAGAGAGACCCTGTCTCAGTCCTTCTCCCAGATTCTCAGGGAGCTGTCTTCTCCATTCTTCTTGCCTGTTATAGTGCTCCTCGTCCAGTGACAGCCTGTCCATATTCCGAGCAAGGCTTGTTGCCAGGTTGGTAATTGATGTCAACGTGCCTAAATACAAATAGTTGGGAAATTCAAATCAACCATTTGTTTAAGAATGTGCATGATTAAATTTATTTGAAAACTTATTTGAAACAACATTTTAGTAATTCATCTGTACAAGCTAGTCCGGTGAAACAGAAATGTATCATCATTTCAAGACACAACTGTATGTTAATGGTACATGGTGTGGCTTTTACACGGCCATCTAGCCTTTTATCTTACAGGACAGCCAGTGTGGTGTCAGACTAGGATCTTGAAGACCTAGGTTTGAATCCCCACTCTGCCATGGAAGCTTGCCGGTTGACCTCGGACTGGTCACATATTCTCAAGCCTAACCTGCTGCAGAAGGTTATTATGAGGATAAAAAGGAAGAGCGGAGAACAATGTATGCCACTTTGGATCCTCAATGGGGTGAAAGACAGGGTGTAAATGAAGTCAACAAATACATCAGTAAGGCCAACAGAACTGTGACCCAACAGTCTTTTCATCGGTAAGGTTTTATCATTTGTCTAGCATTTGACACTAGATAGACAGATAAGCCAACTGTGGAAATACAGAACAACAATGCAACTTCACAAAATGTTTCCACGCTGAGATCTCTTTCTTTGCTCTAAAATGTTGGCTAAATATCATTTTGTCCTGTTTCGACATTCAGCATCTTGTAGTAGGACTCTGATGCCACAAGATGGCACTGTGTGTGTATCTACTATCTATGTCCAAGAAAATCCAGCTGTATACTTGCTCCAAAAACATGTTCTGGTAATTCTTGCAAACAGTGCCTACTTTTTTTAAAAAAAAGACTACATATGAAGAGACAGGGTGGTGTAGGCTTGTCAAGGTACAGCACAAGGACTGAACTTCTTTAACATTTCTGTTCAGTTATTGCAGGGAAAAATGGGTATGCAGAAAAGCTTAAATCGCCAGAGTACCTATATTTCTGTTGTTAAAGAAATTACCTGTTTTTAAACAAATTTAGATTTGTTGCCTTTCTAACATTTCACTAAAATGTAACAAGTTGGGACATACTTGAGGACAACAAGTTGACATAACTTTTAGTGCCTTTTTTAAGAAGGCATGACAAGTAGGCAGCAGTACAAGTAGTGGAATGAATATCTACCTTTGGAAATATGTTTTACAAAGGATGTGGTTCCTCTGGAAACGCCACTAACAAAGGCTCCTGGACCACGAGTTAGTCCTTCGTACGGGAGCCTGAAGAAATCAGCAATCCCATTTCCTATGCTTCTTACCAAGCTTGCAGGACTTCCAAGAATTTCCAGAGATCCCACGACCCATCCTACAAGAGAGAGAGAGAGAGAGAGAGAAAAGATGTTCCCGAAAAGTAACAGAAACCACAGTTGCAGGAAAGAAGACAAAAAACCATCTATCCCCCCCCCCAACTTTTATACTAAAATTTATCACATCATGAACTTCCTTTGAGAAAAACACGGGAAATAGCTCATCTACTACAGACTGAGCAATGGCAATCTTTCATGCTTTCTAAATCAAAGAAATCCCATTGGCAAAAACACAAATAGTTTTAAAATGACTTCCTTCCATGAGCCTCCCGTATTTCTGCTAAAACTGTGTGTGGAGAGATGGATGCTTCATTGAAAAGGCTGGAAGTAATAGGAGCGGAGGCTTATTTTGCTTAGGAGGCTTTACATCTTGCAAGGCAACTTTGTTATTTCACGTCCTCATGGCGAAAGAATCATGACAGCTAGTTTACAGTGATACAGTGTACAGCCTTGGGGGAGTGTGAAGGTCAACTGCTTGATGGGGTGTTGGGAAAGGGGATGCAGGTTTTTGACAAGTGCATAAGGAATTATTTTAATCCATTCCAACAGCTCTAGGCTGATCACTTTCTTGTAGCGTCTAGTTATACTCAGATAAATGGCTTCTGCTCAGTGTGGTTGTGTAAACAGTAATGGCATCTGCATGATGATTAAGTTACTCAGAGGGAGGATCCGTTATGAGTATCCCCCTAAGAGAAGGAGGGTGGAGGATTCCTTGGATTCAGTTTTCTACATTAATTTATGGTTACTGACCGAGTGCATTGCCTGTCTGTTTGCTGTGCAGCTGATTTGGAAGCCAGCATTATAAATGGGACCGTAGGCTACCTGGACAGGATACCTGTCCCCACCATTCTGGCCCCAAAGAGCACTGAGTTATGGATTATAGCAGGTGCAACTACCACATAATGGAAGCTTCCTTCTGTGATAAATCACAATGCAGCAAGGATTGACTCCTGAGTCAAACCTGGCTATGTGGGAAATCCAGAAGCAACTTGGTATCATACTCAGTAATGTAAAAGTGGACTGGTACGAATAATTTCCACACTACTCATCCTCACAGGAGTTGCTCTTAACAGCAAAGACTATAGAAGGAAGAACAACAAAGACTGTTGTGGTACCTTGGAGGTTAAGGAATAGATGGTGGCATAAGCCATTTGATCAGTTGCAACAACTCAGGTACTGTTTGTTCCTTCCTGCAGCCCTCTTTTTTAACTTGGCCATTGTGGGCTCCTAATACACTGGTGGCAACAGCAGCAAGGATCTGAAGTGTGTGGATGCTGTTTCAGCCCACGTCCATGCTGCTTGCTGCTGTTTTTGTGCAACCTCTCTTGTGTGCAACAAAACTGGATGGTTCTTTCCTGTATGCTTAGTGCACATTAATGGGAATGGGATATGACACTACTGCAGTAGGTTCAGAGCAAAAAAAAATATTTTAAGCAAAAGTAATAGTTAATAGTGGGCAATCAAAGAACTCTCCCTCTACTGCGACATACATGTTCCTATGCAAGCAAAGTCACTTTTTGAATGCACATCTATGGAAATCAGACAAGGTATCCATTAATCTAACAGGCTGTTTGCTCACTATTGATCTTGTATGAGAAAGAATCAGTAAAACAAACACACTTCTCAGATCAAAGAACAATAAACATCTGCGTGCCAGTCTAGCATGAGGATTCCGTGAAGAAAGACAGATTGCTAATCATAAACGGCAGCCAAAAAAGAGATTGAACAAGAAAACAGTGTTCAGTGGCATAATTTGCTTCAAATGTACAGAGACATCCTGAACAATTTCACGAAAAAACTCCCTTTGTGAATTCATGTTAGGAATTAGTTGTTTTGATTCTAAGCGGTGCACGCCAGGACAGCAAACATAAAAAAACAAACCAAAAAATCCCCCGGATATGTTCCTCCGCTTTTCACAAGCTTTAGGAAGATCCTAAAAGAGCCCAACTGCTACTCTCTATTATCTATTGCTTATGTCACTTTCAGTTCCACCACTCTAGTCAACTCCTCTTGCCACATCTTGTTTCCAAAGACAATGGATTGCAGCAAGTTTGCAAAAGTGGGATTTACTGCTTTTCCCTCCCTCTAGAGTCCCTTACACCTTGGAAAAACAGCTGCTGAGGACTAGGGAAACCACTGAAAAAGGATGCCATGTGGTATGAAGGGGGCCAAAACCAAGTTCTCAAAAGAACATACAAAGAGCCCTGGTGGATTAGACTCAGTGGTTCACCTAGTCCAGCTTCCTGGTTCACACAGTAGTCAACCAGTTGCCCTGGGCGGCCAACAATGAACAAGGCTTAGAGGCCAAGCTCCCCCGCACCAACGTTGCCTCCTACCACTAGGTTTCAGTGCTATGGAGGGTCTCTTTGATCCTGATGGACCAATCCTCCATGAATCTGCCTCACCCCCTTTTAAAGCCATCTATTCTTAACTGTTGAACAATTTTTAGTGTGATTTCGGCCAATTCCTCCCTCTTGGTGCTGTTCCCTGTGCTACATACTGTTCTGGAGGGTCCCACAACTACTTATGGGCATACAGAGTTGTGGGGAGGAAAATGAGGTAAAAACGGCTTCTGTCAATGTACTCCATTCCTCAAAGCCTTGGGTCCAACGCAATACATTTCTTCAGACACAACAGCCACTGTGCAACAGCACAGCAAAAAGAGTGAGGTAATAGGCTGCCAGGGGTAATTTTGGAACTAATCAAAAGTGAACGTTCATTCAAAGTCATTACCAGCAAACTTGGTTGGTAGGGTGAGTGCACACTGAAGTTATGATGTACAAAGATGATAAACTTCCCCGTCCCAAAGCACCAGGCATCCCTGTAACAGCTGTGCAGTTGGGAGCAGGTTTGCCATTATGAAAATGTAATCTGAACTGTGAAAATAGTTCAACACTTGGTCACTTGATACCAAAACCTACAGAACAGTTATAAAACAAATTGACATACCTGCTCTGAATAATGCTCCTGCAGCATAATGCATGGCCAACGCATGAATCAGCTGCCTGGCAGTTGTGAAAATGGGTCCACGCTCAAAGACGGAGAAGGAGAGAGGGGTGTGATCTGAAGCAATATATAGCTTCAGTGAGGCATGGATGCTGACCAAGAGGCTAACTGGCTGAATTGCTAACCTCCTTAATTTCACTGGACAGAGCAAAGCGTTTGCATGCTGCCTCACCCTTTCAGGCAGTATCTGGTTTAAAGCAGAAGTTTTTGTGGAATGGCAGACTCCTCTGCAGTCTGGCAGGTATGTCTCAAATAAAGTCTTAATGTAATAAACAAACGTGTCTTCCACATACAATCTTGCTGGTTTCATTTCAAAACTGAGGTCATTCACATGAAACAGCAAATTCTGCTCTTTCAACAAAGTGAAGCAGAGTTTGAGGAAGGAGTTTTCGCTGTACTCTTCCAAGTCTTTGTTGGATACCATGAGGTTATGCACTTTAGTCCACTGCATGGGCTCGTTTTTCTCTCCCTGGCAGAGCAGGACCGGAAAATGGAAATTGGATTTGTTGTAAAGCTGATTGTCCAGCTGCAAGTCTCCACAAAAGATCTGGAGAGTATAAAACTGAAGGTCGCTAGTGGTCTCCCCGGGAAATTCATGAGACAGAGGTCTGAGGTAGCTGGCAACTGGAACCATACGAAGGTAAACATTGTCCAACATGAACCGCACAAGTTCGGATGATATTCTGGGGTTTGTGACATCATCATACACAGCAAAGCTCAGCTGGCTGATGAACATTTGAAACACGAGACTCTCCTCTTGAGTTCTGTAGGAGAGAATGCAATACAACAGCTAGGATGCTTCTATTTCAAGCAACAAAATGAGCCAAAAGGGGGGAAATGATAGAGTAATTCAGTGTGTAAATCTTATTAATATGAATTACATTCAGGCATTCAAATCCCCCAAACCAGTATATTAAGAGGCATTATTGACAGTCTATACCAAATTTAGTCCTTGCTATCCATTTTTCACATACATTTATACTTGAATTTCACTGTTTTATGCACAGTAGTTCTGTCAGACTTGCAACGTAGCATGAAGCTGAAGCAGACAACGGAAAATATCCTCACATATCGTCACATGTTATGTTTTTGGCTCTTTTTGTTGGAGACAATATGTAGTGTTTCTATTATGGATCATTAACTTCACATTATGGAAGCAATATATTCCCCTATTAAATCATCATGACTATTTTAAACCGATGATGGGTTTCTTGCTATATAACATTAACTGTTCTTGGCCAAACTTAACTAACAAGTGGGCTATTAAGCAGAATTGCCAGTTTCATGTGGATTATTACTTAATTATAGGGGATTTTTAAAAACCTGCACACACACACACACACACACATTCTACTCCCTTTGGAAGCCAAGGTAATCTTACAGTCCAAGTTCAGTGATGCTTGCAACAAAGATTTTGCAACTATAGGGTGCATGGAAAGAGCATAAGGAACTGTCATAAAGATGATCGACTACATAGTTTGTGTGGGACCGTTCCTCTGCCCTTTATCACGAGAACTCCCACAGACTTCAATGGGTGTTCTGTGTGAGGAAGGACCGCCAATCTGGCCAAATAAACTTTAAACTTGTGAGTCCTCTCTGAGTCTTGTTTATTGTACCAGACATTTTGTGTTTATCCTAGGGTGACATGACCTTAGATGTTAGATTGTCATGTTTTACTGTGATATACCAAATGTTAACATGTGGTTTAAACATACGCCACACATACGCAGCTATACTAGACAAAACAAACAGTTGTGCCAAATTTAATAAGTCACTTCACACCTAGAGGGATGAGCAGCTGTATGGGACACTTTTTGTTATGGCTTCCCATGCATTTTAACATACCTGTTCAGGTGGATCTGGTGTCCTGGCCTACCTTCGGGGGCCAAAGTTATCACTATAGTTCCACACTGATGAGCAATATCCACATAAACATAGCCAAAGCCAGTTAAGAAGATGATCTAAGGAAACAAAAAAACCCTGTTTAGAAATCTACAATGATATACCTCAGTTAAGTAAAATTAACTCTGTTTGGCTTGCAAATACTTACTCCAGAGTAACTCTACTGACATCTGTTCAACTGTGCTGTGTTTCAGTCTGAGGACTGAAACATCTGGGTTTAACTTTCCATTTCAAAGGAAATAATAAAAACAGGACTGCATCATCAACTAAAATGTCCACTAAACACCACATCCAGTCTCTCCAAACGTCACCAGAACTGGATGCCTGAGGTACAGCTCCTATGGCACATTTCACTCCTAACTCGCTCTTGCTATTTCTCTGTTCACTTACTCATACTGCCGTTTGATACCCACATTTCTGCAACGTTTCAGAGGTGGAAAATACAGACGGGCTTGTCACGTGCATGTTCCTGCACAAAGTGAGCAACATATGAGTGTGTATGTTATCTGCATTTCTCATACACAGATTTCCAGTGGCCAGGATTGAACTCTGCTCCCAAGAACAATCTTATATATTTTTTTTGGAATGTTGGCAAGGAGGAGAAGAGAAGCAGCACAACTCATACAGCCTATTCCCGATGAGCCTAAAAACAGTGCTGAGTAACAATCTGACATGGAACTCTCACCTAAAATATCCTGTTGAAATTCCCTTTGCCTGTTCTCAGGTTCTGACTGGTATCCCTATTTATTCTTTGTAGGACACTCTACAGATCAACACATGTCAGCAGTCCTCTATCTTGTTGAAAGTGTTTTATAGCCATTTCTGTGCAACAGCTCGCACAGTAAAGGATGAGGTCCTCTTTGATATGATCAAGACTCCCATTGGGCTGGAGTTAACATAAAGGTTGGCTTTACTGTGGAGACGCAGAAAGTGCTTTCTTCTGCTAGGCCCAAGCAGGCCCCAATGGGGCTGGCAAATCTTCCAGGTCGGGCTAGCTTGCCATGAAGCCCCTGCCCCGGCACTATGTTCGCTACCCCCACAGGGCCCTTGCAGATCTGATGTTGGGCCTTGCTGTACATTGCCACTACATGTGGCATTATTTTAGTCCAGTTCTTTGTGGTTGAAAATAAATCTAATTTTCATGCACTCAAATTTAGGCTAAGCAGCAATTAAAACTTGGATCATTGCTCTGCTGGCAAACGCTCCATGCTCCTCCCACCTCCCTTTGTGTGCAGAATTTTATACAAAACGGAATGCAGACGCCACAACGAACAGACACTTCTTTATACCACACAGACAGGGATTCTAAAATGGATTAATTTGAGGCTGAAAATCTGGGTTGGGGAACTAATACAATGAGGTGCCTGTATTTGGACATCATGGTGAATGGGATCTTGATCTAACTGCACAGAGCTCCTCAAACAAAAGAAGGAAATAGGAGAAAGGGCTGCGCATGAGCACAAGCTATGTTTAATTACAGTTTGTTGTGGCATCTCAATCCAGCCTTATGTGCCTGAAGGAACAGAAACTTCTAAAATAGGAGAACTTGGGACTGTCATGCCAGGACAAAGCATTTTGCTGAAACATGCTGGGCAGTGAGTTTGAACTGATAACTAGTTCTTTCAGTCATCTGTTTGGAGCTTACTGCCTTTTTTGCTTCTCTGGCTATTTTTGTTGTTGCTCTCTTTGTCATGCAATTAGGTTTAGGATTTTCATAATTCATTCCACTTATTTATTATTTAAAATCAAGGATTTCTTTATTTTTGCAGAAAGCAATTATAGCTGTGTTGGTTTTTAAAAACCACCAGAGGTGGAAGAAAAAAATCAAAGGAAAAAAGCAGAGTTTAGGTAGTAGCATATTTATGAAGAGGGCAGTAATTTTTCTGAGAGAATCTGAATTGCTGATGATGCTCCCTGGGAAAAGAAGAGCCCAGAATGATTTATTAACACATGAAGTATAGGATTTCAGGATTAGCTCTGGGGGGGGGGGGCAGGGGGGAAACTTATTTTCTCAGAAAATTACAAAGATAATGTAAAGAACAATTTCAATTTTCTCAGTGTTATTCTTGAGCAATAAAAGAAGCCAATAGCTTGGCATAGAAAAATATGTATTACAAGAGAAATGTTAGCAAGATATTGAACTGGAATAACTGTTTGCTATAAAACTCCAGTATTTATTTCAAAAAGATTCTTTCATGTGCAGAAAACCTCTATATGAGTTTCAAAGGGAACCTGGGGGGAAAAAGTAACATAAAAAGCATGCAAGAGGCACAGCAGGCATCTCTGTTGAGTCGATGGCCCAACTGTTGACAAGTCAATAGCAAGAATATGATATGAAACACAACAGTTCACAAGACAGGTGGGTGACGTTAGGGGTGGCTCTTTCATTTATGTTAACCATGGTAACAACAGCATATGTTGTTATAGCTGTAGACCAGTTTACTTTCCCCATCAACTAAGTATAAAATGTGTTTGTTATGGAATTAGATACCAAACAGGAGCAGGCAGAGCAGATGTCATCTGTAGCTACAGAACTTCAGGTGGGACACTGATGGGCTAAACCTTTTCTGTATGAGAGCTTTGCAATACTTGCACGTCTTTCTTTTTTTAAACAATAATGCAATATATCCTGAGCATCAAAATATTCTAGAGTATAAACTGTTACTTCATCAAGAACCCTGGAAGATCTCATTGGTCTTTAAGGTACTACTGGACTCAAATTTTGTTGTTGTAGGGCAGTATTTGGTCAGACACACCAGGAGCCAGCTGAATCCTGGCATTACTACCAGAGCTTCAGGGGGCTCATTTTGTACCCAGATGCCATCTGCACAGTTTCAGGAGACAATGTCAAGTATAGGGTCCGTTGCCTTCCTCCATGCTGCCAGCTCCAGAAAGCTGCCAGCCCCTAAGGGGCTCAGTAGACCGGGGTGCCAAGCATGTTGCTGTCTGACAGATTCACTGGAGTTTGCCTATCCTTGATCAAAGTGCTGCTTGCTCTTCTTACAAGAACAAAATCCTATATATATATATGCACAGCAAATGTTAATGAGTATGCAAGCTACTCCAATGCCAAACCATTTTCTTAAATAGGTGCCCAGTAGAGAATAAGTACAGATGGGGAGGCCTGGGTAAAATCAGGCTGCCTCTTCTGCAACAAGGGGAAAGAAAGTGAGGCTCCACCATTAGCTTCCCCAGGCCAACCATCCCCTGGCCCCTCCATCTCAGACTTCATCTTGCAGAAAGGGAGGGGAAAAGAATATGGTTCCTTCCAGCAAGCAGCAGCTGGAACACCAGTTGGATACTGCAGCTGTTATCATGTTAGATCTTAATAGTGCAGTTTCAATCTCTTATTGTAACCCTCTTGTGTAGGGTTGCCAACCTCCAGACAGGGCCTGGAGTTCTCCTGGAATTACAATTGATCTCCAAACCACAGAGATCAGATCCTCTGGAGAAAATGGCAGCTTCGGAGGGCAGATTCTACGGGATCACATACCGGCTCTCCCCAGGAATTTCCCAACCGAGAATCGACACTCCTTTCTCTTGTGAGTTTCTTTAAACTGAGAGTATAGGGTATATGAATTTCTCCAACAAACAAACAGCTATCTTGGTCGAAGGACACACACGATTCCTTCAAAGATATTTTAGGAACCTTTTCTGAAATTTCTGCTTTCATTTTTTCTAAAAACAGCTAGTTTTCTAAAAACTAGCTCTTTTATTTGTCAAAACATATATTTTTAAAAATCCAGCAGAATTCAACCCAACTGTTTAGTAATAAGTAACCTATTCCTACCTTCTAATGTTCTACCCAATGAGTGTAAAGATACAAATATAACCAATAGATGCTGTTATATCTGAAATCAATTGCAGAGAATCACGAGATAGCAATAGAGAACAATAATCATGACAACCTAACAAAATAAACACTTACAACAATTGCAAAAATATTCTTATTGTTATTGCATAGTTCAATTTGCCATTCAATATATATCAATACACACAGTCTTCATAAGTGTTTGGTTATAGTGGTTGGAGTGTCAGACTAGGATCTGAAAGACCCGGGTTCTAATCTCCACTCTGCCATGGAACCTCGCTGGGTGGCCTTAGGCAAATCACTCAGCCTAACCTACCCTCACAGGCGTGTTGGGAAAGTAATATGGAGGAGAGGAGAGGTAAAGGAGGGGTATATATGAAATAAAATTAAATAAATAAATTTAATCTGTCCAGAAAGGAAGGGCTATCTTCGCTTTCAATAAGAATGAAAGACTGGGATGAAGGGAGAGTAGGGCCGGCGCGTCCATAGAGGCGGTGTCGGCAACCACCTCGGGCGCTTCTTTCCGAAGGAGGCGCCGTGAGCCAGCCCCCGACGACCCCCCAGCCTGACCCAGCACCAGTGCAGCAGCACCAGGCCCACAGGCCGCGTGGCACAGAAGCAACCAGGCTGTGCCTGTTCCTTTGTGCCGCACTTGCGCCCCCCGGCCCGACACCAGTGCAGCAGCACCGCGGCCGCCAATCTCCTCCCCAGCCCTCCACATGGTGGCTGTGTACACACTGGAACCCTGCCCCACTGTGCTTTCATTGGTGCATGGGAGGCCATGCACCCTGGTGCATGCGCGGCGGAGGCTCTGGGGCGCAGCTGCAGCCCCGCTCCAAGCCGAAGTGCACGCTGGCCTGTTGTGCTGAGCAGCAGCCTGAGGCTCCAAGGTTGGGCAGGGAAAGGCTGCAGGTGAACTGGGGCTGCAAGAGATGCGACCTGCCCACATTGTGGGGCCTGGCGCGGAGATCAGGTACAGCACAGCGTATTTGGAAAGAAGGTCCTTCTGAAGTGCATAGAGGTTGCCCATAACTCTGTTGGTACAAAGGAAAATCCAGAAACAGAAGCCACATCATTTTTGTTATGGCTAAATTCAAATTTTAAAAATCACAAACGAATATAGATCAAGATGAGTAGCCCTGGTAGTCTGTCTGTAGCAGCTGAAAAGATCAAGAGTCCAGTAGCACCTATAAACCAACAACATTTGTGGTAGGGTAGGAGCTTTCGTGTCACAGCTCACTTCTTCAGATATAAACGAATAGGCAAGCCTAAAACAACAGTGCCCAGTCTAAAACAGTGGTTTAAAAACCAACCCCAGTCAAGTTTTGTGATTTTCATTTTTCCTACATTTCTTCTGTTTTTTTAAAATTGGTTGGTGGGGGAGGGGGGTGCAAGTAGGTATCTTGCCTCAGGCACTAGAAACCCTGGCACCAGCCCTGAGGATCAGAGGAGATGCTCATTAAATCTGCAGATGATACTGAATTGGAAGAGGTTGCAAATACAGTAGAAGACAGAATCAAGATTGAAGATGATCTTGACAGGCTGGAAAACTGAGCTAAAACTAACAAAATGAATTTCAACAGCAATAAATGCAAAGTTCTGCATTTAGGTATAATTGTAGGATGGGGGAGACTTGTCTTGGCAGTAGTACATGTGAAAAGGATCTAGGGGTCTTAGTAGATCATACACTGGTCAGCAGTGTGATACAGTAACTAAAGGCAAATGCAAATTTGGGCTGCATCAGCAGATGTGCAGTGTTCAGATCATGCAAAGTGATGGTATCACTGGTTAGACCTCGCTAGGAGTACTGTGTATAGTTTACAAAAGATGTTGACAAGCTGGAACATATCCAAAAGAGGGCAACAAAGATGGTGAGGAGTCTGGAGATGAAGTCCTATGAGGAAAGGTTGAAGGAGCTGGATATGTTTAGCCTGGAGAGGAGATGACTGAGAGGTGATATGAGTGCTATCTTCAAAATGGGTTGTCACATAGAGAATGGAGCAGAGTTGTTTTCTGTTGCCCCAGAGATTGGACCAGAACCAATAGGTTAAAATTAAATCAAAAGTTTTTTTCAGCTGAACATTAGGAAGAACTTCCTGACAGAGCGATTCCTCAGTGGAACAGGCTTCCTCAGGAGGTGATGGGCTCTCCTCCTTTGGAGGTTTTTAAGAAGAGGCTAGATGGCCATCTGACAGCACTGCCAATTTTATGACTGAGTATAAATTTAGGCAGATTGTGAGAGGGAGAGCGGGATGAGCTGATACTAGGTGCTTGTGGCCCCTTTCTATATCCCAGGGTAATGCCTATTGCCACTTTGGGGTCTGGAAGGAATTTTCCTCCAGACCAAATTGGCCAGGGATTTTGGAGAGGGGGTGCTTTCTTCTGGGCACAGACCAGGGGTCAGTGGGGGAGTGGGGGCAGGTAACTGTGAATTTCCTGCATTGTGCAGGGGGTTGGACTAGACAATCCTTCGGGAATCTCTTCCAGCTCTATATTTCTATTAAAAGGAACACCCTCTTCATTCCCTCCTCCTCCACATTTTCATGTGATCTTTTTTGGTTTGGGGGCACTGAGCAGTGTACTGGCTACAAAAATACAAAACTGAATTTGTGTGTATGTCTTTCAATAATCCTCATGCATATTTTGCAATTTTGGGGAGCGACAGATATCACAGCGTTTGTAAGCAATATGTAAAGCTTGCATAACAGAGAACATATGATTGGGTGGTTCAGGTGGTCTTACTGCAATTAGCCTAACAAAAGAAAACACACACAATTACCATGGTGCCTCAACTAACTATACAGTGTGCAATGCAAAGAGATTCTTTGACACGGGGGGCCGGGGGTGGTGGTGGATTTTGCTTATCCAGACAGGAAGGAATTGCCCATGCCTTGGTCAACGTACCAAGGAACCAATTTATTGGGGAGGGGGAGGATGGCCTCAGACTAGAATAAAAAGAGTTTTCAGATGCAGATTGAGAGGAAACTTGCTTGCCCAAGGCTGAAATGTAGCTATAACCTATCAAGGAACTAATTCATGTGTGTGTGTGTGTGGGGGGGGATTTATCAGCTTAACAACAAACTAATTCATTAATTAATTCATTAATCAGGAAGTAGAGGGGGGATCCTTCCCACTGCCTTTCCCAAAGCAAAAATGTTGCCCAATAATTCATTAAAAGGAGGCAAGTGTGGAGACTGTGGCAGAAATATTAAAATATTCCGTTATTCCTTAGCTGTGCTGTTCAAATGTGGCTCTAACCAAAAGTATTTCCATTTTGAGCTATTCCTGAGTAGTGGTGTGCATGCATCCCAAAGTAAAACAGAAGTAAGAATTGTGATGGTGGATTGGCTGGCCACAAAGGAAAGGCTGATCCAATGCACATCTGGTGGGAAAATGCCTTACCCTAATGCTTCTGGAATCTTCTTCACTGCAAGTGCAAATTGATAAACAATTGCATCAGCAACATGACCACCATGGACACCCCCTGTGGGGAAGCAGCCCTGGTTTGGTGGGTAAAACAAACCACAATCTGCAAGTTCAGATGTAATGGCAATCTATGGTTTATATTAAATAGGAACTAGCTAATTACATAGCAGGACATAAGGGGAGCAGCAGAGTTTGGGCAAGTAGAGAGGGGCACATGTAAGCTCAAGCCTTCACTCAAGTCACCGTTTGAGTTTAGACGGGAAACAACTCGGGGTCTCTTGGAAGATTTGAAAGGCAGATTGTGGGTTAATGTGGGTGGGAGCTTCTGCATGGAAAACTTTCAAAAAATGTAGCTGTCCATGAATACTAGGAACACAGGCTACTGGATTGTGGCCAGTGCAGTTGGCATCTAAATAAAAGCCAAAAATTAGCTGCACTCATTCTCTTTTTGATATTTCCTCTGATACAAAAGAACTTGATTATGCTGCTAAAGAACTCTCATTTGTCCTTAAACTACCATGGCTCATGTTCACATTCTAGTTTATAAAATTAATCGTTGCTGTAACTAATTGTTGCTATATTTAAATACAAAATTGCTAATATAGTAATTTACTAATAAACTGACCCACTTTAACTTCCTAATCATACCACTGGCTGGCCTAGCTCATCTCCGGTCTGCTCCTTCCAGTGTCCACTGATCATTTACTTTTGGAATCAGGTGAATAAACCTGCAATGAACTAACTTCACAAAGAGGAGAAAGGCTCCAAAGGTAACCATGTTATTAAGAGCTGGATGAATTAGTTTTAGTTTCCAGACTATCCTTATCTTAGCTCACAAATGTTATCAGTGGTCATAGAATGTGTCTGATACATTAAATAGCATCTTGTTAAATTATTTCTTTGAAGATTTCCTGATTTGTTTTACATTTACTTTTACCAATGATTCTATTAATCTAGCACTGTCAAAACAGAAAATGAATTAAAATGCCCCCTCCCTTCAACTCCTGCTTCTTTCTAAACACTCCAATCAAATAACTTTGGAATCTTAGCCAAGAGTAGGTCTGATAGTGGATGGCAGATGAGGATTTCAGTAAACACATACAGAACTTTCTTGTGAGTGGAAGTACAAGAACATTACTTTAATAGTTGGACTGAAAAGGCAAATGACCCATGATCTTTTATTCAGTGCCAAACCAACAACTAACATTTGTGCTCAAAGAGGTAAATGTCTCTCTAACACCAAAGAGAATATACAGATCCTTTTAAAGCCTGGGAGCTGTATGTTCTCTTTTAATGAATAACTTGTTTTTATATTTCAGTTGGATGCTTCCATTTCTTCTTCTTCCCCCTCCTCCAAAAGACTAAAGAGGCAACCTGACATCAGCTCTGTACAGCATCATTTTATCTACTCAGCATTCAACACAGAATGTTTACAAGAAGACTTGAGATCATGGCAGATCCATTCTACCCCACCCCCTTAACATTCAGCCCAATGGACAGTTGGGGAGAATTCGAAAGCTTGCAGACTGTTTTGTGTTCAGTAAAGAAAACACATGAAGTGACATCACAACATCTTTTATTGTCCTCCCACTGATGGTGGGGGAGGGGGAAGAAAATCATGTGCGATGGTGCCATGACACAGGTAAACACTAGAGGGACGGAAGGGAAAATTGACGGAGAACTGCTTTTTGGGCAACAATCACTCTACTACCATCATGTCTCATTCCAACGATAGGAAAAAGATACCTGTTTATTTTATTGTTCTCCTCAGACTTGAAGGCCGTATTTGCTCAGCACGTCCATCCCTCATTACCCTATTATTGCTCATGTGTCTTGCCTCCCTGTTTTTCATTCCTTGGTGTTCCTTCCCCATCTTCCATTTCCCCACTGTTAAATTTAAACTGGAAGCTCCCTGGGGAGGAGTGGGGAATCAAACCCAGTCCTCCAGATTAGAGTCCCGTCACTCTTAACCACTACATTTCTTTCTTTGATGGCATTCCTGGGGGGGGGGGACTAGTCTTGCATTTGAGTAAATACTGAAAAACAAGAATAACTTGCTTTAAAAGGAAAAAGAGGGAAAAGTAAAAAAATGATGACTCTGCCATATAGTGGAATAATTAATTCCACTAAGCGCTGCTTGAATTGCCTCTAAGAGTTTGCTTTCCTGTACCAAGCAATGCTGACAAACAGGAATTCCAAGTCCCTCTTCTCTAGTTTGGATCAAACTTCCTGCAAGCAGAGTGACAGTTATGAAAGTGGATCTTTTATGCCTTCCCCTAACAACTCCCTGTGTCATCACTGTGCCATCTGGTATTGTGCGCGTGGGTAACAAGAAGATGAAAATTGGCTGAAATCAAATTCACACACTCCTGTGAGAGCAGCAAACTTCACAAGTTCAAACTTTTTAGAGGGCTGGGGTATGTGGAAGGTGGGAAACATACACTTTGGCGAACTCACTCTGTTTGCAGGAGCTTGGATCCTATCCACTTTGTTAAGTTCTTTTTCATTTTAATGAGGCTATACCAGAGAACTTCCCAGTAGGTTTTAACAATGGATTTGGACTTAATGCTAACAGTTTATATGTGGCTTTTAAATAATACTTGCCTCTGTGTTCATGTTATTTTTTTATAACGCTGGTTCAAAAAGTTTTACCCTGTAATGTAAATAAATAAAACACTAACCTGTGTGCCTTGGTTATTAATGTCCACAAAATCACTCCACTCATTGGTTAATTCCTCGATTGGTATCACTTTCAAAAGGATGCTGGGTAGCAAGTCTTTGGTTTTGCAATCTGGATAGCTGGAAACTTGATGATAAAGTTCATGGTGCACTGAACTTTCTGCTGGGACATGTTTGCAGTAAACATCAAACCTTGGTGTGTCTGGAATTAAGAAAAGGTCCAGCAGCCTCTTTAAAGAAAAACGTTTGAACTTCCAGCACAATTCCATGTTATATCACGAAGAAGACATGAGCCAGCTTCTCATGAACTCTGTCCAATATATTATCAGTGCATACAATTGCTGCTGTTTATTTCATAGACTTCCTTTCATTTCCCCATGCAACAAACGGCTCCTTGGCTTACTATATTTTATTTTCAAATGAATTTACTTAAATTAGCATTTTAGATGCCCCACTTTATATACAAGATTAAAAGTTATGGCATAAGAGGTATACCTTTGATGTTCTCCTTTAAAAGCAATGAGGCAGCACACCTGTTGTGGATAATTATGCGAGGACTCGGATCTTCTGATAAAGTTAAATATGTCACCCCAAGATGCTCCTGATAAGTTAATGCTATAGCTCTAAAGTGAACAACATGGTAACATTAGACACAACTTAAGTAAACTTCATTTACTGTAACAAGCATCGCGCTACTCTTAAACCAAGACCTTATGAATACCTGCCCAATGCTTTTGAAAAAAGAATGCAGCTTTGGTCACTAATGGAAAGCTTAAAACCTGGGGGGGGAAGAAAGCTAGAGAAGGAAGCTATAATCAAATATGGTCAGACTTCATATGAACACACACAAAAGAGTTTGCACAGTGGAGGTCTCAGTTTTCACAGATTTTAAAACAGACATTGTTTTCCAAAAAAATTTTGAGGACACTGAAGCATGTGTAAGTATTACTGTACATGCTTTTAAAAGTATACAGCTCCTAACATACAGTTGGCACAAAAGAAATATTGGGAAATAGTGGCAATCGAACCAACTAGAAAGTCAGCACAAGGGCTGGATTCTATGCAGCGCAAGTAGAAAATATTGGCAGAAACAGATTTCCCCACTTCTTTCCTCCAGCAGTCGACTGTGTGCCTTCAAAAGGCAGTGCTGAGGACTGGGGGCCAACCTAGATGAAAAGCCACACAACGCAGGCATCCACGCTAAGAAACGGCCCTCCTGCCTGGCCTGCCAGCTGCACTTCCGAGGCAGAGAGAGAAAAGCCATTTCACGAGCCTTTCTTTCCTTGAGAACGTTGTGTGGATTTTTATCCATGTGGTCTCCCCAAACTGCGATTTGCACCTAAAAAATGTTGTCACCATGTCAAACCAGAGAATCCCATACTGAAACAAGGGGGAGGGGAGTCTTGTCGGACTAGTTGCAGAGTGGAGGCTTGAAGAGCTCTTTTGGCGTTTGGGAGGGGGTGGAGGCAGGATGGGAGGGACTCCATGGCCCTGGCCTTGGGGTGAAAAGCAGGCACAGGCAGCAGAGGCAGAGCAACAGCGAGTGAGAGGGCAGCATTGCCAAGTGGCTCAAAGTGCTGCCACGGCAAGCTTCATGGCAGCAGAGTGGCATGAGGCCAGGGGGGGACAGGGGGCAGCAGGCAGAGAGGCTGGGAGAGGAGCAAGCTGGGAGCATGGGGAGCTGTGAGGGCATGAGCTGAGGAAGATGGTCTTGACCCCTCCATGTCTGGGAAGAAGAAGAAAAAGACAGCCTGCAGCCCAGTTTAGTCTAGGATCCAGCTTCCCAGATCTGATCCGAGACTCTCTGATGTGATCTAGGATATCTAGATGCTGTCAAGTGGGCATAAATCTAGCTCTATAGCCAGATCTGGAAAGCCAGAGACGCCCCTGCCACAAACCTCAGTGTTGTCTTCCTGAGGCTCATGGGCATCTGCTGAGCAAATGGGGAGGAAGGGAAAATCTACCCCCGACACTCTCTCCTGTGGGCACTGCACAGAATCCAGCCCACAGAACTGGCCTTTCATGAAGCACACTTACTGATGGTGAGCACCAGCGAAACTGGGCTTGATCATTTAGGGCAACATCTGAATTATTAAAAAGAAAAAAATACCCTTTTTTTATAAGCATATGCTTTCCTTCGTTTCTCACACGAATTCCTGAGAATCTATCCTGATTTGAAGATTTGTAAAGTTGTCTTTTCACATTTATTCCATTCAAGCAGTTTCTTGCATGGATTTAAAATCATGTCAGTTGGGAACAGGGAACCTTTAGCTCTTTTTCTCAAAATGCTTGAGAATAATCTACCTTGTCTCCTGTTCTCTCCTAGCTGTTAGGATCCCTGTATTTTGTCAGCATCCTGTCTTCTAAGGCCTATACTGGAATCTCTTTGAGCCCAAACACACCATTCATAAATCATCAAGAGGCGTCATCGCTAAGTGACTGAAATGATATAGAGGATTCCCTCCTAGTGCTCAAGGACTGGAACACTTCTCAAAGCTTCTGCCACAGGCTCGCAACAAGGGCAACACCACATGGTGGATTCTGAGCTCAGCTTAGCTTGATAGTGCCTTATTTATATCTCTGATATAAGAGTAAGACCAAAATCTGTTTGGGGCCAGGAAATGGAAATCAAACCTGTTATGAGACAACAGGTGTTTCACTTCACAGGATTACATGTTTTCAAAGGGGAATACTCTTCTGGATACAGCCAATCTTATAAGATTTGGAAAATTTGTTCCTTTTACATTCTCAAGATCATTGCTTCCTGGACTCTGTTTTCCCCTATCTTTTCATGTGATCTTCTTTTCATTTCTGTTTCATTTTTCTCTCTTTTTTTGTTTAATGCCTTTTCCCTCCAATTTTAATGTATCTCCTTTTGTGTTTGACATGCCAATAAAGGTTGTGTGTGTGTGTGTGTGTGTGCGTGCGCACGCGCGCGCATTTGATCTTCTTTTCAATCACACTGTGTAAATCTGAATAGCTCATAGTCTTCCTAAAATGCTATATTGGGCAAAGAGTCACCAAACCTAATTATTAAAATGAAATTGTTCACAAAATCTCTGTGCAAACAGGTGTCTCAAGTTATTACTAAAACATCTGGACAAAGAATAAAAACATTTACCAAGCATAAAGAATGAAAAGCACAACTGACAAAAACCCAGTGTTTTTTCAAACACAAATGCATAGTAGTTACTTATATTTTCCTGCATTCCAACAGCAATATTTTCTCTCTGAGAAAATCAGACACTGGCAGCCCAATCCTAAGAAGGGCACGGAAAGTGAACAGGAACCGAACTAAGGCTTGCGAGGGCGCATCTAGCCCGTACGCCCGCGTAAGTGGCCTTCCGCCCGCGCTGGGACGCGGCGCTGGCCCGCCGGCGGGCCAGCACCGGTGCAAGCCACAGGCGCCCGGGCGGCGGCGCAGAAGTGGCGTAGAGCCCTACGCCGACGCAGGGGGGGCGGGGAGCAAGGCGGGGTCGGAGTTAGTCCGCTCCCTAAGCTCCTCCAGAAGCGGGAACGCCCACAGCGGCGCAAAAAAGCTACGCCACGGAAAAAGAAGGCGTAGCCCATAGGCGTCCATGGAACGGCGAAAAATCAGCCCCCTCTCTGAGCGCCTCGCCCCGCCCCTATGGCCCGAAGGAGCATAGGATGAGAACTATCCCGGGGACCAATCAGCGTGCGCGCCCGGCATGGACGAGCCCCCCTCTCTGCACCCAATCACCTGCGACCGCGCCCTACAAAACATCCGGCCAGCGCCGCCCAAACCCCCAGGTAAGTGAGCACTCGGCCGGAGGCTCTGCCCGTCTGCTGAGTGGCATTGCCCCTTTGAAAACCGAAACGGGCTGAGGGCATTCACATTGGCAGGCGCAGAATGCACTCGGGGGACTTTGCGAAAAACTGGGGGAACTTCGCATAAAGGGGAAGAGGTGCCTAACTGCCTAACTCTCTTTCTACCGTGATAGAAAGAATGACTCCACAGCTAACTGATGCATGCTAGTTGCTTCTAACTAAGCACAAACAAACTAACCCTTCCGTGGCAGAAGGGAATGACACTTTGCAAATTAACCGCATGCTCTCCCGTTTCCTTGCAGGTGCCCTGACTCTTGCGCTCCCACCTGGTGATGACCGACGGAGCGCTGACAGGTAAGGAGGAGGTGGGGGGGCATTCCGCAGATTAGTGCAAACCGCCCATTCACCTGAACCCACCCGCTCACTTGCCGCTTTGGGTGAGGCCCAGCAGGGGTGGGGGGCAACCATGGCCGCCCCTGGCTGCCTCAGAGGCAGGCGCCTCGAAAACCACATGTGGCCAGGTGTTTGTTGTGACCAGCTCATTCTCTCCCTTAAAGGTAAAGGCTTGCCAAGGCCGAGTGCATCCTCACCAGACCGTCATGCATCAGCTGCTGCCCTCGACCATGTGCAACCCCCCCCCCGGATGGCGGAGTGTGGGGCTTGCCTTGCCAGTGGAACGAGGCAAAGCCCACACGTGTCTTTTTCCCCCACAGGCACGTCCAGGGCATGGCTGCTCCCCCACGCCCCGCCCTCCCCAAACATCTCTGACGGACGGTTGGCTGCAGCCCAGGAAGCACCGTCGCGCCGCGGCCTGCATCCCAGCCCCGCCCCTCCGAGCGGGAAGGAGGGCTGTGTGGAATGCTCCGGCTCCCTCGCCAGCCTAAACGCAAGCCCGCTCTTTCCAGTGCAATAAAACGAGATGTACAACAACTGTTTTCTGTGTCTGCAAGTCTGACTTCGTCCTCCGCCCCTCCCCCAACACTCCCGTCACATCTCCCCACCTGCACATTGCCACAAATGTATCCGACACACCCCGTCTTGCCTCCCCGCCCCTCCCCCCCTCCTCCTCCCCCCCCTCCTCCTCTGTATTTGACCAGTGTCTGTACCACCCATCTGCCGAAGAGAACTTGATTCTCAGAAGCCTATGCCACAATAAAATTGGATAGTTTTAAAGGTGCTATGGGACCCTTTTTGAATTCGCTACCACAGGCTAACACGGCTAACCCCCCTGCATCTATGGCCAGGTAGAGGGTTGGGGCGGGGCATGTGAGCGGGGAGGGGGATCAATCCCCGGTGGGGAGAATAGCTGGCACCCGATAAGCAAGGGAGAGGGTGGTGCGAGCTGCCGCTGCAAGGGAGCGGGAGATGGCAGGGGAAACGGTCCACTCGCGGGAACCCTAGCCCCCACCAATGGAGAATCCAGGGTGGTGGCAGGCGGATGCCATATCCCGGGCAGAAGGTCTCGCGCGCCTGGGGAGGGTCGCCCCCATCGCAGCTGCAGCCCCAGCAACACAGTCCCATGAGCGGCCGCCTCCCAGAGTGGGTCCAGCCCCTCGGGCGTCTGCAGCAGCCCCATTGGTCATTCCAACACCTTCCACCCCAGGGCGTCCTGCCTCGCATCCAATCCCGTGGAGCAGTTGCCAGCCTCCCACGCCAACAGGCCATGGTTGTTGGGAGGGGTGGGGTGTGTCCGAGGCTGCGCGTGGCTCCGCCCTGGCTCGGCGCCGTCTCCTGCGTTCAGCAATTGTGGCCACTCGCGTTGCCCTGCCGGGGGGGGGGAACCACTCCGAGGCTGCCAGCCCCGCCAATCCTGCAGGGAAGGCCGCTGGCCCCGCCCACAGGGGCAGTGGAAGAGCGCATCAGCTGCGCAAAGTGGCTAAAATGCGGGATCCCGAGGCCTCCCGGCTGGCTGCCACAGCGTGCCCCTTCCCCGGCCGGGCCATGCAGGCTGGGTGGCCACCCCAGGCCCGGGAGGGCCCCCCGATGGCAGGTTGCGTGACTGCCCCAGCTCAGGGCGGCATGCCAGGCAGGGCAGGTGCGTTAGGGCAATATGGAAGACATGCCAGAGCGGCCCCTGGCCAGTCCTTGTGCATCCTAAGCCCCCCCCCCTTGGAAGGGATGCGCTGTCACCGCGGGCCTGGTCATGCGCTCATGGTGCCAGGGCAGGATATGGCTGGCAGTTCACCAAAGTATCGCAGGCAGACACGGGTCCATGTGTAGATGAGCTTTATTCCCAGTCCCACGGCGCAACGTACAGCCAGGCCCAAGGGTTCACGTCCCGCAAGGATGCACTTGAGCAGCACAGCATCCCCGCAAGGGAAGAGGGCCCTGGGGCCATAGGAAGCCAACCACCACGGCCCCCTCCCCTCCAACCCACAGGTCTGAGACGGGGGGGGGCCTGTGCTGAACCTATCCATGAACTATGCAGCTGCCAGACAGAAGATAGGGAATTGTTACATCTCAGACCCTCCAAGGTCATGCCGGCGGGCGGTGTAGTTCGGTGGGCAGCACAGAAACACTATACCCACAGCGGTCCCGGCTGCATGGAGGGCGACGGGTGGCGGGAGCAGTGGGCGGCCAGGCTCGGGGCCCAGCTCATTGCCAAGGCTGCCGGGAATGACCTCCTGGCAGATGAGGGTGCGATGACTGCGCGGCCAGTTTACCTGGAGGAGCTCTTCCCTGGCCGTGCGGAGGAGGCCCACCTCATACGAGCGTGGCTAGACACGGCGCTGTGCGAGGTGGAGCATGACCTCCTGGAAGAGGAGGTGGCTGCGGGCCCTGCGCGCAGTAAGTCAGGGTCCTCGGCGCCATCCAGGGAGCCTCCTCCGCTGCCACAGAGGGCAGGCCATAAGGGCACGGAGGCGTCCCAGCCACTTCCGTCGAGGCGCAGGTTGCAGGTGCTTGCAGCAGATGCCGGGCTGCCACCAACGGGTGCCCCCCCTCCCTCTCTCCCCCCTCTGCAGGGACCATCAATGACAGGTGGATGGCTGCCATGGACCGGGTTCACGGGGCATTCCAGCAGGCGCGGGCAGCGGCACCATGTGAGTCTCGCCAACAGGAGGGGCACGGGCATGTGGGGTGGGGCGGCCTGCGGCCGCGACAACAACCCCAGAGCCCACAGGGGCCCTGACGCTCCCATCCCCCACCTCTTGCCCCCACAGCGGCGCCCTCCCGGAGCCCCTCGCCAGATGAGGAGGAACTTGGGAGGGGCTTCACCGCCTGGTCTCCACCCCGCTACCCGCCACCCGCTGAAGACCCAGAGGGTGACCCAGTGGAGGGGCCTGGCAGGAAGCGGCCGAAGCTGGAGCCCGTCCCCGCAGACGGCCGGGCAGCTGCCGATATGCCATCCCAGGCACAGGCATCTTGGACCCCAGCCGGGCCCCTGCTCTGTAATGGGGATGCCGTGGCGGGGCCGCTGGCCTCCCCCTGCTCCGACGCGCTACCTAGCCCTCACCCTCCTGGCTGCTGAGGCCGGGGTTCTGGGTTGGCAAGCTGCTCTCTGGGCGCCTGATGCGGCCCTGGAATCGATTGGGAATAAAGCCAAGTTCGTTAACCGCTTTTCCCGTGCAGCCCGTCCATGGGGGGCGGTGGCTGCTGGCCGGGGCGGCTTTCCCATGCTCTCTACATGCAGGGGTTGAGGGAGCGGGGACTCGGAGGGGCCGCCTGGGACACCATAGGGGCGTAAAGGGCGAGTGTTTGGCCGGCCGAGCCCCCCATGGCCAGGCATGGCCCTCAGCGCGCAGCATGCCACAGGTGCTCCGCGACCCTGTCTCGCACAGCTCGGTCATGCTCCTGGGGCTCTGCAGGGGCGTCAGGAGAAAGGCGACCGGCGGGCGGCAGCCAGGGGTCCTCGCCTGGGCCCTCTGTGGCTGGCAAGGGGAGCTGCTGGCGCACGGCAATATTGTGCAGCATGACACAGGCAGCCACGAGCTTGGCGACGGTGAACGGCTGCATGGCCAGGCGGCCGCCCGTGTGATGGAGGCATCTGAAGCGCATTTTCAGCTGACCGAAAGCACGTTCGATCACCATCCTCGTGCGCCGGTGGGCCTGGTTGTAGTTGGCTCTGTCGGCGGGCTCATCCGCAGGGTATGGCGTCAGGAGGTAAGGCAGCAATGGATAGCCACGGTCACCTGCAAGGGGAGGCGGAGTTAGGATCTCCCTTCCCATCCCCGTCCCCTCACAGCTCCCCCACCAACTCCTGACCTAGGAGCCAGCCTCTCCCCTCAGGCCATGATGACAGGAGCCTGTTCAGGCCGGAGGTGGTGAAGATCTGTGCGTCGTGGACGCTTCCCGGGAACTTGGCAACGAGGTCCGTGAAGATCCCCTGGTGGTCACAGGCTGCCTGGACGTTGATACTGTAGAACCGGTGCCGATTCCTGTAGACCTGCGGCTCCTCTCTGGGAGCGCATATGGCCACATGCGTGCAGTCGACTGCTCCAATCACATTGGGGAAGCCTGCAAAGGAGGAGAAGCCAGCCCGGATGGGTGCCAACTCTGCCTCCGAGGTGGGAAAGTGGATGTGCTCGCGGATCCGACCAACTAGGGCGTCCAGGAAGGCATGCAGGCAGCGGCTGGCGGATGACTGGGAGACCTCCAAGGCCTCAGCCATGACTCCCTGGAAGGAGCCGGTCGCAAGGTAGCGGAGGGACAGCAGGACCCTCTGGAGGACGGGGATGCCCCGGGGAGCCGCAGCTTGCCCCTGAAGGGCGGGCGCGAGCTCCTCGCACAGAGCCTGTATGGCTGCCCTGTCCAGGCGGAAGCGGTCCAGGCAAGTCATGTCGCCCAGGAGCAGGGATGGCACCCTGGCCTGGAACCGGCGGCGGCGTCTGAGAAGGCGCCGCCTGAGGGCCGCTCGGACAAACACGGCTGGCAGGAGGTGGCTGGTCCGGATGGCTGGGAGCCGCGGCGGCAGTGGCGGGCACCAGGCGGGGATGATCAAGGTCCTGCCTGGAAGGAACGCAGGTTGAGTTTCAGCACCCTGAACCCCCCCCCACGCACAGCAGCAGGCCTACCGGTCTCAGCGGCCCGTTGCAAGTGGTGCTCAGGAGCAGGTCCTCTGTCCGCTGCATGGGCCGTCCCAGCCACCCTTCCCGGTCCTGCACCCCCTGTGCCCTCCTCCATCTTGCCGAGGGGATGGGTGAGCACATGACTAGGTGGCTGGTTCCCACCACTTATCTCGGGGACCGGACATTCCAGCGGGCACTACCCCCATGTCTGCTGAGAGCACTAGTGGCGGCGGAAGCCAGCGCCAGGCAAACTGGACAGAGGCCGAGAGAGTGCTGCTTTTTGGGCTCGTGGTGGAGAATGCGGAGGTCGCCCTGAGCACGCACAGGGGCGCCTCGTCCCGGTCTCGACGACGGGCATTCTGGCAGATGGCAGCTGACAGGGTCTCGGCTGTGGGCAACGCGCCCCGCACTGCTCACTCGGCAATGAAGCGCTGGAATGATTCTTTCGGGCCCGCGCGCAAACGAGTGCGCCTCCTCATGTCTCAGGGGGTTCCTTATGAGCGGGCCCTTGACGAGGGGCTCCCAGGCCCAGAGGCGGTCATGCGAGCGGTCATCCCGGAGGCGGTGGTGGGCGGCCTGGGCGTTGAGGTCCTGCCCGGTTAGTATTTGTGGATTCAGGGAGGCGAGGGGGGGACGTATGGATCGTGGCACATGTGTGACAGGGCCTCTCCCGTGAGTAGGCACGGCCCCTGAGGGTCCAGACCCAAGCCAGGCGGAGGCAGAGGCAGCGGAGTCTGTGCCCCCCCTGGCAGAGAGCGGGGCCCAGGAACAGGCAGCCCTTCCACCGCCACAGCAAGCCCCTGCTGCCAGCGACGAGGAGCCTCAACCGGGCCCGTCGGGGGGCATGGATCCGGAGCACGGTATGTATCTGTGGCCCTGCTGCTGGTGGGGCCAGGGACCGGCTCGGCCACCGGCCTCGGCCACACATCCAAGGCCACTCATGGCGCCGACCGGTCTCAAGACGAGGGGCTGCGGCCGCAGTTGGAATGGGTGTGCTTGGCCCGGCTCGGTGGCCTGTGGCAGCCCATGTTGGGCCGCTGCTCTTCCCTCCCTGGGGCCTCTTCCCACCCATGTCTCGCTCCAGCAGGCACCATGCGCCTGGAGATAGGCGGGGAGGTGATTGCCCAGCTGCGCGAGCTGCCACCCTCCCGGAGGACCTCTGCTGCCGGAGCGGCTCTCCTGCAGTCGCTCGGCTTCCCTGTGTCGGTGGAGGGTGAAGGTGGCCCTGGGACTCCGCCGGTTCAGGACACCTCATCGACAGAGCCGCTCGAGGAGCTGTCCCAGCCTGCAGCACCATCCCCTCCAGCCCCCCCGCCCCCGGGTGCCATGGGCCGTGTGCGGGAAGGACCTGGCTCCGCCTCTGAGGGGGAGGGGCCCATGGAGGGGATCCTTCCAGGCGCACGGGCTCGCGGCCCCCGCCCTGCCCAGCGGCTTCCCCCGACACTAGCCGCAATGTGGGCGGCGATCGAGAGGGAGCGGCTAGAGGTGCACGCTGCATGGGAGGAGGCGAACAACCGCGGCCGGGAGTTCATGGCTGCGGTACTGGAAGTGGGGGAAGGGGTCCGTGCCTCTCAAGTCCATGCCGAAGCCCTGCTCGGGCGGCTCGTCGCCATCCTCGACCCTCCGGCCCCACCCGCTGCAGCAGCTCCACCCGCCCCAGAGGCACCCCTCCCTCGGGCCCAGTTGCGTGCGAGAGGCCGGGCCCGTGGACGGCCAAGGGGGTCCGGCCGCCGGCCTCGCCGGTGACCGCCGCTGCCGCCTTGGGGGTGGGGTGGGGTGTTTTGCTGCACAGACGGCTCTCCTACACGCCTCCCCTTCCTCACGTCTGCTGGGGGAGGTGGGATGATATAATAATAAAGGCTGATTTCTGTGCAATGGGTGTCTGTGTTCTTTGCCTTGGGATGGGGACGAGGGGGCAGGCCCGCTGTGTCTGCCTCTTGGTGGCGGCCTCAGGCCAGCCCTCCCCTTCGGCGCCACTTGGGGGCTGTCCCCTGCTGCCAGAGACTGGCTGCTGCCCTGGATTCCTCATGGCAGGGCGCCTGCCAGTCCCATGCCAACCTCTCTGGACGCGGCCGCCAGGGACTTGGTGCTACATTGGGCAAACGGGGGAAAGGCTTCTCAGACTACGCCCACCCCTCTCCTTCCCGACTGCGAGCCCCGCCCGACACACGAGCCGAGGCAGTCTGCCAGCATGGGCGCGGTTTGCCTGCTGCTCTGGGGCCTGGCCGGGATCGCGTGCTGCCCATAGGCTGCGCCTTTCCTGGCCCCTCCCCCTGACGCTTGTCAGGAACAGCGCCCTTTGGCTGCGCCTGGCGGCGGCCGTGGATCAGACCCGCCCACAACACTTTCTGGTTCTCCAAAATTGCATCTCTGCGCCGCTGCGGGCGCCGCTGCGGCCACACTTTGCTGGCACAGGATCCGGCCCAGCGGCGCCGCCACACCACCAGTGCAGCCGCGTTGGCGTTGGGGCCGGCCATAGGATTGCGCAATTACTCTCTCCCATAGACAATTTTGTATGTGGTGTGGAATGTGGATTTATGAATGCCATGGCTACCTGAAGTAAAAAGCACGAACCAAACCTGTACAGCTAATCCCCTTGCAAACTAATGAATATATCTAATTCTAAACATGGCTCCATGTGTAATCTGGATACTGGAGTCAGGGACAAATGAGACAGATCCTTCCACAAGGATCCCGAGAAGAGTCCCAAAAATCTAAAAAGAAATACGTTGGGAGGTTAACACACACACCCCAAACAGAAGTGTCACCTGTAGCTTTAAGAAACAAATGCCTAGAGTGGCTGTTGCTAGGTAAGCACAACAGTATTGCCCAGCTTTCCAGGCATGGTTTCCTCAGTAAAAAGCAAGGGGAAGGAGCAGGGCTCTTTTCAGGGCTGATTTGACCTTTGAAGGAAGACTCATGGGGGCCAGGCCCAGCAGGAACCACAGAGGAGCTCACTGCCATCTTACTTGCGTGGCTCATCCAGACCAAGTGTTTGTTATTGTTTAACAGCAGTCATCTCACCAACATCAGTGTGTTGCAGTGGCCAGAGTTTCAGACTAGGATCCAGGAGACCTAGGTTCGAATCCCCATTCTGCAATGGTAGCTCACTGGGGACCTTGAGTCATTTACAAATTCTCAGCCTAACTGACCTCACAGGATTCTTGTAAGGATAAAATGGAGAAGAGGAGAATGCTGTTTGCTGCTATGGGTCTGCACTGGAGGGGAAGGCAGGGCCAGATCTAGGGTTGCCGGCGCCCAGGGCAAACCGAGTCTGACCCCTTGCACGCATGCACAGCACGTGCGCGCTCCCAGCGCTGCATGATGATGTCATTTCAGTGACGTCATCACGCAGGGCGGAGCAGCAGAGGCAGTGTGTGGGGCTGGGAAGCCACCCGCGCCATTCGCCTCCCCGCAGGCGAATGGCACGGGCGGCCTTGCAGCCCCCCACGCTGTCTTTCACCTGCCCTGCAAGACAGGGGGCGGCCGGCTTGCTGCGCGCCCCCTGTCCTGCAGGGCAGGCAAAAGGCTGCACAGGGGGCTGTGAGGCCGCCCACGCCATTCACCTGCCCTGCAGGACAGGGGGTGGCTGGCCGCCCACTGTCCTGCAGGGCAGGCAAAAGGCAGCGTGGGGGGCTGCGAGGCTGCCAGCGCTGCCGCCTGTGCGCTCCCAGCAGCTGGCAGCTGCTCACAGCACCCCCTCCCTGGCGGTGCCGGAGGCAGACTACCCCCCCTGCCCCACCTCGATCTGGCCCTGGAGAAAGGTGGGGTATAAATGAAGTCAATATAGTATATATAGTTGAAGAAGGTAGATAAATGTTGGATGGTGGCTAAGTGGGAAGGAAAAAGGGATGTGTTGAAAGGTGAGGACATGGGGGTAGCCAGGAAGAGTAAATAGTATGGGAAGGCAAAAATGAGGTGCTCCCTGCAAGTCCTTCCAGGTTCCCAATCATGCAGCTGGTCCTGGCTCAGTGACCAGTGTCAAACAACTGGGCTGGTGCCCCGCCCCATGAAGCAGCTGGAACCAGCATTTTTCCCAGGGAGAGGCTGCCAGGGGAAGGGAAAAAGAGAAAGCTGAAGACAAGGGGGCATATAAAGGTAGGTTGGCTGGTGGTAGAAAAGAGAAAGAAGCAGGGAAAAGGGACAAGACTATGGGGGCTTTCAGGGAAGGGAAAGAGGACATAGTGAGGGAGAGGAAAATGAAATCCCCTCCCCTGTGAAGTCCTCGTGGGTTCTCTGAATATAATTCTGTTCTAGCTAGGCTGTCCGATTTATTTTGGTATGAGTTTATATTAACAGTCAACAGGTAATACTACACACACACACACATTCCACATTACCTGGTGCAGAAGTCATTTCCATTTTTATCTGCAATAGGTATGGCTACACTCTGCCTTGGAAATTCCTGTCTGATAATGGCTGGTGGGCTCCAACACAAAGCATGGCCGTTTACGGCAGGTCTGAAGCTTAAAAACATGTATTTTTGAAGAGGCAGCACATCAGGAACTGACTGGTTCATATCAGGCATCAGATCCCAGAAAAGAATGGAGCTTGTTTTTGAACTGTCTGACTCTGTTGCAGAGAAGATGCTAAATGTAGTACTGTCTGGAATATGTAGGCACTGGAAGGCAAAGAAGGAAAAGTGCACAATTATTTGTCCAAACTCTTTAATATATGCTAGTTGCAAGTTCTGAGTTTCCACAAGATTTGTAAGATGTAGAATCCAGAGATTATAAATCATGGTGAAATCACACTTAACACCAGGCCCCTTTTTATTTATTTATTTAGAAAATTTGTACATCGCCTCTCTGGAGAACCTGCTTGAGGCTACTTTCCCTTATCGTGTAAGAATATGTTATAAGAGTACTTTGACATTTTCCAGTAATAGTTTTGCGATTGTTATAAACAGACTCTACTACTGCACAGAGTGGGAATGCCTCCAAGGCCTATCAAGGAGAAGAAGACATATCATAAGCAATGATTTATGGCTCTTCATGGAGGCCCACATAACTCTTCGAGATGAGACCTGTTATACTGAGCAATATGATGGGGCAAGATCTTTTGTTAGGGTATGACAAGAAAGGTAACGTGTTCAGGCCAATGGAATACATGCAGAAGATGTCTCCACTTAATACAAAAGTCAATACAACTGATATACAGCATTAAAATTTTACCCACAGACATTCAGGATGATGCTGATTAGGCTAAGAAAGGACACTACAGTGTAATTACAGATTTGTCAGGAACAGAACCTTGCTTTAAATATGCTTCAATCTTCATATAACTCGTCTTTCTCCCCTTTTTTATTAAGGAAAATGGAGTGTTTTACAAATACAAATTACACAGTTATCTGTATACCAGTGTTTATGTACATTTTCCTGGTATTAGGAAGCAACAAATGTTGAATTGATTACAGTCCCTGAAGCAGCCATGAGCTTGGGAGTGCTTAATAGAAGTTGGGTTGAATCCAAAGGTACTTTTCTGCCACTGAAAGGGAAGTGGATTTTTACCAATTCCCCTTCCTCTGCAGTCCCTCACTTTGCCTCTATACTATTCTTCAGGATCCCGTTTCCCAGAAGCAGCATTCTGGGAAGCTCAATGGACACAACAAGGGTGGGGGGAATTCCATTCTGCTGACAGAAATGCCTACTGTTGGTGGAAAAATAACCTTTGGATCCAACCCCTTCAATTTTAAGTTTAGGTGTGGTAAACAATTTTGGCCTTCAAGGTAGATGATTCACATCTTCTACACAAGAACTCTACAAATTCTCAGAACTGTTTCAACAGCTATTACAGATTATGTTTCCTCTGTTACAGCAGCAGCAGCCTTCAGCTTCTGAACAGATGGGGACCAGGCAGAACTAATTCTATAGAGTATCTGGACCTGCCACTTTACAGAGATCACAGCTAATTACTGTGATTGACTGTATTGTGGCATCCATGTTTTTAATTTAAAAAAACCTAAAATAAGTGTCTTGTATTAACTTTTTACTGGTGTTTTCCTTTCAGTGAGAAGTTTGAACTTATTAGAAATACAACTTTCTCCCCATTATAGAAGTTAAACAAACAAATCATAAATACTCCACAGTTAATATTTTACCTCCTCTTTCAACTGGGGCTTCGTGACAGAGAGCTGGGGCTTATAATATATTTGGTATGGAGTGTTATTGACAATGATGCTCTTGTCTTCGATTTGCAGGATTTGAATACCACGTTGAATAATAGAAGAAATGCAGAACTGACACAGCTACAGGACAAAGTAGGAAAAAGGGTTACCAAGAAAAGAGCATTCCTTCTCAAAAACAGAAAAATAAATGTTTCATCTTTATTCTAGGAAAAAAATGGATAATCCCCTGGGTAACACCCAAAGCATTTTAACAGAAAATAAGCATTCTATTTCTACCATCTCCATGTCCCAGCAAAATGTGTTTATTTATGACATATAAACTCCTGTTCCTCCAAACAGCTCAGAGCCCCTCGCATATAGTTCTCAGGCAGCATCAAATTTGCTTCAACAGAAGAACAGCATCATGTACCTTCACACTATTATTTGAGCCAAGAATAGGAACAAAATTAGATCTCAAATTTATAATAGTGAGCTAAGACTGCAACCCTATGCACACTTCCTTGGGAGTAAGCCCCATTGAATCTGGTGGAATTTACTTCTGAGTAAATATGTACAGAAGTGCACAAAAAGTCCTTGCATTGAACCCAGCAAGTAGTCAGTAGAAGGCACGTGGTAGTTTTTAATCTTTTCCACATTCCCCTCCTCTTCAGCAGTCCTTTCCAATCCTGGTAAAATTTATTTCCAGATTCAAAAGGACTCATAGTAGGGTTGGGGGAGGGAGATCTCTCGTGCCCAGTGGCTTTTGCCTGCCATCACTCCCACAGCTGACAGGAAAAAGAAAGAAAAAATTGCCATTGGCAACAGTATAACCACTTCCAGGAAAATCAGAAGTGATATCACACCTTTAGGAATTGCTGGAAACTCTATGGTTTTACCAAAGAGTTTCCAGCGATTCCTAGAGAGACACAACATCACTTCCAAGTTGTCCTCGAAGTGATGTCATGCTGTCACTGACAGCTGCCCCCCATGTCTTTGCCCCCCAGTCTCCTACTGGTTGCCAGGCCAGACCTGGAAACCCTAAATAATAGCCATACAAATTGGGAGGGGGTAGGGGATACAATTTCTCTCTCTGCTTCTTCTGTCAGAACAGCTCCCTGCAGACTCCTATGCAGGTGTCTTGCAGTCTTACAGTCCTGCTGTAGGTGGGGGGACATGGGAAAGACCTGCAATCCCCATGTCTGAGTATTGCTGGATACATCCCAGTGGACTAGATCATAAGGTAATGCTTCCAAGTGCTTTCTCATGTGCACTAGCACAGCTGTGTCAGTTTAGGGGCTGTATCAGTGCTTTGTATAGTTATAGTACTTAGTATTAACACTGTTGTTTCAGTGTTGAGGATTTCATATGTATCATCACAGTAATCCACACAACACCTCTGTAAAGTTAGGCCCATCTTGCAGATGTAAGACTGAGGCAATGTCCGCAAGTCTACACTGTTAATTTTTGGAGTAGATGAGAGTTGACCACTTCACAGCTTATTCTTTCAGCCACTATGCTACACTAGCCCCAATGTTTTGTATCTTCAGCAGACCATTCCAAGTGATGGTTTTCTTCTGAATAAGTCAGTTTCTAAATAAATAATTTAACTTATTTCTGAATGTCACAAATATTTTTGAGTTTGATGACATATGTGTGTGATTTAATTATTGCCTTGTAAACATTAAGAAATAATAAGCAGTTTCTAACCTTCTGATGCCCTGGAAAGGCTCCAAGTCTTATCTCAGCTTCAACAAACCCTTCTTCATCCAATGTTACCACCTCCTCAGTGTCTCCATCCTTCCATTTTGGCGATGTGACATTGTGGACAAGTTTAATTGCTACTGACTTGTGCACAGTGTTTGTGTTTGCCCAATATATTCCAATTTGGAAAGCTTCCTAAAACAAAACAAAAATGCTCAGTAATTCCTAGTACCATTTACATGTGATATGCAGATAGGTGGAGCATACAAGTTTAAAAATGTTCACTGCTAGTCGCCATGCCCATCATGAAAGCAAGCAAGAGAACAAAGCTGCCCACAGTCAAGTAGGGGGCTCCTATACATTGGTGGTGATGGGGGGCGGAGGCTCCCCAAGCATACAGAAATATTTGAATTTGTAAATTAATTGAATGAAAAAGACCCCCTTTCCCAAATGACTTGATGAGTAGTGATTATACACCAAGGGATGAAGAATGGTAAGAACAGCTGCAGGACAGTTAAAGAAGAATGACTTAACTTGCTCACCCTCTAACAGTTTCAAGAATCTTGAAGAGGGAGATTTGGGAGGTGAGGTAGGGTCAATTTCCAAATGGCAGCTCCCCACACACCTTATAGTTTCTTACAAATGTCCAACTGCTCTAAACTGTATTTCTAGTAACTCATTTTTTGTTTAGACTGAACACCACTTTATCATAAGATTTCACAGCACTGTTTTGCTGTTAAGGCATGAACCACAGAACATTCATTCAGTCTGAGTATGGCTGTGATATAACATGGTGGAGGTGCAGTGAAAGTCCCTTCTTTCCATATGCAGATATTCTCCAGTGTGGTCCTGGCCCTCTACAGGAATACTTGATTGTGACTATTTGTTCCTGTGGGAAATTGATTTAATGAAAGAGATTTTATGCAACTTTATGTGCCTTCTATTACTGTTATGCACTTTTACTATTCTCAGGAGCTAATGTAGGACACCTGAGTGGCTAATTGACATTGACAGAGAGGTTGTGGAGAGGCATCTGGCTGCACTGGATGAATACAAATCCCCTGGGCCGGATGGGGTGCACCCAAGAGTGCTGAAAGAACTTTCTAGAGAACTTGCAGAACCCCTGTCCATCATCTTCAAGGCCTCCTGGAGGACTGGGGATGTGCCACAAGATTGGAGAAGAGCGAATGTTACCCCAACCTTTAAGAAAGGGAAGAAGGATGACCCAGGAAACTACAGGCTGGTCAGTCTGACTTCTGTTGCTGGGAAGATATTAAAACAGATTTTAAAGGGATCAATCTGTAAGCATCTGAAGGACCGCTCAGTGATCTGGGGAAGTCAGCATGGTTTTGTTCCTAACAGATCTTGCCAGACCAACCTGGTTTCCTTCTTTGATTGAGTGACCAGCTTACTGGATCGGGGGAACTTTGTTGACGTGATTTATCTGGATTTCAGTAAAGCTTTTGATAAGGTCCCCCATGACATTCTGATGGGCAAACTGGAAGACTGTGGAGTGGACTATAGGACAGTTCGGTGGATAGGGAACTGGTTAGAGGACCGCACTCAAAGAGTGGTGGTCAATGGCATTTCATCAGATTGGAGGGAGGTGTCCAGTGGGTTGCCGCAGGGCTTGGTTTTGGGCCCGGTACTTTTCAGTATTTTTATCAATTATCTGGATGAAGGAGTGGAAGGGCTGCTCATTAAATTTGCTGATGATACCAAACTGGGAGCAGTAGCAAACACCCAAGAAGATAAAATTAAAATTCAACAAGACCTGAATACTCTGGAGAAGTGGGCAGCTGTGAATAGGATGCAATTCAACAAAGACAAGTGCACAGTATTACATCTGGGCCACAAAAATGAGAAGCACAAATACTGGATGGGGGATACACTTCTGGGCATAGTATATGTGAAAGGGATCTTGGGGTAAGAGTGGACTGTAAACTGAATATGAGCAGTCAGCGTGATGCGGTGGCAAAAAAGGCTAATTAAATCCTGGGTTGTATCAAAGGGGCCATAGCGTCGAAATCGCAGGAGGTCATAGCCCCTCTCTATACTGCCTTGGTCAGGCCACACCTGGAGTATTGTGTGCAGTTCTGGAGGCCTCACTTCAAAAAGGATGTGGACAAAATCGAGAGGGTGCAGAGGAGAGCGACGAGAATGATCAGGGGTCTGGAGACTGAGCCCTATGAGGTAAGGCTGAGGGCCTTGGGAATGTTTCGTTTGGAGAAGAGGAGGTTGAGGGGGGACGTGATTGCTCTCTTTAAATATTTGAAAGGTTGTCATCTGGAGGAGGGCAAGGAGCTGTTCCAGTTGGCAGCAGAGGGTAGGACCTGAAGCAATGGGCTTAAATTACATGCACAAAGGTACTGGCTGGATATTAGGAAAAACTTTTTCACGGTCAGAGTTGTTCAAAAGTGGAATCAGCTGCCTAGGGAGGTGGTGAGCTCCCCCTCACTGGCAGTTTTCAAGAAGAGGCTGGATGAATACTTGTCAGAGATGCTTTAGGCTGATCCTGCACTGGGCAGGGGGTTGGACTAGATGGTCTGTATGGCCCCTTCCAACTCTATGATTCTATGTATTGTCGAAGGCTTTCACGGCCGGAGAACGATGGTTGTTGTGGGTTTTCCGGGCTGTATTGCCGTGGTCTTGGCATTGTAGTTCCTGACGTTTCGCCAGCAGCTGTGGCTGGCATCTTCAGAGGTGTAGCACCAAAAGACCACACTGTGACACTGAGAGATCTCTGTCTTTTGGTGCTACACCTCTGAAGATGCCAGCCACAGCTGCTGGCGAAACGTCAGGAACTACAATGCCAAGACCACGGCAATACAGCCCGGAAAACCCACAACAACCATCTATGATTCTATGAAAAGTACTGTGAAGCTTGCTACCAGGTAGACTGCGCTCAATAAGCACCTGCTTGTTTCTTGACACCTGTTCCTTGCTGTATACAGAAACCCCTTTGTGAAACTGTCCATGCAAAATGTTGCAAAGAAAGCTAGCTAGATTAGCAAACCCCCTCAAGGCTGAGAGAGGAAACCACAAAGCAAAAAAGGGGTAATGAATGTAACTTTAAGCACATTCCTAGGGAAGGGAGAGCGCTTCTCTCCCACGGAACCCAGGGAAATATTCTCCGCTTGAAGCCCACATGGTTGCCAGAAGAGACAACGGGGCACCTATACTAAATGTTACATAGTCCAAAGGAATGGGCATGAATGAAAAGCCTATGAAAGAGATGTATGAGAAAGGAAGGAAGATGTTCCTTCCAGAGATAAAACCAAGGACCGATAAGATAAAGAAATAGCAATCTGGTAATGCTGTAACTATGCTGTTGACCTAAGTTGTTTCTTCCAATAAGGATACCCTTAGACACTTGTATCATGAGAGGTGGTCACCCACTTGAGCCAATGGGGGTCACTGTATTTTCTGAGCCAATAGAATAACAAATATTATAATTAACCAAAAGGTACTAATTGCTTTGTACTGCTATTGTATCTTTGATGAGCATTGGGCACAGGGGGACCTTTTACTCTTTGTGTAACCATCGTTCCTCCATCGTTTAATAAACGGTTATAGATTGCTTCTTCCGCAGGACTCCACGTCTGTCTCTTATTATGATTGGCTAAAGGAACATTCGGTACACCAGTTGTGTCCAACAAACCCATGATTTTTCCTCCCCTCTTAAAAAAGTTGGGGGAAATTAAGAACTGGGACTGTGTGTGGCATATGTGATTCCAGGGTCTTGAGACTATAAAAAGGGAGAGACTCCCACCACTCATTTTTCACATTATTGCAATTCTGCCCAAGCTATAGATTATAAACATAAAACCTGTAAACAAACAAACCAGTAATATACTTATCTGTAGGAGTGTGCAACCCCATAAGATTTGGGTTTCCTGCTTCTGGTTTACCCAGAGCAGGAAAAAAATTCGGGTAAACCTGAAACCTGAAGTGGCAAGCCACTTTGGGTTTGGATTTTTAAGCCGATTCAGGTTTATTAGGGAAGATTCGGTCATTGTTTCCAATGGCAAACACTGCTCCCGGCTATTCGGAGGCCTGGGGGGGGGTCATTTTCTCCCCAAATATCACCAAATTTGCAGGGGACCTTCTACCAACCCTCCTCTCACAGCCACCCAAGTTTCAGGAAGATTGGATTTCAGGGGGCCATGTTATGCCCCCCGCAAAAGGTCCCCTCAGCCACCGCCTATCTCCATTGTTTCCTATGGGAAAAATCAAGCAGAAGGTTCCCAGGAGGCTGGGGGTGGCAGTTTGCAAGCAAAATGCACCAAACCTGCAGGGGACCCTCTCCCTACACTCTTCCCACGACCACCCAAGTTTCAGGGAGATTGGCTTCTGGGGGGGCATGTTATGGCGCCCCAAAGAAGGTCCCCTCAGCTGCATTATTCCCTATGAGGACTATCTTCACTCCAGAGAATCACAATAAGAAAAAAATTGATTAAAATGCACAAAGCTGTATGAAGCAAGTGAGTGAGCAACTAGAAGTGAACTGATGATCAGCCTCCCTCAATACAGCCAAAACTGAGTGATCAACTTCACCCCAGAGAGGTGAAGTTATCCCACCTTCAAACAAAATATAACATCACACCAGAGAATCTCACACACACAATTTGGGGGGGGGATTTCAGTTTTTGGATTTCTGGGAACAGTATTAATAGCACATTCAAATCAGAACATACAATCCCACCTTGAAACAAAATATAACATCACACCAGAGAATCACCCCCCCCCCCCAAATTTCAGTTTTTGGATTTCTGGGAATGGCATTAATAACAGCGATTGGCTCTTTGTCTCAGCCAATCACACTCCCTTCCCTGATACTCCCCTCTCCATCTCCCTCTCCCCCTCCCTCTCCTGACAATAGGGAGGGAAGAGAAATGGAAGAGCTCTTTGAAGCCTTGCCGCAGCAAGGGAAAAACGCTTCACAAAGCAACCCGAATCGCTTCGGGTTGCTCTACTTTGGGGTTCCTGAATCGGTTCCAGCACTGCTGGGGCCGATTCGGGAAGCACAGATCAACCCGAATCGGGGCTGATCCGTGTTTGCTTCGGGTTAAAGAAACCCGAAGCGCACATCCCTACTTCTGTACTCCAATACCTGGCTAAATTAATTGCTGTGTACTTATAGACAGAGCAATTGTATCAAGGATTTTTGTACAGCATATTCAAATGCTTCTTATCATGTGATAAACATGTTCTGTTCTGTCTAAGACTATCTTAAAATTCTTCAGAGATTAGAAAATGATGGGTGCTCACATATCAGTGGTGAATACTGCCATCACATCATAGCCAACTTAAGACTATGGAGTTTAGCTGCTTTTGAATAACGACTTGCAGTTCCCTTCTACTTGGAGGATGGTCTACACACAGAAATAACAATTCATGTATTGAGGACTGTACCAGTTGGACTATTTGTGTTTGATAATTACTGTCTGGAATTTGTATGGTCCAATGATAGCAACCGACGTATCTGTATGATGTATTTATGATTGTCGTATTTATGATTGTAGCCATGCACTTTGCACCTTAAATTAATAACAATATAGATGAATTTGTTTGTTATTGAATAGTGCAATATTTATTTGTGCTATTTTCCCTTTTGGTTGTTGCTGCTCTTTGAGTGGGAGGAGACGCCCCTGGCTTAGTAGGTATGGAGTTTTCAAGGCAAGAGACTAACAGAGTTGGTTTGCCATTGCCTGCCTCTGCATAGCAACCCGTTTTCCTTGGGGGTCTCCCATCCAATTGTTAACCAAGACCAACCCTGCTTAGCTTCCAAGATCTGGTGAGATCTGGCTTGCCTGGGCTAGATCACATATTACAGAGTGCAAAAAAAAAGTTTTGACTGTACTTCTAAAAGGAATTTAGAAGATAACATTTATATTCTCCTTTCAACCCTGTAACCAGCTTTTTGGAAGAGAGTGGGTGGGAAGAAGCGTGACTCTGTGTGTTTGTGTACACACACATTTGTTTGTGACTACCAACAAAGAAAAGACATGAAGCACCCATTCATCCATTGTGCCCTTTGATTTAGCCCCTTGACCACATGCCCATATCTACATATGGACTACATGAATGAAAATGTAATATATAAAAGAAAACAACACTTGTTGATCTGAATAATACACTTACCTGAAAGTTTGGAGGTATCATCGTTTTCCCAGCAGGTATCTGCAGAACAATCTTCTCTCCTTCAAAGAGCCAAAGATCCCATTTGGAATGATTGATCAGCAGAGCCCATGGCAGGAGTTCTATCAGCAGAGTTTTCACACATGGCTTCCACATAGACAGTTTCACCCGCATGGGGCTATCCCACTGAGTGAGCTGTTCGCTGCTGTTCCAAGTAACGTATCAAAGGAAAGATAAAAGAAAATTGTTAATTCATTGTTCAGATTTGCAGTTTATCATCCTGGTCATTCATAAGGCTTTTGTTACACTGCAGTGCCTCCTGATAACAGACACAATTCTTAAATACAAAGAGATTCTGTCATGGCCAATCTGTCCATGATTTAGATTGGTTTTCTTCTTTTATCAAAATAGACTTACTAAAGGATCAAAAAGCCAGTCACTTTTTTAAATAATTGAAATGAAAGTACACCACCTGGAAGGAGAATCATTGCCAGTTTCACGTCCCAGCAAATTTAATAACGTACTCCTATTTTTTAAAAAAAACACTTCTCATTTTGCCACATTTTTAAAAAATCACAATTTGAATTGGAATTAATGTAAGTTATAAAAGAAAGACAAGGTTCTTTTGTCCAGGAGGCAGCATGGATCTGAACTACCCAGGTAAGCTCTTCAGTAAACACTGAAAAGCATCAGGGCACATCTAAATTTTAGTGACAAGAACAATTTCACAACTGGGGGAGTTTAGAAAGCCTTCCATTACAAGTTGGGCTACTGTTTTGAATGAGACTGTGCTTCCTACCATCAGTGGTGTGCAGCTTTTGCTGAAAGACTAAGTAGTCATGTCGGATCCTGACCTCCTGTTGGAGAAACTGGTATCCGTGAAAGAGAAAAATGATCCCCACCCCCCACCCCCCAGCTACATCTGATTAGGAAGCCGGCTCCCTGTTTGCAGCTGCCTAAAAGTGGCATTTCAGAAGCCACAGGAAGGTCCTCCTGAGCGAAAGGGAAACCGTTGAAAAATTGCTTCTTTGAATCTGCTACAGGGATGTGACTATGGGTCAAATCCATTATTTCAGGATCATAAATCATTTGCAAACATAATTCCTTTATTGCAGTTGAATAAGGCACAGTACCTGACACAATCCTTTTTTGAATAAGGCCACACCGACTGAGGAGGACTGCCACATCCATAGAACTCAGAAAGTATTTCATTTGCAGTGCCTCCAGTATTTGATTTGGTGGCTATTTGCTTAATAAGTGCTGTTGAGATGGGGACAGCACATTCGGATGGATCATCTTCTTCCCTGCCATAAGAAATCAACATTAACCAGATATGACACCCAGTGCATGCATTTTGGAACATGCTAAGTGCATATGCTCTACAGAATGGCATTTCAGTTAACCATTTGACACAGAGATGACTCAATCACACTGTACTCCAACATACATAGGATTATTTAAATGAAGGGGAACCAGTTATACCTAGCTTGGAAGGTCAGGTGATGGGTTAGATCAGGTTCTATGTTTTGCAGTGATTTCTCTTGCCCTTTTCCTGGAATTATTTGTATTTCATTCAATCCCAGACTCCTTTTCTCTAAATGAATGATGATGGGATCTGGAAGATGGCTTCTCATGATAAAAAGAGGACTGAAAACAATCTATAAAATCAAAAGAACAGAGCAACTTCAGTTTTAACTTTGGATACAGCATTCCAGCTGCAGTAACAAACTGTCAATAAATCTCCTACTCAGGGTCAATCTGACCTTAATTTATTTTATAAACATGAGAGGTCAGATCCATTAATAACTTGGATAATGGAGAATACACTCACAATTCGTTGCTGTACTTGCGAATTGGGCTCCAGCGTCAAAACCATGCACCATACATAAATAATAGAACTGTTTGAAGATGGCACCTGCAGAAGAGAAGACAGATAGATATTACTTAGATTACTGTACTCTTATAAAGCTAAATGTTTTTAGGTCAACAAGTGTACCAAGACACTGCAAATCAGAAAGAAAATCAACTTTCAGGAAAACACAGTATTTCTTTTTTTGCTTAGAATTTGAAGTAGGGTTGCCAGCCAGAACTACACCTGATCTCCAAGCCACAGAGATCAGTTCCCCTGGAGAAAATGATTCTTTTGGAGGGTGAACTATGCTATTATACTCTACTGAGGTCCATCCACTCACCAAATCCTGCCCTCTTCAGGATCATCCCCAATATTTCCAGGAATTTCCCATCTTGGAGTTGGCAACCCAAAGTAATGCACAGTTAGCGCACTAGATTTAGAGGCTTGCAGTTTACTGTATGCAGAGCTTCTTTTGCACACTCTTCAGAAACTTCCACTGGTTCCACAGTGACAGGTGTTTAGCTAACTAGAATAAGATGAACCAATCATATTTCTCTGAACATAAATTATGTGCAAGGCCTTCCAGTATGTTTCTGGGCCAAATTTAAAGGACTTATTATTAAAGTCCTAAACAGCTAGGAATATGGTTACCCGAAGGACTGTCTGCCTCTTTCCACATCAGTTTGCTTGGGTCACTGAGATCTATGTCAGAGCTCATACCCTGAGACATTAGATGAGCTGGTGGCAGCACTTTGTCTATGGAATACCCTTCCTGAATAGATCCATTAGCCTCCTAATTTTCCTCTTTGGGTGCCTTATTAAGACATTTTCGTTCTACAAGATTTTTGGAGGTGTGTATCTATGGTTTTTTTTAGACCCTCTTTTGATTGTATAATTAATGTACTGGCTTTCTTTCCAACTTTTAATTTTTAAAAATATTTTTTTAATTTGGCTTCATCATACACTTCTTTGGAGAATCAAAGTACAAAATGGCCCATAAGTGCTTTTAATAAATATACTGTAAACCAGCTAATAGGATAAACATAACAGGGTATTTCCAAGCGATTGGTTTTAAGAGTGTTTAGTGTCACAGCACTTGCCACCTTAATATACACATTCAGAAAGCCTCTGGACTTGGCAATATTTTCTTATTTAAATATTTATACACATTTGATTTTTTTTTACTTACATACCTGAACGACTATGCTGTATTCAGTGTGCTTGGGCTCAAGGGTGACATCTCTTGACCAGTCTTCATCTCCTTGAGCTTTCACACTCAATTCTGTTAGCTCATTGTTTTCTAGGACATATGAAGGTAGCTTCTGGTTTGGAGCAAGGCAATCAAAATGTTCCTTCACAACTGCCTGGCCATCCTGCCCTATGTAATGCTGAATGACTTTCAGTTCAATGCTTTCAGAGAGATAACTGCACACAATCTGTCTCCCACAAATAATGATCTAAATTAAAACACACACACAGACATACACAAATATAGAGGAGTATTCCATATAAGTCAATTCCTATAATAAGCATATTTTGTCCATGCAGAGACAGGGAAACACTCAGGAAATGCTCTTGAACTGCATAAATCCACAGCAGTAAATTAGTCAGAATTCAGAAGTCAAATCTTGTATAACATTAAGAGTCCTGAGTAGAGATGGGCACAAGCCGCATTACGAATGTCAAAAACCCACGAAAATGGCGATCGCGACCCGGCGGATCGTGATCGTCCACGGCCAATGATCCAGCGGTTGGGAGAGGCCTGGATTGTGATCGTCCATGGCCAACGATACAGCGGTTGGGAGAGGCCTGGAGCGTGGTGTTCGGGCTCGATTCGGGAATCCAGACACTCAGGCGCCAGCAATCTATTCCCCTGGCAATGGAGCCAGGGGAATGCCTGAGCTCTGTTTGCCCTCCTTCTGTTGCCCTGGAAACCCGAATGGAAGCCCAGCTTTCCTTGATCAGCAGGGCTTCCTTCCAACCACGGAGCAGCAAAGCAGTCACAAGTTGGGAGAAGACACCCAGGGGAGGGAGGGGGCACTCCAATCTCATCCCTGCAAACCCTGATAGGCAGCTCTGACGGCCAAACACAGATGGCCAAACACAAACACAGATGTCGCCGGCATCACCCACCGTTCCTGTATCGTGGGAACAGCGGGGCGCCCCTCCGTTTTTGCCTCCACGATCCACAATCCACGATCCGGGTTCAGGAACGTGAGATGGTCGTTGCTGTTCGGGGATTCGGGATCGTGGTCTGCACTGAACCACGATCCTCTGGTTCTGTAATTTTTTTGGGTTCGTGCCCATGTCTAGTCCTGAGAACCACAACACAACTTTGAAGGATGTGTTTTTCAGCTCTAGTACACCGGCAGTCCCCAGTTCTGTGTCTCTGTTTATCAACCTAGATTAATGGTGTCATCACCACAGATTGTTTGTTGCAGTGGCAGATCTCCACTAATAGAACTGGGGTGGTGGTCACTGATACATCTTTTCCACTACAAATACTTCTCCTCATGTTGTTCTATTATGTCCCCTGTCCCCCAGGGAAAATTTTTGGTTGCAGCAAATTGGGGGAGGTAAGAAAGTCTCATTCCACTGACAGAAATCCCCTCAGTCCGTGGAAATTTATGGTGGATTCAACCCAAAGAATTTTTAAACTTCTAGAAGTTTCTTTATCTGCACATGATTGCCAATATAATGGAAAAATGTCAAAGTGTAACCTTGGTTTGTACAGTTTGACTTCTTAAACATCAGTACAAAAAAGCCAAGGTTATGGTTGAAGTGCACATGATGATATAGCAACCCTACATCAGGCAGAGTGTCTGGATGCAAACGCTCTTGGGACTCCTATGTAATTTGAGTTCTTCGCTTGAGATAAGCAAAGTGGGGTTATAAATGTAAATCATAAAAATGAAGAAAAAGAATTTTATAATTAAAATTCTGAATCGGTTTCTACATGGTCAGGTTCAAATGGAACTCTGGCTTCTAAAATATCAGGATTTTCAAATCTGAGTCCAGACTTGTGAGAGCTTATTTCATTTCTTCTCCACTCTCTGGACCAATGTCTCTTATACTTTCCATCAGAGTTAACCTTGGTTCCATGTTACTTTTGCAACAATGGTGACAACACAACCTATTGTTCCTTCATACAGTGAGCTTGAAGTGAGCTTGCAAAATATGAATATAGGAGACTGGGGTTTGCTTTAATTATAGTTTACTATGCTAAACCATAGTAAACAGTGGGATAGGAAAGGAGAGGAGGTGTAACTCTGGAAATAGGAGTTGGAAGCATGCATTCAAAAGCTGACTTGACTACACTGGGACAAAATGTGTTAAAAGATGCTAAAATATGCTAAATGAACCAGAATTCCTGCAGTCAATCTATAGGTTTTACTTTCAGAATAATTTTTTTAGCTTCTTTGTGTGTATATAAGAGACAAAAAATTGTTCATGTCCCAACCTGATCCTAAGGTATCAATATGTTTTAGGGATGATGTTAATGGTGCCCTAGTCAACTTTATGTTTGTCAGAGAATCAATCCCTATAGAAAAAATCCCCGTGTACTTCCCATGTAAGGACACTTACTTGTTTTTGCACTCCATTCAGCTGCTGGACCTTGATGATAAGGGATGCTGTCCTTCCCTTGTACTGAATGGTTCTGATAAATGTTCCCGTGTTATCTACATTAAATGGCTCAGACCACCGCCAGTTTCCCCAACCTTCAATACAGATATGGAGCAGCTGGAAAGGATAACAAAAACCCCATTCAAACCAATAAGCAAACTAGTGATGACCTGTAAGAATAACAAAATCCAGGTTCTATAATTGGAAAAGTTCTCATTAAAAAAACATGCTGCACGATCCAGTGTACTAATTTACTGCAGAACTTGATAACCAAATGTACTGTACTTAATAAAGCAAATAAAGGCATGCACTGTATTTAATAAAGTAAATAAAGGCTTGAAAGACAAATTTCTAAGTGTACTTCTCTGTTTTAATATAGGCCAACATGCATGAAGCAGATCTACCATATTTGTGAATCAAAACAAAAACGTATAAATATTATGCCCTTTGAATAGTGGAAAAATACATCAAGGTCTATAGAAATGAGATAAAGCAGCCTCAACACATGAAGGACAAGGAATCAAGGCTAATGGACTGAATACCCTGAAATTATGCTTTTCCCAGTGAAATCTGACTTTGACCTAAGAAGAAACCATGATAATAAACTGCTAGGATGTTACAATTTAGTAGCCTGCTGGCAATTATTCGTCCTTTTAGCATATGTAAAACAAACATGTTCTGTACAGTGGGTGGCTTTGGAGTTACTAGAGTTAGACCTTGACTACTAACACAAATATACAGGGTGATAAGTGCACCTTAAGGGAAAATGTAGTCAGTGACATAAAAGCTTCTAATGGCTTTGATATTTAAATCTAAGTTACAGAACAAAGAAAAACAATGGCAGTGGCAGAAACCATGTTGTCAAAGCTGCAGGAGGGTGGGGGAAATGCCACACACCCAAAAAGAAAAGTAAATGACAAAACTGCCCATCTGCAGAAAGACATATAGCTCAAAACACAAACAAATCCAAATAAGTGATGGTATGCCAAATAAGTGATGGTATGCCAAAGTTGATTCCAGTTAACAATTTACTGAAAAACTGCCCTCTGGCACAAAAGGCTCTGTACCGACATGGAAGTGAAGGTAATGAGTCTGAGAACAGAAACTCTGCCCTGTTAACCCCTCCCACCTTGTACAGCTCATTAGATTACTATCCAAAAAGCACTAAGGAATATATTGCCAGTTTCCCCCCAGCAGTCATTAAATTTACAAAATGTTGACTTAATGATTTTATAACTTTGCACTACAAAGACTTAGCGTACATCAACAAAGATCATGAAAGGGTCAGGAAAAGAATCATGTTGGGGTAATTCTCCCTCCACCAGTTGTATGAAATTACCTTCAAAAACTTTTACAACTTAGACAGAGATGATAATAAGTGAAAGTAGTTGAGTTGCTACCAGGTAGGGGGGCTCTGCATTGGGGGGAGATTCATATTTGCCTTGGGTTTAAGAGTGACTCACTACCCACATTCTCTTACTGCTACCTCATGCCCCATCTGCTGTTCAGTGGTGCTTGCTGCTGCTCCACTTGAATCCCTGGCCTGCAGCCACTTACTTTAGCACGGCACCTATCTACTATCTCCATCCAATTAGCATTTTAGACATATGAACATCCATTCATTAAAATGCCCTCCGTATGGAATCAAACTTGGTAATAAATACCCTTTAACACCAGAATCAGGAATTTTAACAAGCACAACTACTTTGCATTCTCAGTCAATAAAATCAAACCATTCCTTTAAGGGATTCCACCTCTACCCTCCACCCCCTGGTTTTGAAGTTTTCTTTCCATTTAATATTGAAAGTGACCAAAGTTAAAGAAAACACCCGCCCCCACAATGCATTCCATCAGTTAGATCTAGACTTAGTTATTTTCTGGCTATGTATCTTTACTCATTCTACCAGATCTCTGCAGTATTCTATTCTTTCCTCTATTAATACTGATATTTATTGATATTTATGGACTACGTTAGTAGTAACACATTCCTGGCCAGAGGACAGAATAGTTTACTAACAAAACAGGAAGGGATAATGCCATTTATAGAGGAGCTATAGGAACTGTCAAATCATAGTGAAGAAATGGGAAGAGTGAGGCTAGGTTGATTCAGCAAAAGCTTTGTTAATAGGAATTGACTTGGAAATGGATTCTCCAGTGGAGTGGACAGAGGAGGTAAGGTAACCTGTCATAAAAACACAAACACAGGAATGAGAGGAAGGAATGGAAGGGCTAACAGAAGATGAGCTTGTGAATCAACAAGTTTTGTACCAAGGGGGAGATAGACAGCTAATGGCATGGAAAGGAAGAGTGGCTTCATACGTTACAGAGAAATGGGGTGGGGGAGAAAATGTGAACGCTCTCCTATGCCTCCAAAATAATATCTGGAGGGGAAAATGAACACCAGAAGCTGGTGTGATGCAAGCATCTCTCTGTGGGAAAGATTTGCAAGATTCCCTTTGGTGTATAACATCAGTAATATGCAAAGCAGATGTATATGTCATGCCTCTAACATCTGAAATTGTCCTTAGGCAGACATTCATCCTAACTGGAAATAAATGAGAGAGGGTTACGAAGTATTGCACTGGTGCACCATCAATAATATGGTATTACCCTGGCTCTGCTGGAAAATAGCCTGGTACAAATGTTTAACAGCAGTCAGAATGGTAAACAAGATAGACAACAGAGATCTTAGACTTAAACAATTCTTTTGGCCTTAGTTGCAAGGTCCATGGGGTCTATTACAGATTGTTCTAGCAGTTCCTATTTAATTTGAATATACATTTTCTATTTTAAACTACTAAATGTAGGTGTAAACCAGAGGGATTCCTCATGATCAAGTTTGTATGGACTTTCTGAGCAGTCGTGCAGCAGTGGAGTCTTACGAATCCACTGCTCTCCGATTCCACATTAATGCTGTTGCTTCGCATTGACATTCCATTTCCCCTTGCTCCAAGTCCATCATGCAGAATTTGCTCACATAAAAATCGATTTCTAACCATTTTTTGTGGGGGATGTTGACAGACGTGTCTTCTCCATTTTTTAATTTTTTTAAAAAATGTTGCAACATATAAACTTTGGTTGTTGGGGGTTTTCCGGGCTGTCTTGCCGTGGTCTTGGCATTGTAGTTCCTGACGTTTCGCCAGCAGCTTTTAAAAAAAAATTTAAGGAGGGAAACAAGAGAGGAAGGGAAAGGTGGGGTGTGGCTTAGAAAATGTGATTGACCAATCAAATTAAGTTTATTTGACGGGTGGGAGAGAAGGGCAAGGGTGGGGAGAACGTCAGCTAAAGAATTTCATATGATTAAAAACCCTAATCTGCAGCAAATGGACATATAAATCGGGGTAAACCAGGATGGGGGGGAAACGGACAAAACCTGCAGTGACTTCGAGGCTGCTGCTTGTATCACTGTCTCACATGTAGAAACACAAATTAAAATCGAGGTCATTTGGAAGCTGAACCACAGAAAACAACTAGTGCGGAATCACCCCCAAATTTGGTTTATTGATTGCTGTTGTGAATCCTGTGACCTTGAGAAGTGTTAAAGTTTATGAATCCCAGCAAGACATAGGCAGCAAAGTCCATGATGCTCTAGCATCAAAACCGAACTTCTGTCTAGAGTCTAGACTGTTGGAGGAAGAGAAAATTGACCTGGCTCGTGTTAACTGAAACCTGGTTGAAAGAAAATGATGTAGTGTGTCTGTCCCAAATAACGTCACTGGGTTATGCAGTTCTTCATCAGCCTTGTGCTGGAGGGTGGAGAGGAAGGATGTCCATCATCCTCCATGCAGATTCCCAGTGGAAAATATCACCAGCATTGATTATATGTTCATTACATTACAGTCTAAGGATTAGGCATTCTACTTGTTTACTGGCTACCTAGTTCCCCAGCAGGAACCCTGTTGGAGTTGGCAGTTCTTGGGGGTGGTACTGGAGACACGTAGACTGATTGTTCTGGGGGACTTCAACATTCATGCTGAGGGTTCCTCACCAGGCCACCCCAGGATTTTATAGCTTTTTCAGCTGCCCTATGATTCCCTCAAATCATGAGAGGCCTAACACAGGACAGAAGTTACTCCTTGGACTTAATCTTCTGCACTGAGCCTTTGAGGGAAGGTCTGGGTTTGGGATTGGACCATGGTCTGACCACTATATACTCAAAGCAAGGGTGAATGTAGCTCTGACACCCAGTAGGAGAGGAGGATAAGTTAAAATGGTCCACCGTTGGAGGTTCATAGATCCTCCTGGATTCCATAATGCTCTGGGGGATTTTAGAATTCCAAACACATGCTCTGTTGAGACTGCAATGCGAGCTTGGAATAGGAAGCTCCTAAAAGCTATTGACAAGGCTACCCCTTGTGAAACTGTCCAATCTTTGAAGCAGAACCTGGCCCCATGGCTTACCATGGAGCTTGGTGACCTAAAGAAGGCAAAGAGACATCTAGAATGACTCTAGCAGAAAAATTCATACTGAATCTGATGCAGCATGTTATAGAGCTCACTGAAAGACCTATGAAGCAATGGTGACAACAGCAAAGTGTTATTTCTCTGCTATCGCTGCAACAGCCAGTTCATGGCCATCCCAATTGTTTAAGGTATCAGCACCTACTGACTCCAAATATGAGCCTTTTTTGTCTCAGGCAAAGGAAATTAGTTGTGATACCTTTGCAAAGTTTTCTGCTGACACAATCTCTGGAAATGCTCTGACTTGGATGTTGGTTGTAATATGAATCAGACAGAAGTAATATCTAACACATAATCTGGTCTAATGAAAAGTACTATCTGGGATCAGTGGAGTGGAGATAGTGGAGAGGGGAGGTTTAAAGCTACAATTATTTGACTGCCACAGCATTTAAAAAGTCCTCAATCATATCACAGATAGCATTAACTGGTCCAAAAAAGGGTATAGAGGAAGAAAAGTTCATAAGATTCATTAACAGTTCCCTTTAAACTAGTATTATATGGTTCTTTTGCAGAGATTACAGAAATTACTGGATCTAACAAGAACACAGTCAGCAGACTGCATCTGCCTCTTCCTGATAATGGGCAGTGAGAAGACATGGTTGCAGTTCTCTGCCATGTTCTTCGACTGGCCATCAGGTCAGAGCATAAAACCTTGCAGTGATGCTCCTGCCCCTCTCCTCGTATGAGAAACTTGCTGTGCTGGCATCAAGTGAAATGTCTGTCTCTGCACTGACACCATGTGACGGAAGTGCCTTCCCTCTCAAATATTTATCACCAAGATGAAATGCAGCAGCAAGGGAAACACAGGCTTCTCTACTTTTTTGTTCCTTGGTTGTCTTCAGGCTTCAGGATATCATTATATACACTACCCTCCTCCCGCTGCATTTATGAATGCAGGGTGCAGACTGACAGTCACTTTAGGAACAACTTGTCTCATAGGAGTAATTCTAACATACTGACTGATGCTTACATGATGACTTTGAACATCCATGAGAAGAATCATTACAAGAAACAGACACTAACGATGTTGTCATAATGGAATTAGTTTTTCTCCAGTACTTCAAAAAGAAGCAGAAATGATACCTTAGCATTCAATCTGAACAACAACTATCTACCTTGCTGTCTCATGAACTTTAAGCAACCAGAGCAGGGTATAAAATGTTTTAAATACCTAAACAAAAGTAAATAAACATTTTCTATGTGCATGTACTCACAATAAAACAACATGGCTGTGTTCTTACTGATACTATAAACAAAAATCCATATATTTCTGAAAGCATATGCCATGTGCAACCAATGGACTATTAATACTTAAATTTTAAAAATGTAAGCCAGGAAATATAATCTTTATTGACTACAGTCTTCACGAATTAAATAATGTTTGTTCCCCTGACAATGGAATCCTTCTTGAGTGACAAAGATCTATATAATAGCTTCTTTGCACAATCAACAATGTTTACACAAATACAGTTGCAGAGATGGTTGAATTAGGGTTATTATTCTGACTCAACAAAACTTATTAGGTAGAGCTGCCAACTCCAGGGTTAGTAATTCATGAAGATTTGGGGGTGGGACCTAGGGAGGGAAGGGATCTCAGCAATGTATAATGCTATAAAGCCCACCCACCACAGCAGCCATTTTATCCAAGGGAAATTATCTCTGTAATCTGGAGATGCTGAAATTCCGGGAGCTGGAAGCCAGCAACCCTACATTTAGGAAAGGAGTTAATCCCAAAACATGACAACTTGATTCCTTACCTGCTACCCCAAGTCACAATGTGATAGCATTGGGCTCTTTCGCGCCCAAAAACTTTAACAGCCCTTATCATGATGGCAGGAACATTTCCTATAACTAATATCACCAACCCCAGTTATGCCACTTCTGCCAATGCACTTGTCTGAGCACCTTGAACTTGCTGGATCTCTAATAAAGTTACTTCAACCAATACACCTGTGTGTTTGCTGAGGAGAACTTGGGGATTCTACTTGCCAAGGACTGACAATAAGACTGTACAAGTTTCAATTTTAATGTCTAATCTATGATCTGTATAATCTTTTTGCTATGCACTTACTTTACTATAATTTTTCTTTTAAATAAAATTCTATAAAAAGATAATTTTTATGATTACTCTACTAAATTACTGCCTTTGTTTTCCTCCCATACCTGCCTCAGAGCATCGTCTCTTTGTTTTAAAGAGGTGTGTGTTTGTGTTATCCCCTAGACTGGATGTTAGAATCGAAACTTGCAGGTTCATTAGAACAGAAGTACCAGACAGTGACAGAAAGATTTCTCTTTTACACCTCGATTCCATAAACTCATTTTGGACCCAAGTAGGATGTGGCCCATATTAGCGTATGTCTGGTGTATGTGTGTCTTCCAGAGCCCATAAAAAGATATCGTTGGCTGTGAGGCAGCTTCTAAAAAGACTTGGTTTGCATAAAGGTGAAATTTCCTCAGGTTCCATGTGCTCCAAACTCTTGAAATACACAACCATTTGGGTTTCTGCTATAGTTTGAATGGATACAGGAATGGACTATAGCTTGGGTGACAGGCGAAATACAGTGGACATTGCCTCTTATCTTTTCAAAGCCGACCACCTTCAAAAGACTGCATACTTTCCTGAATGTTCAATGTCAGGCTCTCACAAGACTAGCAAGTCTTTGTTGTAATTTGAAGATAATCAAACATTTCAACCATTTTGGATTCTCCCAGAGGCAAAGCTGGGCAGAACCATATACTCTGAAATACTATGAACTCCAATCAGGTGAAAAAAAACCTCATGAGACAGTCAGTTAAATACAGCAAAAGTGTCAAGATATATAATGTACTTACTAATAATGTTAAATCTTAACTAAAGGTAATAAGGAGTCTGTGAATCAGTCTTTTAGGGAATAGAGAGTAAAGTAGGGAAATAATAATTTTTGAGAAATTCTATGTAAAAAACTAAATTCCTCCACGTGATGGTGGTAGAGAGTACCTTCAAGCCACTGCTGGCTTAGGATGACCCCTGGTGAGCTTTTCATGGCTAACAGAGGTGGTTTGCCATTGCCTGCCCCTGCAACCCTGGCCTTTGTTGGAGGTTTCCCATCCAATTACTAACCAAAGTTAACCCTGAGTACCTTCTGAGATATGATGAGATCAGGCTCACCTGGGCTATCCAGGTCAGGGCAAATTCCTCCACACTCAGTGAGATTTCACTAAGGTAATACAAAGTTTTTAAAATAAGTAATAAATAAAAAAGTTTTATTTTAATCCAATTATTCAATTTTTATGCAGTAACATCTGAAACAAATGTGTTTTGAGGTCTTAGCTTCATCCCACTACAGCAAAACCAAAGGAATTTAAGACTGCTTTCATTTATTTTTATTATGTATTTTTAAATGGGCAATTACAACACCTCTCCCTAAACTTTAATCAGTGAAAGAAAAATTAAGACTTTAGCTGATAGGAAAAGGAAACCCAATCTTTTGAAAACTATTTATTTTCATTTAACTGAGCTGCCTTACCAGAGTTTTTTAAAAAAACATTTTTGCAAAGGTTAAATAAAGTATTTTATGGCAACCGCTGCTGCTTAGTGCCTGTGTAACAAGAAACATGAGCTGACCTAAGTTGTGCAAGTTGGTTTTCTTTCCCAGTAAGAGAATGTGGTATCTGAGACCCTGTCCTAACTCATTCTATCCCCAAGTGTGAGTCAAGTATGAACTAATGCCTAGAGGAAAGTTCCTGACTCCAAAAGTATGGATTATTTCATATTTCACATTTATCTTACAATCTGCTCTCATAGTTCTTAAAATTCACTAACTTGGCAAGATGAGAATTATCATGAGGAATGAAATAACTTCAAAACTATGAAGTCATCTAGCATTCCATTAATCTGACACTTGCATGGCCTGTCCATGCTTGGGCACCATTCTGACCTTGGGATAACGAGTTCCTCGAGAACCACTCCAGCTCTGAAACAATTTGGAACCTGCCACACCATAACACACACAATAACCCAAAGTTCAAATTAAATTGCATTAATACCTTGGAACGTTAGGATATGTGTTAAAAACATAACTTTGCTAAACTAAGAAAATCACGTTTTTCACAGCTCTTTTCAAACACATCTATAATGACTTTTTGTTTACAATGACAGCTACCACTTGGATGTAGGTTCCTCCCCCCCTCCCCCCCTAAAGCAACAGTGCTCATGCGTAGAAAGCATTCTAAATTTCTGGTATGTAAAACTACTCAGATGTTTCATTTCCATTGCTAAACTCTAGTGTCATGGGAGAGGCAATAAAATGTCAGTAGAAAAATAATCATCCAGAGACTATTACAAGACTTGGGCATTCAAGAGTGTTACTCATTTAGCACAGTTCTTGCCAGAAAGCATTCATGGAATCTGTTGTTTCAGAAAGCCAAGCACTGCTGCCCTGCCAGTGATAAAAACTGCGCCATCGCCAGCCTGTTTCTCCTAGGCTCGCTCTTTCTCTTCTTAATACTTTATGTGCCTTCTGCCTGTTTTCTGGCACAACAGATATTCTTTAAACATCACTGCCAAGTATATTCAACTAACTGAACAAATCCCAAAGGCCCAAGAACAACACAGCAAATTTCAAATCTCACATGCCTGGTAACTAACAATAAAGAAAATTCACCTAAATCGTAAGTAGCCACCCTGTATACACTTTGAAGTACCTTGTGGTCTTTACTGAGTTTTATGTCAAAACAACCATGTGAGGAAGGCCAGTTACTCTCATTTATCAACTGAAAATGGAGGGTCAAAGTAATTTCCTAAGGGAACAAAACTGAATCTAGAGCAGCAGTGGGATTTGAACTCAGGTTTCCCATATCCTAGCCTAGAGTTCTTTATCCACTGGATCATTCTGGCTCCCAACCAGATTCTGCAACTGTACTTCACAAGTAAGAAACTGAGCAGTTTTAAACTCAACAGGACAATAAACCCAACAGGATGAGCACCATATGCTCGCAAGCGGAAATCACATGTGAAGTTCTTGCCAATATGTTCATATAGCTTAAGAACCAAAAGGTGCATCTAATCCAGGATCCTGTTTTCTACAGTGACTCTGAAAACCCCACAAATAAGGCATGAAGGCAACTGGCATTCCCAGGCACACTGCCTCCGACCCTGGAACTTCCATGTGGCCATTCTGGCTAACAGACCTTCATAGACCTCTGTTGGCCATCATCACATCTTGCAGCAGCACATTCCAGAAGTTAATTGTGCACTTCTTTCTTTCTATCTCCTAAGAAAGTCTGGAAGAAATTCTGGCCCTGACTAAGATTTTTTTTAAAATATGAAGCACCTGCTTTCCATGGATATTAACGAGTGCTGATCTTAGCAGCTCGCAGTATTATGTGCCTCTGTGAATGTGATGAAAGCACATACGGAAGACACTTCTGTGCAGCAAACAAAAGATAGCCTGTGAGCAGACTGTGCTGTTTGACAATCACACACACACACCTGTTGTATTGCAGATATATGTGCTTATTTATACTTGATATCAGGTGTGTACAGTACGGTGAATGGAAACATAATGCAATACACATGTGTGTAATAATCAGACACCAACTATCTACATGCAGGTTACCTACTGGAAATACATTCTGTGGTCTATGCATTTCATTATGGCTGAGGCCACCTATGTGGTAGAAGAAGATCCCTGCTTGCAACTACTTGACATCTCTTTTTAAAACAAGTTTTGGTAGGTGGACAATTGCAAGTGAGGCTGATTTGTAGATCATTTCTCTCACAGAAGCTGAAAAGAGAAACACACGCCAGCAAAAGCACCCTTTCAACTATCAAGAATAGGATTAGTCGCTTCCTAGAAAGGATTTCAAATTCAATCTGATTCTGATATTTCTTCAAGGGAAAAGACATGAATACACCTTTACAATGCTTTTCATGTACCTACTCTCATTACTATTTCTTGTGCAAATTCTCATTACTATTTTTCTCAGTTATAGAAAAATATCATGTTGGAATTGACCCTATGAAGGAACTAATATTAAATCCACCAATAAATTTTAAGGTGCAATAATACCACACAAAGCTTTTTTAGTGCATGTACACACTTCTCTGTGAAGCCTGACACAGATGCAACTGCAGTGTAAATCACCTGTAGATACTTTATACTAATACATGGGGCATTCATGGGAATTAAGTAGGATTTTTGAAATGGTTTAATCAAGAGACACTGCCAATGTTTGCAAATATGGAAGGAGTAGGTCATCCAAACAATACTGAAGACCTCTATTTGGTGGTTCCTCCTCCCAGTTTAACATTGCCACTTCCTATCAATGTATGGTTGCTTCCTATCAAGGTATGGTCTGATTTCAACAGGAGCTTGTGCCCACAACATTAAGAATCAACTTCCAAAAGCTGAAGACAAAAAAGGAAGTTTTTTAAAAACCTGGAAAGTTATTACTATTCTTTTTGTTAAGAAGCCTGAAGTTTTTATGAATGTTTTATTTTTTTTGAATTGGAAAGGGTGTGGGTGTTCAGCTCCAAACCTGAATTAAATCTAAACACTTCTGGGTTTCCTCATCCTTTTTGTTTATCTCTAGTGTCTGTTGTAGCTAAAGTGTGTGACTCCAGCTGGAATCTGGAAAGCTAAAGATAGCTGAACACATGAATAAAAAATCACAATCGATGATTAAAACACCACCCAACTTTAACAATCTCTGCACTTGTAAAGGTTTTTTTCCCTGACATACCTGCGGGGACTTGTGAGAGCGCCAGCTGTACTGGTGACTGTGGAGGCTAGCCAGCAAAACATTTTCGTCAGTATCCACCTGGCCAAACCGCAGTGTCTCCTGTGTGTCATTACAGATTACAAAATGGCTGAAGACCAATTCTTCTGCCTCGGGGCACTGGTTCTGAAAGGAAAAGAATATGAAAGCCAAACAAGCGTCAGATTAATTGCAAGATGTTTGGCAGCTGTCTGCCCAGTGGCGAATGTTTCTATACCAAAAAAACCTCTCCTATTGCAAGTTTTGCCTACAAAGTTTTCCGTATCGTAAATGGCAAAGAAATTTATGGATCCCAAACATGTATTTTCATTTATGCTCCTTCAACTGTAAACCACAAACAACCAAAGCTAAGGAAGACAATGAAATTTTAACTTTTAAAGATTTGTTTGAGATTAAATAACATGTGTTGGAAACAAGGCATCATTGACTGCAGACAAGTGTACTGGAGACCAGCTTCAGGAGACTTTTCATAGGTGAACAACAGTAAAATACAACAGAGATATGCTCCACCAGGACACTAAAATTACTAGCTGAGACACAGCTGAACTGAAATTTCAAAATTTAAAAGTGAAATTTTAGAAAAAATAAAACGTCATTTCTGGATTTTTTTGAGCTCAAAGCAAGCAATAATATCAACATTTGCATTTGGCCACTAGCCTTTGATTACATACAAACATATCTTTTGAAGTATGAAAGTAGCAACTCCTTCCTCAAAGACTGAGAGCTAATCTAACAAGGCCATAGAAGCAAATGTTGCCATCTATAATCCATCGGCAATATTCTGAAACACTTCGGTGTTCTGGAACGGCACTTTTGTTTCAACATGTTTACCTAGCAGGATATGTGGGGGTGAAACTTGGACAGCAGTTCGGTAAATCCACTTGGGTATTCTTAAAGTACATCATGAACTTCTGACAAGATTACACTATCCAGTTCACTTTCAAAATTCATCTTAAAATTGTGCAAATACACCCTTCCTCACTGTACTGATATTCCTCCCTCCTTTCTACTTATATTTGGCCTCTTTACTGTTCCGAGAGATTAGGATGGAGCAAAGAGCATTCTGGGCATCTTTCCACCAGTAACAATGTATGATTGATGAGCTTGACATTTGTATAAATTTCCAAAGCCTCAGGGATTCATTCATCCCTATAATAACGTGTTTTTGGAGAATGATTTGGTGCCAGTGGAAGAGCGGGTGGCTCTGTCAAGATATGGTTCCAGCAAATTGTTTTAAGATATTTCTGTCCTGTCTCTCGGTTAGTTCAAAGCTGCTAACTACCATTTCACAATCATCACTTTTCAAAAAAGTGACATAAGGCTATCTATCACATTTTTGTCTCGCCCTTCTTTGAAGAAACTCAGGGCAGTGGACATGGTTCTTCACTCCTTTTAGCGTCATAATCATCCTAGAAAGTGATGTCATATTTTGAGAGAGAATAACTAGCACAGACTTATCCAGTGAGTTTCATGGCAGAATGGAGATTTGAACTGGGTCTCCCTGCTCCTAGTCCAATATATCACACTGGCTCACTTATGAAGCTCTGTTTCTGTCCACCCCTTTCATTTGAGCAGATCCAGCAACTGAGCTCTACATTTTCTTCTTTACTCTCATACGCTACATTTCCCTTTTCCTTTGTTATCCCAGCCCAACATCTGAATATTTTCCCCATGAAAGTTTGCTTGGCAGCTTCAAGATGGCCTTCAGACTGCTTAAGAGTTGGATTTATTTCCCGGTATCATTTTCCTTCCACAGCATCTTCTCTAAGCATCAATAGTAAGACAGGTCCTTCCCTTGTTGTTTACACATATACTTCAATGTTCTGTCAGCAAAATGCCTGAGAATTCATATAAGCATGTAAAATCAAGGAAGATGGCCAGGTCTCTCTAGCCAGCCAACTCCTCCTTGGCCACCAGTTTTCCACTGAGCACAGTCTGGTAGCTGCTGCTGTCAACACTTCATTTAGGCAAACGCATAAGGCCAAATTTTCAGTTCTTAGGTGTGTAAAGTACGTAATCCATTAATTTCCAGTTATGCAAAATATGAACATCTGTAGGATGCCTGTGCATCCCTAAGCAGAACTTGGTTTCTATAGTGACTGCATACTCAAATGTGTATAATTCCTTATCCATTATGCATAATAATTTTAGTGCATTCCTGTGGTTTTGTTTTTTAACTTTTCACTTTGGCTTCATTATTTTCTTTTTAAAGGCCAGAATCAAGGATCAGCACAAAGAGCAGGGAGCCATGTGAAGATGCACCTTACAACCTTCTCACTTAGCCCACTTAATACCTTCATTTTCTGTCAAGTTTATTTATAGATACACTTATTCTCTTCTACATGCTGAATTCACTTGTACACGGTGACAACTGCAAAAGCCAATGAAAATTACCCTCCAGTTCTAAAGCTTACAAAGATGATGAGTTAATATCTGTCCTTGAGGGCTGGATGGGAGACACAGGCCTAGTAAATACAGTCAAAGTTTGTGAGTATAGAAGTGATAGAGGTAGCTGGGACAGTGTGGGATTTAAGGAGATTTTCCTTTAGGACTCTCCAAGGTCACAGGCTTTGGGCTATAGTATAGCGAATTTAATGTTTAATTTGGTCCTTTTCTCATCACCATGTCATATAAAATTTTCAGTTGTACAGACAATACTTCATACTTTATAAATAGAAAAGGTTACTACAGAGAATCTGTATATACTACTGCAAGGCAGACATTTCTGCTGTCACTTCAGAGTAGAGATGGGCACAAACAGCAATACGAACAAAAAAAAAGCCACGAACAGCCCAATCTGCTGTTCGTGCGCAAGCTGTTCGTGAGACCCCATTCCCGGCGAACATGTGTTCATCCCAAGCCCTCTTCGTGGCATTCGTCAGCCGTTTGTAAAGCTAGACAGTCTGGCGCCTTTCAATCAATTCCCCTGGTAACATATGCATGGACTGTCTGAACTCTGTCTGAACTCCTTCTGGCTTTCCTTCTGGCTTGTAACCCCTCAAAATAGCTTCCAGCAGACAGTCCAGGTTTTTCCACTGTGAAAAGAAAATGACAGGAAAGGGAGGGACACATGCATCATGGCTTTCCCAGGGTTCAATCTCTCTGAAACTTGGCGGGTCTTCAGAGGACAGTGAGGACCATGCCCCCTGCAAATTTGGTGGGTATTGGACATTGGGAAGGTCAGTTTGTAACTCCTCAAAGTAGCTTCCAGCAGACAGTCCAGTTTTTGCCACTGTGAAGAGAAAATGACACGAAAGGGGGAGACCCATGGACTCTCCTTTCCCTGGCTCAAGTTCAGCTAAGTCCCAAGGGGGCCATTCTGGCTCCTACAAACCTCCAACTATGAACATGTTCGTGAACATACCATGTCCGTCAATGTTCATGAATCTCTGTTAGTGGACGGCAACAAACAACGAACATCATGTTTGTTTGTTTTTCCTGTTCGTGCCCATCTCTACTTCAGAGCACCGAGTTTGTTTCGGCATTCTCTAATGGTGGATCTATGACCTACATTGTCCAACTGCCATACCCACATGCCCATAGATCTCCCCACAAATATGGATTTCCTTGTTCTGGATTTATCTAATGCTCTTTTTTAAAGGAAGGATTTAAAACTTAGAAGAACTTAATAAGTTACAATCAAACTTAGATAAGAACTTTCTGAATGTATAAAGTATTTTCTACCCTAAAGAAATATCAGCTGGATTTTCTTGTTAAATCTACAGCTAGTAATGTTAGTAACATAACATCTAAGGTTGACAACATCCAGGTGGGGCCTGTTCTCCCAGAATTAAAATTGATCTCCGGATTACAACGATTAGTTTCCTTGGAGAAAATGTCAGCTTTGGAGGGTGGACTCTATGATATTATACCCTGCTGAGGTCCTCCCTCTCCCAAATTCTGCCTTTGCCAGGCTCCAGACCCAAATCTCCAGGAATTTCGCAGCTTGGAGTTGGCAGCTCTAATAGCATCCCAAAATGTTTAAAATACACTGTAGTGGGATGTGTTAATTAATAGTTTCACTGATAGGATGCAGACGTAAAGAATATAGACACTATTTCTATATTTAATAAGAAAAACCAAATGATAAAATAATATGAGCAGGGTTAAGGGCTTTGACCTATGATTACAAGGCTTGCAAAGGAAGTAACTCTCTTACCCATTATATTCTTTTTTGTCAACTGCATAGATTTTTTAAAAGTCCTTGGCATGTTATTGATTATCTCGGATTCCACTGAATTCAGTAATTGAATGGATAGATGGTCTATTCTACCTAGCCCTCCTAAGTAGAATTATACCTTCCTAAGTCCACTGAAGTCAATGGGCTTAGAAAGGTATACATCTACTTAAAATGGCATTACAAAACTTTAAATAACAGAAGTAGGAATAGACCACAAGCTAGACAGGCTATTGCTCAATAGCATAGCCCCTGCTTTGCATGCAAGTCACAGGTTAAAAAAATGTGAGTGGCAGGTGTTCATAGAATCATAGAGTTGGAAGGGTCCATACAGACCATCTAGTCCAACCCCCTGCCCAGTGCCCAGTTCAACCCCCTGCCCAGTGTTGGGAAAGCCCTTTTAAAGATGGACATGAGTTCTAGTGGAGTGTGCTGTAACATGCAGTGCACTCTGTACCTGCTTCCTCATAACGTTTACAGATGGGGAAGATGACCCAGTGGGAGACTGTCTGAATGGAGATTTTACAATGTGACTTGGGGCCTGCAAAACCCACAAAGAAGTTAGCATCTTTCCTGAATTGGCTAGATCTATGCAAACAGATAAATAAGGTCATCCAGTGAATGCACAGCTTTTTCTCTAGTATCTTTTGAGATAGGAAAAAATACTCCTTGTGAAATTGTAAGAAAGAGGGGTCTGACCTGAATGTTGCTTACCCTCCTGGCTGATGTTACAGTTGTTAGAAAAGCAGCCATGGCCTACAGAAGCTGTAGGGAACAAATAGCCAAGGGCTCGAAGGGTTTAGCCAGGTGTTTGGAAATATGCTCAGCAGGGGGTGTAGGACTGAGGGGGATGGTAAATATTCGCTAACCCTCTGAGGAAGGCCTTAGATTCTGCTTGAGCAAAAACAGACTTCCCCTGCATAGGGAGTATGGAACACTGAAACAGCTGCCAAATGGACCTAGATGGAGAAATTGGCTAACCCCTTCTCCTTTAAAGTAACAAGGTAGTAAAGGACAGAATAGAGATAGCAATTTTCTGGGTTTATCTCTTACTCCCTGGACCAGGAAGCACAGCTCTGCTACTTGTAAGGTCATATGACTTCCTAGCGGATGGTTTCCTAGCTTCAGCTTTCGCATAGACAGGGAGAAGGTTATGGCTTGGGTTGAAGAAACCAAGCTGTCAGTTTCAGGACAGGAAGGTTGTGGTGGAAGAGAACGCAGAAAAGATCTGGAGTAAAAGGAAATGACTAAACCCTGCCCCTGGCCATGTGTGTCAGTGTGATGAACCAGATCTCCTTTGGTCCATAGAGTTCTATAAGGATAGCTGATGTCATGTCCAGAAGCAATCTGCTGAGGGTGTAGGTAACCTTGGGCAGGGGAGAGAATGCACAGAAAAGATCTTCCTGTCAGATAATTTAGAAAGCATCCTCAAGAGAAAGCAGTTGCTCCCTGGCCTGAGAACAAAACTCTTGCATTTGGAATAGAGGGAAGTAGCAAAGAGATCTACTGAGGGATTACCCCAAAGAGCAAAAAAGGGGGTGAAGGAACTTGGAGACTAATGACCATTTGTGTTCCTTTTGTTAGACATGGCTTAGGGCATCTGACAACCTATTGTCCCTTTTCACAATAAGGAGACGCTCACAATTTATTTGTTGCTGTCATACTGACAAGTATTGCATATTCACATGTAATGATATGTCTAACTATGTGCTGCATAATTATGAAGTGCTTACTGCTGATTGTGACTACTTTGTATGAAGTGCAACCATGAAGTGCTAGGAGGGGGCAGTTTTTAGGGCAAAATACACTTCTGTCCTTAGAACACCAAATGAAGAATAGAGTTGCTCCAGAGGATGACAAGCTTGTCATCCCTAGTTTAGGAAACAAAAGCAAGAAATTAATCATATGTTAAGCAGATATTTGCATGAAGGGCATAAACATAGCCTGGATCATCACAGTGCAAGCAAAATTTCCCATCTACTGTTGTATCTCTAAATTTTAGTTGCTAGTGAATATATGTTATCTGAGAATAATATATTTTGAGCATTTGAGCATTCAGCGTGAGGTTTAAATTTCACTTTACAGCTGATAAGGTCATCCTCTTTTTCTGCCTAATCCTGAGGGCTACAAGAAAAGGAAATTGTTCTACGCTTAGTATTATATTCACAGCTCATGAGTCGAAAGAAAGAGTTCCCTATCCTACTTCTGGAATTCCAATCCTTTTATAGATGATATAGCTTAAGGGAGATCCTACACTGGTGCTTCAGAGTAGGGGAAAGAGAGTAGAGTAGCCTGCATTTCTGTGTTCTTCAACAAAAGAGTAACAAATATATCACTGAGAGTGAATTTTCATTGTATAAGATGCTCTTTCTCTGGCTGCAGCTAATATACACTAGGAGGAGAAGTAAAACACCTTCTGAAAATGATTAAAACTCACCTCAACAACCAAGATTTCTAACGTAGTTAATCATATATGTATAATATGCAAAAGATGCTATCTAGCTTTGCTAGTGTTGGGAATGTCAAAACCATTTTACGCGTAGTTTCTTTGTTCACAGGCTGTACTCGAAAACAAAAGAAAAACTAGAAGGCTGTGGGTGTTTGCACTCCAAAATGTATCCCATTGGTGGCCACAATAATTGAAATTCCCAGCCATGAGCTCCTAATTCACCCTTCCATGATTGATGAGAGGGCAAAAGCTGATTATATGTATTGGTTTTGCAAAGGGCCCTAGAGCCATCTTAACATCATAACTTAGATCCACTGCATTCAATATACTTAAGTGGCTGGGCCCTGGAGATTACAGTTTAAGAGACAAATGGAAAAGATTCATCATTTGGCTCAAAAAGCTTCAAGACCCGTGGTATATGAAAAAATGTTAGGAAAACTGAAATTCTCTTAAAATACTTTATTTAAATGACAAAATATGAATCTTATTGGGAGACCAATAATTCAATAAGATTATGAATCAGATGACAGATTTTTGCAATGGTCTTATTACTTTTAATTTTTAAGTTCTCTAACAATGATTATGTTGAATGCTATATTTTTGGGTATTCCCTCTAATTTTTTTTTTAACGCCAGGAAAAAAACACTTTGGTTTGCCATTTGGAGACAGTTCCTAAAAATCATCTTTAAGCAACCAATAATTTTTGCTTTCATGTTTTGATGCTGTCGTTCAGAAACATCAGTGCATTCTTACAGCTTTTGAAAGAGCCAAGGGATTCTAACAGTTACTGATTTGTTATTACTTTTAGTAGGTCCCCAAATTGGAAGCTTGCCTAGTCTGCTTACCCTCAATATCAGGGCAGACAAAACTGCAACCCTACCTATATTTAAACAAAACATCCTAAACTGTACGTTGGAGATGGGGGCACTTGGCAAGTGGGAGGGGAAAGGGAATCTAAAAAGAGGTGATTGAACAAAAAAGAAAAGAAGGATTTGTGGTCAAGATGTGAAGGTGGAGGGAGTGGTGTGTCTCACACTGTTTGTGTCTTCTTGTGTCATGCATGCACTCATGGATTAAATCTTTACAAGGCTTACCACAAGACAGTTTTCAACACTCTGGTCATTAGGCAAAAACCTCACTTGAATATAGTTTCCTTTCATATATGCCATTCCTGTGGCCAAATGGGAGAATAACAGCAGCTTGAACAACCAAGGGACAGAGTAAAGAAGCCTGAAGGGTGGCCATTCCTTCCTCCCTTCCAAGTAGCCTTCCAGAATAACAAAGTTCAAGACAGGACTTCAAGCTGATTACCAATTGCAGGTCTTTGGAAAAACATTCACTTTGGCAAACTGCTCATATCCCACAAAGATATGATTGCCATATTAGTTTCAATCCACACAGATAGGTATGATGACTGGCTTCCATACTGTTCTAAAGGCAAATCTAGTCTTACAAGTGCCATCTAGCCATTAATGATACAACATTTTAGATGCTGTTTTAGGCTTAAGTTGATAAAAATTAATGCTTGAAGCAGCCTTAGGTTGGGACAGGAAAAACCAAATGATTGTGGACACAGAAAGACATGTTCTAAGAGTCTTGCTTTATTCCTTTTATTTTTTTCCATGCTATCATAACCTCACTGGAAGATAATGATTGGGTCATCAACCTTCACTTTATCTGACATCATGTGGTTCATTTCAGTTTCCTGAACTGAACTGAGATCAACGAGCTAATAACAAAAAAGTTAAACCACAACATGAACCTTGGCAGGAACAAATGTATGGATTCCCTCATCTTTAAAAGGTGAAACCTTCTATGGCATTTTAGAAAACATTTAAGACAGCCTGTAGTGGGATGATTTACATTTTTAAAAATATTATCAAGAGAGAACAGTATCTGAAGTTCTTTCACTCTACTCACTCATTTCCCACAACTTTCAGTCTCGTAATTTGAAATACAGTGAAAAATTCTGTATAATGTAGAAACACGGCATTCTTACAAATGTTCATTTTGCTTATTTGATCTTACAGAATTAAAAATCTCCAATATATTACACTGGATTAAAAAAAACTTACTACAGCTCAAAGTACACGGATCTGTCGACTGGGCACTTTTTATTAGACCAACATTTTGTTGGCAAAGAGTTGCAAAACTTTTAATCATTCAATAACAACTTTCAATGGTAAATGACAACTTAGCCTTTAGCGTTGTGTGTGTGTTATGTGCCGTCAAGCTGCCTCCAACCTATGGCGACCCTACAAATGACAACCTCCAAAGACATCCAATAAATAACAGATTATCACTACTTGGGCAAGATTTTGCTAAAGGTACTCTGATACTCATTTATTTCTGTGTGTAAATTAAGCATACACTTATCTTTTCCATTGATGTTCGTTGGACATAAAGCTTAGATTTGGCTGGATTATGTCATTTGCATTTTAAGCAGTGTTTTTTTGTTATGATGTATTAGACTTTGAACTATTTACCTACATAAAAGAAATAAGTAGCTTTAAAAAAAACTATTCTTGAGTTTTGAACATGTGACCCAGAATTACAAAACAAACAGCCCTATGGTATCTTTTAAAGCCTAATCTACTTTTAAAATTGCCATCATTACTTAAGAAAAAAAATTAGCCCACATATTGGGAGAAACAAATACTGACAGAGACTTCTGTTAATCTTGAACTCTTGACCTGAAGGTGCAAGGCCAAATTGCTTTATGCTTCCCATGTCAGCTCCTATCTACACTGTGTACAAAATTATTTGTCCCAGATATTCAGTCAAAAATTTTAAGAATTCAAGTAACAGCAGCGCTCCTAATTTGGTCAGGCAGAGAGCTGTGCTGACAGTCAGCCCTACTCACCAAACTAGCTCATTTTCTGTATGCAGCAGAGAGGAAGCCACATAAGGAACATGTTGTTAACAATTAATGATAATGAGCAGTTCTGAGCCCACTTCTATGTCTGATGCCTCCTAATTTAAAAGTAGGGCAAGTTTTTAATCTAGTGCACTCTGAGCTACAGACCCACCCACCACATCAGAAGATGGTGGCAAGAACTCCTGACCTGAGAGGAAATGAGAAAATTACAGCAACAATTACAGAAGCATATCCTCCTGTGGGTCATTTGAACATTGCCACCTACATGTATAAATCAGGCCAAACTATTCATAGAATGTACCTGTCAGGACCATGTAACTATGAAACATGTGGCTCTACTTAATCAAATATACAATTCTGCTGTTTGCAAAGCGGAGTGTTCCTTTAAGGCACCCTGTAGTCCAAGTTAGTCATTCATGTTCTGAAGTGGGCAAGAACATTTAAATATTTATACAGCGTATTTTATTTATGTGCATATGTTGTCTGAGAGACTTTTTAACTGCACAAAGCAAGTAACCTTTCTGAAGGCCATTTTGCAGTAGTTGCTACTCCACCAGCCCATGCGGAACGGGGCTCATCCAAAGCTCTTTGCTGTTTGCTTGTTTTCTGTTAAGCACATTGCTCAAAAATATGACAAAAAGCAGAAATTGGAGCTACAAAGACTCTTTTTTCACAGTGATATTTGAACCAGCTGTAAAGATTTAAATCACACTAGCTCTTGTTTTATGAACGGCCTTTTACAATAAGAAAGCTATGGAATGCCTTGAAAAAAGAAACGCTGATATGAAACAGATGTTTTATCTTTTCTAACTTTAGCATTGTAGTTTTGTGATGGGTAATTAATGCACAGACTTCATTTAGGCATTAGACTGATAAGGAGAAATTTTTTTTGCAGGACAGGATAGCTTGAGATAGCTTAAGAGATTCCAAGGAGTTATTACAGAAAGGGAATCTGCACATGTTCAGACTCCTTTGAACTATCTATTTTCTATGTACTGAATGTAATGCAAAATGTAGTGAACACCTTCAGTGAGATAAAAAGGAGAAAGTAGGTAGGCATACCACAAATGGAATAAACAAATTTAAATCACCAATCACATACTACTGATATTTTATAATATATTAAAGTTAAGTGCTGCATATTAGAACAATTCACCAGGTCAGATCCTGATCTTACTTATGCAGGCTTAAGTTAACCAAAAATGACTTATTAAACCCAGATTATCTTCAAAATCATGTTCCACACGATAGCAGGGCAGTTTCTAGTAGACTTTCCTGCCAAAATTTATTATTCTCATCATCAAAAAACAATAATAAAATGATTTAGACTAGATTTCCCAAAGCTACTGCCAAGCCTCTCTCAGAAGTTCAGCTCCAGACAGGATGTCTGCTCTCTGCTACCTTGGAAGAGAAAAGCCCACCACCATAAACCCTGCCCATTCTGCCATCAATTTCCGTGTGTCCTATTTGCATCTGACCATTCTTTTTTATTTTCAGCCATACTTGTCGTGCTGCAGAGAGGACAGGCAGCCACTTTGCCACATTCCCCTTACCCCTGTTCCTTCACCCAGTGCAGCTTTTGGTTCCTTCCTGACTTTTAAAAACTTGAATTAAATCAGGCTTGATTTTTCTTTCGTGTCCTGCAACATTACCCTACCTGTTGCCAAGCTTGAATTGCTTTATGGAGAGAGTGAACTGCATGTTGCCCAAAGCTGACAAATACGGGGTCCACAGTAACTTTGCAGTCCAGTAGCTTTTCCTCTAAATTGCCAGAAACAGCAATCTGCCCAAACATCCCGAAGGGCTTCACAATAGTCTGCATTGTTACGTTTCGATATTCCAAAAGTTTGCAGTCAATCCTGGTAGAGAATTGGATCTCTTTGAAGACTGAGCTGTCACTCCACTGCCGTAGATAGATATGTGGTTCTTTGAATGAGATTATTAAGTGTTCCAGCTCATTTGGCACATTTTTATCAGAGATAAATGGATGAAGGAACTTTGGAGTCACTGAAACAAAAAAATGAAATTCAGTAGTTTATCTCAAGATGTACTTTCAGTACTGAAAAAGTGTGTTTCTTACTCAAGAAATCAATGATTTTTTCTAAATTGTATATATATATGCTTACATATATAATAAAATAGCACGTTGAGATTAATTACTATCAACTGTTTAATTGATTATTAATTAATAGAGATTAATTACTATTACTAATTAATTATGGGAAAAGCTAATGCATTTGTAAACACTATAACCTTCACTGGAACTTGAAACCAAACTAGAGATTATTAAATACATTAACATCGTTAATCAAGTATAGCTATCAAGATTTAGCTGAGTAGCTCTTTCTATATATTAAAGACAAAAAAAGATGCTAAAATGTGAAAATCAGAAGCTACATTAGGGCTGAGGGGGAAGTAACCACTGTTGATGGACATTCTTCAGAAAATTCATTTTTAATAGGGACAGGGTGATCACCACGAGGTGAATACATGAGGAAAATTAAATAGCAAAATTGTTTAAAATATAAGCAAAATGCATAAGGAGTCCAACCTACCCCAGCATAGTTAACAATAAGAGGAATTATGTATAAAAAATTTATTTTAATTAACAAGTACTTAAATAATTTTCAATGTGCAAAAACCCATTTCCCTAGAAAGACCGGGTACTATCTGAGTATACTCAGTCTGTGAGAGTCACAGCTTTAGATACTTAATTGCCCCACTGCGACTAAACCAGCAAAGAAAACAATGATAATGAATAGCAGCCTAAGCAAAATTCTTTCATAAAAAGAAAATTATATATGCTACCACAGCTGTGTTTGCTTCAAGCTGCTTTTGCTTTTATCATAATGTGTCATTTGAAATCCTAAAACATGGAAGTAGATGAATCAACTAACTGGTATAGGAAGAGCAAAAGAAGGCATGACATTTTTCAAGACTGTATGTATTAAACATTAGACAAATTCGTTATTAATCATATTTAATTGTTAATACAAATTATTTAATGACTTCAGTGAAATAGTTCTGTCTTTGAAAAGTGCTTAGATATTTGCTCATCCTTCCTGGAAAGCATTATTTGAAATGAGACAATCTAACTTTTTTGGGGATAAATTTGACATTCATGCAATGGCACAGACTGCTGAACAAAAACAGATGGATTTTTTTTCTCTTTGGAATAACAACTAAGGTCACTGTGCTTAAAGTTTTCTTTAGAATCTTTTGCTGAAGAAAATGCAAAAACCATTAGGAAGCAAGAAAGTGTATTAGAAATTGTACAGAAGAAAATTTGTTCTGATAGTTCTGAATACAGCGAAGAGGCTTTTGTGGCCACCAGTCAGAAAATGCAACACTTTCGGCAGTTACCGAGTCTTCCCAGAAAGAAACAGTGGAACTGATTAGCTGAGTATACAACTTTTCCTATGCATTCTTGCTACCGATAAGTAGGTGTAAGTTATCTGAGCATATGGTTCCAGGAACGAAGAAACTGCAAATGTAAAGCAGGTGGCGTGATGAACAGCAAATGTAAAAACTGCATTTACAGTTGTCTTCTCATGAAGTGTAAGATACATACCTGTGCCTAGCTGATCAAGATGGTGGCAAAGATGAAGTTCTAAATCAGCAAGCTGGACGGAAACCCCAAGGGCAGGCACAAACCAAGGTGTAAAGCATGAGTCCACCCTGGTACAGGCTGCTAATGCAGTAGGAGTTACAAGCTGATCACACACACTTTGAGAGCCTGATTCACTTTCAGAGCTGCAGGGGGAAAATGCAATGGCAGTGTTACTTCAATGTCTCCAGGTGTTTATCATAGGATTTGACCACTTGCTATTATGCAACTCTTTGCTACGGGCATAAGCACTGAGCAGAAGATGATTCTTTGATTAACTACAACAAATGGTGTATGTATGTATTCTAGGCAGAGTTTGCAAAACAGTTACTACAACTTGTTCAGCCTTTTATATTTTAGGATAGTGAATTCAATTGTTTCCAAAAACTCTGCATGCTTCAACCAGGATAAATGCCTAGAGAAAGATCAACTGGGCATATTAAAAACTTTGTATAGGCTGCACTGTAAGACATTTCTGAACAAACATTTGAAAATGACAATACAATGTTTTTAAAGACTGTGAATCATAAGTCCATAATTTAAGTGAAATAAAATACATGCTTTTCTCAGCAGTAATTCCCAGTTTCTTATTTGCATCTTTATTGTACTGTAAAGCATAGTCATTAATTTAGAAAAAAATCTCTTATCTAACTTTGAAAAAACAGAAATTATAAGAAATCTAAAGCTGCACCGTTACCTTATTATTTTACATGATCTCTCAGCAAAAAGCCTTGTGCTATGAAATATTTACAAGAATTATGTGGCAATTGTGTTTGTAGATCTCTCAATTTTATATAGACTACTACCATGTTCTGTGTTTATATATATTTTTCATTTTTAATTTAAGATAATTATTTCTGTCTCTTCTTGCTGGAATTTATAATTCTGACTATAAAATGAGGTTCTCCTCACCCAGGCAATATTATTCTTATGGCTTGATTGTCAAGAATAAGCACATCACCAGTGAGTATGGCAATGGAGCCCTCTGCCCCGCCCCCAGCCGTGCAGTGTCATACAAGGGGTCATACAATAATGAAATAATGGCAAGGAGGTCGTTGACAACTTTGCTCCATAGAATCTCAGCTGTCTTTTATCCCCAGGGGCAATTACAAGCAGGTACAAACCTTCCTCACAACAAGGTTAGAGGTTTTACATTCAGGGCGCAGAGTTAAGTATGTCGAGTACAGGATACTTGTTTATCTTTGGCCACCAAAAGCCACAAGAAGAACAGCAACTGCTGACAACCAGCAAAAGATGGTTGCCACTGTGTTTTTCAACTTCTGGGGTAAAGATTGGAATGAGCAAATCAGGTAAGCCCCTCCGCACAAGATTAAGCCATTTGTTCTTTGCAAGGGCATCAGTTTTAAATAAAACCAGAAATCATAATCTCCTCTAGTTTAAATAGACAGACAGATAGTGATACAGAAACATTTCATGAAAAAAAGAAGATAAGGAAAGGGAGCAGCAAAATAAACAAGATAAACAAGAAAAATACAGGACCTCTTGAATCTCATAATAGATCATTAGCTGAAGTGACAGTACGCAAAGACACAAAAAAGGATACTTATGGCTAAGTTTGTGACTTTCTAGGTTTGAGAATCTGTCTGGCCATACAGCTAAGATAATAAACAGAAATCTAGAGCAATTTCTTAATGCATGCAAGCAACCTTCAAATCATATTATTCTTTGGTCAATGGAAAGAAATGTTGAAACTTTTAAAAAACATTTTATATAACACTGAACATTTTTCATATCATAGGATCCCACATAAAAAAGAAGTAAGTTCATCAGGATTGTCACTGAGGAGACTTTTTCAGAAAATATTTTAATGAAATATTAGATACTGTTAAAAGCCCCAAATGAGCATATAACAAAAATTCTGACTCTAGTTCTAAATGCTTTGATGGAAAAAATTCTACTGAATTCCATAAGCTTTATACCTAATTCCCAGAGAGTTCACATTTCTGTGGTACTAAGCTGACCATTGAGGTAATTTTGTGACGGTCCCACAGTCAAAGGAATTAACCTTGTCTAAAACACTTAACTTCTGAATGATGAAAATGCATTCCTTCACAATTAACATCAAGAAATAATTTCAAACTGATATGATTAATGGAAACCAGATGTTCAATTGTTTTGTATTGATTTGTTATCCATTTTCCGTTTCCAGACTCTCCCTGAATTATATAACTTTTGAGGCATGTAAGTGGGTATTAAAACATACAAACACACACTGACAAATAATGCACAAAGTCCATTTTCCTGTTACATCAGCTGTTTTTGAGAAGTGTGTGTTTCTGTATGCATTTTAAGGGCATGGCATTCCCAGCATGCATGCACACTCTCTCTGTCTTTCAAGTATCTAGAGAGAGTTGCATGTACACGTTAGAGCTCCAATGTCTTCAAAAACTATGTCAAATAATTTAGTATAACTACACAACACCTTCTAGTTGTTATTGTGCTTTTGGAAGAAAAGGATACTGTATTTCTTGCCTGTGCTCACAGCCCACAGTTGCTTCACTGGACAGGTGCTGATCAGGCATGATAAAAGCATAGTGTATTTTCCTGCAATGCCCTGATCAGGATGGCCCCGACTAGTCCCCCCATCTCATCATATCTCAGAAGCTAAGTAAGGTTGGTGCTAATTAGTACTTGGATGGGAAATCACCAAGAAAGTCCAGAGTCACAGGGCAGGCAATAGCAAATCATCTTTATTAATTTCTTGCCTTGAAAACCCTAAGGGGTCACCTTAAGTGGGCTGTGACTTCACAGCACTTTACAAACAAACATTTTCCCTGCGACGCAGGTGATTGGACTAGATTTTATGTCTACATACTCAAGGAGCAAACTGGAACACTTTGTTGTGGTAGATTATTGTCCAGAAAAAAATATGAGCTAAATATAGGTTTCTTCCTGAAATGCTTTGGTGATCTGGGAATTAACACCTGGATAATCTGTTCTTCTGAAACAATGGCAGCATTGATTACCTTTGGTCATCTCCTGAATTCTGATTGCTGTTCAGGACAATCCTCCAAAGATCCGAAGCTACAAGCTCTTTCTGGTCAGTCATTAAGTCAATACTAGGCAGTGGCAGTTCACAAACCTTGCTTTCTGATAGGCTGAATTCTCTGAATGCTACAAATGATTTCTGGAGCTCATCCCAGTACTCCAAGCTGCAAGGAATCTGTAATATTTGCAAACAAATTTTAGTTGCCTGGCATTTCTAAACAAACATAAAATCATATGCGCAATGCACTTTAGAACTGCTATAGTTCTGGATCTTTTAAAAAATGACAAATAGTTGAGATTTTTACTTTTTGCCATCTTTTAAGTCTTTACAAATTTCTTTTAAAAGTTAAACGTTAAGCAAGTTGACATTACTATGATTTTCTATTCATCTTCAGTTATTACTATAAATGTCAACTCATTATACAAAAGTATAATGAGTATGTATGGTAGTATAATGAGTATGTATGGTATACATGGATCATATCATTTTTATGCTGCTTTATATGATCTGAAAGATCTCCAATGACTGCCCATCTGTTTCAGGGCACCATTCAAGGTGCTGCTTATTACCGTCAAGGTCTTACATGGCTTGGGGCCAGGGCACTAGAAGGACCGCCTTCTCCCACACCCCACCAGCTAAGAGCCTCCTCACAAGCCCTGCTCAGTGCGCCCGTGCCTTCAGAGGTGATGCAGGCGGCAACTAGACACAGAGCTTTTCATTTGTGGCCCTCCTCTGAGGAATGTCCTTCCCACTGAAGCTTGCCTGGGCCTACAGTACTTTCTTTTAGGTGCCAGGTCAAAACATTTCTGTTTACCCAGGCTTTAATTACCCAGTCTGTTTACCCAAGCTTTAATTAAGGAGCTTATTTATCTATAGTTTCACAGTCTGTTTTTAGCCTGTTTTAACAGTCTTTTAAAGCTGTTCCACGTTTTGTGTTCTTGTATACTCTGGTTGAGTTTGTGAATGCTGGGTTTTAATAACTTTCTTTTTTAAAATTATGTTTAGGGTTACCAGCCCCTGGGATCCCCCACTCCCAATCTCTGTCCCTTGCCCCCTCTCACCTGGTCGGTGAGGGTGTGCGGGGATGCACCCGAGAACCCCACAGTGCACTCCCACATGCTCAGGAGCACTTTCATGTCATTAGATTTGGGTTGATTTTTACTGAATCGGCCCTGTGCATGACCTGTCGCTTCCACATTGTGCTGGGACTTATGTCCTTTCCAGAGTGACATAAAGTGTCCCATAGCATGCACACACATGAAGTAAGCCTTCCCACTGGCACCCACCCCCACCCCCTGCTTTCACGCCCAGGGGACTTGGCAACCCTAACTATGTTTTATATTGTAAGCTGCCTTGGGCAGGTTCCCTAATGAGGCAACATAGAAATTTTCCAAATAAATAAAGTTGTATCCCCAGAATGCATCTCTTAGAGATCAGAAACTATTAAAGTGAATGGATAAACAAGCTCCTTAGCCATCTTTCAGGCAGATTGTCTGGAACCCTTCAGAGACTTTGAGGAGTAAGGCATGGAGAGAAAAGACATCACTGACATGTTGATCTCACCTCAGGCTAAACCCTAGAAGTGACATCACTGACCCTCTATGGTAAAATGCTGGTCTCTATGGTAAAACACATTGATGCCCCCCCTCCAAATTTCCCCTTGCCACTCATTCAAGCAGTAGTGGAGCTAGGGAGGTGGTGGCAGGAGATCACCTCATATCAGTCCCCTCATATCAGCAAACACAGAAGCTACATCGCACATTCATCATGACCACCTTCAGTAGTTATATTTTGGGAGCTGCCTACATATCAGACTTTGTGGAGTGAAATATATTCAAAATGGCTAGAAACAGAAAGTGAAGACCAAGCCAGGAGAAAGCCCTACTGCAGTTCGTGGGGCATACAGTGGCAGAGAGGCTTCGTGAATCAGATTGCCCTCTGATTAATATTTCTGTTTTGAAACATGTGGCTTTATTTATTCTTGGGGTGGGTGGGGGTTATTACTAATCTCTGTACATTTAAGGAAGACCACCACTTTGTGCAGTAGGAGCTGCCAAAAACAATAGTTCAAAACTTAGATGTCAAGTGTATACCACAAAATGACTCATGGGCAGGGGAAGTGAGGATATTAGACATGCTACAAAAAGTCCCAAGAGTAAAATCAGTATGTAGTCTTAGAGAAAAGATGATTAATAAATTTCAAATAATCCTAACTGCCGGTGATACTGCTCCTACCATTGCCTCTAATCACAAGCCACAATAAAGCACCTCTCCAGCACATTTGCATTGACTGAGACATAAGCTTAGGCTCAAGATGACTAGAGCCAGCCAAGGTGGAGCAAGGATGATGGGAGCTTGGACTCTCACTGCCCAAGAGGGACCAAGCAGCAGCTGCCGCAGCCCATGAAGAGCCACAAGCGAGAGAGAGATGCAGCAAGGCTAGGTGCCCTGAGCATACTGACTGGATCCTGCTCACTGGGATGACAGTTCAAAGGATCACTTGATCTTTCTATGCCTGGTTTGCTGGCTTCACTGTCAGGCCAACTAACAAGGCTTTCTAGCTAGTACAATTCATAGCCTAATGATTCACAAGTTAGATTCTAGTCTCATTCATTTATAGAGATGACACCTTAGGACTTCAGACCTGGACTCTCCTATTCAAACTATAGTATGGGTGGAAAAGAGATTACTATTTCACCACACATCAGCACCCAGTACTGGAAAAATTATCACAAGATAATCTATTTCTTGGTACTTTACTGTTGTAAAAATATGGGGCAAAATAAAAAATTGTGTTCTTATAGAATGTAATATATGTTGCAATGGTAAGTTTGAGAGGCCTCTTAACTGGTATCTGATCAGGACAAATGAGGGAAAGCAGGATTTAAGTCACCCCCCTCCCCACCATTTTCCTAAATTGAAACAGAACAAGAGGAGCTACTGGTCCTGAATATGAATGTATACATTTGTCCCAACAGACAGATAGTGGCTCCGTGGAGTCATTTCATGGAGTCCTACTGATAGCCATTATGGTGCAGTAGTAAGAGGGTCAGACCAGGAGGCTCACTGGGTGACCTTGGGCCTGTCATAGACTCTCAGCCTAATCTACTCACAGGGTTGTTGTAAGGATAAAATGAAGGAAAGGGGAGTGATGTAAGCTGCTCTGGATTCCAACTGGGGAGAAAAATGGAACGTAAATTTCAGGTTAAGAAAGCAGTATGGAGGGCAGGAATCAACTCTCCCCTTGTACTGTGGTCCAAAATGGTGCTCCTGCAAAATGATTTTTACAGAAAAAGCAACACCACAGGGGTTCTCTTCATAGTACCCCCAGGATCTTGTGTAATTAAATCTGCATCTGAAGGACTGTCTTCTCCCATATGTTCCACCCCAGGAATTAAAATCACAGGGAGAGGCCTTCCTGTCTCATCAGCTACAGAAGCTCCCCGGTAGGTAAGTAAGAGAGGGCCTTTGTGGTGGCAGTCCCACAATCATGGGACAGCATCCCAAGGGAAGTGTGCCTTACTCCTTCACTATTGACCTACAGGAGGCAGCTGAAGACACTTTTATTTAGGACTGCTTTTAATTAACTTTGTTTTTATGTTACAGACCAAAAACTGTGTTGTTTTTAAACTTTGTTTTTATCTGTGATTATTTTTATTCATATTGTACGCTACACGGAGTTCTTGCATGGTAGAAAGGTAGCTAACTAATGTTTTAAATAATTAAGTAAAGGTTCCTCATAAAAATATAACACTTAAAAACAACTTGTTAGCAAACGCCTCATATAGCAGATTACACATCATCATCTGCTGAAAACTAAATTAATTTTGTTCTGAATAAAACATAGACACCAGTGAACATTACTTGCGGTAAATCAAGGAGGGGCAGTTCAAAAGGACAGTAAGGATAAACACAAAAGGCAAATCTTAACATATCTCACTGTCAGTGATTAATCTGTAAAATGAAGTGCCCAGGCCCATGACTGCATGGAAGTAGGGACTCTAATCTGAAAGCTGCACTCTCTAATCCTTAATGTGCATGGTAGAAGTTTCGAAGGGAAAAGAGAGTCATGCCTAAAGCATTACAAACACACTTTCCTGATCCTGCTGTTAAATTTCTGAAACAAGTTCTATATCTGAACAGAGTTGTTCAGCCAGCCACTGACAACAGTTATTCTATTCTAGTTATAAAAATGAACAGGGCAAACAGAGAACATTTTGTTGCTGCAGTTTGGTATATGATAAACTAGATTTATATGGGCCAGCTAGACATAACTAGCAATTTTGCATAATTCCCGCTGGAGCCACCCTGCTGCATTATATTTTGTCTAGGAAGATCCCCTGCTTGCTTTTAACAGGTCACAAGGGGTTGCTAGAGAAGGAGAAATTTCTGCCTCTGCAAACTCCTTCCATAAGGATGCAGGCTATGTAACCAGACTTCTAAGTTCCTTGTTACCTTTTATGTTTTGAATTCCAAGTGTTTGATTTCCTAATAAGAATATTTTATCCATTACATTTATGTGCTATGGATTTGAACCTCTGTGCCAGTCTACATGTTTAAGTGCTTTCTTGTGTTACACACTAGTAGTCAATGGATACCTTGGTTTGATATGAGAACATGGGATAACACCACATGCTTAGTGGGCGGAATAAAAAATGTCAAGGCTCTTTTCAAAGTTTTTGAGATTTTTGAACATTTTAAACAGAGAGAGACTGAAGGTACAAGGTTAAGAGGTTGGATGCTGGACCCCAAGCCTCCACAAGGAAAAAATCTGTATGAGTTTCCATTTCTTATTGAACAGAAGCAGCAGAGTCTGCAGAAGGTCCTAATAGGTAGTCCCTCTTCTGTTAGAAGATACCTCCGCAAACGCTTTAGTAAAACCACATGTCACCTACAGGTAAGCTCAAGTAAACCTTTGCAGACAGCTTGGATGACTAGTACAACAAACAATGCTCTCATCTCCCTTTTTCTTCCCCAATCAGGTTCACTATAGGCTGTGAACAGAATGAAATCAGACAGTCCCCTGATGTTTTGGTATCTTACTGTAGTCTATGAAAATTACTGCATATATCCATATATCCAAAGGCTGTTGTTTTGTGTTATCTAAGGAAGGAAGTATAAAATAATGATTGATATAAAAACATACCAGTACTGAAATGAACAATAATTTCCAATGCCCATTTGCCTCTGCTAGTGTATAATTTCTTTTTAAAGTTCTCTGTGAGGGGTGAGGATGTCTGTTAGATTTTAATTTATGTCACAAAAAGTACAGTTCACAGGGTTGGGAACCATGCATGTTAAAAAGATTTGAAATCAATTTAAAATGTGTTTTAAGACATAAAAGTAAACTGGGCATTTGTGAATATATATTGTTACAAGTCACAGATACAATGTTTTTGGATACAATGTTTTTGGATACAATGTTGTCAAAAAAGTTAGACTAAGATATCGGACATTCTGGAGGAATCCCTAATCTGACATGAAAACTTGCTAGGTGACCTTGGGACAGTCACTGTCTCTCAACCCAACTTACCTCACAGAGTTGTTGTTGTGAGGTTAAAATGGAGGAGAATTATAAATCACTTTGGGTTCCCATTGGGAAAAAATGCAGGGTATAAATATCTAAATAAATAAGGTTCATCTCACTGACTTCAATAGGAATTATTTACAATTAGTTAGATACCATTAGATAGATACAATTAGATACAAAACTGCAGCTTTGGTCTAATTTTTTTTAAACACTTGAATTGTCCTGCTTCACTGCTAGTAAAAAATAAAGTTGAAAAAGTGAGCTGCAATTTTATTGCACAAGAAATTAGTTTATTTTGCATCCATTCTAATACCAAACACATATTCTGTTCTACAAAAGAAACAATAGATCTGAATTGTCTACCTAAAATGGCTGAAAAAGGTAACATTTCCTTGTTAAAAAAATTAAGTTCTCTTTTTACATATCTCTCGGCCTTTTAAATGACTTTAGAAAGAGGCTTCTATACATTTCCAACTAATAGAAGCCATAAAACCTCCTTTGTAATATTGGAACCAGTTGAGAAACCACAAGTATTCAAATGCAGGAAATCATGATTTTATAACATTTTAATGTGATCTACTCTTGGGAAACAAAAGTTAACCAAGCCCTATTTCTGTTTAGGAAATATCCCACTGTACAGTTGTAATACATTGTGGTATGGGGTACAGCTGCGTGTTTTTCACCTGTAATGCCCCACTGGTATTGTGGCTTGCTGCATTGCATCAAGATTGCCTTCCTGTCCGGAAAGCCCTCTAAGTACAAACAAGACTCTAAGCCGAGGTTTTATTTTCCCTTGGTATCAGAATATGGTAATTCAAGAGCCCTGAGAAATACTTTTTAACCTTTAGGAAGAAATATGTAGCATTCCTTTATTTTAGAAAAGCATGTGGTAGGCTTATCTTATCAATTCATCAAGCTACTAGGTTTAGAGCAATTGCAGGTGTGCTGAGTGGAACTGTGGATTTGTAATATGCCATAGAGGCTGGTTTTATACTCATTAGAAAGGCGGTGGGGGGAGAACAGAAATGCCAATTTCATAAACACAGAGAGGCAACCAGGGTAAGTCAGTGGTGAAGACTGCATGATATATTTACATGCTTCAGTCCATATACATATAAATAAATAAAAACCAAAAAAGGTAACATGTTGCTAAGAACCAATTTCATAAGAAAGCCCATTTTCGTCCTTTACTGATACACCTCCTTAGAAACTGCTTGAAAATCTGAATGCAAAGACAAAAAAGACACTCAACAATAGCCCCCCTCTTAGTATTATCTGACTTTGCAACATACAGATCTGTAAGTGCTATAATATATTTTCTATTGAATGGCTTGCATTAATACTCTGGATTTCATCTTGAATGGTTCAAGTTGACTGGTATGCTATTTTGGCTCACAACAACCACTTCTGAAGGCAACTGCACTGTGCTCAAAAAGAGAGGAGAACAGTACTTTAGGAATGATAAATTGATATGTAATGGAAAAAAGGCCATGCAGCAACAGTGCTTTGTAGATGGTACTTAGGAAACACATGAAGTTGCTTTGCACTGAGCTGCGCCGTTGGATCATCTAGTCCACAGCTGCCCACTCTAACTGGCAGAGGCTCTCCAGCAGCAGAGGACTTCCCCAACAGTCCTATCTGAGGTCCTTAATAGCTGAAATTCCAGGAACTAAAAATGAAATCATAAACATATAAAACATCTGGCCTACCGCTATTTGGTTTTGTTTTACCATTGCTTCTTGGGCTCAGGAAATTTAGGCTCAAACAAGTATGTAGATCAGTATTCAGGAAGATTTAACTTCATACAGAAGAGAAACTATTTTTAATTGAATGTAAACGTATCAGAGAGTTAAACTAATGGCTGGACTAACATGACAGTGAACTCACGGCTGCCATGAGTTCGCCTCCACCATTTTAATGTGCTTTTGAAATGCCAAGAGGGCCCAAGATCAGACACCCCAACCAGCCTTTTAAAGAGCTGAAACAATTGTGGGCATGTGGGGGGGGGGGCTCAGCTGTTTCAGCACTTTAAAAAGCACAGAGTGGGGGTGGAAAGAGCTCCCTCATGGCAATGGCATATTAGTGGCAGCCATGAGTTAGCCAACATGTTTAGTCTCACTGTTACCTTCGTGCTGAGCACATTTTGCAAACAGCAAATTCAATAAACCAAATGTGCACTAACAAAGATGAAATAAATATTAAGATTGGTCCCCTCTGATCCCCAGTTAACAAATCAAGAACCTCAAGAAGGAACACACCCTCCCTCTATATTGACCCTTCACATTTAACCATGGCAACCAGCTGGCTACTAGCCATGCAGGACTAGAGGGACCACTAGTCTGAGCCAACAAACTCTACTTATGTTTTTAACCATGGTTAAGGCTAAGCACCAATGTTAATTGTACAGTTAAGCCTATTCAGACTTCCCCTCAATCCAGGATCTAAAGCTTCCTTCCAACTGGAATCAGTTAACCTTGACCATAGCTAACACTGGTGCCAGTGAAATGTTTAAAGTGGGGAGAGGTAATATCATCCAAGGAGGGGAGGGCTGCGGGGGGAGGGGGAAGGATGCACTTTTGAAACGGATTCCTGATTTGTTAACAGTAGCTAATGTGAGTGTGACATCCACAGTGGCCCAATCACTATTAGTACTGTCTCTATAGAGACTTTTCTTCCTCCCCCGAAAAGTAGCAATGACAATTATATGTTTTTCTTCTATGATTTCTAAATAGGGTGTGCAAGACTAGGACATTAATGCTACAATGGCAAACATACAGATTTCAGAATAATTTCAATCAGACAATTGTAGCAGTCTATCACTAATTTATTAGCAACAGCAAAATTAATGGCAAATGAAGCAAAATCCTGACTTTACTGGAAACAAAATCCTGACTTTACTCGGAATATTACAGCATATACATTTCCTTTAAATACCAGTCCTGCTACATCAGTTTTTGAAATTAAATTATAGAAATTCAAAAAAAGTGAGAACATCATTATATATAAGCAAGTACATAAGCTTGGATCCAGGTGAACATTTCTACTGTCAATGGAATGTGACTTTATCACCTCTCCCTTCTGCTGTAGCCCAAGATTCCTCATGAAATGCTGTTCATGGTTACTCCCCTTAGAATAGCAAGGAGGAGGAGATTTGACTTGGTGGGAAGAATGAGCAAAAAATTACTGCTCTTTCATCAGTGGAAATCCTTCTTGTTATCCAACTCATATCTTTGTGTTTTTCAAATAGAAACTTAGTCCAGTAATCCTTGCCGGCAAATTTGCACCCAGTGTGCTTTCCCATTCATTCCAATAAAGGGGACAGCTGCTCCATTCATGGAAAACCACAACTTTGCAAGCCGATTATGTGAACATTTGAGATTCAAAATTTGCACATTTAAGGTCTAAAAGAAATGACTGCATTAATTTTATTTAGCAATTCCAGATTCAAAAACATATGCTCAATTAAATTATAAGCAATTTGATTGCAGATTTTTAAAACAGGCTAACATTACCCCTTGCTGTTGATCACTGTGGCAGATATTTTATAGCTTCCTTTGCTGATGCTATGAACTTAAATCACTACCTTGTCATACACAAATTATTTGGACTTCCAAAATACTTGCTTCTGAAATGTGAGAAATGAGTCAAACATCAGTGAAATTTGTGGTTTTCCAAAAAGCCCTTTTCCCAGACTCTCAAATGCCAGCTCAACATTGTAGGCTCAATGGGGAATGCAAAACAAAAAGGAAATGGAGTCAGCCAAAAATGAGGTATGCTCTGTTAAAAGAAAAAAATGAATGCCTCTGACGTTGATCATAATTAGTTTCCTATTGACTGTCATGTCAAATATTTCCTAAAGTTACGACTTGGAGTAAATCTCAAGACAATTGCTCTAAAGCCCACACTTCCCTTAGCCACTGTTTTAGGCACTGTTAAAAACTGATCTACTTAAAGGTTAACAGTGTGTTGAAAATAGCAAGCCTGCACAGTCATACCCCAATGATACTTTATTTAAAGTGTGTACACAATTAATGCAACCAAATAGACAGTTCATCTGCAACTACAAATTTCTGAGATACGTGCTTTATAAATGTTATTTTTTATAGTCTTTACATAGTTTCTGTTCATTGATCCAGGGATCTTCTACCTCCCTGAAAACAAGCAGGGTCGTTTACAATGGATAGACTGATTAACACAGTTTTGTTTGCTGAGAGCCCAGCAAGAAGTGAGGGTAGGAAATCCATGATTGGATCTTTTAGCATTTATAAATGCAAACAGAAGCCATGCTGGGTCTTGATTTAGATCAGGGCTGAGGGACAGCAGGCAGAAGGGGTTCAACTCTCACAACCTTGCATGGCTTTACTTTACCTGTTAAAAACACCACCACTCTTTGGTGTTTCTAGCCTAGAGACTACCCTCCCCCAAACCCCAGGCCCTTCCTCTTTATCTTTTCCTCTTCCAAGTCTAACAGCAGCACAGGGGGAAGGGTAGTTGATTGTGATTTGTGAACCTGTGTGGGTGTGGTAACTCCCTCCCTCCCCTTGCCATGGCCCCTATTTGCCTTTTTAAGATCAAGTTACGTATCTCCCACTGTCTTACGTAGTTAGGCCTGCATTCTCAGAATGTTTGCTCTGCTTTCCCATAGGATTGCCAGCACTGGGGTGGGAAATTCCTGGATATTTTGGTGAGGGAGTGGTTTAGGGAGGGACCTCAGTGGGATACAATGCCACACCTTCCAGAGCAGTCTCTTCCCAAGGGGAACTGATCTCTGTCACCTGGATATCAGTTGTAATTCTGGGAGATCTTGATCTACCACCTGGAGGTTCAGTAGGATTTGATTCCAGTGGCACCTTAGAGACCAATGAGATTTTCAGGGTATGAGCTTTCCGAGTCAAAGCTCCCTTCTTTAGATACTTCTTCAGAGCTTTGACTGAGCTTACATTATGAAAATGCTGTTGATCTCTACGGTGCCACTGGACTAGGATTGTCAGGTCCCTGGAGGATGAAAGTGGGGTGGTGGGGATGGAGGGTTGCTCCGGAGCACGCTATGTTGCATCATTGCTGGTGCAACAGGGAAGTAATAGGTTGTGCCAGGAGCTGACTGAGTAAAAATCAGGCCCAAATACTATATTGGGGGCTGGTTTTTGTTCAATTGGCCTCTGGTGCAGCATTGGGGTGCTCTGAAGCAAATGGCAGTGCACTTTACCGCACCACCATATTCCCACGCTCCCCCCCCCGGTGACCAGATGAGAGGTGGCAGGGGGCAGAGGCTTGGTGCAGGGGATCCCCTGCTCCCCCCCCCCCGGGGAGTGGCAACACTGGATTCAAGACCCACAGCAGACCAACCTGGCTATCTACTCAAAACCAACTGGAGGTTGGGAATCTTCTTATGAAATTTATGAATTTTTTAAATCAATAAAATTTGAAAAAAATGGGAGTGCTTAAGATTTTTTACAACAATTTTTCCCTCCCCGCATTTGTTGGTAACCTAAAAGCTTTTTTTTTAAAGAACCAACTTTGGAAAGCTTCTCTCTCTGAAGGCAACTGCTACAAGCCAGGAACAATTAGAATGGAAACTGGCTGTCAAAGTTCATTTACCTTTCCACCCGCTTTCCAAACTAACCCTATCCTACTAGGCAAAGGTTCTGGATTCAACATTAGTTCACATAATCTGATCCACAAGTAATAAGACTTGAGTGCTGAGTCAGAAATTAACTTATATGGTGCCAGTCTGGCAACCAATAACCTTAAAGACAGAAGTGTAATATAACACAAATCTATGCAAGTGGCCTGAAGGAGGAGCCCTACACAGCTAAACTGGTTATGGAAGATACTCCCTAATCATTCCAGGCATTTCAAAGGAAAATTCCAATTTTTTGTTTTACTTGGTTGCAAAAAATATAGAAAGGCATTCAAGAAGCCTGGGGTTAAACAATTACTATTCTACATCATGTTTACCATCAAAAGAAAAAGTAATAGACATTTATAATAATTTTGTGCACAGTTATTAGGCAGTAAATTTACACTACATTCTGATTCAAAGCAAAAAGGGTTCTCACTTAATATACTAGATCCTAATGATTGATCACTACAGCTTAGATAAAACACACACACACACACAATTTCCTACTCTAGAGGACAGATTTAAAGGTTATTCCTTGCTATAAAAGAACATACAGTTTAGGTTTAGCATTAAAGTTGAGAAGGGTACTTCATAGGATGCAACATTTCCCTGTAACACTGAACAGAATATTATATCCATTCTCTTAAGCTTTTCTTTTCCAAGATAATTCTGTCTGCAACTGGAATTTTAATCACCTAAGAATTTTTAAAATGTTGACCTATCACATAAACAAAACACAATATTAGGCCTATTTAATGAAAAAGAAGAGTAGAAGCGCCATATGTCTTGTTCAACATGTACAAGAGATCATACAAAAACCTGCATCCCTTTATTAATTAATTTCATTCAGAAAAGTATGCAAACGGGGAAAAGAGTTTATCACACATATATACACAAAAAATAAGAACCGAAAAAAGAGACATAAAATGGTAGGGAGAAAATGTATTTATTTATTTATAATCCACCTTTCTCACTGAGACTTAAGGCAGATTTCTACATTTGTAGAAAGTGTGTGTGTATAAATACCAACACACACATTCATACTTGAATACATTTTGAATTACTGAATTTCTTGAGTCTCTTGGCACTTGAATCTTATTTTTTCAAAATTAATTCTTAAGCACTGAACACAATGAACTAGAAATACACAGTTCCGATATCTTTATCTACCAAATACGTCTTTGAAATACAGCAGTTATTAAAACTGAAACATGAATAAATAGGCTTCCTCACCAATGGTGGGGAACCTCCCAGCTGTTTGTCCTGCCTCCCCATCTCTGGGAGGAGGCAGGCCACCCAGCAATTGCCCACCACCAGCAGGCAGCCCAGGCAAATGGCAGTGCGCACACCCCTGTGCCCCTTTAAGAATTGCCTCCAAGTGCTATGTCTAGAAGTGACATCATCGTGCAGGGTGTGGGAGCAATTATGCACTTTGTGTGGTCATGAAGTCTCCACATAGTAAGTGCCTGCACCCCCATTGCATGCCACACACTCTGTCCTGACCTCTTGGCAGTTCCTGGGGGACCTGGTAACCCTATGAGTAAAGTAGTGCATTGGTAGTTTCTAGACCTCACTGATCCAGATTATATCAAAGTAGGACAATTTGCTACAATTGCCACTCCCAAGTGGAATAAAGCTTGATTACAAACCTGCAATAATTAGGAAATTAGAATATGGGGCTGGTTTAGTTTGTACATATCAAAGTTACAGCTGAGGGAGTTAGTCTTTAGTGATTCTTTGAGAAATCCTATGAAAAATGGACAAAGTGTACAACGAATCCATTTTATTAGCAGCAACAGTCCGAGTAGTGATTGCAGTCTCATCTCTGACAAGCACTTAGATCGAGCAAGGCTTCCTGTTATTGCTTTGAATCGGCTTTGTAGCGTCACATCATCACAAAGCCAGTTCAGAATGAGGACTTCAGGACATGAGGTTCTCAATGTGGGCTAAGGGTTTTGGTTGGATGCTATGCCTTTCAGGCAAATATCAATTAAGTCATGCTAATCCCTCAGCTCCCCCTTGCTGCCCCAGGAAATGGAAACTGAAAGCAGAGAACAGCCACAGCCCAACACATGCCACCCTAAACTAAGTCATGCCCGATCTTGTTTCTTACCAATAGTAGCAATTTAAACAGGAGGTCGTTTAATTTGGATTAGTTACTATTCTGAGCTTAATGAGACATGTTTGCATTAGATTTTGATTAGTTGTGTTCCAAATGTACATCCTTATCACACAGTCCAGCCTTGATCCCTTAACCTTGGGCAGCATTATGTCTGCATAGGTTTAGCCAAGTGATTGTGACGCTTTATTCATTATATGGCTTTTGCTAACCCTTTATAAACCAGAGATGCATTAAGTAATTTCTGTGCTTTTTAAAAAAATTGTTTCACTTTCTTTTTTAATTTCTCAACGACATTTTTAAGAGGTACCTTTTTCAAATTAAACAAACTGCTACCTACCTGTAGAACATCACCGAGGTCTGCAGTGCTAATATCTGGGTCTTCTGTGGTGTTAAAAGGAACTGGAGTAATTCTCACAAGGGTCAGCACCCTGGGCTCTGGATACCTCCATAACATCATTCCTGGATTATCCTCCGTTTCATTGTAAAACACAACTTCATAGGCACTGGGTAGTTTCTGCGCCTCTATCAAATTAGGGGGGAGGGGGGGGAAGCTGTAATTGGTTATATAATTTCTAAAAGGGAGCATGCTGGTTTACGAGACCAAAGCAGTTAAAAACAAATCCCTTGTGATCAAAAGGGTGGAAAATAAAAAAGCAATTTCCCTGAGTTTTAAAAGGTCACAGTAAAATGGAAAGAAATCAAAATTGTATTTTTCTAACAGATGCTTTCTTAATTAATGGTGAAAAAACTCAAATGGAAGCAATATTTAATAGGCTACTACTGAATTTATTTTGTAACTGAAGTGCATTTTAATAATATTCTCTCTACCTGTGTCTTGTATGTACTGGAACAAGCCTGTTCTTAGATCATCTGACGTATGCTCTGTTTTAGAGCCCTGGTTTCTGTCTGAAGGAAGGGGCATTGGATATATATGATCAGAGCTCTGTTTCTCCATCCTCTCTTCTCGCTGAAGGTAACACTGCAGAAGTTCATGTATAAGAACTAAGCAATTCAAATGTTCTTGACCCCAGAAAACCTGACAAAAAAAGCAAATTTAGAAAATTAAAAATCAAATATTTCATGTTCAGACATATGTTGCCAACAAATTTATTCTAGGAATTTAGATAAACAGGTTGATGCTTCTTGATGCTTTACTTCTAGTAAAGAGTGCTGAAATACTTAAAATGGTCATAAAGAACCTCATTAAATCAAGAAAAAAAAGATGTATTATCTACAGTAGTAAGAAACAGAAAAACAAATTTATTCTAGGAATTTAGATAAACAGGTTGATGCTTCTTGAAGGGCTTAGAAGTAAAGAGTGCTGAAATACTTAAATGGTCATAAAGAACCTTATTAAATCAAGAAAAAAAAGATGTATTATCTACAGTAGTAAGAAACAGAAAAAAACAAAATATTTTGACTTTTCTCCCTTCTCTACATGATGGAAGTTAAATGAAAGGAGATGAAGATGGGGTTGTAGTACTCATTAAAATTCATTAGAGTCATTGCAGACGGGGGCGGGGGGGGAGAGACATAGTTTACAGCATTTGTCAACCAGCAAAATGGGATGTAGATTTGCAGGGCAGACAGGCATCCTCCAGATTATACTAGAGTAGGAACAAGTTGGTACCCTGCTATTTGCCCAAACAGCCAGTATTTTGCTCTTCTGCCTTAAGGAGACTTGCATTGCTCCATTCTTTAAGAATCATGGGTTACTGCTATAGTGGTTCTTGTTAAAGAAGTATTACAACCCCCCTCCCTGTAAATGGTAATGATAAAGAATTAAAATAATAACAACAAACAACAACAACATCTGATTTATATACCACCCTTCAGGACGACTTAATACCCACTCAGAGCAGTTTACAAAGTATATCATTATTATTCCCACAACTAGCACCCTGTGAGGTGAGTGGGGCTGAAAGAGCTCCTAGAAGTACCCAAGGTCACCCAGCTGGCTTCAAGTGGAGGAGGACTAGGGAATCAAACTTGGTTCTCCAGATTACTGTCCCGCGTTCTTAACTACTACTCCAAACCGGCTCTCTATAAACTGGCTCTCTCTTTTTATATAGAGCACCAATCTGGCTCTATATAAAAAGCTGATAGGAAAAAAACATTTTTAACCCTTACTAGACGGAAGTCTATCTGATTCCAAGACTGAATGCTTGAATATTAGTGGGGACTGGACTGTCTAGATAATAACAACAACAACATTTGATTTATATACCGCCCTTCAAGAGAACGTAATGACCACTCAGAGTGGTTTAGAAAGTATGTTATTATTATCCCCACAACAAAACACCCTGTGAGGTGGGTGGGGCTGAGAGAGCTCCAGAGACACTAGCCCAAGGTCACCCATACATGTTTTCACACAGCATTATGGCAGGGGTACTTTATTCCCTTCTTCTCACATAAAAATATGGCTTTTAACAGTTGTAGAACTATAAAAATAACAAACCCCCAGCCCCCACACTAGTAGTAGAAGTAAAAGTACAAATTCTTCCATGATGCATGTGACTTTTATGATCTGACCTTGATCCTCCCTGGCAAGTAAGTTTAATTTCCCCCACTGTGCAGACACAGAAGCTACAGTAAGACAGGTTAGAGTAAATTAGATATGATGGGAATGTATGTATTAAACATGGAATATAAACTCACCAATAATTTTTTTTTTAAAAAGAAGCTACAGTAAGGCAGTGAGAAAAGGAGCCACAAAGCTGCTCTGCTTATTGTTTGGGTCAAGCAACAAATGATGACATGAGGTTGCGTCTATCTGAGGCTTGGCTTGTGGGGGTCGTACTCGTGACATTTGAATGAGGGTAAATTAGCTTGGTGAGCAAGCTCACCATAAGCTGTCAGCTCGCCTACTACCTTTAGTCCTTTCTCAACCTTCGAAGTTTGCTACCTTCCCTTTTTTAGCTTGCTTGCATGAATCACATGGCATGATTTGCTTAGTAATCACTTTTCAACACTACACCTACTCTGTTTCACATACTGCACGGTGCCCTGACTTGCACAAGTCGCTTCTATAGGAGTACAGACCTGGCTTTGTGGCAGAGGATTAAACTTTATGGAATCTAGCCCATTTCTTATAATACATTTTTATTTATTTATTTAAAATATTTATATACCTGCCTTTCTATTGAGCATCTCATTTAAAATGGCAGGTCCTTATCTAATGGCAATAGATTGAAGAGCTTTTAAGTGCTTACCAGAGGTGGACACGAACTGTGAAAATACTGAACTGTGTGGTTCATGGTTTGTCGCATTCCATGAACCATGAACTTTCACAAACCTGCCCTGGTTGGCGAACCTGTTTGTTTGGTTTGTGAAAACATCACTTCTGGGGCAGCAGAAGGTCACTTCTGGGGCTGCAGAAAGCCCATCCCCCCGCTGTTGCCTAGGAAACTGATTGATCGGCGCCAGGCTGTCCACAGTGACAAACCAAAAAATGAACCAGACGAACCAGCCTAAAGTTCGTGGCAGTTAATCAAAAAAGGTCTCTGATGAACCGCCGGTTTGCAAACCACAACCCAGCTGGTTGATGAATTTTGATGCGCATTTCGGTTCGTGCTCACCTCTAGTGCTTACTAGAATATGTGGAAAGCATAAGAAAGAGCAAGCTGGGCTAATATAAAAGAAAAAGGAAAGCCTGGAAGTTAATAAAACAAGAATATTTGCTTAATAAGAATGCATGTTAAGTTCAACTGCTTGACCTCTTTTTAGACCTACTGGAACGCTGCTCCTGTGCATTCTGGCTCCAAATGAGCCCTGCCTTAACATGCAAAGCTTTATGCCATTTAACCATTTTGAAACAGAAATTCATATTGTTTTTTTTAAAAAAATCTTCTAATCAGGTGAATTTCCTAATGCTGCAGAAATTTATGCTGCCCAGACAGAGAACAAGAATTAATCAAAGCGATTTCATTTAGATAGTACCAAGTACAGACCTGCAACAGTCCACCTCTCACGTCAACATGGACTTTTGGAACTGACAGCTCTGGACCAGGGTTACCACTGTGCTTACACCATTTAGCTTCCACAATGACAGAACCGCAGACAGGTCCAACCAGTGTTCGGCTTTTTTCCTTGAGACTTGTCTTAATGAGGAAATCATTGATATCAAGCATAAAAGATGAGCCATTAATTATACCTAACATACAAATGAGAAAAAAGTCATTCAGTAGAGTTGAATATATAAGTGCTTTCTCAAAATATGTTTCTAGCATTTTCCTTCACGTAAGTAAAGCACTCATTCTTTGTTACTTCATATCCTCTTTGGTGGCTAGGCTAACCCTTAAAACTTACCATAGTCTGTGGAGACTCTGTTGATTCACAGGAAAGTCAATTAAAGAGCAACAAGAAAGGGGTGTGTGATTTGTGTGCTCAGCTCTCCTGACAATGTACAGAATCCTGGAGGGAACTTCTGAATAACTGTTGTATATGTTTGGGGAAGGGATTATTCCCCGACCCAAGACTCCTCATGAGTTTTTGACATTATAGTAAAGTGGCTGGTCCCCATGCTGTTCACTAAGGCACCAAAACCACATCAGCCACAACCACAAAAGAGAATATTTCACCTTCACCTCCAAAACAGGGGTTAAAGACTTAACGAGCCAGTAAGGCCCTGTCCTCCCTTTCTGATGTCATGAAATCTTGGCAGTAAGGAGGATATCCAAATCCCACCCTTTCCCCCCCTGTGCCCACTTACCTGGATGGCGGGGGGGGTCACTCCCTGGGGCACCCCCCTCCCCAGGCGGTGAGGCACACCCCTGGCCAGGGGACACGCTCCTGCGCTGCGAGAGCAGGTGGCGGCATCGGCAAGAGCAGGCTGCTCTCACCGCCACCGTTGCCATCAGCTCTTGCCACCGCCGCAGCTGCCTCTTGCCCACTGCTGCCTCTCACTGCCACAGCCCTTGTGCACCAAATGAGAGCGGGTCACAGTAAGAGCGGGTGGTGGCGGCAACAAGAGCAGGTGGCCACGGTCGTAGTAAGAGCAGGTGGTGGTGGCAACAAGGGCCCCCTTTGACCCAGGGGCGCCCTTTGACCCTGCATGATAATGTCACTCACGGAAGTGATGTCATCATGCAAGCTGGGAGCACACGTGAAGCGTGCACGCAGAGAAAAGAAGCCAGGGTAAGTACCGGCTCCCAATTCCCCGCCGGGAGACTACAGGGACCTGGGGATCCCCTGTCGAGGGACTCCAGGTCCCTGGCAACCCTAGATATCACAGCTGTAAGCCCTTATTCTGTTCACTGACAGGAGAACTGCAAGAAGTGGGGTAAGTTTTGAAAGAGTAGAAAGTAGAAGACGCTACTTCTAAACCCCAGAAGCAAGCAGTTCGTTCAAGTCCCAAGGCTGAGTAGTGCAGGGGAAAAATGCCTTCTGAAATTAGGGGTGGAGAGTAATTGAGGAGTGAATAAAATAACTTCTTATTTTCAACCCTCATCTGCCCATTCATTCCAGGGCCATTTCCATATATAGCTGCCCTTATAAGCACTGGCTCTTGAAGAAAAAGATCACTGATTCTAAAAACAGTCCACGTTTTGTATCCTCATTTCAAATTATTAGGACACAGCCATTGTGAATTAATATCTTGGACACAATTTACATTCCAACATAAGCCCTGTTCACTTTAACATGGTTTATGAAGGAGAATTTCCTGGTGGATTATGCGATTTGAGTTTATCTGGATTCTTTATTACCTTACATTGCCCATGGTAGTACCTAGAATTCTTAACAGGTTTATATTTATAATCTGCAATTCCAAACCAGTACAATAATTCAAAAATATGTAATGTTTTCATTAAAAACACACTTCAATCTCTTAGCTATTTTTAGTTAATAATGCTAGAAATACTTTTAGGCTGAATGAATTGATGGGTTTGATGGCAAGTATTTATTTACTTGAAAAGAATTTTTTCTAAAAATGTATGTTGTTTGATATCCTTAAAAGTCCTTCAAAGTATGCCTATTTTTTATAGAATTCAATATTTTAAAATGCAAAAGGTGTTCTATTTGAAATCCAGGGGAGCTCTCTGACTCTTGAAAGCTTACACTCTGAAAATCTTGTTGGTCTCTGGTGCCACTGGACTCAAATCCTGCTGTTCCAAACTTTGCTACCCACGCCTGGAGATGCCATCTTCTGCATGTAATGTATGTGCTCTGTCACTAAATGACGTGCTCCTTCCCAGGCTCTCTTTACTCAAAAGTAAAGCACTGTTAACCAGGTTAAGTTTAAACAGGGATAACAACAACAACGACTGTGCTTATATACTGCTCTTCTAGACAGATTAGTGCCTCACCTAGAGAGGTGAACAAGTTAGTGTTATTATTATCCCCATAATAAAACTGGGGAGCTGGGGCTGAGAGGAACGGCTTACCCAAGGCCACCTACTGACCTCATGGCAAGATTCAAACCAGTAGAGTGCTGATTCGCATCTGAACCACTTAACCACTGTGCTACAGCAGTGCTTGCTTAAGTAGGTTAGGAAAACAGTTTCAAGTCTACTTCTAGGCAAACATTAATTTGGATAGACTATAACAGATATAAAAACAGATACAGTGATTTCATTGGGCCTCTGTGTAAAAATGTACAACCACATTAGGCCATGTTCATCATTAGTAATCACATGCTTCTATGGACATGTACATGTATCAATATGTGCATACTATACTTTCAGTTCTGCTTATGTTGTAGATTGGGCAGAAGACACCCCTTGGTGCACAATACTGTAATACAGTAACAATACAGTAATACTGTTGATTCTGTAAACGTTCGGAGCGCTGAAAATCAAATGTGTCCCGCTGCTCTGTCACAGCCTCCAGGGATTCTTTGTTGACAGAAATGTTGCTAATTTACAGAATAGGAGTGGAAAGCAAAACCTGGAGTACATTTATTTTTCCTTTCAAAAATGCAAAGAAGATGGGGCTGGAATGACACAAATTTCACAGAAATATGGAACACTACAAGAATGCCTTCAAGAGTCCCAAACCTTTCAGTTTGGAAGAAGGAAAAACTCCACCCCAGGTTTTCCTTCTCAGTATTCTTTTTCTTCTGTAAAGTGGCTATCCTTGCTCACTTGCACACACAGCATTTTTACTTGTCTTTATTTTCACAAGACAATGGCTTCTGACTGGTCCATTTCTAGCCAAGCACCCCCCACCCCATCCTTGCTGCCTGCCTCTAACAAATAAAAACCCACAACAGCACCAGCCATTCCAGGTTTCCTTATATAGGCAGCACTATGCTCACCACTATCTAACACTTCCTATGAATAACCAATCCTGAATGTGGCTTTGAAACCATAAGCATGCCAATGGTCCTCTAAAGGCTTATAGAAAAACCACCCACATTACAAATACAGCCTAGACTAATATTTCCCCACATCCTGATGTGGTTATGTACCTTTGCCATTCTATTGTTTTAAGTTACTAATGATCAATGAAAACAAACCAAGACATTTAGGGTGCTTTCAATCAAGGGTCAGCAACCTTTTATAATTAGACAAACTTCATCAAATGGTGCAGTATAAAAGAAGTAAATAAATATTGGTCTATACAATCTATTAATTTTCTGCAGCTGAAACACTGGTTGTTGTGAGTGCTTTATTAAGAAATGGCAGACATTAGGTCTCACAATAAGTCATACACTGGAGCACCCTGCACAATCATTTCAATGCACAGGCAAAAATCTGCATGTGGTTCACAATTAGATAAGTAGCAACTCTGCACCTCTATCATTTCCCTTTCAATATAGGATCTCCAAGGAACCCTTTAGTTCCATAAAAATCTCCCTACTATTTCCTTCACATACTGGTTATTCTATCAACCCACTCGCCTCTCCAATACACCTTAAAGATCTGATTTTCTTTTTTAAACAGCTCTATTTGTTTCCCTACTGAGCAACATTTGGCTCTAAGCCATAGGCTGCAGACCCTCACCCTAAATAGCTGCTCTGCATGACAAATGTGTCCCAGGACCAGCAAACATTCCAGAGGATCTCAGGCTTTGCATTAAGCACCTTCTATAGTACCTGCAAGGGATCTTGCGCCACACTTCTAAGGCCATGTGTTGCTTTATCAGTGCAACTAAGACACTGCTGCTTGAGAAGCTTGGTACAAAAAAATGTTTGTAAACCAAAGATTAAACATTGCTGGGTATTTTTTACCTCTGACATTTGAGTCATATTTAGAAGCCTGCAATAGCTCAAATGTTGAGGAATACTATGTTCAATTCTATATGGAGGAATATGGGATAGTGATGAAGAGACAGGACATTCTTTCCAAGCAGTACAAATTTCATTCAAGCCCTGATGATCCATAAAAGACAAAGCCTCCGTGAATTTCAAATGAAGATGATTTACATTGCGGAAAGCAAAAGTACTGGGATGCAAGGCAATTTTAGAATATGCTATTTTCTTTTCTAAAATCTTACTAAGAGCCAGCTTTTTCCTCAAGGACATTATAACTCTTTTTTTCAGCTGTTCTGTTCCTTCTTTGGGATGAAATAAATCTTCCTGTATAAATCATAGTGCACCTAATGAAGGGAGGGGGGCTTTAAAGCAATGTGTAGTCAGAAGTCACACAAAGTGCAATCATGAGGGAACTAAACAAATCAGTACTTTAAAAGGAGCTGAAGACAGACAGCTATGAACATACTACAAGAGTAATGACGAGTGAAATAAGACATGGGCTTTAAGGCAAAGCTTCTTTTCAGTGGAGCACCACATACAGAGCAAATCCTAGGAGGCTGACACTTGTGGATCCTGGGAATCTGCATGTAAAGGAAAAGAGTGCTGAAACATCACTGGAACATAGCATGCCCAGAGTCTTATTTTATGCACCTGGTTAGATTACAAGGCTACTTTCCTATGATGGGATGGTTCCACTTGGAATGATGAAGCAGAGTTAATTCCTGCTCTCTTCTTCCCCCATCCACACACAGGACTTCACTCACCACCCGTAGGCCTCTTAAATAATAATAATAATAAAACTACAGTAAAGTTCTGTTTGTCTTAAACAAATTAAATCACAGTAACTATTTAAACTCAGATTGATATTAGCAACTTCCAGAATCAATGTATCTTCCTAAACGATCGTTGGGATACACAGACTGTAATATACTCTGCTGGGAGTGCTGCTTGCTGAGCGCTTGCATACTTTTCTTGGGGGCGGCAGTAATTTAGCACTGGAAGCAAACAGTTTCACGACTTTTAAAAATAGCCCTTCAGGAGACTAATAAAAACAAACCACTTCTTTGGATGATGCTTACAAAATGCTGCCAGCCTTACTTTGTCAAGCTTTGCTTTGATCTATAATAGTGTTCGGATGCACCACCACGCTGATGGAGCAAAGGCAATCAGAATCCTGTGCAACTAGGCTTCTGTATGTCATTACAAAGATTAGGCTGGGATGACTTATGCAAGCAAGGAATATACAGGTATTCCCTATGCAGCTGGAAATGATCTATGACTACTTGGGGGGAAATATCTACTGCAAACATGTGGAGAAACTGTCCAGAAGCTTGTTTGCATAACAAGGCTGTTTCTAAACTTTTATAAAAACCAAAGACAGCCTCCTGCTTGTTTTTTATTTCGTCTGTATTTTTAAGATGAGATTTATCTTTAAGCAGATAGCTCAAAGGTAATTGAAAAGGTCATATAAGTAAAGGCTAATACAGCAGTGTCTCCTATTAGTGAATCAATATCAATCTGAGCAGAAACTTGCACTGATCCATACTCCTAGTTTTCTATTTCCCCAAAGCAATTTACAGGGCCATTCCGCTTTTCATTTAGCGCCCATGCAACTACACAAACGACATCAAATTTAGCAATATTCTGCATTTCGGCACAATGGTTACTGCTAAGAATTTGGTATTTTGAGGGACACAAAAGATAAACTTGCTTCATTCTAAAGCCAATAGCAACTAGTTCCCCAGACAGGCTCTGTGCAATTTCCAATAAAACTAGTATAGATGGGAAGGGGAGTGTGTTTATATCAGTAACAGACAATGTACATTTGCATTACCTTCTGAGTTTGTTAGGAATACATAATGTGAAAACTACTGAGAGAGACAGAGGTGAAGCAGTGTTCAAAGATGCTCTTGGACAGAGACCAGCTCATTCCTCCTTCCATTGCACTTCCCTGTGATATTCCCCAGTGTGACTGTGAACTGTGCATGAATATCACAAGTAAACGGGAACCACCAAGAAGGAGGGCAACAATTGGATAGGAAAGAATGCATGAGATTGGCCCATGTGATAATCAGGGCTTTTTTTCTGGGAAAAGAGGTGGTGGAACTCAGTGGGTTGCCCTCGGAAAAAATGGCAACATAGTTTAGATTGCCCTCCGCGCCTCTGTCTGGAGATCAGGGGGCAGGGCCACCAGCCATGTGACCATTTTCAAGAGGTTCTGGAACTCCGTTCCACCTCATTCCCACTGAAAAAAAAGCCCTGATGATAATGATATTATATGACTGGTTGACATGGCAAGGGTAGTGATCACTACCAAGTGTGAAAGTATCACAGATAAACAACTCCCACACTTGTATTTGTGTGCATGTATGTATAATTCTCACCTCTGTGGGCTCTCATCTGGCCTCTTGTTCCTCACCCACCTGTACTATCGGTCACTATCTCCATCTCCTACAACTGAAGTCTGAGCTTGAATTTTTTCAGGTACAATGAGAGAGGAATCAGTGATTGTGATTTGGGAAAAGGCAGCAGCACTCAAAAGTAAGAAAAGGAAGATTCGGTTTCGTTTTCTCGGCCATGTCGGACGCTCCTCCTCGCAGGTCCGAGAGAAAGCGTCCGAGCAGCCTGACCGGGCAGCTGATCTGCAAAGATTAGCCCCCAGGACTCCCAGGAAGGGAGTCAGGGTCTGGGACGCCGCAGGAAGAACCCTCTGGCAAATCCATGCAGGGGGTAAATTGCCCATTTGTCCCCATGGAGGCCGGCAGACGTGCGCGGCACCTTGCGTGCTGCCGGGCCAAGGAAAACGGCAAAGAACAGGACTAGGCGGAAGCCTGTAAGTAAGTGAATCCCTTCTGTTATTACAAGCGTATGTGAAGGAGTGGTGGGATCTGAAGTTAAGAAGACTCGGATTTCTTCTCCCTCGCTGAGTTTCAGAAGGTTGGCACCCCCCCCCCAAATGGCAGCGAGAAAGCAGAGTCCCGCTTCGGGCAAGTCAATTTCGGCTGCCCTGCAGGGAAAAGTGGAGTCGCTCGAGGAATTGGTGAAAAGGTCGGTCATCGAAGCCATAAAACCCTTTGTTGACAAGCTGAATGAAACAGATCAAAGGGTGGGCTTAATTGAGAGCGATGTGAAAGCCATTAAGGAAGTAGTGGGGGGGGCAGAGAAGTCTGCTCGGGAAAATGCGTCACTCATGAGAGCAACAAACAAGGAGCTAAAGCTGGTGGAAAACCAGCTGATCGGGCTGCAAGTGGAACGAACACAGACTGTTTTGCGTCTCCAGAATGTTAAAGAGGAGGAAAACGAGGATCTAAGGGAGCTTGCCTCGGAATTATTGGCGTCACCCGCGAGGGCAACTAAGGAAGAGGTAAAAAGCGCCATTTTGGAAGTCCGTCGGGCTTCTTCAAAATATGCAATGAAGCGGCAGCTGCCTTGCGAGATTTTTATTGAGTTTTCATCTAGGAAGGTCCGAGACACTATCCTGTTTAACTCATATAATGCGGACTTGGACTTTCTGGGAAATAAAGTCAAGATACTGAAGGACGTTCCATTTCTAGTTTGGAAAGGACGTTCCATTTCTAGTTCGGAAAAGAAGATTTAAGTACAAAAAGCTCGCAGCTCTCCTGAGGGAATGAGGGATAAAGTATAAATGGCTATTTCCGGAAGGAATTTGGTTTAATTATAAAGATCAAGCTTACAAGATAAACTCAGAGGATCAGCTAAGGGATTTTGTGGACAAAAATCAAGAATTCGGGCAAGATACCATGCAAAATGAAGAAGACTCGAAGCCTGAAGGGAGGGGGGAGGCAGCGAGCGCAGTGGCTGTAGCTGCTCAGAGAGAACTGCATCCGAGGCCTAGGGGGGGGGGGGGAAGAAGAAGATTTAATATGGGTTGTATTTTGTATTTTGCAAGGTCAACCACTCCATCATTACTTTATGAAGGTTTAAATTTTTAACTATGGCAGTATGAAGGGAAAACATTGTAGTGTAGTGTTTATTGTTTGTATGTTACCTCCCCCCCCTTTTCCAGCCCTCCTTCCCCTTTTCTTTCTTCTTTCCCTTTTCCCTTTTCCTAGTACTTTGTAGGTTTTTTTGTAGATTTTTGTCGTAGATATTAAAAATAAAAAATTTTCAAAAAAAAAAAAGTAAGAAAAGGAAGAGACTATAGAGGTGGCTTAAAGATTCACTTGCCCATGCAAGTTTCTGAAGGAAAAGGTAGCCCAACACAATGTGTTCCTTCCTGGAGTTTCCCCTTATTCCCCAGTGCCTAATTAAAATTGGCAGTGTGGTCCTAAACAGAAGAAAGATGCAAAGACCCACACACGGTAATATTAAAAGATGAAGGAATACAGCTATTGGGTAGGTACTTAAGTTAATAAAAAAAAATGTTGTGCTAGATGGAATGAACAGACCCACACCATCAGCAAAGAAACAGAAGACATCAAGTTAAGTGCAAAATCCAAGCAATGAATGGGACTACTGGATTTCTCATTAGTATGGAACAGAGACTTGTGATGGTTCATTCTCCCCAGGAGTACTATATTTCTACATTACCAATTAACCATTCTTCACTGAGAGTTTTTCAGCAGTGTATATGGCCACATGTGGGCTCTGTAAAAATACAAGATGTGTTACCAATGGTAAACAGAAATTAATGACCTTGAACAGACCAGTGTTTGGATTCATCACTAATGCAGGCCCCCACCTGCATTACAGCAGCTCTGACAGTCTGAGTGTGTGTCTTGCTTGAGTACTTCAAACACTAATCTATTACTTTGATTCATTGAAGGCAATGCTTGGTTTTACTTTATTTGCTATGCTGGTGGTAAGGGATATATATATATATATATGGCGGGGGGGGAGCAATGCTCTCTTACGCATCTTTTCAAAAGTGCTTAATTATATTTTATAGCCTGGGCCAAGAGTCCTGCTTGTTTTGTGTCTAACTGGGTTCAAATGGAGTTCAGGCCAGTGATGAATCAGAAGGGAAGTCAAAGATGGTTATCTCTAAGAGATGAGCTCATCTCCATTTAAGAAAGTCAAAGCAGGTACACCATGTTCAATTCCAAATGCTCCACGAGCCTAGAAATCACAAGCTGTGGTCAGTGATTTTATAATTTCTGAATTTGTTAACGCACTGTTTCACAGCAAACCCCCATCGTTATTTGATTCTTTCTCACTTTTGGTTAAGGTTTGCTAAATGTATAAAATCGCTGTTCTGGATCACACTGCACTATATTTTATTTGTTCAAATCTAACACTCGTTTATTACCCAACTAGACAGCAAAGAAACTAAAACAGGAAATTCACTCTTAAAATAATAAGTATGTATATAAAATAATTAAATATTATAATGAGCACTTTCTATTTTTTTTACAGAAACCTAGTGCAGAAGTTTGCAGAAAACCATTTCCTTTGTCTCCTAATCTCTCCCCACATCTTCTATTTACTAGATTCCAGCTGCTCCAGAAAATGCTAACAGCTAATAGTGTTTCTATAGTAGTATTACTATAGCAAAATATAAAGTGTGAGATTCAGAACTCCAACATACTGCTGTCATGCTCTGCACATACATCAATTTAATAAACAAAATGTTCTTTTCTCAGAGGATATGTGATTACATCCATTATGAATGTAGCAGTAGGGGGAAAAGAGTTTAGAAAGAAACAAAATAGCTTGGGTCAGTTCCATCTGAATGTCATCCCTGTTTAGCACTTTCCTAAGTGACCTGGCAGGTGGAAATACATTGTTAATGGACTATATACTCTGAAGGTTTTCTTGCTCAAAATCAGCATGCTATAGTTAATTTGTAATTTTTAAAAAAGGACATGCCAGTTCCTCAGTAGCAACTCTGAACTCTATTATAAAGTAACAGTAGGGGGAACCCAACCAGGATTAATAGTGGTACTCAGTCCTGGGATTAGGGGTGTCTTATTTCATGGATTTTTAGGCCATCTGTTCTTCCCTCCTACACTTAGTCCTGCAGAACTATAAACGCACCTCTACCTCAGGGACCATAGAAAGGAATTAGAATTGTTCTGCTTTTCATTATCACAAGATTCAGTAACTCATTTCATTGTCAGGATAATCCCCTTTTACTCTTTCTTTTGCGCTTGTAGGGTATGCCAAAATGACAAATAAAATCCCAGATGTTAGAGACCTGATGAGGTCTCCACCTTTCCTTGAGTGTTGTGTTTAAGCTACTTGGGACACAGTGTCAAAACTGACAGGACCCCGATGCCCACACCCAATATTCATTACGGTTCGTTAGTGATTTGTATAGCTGTCTACAGGCTAAACTTCCACTTCAATCCTCAGTGGCCATTAAAATGTTTAGTTTGTCCTCTGGCTTTTACTGACAAAGAATTCATTTCCTATTGTTCAAGTGTTGGAAAGAGTTTACGGTTCTTTCTAAAAGTAACAAAGGTCTTCTGGGTGCTGTAAATGGATTGTTACTCTAGCATATTATTTTAGGTAGTCAAAACTAATTTGAGGTTTTATTTCTCAGGCTAACTTGCAGATCTTTTGCATCCCAGGACCATGGCGACACCTTAGCAGTGTTTTCTCAAGAGACCCAGTTAATTCTGAATGAGGAAAAAGTGGTTTCTGCTTAACAACCATCATTATCTGTATTTTTAGTATTTGATTGAAATCTCTCCCTTTTGAAGAATTTGTGACTAGTTGAAATGTGTGCTGTTTACAGGCAATTATTGTCACTGCTGCATATTTAAAGGAGACATAATCATATCACATGAAACAAAACCAGCAATAGGGTTTTTATGAACTGCAACTGCACAGTTTGTTGCATTTCTCTTTCCAGCCCTAGGCATTGTGCACTACGTTCTCTTCTAAGCGAAACACAGAATTTTAAAAAATTCATCTCCTTTTATTTTGGAGACTGCTTATATTCTTACATTTTTCTCCCCCCCCCCCCCCCAATCTCAGGTACATAGCACATTGGAACTATTGTACAATTAGCTTAAGGGATAGATGAAATGTTGCAAAAAGTGTTTCTAAACTTGCTCACACCATGCTGGGATGCAACTTCAGTATTCTTTTTTTTAAAAAAACAGCAAACTGGTTAACAGCAATGCTATGATTTAATTGCGAAATTCTAACTATTGCCCTAGATTACTCTGTTCAATCACAAATTTGGCCTTCAATAAAACAAGAACCCAAAATTATGAGAGCTCATGTATCAGAACATCATTAGAATGAAGTGCAATGACTTGTACCTTTACAGTCTTTGGTTTAGGGCTTCTGATCCCCTGCCCTGAGCTCCTGTTGCCCACTCTCCTCCAATCAGCAGTGTGTGTGGGGGGAGGTGGAGGTGGCATTTACCATAGAGTTTCTAGAAAGGTACCTGCTCTCACTTCCAGCTTTCCCCCAGAAGTGATATTATCATGCCTATGGCAACATGCCCCCCACCATGTCCTCACCTCAACTGTCCCATTGATTATCAGGCTTGGCCTGGCAACCCTACTTTGGATATATCCTAAAACTTCCTTCTGCTAAGTGAGCAACCTTCCTCCACTGATGCAAGACTCCCTGCTTAGCAGACGGGAACTATAGGAGCCAACCTTTTGGTTGTTATGGCAATACAGCAGCTTGTTACCAGAACTACTATTTTATGGGGAAATTAGCAAGCAGTTCAGCTTGAACTAGCACGCATCTTGAGCCAATGTATACCAGAGTCCGAACTTCCGGATTGCTCACGTAATAAAGAGGCGGCAACTAATCAATATAAAACATGTTTCCTGAGATGTTGCATAAGCCTACAATACATACAAGAAACATACAAGGACTAAGAAATAAAGGTTGGAAAAATAGAGTCGTTTGCATTAGCAGGAACCCACTTGAGGTCAATGGAATATAGGCAATACATTACCTGAGCATGGCGAGAAGCAGAGATTCCCGCACTGAGGTTGGGGGTGGGGTGCAGCACCCGGCTAAGCCCGGCGCCGGGCACAGCACCAAGCACCAAGCACCTAGTGTCAGGCAGAGCCTGCTTAAATAGCTGAAATGTGTCCTGAGGCGGGGGCCCTTCGGTCTGCCCTGGACTGGTTCCCAGGATGTTTTTAACGAAAGATATGATGGGCCAGTATTATGACTTTGATGGGCCACTTTAGAGTCTAATTGTGTGATAGTGACACCTTGGGAAGAGGGGACAAAGGAGGGGAGGGAGTGCCGGGCGGATCAGATCTGCCAGGAAGCTGGAGCTGTCTTGATGGGATCCACCCCTGGAATGTGATGGCTGTACTGATATGCGTCCATTAGGTGCTCTGGACAGTTCGCTCCCTCCCTGGGCTGTTGCAAACCATCTGCATATCAGGGCGAGGCTGGGCTTCATGAACGTGACAGGAGCCTGGTCTTGGAATGGCAGCCTCAGAGCAAACTGTCCATGGTGATTGTCTGCTGCCTGAGAACATGGCTTCTCCCTTGGCACATCCCATGGGCTGGCTAGCAGGCTGCCCAGTGGCAAGGGCAGACCCAGTGACCGTCCTGCGAGGAGCTCCCCATGGGAACTGACCAGGGGGTGCCTGGCCAGGCTCGTGGAGGGTTCTCCCAGATGGCACTGTGCTGCTAGTGGCATGGTTCTGGGCCCAGGTGGGGTCCAAGGAGGCAAGAAACAGGTGTTGGTAACACAGGTGTTGGTAACACAGTCCATAACAGCAGAGAGGCAGGGGGCAAGCATGGGCAACACTGCCCCTAACAGAGTTCTTGGTAGAGTCGTAGAACAGCAAAGCAGGAAGCTGACATAGTCCATAGCAGACTCCATAATGGGGGGGGGGGGGCGGTCACTGGCAACAAGCTGGTGTTGCTACAATGGCATTCACCACTATCACAAAATGATTATGATATTATTTAAAACTGATGAATGGCACAGATTTGATATCATGATTTAAGCACGGGGCAGGTAGTGAGGGAACAGGGCTGAGGTCTAGAACAGTACAGCAGAATATGCTGGGAAAGAAGTTCTGAGAGACAGCTGAAGAACTGAAATATGTAGAATGTTTAGGAGCTGCTGTGATGCTTTAAAGCTAATACTTAAAAGAGAATTTAAAGACAATAAGGCACCATTTTTAAAGACTGCTGAAAAAGGCCTTTGTAGGGAATGTCAGCTTCTTAAAGGTGCTGCTGACCCCAAATCACTCTAAAGGCACTATTCTAACTCTGAACTGCCTTGGAGTTAGCTAATTGATGCTGGTGTTCTGAGAAGGTATGTGACCTTTGGGTAGCGTTGCCAACCTCCAGGGGGGCCTGGGGATCTTCCAGAATTACAACTGATCTCCAGACTACAGTGATAAGTTCCTCTGGAGAAAAATGGCTGCTGAGACTTCTCCTCTCCCCAAACCCTGTCCTCTCCAGGTTCCATCCCCAAGTCTCCAGGAATTTCTGAAACTCGAGTTGGTATCCCTACATTTGGGAGCTAACCATGTGTACTACAAGGGGGAGACCTCAATAGTATCTTATCTGCTGCAAAATAGTAAAGAGTCCAGTAGCACCTTTAAGACTAACCAACTTTACTGTGGTTCTTGAAAGCTTATGCTACAGTAAAGTTGGTTAGTCTTAAAGATGCTACTGGACTCTTTACTATTTTTGCTACTACAGACTAACATGGCTAACTCCTCCTTATCTGTTGCAGCGCTAAAGCCTGTTTCAGATCTTCATCGTCAAGTCCTTCATCTAGATTCATGATTAGTTCCTTAAAATGCTGCCTTCACCACCCTCTAAGATATTGAAGGTAGCATCTGTTCTGCTCACATAGAATGTTTAAGTTTCTTGATCATTCAACAGAGTCAGGCCAAAACCTGTGACAACATTGTCCATAGAACAATTTGACAATAGGAGCATCCTGAATGTATTTTAGTAGGATCCTATATATGTGACAGGCAGGTTGACACATAAAATAATGCTACTGGCCACTCAGTCCTTCAACACATATACACTTATTTCCAGTAGAGGCATGCAAGGCTGAATACAGTTACAGAAAAGTATTGACATTTCTGAAACTCAATTAAATGAGTTTCTATAACTAGTAGATTTTGTCATGAATATAACTAGAAATATAGGGACACTATTGCTAGATTTGACCAAGAAGATCAAAGAAGATGTCTCTGCACTAGGGTTGCCAGGTCCCTTACCCTTCTGGCAGGAGGTGGGGGACCTGGCCCTCACCTTATTCTTTTTCTTCGCATGCATGTGCACCCAGGCCTGCACAATGATGTCACTTCCAGGACAAGCCCTGACCTCAGGTGAGTTTGATATCATCAGATCTCAGAAGCTTAGCAGTGACAGCCTTGGTTAAGAATTGGATGGGAGACCTCCAACAAAGATCGTGGTTGCAGAGGCAGGCAATGGCAAACCACCTCTGTTAGTCTCTTACAGTTATTGAGGTATATCTCTAGCCAGTAGTTGATATCAGAAAGCTAACTAGATGCTTAGTACTTTTTAACTGCACACCTATATCTGAATCAGGGGCTGACTAGAGTCATCCAGAAATGTTTCTTACTGAAGGCTCTACCATAAACTGAAAAGGCAATATGGGTATTGAAACTAAAGCAGCAACTCTATATCTCACTATCGAAATCACCATAGGATGTAGAAGAAATCATGGATCGCTGCCTGACAGATGTGGTCAAATGGCTAAAAATGAACAAATTGAAATTGAACTCAGACAAGATGGAAGTGATGCTCATTGGGAAGGCAGAGATCCTAAAGGACATTGTACTCCCCACTTTTTCCCCAACAGGAGTGGTTTTTATTAAAGAAGCAGTAAAAGAACAATTGCACAAAATACACACAGCACACACACAGATCTGACTAGAAAATAGTAAGGAAAGTGGTAAAGTAGTGCAGAGAGAAAGCTTATTGTTACTAATCCTGGAGGCAACAGGAGTCCATAGAGGAGCAGCTTTGACATGTCCAACAAATTGCAGCAAGGAGACGAATAGGGGTTCAGACAAGTCCGAGGATGTACGGAGGAACACTCACCGACCCACAGAGGCTGGAAGCAGCCCTTTTTATAGGAAAAAAATCCATCCTTTGGGGGCAGGATTGAGCCTTTTGCACATCACAATAATTTAACAGGTTGTCTCTGGCATTGTAAGGCAATAAATCCAGAGGAGGTTTGATCAGGCACATCTATTGATACCAAAAGTCTGATTTATGGCTTGCTGAGTGTGGGACAGGAAGAGCCCTCAGATTCTTTTTTTTAGGAATACATGTTATTGTATTAATAAGATTGAAAACCCAATAAATGGGGCAGAGGGATAGAAGAAAAAAGTAAAGAAAAAAGAATACAAAGAGAAAAAAAGAACAAAGATTAAAAATAACAAAGAATAACAAAAAAAAAAGTTTTAATATCTCCAAAATCTACCTTTTCAATACTGCCCCCCTTCTATTTATTTGTCCCAAATTTATCTTCTTAGAAATCAAAACCACAAATTATATGTGCAAAAACTACAGTTTGCGCATATAAAAGCCTAACCACTGTGGTCGTATATAGAAAATAAGCTACCATGTCTATTTCAACTGTTTATCTATTAGTTCCAACAAAAAGGCTTCTGGTTAAATTGTACATTGATCTTCAACATTTTTTGTATTGTCATATGAATTTGTGACCAAAATTTGTTTGCTTTAGGGCAAGTCCACCAAAGACGATAAAATTTTCCTTCATGTTGCTCACATTTCCAACATTTGTTTGACATACTTTTACTCATTTTTGCTAATTTATCAGGAGACCACCTGATACACCTGATATACTACCGATACATCATTTCATAGAAATGTTCTTTAAGTGTGGAACTCAAAGTGAATTTGAGCCCTTTTACCCACATATTTTCCCACTGGTCCATGTGTATATTATACCCAATTTTTAAAGCCCATTTTACCATACAATCTTTCACACATTCTTCTTGTTTCAAATTTCAACAAAAGTTTGTACATTTTGGAAATAACATGTTCATCAGTACAAAGCTCTTTTTCAAACTCTGTCTTTTCATAACCAAAGCACCATAATTTTTATCTGATTTAAACCTTTCTAGAAGTTGGGCATAGAAAAACCATTGACATTTATAACTTTTAGCTATTAAATCTTCCCTTGCCTTCAATTTACAACCTCCTTGTGAGAATTCTAGTCAGTCTCCGTAAGTCAAACATCTCTGTTTAGAAGGCATTTCACCTCTATAAAACACCTCCTGTGTTGAAATCCAAAGTGGTATCTTCTGTGATAATCTCAGTTTGTATTTATTCCAAATTCTCAAGATGGCAGTCCTAATATAATGATTTTAAAGACCTTTATCATACCACAAATAAGCATGGTCACCCAAATCTCAGGTCATAACCTTCCAATGTCAAGAGCCTCTCATTTCTCAGAAGCATCCATTCCTTCATCCACATTAGACATGTGGCAGTAGGGTGTGTCAAATTTTTCAGCTTTCAGAATCCAAATATGAGGGGTGCTAAAAAGTTGCAGCTTCACTAAAGATATTTTTTATCAATTTAATCTAATTCAGTTTTGCTTGGTAAATAAATACGTGAAAATTATGACTTTTTTTACATTTTTGTGGAATTTCCAATCATTTTGAATGTGCTTTATTACAAATATTACAAATATTTTGTGGAATTTCCAATCATTTAAAATGTGCTTTATTACAAATATTACATTCTCCTTATGAAAAAATGTGTGTACAAGTGTCTGAACATCATGAAAAAAATATTGTGAATGCTAACAATTATATTATATATTAATATTAGATATTACATAGGTCTGTGTGTATGTGTGTGTCTTAGTCTGGTTTCGCTTATCTCAAATGCTGAAACTTCTTTATCAGTGTGTTAAAAATTGCTTGTCCGCCAGTGCTAACAGCCTAACCAGTGGGAATTGACTTGCAATGGCTTCTAAAAGAAGAACAAGACGAGGGGCATTCATGCATATGAGCAACCTAATGGGAATTGGCTGAGAGTTGTTGGCCTCTGAATGCCCCACTGTGGGTGACGTTCTAAGGTATGGACTAATGCTAAGACAACAAAGTGGTGAAGATGTAAGAAACTACAGCCAGTCTTGCAAAGGACATTTGCCCTAAAGTGCTTGAAAAGTGGGACCTAGCAAACAGTTATTTTGTAGCCCCCGTTGTAAATTTATGAATTACAATCTTAAACAAGATCCCAAATTGCTGGGAGCAGGTCAAATATCTCTTGGTAGAGGTAAGCTAGATGTCAAAGAGGCTTTCACTGCAAAACTTGACAAGCTTTTTAGCATCCTAAATTGCAAGTGTAAAATTGTTCTCTGCTGTGAATTTGGCTGCCCTGCAGATGCTGGTTGCAAAAAATGGAGTTCACATTAACTGTACATGCCCTAAGGAGATGAAGATCCCTGTGAATGAACTTGCTTTCATTAAAGGTCAGAGAGACCAGACTGGTTCTACTGGACCACATCATATTGGCTTTCCAGATCTCCTTGAGCACATCAGACAAGTCAAAAAGCAGAACCAGCAAGATGATGAGAGGAGAAGGCTTTCTGAATATAAGCAGAGAAGTAAGCAGGATGTTTCAATACCATCAAATGAAATAATTTTCACAGATGATGAAAATGAAGAACAAGTAGCTGATAGTCAAGATGGAAAGAAAGTTATGAAGCGACATTACACATACCAAGTACGCCTTCCACTTCAAATAAAAAGGCAGAACACAACACATTAGAAATACGGAATGTTGCTATGCAGAGCATCAGATATGGTGTAGGCCTTCATGTCACAGCTGCCATCACAATTGCTACCTTTATAGATGCTTGCTTGATCACTGAAGAAGACAAGAGACTTGTTGTTGATCACAATAAAGTCAAGAGGGCCCAAGAGAAAGTTATGATGGAACAGCAGTTTAATGATCTTTTTAAGAAGGGTGAAATTGACTGCATCTTCTTTGATGGCCATCGAGATACAACTAAAGTTATGCTGAAAGAAGACAATTCAGATCAGCATTCCCCCAGCATCATCAAAAAGGAGCATTATTATATGTGCAGTGAGCCAGGTGGAAGATAGCTCTACCACTTCACTCTGGAGAAAGGTTCAAAGAGAAAAAAACCTACTGAAGTTTTTACTGATAATCCTGTAAATTTCATGAAGAAGAAGGGCATTGATAAAAGCCTGCAGGCCATTGGAGGTGATTCTACAAATGTTAGCACTGGCTGGGAGGGTGGTATCATGTATTGGGTAGAGGTCATATTTTGCTGTAAGCTGATCTGGTTGGTTTGTGCCCTCCACACCAACGAGATCCCCTTGCGACACTTGATCACACAACACTAGTTGGGGAAGACCTTGTATAACAACAAGTGGACAAGTAAAATTGGCAAGATGCTAGACATTGCTACAGAACTTGAAATCGATCCTTCATTCACCAAGCTCTCAATTGGAGAGCCTTTTATTTCACTAAGAGCCTCGCTACAAGTGACATTTTACACGTGAAGGGCACTTGATCATTTTCGCAAGTCTTTCTGGGAACTGAAGTCCCTCTCCCCCACCCCTTTTCCATCTGTTCCTTCCCCTCTCTGTTAGAATGGCTGCCTGAAGAGACAGAGAAAGCCTATGGCAACAGCAGCTTTTGCAAATCGTCTTGCTCAGGGAGGGGGAATGCTCTGGAGAAAGCTGGGAGAGTTGCAGCTGCCCACCCCCAAAGATCGTTGAGAGCAGGCTTGTGACTGGAGGAACTATTTGCAAAAGATGCTGTTGCCGCAGGCTTTCTCTGACTTTTCAGGCAGTGATTCTAACAGTTCTAACAGAGAGGAGAAGGACACTAGGACTTCACCGACATGTCAGCTTTCTTCAGAGCATCCCCCACCCCCCAGCAAGACGATTTGCAAAAGCTGCTGTTGCCATAAGCTTTCTCTGTCTCTTCAGGCAGCCATTCTAACAGAGAGGGGAAGGAACAGAAGGAAAAGGGGTGGGGGAGAGGGACTTCAGTTTCCAGAAAGACTTGCGAAAATGATCAAGTGCCCTTCACGTGTAAAATGTCAATTGTAGCGAGGCTCTATGTGACAGTGTGGTAAAGGATCTCTCAACTGATCAAGCGTATGGGTATCGAATTACACAGGTCATAAGCACAGGAGAACTTCCCCTAGCCCTTCTTGAAATTGGACAGCCATTCAAGGTGGCTGACAACAGCAAACAGGGTTTGCCACATATGGGTTTCAAAACACGGCCTTTCGGGCAAAACTCTCAGCATCTTAAGACATCATTGGCGTATTTCCCTGCTGGTTCAAGATCAAAGTAAAACACTCTTGGGTGGAAGGCCCATGCCACACCTGGTTTCAGCTGTGGCTACTTAGGCTGCAAAAGAAGGCTGTAGTGGATGTTGTTTTGCCAACCATCCAATGCTCAGCATGCTATGCATTCAGCGAAATGATAATCCAGACACTCTTGTGCTCCAATGACAGTGAGGAGAGCAGGTGCGCAAAAGGTTGTTGACTTGAGGAGTGGAGATGATGACACGCTGAGAGATCTTTCTGTACATCTCAGGGAGACATCTTCCATTAATCCCACTGCTTCTTCCCCGTTGGGGACGATAGACTGGCCTGATGGGTATATGAACCTCCTTTGAAATGCAAACTGACGACAGTGGAAGTAAAGAAGTTCATCAATGAGCCCATGCAAGCTCCACAGTGGTCCTGTCATGGTCAGTCTATAGAGAGGTGTGTGAAACAAATCACAGAGGCAGCAGGCAGGGTGTATATACATGAGAAACGTGAGGCCTATATTAGAGTCCAAGAAGCAAATCAGCAGCTGATGTCCAGGAACAAATCAAAGCAAGACTTGATGAAACTGGTTGTTTGAATATTTTTTACCTGATGTCATTACTTTCTCATGTTGTTTTATGATTGCAAGGATATGTTTTATGTGTAATAGGATAGGTTTTATGGTTAGTAATTGGATGGGACGCCTCCAATGAAGACCAGAGTTGCAAAGCCAGGTAATGGCAAACCACCTCCGTTAGTCTCTTGCCTTGAAAACCCCACCAGGGGTTGCCATAAGTCAGCTATGACTTGAGGGCATGATTTCATTTCATTTTTCTGAGAGCAGTGCATGTGCATTTTAATCAAATGTAGATTTACCAAACCAAATGTTGTCCAATCAAAAAAATAATTGCAAATTTGAATTCTTGACATCAAAAACATATTTTAAAATCCCCTCATTAAGACATTTGTGAAAATTAATTTTCAACCCCCAAAATGACACACCCTATTGTGGCAGCATAATAAACCTTAAAGTTCAGTAAACCTAGGCCTCCTCTCTCCTTTACCTCTTGTAAAATTTTGTTTAACTCTTGGTTTTTCCCTTGCCATATAAATGTTGAAATATCCTTTTGCCACTGTTTAAATGGTAGTACATCTGAAGTTAACACAGATATTGTCTGGAAGATGTTACCAGAACTGCTCTATTTGAATGGGGAATTAGCTTTAGCAGTCTGTAACTAAAAATTAGCGCGGATCTAACCTATGTTTACGGAGGTCCCGATTCCAGACACTCTAGTGACAAAGAGGCAGACTACAAATAGGTTCAAACACGTGTATTTACTAATAGTGTGGCGCAAGCCTGAACTTGCACATACATACAAGAAAACATACAAGACCTAGGAAATACAGAGTAGGAAATATAGAGACTTTCGCATTAGCAGGTTCCCAACGTTGGTGGGGAATACTCACAATCCTGAAGCGAAGCAGAGACACAACAGCGAGGTGGCCCAATGCCAGCACTGGGACCACAAACGGACAGCAAGGGGTTCTGGATAGGGGGGCACGCGCACCATGCGGTCTGGGAGACCGGCTTAAATACCCCAAAACGTACCCTGGGGCTGGTGCTGTACTTGGTGGTTCTCACAGTTTAAAACAAAGGTTCTAATGGGTTACTGAATGGCTTGGATGGGCCACTTTGGTAATCTGATTGTGATAAGTGACACCTCAGGAAGAGGGGACAAAAGAGGGAGGGGGAAATCCGAGTGGGCTGAAAGGATGTTCCAGCGGACAGGGCTTGTCCTGATGTCATCAGCTCTGGAATGCGGAGGTTTCTTTGAGATGCATTCTCTAAGTGCCTGGGATGGTCGGCACTTAGTTCCTTCTCCGGGGCGGCTCCTAAGATATGCAGAGCGGGGCGAGGTGCTCTCGCTGCGGACGTGGTGTGCCCGCTTCGCCGAAATGGCTTCCCAAAGCAGTCTTCTTCCCTGGGTCTTCTGGCTGCCTAAGAACATGGATGCCGGCTGGGCATGGCTGGGGCTGGATAGCAGGCTGCCCGGTAGCGGGGGCAAGCTCAGGGACCGACCCGCGGGAGTCTCCAGGCGGGAACTGACCAGGGAGCGCCTAGCCAGGCTCGCTGGAGGTTTCCCCGGCAGGCGCCCGGCTGCTAGCAGCGGCTTGGGCCCATATGAGGCAGGCTTCCATGGAGGCAGGGGGAACAGCACGTAAAACACAGTCCAAAGCAGGGAACAGGCACGGTCCGTGGCAGATGGCAGTGCAGGCACGGGGCACACTTGTAATAAAGTCCAAACACACACTGGGAAGTCCAGATACAGGTCAGGGCAGGGTTGCCCAGGAAAAGAGTCCTTTGTGTAGTTATCCAAACATGGAGTCGGGGAACTACACAGTCTATTGCAGCAGCAAGGTAATTAACACGCAGGCAGGAAACTGACACGTGTACCAGAACACACACGTGCAGGGCAGTCTTTAGTGCAACAGTAAAACAGCAACGCAGGAAACTTTAACACAGTTCATGGCAGGCCTTAAAGCAGGAGAGGGGGCCTACTTGGCAACAAAGAAGAATAACATCCTAGGTAAAACATTCATCTTGATAACTGATATTCTCCCCAACAAGGGCAATTGTATTGTGTCGCATTTTAACATGCCATTTTTAATTTCTTTCCATGTCTTAACATAATTATTTTGAAATAGCATCCCCATTAATGTGATACCTAAATATTTTACCTTTTTCTCAACTTTAAAACCTGTTATTTTCATCAATTCTTCCTTTTTTATTATCCTTGTTTTTGTTAACATTTTTGTTTTCTGTTCATTTATTTTGAAACCTGCCCTCTAATGGGTCTTCCAGAATTACAACTAAATCATCTGCAAAGACTCTTAATTTGTAAGACTCTTTTTTAATTTTTACGCCTCCAATCCTTTCTTCCTCTCTAATGTCTCTATTCAAAACCTCCAACACCCAAATGAAAAGGAGAGGTGACAACGGACATCCTTGACGTGTTCCTATTTGAACGTCCCATGATTGCGTTAATTCTCTATTAACAATAATTTTAGCATTCTGTGAAGTGTAGATTGGTTTCACCTATTTTATAACATTCTCCCTCAAATTCATCTTTTCTAAAACTTCAAACAGGATTTTTTTTATTTTTTATTTTTCAGTGTTTGAACCAAAGAAAAACAAATAACATCCCTCAGTCAAAATGTGAGACATTCAAATGCTAGGAAGTGCAAGAAGAAAAGTGCCAGAAGTTAACTGTTATTGGTACTTCGCGTGAACCACAAAAGAGTGGGTGAGGTGAGAGGTAGTTGCTTTCGATTGTCTACTGGTCAATCAGTCTTAAGATCAGTCCTATACCCTAACGTAATAAATACTGTTTAATCCTAGAAGATCGCATCTACATTTTAATAGCAATATTTGGGCTTTCAGTTGAGGCCATGAGCAAAAGAGCAGACTTTGATGGGCTACATATTCACTCTGTGCTAAGATATGGATAAACTAGAACAGATTTGCAATCCTCACCACAGTGCCTGTTTTTGATGTGGGAAAATTTATCAAGTCTGCCAGCTCAAATGAGATTCCCGCGTTGCCTACAGGATCTGGGTTTCTCTACACACAGAATGCGGAGGAGAAGATCAGCTCCTCTTTCTTTTCTAAGGATCTCATAGGGTGCATTCTGTACATGCAGCTTGCCCATCAATACTGCAAAAGGATCAGAGCAAATATCTTTTTCAAGATATATGCTGCTATTATGAAAAGAAAACCACTTTTTCCAGAATTCCTAAAGAGGAAAGTAGTAGAAAAAAGACTATTAAAAATGCTGATTACAAGGTCCTAATTAATAATATCTGGAGCTCCAAGGGGAAAAAACAAGTTAATGCAAGGTTATCAGTTAATTAAAACTCTTTAAAAGGCATTAAGCAAGGTCATGAGCTCTTGTTTTGCCTCCATAAGGGAGGAAACATGCCTACAACACATTCCCAAGTGAGATTTTTTTTAAGCAACAACTATTCTCAGCACATAAGATTTCTCTTACATTATAAACCAACTTCTATCTCTTACAAAAAGGTTCATCTGGAAAAGAGGCCGTTTACACTGTTTATAAAATACTGTCACATAAAATTTGTAAAAAAACATATTTCACTAAAAATAGCTTGCGTAAGTAAGGGATTAGAGTAGTTTCTGCTGCTATAATTGTTCCTTTGTAGTTTTTTCCATGATGTTTTTTGAAAGTGCCTTTTGACTGTGTTTATTAAAGTCAGCACATCAAAAAGGATCAAAGCCCCTGCTAGTGAGAACTAAAAAAAAAACACCCAAGCGTGTTGTGTTGTCTCATGGGGGAATTATGCAGATTCAAGTAAACAAGTGCAAATTGTTGAGGTTTTAATGAAAATTTTCTACAATTATTGAATCTGAAGTCATTTGGTACTATAACATCTGTACAGCAGATGGCCATTCTGTATAAAAGGCAAGCAATGCTACTTTGTCTGTTTTAACAGTACATCTGAGATGACTACTTTTTGTCATTGTATGCCGTTTTGCTTCAGCAAATAATTCGTTAAACACAGCTGCTGCAGATGGTCACCATAGTTATGTGATTGTAAAATTCCGAAGCACACAGTGAAGTATTTGCGTATTAGTTTCATTTGCCAACATCAACTCAGTTTGGCTTGAAAGGTATATCCATAAAATTTTGAAAATAAAAAGAGACCGATTCAGATATTTGAAAAAAAAAACACATTTGTTACACAGCTACTGCAATTTTATGTTTAAACTATACTTACCTGTGGCGGTTCAGTGAAGAAAAATGAATTCAATCTCCTTTATAAAGATGTATATATTTTAATTAACGTTTTAACAAAATTATGTTTTACTATAACCTGCTCGTATTTTTCTTCAATTGACAAAATCATGTGTGAAAATAAGAAATTAATGCAGTTGTACTACATTTTACCTATACTTTAGAAATAAAGCACAAATACTTCCTTAATTATTTTACTCAGGTTTAAAAAACTTTGTGTGCCTAGAATTTTTTTGGTACTAGGTACTAGGAAGAATGTGAAACAGGTTTGTCTCTCTTACTTTGCAGTCTGCTTAGGAAAGTTTTTCCTGTTTGACAGATAACTCCCACTTTGATAAACTATGATGCTGCTATCACTTTATTAAGAATGTTTACCAAAGTAAAAAACAACAACAACAACTACAGAGATTTGCCTGCTATGGTCTTTGAAATTCACAATCTTGTTTTCCTTCTTAGGACTATTTAGAGGTAGAACTGTAGCTGAGTGAAGTAGAATGAGACTATAATCTAATTGTCTCCAAAGCACTAATCCTGTATTTGGATTATTTAGACTAGGTCTTACATAATGAAAACAAAACCATTTCCTTTATATAGAAAACTAGGATATAAATTGGAAAACTAGGCCTTCTCTTTGACAGCTAGCTTTCTGTGAGGTTTTTTTTTAATTATTGAGGAGTACTTAGCTATGTGAACCCTACCTAGAGTTGCCAACCTCCAGGAGGAGCATGGGGCTCTCTCAGATTTACTACTGATCTCCAGACTACAGAGATCTGTCTCCCTGGAAAAAACAGTTGCTTTGGAGGGTGAAATATATGGAATTATACCCTCCGAATCCTGCCCTCCCTAGGCTCTACCCACAAACCTCCAGGAAATTCCCAACTCAGCCCTACCTGCTGTCTGAAGTTGTATTTAGACGTAGGTTTACACTCTGTATGCATAGGTTTACACTGTGAAGCAGGTTTATGCTCTAGGGTTGTCATCTCTGGGTTGGGAAATTCCTGGAGATTAGGAGGTGGAGCCTGGGGTGGGCAGGGCTTGGGGAGGAATGTCAGCAAGTATAATACCATAGAGTCCTCTCTTCAAAAGCTGTCATTTTCCTGAGGGGAACTGATTTTTGTAGTCTCGCAATGAGTTGTAATTTCAGATCTCCCAACCTCAGCTGGAGGTGGCAACCTCACAAGGTACAATTAGACAATAGGGTAGATGATACATGACTGAATCCCTCCTCTAATTTTAATGTTAACTGCAGTTAGAGGGGATAGAAATTTGGATTGGGATAAACTTCCTACGTCTAGCCCTCTTCCCCCTTTTCCTCCAATAAAAAATGCTATCCCAATCTGCTTTTTGCCCTGTGGGGCAAAACATACAGGTCCTGATCATGGACCTCCAACTATCTTATATCCTAATAACCAAGTGGCCCTGATCTGAGAGTCTCTCTACATGAGACTTCTTACATGGGATGCTCAAGTGTAGGGAGATGTAATTAGGGGTGTGTACTTCTTGTTTCTGATTCAGGAAAAATGCCCAAAGTGAATCCAATCTGTAAAGATTCAGGATCTCAAAGCAATTTGGGTCACTTCAGCAAGCTTTGGGGCCCTTCCCGGGCTTCAACTGGCCCATGGGGGGGATTCTCCCCCCTCAGGACAGCTTAAGCTCCAACCACCCCACTTACCCCACCAAGTTCCTACCACTCCACCAAGTTTCACTCCACTTACCTAGGCCTTCCTGTTGGATGCTGCTGTGGTGGAGGCACCGGCATGGCAGTGGAGGTGGTGGCTGTGCAGGTGGCAGCGCGGTGGTGGAAGTGGCTGATCAGGCCTTCCCTGCTTCCCTGCTGGCCGCTGCAGCAGCAGAGGTGGCAGCTCCAGGCCTTTCTGTCTCCCCATTGGCTGCAGCGCCAGTGGTGGCTCCAGGCCTTTCTGCCTATCCATTGGCTGCAGCACCAGTGAAGGCAGCAGCTCCGGACCTATCCTCCCCATTGGCTGCTATGCTGGGAGAGACGGTGGCTCCGGGCCTTTCTGCCTCCCAGCTGGCTGCCGTGGCAGCAGAGGCAGCAGCAGCGCACCCTCCCACCTCCCAGCTGGTTGTCCTGCCACCCAGCTGGTCGTCCCGGCTGCCTCCCGGACTGGTAAGTGGGGGGTGGGGGGGCTAAGTTGGGGTGGGGGTGGTGGGCTTGAGCAAAGCTTCCCTCCTCGTTTCGGTATGTTCTAAACCTTTACAGAGCATATCGAAGTGATTTAAATACCTGAATCTGAAATGGCTTGCCACTTCATGTTTTGGGTAATACCGGAGCATTTTCCCACTTTGGGTAAACCCGAAATGGGAAACCCAAATTGTTTTCAGGTGCACACCCCTAGATGTAATGTTAGTCAGGAAGTGTAGTTTAAAAAGACAGAGCCAAAGGCCCTGTCAATTTCACCTAGGGTAGTTTAAACAGAGCGCCCGTGCCTCCCTGAAGGCTCTGTCAATTTCATCTCCCCTTCGGGGACGCAAAGATGAAATTAACAAACCCTCTGAGGAACGATCTGCACGGCTCTGTCATTTTAAACTACCCTCCTGTAGAGAGGTGAAATTGACAGCGCCTTCAGCTCTTTCTTTTTAAACTATGCTTCTCGGCTAACATTGCTTCTCCCTACACTTGAGCATCCCCATGTAAGATGTCTCATGTAGAGAAACTCTGAGGATACTTAAATTGGGAGTCTGGAGCCATGAACAGACAAGACAGCTCTTTTTACACACCTCAAAAATGCCACAGGTTTGCAGTAAAATCTGAAATCTAAAAAAAAAAAAATACATTGGTTTTTTTTTTTAAAAAGCCAAAATGATAAAAGGAGTGCCTGCAGTTTTAACCAAATGCCATCAGTGGCTGCTGCTATGCAACCATGACTGGTCGGCCAGTATTCCAGGCTTGGTTTCTTGCACCTTACCCCATCCATGTTGCTGAAATACATGAATTAAACCAGGAACAGTATGTGGCATCTACTGCTGAGCCTTCAAACTGTTGTTTTCAGTCTCATACATCAGAGGAAAGACACTGGGATTTGAGATATAGGAACATGTTGTAATATATCAGAGAAGGGATACTGTAAGAGTAGCTAAGAGGAAATGATGGAAAAGAATAAAACATTCAGGAAGACAAAATAGGCTTATAACTATGTGAATAGAGTTAGAAATGTCTTGTATTCATTTCTATTGCTGGTCTTTCCGTGCTACGACTGAAGTACAACTTAAAAAGCGTGGGAATGCCTTTGCTGTAATTGTACATACAGCAGTTTATTTATGGATAAAAATGATTTTGGCTCCAGCATTTCCATGGTCTTTCATGTTCTATGAACCTTAAAATTTTCATTTTTAACTTTTAAAACAATAAAAAAGCACTAAGATTTATTGGCCCAAGTAGGAATATTTCTGATGAAAAAGTAATAAATCACCTAGGTTGGCTTGGAACTTATACTTCTCAGCTACAAATCGCTATCTTTATCTCTTAAGCTACTTATGCCAGCTCACTAAAACCAGTGGGGAAAAATGCACAGTTTAAATGACTTTTACTGAGAGACTTCCTAATTCAGAAATACACATACAAATGCAGACCTCAGAAGTTGAACAGAAGATTATTTCTAATGGATATTTTTCAGTTAAGCTTTAGGTTTGAAGCGGTAAGAAATAGTTGCCATACACTAAGACATTTATTTTCTCTTTTTTTGTATGCTTCTGATGATTAATTTAGGGGAGAAATTAGAACTTGATCATCTTAACTTATGGACCAAATTCTTCCAACCAAAGTTGAACTCGAAGTTTCCATCCTAAATCTATAGATGGTTCATTTATCACGCAAACTTTGTGCTATGTTTTTATGTGGTAAATCCTATGAGGTTACCTCAGCCTAAATTATGCTGTTCAAACATGCCTCTATAAACCCAATTACAGAATCTATATGTATATTATAAAAGTAACTCAGATTGTGGGATGACACTGACAACCACACATTACTCACAACAGCTTGGAGAATGAAGGAATTGTGAACAGACCACAGAAACACACACTCCTCCGCCCTTTCCTTATTGCTTGAAACTTGCTCCCATCTTTCAGTATTAACTTTGTTGATCACTGAATGAAACTCTGATGTCCTCTTAAATTTACACTTAGAGAAGGAAGCTTCATTTTAAGCTTTCACATGTAATGCCAAAATTGGGTAGAGGGGAGTAAAGGCAGTATGCACAACAAAGGAAATCCTGGGAGGACAGTGCAAGATATCTTAAATTCAATTCTAACTTTTAAAGCTTGAATACCTTGTTCAGCTAAACTTATCTAGTGAAAAAGTTTTATAAAATTATTGTGTACTTCTGTGAACACATAGGATGCAACAAAGGGGTTTTTTAGACTACTGATGTAGATGTTGTTGATACAAATGTAATGCAGAAGCATATTTTATGAAATAGAATTCACTGTTTGGCACTTCTACATGTGTTATAGAACCAATACTTCTCTCAGCTGGGTAGCTTGCCAGTTAATCAATATAAGCATTTACATGCTTATAATAAATATAAACTTATAGTAAATATAAGCATTTACATGCTTATATCGATTACAATACAAACATTTTATAATCTCTATTTCAAGCACAGAAATTGAAGACATTTTTCTTCATTTCGCTATCCCAAACGAGTCACAACTGTGTTTTGATATGCAAGTTCAAACATAAGCATGACACTGAAGTCCCTCTTTCAGTCCTCAGTTACACACAACACAGATTATAATGCATGTGAATGTCTGAATAAAACTGGAGATCTCTGGCTTGATTACAGTTAAGTACTGGCAATGTGGGTATTTGGTGACTTCCAGTCAGGTAATAGATGTGACTAATTGTGCATTGGCTAGATATAGTTGGTAGGTAATTTTCTTCCTTCATCCCAATACGTTAACCATTAAAAAATATATCACATGGCTGACATATTGTTAGGGTCAGCCTTAGCCCACTTGCTGCCAGAGGCAAAGACATTATTTTCTTGTTTCTTTTCCCTTTGCCAGAGGCAAAAAGGCTGAGTATGCCCCCTCCCAGCAGATCACATGATCAACCTTCATCTAAGATGAGGGGGAACCACATGCCAAGTAGTACCGCGCCGGGCATGCAACGTCTTGCTAATGCACTACATGAGACACGATACCATTCCTCTTTCACCAGCTACTCTAAGAGGCTTGCACACGTGGTTGTATTAAGTCTTATCTTCTCCCCTTTTCGTCTACAAGATGAACTGAAAATCTAAAACTCTATGTCCACCCTCTGGTTCTGCTATTATTTTCATCTTAATACCACTGCCATAAAAAGGACATAAAATTCCTTACCTTTACTCTTAGAGTTAGCTTTCACATTCAAATGTCCACTGAGACTTGCTAAAGATGCTAGTAAGCAGGGTTTACTAGGATTTGGGTGAGTTTCCACAGAGACCACCATCTGAGTGGTGTGGACAGAAATCTTCTGACAACAGGAAATGTCCCTCCACAGATTTTCTTGAGTTGAAATCTTCTGCCCTCCATCACCATGATCTTCTGAGTAAGAAATCCTGCTTTTGTAACACGGGGATGTCAAGGTGTCATCCTTCTTTGGAAGACTATCAGCAGCTAAAGCATTTTCTTCTTGGGTCTCATAATCACTTTTGCTTCTGATCTTCTTCATAAATTGTTTTATTTGATCTAGCTTGACAAAGCTGAAATTTGCTTTCAAGGGCTTTGATATATCCACATTTATGTCAGCTGTGTGAAAGATATAAATAAAAAAGAAAGAAAAATATATCCTCCAGATAATCGTTTTATTCATTGTTAGATGAAATTATAGTTCAATTGCATACTGTTTCTCACTATTTTAGTGAAGCACAAAAAAGTCTCACAATTTCATACATTTAAAAATGAAGCACTGTGATGCTAATAACATAACTCATTTTTAATGACTAAAAACAATTATCACTTTAACTTTTGCAGATATGGTATTCCAACCATAGCTAGGAGATCAGGAATGTATAGCAAGCTCCCTCACTCCACTCTCTACAGTTATTCTCCCATTTATGGTGAAATCTTATTGTTGTTCAGTGTCAGGGAATTCCAACTAAGTGTGCATGGAAAGGAATACAGTCCTTATCTGGCTATTAATGGTCTGGATCCAATGGATTTTATCCTGATGAAAGAAATGTTCTTCCAACAAAGATTCCTCAAAGAAGAAGATCCAGAGGATCATGCATCTGATGAAGAGAGCTGTGGTTCTTGAAAGTTTATGCTACAATAAAGTTGGTTAGTCTTAAAGGTGCTACGGGACTCTTTACTATTTTACTGAAGGAAGAAGGGAGCCATTAAATATATCTCTATGTCTGTGTCTTCCAGGGATTGATACACTAATTGGCTACATACCCAGCTTGGTTATTTTAAGGATTGTCTTGATGGTTCAAGATGGATGCCTAATATTACAAACATAGATTTCTACCTTTCTTTTCCTTTTCTCGCCTATATTACTGGAATGATCTGATGGGGGGCATTATAAATATGGAGGTTTTCTTTAAAATTTGGGAAGAGAAGCTGATTACAGAAACCTCCACATCACCCATCCCATGTTATTAGAAATATATGCATTTGTCTATTAGTTTTCAGTTCTAGTAACAATAACAACAATGCTCGCTGCTTATCCAACCTCTCTAGTATTCCACCTGCTGACAATGGGGCTGCTCCCACCCACCCCCTGCTATACTAATCCTATGCAATACAAGATCTGTTAGGAACAAGGTTGCACACATTGCTGGGATATTGCAGGAAGAGAACATCGATGTGGCTTGCCTAACAAAGACATCGCTGCAGGAAAATGACACGGTGTGTCTGTCCCAACTAACTCCCCCTGGCTACGTGGTCCTACACCAATCTTGCTATAGTAGCTGAGAAGGAGGGGTTGCTATTATTCTCCATGAGTCCTTCAACTTCCGTAGATCTCCAGTACAAGCTATAGTTGGTATTGATTGCTTGTACCTGTCTCTGGGAATAAAAGACAGATTGGGTATCCTTCTTGTGTGTAGACCTCCTAGTTCCCCCATAAGCATCCTTTCTGAGTTGGCAGAGTTGCTAGCAGACATGGTGTTGGAGACACCTGGACTTATTGTTCTGGGGCACTTCAACATCTATGCTGAGTGTTCAAAGTCAGGTCCAGATCAGGAATTTATAGCTTCCCTAGCAACCCTGGGCCTCTCGCAAATTGTGACAGGCCCTAAATATGAAAGAGGCCACACCTTAGACTTAATATTTTGCACTGAGTCTTTAAGAGGAAACCTTGTTTCAGCATTGGAGGTTTGGCCTGAACCATGGTCAGACCATCATCTGCTGAAGGCAAAAGTGAATTTAGCCCCAACTCCCCACAAAATTGGGGGTCCAGTTTTGCCCATTTTGATTTGCCCATTTTGATTTGCCCACAAAGGCTCATGGATTCATCTAGATTCCAAAATGCCTTGGGGGATTTTAGAATCCCAGAAGCATGCCCCATGGTAGCTGCTGTAGGAGTGTGGAACGCAAAGCTCCCTTAAGCTATTGCCTGCATTGCTCCTTGTCGACCGCTCCAGCCCTTGGGACGGATGCCGGCCCCGGGGTTTACCATGGAGCTCGCTGACTTAAAAAGGGTTGCAAGATGTCTAGAAAGGTGCTGGAGAAAAACCCGCACGAAAGCAGATAGAACATGCTACAGAACCCGCTGGAGGACCTATGAAGCGGAAATGAAACTGGCAAAGAAATGTTATTTTTCGGCAACTATTGCATTGGCTAGTTCACGAACATCCCAATTGTTTAAGATATCCAGATGCCTCCTAACCCCTAGATCTGAACCTTTACAGTCACAAGAACTGACAATTAGCTGCGAAGCCTTTGCTAAGTGTTTTGCTGATAAAATAGCACAAATACGCTCTGATATAGATGCTAGCTGCAATGCGAGCAAGATAGAAGAAATGATAAATGCACCATCCAGCTTACATTTGGATTGCTTTGGACCAATCACAATGACAGATCTTAACAGGATCTTGATGTCTATGAAAACCACTACTTGTGCACTTGATCCTTGCCCATCCTGGCTGTTAAAATCAAGTAAGGACCATATAAGTGAAGCACTAAGGTCTATTGTAAATCAATCACTAACTCAGGGCTGCTTTCCCCAGCAGCTCAAACAGGCGGTTATCCATCCGCTACTTAAAAAAATCATCCCTAGACAAAAATGATGTGGCCAATTATTTCCCAGTCTCTAATCTGCCCTTTCTGGGCAAAGTGATTGAGAGAACAGTAGCTGACCAACTCCAGACCTTTTTAGATAACTCTAGCGCTCTGGACCCTATCCAGTCAGGTTTCAGACCAGGGCATGGGACAGAAACAGCACTAGTAGCATTAGTGGATGATCTCCATCTGAATATAGACAAAGGCCATGCCTCCTTATTGCTTCTATTGGATCTATCTGCAGCCTTTGACACAGTAGGCCATGCCATCCTGTTGAGGCATTTAGAAACAGAAGTGAGCTTCAAAGGATGTGCTCTGGGCTGGTTTAAATTGTTTCTCTTGGAGTGGACTCAAAGGGTGGCCGTTGGAGATCTGCCTTGAGTCTTAGTGAGAAAGGCAGACTATAAATGACATAAATAAAATAAATAAAATAGAAGCCGAACAAGTTAGACAAATAGATAATTCCTTGTTTTCTACAATAAAACTTTCCACCACAAAAATGTCATCATGCTTTATAAACAAGTTCTTGGCTATTTATATGCACAAAAAATGTTTTAACAATCACATAATGATAGAAGGATTATTTTTACACATGAGAAAAATTAGGTAAATAAGGTAATAAATTTGTTCGATATTTTTAAAGAAAACATATAAAGCAGAAATAACATTGTGCAACTTTGCTTTTAGGGTGCAACATTACTCCTATGGAAGTCAAAAGCAAAATTTTAACTGATTTTAATAGAGCAGGATGGAAGCTTTACACTATCTCAACCTTTTATTCAGTGTCATTTGCTTTGAGAAAAAAAAACAGCAGGCGGCTTGCTGAATAGAGGATTTGCAGACAACAATGCCCCAAGATGCATCATCATCATCATCATCATCATCATCATCATCATCATCATCATCATCATCATCATCATCTATCCATCCCAGTCATGATTACACATTTATGTACTGCAGTGATTAATATTCTCTGCAAAGTGGCAACCAGCTTACTGACCCTGATTACATTATGTGGAAGTACCACCATCATTTTCTGTGGAACTTAATTCAATATTATGGACACAATCCTAAAACACCATGGTATGGAGTGGGGAGGCATATTTAACGTTACTATTGTAGTCCCTGCCCACAAAGGAGGTTTTCAGTTTGGAACAGGAGGAAGCCACTGCTTTTACCAAAAGGAAGGAAGGAAAGGAAAAAAGAAAAGAGAAACTGCAGGAATATGTATGCAATTTTTGTTCTGCATTTTTATGTGGCCTTTGCACTAGAATGCAAGTCTATAGTAATATATTTTAACAAAATCTCTCACAATCAGTTTTTCTTTTTAGTGTTAATTATTTTGATTGCTTTGTTGTACTTTATTTTTTTCAGTCTTTTCTTTCTGCTACCAAAAGATTCATGAATGTAAATTATGTTTGTTTATTTAATGTTTTAAATCCACTTCTTCAACAGCTAGAAACAGCTAACAGGTTAAAATCACAATATCTACAATAATGATCTACATGAGACTGTACTACACGTTTCTTTTTTTAAAAAATCAGCAAAATAACACCCTTCCTTTTTCAAACATACTCTGAAAAATGATAAAAGCAACCTGAAGAAGGGGGATGCATTCAACAATATCTCATACAGAATCAACTTTTATTCTGGCTTTAAATCAGAATATACGAGACAGATTTGATCAGTAAGAATCTAGCCACAGTGTCAAAGCAAGCAAGAGAAGTAACCTTCTTGAAAGAGCTGGAGTCAGGGCCTAAAACTACCATTCTTAAAAAGCTCAGTTGGACAGGATTCAGCTGATGCACTCACAGTGGAGAAGAAAGCCACCTGCATCACTGTCACTACCACCTTACAGGACTGCAAATGGGCTGTAGGGTCTGCGCTAATTCTTCATGATGCTCCAGGTTACTGTCCTGTATGATTCAAATCTGCCAAATCCTCAGCATGGCAGTGAGGGCACTGGAGTAAGGGGTGAGTAAGGGGCGAGGTTATTGGAGAATAACCCCTGTCTATCATCCCAGATCAAGACACTATTAGGACTCCTGAAATCCCCCAGAATACTCAAGAAATCATCAGTATACACAGGTTTCCTAGGGTAGCCCATTCTAATCAATCTACCACCCTTGCAAAGCAGGTAACCATGACACAAACGAGTGGCTTTTAATTACTACTCACAATTTCTCAACACATATTAGAGCATAAAATAGTCAAAGAGATCACACAAATATCCTGTCGTTTATTGTATGCTCCAACTACACCAGATAATAATCCAATAGCGAAAAGTCAGAGAGTCATATGGCAATCAGGAAATCAAAAAAGGATTTTGTATCCCAGAGGCAATTCTGTAATTTTTAAAAAATATACCTCCTGTGGGAAACCAAAAATCAAATAGTAGTTTCCAGAAAAAAACTTTCCAATGATTTAGCTCCATTTTAAAAGTTCCAATTTCATTTGACTCATCAGTTATCAAATTACTTACATTTATGTTATATTTTGAAATCTGTTACAAATATCCATAGATTCAATATGTCTAGTTTTAAGAAAATCATAACATCAATAAAGAAAATTGTATTCTTCACTCTTGAGAATTTTGTCTCAAATGTCTTATTCTGCCTTTTTAATATAATGAAATAATATACATCAGATAACTCACTGCACTGTGAATATTCTTAGCCAAGAAATATTCGATTGTTGGATTCTTTGATTCTCTTAGTACAATTGAAGAAACTGTGAGAAAAATGTCAAACATGTTTATGGGGACAAATTCTTAGGGCAGTTATCCCTCTATCCTTTAATATTATTTTTTCAGATATTCAAACTGGGATCAAGCGTTCTATACACAATATGTGCATGATCCAAAGCCATACTAAACGTTTCCTTTTTGGTAGTTCTCCTCACCAAATCCTAACACTGTTCTGTTTGTTTTTAACTCTCCTGAGGGACTGCTGAAACAGTCTTTAAAAATCCAGTTTCCTGAATTCTCCCTGCTGGATTGAAAAAGTTGTTCACTTTTATCCAACAACTTAAAAATATCAAGTTTTTGTTGTTATCTCCTAAACATATTTCTTTGGAAGTGCTTGCTTACAATGAAATGCCCTTAAGGTCTTAATAGTTCAGCCAAGGTTGTCTGATAAGTTCGTTCCTTAAAAACACTGAAAAACTGTGCAATGGGAAAGCTTGTGCTTTATTTTCTCCTTATCTTTGAGATGTAAAGGTTGAAGGAGAAATTGCTTGACCACTTTTCCTTTTGATTCCTTATACGTCTCATAGATAACACTGGGATAACGATATGCCAGATCCTATACTTTCACCTCTGCTTCTGGCCATGAGTCTTCTCATCAAGCCCCTCATTTCTTATTTCATTGCTCAGTTTCATATACTCTCTTTGGCTGCTCTTGTTGACTTTAACAACAAACATTCTCTATTGTTTTATCTAAGGTCTTTTCCACATGGGCTTTTTCATCAGTTCCAGCCCCATACTTCATTGATTACTCTCCAGACTTCTGCATGCACAGTCAAAATACCCCAATTCAGTCTCCAAACTGCTTTCCAGCAGCACAGAGAAAGACTGCAACTGCCACAGAACCAATCTTCCCCAGCTTTTCTGCAGCTTGTAAGTTTCCTCAGAAATCAACTGAGGAAACTGATGAGTCCTCAAAGCCTGCAGCACAATTGTGGCATTTTTCTAGTGCAGAAATAAAAAACAGACATCACTTCAGTTCAACTCCCTCAAAGTGTAGAATTAAAGAACCAAAGCAGTATGGAGCCAGAACCGATGAATAAAGTGGATCCAATTCTCAGGGGTTTAACACGTAGAAGAAGAAGCCCAAGTCTTGAGAACTCATATTTTCTATCAATTATTAGCCCCTTAAATCCCATTCAGTCCCATTCTTCTTTCCTACTGCGTTTTTAATTACATTTCTGGACATAAGAGCCCTGTGGCACAGAGTGGTAAGCTAAAGCCCAAGCCCTGCTCACGACCTGCGTTCGATCCTGGTGAAAGCTGGGTTCAGGTAGCCAGCTCAAGGTTGACTCAGCCTTCCGTCCTTCCGAAGGCAGTAAAATGAGTACCCAGTTTCCTGGTGGTAAAGTGTAGATGACTGGGGAAGGCAATGGCAAACCACCCCGTAACAAAAAATCTGCCAAGAAAGCGTTGTGATGTGATGTCCCCCCATGGGTCAGTAATTTGGTGCTTGCACAGGGAACTACCTTTACCTTTTACCTACACCTCTGGACATGAGTTGTATGTCATTTTTCAAAAATAGTACCCAGCTTTTGTGTTTAATTATATTATAAAAAATGAATCTTAAACCATCACAAATGGAGCAAGTCTGTAGAAGAGACTTCTCCCCCACATCCCCTGCCCCCAGTGCTGTTCGCTGCACTCCCAACAGTTTTCCAAGGCTAGGGGAACAATGTGAGATGCAATGGAAGGACGGCTATAGACAGAAAGGAGGATCGGGAAAAATCATGTGGGGGCGATTTCTGCCAATACCTCCACACAAGTGGGGACTGGGCTTGGCATGACACCAGCATAGACTTTCCCTCCTGCAACATCTCCATCACTATGTGGGCACATGGAAGGTTACATCGTTCTGATGATGACAGAGGCAAAATCGATTCCTGTGAATCCAGATGCAGAGGCCTCCATTGCTGTCAGCTCCTGCCTGGGAATGGGAAAGAAAGTGAGCTGATAAAACTTTTGCTCTGAACTGTGGCATCTTGGCCCAGGAAGGGGAGGCTGTTTGGGCCTGAAGCCGCTTGATGCAAATTTGGTAGCCTTGCCTTGGTTCTGGGGAATGGACAAGCTTCTATGTCACTTTCCTTTCCCTGATTCTAGTGCCAATTGGGACAAATGGAAGAGAAAGGGGAAAGAACAAAAATAAAATTAAGATAATTTTAAAAACCCACAGGAAAGGTGGAAAAACTCTGTAAAATGCACCTGGTCTGGGAAACAAAGTCTTACTTTTCATCAGGTCTGACGCTGACTCTGTCTTCCACCAGGAGAAGGTGCTTTCCTTGATGAAGAAGACTGCCCTCTCTGGCAACTGAACTGCAGGGATGCTGAGAGCCACTATGGACCCCTGACAAAAATTCAATCTGGCACCCCCATATGAAGAAGAAGAATGTACTGTCAATTCACGGCCAACTCACAGTGACCACAACTATGGGGTGTTCAAGGCACCAGATGAGCAGAAGTGGTTTGACCACGACTTATTATATGTAGCAACCCCCATGTCTGAAACAAATATCATAACAAAAAAAATCACTTGGCTTTCTGTTACTGAGAACGGAATAATAATTGCAATATGTTATGGCGTAATCCCCCACCCCAAACAATAACAAACTAGGAGCAAGCAGAATCTGGAAGACTCTCCAGCCAAGAGCCTAGCCAGAACACTCAAGCACACCATCAATTCAATATAGGTGTGTGTTTGTTTATTGTTTATAGTCAACGACCATTAAGAACAACAGTTACAACAGTCCTAAATTCTAGTATATAAAATATGAGATATAAAATACATCATAGCATTTAAAATACATATTTAAAAGCATTAATATCATTAATACCCTACATTAAATATAGGTGAGATTCATCTGGGAATAAGCCCCATTGAATAAACTGAGGCATTAGTCTCTCGAAAAGTACTATATTAAAAAAAATACCTTTAAAAACTAACCCCAAACAAAAAAGAAAAACAGCAACATGAAGATTTTTAAGGAGGGAAGGAAAATTGGGAAGATGTGAAAAGATGTTTTTTATTCTGCAGGGAGAGGTGGCAGTTGAGCTGCGTCTCCATATGCTGTTGACTTCATGCACCTGCCCTAGAAAGAGCGTTTAGTCCCCAGATGCTGGAATCCAACTTGCTCCAACTCCAGCTCCCTTCTCCTCCTCACCCCTCCTGCTACTGCTACATAAAGAGAAAACAAGAACGCAGGGGCAGATTGGGCAATTGAAATTACCCCAGAACTAGTTTCTAGAATGGCCCAATCCGTGCTCCTGGTCAGGTTGAAGGTACAGTTCAAAGGTTACACAACTGAAGAGATCTTTTGGGAGCAATTCTAAGCAAGTCTCCTTGGAAGTAAGTCTCATTTTATACAATGGGACTTACTTCTGTTTTGCTTTCATATGTGTTTTTTTAAAAATTAATATATAATGTGTACTGTCTGTTGTCATAACTATTGCATAGCTGGTTCCACATTTGTTATATATGTCATGTCAATTTGCTTATGTTTTGTCTCAGCATTGTGTTCAGCTCTGTCTCAGATTTCTGCTTGTTTTCCAATTTCTGCAATCCTTACCCTCTTGTTTTTATTGAATGTCCCATCCGTTGATCGTATTGACTGATACTGTGAAATCTTTCTTGAGTCTCAGTGAGAAAGGCAGACTATAAATAATGTTAATAAAAATAAAATGAATAACAACCAAATAAGAGGCTTGCTGGATTATACCACAGGTGTCTCTAGTACAATGGTGTGTTTCCCATGCTGGCCAACCAGATGCTTCTAGGAATCCCACCAGCAAAGAATAAAGGCACCGACACCCCCACGAAATTGGCATGCTTGAGTATCCTGCCTCCAAACACGAATGTTCTATTTGGCCATCACAGCTAATGGCCTCTTATGGACCTGTCCGCCTCCGTGAATCCGCTTACTTGCCTTTTAAAGTCTTCTAAACCAGTGGATGTCACCTCTAATAGTAGTTTATTCAATTATGCAGCATGTGATACAGTACTTCCTTTTAGCTGTCTTGTGCCTCAAATTAACTATGGTTGAACTCTGACAGTGAGGCAGAAAAAAATACTCTTCCCATCATTCAGTAGTTTATAAGCCTCTATTTCCATGGTTTATCTATCTATATAAGCCTTTATAATTGAGTAAAAGAGGCATGGGGAGCTTTCCACAACTCTTTTCAGCCAAACCTTTCCTGCCTAAAATACTCTCTTCTATTTATTAAAGAGTCTCAAAATTCCCGTTCTCTTGTAACAGCCCCTGAGGATTTCCTAAATCAACTACCCAATTTGCACAGCCTGTACCTCTTAGTATTTCTCTATATAGCAATGTGCCTAATTTTTTAATTTTGCGTTTATGTACACACACGTTAACAGTACAGGATATATTTCTTATATCTGATGAAGTGGGCTCCAGTTGAAGAATAATCCCTATTGTATCTTACTTACATTTACAAAAGGCCAAGCATCATATCTCCCACCAATACAACCACCACCACCACCACCACCACCACCACCACCACCACCACCTATTGCTTAGACAATGCTTAATATGCAACTAAAATCACTTTGGATTAGTTGGAGTAGGAGCAGTTAGGCCTTCACCATTCCACATTTACAACCATTAAAACAGATCACAATGCATGTAAAAGATGTGTGTGTGGAGGATCACCCTTCTGCTAATTTGACAAGATTCTTGGAATCTTGGACACACACTCTTTCTGAACATAATATGAACAAAGGTTTTCTGTTCCACAATTAAATCTGTTTTAACTCCCCAGATAGGATAGGGATAATGGGAAAGACAAACACAGGGAGAATTTAGGCTTGCCATTCCCTGCCATAGGTGAACCTCCGCCTCCACCTGCCATTCCCCAGTCCCACTCACCTGGCTAGTGAAGGGAAGACACAGGGGAGAAGAAGAGCATGTGTGCACTTCCCAATCGTTCCAGCAATGGAGGAGCCACAAGCTGTGCTGATGCCAAGCTCAGCAGAAATTACCCATTTGAAGGTGAGCTCAGCTTCAGCATGTGTCATGGCTCCTCTATCGTGTTCATTTTCCAGAGTGATGGGGGAGACGTGGGGCATGCTGAAGCCAAATTCAGCTTCAGTGTGCCCAGCAGCTCCTCTGTCACACTGGAAAAAAGACATCATTTTCTGACATGACAGGGGAGCATGGGAGCGCACAGTGCACATGCTTTGCATGCACCAGGAATGTAAGTACCCCACTGCCCCACCAGCCGCTTGCACTCCCACTTAGGCCTCACCCCTGGGGCCCATGGCACCCCTAGGAGAATTAAAAGGGGAGAGAGGAATTAAGGTATACCAGGTTTGTTGATGGACCCATGCTTGTCTCAGCCTCATTGCAGCCATGGAGAGATTTTAAAAAAAAATAATGCTGCCATAAAAAGCGGGAGGGGGGGGGACAAAGACAGCTCCAGGGAGCCAGTCTCTGAGTGGACACTGTGCCCCCAGTGGCTGCAGAACTGCACTATTTTTAATGCATTTGCTGGATGCATGATTCTTCCAGCTTTTGGGCTCCTCAAGAGCTGATCAAGACCCAGGAATTTTGATCCCCTAATCCCCCTCTCTTGGCGGCTTCGCAGAACACCAGGGAAGACAAAAAGGCAGGGCACCTTACAACTACACAGTGTGAGTCAATATGATCAGTGGCTTGAATATATAGTAATAATAAAATAGGGTATGGTCACCGGAATTTGAATATACCCAGAATCTGATATACATCTGAAACAATGCTGATAAAAAGAATAAGCAATTAGCAAAGTATAAGCAAATAAACATGATATGATGCAGAAGCTTCTCAGTAGGGACATAGCAGCAGAGTCAACAGCCACTATACTTTAACCAAAATCTCTCTCTGAACCTGTTAAAATAATACCTCATATTGAGAAAGTGAGGGAACTTTCCAGGAGAATATTTTGCAGACTGGGGGAAACTGAAACAATATTTAGAAAAAAAATGGGATGTGAAAGGAGGACTGTGGCAGTTTGAGAATTATTAATTTGTGATTTTATAAAGGGGAGAGAGAAGTAACTTTACCATTAATGGGGAAATTTAGTCATTAATTAATCTAAGCTAATACTATTATTAAGAAGATTGTATTAAAAATAGATAGGTTAAACAGGAATAGAATGGATATATTAGAGAATCTGAGATACAGAATAATTTGAATATGCTTAGAATAAGGGATACAATATATATAAGATTTAGAAGAATATAGTTAAAAATAATTTAAACGATAAAATGGGTTAAGGGTTGGAAAGCTGTTGGAAGTCAATAAGGAGGGGGGGAAAGGGGGGTTGTTATAATTTAGGTAATATGGGGAATTTATGTAAATTTATGTACTCACCAATAATTTTTTTTTTTTTAAAAAGAGAAAGTGAGAGAACTCATTTATTGACTTGTCTAATATGATCCGGAATTTTTGATGAAAGGAGAATGCAATCAGTATCTTTATTCCAAATCTTTGGAATATGTAATCAATCCTAAAACATAAAAACTTATTGGTTGAGGGGAATAACAGCAGAAAACAAAATCAGAAAAGAGTTCAAACGAATAGATCCTTTCAACTGGAATAATTCCCTACAATTGTGCAGGCATTAGATGAAGCCATACCTGTCTTAAACACTTTATCTCTTTGCAACCTACTATAGATACCTGGTACATTTCTCTTCCTTCTATTAAGAAACACAGTTATACAGCTATGTCACTAGTTCAAAAACCTATTTGTAAAAAAAACAATGAAAAAATAACCCTACCAGAGCGTTCAAGTGTTTCTGCAAATGACCTTAAGTTAATTAGAAAAGTCTGCACCCTGGTCAGTTCCCCTTCTCACATGTCAGCTCTCATTAAATCAAAAAATTCTCATTTCAAAGTTAACCAACACCATGGTTAAAAAACTGTTAAACTGGGATCAAATGGGCACATTCCTAGGTTTATATATGATGTCATGCTAAGCAGCCCACAGCTGAACTCGCAAAAAGTATGAATGATTTTCCAATATAATAAGTATCTGATCTAATGCTAATTCTCTTTCTATAGGCTAACTGTGCTGGGAACAGGTGGCCCTGCTTTCAATTATGGAGGGCTAACATGCCAGTGTGAGGCCTGGATTAGTTCACCTTCTCACAGGGAATTTGCCTCGGTTGGGAATGGATTTATTATGGCTTCACACATGGAATGGAGCTCATGTCAACTGAGGGCAGTGACACATCATATGATTCAAATTAACCTGCTGTGGACTGTTCCACAGGGCTGAGATTGTGTATTAAAATGACGACATTTTAAAACAGCTTGAAAGAAACCAGGATCGTCGAAGTGCAATGGTTCCAATTTGTTCCAACTAATCTATCACCTGCTGGAGATATTATTGTAGTGGGTTTCTGGTAGCTGCTATTTTCCAGGTTTCTCCAAACCACTGACCTTGCTAATGGGTACAATTGTTGCCTTTGGATATAAAGCGATACTCCTCCCCCCCCACACACAAAGTGCTTTTTATGTATGACTGGATGTGTGTTATTTGTCATAAAAGCAGAGAAAGTGAAAAAAGTAGACAAACAAAAATTTTGTAGCTCTGTTTGCTGAATGATAAAACAGAGTTCATCACATCTCTGAATCTAATTGTGTAAGAAGTTCTACAGAAAATCATTCCAAATGGCAAAAATTCAACAACTTAATAATTTCATTCACAAAGCTCTTTTTAAAATATGACAAAGAATGAGGATTGTGGCACAGAAAGCATGCATTCTTCTTAGACGTGTAACTAGGAATTATTATTATGTCTATCATACTTTATGAATCACTGGCAGTTTTTGTAATAAATTATGACAAAGACTTTGATAAGTATTGAAAAATACTCTAAAAACTCTTACATTTGATATTTTAATCTTTGAAAAGTTATGCACTAGAATTAATACCAAAATAATAAAATAACAAGATCATCTTTAGGATGGCCAGCAGCACTTAAAAATCCTATATGTGATCAAATACATATTATTATTAGCTTTAATATGGAAAAAATGATGGTGAGTCTTCAACTAACCAGAATTTTAAAACCTGTCAATTAACACAATTCAAACAAAAATAGGTCCTGTGGAGTGGATGGATTTCTGCTGATTGTAGTTGATATAACTTTAGTTTCAGGTGGGTAGGTGCATTTAAGTCCAGTAGCACCATAGAGGCCAACAAGATTTCCAGGGTATAAGCTTTCAAGAGTTAAACTCCCTGACAAAGGGAGCTTGACTCTCAAAAGTGTATACACCAGAAAACCTGTTGGTTTTTAAGGTGCTACTGGACTTGAATCATACATGTATGTTTAGTATGAAATGACTTCCTAACCAAAGGAAGAAACTTCCTCAGATTTACTGGCGACTTCACTCTCCCTCTTCCTACATGCACACATACAGAAACAGGCCTACTTCCCTTGCTTGATTCCACATTGTTGGGGGAAAGCATACTCACTATGTAAGCAGGTCTTTCTTTAACACCAGCCTTGAGGAAGGATGTCAATCAGATGGAAAAAGCCACATAAATGGCCCCTCCCATGTAGTTAGAATATTCACATGTACATTCCAGTGTCATGGGCTCGTGCTATGGGGAAGAAACTACCTTATACAGTTGGTATCTGAAGGGAGCTTTGGCTCTCGAAAGCTCATACCATGAAAATATTGTTGTTCTCTATGGTGCCACTGGACTCAAATCCTGCTACCATTATGTATGAATGTATGTGTTGAGAAGGGACTTCAGGGAGCTTCATGGATGTGTTTACCTACCCATTACCAACAGATAATATGAATTTAAGAAGGAAAATACTGAAAAGCTCTTACTGACACTAGCATAAAACTTAATGTGTTTTGCAGGATTGTATCACTTCAGGCTGCAGGTGATAGATGGTTGCATATTTGAATTACATTGAAGCAATACGCAAGTTTAGCTTATCAAAACTGAAATCTGAAACTAATTTCTCCTTAACATTTCACATATAAATGGAAAAATGTTTAAACACACAGCATAGCTGACATTTATTTACTCAGGATATTTTGAAGAAATTGGAATAGTTCTATTTTGCTAGCTTTTGCAGAGTTTAAATAAATGTCCTGTAAAACAAATTTAGTTCTGTTGCCTCTATAGTCATCAGTAATGAACACACATGCTTTGGAATATTTACTGTTGCAATATAATCTGTAATGATTGTTTAATGTGAGCCATCAGCCCACATATTTATAGCATAACACATTATAATCATGAGCATTTGTTATCACCATATTTATTTATTCTCTTTTTGGTTTATATTTCTAATGGCTCCTGCCATCTAAGTGCTCTGCATTAATTTTGGTGGAGCCATTTGAAACGGCAACATTCAAGTGGCTTTGTTCAGATAGCTCAAATAAAGCACAGAAGGTTGCATTCTTGTTTACTGTGAGTTGTTACTGATACCACATCATCTGAAACTACCCTAAGTGTCCAGCTAAAGAAGTGCATGTGCAGTCTCTCCCAATATGAATCCATCTGCCAGCATAGGTCCTCTTCTAGTCAAGCTCTCTTTAAGAGCTACTCATTTGACCAGTCAGTCACCTAGGCTCACTATTTTACAGTACCAACATCAGCCCTCTAGAACAGTCTGCTGGAAGAAGCTCAGTTCTACAGCCAAGATAAGGGCTGTCGTCACACGGGCATCTCTTCCGTTAAATTTACAGCATATAGCGTCCTACCTGTTATCGGCACAGTAACGTTTCTTTGGGTCACCTAATGGCTCTTCGCGCCACCAGCTGTCCACACCGAAGCACTCTGTTCTGTTCTCTCTAACCGCGCAGAAGCAGCTCCTCCCCCCCCCTTTTTTTATTCTGGCGTTTAATTCTGCTATAACGGAATAACAGCATATAAACATTCCGTTAGAGCAAAACATTACGACCCTTTTGTTTTTCCAACTTTGAAATTATATAAATAGCCCTTTGCCCACAGAAAACTCCCTGTCTGACATGATCCCCATCGCTGAAGACTCTGCCATGGCGATTGAGTCATTTTTACTTCAGCAGAAAGTTTGCATTGTGTTATGTCGTTATGGCGTTATAAGGACATAATAAAATTTTAAAAAGGGGAGTCGCAGGAAGAAATGGATTCTGGGATTGAAGGGAGGGCATAGGACGTTGTGAGGCGAAATACATCGATGTGAGGCATTCACACTGAGGCACAAAATAGCGCGATTATCAAGCACAAAGCAGAAGAGAGAAAATCACTACAGTGCGACCCCCGAGCATGCTACAATAAAATTGGTTAGTCTTAAAGGTGCTACTGGACTCTTTTTGATTTTGCTACCACAGACTAACACGGCTAACTCCTCTGCATCTATGTTGGAATAAGGTGGGTGTTTGCCGGGAAATAGCGCCATTTTAGCGCTAAATAAAAGCCCATGTGACGATGGCCAAGATGTTTTAGATGGGTTTTTGCGGGCTGTATTATGCCTATATAAGATACAAAGTTGCTTGCTGGAGTTGATGCTATGTTTGTTCTGCTTCTGTTCTTAAAATTCTGATTGCAGTTTTGCTAAATAGCTTGGCCAGTACTGTGTAAGCTGCCTTAAGTCACAGTTATGTATACAGTGACAAAGGCAGGATACAAAGATCTTAGGCAGGCCTAACATATGACTTGCTACCATGTGACTTGCACAACTCACCCAGAATTAACTGCTCTCTACTGTTCAACAGCAGCTGCCCCCATGAAAGCCAATGTGGTGTAGCAGTTAAGAGTTTCAGACTAGGATCTGGGTGATCCAGGTTCAGATCACCACACTGCCATGAGAGCTCACTGATTGACCCTGGACCAGTTACACACTCTCAGACTAATCTACTTCACAGGGTTGTTGTGAGGATAAAACGCAGGAGAGGAAAATGATGGAAGGTGCTTTCGATCCCCATTGTGAAGAAATGTGGGGGATAAATAAAAGGCAAAATAATGATGTAAGCTGCTTTGAGTCCCCATTGTTGAGAAAGGCAGTATATATAGTAAATAAATAATAAGTACAGCTGAAGATGGAGAGCACATAAAAGGTACACTGGTTGATGGATGAGAAGGAGAGGAAGAAGCAAGAAAATGGAAGTGGTTATGGGGGCTTTCAGGGGATTCAATGAGGAAATAATGGGGGAGGGGAAAATGAGATGCCCCCCTGCAAGTCTTTGGAGGTGTGTGTCCCATGTTCATTTACATTTAATGATTAATGTCTTCTTTAGAACGTAACTATTACAAAATAAGTAGTTGCTATGGTTTACATTTTGTATTTTGAAGTTTTAAATAGTATCTTTGGGGATTACATTACTTTAAACATTTTCAGTCTTTGGAGAGGAGGGATATCAACAATTCTTTTCACCACCATTCTTTTTTGCAGATTTTCATAAGTAATGTCTTACCTACTATATTCAGCAAGATGCTCTTATAAAGAGAATAGAGTTATAGTCTATACCACTATTATATGTGTTATCTTGCTCTTATTGCACTGTTTTCTACTTTTGTAGTTCCATTTTTCTGCATTTTTGTCATATTTTGTCTGATACCTTTTTTGCACTGCTTCTGTCCTAGTCCTATTGCAATTTATTGGCTGTCTCATGCTACTTGACTGCATTTTTGTAATTTGCCTTGTGTCTCAGTGAGAAAGGCAGGCTATAAAGTAAATAAATATTTTTTCAACAAATAAATATATTGTGACGCAGTATTTTAGAGAGGGCAGTAAAACAGCTCAACTTTGGCTTAAGAAAGGAAATGTCAGATATAGGTTTCTATTCTCCACACCACTTTAGATTTTAAAAATGAGACAAAACTCAGTTTCACATATTATTTTCCCCCTGTGGAATAGGAATCCCCCAACACATGGCACTCACTGGGCACACAAAGAGAAATGCCTAGCCAATTTGGGCTTGATAGGCACTGTGCTGTATTGGCTTTCATCTTTTTGGAGGATAGGCTCCAGAAGATGGTTCCTGAGGCGGGGGGGAGGAGCTTCTCTTTTGCTCACAGCCATTCGCTTAAGGGGAAGGGAAATTTCCATAAGGTTTCACCTTTCTGCTGTGCTACCTAACATCTACCTGTACACGCTGGGAGATATGAACCAGAAATTTGGGACACAGTGACATGAACTGTATTGGCAAAAAGTTCTCTCTCCCTTTCACCTAAACCTACTAAGGTGACAAAAGGGAAAACGTGGATGACAGGATCAGGGTGAAAAATATAAAACTTCATCTTGACAAAATGGAAGCCAGGAGTAAAGCTAATCCAAGTGTTTGACAGGTCCTGGACAGGATTAAACTCTCCTTGAAGACCAGATAGCACTCTGGGGTTTCTTCTGAATGCTTCAACGAATAAACACCTGAGTTTGCCAGGAGTGCCCTCTATCAGCCTACAGTGCTAATTAACCTAGCCTAACTCATACATGGCATACTTTGCTAACATGCATGTGGGGCTGCTATCAAAGGCAGTTTGGAAACTACAGTTAGTTCTGAAAGCAATAGCAAATGATTGAGACTTGCTGTTGTTATTGTTACCAAACTGATAATGATGTTAACTATCTTAATTCAAAAAGCTGTTACTGAGGTGCTGTGGGGTCCATGAGGGCAGAAAATTTAATCATAAATATACTGCAAAAGGAAGGGGGGATGTCAAACACAAGGCAGGTCATAATGCATTAGATGCGGGCCGCATATGCTGGGTCACAAGCTGAACAGGCTTTGACTAGTTAGAAAAGTCAAACTTTCAACTTTTAGTCTACTATTACTTAAGCTATAGTTTTCTTGGAGAGATGTAATTCACTTATCAGTATTAAATTCCCCAGTTTGGAGCTACCATTAATTAGTTTTGCAGAGTTTCAAGTATGAGAGATGCCAGGTATTCTCAAAACATGTCACTCAGTCACTGAAATTTAAGGAAAATATTTTGGGTTTTCCCCAACATCACAAAGACTTCTCTATAATATTGCTGTTTTGTACATGAAAACAAGAAGGGAGAGCTGATAACTGGGTTTCTGACACTTCCTTGTCCAAAGGATAAGACCTCTAGTAGCTAAAAGAAAAATGGCAGCAGCTTTTCCCAATGAACAGTGATTTTCCTATTATAAGGACAAAAGGTGTGTGCCTTCCCTAATAAATGCTAGCACCTCTTGCTTTGAGAACCATGGGAATGTCATCAACTAAATGTAAGATTACAGCGAATGATGGTATTCATAGCTAATGATGGTATTTTTTACCTGGCCCATTGAGAAAGTCTTTAATCTGGAACGTGATGAGAGGAGGTGGGATGCCACTTTTAGGATCTATTTCTCCTGCCACTGTCTGTAACCATGTCTTGCAGTAGTCAAGAGTTTCTGGGAGAGTTTTTCCAGCATCTACAGGTGATAAAGTCCAGTTATGACATGTAATTAATGCAACAGCTAGCAGTGTACTGGAGAAAAAAATATGATGCATACATGTAAGCCTTTTAAATGTTTATGACTGATATTCACATACCATTTACTTTGTATAAATACAGAGAGACAGAGTACATTTACACTGTAAATTTTGCATTATGGTAATTACACATACTTTGTAATGGCTACAAGTCACTAAATACTATCACTACCAAATGTATAAAGGCACCATATATGGACAATTAATCTTAGCTTACATGATCTGATAATTGCATACACCCTTTCTAAAACAGGTCTATGATCTAAATTCGAAACTAATAGTGCTGCAATTAAAATTTTCATAGACCTCTTTTAAAGAGATTTGCACAAAAGTAAAAGCAAGCTAACAAGAGAATGCAAGAAAAAGAATAAACTATAAACAAGTCTTAAAGATCAGAAAACCACATGCTTGGAGATGCAATAGAGTGGTTCTACTTATGGGTTATTTGATACAGTTTGCATTTTCACTGACATCGCAATCACTTTTTACTGCTAGGCTTTTGAAGTTAACTTCAGTAGCTTTTCCTCTTGGCCCTCTTTAATGAAACCCCTTTGCTCAATCCTTGATATTCCCAATCGTGACTAAAAGTTCACATTTGGTACTTCTCAGTTCTGTGTCTTTCTTTATGTCCTGGACAATGTATATGAGACATCATCACTGCATAAAACTTTTTTTAATGTTTGGAAGTCCACAGCCTTTGTTATAATCTCTCTCTCTCTCTCTCTCTCTCTCTCTCTCTCTCTCATAGCTGTAGTCCTTAAGCATTCAAAATATGTATTTTTTAAATTAAACAGCCTCATTTTCAGCTATATGATTATTTTCTTCTGGGTTGATGATCATCAAATGCATTACCACCATGACCCTTAATCCTATAGTGATGTTTACAAACAATATCCTTCCCAACATTCAGATAATTTCACTGTGTTACCAACTGCATTATTCACCTTAAACCTGACTGGCTGTTTTCTTTTCAAAAACGGCAGGTTCATACTTTAGCTTACAGTCAGCATATGGTGGTGTGGTGTGAAATGGGCACATAAAGTCTGCCTTGGAATGTCTTTCTTAACCTAATCACATGATTCATATAAAACCTGGCATATACGGACCCTTATGCAGTTTCAAAGAACTTATTGAAACCAATTGATTGTGACTTTAGTTCTTTATGGAAAAAGATTAAAAGTTAGCAAATTCTTCTGAGATTTTTTTTTATTTGATCAATTTTCAAGAACCGATCTCACAGTAACATGTGGGCTGTGTGCTATATACATTACAATATTTTCTCTCTTCAATTTTTTCTTACTTAGATTACTGCATCTCTATGGTAATTACAAAACAATACAGTATGGGAAAGTATAAAGCAATTTTCTACATTCTTAATCTATAATAGCAAGTTCTTCAGTACCATGATTGGAAATTATCATGATCTGTAAAGGTAATACTTCAAGTTGCCTCTTCAACAATATTTTCCAATATCAGAATTTATTTTGAAATGCTGGGAATAGCACTAGAGAAGGTTGTAAGAGCCATATACAATTACAAATCTGCCATTCTGTCTGTCTCAGATAAATTGGCAGAAAGCATGATTAAAACAAGAATTATTACACATGCTGAAGAAAAAGCTTTACTGATAAAAGTATCAGCATGGATTCTGCATAGGGAAGACATTCCTCACCAAGGTTTCAAAACATCAACACACAAACAAATTGTGCAAATTGGTAGCTATTTTATATAATGTCTCTGACAAAACCATTCAATGAAGATTCGCAGGAAAATTTAGCAATCTTAGAGTGAAGGGCAGGTTCTTTCTAGGTTGTTAACCGATTAAGAAATGGAACCAACAGTTTTCACAACAGAGGAAGGTAGTACCAGTCACAGAGCACAGAGACTGAAACAGAAATGCCATCCTCTAACATCCCAACATTTCCATAGATCAGGACGGAACTCACTAGAATAAAACAATTGAGTTACACCTCCATATGAGGAGCTTCCTTACTGGCTTCTACATTAGACAGCTCAGCACACATAAGAGGGAAGGGTTTTTTTTTCTTTTAGAACCCTGCATTTTATTTGGAAGATTGAGCTCTTTTCCACAAAGTATTAGCAGATGGTCCATCAAATTGCACTGCAGAAATTGGCTTGAATATGAATGTTACAAATAGAATTAAATAATTCAATCAATGTTGTGCATGGTTCCCACTGTTGTATTTTCTGGTAATAAATAATCTTAATATGAGGCAAATGGCCTTGAACTGTGAGTGGCAAATCTCAAAAATAAAAATAATTTGCCAAACTACCATGCTACCATAATGGGATGACCACATTACTCACATTACTCATGATGACTGTTGGAACAAGAGTTTTACCTTGAGTACATGTTCTCCTAACCAAAAGGCAATAAAAACACATTGTAGCCACATCATTGTTTATTTGCTTAAACCCGCATATTTGTTTTATTTTCTTAGCATTCTTTGTTTTATGAGATGAAGTTTTAAAAAGAATTGAAAAATATTTGCTACTTAAAACACCAATTATGTCTTTTTAACATGAACATTTATTTGATCAAACATCCTAAACTTGCTTAAATCTGGGATTTGTTTACACATTTATAGAGTTAAGAAACCAAAAAACACTGAAAAAAGTAAGAGTAAGATACTCTAGTTAATTGTGGGCTATTGACCAGGTTCTGCTTCATCTCAAGAGAAGCATACAAACAAGAGCACAGTCCCAAGCACATAGAGGAGTGAGACTGTCAGGGCTCTCTAGAGGCAAAGCAGGCACTCTGTGGGCAAGCAGCCAAGTCAGTAAACAGACAGTCAATCTGGTTAGAAGGTAAGCAGTCAAACCAAGAAGCAGGTAAGACGGGACAGGCACTAACTACAGCTTTGTAAGAGTGTGGTGAGTTCTTTTGACTGAGCAGCTAGCCAGATATAGAGGTTCAAAGGACAAGATGGAATCCCCACTGGCTCCTTATGTCACTTGTCCCCAATGAAGTGGCAGCTGTAGTATAGCTGCAGTACCAATCTCTAGCCACTTGTGGCACCAAAGCACAGAAGACGTAATCCGGTAGCACCCATTTTCTAAGACTAGAGAATGACCCAAGAACAGAACGTTAGTTAAAAGAAACCATGGTTTTAGCATGAGATATGAACTGAGCCAACGAGACAAATGTTCAATATCCAAATACAAACAGTATAAAACATTTGGAAGTATTATAAAGTATAAAGTAAATAAGAAACCAGACTGCTATGGTGTTAAACAATATAAGCTTCAACTAAGAGCAGGAATATTGCTAATTGAATCCTGCATGAATAAACCATATCTGTAACAATTTTGGGCATCTCTAGGTAAGTCCTTAGTGTTACTTACTAGTAAACATACATTCACTCCCATGGCTCATTGAAAATACCAGTAATAAAGGCAGTCCACAAATCACTTAGATTACAGTAGTTAAAGCCATCCCCTGTACTTGAATCAGCTTCTAGGATACTTCAAGAGTAAAGTACAGCCAAGGGCTAATTGCTTCTCTCAAAGAACCAGGTCCAACTTTCCTTGAAGTCAAAACATACATTAGCATCAGGAAAAAAACAACATAAAACTAAGCCATGTACTGATAGAATTTTATAAGGAAAAATTAATAGCCATGTCAGTTTATATTTGTTTTTTTATCACTGCTTTATCCCACTTAGGCAGCCTTTCTTCTGGAAGATCAGTTATTAACTTAATGCAGGCTGTGGCTAGAATCCAAAGAAACCAACTGGATTCACCAATGATGGCCTCACATGTCACCTGGCAAAACTAAATCTGAGACTGAAAGGAATTTCCAAAGCAGTTTGTGAATTGCAGTAGGAGGTTTGCTGCTCAAAGGGCACTGGCAGAAGGGAGAATGATTTCTTTTTTAAATTCCTGGATGTTTCCAAGACCTTGAGTACATTAAATCAGTTCTTGTCAGTATTTCTCCTATTATAGGTGGAATTTGTTCTCACAACAGCTTCAAATATTGTTTTATCATTCTTTTTGCTAAAAATGTTTATATAATTAACCATGTGAGGTTTTTTTTAAAGTTATCAATGGGGGGGGGGAGAAGATCAGGCAAATTATATATAAATCAGATAGTTCAATGTTCAATCTCCAAGATATTTAGTTGAAGTGTTGCAAAAGACTTTTCTTTGTCTAAAACTCTGGAGAGCTATTGACACATAAAGCACTAAGTTAGGACTAGAGATGGGCATGAACCACAAAAAAAAAACGAACCATGAGGTTCGTGGGTTTTCACAAACCAGGAACCATGAACTGGCACGAACTGGGGTAAGTTTATGAACCAGTTCATGGTTCGTAGGGTTTAAATGCCCCTTTCCAGCCGCTTAACAGTGGCAGGGAAAGGGGCATTTGACAGTTAAAAGGGCCCTTTCCTGCCTTGCAAGCGGCAGGTCCCTTTAAACTATCAGCTGGCAGGCGGCAGGGGGGGATCCCCCCTCACCGCCTGCCAGCTGATAGTTTAAAGGGACCTGCCGCTTGCAAGCCTCAGGAAAAGTTTATATGGCCATTTCCCTGGGAAAATGGCCATTTAAACTGCCCCTTTATGACCCAAACGAACCAGTAGACCAGTTCGTGGAAGTTCATGGAAACAAACTTCCATGAACCACTGGTTCGTGAACCACGAACTGGTTTGGTTTGTGCGTTTTTTTGGGGTTGTAATTCGATTCGTGCCCATCTCTAGTTAGGACCGCCAATGGTCTGACCAGGTATATGGCAGTTTCATATGACGCCGACATTGATGAAGCACCTGTGAAATTGCAATGCATGAGAAAATGGTGGGAACCAGCAGATAAATTGTGTGCCCCTGAGGAAGCACAGTGTGAAGACAGCGCGTGTGAAACGGAAATGGCTGATTGTCCGTAGGGCAAGGACGTCTGGGAGCAGACGCTGGCTGAAGGACACAACACCACCTGCCGTCGATTTTGCACTTTCTGTACTTTATTGACTGTTCATTGACTGTATATATTTTCAGACAAGAGTGGTTGGTTACTGTATCTGTCAGAGGCTGTATGAATATTGCACACTTATTTATGAATCGTATATTTATGAATTATATAAACTAGATGTGATTTATGAATTTCATGCACCTTGAATTTGAATAACTTCTAGTTGACTGGTTAATTTTGTAGAGGGGACTCTATTATCCTCAGCTGATTGTACATCCCCTAGATTTGGTCTTTTTGCTTCTTCTTAGGGATGCCAGCAAGAGAAAAAATTGAAATATTTATATTTGATTTGAGTAGGCAACTCAAAAGCTATCATGTGTGTCAAATTTTTTTAATGTAGTTGTTGTGAGCGCCTCTAAACAACATTATCCCTGTCCGGGGTCAGAGGCTCAGCCCTCGGACTTGCCAAGAGGAATAGGCGGGGGACAGCTGGGAGGCAGCTACTCTGCTGCCCCGACAGACCAGCTCCCAAACTTGCCAGCAACAGAGGAAGTTAAAGAAGCACCCAAGCCTCAGAGGGCTTGATGGGCCAGGTGGAAGCCAGCTAGCCCCACCGTCCGCTGGGAACCCAGGCAGGGAGAGTGAGGACAACCAGGAGGGGATCAAACCAAAGGGAGAAAGCCCAGGAAGCAGGGACAGCCAGCCAGCAGCATGACAGTCTGCAGCCTTACCTGCAGTAGAGGAAGGGCAGCACAGGGCCACGCCCCAGCCTGCAGGCAGGCTAGAAGGAATCAGCCAGAACAAGGTGGAGCTGAAAGCAAAGCAGCCACAGGTGGGGCTGCCTGAGGCATCTTAGCAGGGAAAGCCAAGGCAGCCAGCAAAGCAACCACAGGTGTGGCTGTCTAGGACACCCAAGGCCGTGGCTAGGGTGCTGGGGGAGTGGCTGGCAAGTGGAGCAAGGAATGGGTGAAGGGAAATAAGGGAAGTCCACCCACAGGGCGGGGTGGGTTGTGAAGGACTGAGGAAGAGGTTAGGAGAGTGAGAGGATGGAAGAAGGAAGAGCTAGAGAGATGGAGAGAAGGAAGAGCAAGCAAGGAGGAGGCAAGGAGGGAGGAAGCCATGGAAGGCTAGAAGTAGGAAGATGCCGCAGGGACCCTGACAGGTTGAGCAGGTGCACGAGTGGTAGAGAGGGAGCAAGGGTGATGTATACCTCCCCTCCTTCCACAGAGTGGAGACCTGGGCAGTCCCTGTCCACAGCCAAGGACCGCAGTTCAGGCACACAGATGCCCTGTGCAGCTATGCTCCGGTCAAAGCATGACAATCCCTTAATAGATATATGCCTTGGGAATAACAGCAGCATATCACTGCATTTCACTGTACAAAGCAGAACAGTCTAGATCTTTAAAATGTAAAAAAGTCCTAATGCATGTGTTAGTTTCGGTGGAGAGAGTAGAGAGAAATCAATAAAAAGGAAAATTCTACATGTTCATTATATTGAAATCGTGTTTTTTCTTTCTGAAATGAGAAAGTAAGGATTAATAATTTGGGTCATCTTTGATTGGAAGAATGATTGTATCATATCAAGGATGTTAAACAACCTTACCTGTACATTTGTAGTCTGATGCTACACCTTTGAGGACAGCATCAAATACAGATACTTCCACTCTTTGTTTTCTATGATGACAGCTTAAGATCAAAGAAGGTTGGGATACAACAAGGTGCAAAAATGGCTCTAGTTGCAGGTCACTGGTTCCTCTGCGACCAGGCTGCCGAACGATAGTTATACCCAGGGCTTGCCTAGCAGATGATCTTGTAGAAGCATGGAGACTTTCCAGTGACAGAACTCCTGCCTTTTTAGCAGAGGTTAATGAACTATTACTGTTCAGGAGATCATCTGCTGTTACTGATGAAATGCCTACTCCAATGGGATTTTTGCAATTATTATCCATGCCTGAGTCTGTTTCTGAAAGTTTTAATGAACTTTTGCTTATTTTTTCACCATCCTTCTGATCCTCCAGTGATTTTGATTTAGCTAACGCGGTACATGAGTATGTCATAAAAGAGATTCGGCTGGCTGTAATAAAAATGTCAAAGGGAATAAAGTTCAGGTTCTTCACAATTGAAGACTGCCGGGAAGGACGGGCAATGCGGTGGTGGCTGGTACCACTGTGTTGTTCTATTTGAACTATTCGGATTTTAACACTGTCACTGCCAATACCACTGTCCTGGGCACCACTGTAACGTGAAGATGTTTCAGCTATACCTCCCTCAGATGTATCCATTTTTTTCTGTTCCTGTTTGGTAACCTGCAAAGGAAAATGAAAATATATTTATGTTTATATTTATAAATTAAAATAGCTTCATCCCCAATATTTGTAATACTGTGATGCAAGCCGCTTATATAAAAAACAGGCCAAAACAGAGAAAAATATGTTTCCTAGCCAAGTTAACTTTTCAAGTAGGAATCACTCATGAAAGCTCAGCAGGTTTCTCTTCCATAGAAATAATGACCCACATTTAATGACATGTTAGAGAATGATGTGGCTGGGATTCCAAATTCAGGGAATGTCTCCTGCATTCACAATATTTTTTCTACTACAACAACAGATGATACAGACTATTTAGAAAATAATAAAGCTAAAATTAACATATTAAGGCTAGAAACAAATTTAAAAAGTTTAATTGATGAATTACATTTAAATAAATGTCCATATGAATACATGTACAAATCAACAAAATCTCAACATAGATGCTTTTTTGAGATGTGTGAGGTAGCTTGCAGTTTTAAAAAGCTGCCACTTACTGTTTGAAGGGCAGGGGGTGGGAAACCACCTTTGATAATTTTCTTATTTAATCTCTAGTTTGAATTACAGGAACTATAAATAGTCTCAAATGATAAACAAATGTGTCCTTAGCTATTGGTTCTACTGATTAACATTGCACTTATTGATTAAAACTGTTCGTTACCAGTAGTTAAATAAGCAAGACCATTTAAGGCACCCTGAAACAAATTTGTTTAAATGGGCTTATACACTTAATTTGTCTTCATTTACCAGTTACAGCACATGAAGTTTGTATCTTTAATGTATGATTGATTGTCCACAAAGCCAAATGCTAGAGACTGGATTCTAAACTGTAACAGTTAATAACCTAACAGTGCAATCCTAAACCAAGCTACATCCTTCTAAGCACTTTGACTTCAAAGGAGTTAGAAAGGTATAACTGTTTAGGAATGTGCTGTAATATTCCTGGGTTCTTTAAAAAATTCCAAATAGCAGCACCACACAGATTTAGGGATCCACAGTCTATTTAAATTAAAGGCAAAACTCACATAGATTTTAATAATTTCAGATTACATTTTCAACCATCCATTCCATGAAATCTAACAGAGATGCTGCAATAGATGTCTGAGCCAATGTGTGTGTGTGTGTTAAGCTCAGATTTTCTGTAATGAAGAGGAAACTTTCAAAATAAACATCTGGTAACATTATAGTTTTATTCGAATAACTGTAAATGTTTACAGGAGGAAAAAATCTATTTAGACACCACCAGCAAAATGTAAACATTTTTATTTAATTAAAATATTTATCCCCATACTGTCTGCACACAGGGTTCTGGAGCAGCATCTAATCTTATTTAATTAAAACAATAAAACAGCAACAAAAAGACCAGAAGAAAAGATATTATTTTAATAGTATCTTAAAACAGCATGAAAAAGCCTAGGAAAATAAAAAAATATTTTCATATGGCTCCAACAGCCCATGAAGATTGAGGATTAAGGAAATAACTGTGGGATGGGTATTGCAAAGTTGAGGCACCACAGTTAAAAGTGTTATTTAGAGGTCCTGAACTGTAGGTGGAAGCATACAGACCAGGATCTCTGAAGATGATCTAAAACGGCAGGGAGATGCATATGGGAGTCCTTTCAATACTCTGGTACCAGGCAATTTAAGATTTTAAAAGAACCCATAAACATTGTATATTACTGGATTTGAAACACACGTTCTCCACATTTTTTAACTATCAAAACAAATATTTAAATATACTGTGGTCACTGCCGGCGCCAGGGTTTCTGGCGCCTGTGGCAACCCCCCCCCCGCGCGTGCGCCCACGGACTGCACGATGACATCATCACGTGATGACGTCATCGCGCAGCGCAAGCCGGGGGCATTCGCCAGCGGATGGCTGGGGTGGTGGGCGGAGGCTGTTCCGCACTCCGCACGCCGCCCCGGCAGCAGCTTGTGGTTGCTGCACCTGGCTGAATTGTGCGGCGGCGGCAGCAGTGGCACGGGGCTGGCTGGCTACAGCAGCTGTGGGCCAGCCATGCCAGCTCCGCGGCGTGTGCCTCCGCCCCCAACACCTCCTCCGGCACCTCTCCAGTGCCCTCGCGCATGAGGCCACCGCCCACCTGGCCTCTATGGGCACGCTGGCCCTGACTGTGTTCTCAGGTTTGGAGTGAAAATAAAATAGCCCGATTGAGATTTTTGAGAGGAACCTTGTTTGTACTATTCATATAACATTGTCAACCTTTGGAAGTGGTCTTAGAAAGAGACAAATGTACAATCTTCTTAGGAATTTTATTCCACAAATCTGAAACTTGTAGCGCAATTTTGAGCAGTTGCACCTTTCTAAATCCTATGAAGTAAATGGGCTTAGACGAGTGTATCTTTGATCAGGATTACATTGTTAAAATTAAAAAAAAAAAAGACTGGACAGAATTAATTAATTACCCAGTTATTCAAGTATTCTGTCATGCTATTTATCTATATCCTGACACATTCTGATAACCAATTAAAGGGTACAAAGAAGGCCAACCCTCCCATAATATCCCCCCACATACACAATTTTTGTGTGCATGCACACGTGCATGGTCAGTTTCAGTTACTGACTATTCCCTTGTTTTTCTTCCCTGACAATGCAAGGCAAGGCGAAATTGTATCACATCCTCCTACAATGTACAAATGTACATGCTCAATGGGTGTGTAAAAGCAGAACTTCAGAGAAGCTAGCCATGGGGCAGAACCAATGCCATCCTCTTCCAACAGGACAAGAGTTATGGAAGGGACTATACACTTAGTAATTGTTGGGCATCAAGTATGTATTTTAAGAAAAATATCTTTTTACCCTTGGAATCTACCCATAATGTGGTTTTCCATGAGTCAAAGGGAATAATACAATATTTTCTTAGAAGAATAAATTTACTGAAGCATAGCCATTACTAAGGAACTCCCAAACACAAACATTGTAAGGATGACTTCTGTTTTTCTGGTTTTGACATTTTCCAATTGGAATGTTTCACATATTTTTGCAACTACCCCTATGCTGTGTCAATAAAAAGATTTCAATATGGCATGAATTTTGAAGGAGACTGTGAAGTTACCCAGTCCTCCCCCCTCTTCTTCCTTTCCTTACCCAAACATACCTAAAAGGCAAATGGGAAAGGTTGTGTATGTGTGAGAGCTTGCCCCACTTGCCTCTCCCTTCCTGCTGTATGGGATAGTGCCACCACTCAGCCGCTGCCCTTTCTCTTGCTATCCACAGCTGTAGAGCAAGGCAGTATATAAATGAAGTAAATTAAGAAATATAAATGAAGATGGGGGCCAGATAAAAGATAAGTTATTTGGTGGTTTGATGGAGAGAAGGACATAGGGAAAGGTGAGCACATGGAGGTTGCCAGGAGGAGGGAATAGTGAGGGGAAGGGGATATAGAGAAAAGTAAAGTATCTCCTGCAAGTACTTGCAGGTTCTCCAGTAGTTGGAAGGGGTCATACAGACCTTCTAGTCCAACCCCCTGCCCAATGCAGGATCAGCCTAAAGCATCCCTGACAAATATTCATCCAGCCTCTTCTTGAAAACTGCCAGTGAAGGGGAGCTCACCACCTCCCTAGGCAGCTGATTCCACCTTTGAACTACTCTGACTGTGAAAAAGTTTTTCCTAATACCCACTTGGTACCTTTCTGTGTGTAATTTAAGCCCGTTGCTTCGAGTTCTATCCTCTGCTGCCAACTGGAACAGCTCCTTGCCCTCCTCCAAATGACAACCTTTCAAATATTTAAAGAGAGCAATCATGTCCCCCCTCAATCTCCTTTTCTCCAAACTGAACATTCCCAAGGCCCTCAGCCTTTCCTCGTAGGGCTCAGTCTCCAGACCCCTGATAATTCTCGTCGCTCTCTTCTGCACCCTCTCAATTTTGTCCACATGCTTTTTGAAGTGAGGCCTCCAGAACTGCACAGTGTACCCCAGGTGTGGCCTGACCAAGGCAGTATAGAGAGGGACTACGACCTCCTGTGATTTGTATGCAATGGCCCTTTTGATACAACCCAAGACTGAGTTTGCCTTTTTTGCCACCACATCACACTGACTGCTCATATTTAGTTTACAGTCCACTCTTACTCCAAGATCTCTTTTGCATACACTACTCCCCAAAGTGTATCCCCCATCCTGTATTTGTGCTTCACATTTTTGTGACCCAGATGTAATACTGTGCACTTATCTATGTTGAATTGCATCCTGTTCACAACCGCCCGTTTCTCTAGAGTATTCAGGTCTTGTTGAATTTTAACTCTATCTTCTTGGGTGTTTGCCACTCCTCCCAGTTTGGTATCATCCGCAAATTTAATGAGTAGCCTGTTTACCCCTTCATCCAGATCATTGATAAAAATATTGAAAAGTACCGGGCCCAAAACCAAGCCCTGTGGCACCCCACTCGACACCTCCCCCCAATCTGATGAAACGCCATTGACCACTACTGTTTGGGTGCAGTCTTCTAATCAGTTCCTTATCCACTAAACTGTCCTATAGGCCAGTCCACAGTCTTCCAGATTACCCATTAGAATGACATGGGGAATGTCATGGGGAACCCATTAGAATGTCATGGGGAACCTTATCAAAAGCTTTACTGAAATCATGTCGACAGAGTTCTCACAATTCAGTAAGCTCATCACTCAATCAAAGAAGGAAACCAGGTTGGTCTGACAAGATCTGTTGGGGACAAAACCATGTTGATTTCCCCGGATCAGTAAGTGGTCCTTCAGATGCTTACAGATTGATCCCTTTAAAATCTGCTCTAATATCTTCCCAGCAACAGAAGTCAGATTGACCAGCCTGTAGTTTTCCAGGTCATCCTTCTTCCCTTTCTTAAAGATTGGGATAACATTCGCTCTTCTCCAATCCTGCGGCACATCCCCAGTATCCAGAAGGCCTTGAGGATGATAGACAGAGGCTCTGCAAGTTCTCTAGAAAGTTCTTTGAGCACTCTTGGGTGCACACTATCCGGCTCAGGGGATTTGTATTCATCCAGTGCAGCCAGGTGCCTCTCTACAACCTCTCTGTCAATGTCAACTAGCCCCCCAGGTGTCCTGTCATGTCTACTACCATCTCTAGATGGGCTCAAGTTCTTCAGGGAGAAAACAGAGGCAAAAAAGTCATTAAGCCTGTCTGCTTTTTCTCTGTCCTCCATCAGAGTTTCCCCTTCCACTTCCAACAGCGGTCCAATTGTCTCTTTTACCTTGCATTTGCTTCTCACATACTTGTAGAAGTTTTTCTTATTGTAGCGAGCCCCTCTGGCCAGACCCAGCTCATACTGAGCTTTGGCTTCTCTGATGGCTGATCTGCAGTACCTAGTAACCCTCATATATTCCTCTTTAGAGGTCTTTCCTTCTCTCCATTTCCTGAACATTTCCTTTTTCTCCCTTAGTTTATTCTGGAGCTCTCTGTTCATCTACATTGGCTTCTTGGAGCCCTTACCATGTTTCCATCTTGCTGGAATAGTGAGGGCTTGAGCTTGCAAATCTCATGTTTGAGAAGAGCCCACCGTTCACTCGCTCCTTTCCCTTCCAGCACATTCCCTGATGGAATGACTCTCATCAAGCCTCTGAGTTCATTGAAGTCTGCCCTACAAAAATCTAACCTATGACTCTGGCTATGAACTTCCTTGGCCCCCCACAGCAGCTGGAATTCAAAGAGGACATGGTCACTTCCGCCTAAGGTCCCCACCACCTTCACCCCATCTACCAATTCTTCCCTGTTGGTTAATATCAAGTCTAGTATGGCTGAGCCCCTTGTAGCTTCCTCCACCATTTGGAAAAGTAAGTTATCGGCCAGGCAGATCAGGAAGCTGCATGATTCTTGTCGCTTTGCTGAGCTTGTCTTCCAACACACATCTGGGAAGTTGAAGTCATCCATAATTATAAGGTTCTGATGTCTGGATACTCTACCAATCTGTTCAAGGAGGGCAGCATCAATTTCCTCTCCCTGGTCAGGTGGTCTGTAGCAGACTCCAACAACAATACCCTTTATCCTTCCTCCCCTTATTTCCAGCCATATACTTTCCACTGGGCTGTCAACTACATTCTCCAGAACTTGCTGACAATCAAGCCCTCTCCTCACATACAATACCACTCTGCCTTTTCTACCCTTCCAGTTTTTCTTGAACAACTTGTACCCATGCACTACCACATTCCAGTCATGGGAATCATCCCACCAAGTCTCAGTAATTCCTACTATATCGTAGCCCTCTGTTTGCAAGAGAAGCTCAAGCTTGTTCTTCTTATTGTCCATACTTCGGGCATTGGTATATAGGCACTTGTAGCCTTGTACTTTTGTTTGATCTGTCCTACTCAAGTGGACCCCCACTGTTATCACTTCTTCATTGAAATCCTCTTGTTGATCATCCCCTTCCCCTTGCGGCATCAGTTTAAAGCTCTCCTGATGAAGCTCTCCAGGTTCTTTCCAAACATTTTCTTCCCTGACCTTGAGAGGTGAAGCCCATCATGTGCTAGAAGGCCTTCTCTAAGGAAACTTATCCTGTGGTCCCAGAACCCAAAGCGCTCCTGCTGGCACCACAACCTCAGCCAACGATTCACCTCGAGTATGGTCTGCTCCCTTTGCATTCCTCTTCGACAGGAAGAATACCACCTGTGCACCCACTGTCTTCAACTGACTTCCAAGAGCTTCACAATTCTTGTGATGGTATTTGCAGCCGTGTCATTCGTTCCCACGTGAACTAGCACAAACAGGTACTGATCAGTCAGTCTGATCAATTCCGGCAGTCGGTCTGTAATATCCTGAATTCTGGCTCCCAGCAAGCAACGCATCTCTCCAAGTAAGAGGTCTGGCCTGGACACATGATGTTCCATATCTCTGAGCAGAGAGTCCCTGATGACCACCACCCATTTTCTTCCACTTCTGTGGCCCCATGCCCTCTTCACTCTTTCCTCCAGGTTTTTGTGGTTCTCCTTCCACACTTGTCTCTGTCACCATCTCAAGCACCTCAAACCAAAGAGAGATCGACTCTTCCTTCTTCTCTTGGACTTATTTCTTCATGCTTGTGCTCTTCTCAACAAAATCCTCTCCCTTCCTTGATTTCCTGAAGGGTGGTGATCCTCTCCTCTAGGCTCTGAATCTTCTCCTCCAAAAGTCTGACCAGCTTACACTTCTGACAAGTGAAGCCTGTCTTCTCTTCCGGGAGGAAAACAAACATGGCACACTCCATGCAGGTGACTGGAAAGGGGCCTTCTGTCGACATCATCGCCTTCCAAGTATATTCCAAAAGATGGGGGCGGGGCGTCAGCGTGTATGCTAGACGCGTGAGTTTCAGGCTCCTGGATCTTCCCTTCCCCCGACTGAATTATTAGCTCCTTAAAGTGATCCTAACAAGCTACAACTATGGGCAAGACAGGAGGAAATAAAAATAAATCTTCAGAGCCGATTTCACAATCAGTAAAAACCTTTTTTTCGGCGGGAGAGCACAGAAACAGCGCTGCAGCTGAACCCCACTCTACAGCCAAAATGGCCTCCGTCATTGCTGAGGAAATAACTGACACAGAAACCCAGGTACAAGAAACAAACCTAAATATTAAAATAGATCAACTGGAAGATAAAATTGCCAATAGAATGGAGAGACTTCTGAAACCTATGAAGGATCAATTGACTGCAATATCTGAGTCTCTCCAGCAAGTAACTCGCACTGCAGACTCTGCTTTAGAGCTTAGCTTGTCCTTGCAAAAAGAAACACGCACTCTGCAGGCTAGCGAGAGCTGGATGAGAAATAAAATCATGGACCTGGAAAATAAATGGAAATCAAATAATTTAAAATTTCGCGGATTCTCAGAATCAGAAGAAGGCTCAACTGAGTTAATAGTCTTCCTTTCAGGATGGCTGGCTCAGGAACTACAATTGGAAGACGGTGTGGCACCAAATATTGTAGCTGCGTATAGGATGGGCTCCCTCCGCAACTTAAGAAAAAACACTAACAGAGATATTATTGTTACGTTTATGGACTCACGTACTAAAGAGAAAATCCTTCAAGAGGCTAGAAAAAGAGGCTTTTTCCTTTTTCAAGGGCAGAGAATTCAAGTTTTCCAGGACTTGTCAAGCGAAACCCTTTTGCAGAGAAGAGAGCTTAAACCCATAACCACTCAACTAAACAGCGCAAACATCAGATACAAATGGGTGGCCTCCTCTAAACTCCAAGTAGTACATCAGGGAAGAACTCTTCAAGCAACGGATCTGTTATCTGGCACATCTCTTCTTAAGGAACTGAACTTATCCTCACCGGATCTGAACAAAAGCTCTACTGTCGCACAGAAATCTTCCACTATGACGGGATGGGCCACGATACCGATGAAAACAACTGCCTGAGGGAGAAAATGCATGCAAGCAACCATCATTTCTTAGAGTTTTTCTCTAGCGTTTCTGTCTGTCAATATTGTTCTTGCCCCTAACATTTCTTCTTCTTCTCTATCTGTAGCTTCAGACCTTTCTGTAACTGTAGTCCTCATCTCTTTTCTACTTCTACAGTCGGGGGGGGGGGAGGGGGGCTAAACCTGGTACTCATTTTAGTTCCCAGTTGTATAGGATCCTCCAGAAAAGGGGAGAACCTAACCATTCTCCTTATTTGTGTTAACACAGGCAGTTTAGACCTGTGCCTCTGGAGAGATTGCTCCTTCACACGAAGGAGCAGTATTATGTTAACTGGTATTTTGTTTTTGTTCAAGGGGGTGGGAGGGGGTTATTGTATTAATGTTACAGTTCTGTTTGACAACATATATTATGCAATATTGGAGGAACCATACAGAGTAGCTGAAAATAGGTTATCAAAGACTCAGAGGATGCCTTATTTCCTCATGCTCACAGAGTTTTATCTGTCCGTTATATCATTCTATTTAACACATAACTAATGACAGATAGAATCAAAATTATTACTCTAAATTGCAGAGGATTAAACAATCCTATAAAACTTAAACGTGTTACTACAGCTTTAGTGAAGCAAGGGGTAGACATACTGTTTTTGCAAGAAACCCATTATAGGAAAGAAATGCCTCAGGTATTAAAGTCTAATCATTTCAATGTGCACTTTCAAGCCCCAGGCTCATCCAGTGCCAGGGGTGTGGCAATCTTAATCTCAAAGAATGTTAGATTCCAATGTGAAGACTCAAAAATAGATCCTAAGGGACGCTTTATTTTTGTCAAAGGGGTTCTGGAAGAAACAAAAATAACCTTGGCATCTATTTACGCTCCAAATGACAAGCAAATTGAATTTCTTCATGAAACTCTATCTAATTTAAGGTTGTATGCGGATGGTGAAATTTTGGCAGGGGGGGGATTTTAACTGCATAGCAGATTCAAACCTGGATCGATCCCAAAACAACAGGGTACGTCAGAGAAACAAAGTAAATCGATCAAACCTCAATTTACTATTTGACAAATTTGAGTTTAAGGATGTGTGGCGCTCACAGCACGGCCTAGAGAAAGACTTTACCTATTTTTCTGCCCGTCATCAAATCCATACTAGAATAGATTACATATTGGCTTCCCCCAAAATTTATCATAATATAATCTCTTCCACCATAGGCAGTAAAATCTGGACGGACCATGCCTGGGTAGACTGTTCTTTGACCTCTCCGGAAAAAATAAAACAAGACACTCACTGGATACTGAACAAATCTCTTTTATTACACCCAACAATTAAAAAAGAAATTGAATTAGAACTAGAAAATTATTTCAAAGAGAATACAGAAGGTGAAGTCTCTCAAGCAATAATTTGGGAAGCCATGAAGGCTGTAGTCAGAGGTAAAATCATATCATTAGCCTCATTCTATAAAAAAGAGAGAGAGAAGACTAGATCAGAAATTATATCCAAAATCCATGCTCTTGAAAATAAACACAAAAAATACTGCAATAAGAAAGACTATAATCAATTGACTTTAGAAAGGAAAAAGCTGGAGGCACTTGAGACATCTTCCATACAAAAGAATCTACTGTTTTTAAAACAGAGGTACTGGCACAAAACCCCTAAAACGTTACGCCTCCTAGCTTGGAAAGTTAAAAAGAAATCCTCTTCCAACCAAATTTCTTTAATTAAAAGAAATGGTAAGTCTCACACTTCCAATAACAAGGAAATTCTAGATATATTTCGAGACTTCTACTTTAATTTATATAAATCAAAGAATCCAACACCATCTGGTATTGAGGACTTCCTAAGCTCTCTCACAACCTTGAAACAAATTACTCCAGAGCATAAAGCTTTCCTAGATCTACTGATCTCCTCTCAGGAAATCACTGAAGTCATCAAAAATCTCAAACTAAATAAAACTCCCGGCAGAGATGGCTTCCCTGCCGAATTTTATAAAAAGTTTATACACATTCTGACAGAACCCCTTCGCCAAACTTGCAATGCAATCCTTTTAAAAGGCAACTTCCCAAAAACATGGTATGAAGCTACAATTATTGTAATCCCTAAGCCAGGGAAGGATGCCACCCTCCCATCTTCTTACCGTCCCATATCATTACTAAATCAGGACGCAAAGATATTTACAGCAGTACTGGCTAATCGTCTGAATAAAATCATAAGTCATTACATACAATCTGATCAAACTGGCTTCATACCAAACAGGAGTATTACTGATAATGTAAGAAAAACTCTAAACATTATCAATCACTGTAAAACCAATCAAATAGAGTCGATCCTGCTCTCATTAGATGCTGAAAAAGCCTTTGACAGCTTAGAAACAAATTATTTAATAAGATTGCTCTCTAGGATGGGATTTGGCCATTCTTTTATTCAGATTATCAAACTATTATATGCTTCTCCTAAGGCCCAAATAAAACTCAATGGATTGAAATCAAAAGACTTTGAGCTCACAAGAGGAACCAGACAGGGATGCCCGCTTTCCCCATTATTATTTGCCTTATCCATAGAACCTCTGGCTGAGGCTATACGGCAAAACAACGCCATTAGTGGCATCACTATTGGAAAACGCGTTTATAAAATTTCCCTGTTTGCGGACGACATGGTCCTTTACCTTGCACATCCATGCACCTCATTACCAGCCCTGGAAAAAACCCTGCATGATTTTGGTTACATTTCAGGTCTTAAAATTAATAAAACCAAATCAGAAATTTACCCTATTCACCTAACTCCAATCATTAGGTCAGAGATGGCTTCTAATTTTACATATCAATGGACCCATAAGCAATGGACTTATTTAGGCATTAAGATACCAGTTGATTTACTGGATATAAAAGAAGCTAACTTTAAACCGTTACAAAAAAAGATAAAAGACAAAATTAAAGAGTGGGCGGAAATGAAGTTGTCGTGGGCAGAAAAGATTAATCTGGTAAAATCTATGATTCTCCCACAATTTTTATTTAATTTCCGCATGCTACCAATTAAACTTACAGATCAAGATTTCCAACATTGGCAAAAAATTATAAACAGTTTTATATGGGATGGCAAACGCCCTAGGATAAACTATTTAACCATGAAACGGTCTGCTAAGAAAGGTGGATTATCAGTCCCAGACTTAAAACAATACTACATAGCTGCCCAACTAGCAAACATCGTAATACTATTAAATACTGTAGAAGGTTCAGGTTGGCCACAAATTGAATCATCACACATCTACCCACACGACTTACAGGATGTGATATGGGCTGAACCTAAGAATAGACCACCTCAAATTCATACTAACCCCTTTCTAAGAACCACCTTAGACATATGGGACAAGTTAAGGCAACATCTTGCTCCAACCATCTCGCCATTATCATCTTTTATAGATCAGAATTGGTTCCCACCTGGCATGGACTTAAATTCTTTTAAATTATGGAAAGTAATTAAACAAAACAGGATTATTGATATAACCAAACATGGGATTATCCTGAACAAGGCTCAAATAGAAAAGGATACAAATGCTACGATCCCATGGTTTCAATACCTCCAAATCAGACACCTACTAGAAAGTCAGCCACTTGTAACCTCATTAAAGCGTGAACTAACTGACTTTGAATATTTACTTAAATTAACACAATCTCATAGGAAAGGTTTAATAGCTAAAATATATGCTATTTTAAACTCAAGGAATGATCAGCTCACATTGAAATACCAAGCAAACTGGAGCAGAGACTGTAATACAATCTTATCTGATGCTCAGTGGTCTTCCATCTGGTCAGGAAACTGCTTGCAATCTAAAGCAGTGAGCATCAGAATGACATCCTTTAAAATAATGGCGAGGTGGTACCTGTCTCCCACTCTTCTCCACCACATTAATCATGAAACGAATCCACTATGCTGGAAACAGTGTGGACAAAATGGAGACTATATTCATCTATGGTGGTCTTGTCCTAAAATTCAGTTGTTCTGGGATCGAATCATACAAAAAATTAAAACAATAACAAACTATGCAATTCCCAAGTGCCCTGAAGTAATCCTGCTAGGACTCTGGGAGGATCAGACGGTCCCATCTACTAGGAAAAATCTGATATTTTTATTGATCGCTGCGGCAAAATTGCTTTTAGCCTCAACCTGGAGACAGGAAAAAACTCCAAGTGTATCACAATGGCTCAGAAAACTATGGGACATTTTCATAATGGAAAAAATAGCGGATCACCTTAAAGGCTTAGATAATCCACAATATCAATCGTGCTTTCTTGTACAATGGCTACCATTTTTAACCTATTGTCATAATACCAATCAGTTACCTAACGTAGATTTACATACACTTAGCTTCTTTGCTATAATGTGACTTCTTATACTCAGTGTATTGTTTTCAATGTTAATATTGGCTGTTTGTTAAAACATCAAGGTTTTCATCTCTTCCATGTATTGCCCATTATGCTGTTGTTTAATTTGGTTATTTGTAGTTTTGGAAAAAGTTATATAAAAATGCAAAATAAAAAGTTTAAAAAAAAAGTATATTCCAAAAGTACTCTTCTAGCTGCAGGTCCTTTTCCTTCTCCTTCTCAGAGCCCAGATGGCTGTAATGTGCCTCTGGTGAGGAGGAGCCTAATTCAATCAAGGCCCATTCAGTAGAGGGTGGGGCCAGCAGTTAGCCCCAGGCAAAACAGACACTCTCCAGTTATTAACAACCCCCCTCTGCAATCAGCTCCAACTCAGGCAAAACAGACAAACAGAAACACTTACTCCAACTGGCACCACTTTACAGCAGGCTCTAAACACTCACACTGCCCCAAACACTGTCCTCCCACACAGTAACCTCAGCAAATTCCCCCAGCAGTTAAGGAAGGCAACTGAAAAAGACTCATCACTCTAGCAGCTCCCTTTCCTGCTCCTTCTCAGAGGCCAGATGGCTTCTGGGCTCAAAGAAAGGTGAGTGGGAAGGAGGGAAAGAAGCAGGAATATGAGGAGAGGCTATGAGGGAAGGGAAGGGAAAGATGACATAGTGGGGGAGGGAGAAATGAGATGCTCTCCGTGAGTCCTTGTGGGTCTCCACTTGTCCCTTTCTACTCTACACAGAGAAGATATGAGTCTCTCCTTGAAATCAACTGCTCAAATCCAAATTATTCAGGAGGACAGTTTTCTTACACGGGTAACATGGTTGTGGTTCAGAGAGACGTGTTGCTGAAGGGATAAGAATACTATTGTGTACTGCCTGTTGCAGCAAGTATGCAGCTACTGAATAGCTCAGCATTGTTTAAATATGTCATATCAATCTGATTATGCTCTGTTTCGGCATCCCCCCCCCATCAGATTTCAAGAGAGCTTTTTAGACCACTTACTAAATTTGAAGAAATTATTCATTTGGAGGGGAAGAAACATAAAGGTGTATGTTCCTTATTGTATAAATTATGTGATCTAGACCATCCTGCTGCCCTGTCCTATCAACAGAGGTGGGAAAAAGAATTGGGGAAAGACATTTCTCCAGAGGAATGGACCAGAATTTGGAACTCACCTTCTAATAGATCAAAAATATATAATATCTGCTTTCAGTTTTTCAAACTGTTTACATTCTGGTATTATACTCCATTACAATTGAATAAGATAAACCTATAATCCATTTTGTTGGAAAAACTGTAATCAAAAAGATTCTTATTTACACACTTTATTTATTTACACACTTTGGTGATCTTGTTCTATTATCAAACAACAAAAGGAAAGTGGTCTCTAACACAGCAAGTATACACGGAGGACCCCATTCAAAGACACAGTCCTAAGAGACCACTGTATATAAAGTATAAATTTAATATGTCAGTGAAAGTGCAAAGTGCAAAAAATCCCAATAAATATTATAGCTCTTAATAATATTCCAAGCTCTCTGACAATTATTTAACCAATGCCTAATATCAGTATTCACAATCAGACAATGTCCCAATTATTATCAATAAATTGTCACTGGAGAAACAACGCTGGTGAGTTCCACAGTTTTTGTAACATAACCATATGATGATTCGGTTTCTTCTTTTCCTTTTCTCTGCAGGCAAACTCCCGTTAGTATTTGACAGCGGGAGGACACGCCCCTAGGAGAGATGAAGATAGAAAAACACTCTCCTGGGCTGTTGGCGACGGGTGCGGCAGCCTTATCACAGCCCATTTCGCATTGCTTTTTCAAGCCTCATCATGACTGCATCATCAATGACAAAATCCTCTTAACAGGCAAAGGTATTCATTCACAGGTTGATTTCCCAATGTCAGCCAATGGGGAGGCCGCGATCCCCACTGCCGCCAATAGCCCCCCCCCTCAGAGAGCAGGCATCCCTGCCAAGGAGGGGGGCAGAGGTGACAGTGAAGGTCCAGATTGAACACCCACCCTCTCACCCATCCAGCCAACATTTCCGATGAGGGCCAGGCTGGTGGCTGCAGCTTGGTGCGCCTGCAAATCTCCACCGCTGCCGCTACTGCGAGAAACAGGTTCCCCCTCCCTGAAAAGTGGGACCAGAAAGCCTGAAGCACTTGGGAGCAGCCCCTAGGATACAGAGAGGCAGGTGGGGGCAGCAGGTTCTACAATGAGTGACAGGAATGCCTATTGGAAACCACGCAAGCGGCCAGAAGAGAATGCAAAGTGCCCAGAGATTGCGGCGGCACCATTTGAAAAATCACTGCATCACAACGATGCGAAAACACGGGTTGGACCTTGAGAGCCATGCCCCCATCCAGTCCAGTCCAGCCCCCTTCAATGGACTGACAGCCCACGCGAGCAGAGAAACTTCTCCAGGGGCCACCATTCATCCCCATACAAGATTTCCCAAGTCTATCCCTGCTTCTGCAAACAGCAAAACAGAGATCTGAAGTTGTCTCTCTACATCCCCCACCTCCATGCAGTAACTTCTGCCTTCCCCTCTGCCTGGCTTATCAGATGCCAGCAGCTCAGTCTGTCAGAGAATCAACGTCCTCAGTGGAGCATCCCCCCTCACCTTGCCAGACATTCATGGGCCACACTTCAATTCCCACCCCAATGGCTGAACTTAAATTGAGGGGAGGGAAGGGGGCAGGGAAGCTGGACAGGGTGCCACTTGACACCTGCTCCTCCTGGCAGCAGAGCCCACCTCATTGATCCCAGCCCCAAGCCAGGAAAAAATTTTATGGATATGTGAGAAGATGTACCACAATGTTTTAAACAAAAAAAATGTTAACAATTCAATTGCAGCTCAAGTTTTTTTATACTGCTGAGGTGATGCAAAAGAAATGGAATTCAACAATATAAAAATAAATGTTAAATTATACCAACAAAACATTAAAAACTGGTATGAGGTAAGTACTCTTTCCAGATACAGCCAGGCTTGGGCTCATACAGACTTTTAAAGGGAGGGAATGCTGTAACTTGGAAGCTCCCAGCTGAGGATCCCTCATCTCATGTTCTAAACTTAGTGCAGAAGAACTTTCTCAGCAGATCTCAAGAGTTATGGCGAGATACACAGCCTTTCAGATCTGCCAGGAATACTCTCCTGGAGGATATATATCTTCGTATGTCACATAGCTGGTTACCAAGTTAGGATTTGCAGTTATTAACTTTAAAAAGCTAGCTTGGTAATAAATCTGGGCATCAAATGAATATCCTTTACACTAGTGAACAATTCCAAATGCAAGAACTCTAAAAAAAATGTTCCTTGCTTTGGCATGGAAGAAACGGGCCAATACTTTAAAAATGTCAAAAACTCCAATATCAGCTTCCTGATAGCAAATATAATGGTAACATTTATCATTGAGCTGCATTTATATCAGTTCACTTACTCTTTACATAACCCATTTAAAACGAACAATAAAAGTTTTCTTTAATTAGCTACTGGTGTGCATTAACATGATCATGATTAAACCATAAAAACCAACTGTACATTACTCAGGTCCCCTATCACATGTGTTTTACATTATTTTAGTTGAAAATGTACTTTGAGTCCCTTTTAAAAGTTCGACCTTCTGCTTTCAGAGAATTAAATGCATATTACTCCAGTGGAGAAGATAATGTTTCAGACCTCCAGGCATATATTAAACACACTGGCAGCACATTAGACAAAATGCTTTACTTATTAGATACTTCCTATTCTAAACAGTGTCATCAAAGGCTAAAAACAAAATCCATATAAAAGCTGCACAATGCTTCCACACAGAACCTGTGCCAAAATCCCTGTACTTTCCAACTAATGAGGAAAGGATGTGCACTCTTAACATATGAATGTAAGATTTTCCAAGCATTTACTTTAGGAAACAGCACTATTGATTCCATATGGCTCATGTTAAATGAAACTGTATTGGTAAAATAACCTTTAAGATATCTGGCATGATAACCATAATTAAACAGTATTCAAAGGAATAAAACAAAGGGGAATTTGATTTCACAATGGCTAATTAAAATAAAATGAAAAAACACAGCATGTCATCTAGCAAGATAAATTGGTAGTTTTTTTAAAAAAACTACTTAAAATACTGTTAAAATATACTTTTTAGATAAAATCAAAAAAGCAGTGGAAAAATATTTGTGGCTTAAAAATTGATAGTTTGGCGAAGAAAAGTAGTACAGGATTCTGAAATTTTTTTTATGCTGTGAGAGTACTTTTAAAGCTTTGAACATAACCAGATGGGTCTTAAATCAGAAGAATTTCTACAGTTTCTGTCTGAAGGAATTGCACTGTGAAAAACATTTTCAATGACTAAAAAATGTCAAGCCGATACTTTACTTATTAGATCACTTCAATGCATTTCTCCATCTTTTCACACTGCAGTAACCACTATAGAGAAGGTGATGAAAGCTATGCTGGTAGCTGGGGGACTGCGGCAAATTCTTCCCTGTCATGTGTTGAGATAAGTGACTTTATAGCTTAACCTCTCAAATTCAAAAGCATTTAGGGAAGATAAAGAGATAAGAGCTATAGTATATGTCCACCCTGGTGAATACACACTGTTGCTGGGTATCCTAAACCATCAATGTAAATATGCTCAGGTGCCTTTTACTACTCGAACCAAGATATGGCATGATTCAACCTGTTTGCTTAGGCAGCTATATGATCCCAATCATTTAAAGAACTCTCATTCCAAAAGAAGTTATGGGGGTGGGGGGCTCACTAGAGAGATTTTATTTCAAAGACTCAACCAAAACAGAGAGTGGTAAGGCAAGACAGCAAATTATTTGTATGCCAGCCTAGATTTTTTAAGCTACTTCACAAGCATATGTGGTAACTGTTTTTTAAAAAATGACAGTTATATTTCGTCTCTTCACCATGAATTTACAAACAGGGAACAGAGCAAACAATCTGTTTTGTGAAAAGCAGAGCAGGGGAGCCAAGAGAAAACAAACTGAACATGCAATTTAACAATTCTTCTGTTCCTTCTCGGGGGAAAAGCACTAAACACAAACCATAAAAAAACATAAACCATAGCAGGCAATAAATCTAAGGCATATTGCTATACAAACAATATTTGTAAACTTTCAGCTTTTAACCGTACCCAATTATGTTGGTGGAGTCAACATAAGTTAATGTTTTTCAATTAATATCTCCTTCCATCAAGATATGCTTTTTCTCCATAGGAACAGAACAGACAATTGCTCTTTCAATAAGATACTCTCATTGGACTACCAGGCCTAACCATTATATTCTATTCAAGTACTAGCCATTTCAGCAAGTGATACTTAACTGTGAAATCCTATGCAGAGTTACTCAGTCTAAGCCTATTGAATTCAACTTGGTCAACTGAGAGGAACCCCCCCCCCAAAACACACACCTTTCTAGAGACAATTTTTAAAGAAAAAACATCATCTGTGGTAACAACTTACAAACAGTATACCTTTTTCAAAGCGGCCCTACAGAAAACCTAGCAGCTGATTGTGGGTACTAGAATTCAGCAACTAGGTTTTCTACAGGGCCACTTCCTTCAGTTAAACACGCTCAGTTTGGGTGCAGAGGTGCAGAAAAGACTAGCCCACCTGCACTCCCATGCTCTGCAGCGGCCCGTTCCAGGCTGATTCAGGCTTGATTCAGCCCCCCTGCAGAGTGTGGGTGCGCTCCCGGGGTGGCTGCGGTGTGCATGATGACATCACTTCCCGGAAGTGATGTCATCACACGGGGCCAGGAGCATGCACACAAGCAAGCAGGTCCCAGGGCCCCCACCTCCCCTGGGAGGACAGGGGGACCTGACAACCCTACTTTAACCCCCCCTTATTATTTATTTCAGAACCTTAGTCTTCCATTCCTGAATTAATTAATTTGAATAATAATTTTTGTGATCTGTGGGGTTATTCATTTAATTGGACAAAATCAGAATTGATGCCATTGGAAGATACTATATCACAGAGTGTAATTACTGAGGAACATTTTCGATGATGCCCAGACGGAAATCTGTGTTGCACAGGGGGTGCTAGTTGCATCATCCTCTTTATGTAACGTTTGATTTGTTTACCAGAGGCTAAGTTACCTAATACCCAGTTGCTAAGCACAGCAGCAATGGCTGCTACTTGTCTTTTCAATGTATTGGGCTTTAGACATTTTTTCCAACCTGTACATAGACCAGGAATAGAATGTTGCTCATGTATAGTTGTATATTTTCTTGGTGGCTGGCGATCTGGCCTGGAACATAATGTCAGTGATTTCTCTAGGTAGATCTTCTAGCTTAGTCTCCATGCCATCAATTTTATCCAGGATAAACTGGTCCGCGGGAAAGCAGGCTGTGCCTGACCAGAAGTCTCCATGGTCTCCTGAGGAACATCTGAATCAGTTCGGAAAACCACGTTCTCCTCAGCCAATATGGGGCCAGTAGAATGATGTCTGCTTTTTCCTGCCTTTTTTTTGCTAGAGATTGACAGTGGTGGAAAGGCATAAAGTAGGCCTTTCAACCAAGTTCAATACAGGGCATCTATCCCTTCAGCCTCTATCTCATTGAACCTGGACAGGAATCTTAGTACTTTCCTGTTTATGGTAGTTGTAAACAGGTTTATCACTGGTGTTACATAGCGTTTTGTGATGTCATGATTAATGAATAGGGATGTGAGCTTCAGGTTTCCGATTCAGATAAAAACCTGAATCAGACCCTACTCGTAAAGATTCGGGATTCCTGAATCGGGGCCAGCATGGTGGCACCGATTTGGAAATCCCAAACCAAAGCTTCTCCAAATCATTCGGGGTGCTTCGGGAAGTTTCAGGGCAACTTTAAAGGGCCTCTTTCCAGCTGCTTGCAAGCAGCAGGTCCCTTTAAACTATCAGCTGGCAGGTGGTGGGAAGGATCCCCCCTGCGGCCTGACAGCTAATAGTTTAAAGGGCCCCTTTCCTGCCAGTTGTGGCCTCCTCCTCTGCCCTGTGGGCCTGATGCCTGGGGGGGATCCTCCCCTGCCGCCTGCCAGCTGATAGTTTAAAGGGACCTGCTTAAACTGGCCCTTTAAAAGACCAGGTAAGTGGGTTGGAGGGGATGGGGGCTAAGTGGGAGGGTGAGGGGTGGGGGGTGAGGTGCTGTGAGAAAAGCCAGCCCCCTGAATCACTTTGGAATGCTCCGAATCTTTACGGAGCATTCTGAAGCGATTCAAATACCCAAACCCGTATCAGCTTGCCGCTTCGGATTTTGGGTATTTCCGAATGTTTTTCCTGCTTCGGGTAAACCCAAAGGAGAAAACCCGAATATTTTCGGGGTGCACACCCCTAGTCCTGAAACACTTGGTCATTCAGAGACCACTCTGCCTGGTCTTGCTGACTCAACCAGTTGGCCTGTGTGTTTAATGTTGGCATGGATGAACGGGCACAGTCAGACATGACATTAGCTCTCCAGTTCCCCGATTTCTTGGGGATTAAAAAGGGAATAGAATATGCCCCTTGGAAACGTTGTTGAAAGGGGATAGGCTCTATGGCTCCAATTTCCAGCAGGTGCTGTATTGCCTCCGGTATAAGGTTTGCTTTGGCTGTATCCAGGGGTACTGGTGACTGTATGAAGTGATGTGGGGGTAGGGTCACAAAGTGGATCTTGTAACTGACCTTCACCATGGATAAGACCCATCGATCTGTGGTGGGCTTTTCCCAATTGTTGGTGAAAAGCGGAAGTTGTCCCCCAATCTTGGAGACATGCTGAAGGTTTTTTTTTTGGAGTACTCAAGTCCTGGTGTTTTGTGTTCGGGAAGTGCTTCCCTTGGAATCTGGACTGGTAAGTAAATTGCCTTCCAGGTCTTGATTCCCTGTTGTCTCGGAGTCTGATTGGTGTCCTGTAGGAACGAAAGGACTGAAAATATTTTGATTTGTAGTCTTTCTCTTTATTAGAGGAGGTAGATGGCATAGCCTTCCTCTTTTCCTTGGTTTCAACCAGAACTTCGTCAAGTGCTCTTTCTCCGAAGAGCAAACAGAATATTTTTCAGTGGATAAGTTAGACTTAGATAGGGTGTCTACCTTCCAGTGTTTCAGCCAGATGTTCCTTCTTACAACAAAGTTTGCTGCTTGGGCTCTGGCACAAAATTGGATGCTGTCCTGTGATGCATCTGAAGCAAACTGGGCAGCTCTCTTTATTTTTAGCAGAGATCTTATTAGAACCAGTGGATCTGGTTCAGGCTGTTGTAGTAAGTCATCCATCCATATTACAGTTGCACGGATGAAATTGGCCAGGATAGCTGAAGCTCTTATTGCTAACAAAGCTGCCTCGTGTGATTTTTTGAGGACAAATTCATTCTTTTTATCCACTGGGTCCTTCAATACATTATCCCCATCTTTTGACAGAACTGCGCCCGACTGCAGTCCAACCACAGAAGCATCCACTAGGGGGACTTTGAGATTCTCCATGGCTTCATCAGGCAAGGAATAAAACCTCTTTGCAACTGAATGCAGAGTAGACCTATATCCAGAAATAGACCATTCCAAACGTATGACTTCATCAAAGTTCTCAAGAAAAGTACAGTTAGACATATTTTTGGTGGTTTTTTAAAACCTCTCGTGTCCAGGGTGGGTGGGGCAGTATCTGAAGAGTTTCCTTGACTGGGAAAATTTAAAGTGGTAATCATCTTTTTAAGCAGCCTCTGAAAGTGCTCTGGCTAGAACAGCCTGGCTGAATTGTCCTTCGTATCTCACTCCTCCCTCAACCACTCTCCCTCCTCTCTGTCTGATGTCATGGTAGCTGAAGGATTAACTGACACAGAATCCTCCATGCTGGACTCCTGTCTTGGGGAGAGAGAGAGATCCCTGTCTGAGCACGTCCGCGATGCTTTGCAGGCTGAGGAGGGGACTGGCTCTGTCTGATCTGCTCCTCTTAGCACTTTTATTTGACTCTTTAAAACATTTACGTCTGGGCTGCACTCTCTCCGGAGTCAATAAAATGGAAGAGTCTGAGGACTCGAGGGCTGTGGAGAGAGAAGGGCTGTGAACTCAGAGCCTTTTCCTAGACTCAGTGCTTTTGACTGCTGACAATCTCAACCCCTGCTCCTTCTTTCCTTCCCATTTCAGAGGAAAGGGGGTTAATGTTGCGGCCTGCAACTTGTGGGGGGTTCATCCAGGCTGACTTGCAAGCCTGCATAATCCACTCCATAGGGAGCGGTCCAAAGAGAGAGGCGGGAAATGGCACGCTCACCATATTCATAGCTCCTGACGCAGCCAGCATCCCCGGAATGGCCGTCTGAGCTTGCCAGAAGGGGAGGAAACTTGCCAAGGAAGTTCCAATTCTGTGGTCTTGGCCCACCAAGAGGGAACTGAGGGGGCTTGAGCCATCATCTGAGGCATCGACTCACCATCTCCAGGGCTGTTAACAGTCAGTTGGAAGGAATTACGGCTCAGCCCGGTGACCTCCATGTCGCAGAGCTGACCCTCCTCACCTTTTCCATGATGTTGTGCTGCCAGCAAGGGTAAGGTAGATTTGATCAAGGAGAGATCAGCGGACTCTGAAACTTCTGATCAGTCAGCTTGTATGGCTGTGGAGCCAGCGTCCCTCATTTGCCCATCCCCTTTGCCCGATGCCTCGGACAGGGAGGGCTTTTCCTTCACACGATCTCTCTTCCTCATGTACTCAGGGCCCTGGGTCTTTTGGGGAGATTATTTTCCATCATTGTCCCTCTATATAATCAAGTTTTCCTGCGCTTTAACACAAGACAGTCAGAGCTAAGCTCTAGCATCCTCCTGGAGCGGCAGGGCTATTCAAACTGGAGGAAGCACGCATCCAGTCCCAGAAGGCATACCCAAAAATTTGCATAGTCCTGCCTGGAGCAAGAGGAGGTGTGACCTAACCAGTCTGGATGCCTTCCCCCAATGAAGGAGAAAGATGTCTTGTCTCTCAATCACCCTAGTCTCTGAATTTAAGTATCCCGGATGGGGGCCATGCTGAGATTCAGATATATGGATGATTTTTAGCATATCATTTGTTTTATCTATCTATCTATCTATCTATCTATCTATCTATCTATCTATCTATCTATCTATCTATCTATCTATCTATCTATCTATCTATCTATCTATCTATCTATCTATCTATCTATCTATCTATCTATCTATCTATCTATCTAAGACTTTTATTCCACCCTCCCTGCAAGCAGGCTCAGGGTAGATTACATCAGGTTAAGACACATCATAATTAATACATCATAAAAAAATATAAAACATTTTTAAAACGTCCAGCATTTCAAAAACAGCACATACCATACAAGACAGTATACTAGCTAGATGGCAGCAGTCAGCATGTGCTAATTAAAAGAGCCAGATGGTTGACAACTGTAATAGGGAGGGGTCAGATCTTCACTTCTCCTCTGTCCAGGCTGGTGGAGGCCTAGCCTAGCCTCAACCATATGCCTGGCGGAACATCTCTGTCTTACAGGCCCAGTAGAAAGACAGTAAATCCTGCCGGGCCCTGGTCTCAATTTCAGGACCGTACTTTGCAACTCCTTACAATTTACTGACTTTTCCTCACTTTATATCTCTGCATTTTATATATTCAATACAGATTAAAAAACAGTCACTATCCCCCTCTGTCTCCTTCCACAATGCTGTCCAAGATATCATTCTTGAGTTTGCATCCATGTAAACCCAGACTTAAAGATTCCTAAACCAGGGACATGGAGGTACAGAAGTGAAGGTCACATGTGTGTCACCCCTTCACTATCCAGGTAACAGCAGAATCCTCTGCGAGAGGGGCTCAAAAATGAAATTGCTCCTGCCTTCAGCCAGCTGGCTCTAGCAGTCAGCCACTCCCTGCCCTCAGCACCAAGCCTTTCTAGCAACAGACTTCTCCAACACTTTATCTGCTCTCTTAAAACAACAACAACATGGCATGCTCCTTCCATGCAATTATAAGGGGAAACCACAACATCAATGGACCCTTAGCTATTTTGATAGTCTATACTCAATCCACAAAGTGGGCTGTAAAAGCACCCTACTAACATTTAGCAGACTCACTAACACAATTACATATTGGGAGGCTGGACTGCATTTCCACATGCACTCTACCAAAAGTCTCCCTGCTGTCTTGTCTTTGGAGATGTTTTATCTGTGTCACCACATGGTCAATCACCCTCATGGCACCCTCCTCATCAACTCACTTATGACTTTTCCTGGAACATTCCAATAAAGTGTGCATGAGCTACAAACCATATGCCTTGCCTACTGAGCCACCTCCTTGAAAACTATATTCCTATCTATGAAATTGTCAGCTTGAACCTTATGGCTTCTATATATGGTTTGAAATGGCACTGTCCACACAAACAGCACAGCAGGAACACATGGCCAAAGCAGTGTACAAGAAGACAGAACTGCAACTAAATACCCCCCTCCCTTATATACAGCAATGACCTGTTGCACAGATGTTCCTGCCAACTGTTACCATAAATCCCCCAACTGAGACATACTCCCACTTCTGATGGAAAAGACTATGCAAGCCCTTTTAATTATGTCCAAGGCTGCCCTACAAACTGGGTTTTATGTTTTAATTATTTTCCTTACAGATAACTCTCTGAAAACAAATACACTGCAAAAAGCAGAATAAGAGAAGTTGCGGACCACTGAGGGAACTGGACACAACATATGTGGAGAGCTGGAGATGGACATAGTATATGTGGAGAAACTGAATGATATTGCCAGATCAGAAGAAGTCGTGATGTGCTGCAGTAATTGTTATTAGTTTGTTATTAACATATAGATTACTTCTGATTTTCAGGGTATGAATCGCAAACTTTATTTCTCAATAATCATAATGTTCTATGCACCCATTTATCCTGCTTTGTTTTCTGTTTAAAGAGTTGTGTTACAAAATATGTGCTAAAAGCAGGAACTTAGTCTAGTTCACTTGCATCCCACTGTTTGCATTACAAATACATTCACAATTGCACTATGTTTATTTATTGCAGATTTTGGAAACCTTATACAGCATTTTAAAAGAAAACAAACATTACCTCCAAACTGAATATTATTCGATTTACTATCAGTTTACTATTTGAGTTACTATTTAAATAGACAGACATCTCACATATAAGCTCTGTTTAAATTTTCTAAATTCTTCATAGTTTGTGTGAACATACATCTATAGTGATGGTTGTTCAAAAGTATCTTCCAGTTTCAAAATCTACTGTCTCTCATAGAATTATTTTTTAAATACAGATACCAACTCCTTAGGCCACACAATCTATGCAGAAGGTGCTTCTGAAATGGATCTACAACATCTGTCTAAAACATTTCCATTTTATTTTAATGACGGTTATGTAATAGTACTATTGAAGTAATGTTTACATTCTGTACCATAGCCATTTCTAAAACTCTCATCTAAATATCTCTAGCCAATCATGAGCTCATTTTTCACATCACAAATTATGGAACAAGTCACATACATGAAACTACTAAGTCAGTTTTAGCACTCCTGTTAGAAATTAAGTTTTTCCCTGGACACAAACTTCTCGCAGCATGATTCTTGGTTCTACTCTCTTATAAGACAACTTCAGTGAGAGGGTTGGATTCTTTGAGAAGTGTACTTCTCAAAGCAAAGATTAAAAGAACCCCTGTCGGATGTCATCAATATGTAGATGACACCCAACTCTATATCTCGCTATCCAGGTCCCCACAGGATGCAGTGGAAATCTTAGATTGCTGCCTGACAGCCGTGGTGAAATGGTTGAAAAACAACAAATTGAAATTGAACCCAGACAATGTCAGGTCTGACTATGTTCCTTATGTGATCTAACCAAAGAGACTCCATTTTAATCCTGTCAGTGTTTTAAGCTCTTCTTTTGCAGGTGACAAGCAGTCCAGTAACAGTTATCTCAAAGAAGGGGAATGTTATGACTACAACCTTTCCAGCCTTGGGAAAGTTTCACTCTCTCAGCTTCAAGCCGTTTGTTTTGAGAACTATGGGGGGAGGATGGGACTTTCTGGGCTATGCTATTCTGTACCTTAACCTTTGCCTGTCATTCGTAACAATACTCGTGTACCAGCCAAGATATTGCATCTTGGTTAGTGGACTATAATGGTTGTTTATATTCAGTAAAATCTTTTGGAACCAATGGACTCATGTCTAATTGCAAGAGATAGGCTGGATTGCAACTTTTAGTAAGCCACAGTCTGACAGACAAGACCGAAGTGATGCTTGTTGGGAAAGCAGAGATCTTAAAGAACATTGTACTCCCCTCGATAGAGTTCGTCTGACCCTTGCAGACTCAGTTAAGAATCTAGGTGTTATACTGGATCTAGAATTATTATTAGAAAAACCAGTTAAGGCAGCGGCAAAAAATGCTTACTACAATCTCACTCTAGCCTGGAAGATGGCTTCTTATCTCGACATGGCTGACCTGGCCACTTGGATCCATGCTATGGTAACGTCAAGGCTTGACTATTGTAATGCTCTATACATAGGTCTCCCATCTAAGTTAACTAGGAGGCTCCAATTAGTGTAAATTGCTGCAGCTCGAATGTTATCAGAAGCAAGCAGGAACATGAACATCACTCCCATCCTACAGTCGCTCCATTGGCTACCTATCAGTTACCGTGCTCAATTCAAGGTATTAGTTATTACATACAAAATTCTTCATGGCTTTGGTCCAGCATAACTACAGGACCACCTCCCTCCCTATGTTCCTCTATGACAGCTTCACTCATCTGAACAGGGTCTCCTGCAGGTGCCAGGCTGCACACGGGTGAAGTCAGCAGCAGCCCGTACATGGGCTTTCTCTGTAGTGACCCCTACCCTGTGGAATGACCTGCCTGAGGAAGTCAGAAGAGCCCTCACTCTCCTGGCAAAACCGATGCAAAACCGAACTATCCAAAAAGGCTTTTTACTCAAATGGGAGGGCTGTATTGTAGGGATGGGGTCTCAAATGCTTCGTTAATGAGTTAGGGACCATAGACTTCATCACTATATTGTCTTACATATTATCTGCTGCTTTAAATATGTACTCCTATGTACCACCAGTGCTCCATGTTGTCTAATGTTAGTCCTAGAATTGATTATGTTCTGCTTCAGTATTTTTTCTACTCTGTATTGGATTCCTGCTAATACTATGTCTTTTAAACTTGTATCTATTTCCCCTATGGTATTATTAATGAAATGTCCTTGATACTGTATTGAAATGTACTTGATACTTATTATACTAATTTCATACTGTGTAATCCACCTTGAGTCTCAGTGAGAAAGGCGGACTATAAATGGCAGAAAGAAAGAAAGAAACACTCTGCACTCAACCTAAGTTCATTTACTCCCATTAAACTTCAGCGCAATTGACTTACAAAATGTGACTTAAGAACCCAACATAAAGACCAGTCCAAGGCTGGTTATACAAATAGTTATTCCAAGATAATTATCCCCAAACTCACTTTCTTTCTTTCTTTCTTTCTTTCTTTCTTTCTTTCTTTCTTTCTTTCTTTCTTTCTTTCTTTCTTTCTTTCTTTCTTTCTCTCTCTCTCTCTCTCTCTCTCTCTTCTTTCTTTCTTTCTTTCTGTCATTTATAGTCCGCCTTTCTCACTGAGACTCAAGGTGAATTACACAGTATGAAATTAGTGCAATCAGTATCAAGTACATTTCAATACAGTATCAAGGACATTTCATTAATAATACCAGAAGCAGCCAATATTAATGATGTCAGGATAATTTCAAATGGCAGCAGATCTCAAATCTAATTCACTCCATCCTGTTAATATTGCATGTAAACTGTTAACATGATAAGCAGTATAGCACTTTAAGATGTACAAATGGCTGTATTTCTCATTTCATGCACCTATCTATTTCCGCTTTAAAAGACGCAACGTCCACATTTCAGAGAAAATTATATTGACATTCCTTGCCTGTAGGAAGAACAAAATATTATTTATTCACAAATCTCTATTATTTCATAAGTATGATCATTATTCTAGGGCAAAATATAACACAGAACCTACTCACTTTCCAGACTTAGAGAACTGGGATGTAGCCTATAAGAAGGCATATTTATTTACTTAAAACATTTCCATCCAAACAGAGTACTTGAGATGGAGAACATCAAAGCATGAAAACATTTCAGTATTAAAACAGCAGTTACAATAAAGGATATATAAAATAATTAAACAATTCAATAAAACATATATGTGCAAACACATGTAGCATAACCAGAGAAGAGGGCCAATAGGAATTATAATGGACCAGGCACTACTGTTAGAGAAGCAAGTAAATGCAGCTGCAAAAAAGGGTTTCTCCTAACTCATGGTAGCCTGGAAAATAGTCTCCCACATTGACACAGCTGATCAATGCTTTCTGCAAGTGAAAGCATGAAAGTATCTTTTGGAAAACAATGTCTCATTAAGGAAGACAGAGAAATAATAGCTGTAGCTAAGAAGAGGAACAGTCTGTATGACCTGGAAACGTTCTGGCAAGGAGCTGACTTTGCAAATGCAAAGGAGACCTGTAAACATAAGAATTGCTCATTAATCTGGCACAGGCGGTTTGAGCATCCAGATGTAAATGCAATCAGCCAACTTCAAAGCAAATAATCTGATGAAAGGTATGCAATTTACAGAGTGTGTTTTTGAAGAAAAATGTATATGCTGCATTAAAAGCAAAGCAATTAGACTCAGCTTTAAAGGGAAAGGAGCTGAGGAAAATGAGGCAAAGCAGCCATTAGATTTAATACACAATGACCTATGCGGTCCAATGAGAATAGTAAGACCAAGTGGCAACAAATATATTTTCACCTTCATTGATGCATTCTCCAAGTATACTGTAACATAAATGATCAGGGAGATAAATCAAGTGTTGGAAAAATTTAAAGCTTATGTAGCAATGGTCAGTAACAGATTCAAGAGAGGACCATTGGCACACCACACTGACAATGGAGGTGAATATGTAGGACATGAAATGAAAAATTACATGAGCAGGGGATTCAGCATCAAGTCACAGTGCCATACACGCCAGAGCAGAATGGAGTAGCAGAGAGAAAGAATTGCTCTCTCACTGAAATAAGTAGATGCATGGTCCTTGAAGCAAGGCTACCTGAGATTCTGGGGAGAAGCAATTAACACTGCTACCTACCTGCAAAATAGACTGCCCACTAAAGTTGCAAGCAGTACCCCATATGAACTATGGTATGGGTACAAACCAAGTGTGAATCACCTAAAGGTTTTTGGATCAAAAGCCTACAGTTATGTTCCTACAGAAAAAAGGTCTAAGATGGATCTTCAAGCAGAAGTAGAAATTGTTGCGGGGTTTGCACAAGGATGTAGGATACCGAATCCTTAACCCAAAGACAAACTATAAAAATCTGCCACATTGTCTATGTTAATGAAAGGAAGATAGCAGACATTGGTGAAAGGGCACTAACAACAGAAAATGAAGAACAGCTACAAAGAGCAGTACAACTACCCATCATGGACTGCACACATGACACAGCAGCAGAACCCACAGAGCCAGAAGGGGCCACAAAGCCAGAAGGGGTTGCAGAGCCAGAAGGGGCTGAAGAGCCAAGAATCAGGTGATCAGAGAGAGTAAATAAAAACATACCATAGAAAAGACTTTCCTATCTGGCAAAGACAGAAGTTGTGCCTGAACCCTGCACATGGGAAAACATAACAAAAATGCCTGCCAGAGAAGCAGAGAAGGGCTGCAGAGGAAGAGATTGAATCTCTCATCAAATATCAGACATGGACACTTGAAGAACTCCCTCCAGGGAAGAGAATAGTTGGGTGCAAGTGGATTTTCAAGACCAAACGCGATGCAGAAAACAAAGTGCAAAGATACAAGGTGAGATTGGTTGCCAAAGGCTACACGCAGAAATACAGTGAAGACTATGATGAGACCTTTGTACCACTGGTGAGGCGCACTTCAATAAGAGTGCTCCTGAGTATAGGTGCAGCACAAAAGATGCACATGAAGCATCTAGACATAAAAACAACTTTTCTGCATGGTGAAATAAAAGGAAGTTTGCCAGGATTCGAACAATCCTAGGACAGGCGTCTCATGTGTAAACTACAAAGGAGCTTATACAAGCTCAAACAAGCTGCAACGTATTGGAATGAAAAACTACACTAAATGTTGACCAAAGAAGATTTTAAGCAAGGCAAAGCTGAACAATGCCTTTACTCAAGGTACCAAGACAATAGATGGACTTACATTCTGGTTTATGTTGACAATTTGATTTTGTGTTATGAAGAGGAGAAGGACTACAATGAAATAGTCCAACATCTGAGTCAAGAGGTCGAAGTGAAAGAGAAGTTATCACCAACTACCTGGAAGTCCAAGTAGAAAGAGAAGAAGATGGGAGCTATGAACCCAGAACAGAAAGTCCTAAAGTTTCTGGAATATATGCAAATGAAAAATTGTAAGCCAGCAGATACTCCTATGGAAGTAAATTGCTTAAAGCAACAAGGAAATGATAAACTCCTGCCCAACAATAAACAATATAGGGAAGCAACTGGAAAATTGCTGTACGTAAGTACACGAACGCGCCCAGATACAGCAGCAGCAGCTGGCATGTTGTGCAGGAAGGTTGAATCACCAAGCAAAAGAGATTGGAATGCAGTCAAGAGACTGGCCAAATACCTGAATGGGATTATGAATCTGAAACTGAAGTTGCCAACAAGGGATAATCCCAAATTGGTGGGATATATGGGTGCAGATAGGGCAGGAGATACCAAGGACAGAAAGTTTACCAGTGGACATTTATTCTTCTATGGTAATGGAGCAGTGAGCTAGACTAGCAGAAAACAAGAAACTGGCTCTGTCCTCGATTGAAGCTGAATATGTATCAGCAGCAGAGGCATGCAGACAACTGAAGTGGATGCTGAAACTGATGAATGACTTTGGGACAGAAAAACCCAAACTGATAAAACTCTTCAAGGACAATCAAGGATGCATAAAATTTGCACAAACTGAAAAGACGAACTCCAGAACCAAAAATATTGATGTGAAAAATATCTAGAGAGAAATATGCAAGAGGATGGGCTTATTGAGCTGGAGTATTGCCGCACAGAAGAGATGATTGCTGATATACTCACTAAGCCACTCCCTAAAGATAAGTTTGAAAGTCTATGCAAGAAGTTAAACCTTGTGGACTTTGTACACTAGACCTTGAAAGGGGTGTTGGAAATACAATGGCTTGTGTACAAAGAAGGCAGAAGACACAGAATACCTGCAAGGGACAGCGTGTCTGACAGTTAGATGGCAGAGTGGGATCCTTCTTTCCTCCTCTCTTCTGTCCTTCTTGCATGTCTCCAGATTGGTATTCTTAGGCTGCTTCCTGTTTCTTCCCAGAAATTCCTCCTCCCTGTTTACTGAGGTCATCAGTATCTATTCTGTTTCTCTCCTTTCTGTCAATGTTGTAGTTCCTGAATAAACTCTCTTCATTCACTCCTTAATCAGAATCAAGATCATTCCAAAGATATACCAGAGTCTACAGCTATTACATACAAAGCCCTTCTTGGTCTTGGCCCTTCATATCTGCAGGTCCGCCTTTCTCCCTATGTTCTGCTACGGCTGCTTTGCTTATCTGAACAGGGCCTTCTGCAGGTTTCACCATGCAAATGGGTAACAGCAGCCCATTTCTGTGGTGGCCCCCATCTTATGGAATGGCCTGCCTGAAGAGGTCAGGAAAGTTCCCACTTTCTTGGCTTTCTGCAAATTATGCAAAACAGAATTATTCAAAAAAGAGTTTGCACAAATGTAATAGGGCTGTGCTGAGGGGAAATGGCTCAGAGAGATGCTTGTGATAAAGGGACTGTTGACTACTACTGGATATTGTCTGTTGATGTAGATATGCTCCTACTGCTTAGTTTCTGCTTCATTTTATATGTCATGTCAAATTGCTTATATTCTGTTACAGCACTGTTTTGGCTCTGTATTTTGATTTACGCTTGTACTTGGATTTCTGCTCTCCATATCCTAATGCATTGTTTACTGAGTGTCCCAGACACTGATCATATTAACCTGCACTGTGTAATCCACTTTAAGTTTTAGTGAGAAAGGTAGACTATGAATAACATAAACAAACAAGTAGATGCCAAACAAAACAAAAAACTCTTCTCCTGCTGTCAGAAAATATGCTTAGAAGTTAGAACATCCAAGTTTTTAACAAGCCATGCTATATCATGGAATCTTTGCCACCGTTTTTTTTCCCTATTGGTTATTTGTGGGACCCCTTAATTGTAGTGATGTTTTTAGTTTTAACATATAATATTTACTGTTGTTTTTAATTGTTTTTTAATATTGTAAACTGCTTTGGGGCTCATTTGAGGGAGAGAGTTTAAAAATCAATCAAACAAACAAAAGTCTTACATGTTGATTTCTGGGCTCAGAACTACGTTTTTTGAAAGGTCAATTTGGGACACCTGTCAAGAATTCAATTGCCACTTGGCATGGCAGCTGCTTAGCGTGGTTATACTGCTCTGTCACATGTATCGGCCCCTCTCTTCAAGGTGAATCTCAGTGCCATCAATAGGAAAGTTGCTGGAACTGTGGAGATAGCCCATGTGGGAAGGGTAAGAAAACTCATGTAACAGCTACTTTGCAGTGACTTCTGGTAGACTGTTTAGTCAATCACGGTATTAATTCTTATCATATCCAGTCATTCTGAATTATTTTGTATTATGAACAGTGCAGTTTAAAGTATATGCCTATGATCTTCAAAAAAGTGAGTTTCTGAAGGCATACACATTCTGTTTAGGTAATAAGCTTAAATATTTTTAAAGAAGGTGTTGGTATAATTTTTTGTGCTTTACTATATAATATAGAAAGCTATCAGCTGTTCAGTATAAAAGTAGTTATTCAAAATGTAAACAGTTTAAAAAAGCATACACTCCACTTTTAGCAACCATGTTAGGCTTCTGATATTGTAGTAAAATTTATCCAACCCACAGATGAAGCATAAAGCAAAGATCCACCATGTTTTATTCAACATTTTGATAGACTTTAAAAGAAAATGACTAGAACATTAATCTCTTTTAGACCATTATACCAGGGTTAGAAAGAAATGAAAGAAATACAGGTCCAACAACAAAGAGGTCTGTTTCAGATAACCAAATAACACAGACATTAAAATCTGGACTGAGCCCAATCTTGCACTTAACACTCAGGTTAAAACTGCTGTGATCCTTAAGATTTAGTTCTCAAACACACTGAAAAATAAATACAAACAATTTACATTCAATTTTTGAAAAAAAACCTTGAACAATCTACTTTGCTCAACCACATTATTTATCTTCTAGATTTTTGATTGCACAATTCTTCATAAAGGGAAGTCATCCCATAATTTTATAGGCAGTCATCTCCTTGGGGCGATTATCTTCTTGGTTATGAGCCAACATGAAAGATTTTATTGGGAGGAAAGAAAATATCAAGTCTTTATCAACAGAGGATTACTAATCTAGTGCAACTAATATTTATTCTTTGGAATAATGTAAAAAAATTAAGGTCATATGAGTGGGGCACACTTTTGGAACCCTTATGTTAAGGATTTAGAGTCATATCTGGCTTTAACAAGAAGCAAAACATAAAAAGAAGAGAGGCCATCTTAAATTCCTATGATTTGCTCTACCAGAGCTCACTGAAAGACCTATAAGGCAGCAGTGACAGCTGCAAAGAAATCCTGCATCAGTTAATTTGCACCCAGCTCAGTTGTTTAAAGCATTTCAACGCTTGATGACTCTAAAGTCTGATCCTTTAAATTCTCAGGAACTGATGATTAATTGTGACTCTTGAAAAAAATTATGCCGAAAAAATTTCTCAAATATGTTTCAATTTGGATGCTGGATGTAATATAGCTGAGACACAAGAAATGTCTAGTACACTGCCTGGTTTGTTTATGGATCCTATGCACTGCTGATCTCCATTATTCTTTATGGCCAATGGGAGGGAGAGGAGGGAGTTGAGTAAAGTGAGTCAGAAGAGGGAGGAGGGAGGGGGATCTGTGAAGGGAGGGGTGAATCTGAAGAGTGGCCAATCCTGCAGCAGCTCTCCTTCTAGCCAATGGAGATTCGCTGGAAGTAGAGTGCCGTTTTTAAAATGCTGCAAGGATTTAAATTGGAGGACAGGGGCACTTAAATTGGAGGATAGGGGGGTTATAATATGGTCCCCAAAGTCCAATCTCTCTGAAACTTTGGTAGTCGTGAGAGGACAGGTAGGTGTATGTCCCCTGCAAATTTGATGCACTTTACTTGCAAAATGCCACCCTCAGCCACCTAGAAATCCCTACCCCATTTTTCCCATAGGGAATAATGGAGATCAGTGGTGGATGGGGCACCTTCTTTGGGGAGCCATAACATGGCCACCTGAAGTCCAATCTCCCTGAAACTTGGGTGGTCGTGAGAGGAGGGTTAGCAGAGTTTGATAAATTTTGCTTACAAAATTCCACCCCCAGCTAACTAGGAACACCTCCCATTTTCCCCATAGGGAATAATGGAGATTGGCAGTGGATAGGGGCACCTTTGGAGGGGGGTATAACATGGCCTCCCGAAGTCCAATCTCCCTGAAACGTGGGTGGGTGTTAGAGGAAGATTAGTAGAAGATCCTCTAAAAATTTGGAATTATTTGGTAAGAAAATGCCCCCCAGGCCCCCAGATACCCAGGAATGGCATTTCCTATTGGAAACACTGGCCAAATCTTACCTAATAATCCCGAAGCAGTTAAAATACCTGAAGCCCGAAGCAGCTTGCTGCTGGTTTACCTGATTTTTTTTTCCTCTTCAGTAAACCCGAAGCAGGAAACCCAAATCTTTTTTTGGTGCACACCCCTAGTTACAATGATAAGATGACAGGATCATAGGATCTATGAAGATTACCACGTTGACAGGATCTTGGGATATGTGAAGACTAACACTTGTACTCTGGATTCTTTTCTATTATTGTTACTGAAATCGTTTATGTTCACATCACTGCATCCCTGATGTCCATCATAAATCAATCATTTACTCAGGGTACCTTATGGAATCGCCCACTTGAGATCAGGAAGGTTCCCATCCTTCCAAAAAATGTGCAAAGCAGAAATGTTCAGGACATTTTTATAAATAAATTAGAACTATAGTAGTGTGGAACAGGCCAGGAAGGCACCTTTATATTGGAATAAGATTGTAGTTTACTGCTATGACAATTGTAGGTATCACCCTGCTTTTATTGCGTTGTCTTATAGCTTGTAATTCTACTTTTTGCATTCTTTATAGTATATTTTGCCTTAGGCAGTTTGTTGCTTGCATTGTTTTCTAGTTCTATAATCCTATTTATGTTGCATTGTTCATTTGTTGTCTTGTGCTGTTTGAGTACACAGTTTTAACTATAAAACTGTGGTTTATATTTTGTAATCAGTTTTGAGACTCAGTGACAAAGGTAGTAAATAAATAAGTGGAGTTCCAGATATTTCAGATAATATTAAAGGAATGATTAATGGCTTGAGCCTAAATTCCTCAGGGACTTGTTTCTTCTTCCCTTAATACCAGTATGATGGTTAAAGTCATCCTGGCTGGAGACAGTGAAAAGGCCAACTCATACCTTGGCTGGAATTTCACACCCAGAAAGTAGCAGAGATTTAGAATGTAGGAGGCTAGAGTGGATGTTCCTGGTCACCCCAAGGAAAAGGAATGTTGACCCACAGAAGAGATAACTTCCCAGGACATGAAGGGTACAATGCCCATTTTGCAAGGTCTTTTTTAACTGGAGAAAAGAGGTCTCTCACACTTGGGCTCCATCTTGATCACTGCCATCGCCAGGTGGAGCAGACAGACAGCTAGCTGTCCATACAGAGACTCTGAGGTAATGGGATCATTGCAACTTTTAAGCATAAAGACCCTACCTCGGACTAATGCCAGTTATGGCATGTACAGAGTGGAGGTACAGGTGATTGTGTGCTTGCACCTTTCTTTCCCCGCTCTTGCGCAATCCATCACTGCGTAAAGCATGTTGTGGACTTTTTCCTTTTAATAAATTCTCTACTATTTTAAATACTGGTAGCTGTTTTCCATATTACTTAGACCTCCACACTTTGAACCTGCTATTCAAAACAGGCACCAGGGGAAGTGGTTGGTTGCTAGATCGTTAATTCTTCAGGAGTGCACAAGTGTGGTAAGTCACCCCCATGATAACCATGGTAAGTTCTGAGAAATATTAATGCTATTTTACCATATAGAAAGCTAGAAAGTTTGCTGGTTTCTTTATTTCCCTCCTTTAACTTATAGTTTGAAGTAGAAGAGTAGCTATAGTTAAAACTCTAAAGATCATTGATCAAATCTAAGCAGTAGACAGTTTTGATTGCAGTTCTATAAGTATGCAGGCACTTACAGATTTGGTAGCTAGATACTCTTAAGGGTTATATTAATCACTACCACAAGAAGTACACAGTAAAATACAAGCATTTATAGTGGATGATGTAAAAGAAAGTTATTGTTCTGATTTCTGTGTTTTCTTTTTTACTAGTTTTACCAATGTAAGTATGTGGTAAATTTACTATTTTTACTAATGCAAGTATGTGGTTACCATAAAATCTTTGGCTACTGAGCGTCTTGTGTTGTGTTCCTACACCTGGGACAAAAAATGCATTTTATAACTCTAAGTGGTCTACCCAAACGTAATTCCAGATGTTGTTGAGTAACATGTGTTTACCCCAACAACACAGGCAGAGATTGCCTGTTATCATTTGCTTATCACAAAACAGTAAGTATTTAAAGTGCAACAGGACTTCACAGCTACCTTATGAGGTATCTAAAAGCAAAGGCTGTATTAAAACTTTCCTATAAATCCAAGGAAAATCATGCCAAAGTAATATAAAGGGGATAGAAAAGGAAATTCTATTAGAGCACAGCCACAGCTGCTTCCTTTATTTTATCATCAAAACACTCAGCAGAAAAGTTTGGCAACTAGGCTGATTATGATTAAAGTTCGTCCCCAAAGCAGAGCTACAGCATATCTGCTTCTCACAGCAGCTTGCTCTGTATGATTTTTTTAAATAGAAATGAATGGATGCAAATTCTTCTTATAATTTTATTCACCTTTTCAGCCAAAAAAAATCATTCATGAAACAGCTTACAGGAATGAAGACTACCCAAAGGACAATTAAAATTCAGTACAAATGTCCCTGAGGAATGGGATGCCAGCTGCCTCAATGATAGTTGAAAGAGACAGTTGACAGTTGATCATAATGACAGTTTATCATAAGGGGGAGACTTACACATGTAGGGGGCTATGATGTTGCCGGCAACAGGGTGATGCCACTTCTGGCAACACTCAGAGGTGACATCACAATATGGGGGCAACACTCTAGCATTCTCCCAAAAGAGTTGGGGTAAATGCTAGAGCAATGATGTCACTTTCTGGTCACACAAGAAGTGAGTGACCATATTGCTGGTGATTTCCTCATTTCCTCCCCATCAAGAAATGGAGGAGAAGAGGGCTGCCCGCAGGAGCTCTCATGCCAATCTGGGAGACCTATAAGAGGCCTGGGAGCCAATGGAACTGTTCCAAGGTTGATATGACCAAATGCCGTTGTTCAGCAGATTGTCAATAAGTTTTCCCACTATATGCAATTTTGTCTGATCCAAACATGATATTGGCATGTTACTTAGCGCAGGGTGCAGAGCAGTTATACATGCTTAATTAGCATGTCACTGTAACATCTGCTTGTGGGTCCATGGAGTCTGACAAGTAATGTAATCTTTTTCATATGATGTTTGGGATGAATCTGGATGGTGTGAGATGGTGGCCTGTGGGACCTCCAGGCAGACCTGCCTGCCTGACCTATGGATCTCTGACATACTAACTGACTATTTATAGCTGCTTTTCCAAGGCAGTAGCCCAGTTCAAATCAAACACTGAATTTATGCAGTATCACATGGGCAAGTTATTCTGCCTTGCTAATCACATGTTTAAATCAGGTCATATTAACAAGAAATGAAGAGCAGCTAACCACTGAAAGAGAATGTAACAAATGTGTATGAGTCAAACTGGTTTTTATATTTTCAAAGGGAAAAATACATCCATCTGCCACTAAAACCTTTTTATCCCAGCCTAACCTACCTATATGAATTACATCTCCTCCATTCCACTTTAAAAACTATTAACAAACTGCAGACGTGGACTGACCATAGAGGCAAAAATAGGTTTGTTTCCTTGGAGAAGGGGGGAGAGAGTATCTTAATATCCAGTGTGATGAAGATATCACACTGAAAACTTGCTCTCTGTAACTACATACATAGAAGGTCTGATACAATGAAGATAACTGAAAGAATATCCATTTATTGCACATTAAAGTATTGATAAATATAAAACAATCCTAGTACAGAAATTGTGTGTTGTCTACAAATATTTCTTCCATGAAGTTATATATAAAGTCTGGTTATTTAGATTGGTTCTGTATTACTTAAGTAAGCAAAGTTAACTTTGTGGAACATGTGTTAACTCAACAGAACTCTGATCTTTGATATGTTAATTGAAACTAAAAAATCCACAGACACTTCTTTATTCTCCCCTCCAAAATGTAAAATGAAAGCTCTGAAGAGAATGGAAATGTTAGGGAAATGAATCATAAAACCATCCTGGATATGAGAACTGTAGCATGAGGTAGCACACAATCGATGTTATATTTGCATAAAATAATGTCTGTTCTTTAGCACCTAGCTAGATCAAAGAGCAACCAACTTTGGCAGTAATTATGTGGTTTTCCCTAGCCCTTACACAATATGTTTTTTATTTTGTTAAAATATAAACATTTAATTTGCTCTGTCACTCTGGTTTTAAAAGTATACATGTGTTATTCTTTACATCTGGTACTTGGGGATGATGGCTTAATATGGATTACTTGATATTTATGAACAAAGTAATTGCTGCTTTCAAATTTAACACAGCTTATCCTCTCAAATTTTAAAATAAGCTTATTAATTATTGTAATGTATCAGTAGGTTTTTTAAACTGGTTTTTTTACTGTTTTATCCTTTTATAAGGAAAGTTTACTCCTTTTTGGGTCATACATAGAGGACCTGACAGCAAGAAAGCCAGATAGACTCCCCTTAATTTACTGAAAACAAGCTGTTTGTTTCTAAATTACGATGAGAGTGACCTGAGCGTGACCGTTTCCTTCATTCCAAATGTTGAAATTCAGGCAAAAGCATATATATTATAGATATACTGGCTGGGATCCAAACTAGATGTTTCTGCGAGCACAAGGATTTCTGCCCAAAGACTGCAATTTCCCCACCTCCCTGCTCCCACAGCAGCTTGAAATATCCCCCAAATCCTGTTCTTGGGAGAGAGAAAACTCCCATTACTGGATTGAGGGGGATTTCACGCTGCTATGGGAGAAGGAAGCTGGGAAAACTGCACTTCATTTCTGGAAGTCCTTTTACCCACAGTATTAGTCTGGATCCAACCAACTGAATACAGAGTTGTATAGAGTAGGAAGGACAATGAAGATACTCTGAAGTATTTGATTTCCAGCATGTGATTCAGTGGAGCTTGAACAACCTGATATGATATTTGCTAAAAAGTTTCTTGTGGAACAAATTGTAGTATAATAAAGGGTTCCTGATCTTTTCACTAAACCATTTCAAAAGTCAGCATCTGAGATCTAGTAATAATTTTGCCCTTCCCCTTTTTTTCTTGGTGTTTACATCCTGCTCATATTTTGCAGATTTATAGCTCCCCCCCCCCATTTGTCATTTCTTAGACAAACTATATAACACACACACACACACACACACACACACGGTTTTTGAAGGTGTTTGTGTGTATGTATACACATACACACACACACCTTCAAAAACCTTGATCATAAATCAGACAAAAGCCCTGAGTATTTTTGTTGTTTTCCTTTGAACTGAGTTTGTGGATGCTTCAAAGGGCTGCCTGCTGGAGGAGGTGTTTGGAATTCATATAACAGAAGATGGTCTTTGCTGGTGAAAGATATGTGATGGAAATTCTAATAGGAGTTGGAAAACCTATAGCCTGTATTTCTTACTCTTCTGGCTGCTCATTCCTCAGGGAAGAGAACCATGGCTGTGAGGGGGAGTAACAGGAAAACAAAATCCTCCTGCCAACAAATAATGTATACAACTCCCAGGAAAAAAGGATAAAAGAAAGTAACAATGCTGCTAAAGACCAAAACAATTACACAAATAGTCTCTATGCAAAAATGATTTTTTAAAAAGTACTTATGATGTCATTTTGATTGCAGTTTGATTGTTGGGCACAAGACCTGTTTAAAGGTGAATCACTTGAAAGCCTCCATCTCATTATTTTGACCTGTTACGTCTCTCCTTTGCTGGATTGTGGTTTCTGTCAACTTGTTTGGCAAGTCAATAATTGTAATAGGTTTTGTTACAAGTCATACGTTAGCCACGCTAGATATGAATGGACAGGTATAATGCTGTCTCTGATCCCAAAGGGACGTTTGATTCTTCAAGAGTTAATCATGGTGTCAAACAAATCAATATTTTTGGCAGAGGTTCATTAATAACCTGAGACATCAGCCTCTCCCATGTACACAGTAAGTCCATGTTGCTTTCTAAACAATGGTGGGCTTTGGAATGCAAGTTACTATTGTTATTACCATTGCCTACTGTCAGACATTTTACTGATTTCCAGGTTCCTTCTACTTAGCCTATCCTTTGTATTATTTATTCCTCATTAGTTATCCCAAAAGAATAATGTTTAGTCTTACATACTCACCCTCCCACCTTAGCTGAACAGAAGATTTCAGCCTTATTGTATGCCGATGACACAGAACTATTAACTGGAACCCCCGTGGGCCTCAGAAGGGCCTTGAAGGCCTTTAGCCAATTTTGCAATGAAAAGCAGTTAGAGATCAACTAAAAAAAAACCAAAGTCATGTCATTTGGTATGAGGGCTTGGACTATAAATATAAAGCAAGGGCATAGGGTGGGACAGGTGATGAGTTAAGTATCTAGGGGTGATGTTACAATCGTCTGGGGCCCATCATGAGCAGGCTGTTGTCACTGGCCAAAAATCTGCACAGGTTATATTAAGATTTTTTCATACTAAAGGAGGGGATTATATACCAGTGGCTCTTACATTATATCAGTTCAAAATTGTATCTCAGCTACTGTATGGGACGATATTAGGCTCTCCATCTTATTTCTTTGCCCCGTTAGAAAGAGTATAACCGAAATTTTTAAGATTAGCATTTGGCTTCCCCCGATGTATTCCAAATATGAGCCTGTGCTTTGAGTCTGGTATGATTAAAATGAAGGCCACGGTAAGTCTTGCCACCATTAATATCTGGGTGGCACAGAGTGGTAAGCTGCAGTACTGCAGCCCAAGCTCTGCTCATGACCTGAGTTCGATCCTGGCGGAAGCTGGGTTCAGGTAGCCAGCTCAAGGTTGACTCAGCCTTCTGTCCTTCTGAGGTCAGTAAAATGAGTAGCCAGTTTCCTAGGGGTAAAGTATAGATGACTGGGTAAGGAAATGGCAAACCACCCCCTAAAAAGTCTGCCAAGAATACGTCGCGATGCAACATCCCCCATGGGTCAGTAGTGACTCGGTGCTTGCACAGGGGACTACCTTTACCTTTACCTATGTTGAATTATTTGCCCCAAGGTTTAAACATCATTAATTCTTCGAGATTGCTTTTGATCTTCCTGGCTAAAGGCAGTCCTTTATAAATTAACCATCCTAGGCCTCTGCCTAGAAACTGTTAACAATGGGATCAGACCAAGTAAAGGCCTCCATCAAGCAGTGGGTGTTAGACATCGAATGGTTGGAAGATATTAATAGGGTTTCAAATTTTCTGGCTTCTGAGAATACCAGATATGTTGTAGCCCCAGGTGCCTACCTTTTGTTACTAGAGACCTCCACCCATCGTGGGGCGTTCTCATTAGCCAGGTGGAATATACTCCCCTTGCCAGTGATGGAGGGGCATTATAGAAAGATTCCTATATGTGAGAGGGTCTGCCCTTGTGGTGAGGGCATGGTGGAGACAAATGAGTGTGTTTTGCTCTATTTTTGATTCTATGTGGATATTCGAGCAAAGTTTATTTTTCCTTTGCTAGGTAGGTTTCTGGGTTGTTCTGACTCGGAACTTACCAGGAAACTGCTTTTAGGTGCCAATCGATTACTGCTCCTTGTGCTAGATTCCCTGCCGCAGTGTGTGAAATTCATAAGGAAACAGCATGAAGTATAATTGATTTTTAACACATACTCATTTCCAAATAATTTTATGTGTGAATTATGTATAAATTATGCTTTATGTGTTGCAATTTTATGTGTTTTATTCAAAGGAACAATTTTGGACGTTCTGTGCTGGTCCTTGACTGTATTGATTGATCCTTATACATGATACTCGTGCTTTTGCTATGGTATTTAACTACTTTAAATCCAGTTACTGCCTTTCTTCAACTGTCTGCAGTTTTCTTGACCTGATTTTTACCTTAGAACACAGAATTCCACAGCTGACCAATCAGAGAGAGGGGATCGCAAGCCGTCAGGAACCTGCCAGCCACACAGGAAAGCCAGGCCCCACAGGGAGATTGGCAACCTGAGTGAACATTTAGGGGAAGACTGGGAGGTGCATTTTTTCCCAGGACACATTCAATGACTCACAACAGCAACTGCATACTGTTTAGAATGTGGGAGGTGAGGACCAATCAGCCCACATATGCAAATGATCTTGAAAGGCTGGCCCAATCATGGAAGAGTGGCTGAGCTGGCAGTGGACGGGGGTGCAAGCAGGCAGTAGCCTGCCAGCCACACAGGGAAGTTGTATCCCTTTGGGAAAACACATTTTACCCCTTTTTACCCCCTTAGAGGGCGAATTTCTTAAAGTCCCTTCTTAATGGGTATTTACATCATGAAAGGAATGTTCTCCCCAAATTTCATGTTTCTAGGTCCAGGGGTTTGGGCTGGGTGTTGATGAGTCAGTTAGGACACTTGTCTTTATATATAGAGAGAACATTATGCTACATTTGTTTCACAAGAAAAATATTCGCAAATGTCATGCTGGGTTGTTTAAACTCAACTAAATTAAGAACTGGAAACGAGTACTTCCTATGGCCCATGCAACATATCTTGGTACTTAAACCCATCTTACCATATGACTATATTCTCCATACAAAGCATGCAATCTATCAAGTTCTACTCTGCAAGCTCCATGCAAGGATTTGTGCAGGAGAACTTCCTAGTACTCAGCTTTTCTACAGCACAATTTCAACCTATCCTTTTTTTACTTGAATATATCTATAATAATCAACAAAGGAATTAAAAGAGTTTAGGACATTGATATATTGTCGAAGGCTTTCACAGCCGGAGAATGATGGTTGTTGTGGATTTTCCGGGCATTATAGCCGTGGCTATACAGCCCGGAAAATCCACAACAACCATAGTTTAGGACATTATCTGGATATAATAAAGTGCTATGCAAATAATTTTTAAAATTATTTTCATTGTCAACTTTGCCTGCTCTACAGCCAAAGTGCAGAATTTTTGAACAACACATCCCTAAATTAAAATTCTGGGCATATGTTCAACTTTATGATTCTATCCATTCCACTAAGAGATGGGAAACAGTGCCTTGTTATTTATTGCAAATATTCCCATAGTATACTTAATCTCAAAACTGACTTCCAAAAGAGGCCCTTCTGCTTGCACAGGATCCAAGAAAAAACTGTACTGTGTGTCTTCTGTTTAGCCTTTTGGCAATAATGAAACAACTGGTCTTCTGTGTTAAAGGAGTATATGCTTCCCATAGCTACTTCCTGCTATTGACATCTAGACTGTAATTGTTCAGCTTAATCAACTTCACTTGGTAGGATTAGGTTCATAATCTTAAATCTATTTCAAATTGTTATGAATACTATAGTACTGAAACTAAGCAAGCATGAGCCTGATCAGTGCTTAAATTGGCAGCTACTCTGGAGTATCAGTGGTAGTTCTGAGCTTTCCAAGGGAGAACGAGACAGATGTATAACAACTAAAGAGAACTTGAGAAAAGTTGTTAAGACCTGAATGTAAATTAATTACTTCAGGGTAGGTACACTCATACCTATGTGGCTCTCAAAGGTTTTAATTGATCCTATAGACTTATTGTCGAAGGCTTTCACAGCCGGAGAATGTTAGTTGTTGTAGATTTTCCGGGCTGTATGGCTGTAGTCTTGGCATTGTAGTTCCTGATGTTTCGCCAGCAGCTGTGACTGGCATCTTCAGAGGTGCAGCACTGAAAGGCAGAGATCTCTCAGTGTCAATGTGTCACATTGACCTAGTGTCACATTGACACTGAGAGATCTCTGTCTTTCGGTGCTACACCTCTGAAGATGTCAGTCACAGCTGCTGGTGAAACGTCAAGAACTACAATGCCAAGACCACGGCCATACAGCCTGGAAAATCTACAACAACTAAAGATCCTATAGACTGCATCTTATCCAAAGGGATTTTGTCTTTGAACACCGGAAGATTTTTCAAGACAATTTTACTGTGATTAGCAACTTGTGAATAAAATGCTGGGGGGGGGGGAACCCTTCAGAAATATGCTTACCCGTAACTGTTCTTCTTCAGGTAATCACGTAAGTGTTCATGTTTTGCAGCTGCAATGAGGTACAATTTGGAAACTTCTAGAGCTATCTTTTAGGCACAAAAAACCCCTCACTCCTCAGAGACCCAGATCTGACTGTGCATGCCTAAAGGAAAGGAATCACACCTTCCCACTCAGTTCCTACCAGAATGTATTCTGCAAGATGCTAAAGGCACCTTTTGCAGGGAAAGTGGGCAGATCATATGAATACAGAGATGACCACCTAGGGTTGCCAGGCTTCCTGTCTTCCTGGCGGCAGGTGGGGTACCCGACATCTACCTGCTCTGTTGTCTTTCATGTGTGCACAATGTGCGCCCATACAATGACATCACTTCTGGGAAGTGACTCATCATGTGGGCTGCGGCCACCCTGGGAGCTCTCTTATGCTCTGTGGGGGGAGGGCTGAATTGGGCTCGATTCGGAGCACGGGATTGCTCCTGCGCTTTGCAGCAGCCTAATCCAGCCAGTTCCAGGCCAATCCGGGCTGATTTGGGTCCAAATCTGCCTGGAATGAGCCGTTGTGGAGTGTGGGAGCACTCCTGTCCTCCACAGCGGCCCGATCTAGCCCGAACCTGGCCTGAATTGGCCTGGATTCGGCTGCTGCAGAGCACAGGAGTGCTTCCCCACTCCGCAGTGGCCCGATCCGGTCCGATCTGCCACCCGGGAGTGCACCCCCGGGAGGTCCGTGCCTCCCCCACCAGCCAGGTAAGTGGGGGCGGAGGGTGGGAGCGGGGGATTCTGCACCCCCAGCAGGGGACTGGCAACCCTATGACCACCTGAAGACTAACAGTTGCAAATAAACAATCTGTTTCTTCTTCATAGTCTCTGTGTCTCACACTGCTAGTGTAAACTTGTAAAGTAGAACTAAATTGAGGTGGGTATAGGTGCTTTCAGGAGAAAAGAGAGTTGATCGCTGCTCCACCAAAGGAGGTATCTACTCTGGCCTTCAGAGCATCAGTGCCTCCCAAAACTGGAAAGCTGAGCCCAGGTCTGAGGAATTCAGGAAGAGGAATTCTTCTGCAGGAGGAGAGGACCATTGCATCAGCTCTGATGAAATGAATGCTGTCTCAGGAAAATGCCCATTGGCTACTTCATAGCAGAGTTCAATGGTATCTGTGAATCAGTTGCTGAAACACTGTGAGGCCACAGTGTGATCCTTCCTTAGGACCGAGCAGCACCAAAAGAGGTAACAACTTTTTTTGAAGGAGGCAGTTCTGTTCAGGAATAATGACAGTGCTTTTACATCCAAAGAATGTGGCCCTCTCTGTCTATGAGGCTGTGGAGTTGGGAAGATGTGGGCCTGAGGACTTCTGTAACACTGCTGCAGCAGATGAAAAAGAACTGAACAGGAAGGTACAAATCCTCCCTCCTTCAGCATGCACAACTGGAGCTGCATCTCTCAGTTCTTCTCTTTCTAAAAGCTAGCTCTACGAATTTATGTACTGTGGCTCTGCTGAGGTGCAGAACCCCATTAGTGTAAAGCAGAGAGACTACAAAGAATACTATAAATGCTACAAGGATTCCACTGCAAATGTTTAGTCACGTCCCTTATAATGTATAGATACACAGATGCTGTGACAGCCTGTCATCACAGTGAGATTTTCCCCCCTACTGTAATCAGTGGCAGATGATAATGTGGAGAAGAGAGGGCTAAAGTCACAATGTAAGGACATTATATCACAGGGACAGTGTAAGGCAAGCCTACACTTCATGGGGAAGAACTGGCACAGGGATTCTATTTTTAGTGACATCCTTTAAAATGTGCATAATATATCTTTATCACCAAAGTATGCTGATACAAACACAATTTTCTAAAGAAAAATAGCAATATACATTGCAATAGCTCTGAAAGAAAGCTTAGTATATGTTACCTCTGCAGCTTTACTGGACGGTTCCAAAGCAACCATATTCGCTTGTATTAATTGCTGTAGAAGTTGTACTTGAGCCACACTGAGGAAGAAGTCCAAGCTTGTTGTCATATTCACTTCCAAAGAATGGCCACAAACTAAAATCTCCTGTGAAAAACAAGTTTATAAAGCATAGTGAATGGATACCAGCTGTTTCTAGGAAATTATGTAATTTTCTTTTTTAACCAAGCACCACTGTACACTATTTATACTTTCTAAATTGGGACTATTAATGTTTTCTTATCTCTTCAGGCAAAAAAAAAGTACTATACGCCATCTGTAAAAGGAAATCAGGTGGGGGAGTGATGGGATAAAATACCACGATGCTTCCAACAGGATATTTGATGATTAAGATACATTTTGTTTGTTTCATGTGTGAGGTCCTGTTTCTTTGTTGCATCAAATTCTGAGCTGTCAGAGCCTTTTTCATTTTCTTGGCTGGGACTCCACTTACCCTTTTCTCCAATCTTACAGACAGACACACATTTTGGAAAATCTTGTTTTATAAAGAAATTGTGTGTTGCAACTCAAGCTTACTTGATATGTAACTGATTGTAAACCACAGCTGACATCTTGGCAGTTCAATAGTTAGAGTCTGAGGACCATTAGTCTATGGCTGCTATTATACATTAAAGAGAATTGTTGGCAATTTCAGAGACGGAAAGCAGGAGAAAAACAGGTTTGCTTACTAAGCAAGAACTCATCCCCCTTTGACATGAAGAACATGTGTATAAGCATTCAAGTTCTTGGTAATCTAAAGTAGACTTCTCCCTTCTTCATGGAATGTCACCTAGGGAATAGATTCATGGAGAATTTGCCTAGCTAAGACATTTACGTTCTTTAATAAGAGCAACAATAAAATTCATGTTACTTTCTACTGAATGCTTTCTCTACAGCTCAGCAGCTGTGCAACTTATCTAATATGTTCCTTCTTATTTCTGGATATTTGCAATAGAAGTCAACATTATAGAGAAGGACACCAGTTTTGCATGTTTATGTCCCAGGTTTAATTCTGGCTTCTTTAGTCAAAGGATTTAAGATATTAAAATTAGATTCCTATCCTAGTGAGGTTAAGAGACTGGAACCAATCTAGAGTAAGTATTGCTTGTAGTAAGGCTGTAACAAGAAGCAGAATCAAGGCACATGTGGCACTGCTGGGTAGCCTCAAATTCTGCCTCTCTCATCTTCTCCCATGGGCACCAGCAAATAGTACTGAGTCTTTGCTGGGCTGCTCCAGACACTTCATCAAACAGATCTGAGATTTCATTTCCAAGTTTGGCTTATGGCAACTACTGCTCAGAGGGATAAATATGAAGTTCTGTTTTAAAACTGGACTTTTAAAATATTATGCTGGACATGCAAAATAAGCTTATCTATGAGACATTCCACAGTGTAGCTTGGAATCTGGGGTAACTACATAAGTCTACCAAATTTAGAGGCCATGAGACATTATACCAAGGTTTTATTAGATAAATGGTACTCACTCCATGGACAGCCACATTTGCAATTATCATCATCCAAAACAGTTACTTCCATCCCTGGCATGAAGCCTGCACCTCAGGGAAGCTCGCAGCTTACCCATTCCTCTGGGGGTGGCTGTTTCAAGGTGGGAACCAACTGCCAACCACAAGCCTTACTTGGCAAGAGCCTTATCCCCTTTCCTGAAACATGGGGCTGGTGCCACACTGGGGAATGGTGCTCAGAAGAGCCACAGGTGACAAGGCCTGAGCCACTGAGTATCACTTGTACTGGAACAGATGACCAACAGGCTGTCTGAAAAGCCTTCTATCATGGATAAATTCATATTATGGAACCAGTTGCCTGATGTATATATAGCAGTGTTTTATTTGCTGGCTTCAGTAGACAAAGTTAAGTGCTGACACATCCACATTCAGTCTCTATCAGTCCTTTTTATCACATGTTGTCAAACCTATTAACTGCCAAACCTATCAGCTCTTCCTTCTAAATTCTTATATAGCTCCTCGTACAGGCAAGGCCTCCATTAGCCTATCTTTTATTCAAGCAAAATACCTGACTACTTCCTCAATGTTTTATGAGGGATTTGAATGAGTCACTATGTTGCTTTTTCTCTGGTGGAGGTGGCTTAGGGGAAACAAGAGCAACACTATACTTGGAATGGTTCTCTCTCCACACTGGGGAGGGGAGAGGAAAGCAGCATGCAAAGGGGAAAAAAGGTCTTGAGGGAATAGCTCTCAACTGGACCTTGCTTAGGAACTGCAAAAAAAAGTAAAATCAAAACCCTATTCAAGACAGAATACCTTGAAATATTTGGGAAACTGCAGATAACTGAACTACTGTGAATTTGATAAAGTAATGGTAGCAACAAGAGCCAATAAACCATAGTTTGGTCCAGAGAACTGGTCAATAGGAAGTGACTACACAGCCAGCCTGTTACAGAAGAGGCTGCAGTCTCTCCTGAAAAGAACGTGTTCATAGTTAGGGGATGCTGCTGGATCCTCACATTCATTTGGAATCACAGATCTGCTCTGTGATATGTAGTGCCTTTTATTGGCTTTGACTGACATGACAGGCTGGAACAGTTCCTTGAATGGTGTGATTTGGCTATGGTGAAATATGCTCTGATCAGATCAACAGTTGATTACAGTAATTTGGTTTACATGGTGTTGCCTTTGAAAACTGTCTGGAAACATTAACCGGTCCAAAATATGGTGGCCAGGATGCTGTCAGGGAAATGGATACAGGTCTTGTATCACCCTTGTGTTGAAAGACTGCACTAACGGACTGCTTGTTACTAGACACAAGTAAAAGTGCTGGTGCTGACTTTAAAGCTTGGGACTGGAGAACCTGAAGGATTTTGTTCTCCCATATTGTCCAGCTCACCAGTTAAGGTCACGATCCCAAGGCTTTGTAGCTGCCTTGTAGCTCAGCTGGTGCCTACAGTAGCATGTAGGGACCACGTTAATAATCTCCTATTTAACAATACTTTAAACTGGAGTTTTATCCAACTCTTTTTGGAGTTTTATCCCACCCTTTCTCATTTTATTGATCCTGACTTGTTTTATCCACTTGTTGATGTTTTTAACCAGCCACTTTCATGGCTGGTTTTGCTGACTGCTGATTTTAAACGCTGTTTTACTTCAGGACAATTAGTCCTGTTGAATTTTTTTTAAAAATCATTCATTCATTGTTTTAAATTTGTATTATTTATTGTTTTATTACTTCCGTTCCTTACAAAAGGAAATCCACACAGAGATCCTCCTTGCTACTCTGTGCAGATTCAAATTGCATTACAATGGGAAGAAGATAATGTGCATTTCTATTCCATCAAGTGTATGGGAATATGCACCCCCAGCAAATGAGTACGCAAGACTCTGGAGACAGAAAACACTGCTTTCTGTCTCTGGGACTTGAGTACACGGCCTTTCCCAGGCAGGTTCAGGCTCCTGTGGCAATTTTTAAAAAAGGAAAAACCAGGCTATAGCATGGTGTTGCATCCCCTGGGCAGATCTGGGGTCACGATATAATCTAGTTTGACTCTAAGTTTGATTTAAAGCATTAAAGTAACAAAGCAAAATAATAATATGCACACATTCAGCAGGTATCATTGTTATTATATTATAGAGTAACCAGCATCATATCAGCTCTATATACAAGAATCATAAAAGACAGATGCCTTTGAAAAACCAGGTATTTGATAGCAGGAATACTATTTATAATACCATTTAATGTTGCATTTTAACTATAGAAAAGAGTTGCTATCAGAAAATAAATGTACTATAAAAGACGTATAAGGAAATTTTTCTAAAATCAAATACTAACCTCTGTATGCAAATTCTCTGGTGAAATTACTTTCGTGAAAATGATGGCAGGAGCTGCGGTTATTCGTACTGTAAAGTCTGTTAAGATTGGAGTTAAAATAGCTCTCCGCTCTTGTTGTCGCCTTATGCTGAAAGAAAAAAAATATAGCTTATATACCAGAGAACTCTTCCTCAGTGTTTTCAGAAGGTGAAGAATGATCCTGAACTAGAGCTTTGAGCTCAATATACACTAGGAACACCTCTTTTGAGTGCTTCATTACTACTACTACTACTACTACTACTACTACTACTACTACTACTACTACTACTACTACTACTTTTATTATTATTATTATTATTTTTATTCAACTTCTATCCCACCCTCCCCACAAGCAGGCTCAGGGTGGGTTACATCAAACATCAAATACAATTTAAAATCACAATAACAAACACTCCTCAAGATGGTGGTCCTTATCATTTACACTCCCCCGCCTAAGACACAGAGGGAAAGAGAGGGGAGAGGAAAGAAGAAGGCAACATTATGCTCAGTTACACTCAAATGGGAACATTATAGACATTAATAAGAATACGCTTCTATTTGGGTTTTGGATCAAGACAAGTGCATACTGTTCTCCCAACTGCAGAGCTAATGAACTACTGAAAAGATTCTTCTTCAAAATAGGTCAGCAACTATGCTTTATATTAGGGACAGAAAAACACCAACTTGAAAACAGCAATTATTATCAACTCGTTATTATATTTTCATCACACTATTCCTCAAAAAGGTCAAGGTGGCATACATACAATAAGTATATCCCTCCTTTTTAACTTTCAAGCATCATTTGAGGTAGATTACACAGAGACATGTAAGAACTGGTCCATGGTCGCCCACAGAGGTTTATGGCTGAGCCAAGGTCTTGCCAGTCGTATCAAATACTCTGTTCATGGAAGCATCTGAATGGAAGATAGATCCACCCCTCAAACACAGAAGAGTCAGGAGCACTCTTTCACATACAACATGGGAACCTGGTGATCACTCAAGGGGCAACTTAGCAGTGAACAACTTCAGGCCAGTTAACACAGAGAAATCCACCTTTATAATTTTCCATATTATCAATTCCAACCAGACTTGGGGGCTCATGGAAACAACAGTGAGAACTAGACTTGAATACACAGCTATAATCAACAGAAGCTAACAAAAAATTCTCTTATTTCCAGCAGCACATTTTCCTAAGGCAGTGACCGCAGATCGCTGTTGACTGTATATAGCACAATTCATAGTGATTCCCTGCTGTCCTCCAGACTACATCCCAAAATCTCTCTTGACTGAACAACCAATGAAGCTGTCTAGTGCAGAGGGGATGGGGGGAAATGTGGAAAGACATAACCTAGTGTCTTTCCTAGCTCATTGCTCATTGCCTGGCTGAATATACAGTACTAATTGTTAGTAATTATACTATCATTTGTTAGTAATTATATTGTCATCAGTAAATCAGTCTCATCCCTATGGCTCCCTAACTTGCTCCCTACGCTTCTGAAATAAAAATTGCATCTCTTCACTGGGAAAAGTTTCCTCATTTGGAATATACTTAAATAGTTGCCTATAAGCTATTATCATCAAATTAATGAATTTGAGAATCTTTGACAATCAGGACTGAGTAAGAAGGGTTTTTTTCCCCTAGGATTATAATTCTCACACTAGGTACAGTCCTGGTTCAAATTCTGTACAAGATATAATGGCAAAGCAGATAAATCTCAGAGGCAATTGGTTTTAAAATAATTCTTTTATTCAAAGGAACTTACTTCTTTTACAGTAGCTGCTGTATTTATACAATGGTAATAAAAATACTGTGCTATCTGTGGATAAAGTTCGTGGTTTAACACTCCCCCACTCCTGGGAAAAGTTTAGTTGTCTTTCATAGTGTGCACAGCAAGGCAAAAGGAGTAACACAACTATAGCTGCAATCCTGTGCACACTTCCTTAGGATAAAACCATACTAAGTAAGTATAAAACCTAATGACAGTCTGTTAATAACAGGACATTTTGGAGGTCTTTCCTTCACAGGGTAGCAATAGGTCAGAGGCATCTTGACAGCACATAACACACACAAGTAAAGTGGGAGTTCCTTTGGAATAAGCATATGAAGGACTGTACTGGACAGGCATATTCTATTGAGCACAGAAGTGAAACAATCATTTTAAAATTGCTGTCAGTCTAGCAAGAGAAAGCAATCTTGGAAATGCCCAGCTCTGGAAATCTGATGCAAACAAGTGCTTCATCTGAGAAACTGCTGTCAGATTTTTTTTTTACTTCTATCAATACCTCTTCCTGCCAGTCAGCATCACCCTAGTCTCAGCCAGATTTTCTTTAAACCAAATGTTTTTCATTCATTCTCTACTATCAGTCATCTTACATATGAAATATAAGAAAGTGTGATTAAAGCAGCCTCTGGGCATTTCATTTTCAAATAAACTGTATTTGTATAGTTTTCACTGCTTAGTATTTTGGTTATTCCAATTATCACTTATTGACAAACAACGAAACAACAGTGCCCAACTGCTGAGCTACAGAATGTCTAGCAACACCAACCCAGACATATTCAAGAGCTTTCTATACAAACACATCTCAGATTAGATCTGTACAATAGATTTGCGATAGTGGCTTAAACTAACACAAATAAAACGTCTGATGCTGTAATAAACAAAAAGCTACACTGATTCCAATCTTTATTTTTATTTACACTCTTATGGTATTGTTACTAATAAAATTTTACACATTAAATGGTGTATGGAGAGATGCAGGGATGTTCAATGTTTGAGTGACACATTTCTACAGCATATCAGTACCAATTTCCTTACTGGTAACATTCGCTTCATTTCAGAATTCTTTAGGAAATAAACTAAAGCAGGTATTGGGAAAAACGCAGGTGTAAAGAGAACTGAAGACAACTGTCTTCAAAAGCAAGGTATTCCTCTTGGTGATTCCAAGGAGAGAATAAGAAATAAACCTGCACTTTCTTTATTAAGTTTTCCACACTGTACTACTTTTAGGTATTCTGCTAAATTGCCACAGGTGTGTACCATATGAACATCCTCAATGAGGAATGGTGTAATGATGGTACTATGACCACACTGTATCAGGTCCCACTTAGGCATCTGTTACATATTTATTGCTTTAAAAGAAAGACAGGACTTTCAAAAATATTAAAGTAGATGACTGTTCATAGTATTCTTTTAAGAACATCTGTTTAAAGTAAGACATTGAGAAAACAAGAAGGCAGGTGGTATACAGTATGTCTGCACATAGCAATTATATGCACTTAAGTAAAGGAGTTTATGATTTTGTTCAACAAAAGGAGTGTTGGTTGGAAGTTTTATTTCCATGTACCGTATATAGTGTGCTGCATATTACTGCCCTGCACTGCAAAGGAAAAAGGCCAAGTAGCCAGGTAGCCATTTTAGAAAAATAATGTAGGAAACAGATCTCTTACTATATCCTTCCAGTATTTTTAGACTCTGAAAAGTACCAGTGAAGGAAATGTTCTTTTTTGTGACAGAATTTTGATGCAATATCGCCACAATCAGTGAAATGTGCATCATCGACCGATTAGCTCAAAGTACATTCACTGTATTAATACAGTGTCAGCTGCATGTCTGCTAGATGTTGTGAATGGAAGATTTGTATTCACTTACTGTGAAGCTTCCTTTCTCAGTGGTCCAGAAGTGGGGCAGTCCTTACTTTTGGGATATAGCTCCTCCTCTCCGAAGGCAGGGTCAGTCAGCTGATTTTGATCCTGGAGGGGAGGGGCTTGTCCCTGGAATCATCAGTCTGTTCCCAAGCCCTGACTCCCCATCATGATACCAAGATGGAAAATAATAACTCCCCACATTTTTTTTAAATAAGTAGAAAGGTCCCTTCCTTGAATACACTGGGAGGAAGACTATCGCCCTAGCTCTTCATCCAATCCTAGAAGCTGCCCTGCAAGAAACTTGGGTAGGCAGGACTGCTCCACTCCTGGACCACCGTGAAAGGAAGCTTCATGGTAAGCGAATACAAATCTTCCATTCTCCGGTGGTCCTAGGAGTGGGTCAGTCCTTACTTTTGGGACATACAAGAGCAGTGTGCCCCAGGGGGGTAGTCCGGCTTCCAGGCCTAGAGGGTATGTTGTAGTACCTTCCTGCTTAAGGTTGTCTCTGGGGAGGGCAACTTATCTATCCTATATTTCTTGATGAGAGAATATACCAATTTCCATGTAAACACCTTATCAACCGTTTCTAAAAACTAAGGGATTTATAGGCTGCCTGTGTAACTGTTTCCCATAGTGAGTGCGCCCTGACATCTATGAGCATCCCCAGACCTCTGGCTTGACATGCCAGAATTATGTACCCTCTGCTTTACCTACTTAGCCAAGAAAAGGACACTCTATGTCGCAAGGAGGACTTTCTTCAAGCACATAACTAGCATCCCAGACTTGTGAAAAACTGTTTAGTCCTGCCCAAGTGGAATCTCACATCTCTATGTATATCAAGGTAGTGAGTTTTTTTTCCCCTTTCCGTGCTTTGGATTAGGTTAGAAGGAGGGAAGTACTATCTCTTCTGTCCTATGAAAACATGGAGTTCATGTTTGGAAGAAAGTTGTTTTTGTTCATAACTTGCTGTACCATCTTGGAGGAAAGGGCATGGATCTCTGTCTACTGCTAGTGCCTGCCATTCTGACACTTGTCTAGCTGATTTTATTCTCATCTGAAAGATGGCTTTAAAGGTCAGTTCCTTTAGGGGACATGAGGTCATAGGCTCAAGGAATCTTTTGTATTATGCTCTCAACACCAGATTAAGATTTCATGTGGGGAAAAACCAGCAAATCCTTTGAAGATTTGACAATGAGGTCCCCTTTTAGAATCCATTGCCATGAAGGTGATATATAAGGGAACGTCACTTCCTAGAACCCCTAATTGTTGGGATGGTGACTACCTGTTGTCTAAGGGTGCTGATATTAAGACTTTTCTTCAACCCTCTTGAAAGATAGTAACTCCCTAATTAGCCCCAAAAGGTTACATGACTCTATCTATGCACTCTTCTAGGAACTGAACATTTTTAATATGCTCTGTGGAACTCTTCCTGGAGGTTAGCATAGTACCAATCATGCCTTCTGCTTAGTCCAACTCTATTAGTTGTTTGTGTTCGACCTCCACACTGTGAGGATTGTCAGAGCTGGTCTGGGGTGTCATATTGATCCCTGCATCAATGGGCCCTCTTCAGTGGAGGTGCAAGGGATCCATGGTTGAAAGATTTTTCAGGTTTTGAGACCATGTCTTTCTGGAATTGAAAGTTGATATTAGCATCACTTCTGCACTTTACAGTGTGATTTTCTGAACAGCTCTGTGCAATAGCTGTACTGTGGAAGACATACAGGACGTGTGAAGGCAGCCTGCTGCTCACATCATCTATCCCTCCAGTTTGAGAGTTTCTTGTTCTTGTGCCTTGTCAAAAACTGTGGTAGACCAGTTGGGGAATCTCCCTGGATAGCATCCATTCTGCTTGGTTCATTCCTTTCTGGCTTAGCCAGTCCGCCTCAGAGTTGTCCTCTGTATAAACATATAGTGACCTGTGGGAAGATTCTGAGATTTCACCATACCGTGTCTGATGGCTCCAAGTTCCAAAAGGTTTACCCTGTTGATCACTTGTCCTTCAGCCAGATACCCTATGCCATTCTTCCTTGGGTGTGGGATCCCCATCCCCAAAGACATGTCCATGGTCATCACTGTTCTCTCTGGTTCCCTGAGTGGGACACCATCGTGGGACTGAATGAGGTACAGCCACTGGTTGTTTTCCTGTTTGAGGATCTCTGGCAATTCAACTATCTTGGACTCTTGTGATCTAACGCCCATGGTATGGCAAAAGGCATCTTTGAAGTGCATAGGTCAAGATGTCGTTTGGATATGGGAAAGGAGCCACTCTCCATGGCCTAGCCATGCTATCAGTGCTACTAGGATTCTGATGAACATCATAGGTGGCATTTTCATCTTAAAGGAAAGGGCCCAATGTTGGAAGTGCCTCTGAGATCAACGGAAGCCAGATAATCTCCCTTCTGAACGGCAGTCATGACAAATTTTAGCCTTTTCATTCCGACCTTCTTGTTCCTAGGCTTCTATTTCATTTGACCAAATTCCTTTGGATTTAGAGGAAAAGGGACCAGGCGGCACAGAACTGAATTCCACTGGTCACAGTATCCAACACCCGCCTGTTTTTTATTAACAGCTGCGAAGGGTTTGCCAAGCATTGTAAGCATCCCACAAACACCCTTGCGCCTTCCTTGGCCCTTTAGTATTCTGACCGGATTTGTTGAGGGAGAAGGTACTACCCTCCTCTCGATGTTTGGTCTGCTTTCCTTTATTCAGGGTTTCTCCAGACAGGTTGTTATCTTTGAAAGGAACCGCGGTTATTTTGGCTTTCGGGCAAACGGTCCATGTTCCATTTTCTAAGCTAAGTGTTGTGCCTGGTTGCCTGAAAACCATGGTTCTTGTTGACCACAGCATAGTATATTGCCGGGGCCATTTTCTTAGTTTTGCTCTTTGGCTCTTTAAAGGAGTTTACTGCTCACTGCAGCCAGGTCTGAGACCCAAAAGAATGTGACTCTAGGAAGGAGTGGAGCTGTCACCAATACTATGAAGGATGTAGTGGAAACTTCCATTTTTTGGTGCATGGCCAGTTCAAACCACTTGATGCTGGAATCCTAGGTAGTCCATCCTTGTCAAAGGGCAGCACAGGATTATATGGCAGGCTGGTTACCAGATCCTCTCAGTAACCCCCAGAACTAATGTATAAGACTTGCGTGGAAAAGGAAATAAGAGTAGTTAGTTTTGCCAGCGTTTCCCTCTTAGACCTCTACAAGTATGAGAGACTACTGGAAGGGAATCCCTGATGGGGTTATTCCTCATTCTAGGGAGGATTCTCTGCAACCCCTTAGACCTTAAGGGAGAAGACTCCAGGATCCTCATCACCTTAAGAGTCTTTTGGGTTCGGCTCCTGAGGAAGATCTTCTAAAGAATTTTCCTTTCTTTTAACAGCTCCCCTTTCTTCTTGGCTGAGGGAGAAAACTGATAGCTCAGGGTCATTAGATTGAAGGCTTAACTGAGATACGTGCTCTTACTGGCCCTTGCCTCCTCTTTAATCTGGGGGGGGCACTCCTTTACCTATCTGGAGTCAGACCTCCACACTGGAATGCCTTTCTTGCCCATCTGAGAGTCTAGCCACTATACTATTTATTGGTGTGCCTTCAGGAACTCTTTGAATTCCTTATTTCCATCCTGGACCATGCCAGTTTGTTTGTTAAATAGTAACTATGGCTGCGACTAAGTAACTAGGGGGCATGTAATTTCTTTCCTGTTAGTGGTGGAAAATATCATCCAGTCATAGTTGCCTCTGCAACACTGGTCTGTTTTTTGGAGGTCTCCCATCCAATTGCTAACCAAGGCCAACCCTGCTGAGGAACTGAGATCTGATGAGATCTGGCTTGCATGGACTAATGAAGTCAGGGGCTGTTATAAGGTCAGAATTATCATTATTCCCCCAGAACTGCTAGGTAATTGAGACTGGTTTACCTAAGGTCAGCCACCGAGTTCAAGCAATTATGGGACTCGAACCAGCAGGGTAATAATTCATGGCCCAGCACTTAACCACAACATTACAGCAACAGGCTTCCTTGCCCAGTGGATGAAAACCTCAGACCTTCTCCCTTTCACTAGTCTCTTGAGAGGCCTGGGAGAAGACCGAGGCCTGGGAGCTGGGCAAGCTTAGGCCGCACGCTTGCACTCTCTGAGGCCTGGAAGGAGGCTAGGCCTGCCTTTGTTGACATACCAGCAGCAGAAAATTTTCCAAGCATTCTTGCCTGACTGGTCCAGGCCCTTGGGCCTTTTCTCTTCCACTGGCCTGTTGAGAGGCCTAGAAGGGGCTGAGGCCTGGGAATTTGGAAAGTCTAGGACGCAGGCCTGCACTTTTAGAGGCCTGGGAGCAGGGCCGGCACCACCACTGAGGTGGTGATGCGGGCGCTACGAGCACTGAGGCACCGCAGGGGGTGCCAGAAGGGGTGCCAGGGGCGGAGGTGCATGCCACATAGCTGGCGTGCCTGGCCCGCAGCTGCTGCAGCCTGCCAGCCCCGCACTGCCGCCACCGCCACCACCAACACACGCTCCCAGCTGGGTGTAGCAGCCGCGGGCCAGGCACATCAGGTGTCTGGGGCAGCGTGCAGAACCTCCCCAGCCACCCTCCATGCCCATCTGTAAGCGCGGGCAGCCTCCATGCCATCTCAGTCACCCGCCGGCCAATGGGGCCGGCTTGCTGCGTGATGATGTCATCACACAGTGATGCATCATGCAGTCTGGGGGGCACACACGTAGAGGCAGCCACGGGCTCCAGAAACCCTGGCGCCACCCCTGCCTGGGAAGTGGCTAGTCCTGCTTTTGCTGACATTCTGCCATCCAAACTCCTGGGCATTTCTCTTTCACTGGCCTGTGGAGAGGCCCAGGAGGGGGCCAAGGCCTGGGAGTTTGGAAAGTCCAGGCCGCAGGCTTATGCTCTTTGAGGCCTGGGAGGTAGCTAGGCCTGCGTTTGCTGACATTCTGCCATCCAAGGCCTTGAGTCTTTTCTCTTTCCCTGGCCTGTTGAGAGGCCCAAAAGAGGGCCAGGGCCTGTGAGTCTGGCACAACTAGGATGCAGCTTTGAGCCCTCTGAGGCCCGGGTTGCAGCTGTGGTTTGCCATTACAGACATTCCTGCCAATAGAAATTTTCCCGCCAGAAGGAGAAACGAAAGTGAAAGTGTACCTCACAAGTCCCAGCTGAAAGGAAAAAGAAACAAAGGAGGGCTCCCTTTTATTTAGGGCGAGCTGGCTCTGAGGCTTCTGCTACTCTTTTCTCCTCCCTCCTTCCTTTTGCGGCCTCCGTTTCCCGCAGGATCAGTCTTACTGCGGTTCAGTTGGGGCTGCCAGGGTTGGAGCAGGTCCTCTGCTGCTGCTGGAGGCTGAGGGAGTTCCCGATAATATCGGTCTCTACAACAGGCTACCGCGGACTGAAACACTGCACCCTCTGGCCATCTGAGGGAGGGTTCGTCCTAACCCAAAGATGGGGAACCTTGGTGGAGTTTTGCGGTTGTCACCGTGGAACCTAGGAGTAACCTAGGGCCATCGGCTCTAATGCTTGCCATCGCTCTGAGCGAAACGGGAATAGGGTAGGCAGTAGGGCCTTTCCTTTCCTTTGGCTCATCTCTGGCAGTTTCTTCTTCACCAGGATCGCTGCGCTCTGCAGAGCATTGCTGAAGACGTCCTGCTCGGATGGCAGGGCCAGAAAGACTGGTGATTCCAGGGACAAGCCCCTCCCCTCTGGGATCAAAATCAGCTGACTGACCCTGCCTCTGGAGAGGAGGAACTATATCCCAAAAGTAAGGACTGTCCCACTCCTAGGACTACCAGAGAATTGCAAGGACTTCCGGAAAAGAGAGATTAGATGAAAAAGAAAAAGAATTGTATGAAAGGTTAGCCTTAATAGCATTTCAAAAACCTAACAATGTTAATGTTCGAAGACCTTTCATTTTCACACACAGAGACACATCTATATATGTGTGTGTGTGCGTGTGTGCAATAGTAATTAAAAGTAGTAATACTGATAGTATTTAGCTCAATGTATTTATGTAATAATGTTTTATGATTTTCCAATTAAAAAATTAATTATCTGTTATGGATTCACAAAGGCCTGTGCAAGGAAGTTTTACAAAAAAGATTAGAGCAGAGAAACCAACAGTATTTGCTTTGCTAGAAAAAAAAACCACTTGGATTTTCCATCCATTCTTATACTTTAAACATGTTATATATTTCTACTGGGGCGAAATAATATTGGAACCAAGCGTTTGCCTAAGTCCTTTAGCAATATCTAGAAAGTTCCAAAGGATACTAGGCACCTATTAACATAAGACATATAGGTAACTTGGTGATACTTGCATTTTTACTTCTGTTTTTTAAAAAAACAATTTTGGGAAACACCTTTCCATAAAGAAACAAATCTCTACATTAAAACACTTGCAAGCAGGAACATACCATGGTCTAATTTTCCTATATTTTAACCATTATCTAGCCTTTCTGATAAAAGCAGAAGTATGTCTTGATCATTTAAACTATTGTCATTGATCCACTCATAAAGTGCTTGAACTGAAGACACCAAAGGAGGTTTTGATGTTCTACATCAAGAGATTCAGAGACAGAAAAAATAAAACGAGCAGATAATTCTAATAGAAAAGAACAGTGATGCATTTACAAAGCTTTTAAAAGCTCTTTAATTTTTCTGGGGATCAGATGGGGACCTCACCTGTGGCTTGTTTTTACAAACACACGTGATACAGAGTTATCATGATCACTGCTAGAGTTAATGGAGTATTAGCATTTCCATTGCAAACTGCACTTTCCTAAAGTTTATAGCACTGCTATTAAAAGTCACTCCAGACTGAAACTGGGCAATCAAGTTCTCAAAAACATTGTTAAAAATATCTTTAAAAGGCTATTGTTTGATTTAAAAAATAGTTCTCAAGAATTACATATAGGCACAATAGTTGCATTTGATGTATTATGTTTTAAGAAACCTCCTTTCCCAAAATACTTACATTTAAAATCTTTCCCCAAAAATCAAGGACTAGACTTTAAATTATAAAGTCAGATGGGAGGAAAATCCTCTCAGCATGACTGTTACTTGCTTCCTATAGATAATTTTGGACTTACAATATTGAAGCATCTTGTAAAATCAATTTGGGGCTTAATGAAAAAAGAGCCTTCATGCTGAGTCTCCGATGACTGCTTATATTCCCAGTGTCTCCTCTAGTACGTTTCAGACATAAGAATCCTGTGCAGATGCTATGACAATTAGAATTAATATGTGAGAAGAGGAAGGAAACTGGGACCACTGGTTCGGCTTCCTACGGCCACATGTTCTCTGTTAGGATCTACTCTGAAGGTCATGATGGTCAGTGGTGGGGCAAGTGGGCAAAAGCTCAATTCCCCCCTGCCCAAATTGTTCTGCAGATCATCTGCACAAGGCTTCTATAACATGTAACTGAAAAAGCATCAAAGCCCACTGCGGCAGAATAATAAAATGGAAGATGTCAAAGTAACATTTCTAAGTATATTTGAGCTGGAAGTCCTTCTTTGCATATTGACAAATCAGCGGAAATTTGTCATTTTAAAAAGTGCAGCTGTTTTCATTTACAGAAGCACAAAACCTGGTTTTGTGCCAATAAGAAAAATATCTTTGTCCTTTACTGGCTTAAAAATGTCTAAAATGGTTTTGTTCAAGCTCTGTAAAACTACAAAGGGGATAAAAACTCTCTTGTTTCTAGGCTGGAAATGTGAATGCCAGGTTCCAGCCTGGAGTCAAATTTTATGGCCATATAATAAGCTATTATGGAAATATAGACATAACTCTATCTGCATGGCAATTATAGTGTAACAATACTACAAACAACAATTTGAAATGTACTATTTAGTCACTAGCTCATGGAAAATACGTTTGCTGTGGAATGCAAACAGACTTGAATGTACACATACCAAAATGTTTAGCTCAGATATACAGGATGCTATTTCTATCACTTGGCTTTTATTTTTACTCACATCTAGGAGCAACAATATAAAACTTGTTCCTTACCTACTGGCCATATTCCATTCAAGTGCTGGATTCTGAGAATTTCTTTCATTTTCTGGCAGTGTCCTTCCTTTGCCATTCTCTTTCTCTGGCTTCAACTGATCCCACTGAGCTGTACCAATGTTGATGGAATGGAGATCTATTTGATATTGCCTGTCTTCAACCTCTGATCCAGGATCTCGAATAATTCCTAGATTTGAAGCTCTCCTATGAAGGCAGAAAGAAAAGAGTTCAGTTGTTTTCAGCTTTATATTATCAACTGAAGAAAATTTCAGGGCCATACTGCTGGGGGCAGGGGGGGAAAGCCCAATTAATGAAGTTAATTAAGTCTATTCAGTGAAAGAGCTTTGGACCCCATAATGATGGCTATCACGGATATTAAATGCATATGTTGCCATCCACTGCCTTATACATTCTCTGTGCAGTTGTGAAAGAAACCTGTAATAATGACATGAAAGGTTGGAATATTAATGACAGATGGTACAGAACAGCAATTTTAGAATACATTCATTATTATGGTCATTAAGATGTCAGGTTTTTTTTCTCTTATCTTCATAATAATATCTCACTACATGCTTTATGCCTTCTCAAAACATTAAAAGTTTCTGTGCTTTCAAGAACATCACTAATCATTTGTAGCAAAGGCAACTCCTCACTGATGGGAAAATATGCACCTCAAATAATATACATCTCCTAAAAATACACACTCCCAAATTACTCAAAACAAATTGGGATTTACTTATTCAAATTACCAATGGGCTGTTCCTATGTTATAGACTCTACAGATCAGAAGTGGAGGGAGGAGATAAGAAATAATAATTAAAACATTTTTCTCATTGTTAATTTGTGAAAGAAGCCTTGAAAATTTAAGGCTTTATCTTTCAAAGGACCTATTTATTATTTATTTATTTATTTCAAATTTCTATTCTGCCCTCCCCGTGAGCAGGCTCAGGGCGGATAACAACATATTAAAATACAAAACACAATAAAAACAACATAATAAAATACAATAAAATCCATACACATTTAAAACAGGATGGTGGACAGCGTTCACAGGGAGGGTTAAAATTTTATACACCCCTCTTTTCAGGCCGGTGGAGGCCCAGCCTCAGCCATATGCCTCATGGAACAACTCTGTCCTGCAGGCCCGGCAGAAGGATAGTAAGTCCTGCCGGGCCCTGATTCCAGCAGACAGAGTGTTCCACCAGGTGGGAGCCAGGAACGAAAAGGCCCTGGCTCTAGTCGAGGCTCGGCGGGCCTCCTTGGGGCCACGGATCACCAACAGCTGTTTGTCCCCTGATCGGAGTGTCCTCTGGGGAATATATGGGGAGAGACGGTCCCGTAGATATGCTGGTCCCAGTCCGCACAGGGCCTTATAGGTCAATACCAGAACCTTGAATCTAATCTGGTACTCCACTGGCAACCAATGCAGCTCGTGTAAGAACAGTGTTATATGTGCCTTATTTGGCACTCTTGTAATAACATGCGCCGCTGCATTTTGTACCAGCTGTAATCTCTGGGTCAGGTTCAAGGGCAGCCCTGCTTATAGCGAGTTACAGTAATCTAGCCCAGAGATGACTGATGCTTAGATCACTGTAGTTAAGTCATAGGTTGACAGGTAAGGGACACGTTGCCTGGTCTGCCACAGATGGAAAAAAGAGGACCTGACAACCGCTGTGACCTGTGCCTCCATTTTCAGGGAGGCATCCAAGATCACCCCCAGGCACTTAACCATCAGAAATGGCACTAACAGTGCCACATTGAGGGCCGGGAGCCGGAGTCCTGAACCTAATCCCCCATGACTCAAGTACAGGACCTCTGTCTTTGTCGGGTTCAGTTTCAGCTGACTCTGCTTCACCCAACCAGTCACGGCTGCAAAAGCATGTTCCAGGACATCTGGGGCTGAGCCGGGCCGTCCGTCCATCATCAGATACAACTGGGTATCATCTGCATATTAATGACACCCAAGTCCAAAACTTCATACCAACTGGGCAAGGGGGCGAATATAGATGTTAAACAATAATGGGGAGAGTATTGCTTCCTGTGGGACCCCACACACCAAAGGGTGGTGGGATGACAATTTCTTCGCAAGTGCCACCCTCTGTCCCCGACCATGGAGAAAAGAGACAAGCCACTGTCGGTGAGGCAGTGAGTTAGAAGATCGTAATCGACTGTATCGAATGCTGCTGACAGATCCAATAATATCAGCAGCGCCGAGCCACCTCGATCCAGATGTCTACGAAGATCGTCTGTGAGGGCAACCAGCAACGTCTCTGTCCCATGTCCCGGATGGAACCTGGACTGGAAGGGGTCTAGGGCCGAGACATCCTTCAGGAAGCCCTGCAACTGTTCCACCCACCGCCTGTTCAATCACCTTTCCCAGAAACAGGAGGTTCGAAACTGGGCGGTAATTGACCAGGTTAGTGGGGTCCAGCTACGGTTTCTTTAAAAGAGGCCTCACCACAGCTTCCTTTAATGGCCCAGGAAAAACCCTGGAGCCTAAGGATAGGTTAACCTAAGGTCAAAGTTCACAAAATATGATATTGGGCCTCCTGGATAAAGAAATGCTATTTGAGCCTTCTTACTTCCTTCTCAGTGGCCACAGGATATTCTTGGTTGCAACCTTTTGATCATTTTCTCTCCATCATCAGTGGGACAGTTTCCTGCCTGTGGGAAAATGCAAGCGGCATAGACTATCCTTCTTAAGATGCTTCTGTTGGAGGATTTTTCAGGTTTCAGGTTAAGTAAAGTAAGATAGACAGGGGCTATGACAATCCTATGGCAGTCCTAATATTGACTACTAGTCCAAAGCTGTAAATGGAGAAGAAACATCATCGTGCTGAAATCACAGTCTATATGAATGACAGTAGAGGAGAAATGCTCTGTTCTTTAGTATCTGTCCCTCCACTCTTAGTTTCACAGTGTATCTCAATTAGCTAAAAACAGCCTCCAGTCTTGCTTCTGGCTTGGATAAGCTACCCCTTTGGTGTTCAGTCTGGCAATCACTAATATTTAGAGACCAGAGAGGAAAATATTTGATTGTTGCCACAGTAGAAGAAGGTACCTATGCAGTGAAGAAGAGGCTCACATCCAGTCATCAAATACCTCTTTCTCCACTGAAAATTCAGCTTCCTAAACACATTATCTTGGAAGTAGCTGCAAATGGATTAAAACCAATCCACCTCTCCCCCACATATGTGGAAGATGTTCCCAGTTGTGGAAGGGGGGAAACACAATTTCTGCAAATAATGTCACCCATCACATAGAAATAGCTTTGCAGGGGGTATAGAGGGTTACAGGAAGGAAGGCTAGAGATAATCAGTCCCATGAATAAATTCTACTCAGTTTTTAGCTTTCAGTGCAATGAGATTTACTTCCATATGAGTGTGTGAAGAACTGGAGTGAAAAAAATCATTCACAGTTACTAAAGGATGCAATCGCCCAATGTTCCTTTATATTAGGAATATACTAAGTATATTGTATATTAGGAAAATGATTCACAAGAATCATTTGTTCAACACCACCACAAAATGCTCATAGAAGAATGTACGAGCAGTAAAGAATAGACATGGGCATGAACGGCAAAAAAAATACGAACACGATGTTCGTTGTCATCCACGAACAACGAACAACCAACATTGACGAATATGACCTGTTTAACAAACATGTTCATTGAGCGTAGTTCATGGGGGCCAGAACGCCTCCCTTGGCACCTGGAGAGCCCATATTCACAGGGAGTGTTCAGCAGGCTCTCCTACAGCCATCACCCAAGTTTGGTCAAGATTGCAATAGGGATCTTGGAGTTATACATTCCGAAATCTGACGCCCCCAGGAAACTCCCATTCGATACAATTGGAGCCAGTTGACTTTGGCCCCGTTTACAAGTGGAGGACCCCCATGGCGTGCCGCCTCCCGCTGACATCACCCATCTTCCTGTCCTGCGCCAGGAAGTACTGAGGCCTGGCATGCCCCCAAGAACAGGAGGTGCCCCATGGGGGCCAGAACACCTCCCTTGGCAACTGGAGAGCCCATATTCACAGGGAGTGTTCAGCAGGCTCTCCTACAGCCATCACCCAAGTTTGGTCAAGATTGCAATAGGGATCTTGGAGTTATAAATTCCTAAATCTGACGCCCCCAGGAAACTCCCATTCGATACAATTGGAGCCAGTTGACTTTGGCCCCGTTTACAAGTGGAGGACCCCCATGGCGTGCCGCCTCCCGCTGACATCACCCATCTTCCTGTCCTGCGCCAGGAAGTACTGAGGCCTGGCACGCCCCCAAGAACAGGAGGCGCCCCCTCTCTAGGGGGCGGGGGGGTAAGGGTTAGGGTCAGAGAAACCAAAATACGTCACCAGATGGGGACATCATGGCATCGGAGCCGATGCTGTTTTCCACACCTCGTTTGGTGCAGAGGCTGTTGCCGCCCAACACACAGGCTGGACATGGAGCGCTGGACCGTTAGGTACATGGGATAGATAGGTTTCTTGACAGACAGGTGCATAGATGTATGGGATAGGTGTATAGGATAGAGGGATGCATGGATACACTGAATACCTGTACTGGATTGACAGGAGAGACAGATACCATGTGCAGGGATAGCGGATAGACAGGTGTATTGCCCAGATATCTTGGTTGTCCCATCAATAGACAGTTGGAAGGAAAGAACCAAGGGTGGGAGGTGGGGCCCACCCCCAACGTGTTGAAGCAGAGGCTCACATGCTAGCCGTCGAGGCAGTGGAGGATGCCTCCCCCCCACGGTTGTGGGGGAGGCATCAGTTCCCCTGGGAAAGGGTATTGTGGGCAGACAGATAGGTGCCCACGTGGCCTGTGGGCTGCCCCTCGCATCACCCACTGTCCTGCCATCACAGATGTGGCAGCCAATTCAGCAACCTAGTGCAAAACTATGAAAATATCTCACAATAAATACAGCAAGGATTACATGTAGTTGACTGTATTTGACCATATCCCTTTAAGAGTCTCTCAATAGCAGCATTGAAAGTCTTCTAAAGTAGATATTCTTTGTAGTTATTTTGCATTGGAGACTCCCAAACAACTGGCAAGTTGGAGAAATGGATGTCCACAGCCTGAAAAGTCTATTGTAAGGGTGAAGTTTTCATAATTTTGCACTGAGCACTTCAATATAGAAGAAAAATTTGTATTTAACATTTTTTGTATGTCTATAATTTCACTGTATGGTTTAATTTGCTTTCCCAAGTGTTGTCTAGTATATGGTCCATTCTACTTTGGGAAACGCCTCTCAGTTTGTTCTGATTCAGCAACCTACACAAGACGGCATTACAGCAAACGCTGATGCCGTTGAGGGTCCCTCCAGCCAGACAGCTGCTGAGCTGTCCCTCACGCCCAGAAGTGGCAGGGGCTGAGGCCTGGGGATTTGGAAAGTCTAGGATGGGCCCTTCTGCTCCACCAGATGACTTATGTCGTAGGTGGAGTTCCAGCGGGTGGGCAGGTCCTGGAAGAGTTGGTGCTCGGGGTCCCCCCTCCCCCTGCCTCCGGAGCAGCTCGCGGGAGAAGTGGGAAGTGATGCGCTGGCAGCTGTCCAGCAGATTGCACATCCACAATGTTCCCTCATCCCAGCTGTCCCTTGGCTTGCTCCCCAGCCTGAGCACATCCTTCATTACTATGTGCAGCTTGTGTACCATGCACACCAGACCTGGGACGGATGCCTCTTTCAGGGCTGCCAACATGTTGCTTCCCACGTCCGTCACCATGAAGCCACTGACAAACCCTTCTACCCCCGCCGTCCACTCCCTCAGAGCCACCTTTATCATCATGGCGATCTTCTTCCCAGTATGGACATCGTTGATCCCCCGGGCCTAGAGAAGAACTACCCTGTAGCCCAGTGTCAAGCATGGCACCTGTTTTCGAGTGCCTGTTCTTGGCCTGGGGCAGCGGAGGTCCTTTGGTTGCCACCAGTGGGTGGTGATGCCAAGGTAGCCGTGATTAGACAACAGTGAAATATACTGGATATCCAGCCTGTTTTGCTATGGTAGCCATGGTGGCAGCCGCTCCAGATGTCTGCTGTGAAGTGTACAGTATGGCCTTTGGCAACCGACAACTCCCTGAGAACCAAGTCTCGCACAGACTGGTAGAGGACAGGCAGGACTCGACGCCCAACAGTGCGCTGTGACGGCATGGAGAATCATGGGGCGAAATCCTGAAGCAGCCTTTGGAAGACCATGCTCTTCATGACGGATAGGGGAAATCCTTGTAGGGTGATCGTCTTTGCCATGACGCGAATGCCCGCCTCCTGAGCCCTCAACCTCACCCTTTTCAGCGGCACTGTCCCCGACCCTGAGGGAACAACCTCCCCAAGGGCGGTCTGCTTGACTGTTCTGCTCCCAACAGCAGCAGCCTTGGGGCAAGGCTTCTTGCTTGGGGCAGATTTTGGTGACCCTCCCACTGATCTGAGGTCAGAAGAGCTGGTAGCCCTCTGTCTCCCCCCCGGATGTTTCGCTGGCCGAGGATGGAGACCACAGGCTCGGGTGGTGCGTCTTCAGGTGCCTACTCAGGATCGTCGAAGATAGGTGCTTCGGGTCATTGTCTCTGCGCACCAAGCCATCACAGACATAGCACCGTACCACATGGGGGTCATTCAGAAGGGCCTGAAAGTACCTCCATACCGACAGGTTGAAATGTGGCCCACTAACTGTTCCAGGGGAAGGAGGATGAAGGGTTACTGGCCACGCTGCAGGACTGGCACCAGAAGACGGAGTGAGGGGTGGACTGCAGGCAGGGACAGCACTGAGAGTTTGGGATGGAGACGGGATGGATGTTTCATTGAACCCCAACTATTCCTCTGCAGACCCCTGGCCCCCCTCCTCCTCCTCAAAAAGTTAAAGGAGATCTTCTTCCCCCAGCGGAAAGAGGTCTTTGGCCTCCTCCACAGCCCCCACAGCTGAATCTTGGGAGCAGGAGGTTCTGCTGCCTCCGAGCCCCGCCCAGTACTGCTTCCCGCATGAAAACCGGGACAATTTTTGCACTTCCCCCCACGACCACGCTTGGCCCCTGCCTGAAGCCTCATTGTGCCAGCAAACAAGAATTAAGGAGGAATGAGAAGAAGAGAACACTGTGAGCCCTCAGCCAAGGTGCCCACTGAGCTTGGCCCCAGGGCCTGGCAGCAGCCCTGGAACCAAATGGAGGGGGTAGAGCCCTAGCTCAGCACTCCCAGATACTTGACCAGAATCAGATCAGGCAGTAATACTACTAATCACAGTGTGAGCCCTCAGCCGAGGTGCCACTGAGCTTGGCCCCAGGGTCTAGCAGCAGCCCTGGAACCAGAGGGAGGGGCTAGTGCCCTAGCCCAGCTCCTCCAGATACCTGATCAGATCAGGCAGTAATAATAATAATCAGTGTGAGCCCTCAGCCGAGGTGCCCACTGAGCTTGGCCCCAAGGGCTGGCAGCAGCCTTGGAACCAGAGGGGATAGATCCCTATACCACCACACACAAAAAAAATCCCAGCTCCAATGCATTCTCCTTGTCTTTAGATGCTAGCAACACAACAGCTCTTTCCCACTCCACTGCCTGCTGAAACTGAAAGCCAGAACTGGGAGCACAGTGCCCTTTTATAACCAGAGGTCCCATTGAGCAAAACAGGAGGTCTGTGGCTGGCAGTCAGAACTGCCTAACAGGGTTTGCAGGGATGAGATTGGAGTTCCCATGGCTACAGAACACCCCTCCCCCTCCCCACCCTGGTCTCTGCTCCCATGTAACCAATTGTAACCAATTTGGAGCTCCACATTGGAAGGAAGACGTGCCCATCAAGCTAAGTTGGGCTTAGATTGGGGTTTCCAGGGCAACAGAAGGAGTGCAGACAGAGTTCAGACAGTCCCTGCCTCCATTGCCAAGGGAATTGATTGAAGGTGCCTGACTTCAACTATTCTATGAGGGCCTTCAGTCACTGGGCCAGATTTTCAGCCCCACAACAAAACACCCTGTGAGGTAGGTGGGGCTGAGAGAGCTCGAGAGCCGTGACTAGCCCAAGCCGTGATTTTCTGGCTTCACGAACAGCGGATGAATGCACAAACCAGGCTTGCAATGACCACTTGTTCGTCTAAAAAGGCGCCTCATGAACAGCTGGCTCGCAAACAGCCGATTGGGCTGTTCATGGCTTTTTTTCATTCGTAACGCTGTTCATGCCCATCTCTAGTAAAGAATACTGAATTTTCAGCATAGGGAGAGGGATCACCTCCTAAAAGCACATAAAACCATTATTCTACTATGGCTTGCATTGGCTCCATGTTGCATTCTGGATCCTAGAAATCCTAATGTTAATATCATAAATAAACTTTACCATTTGAAAGGTTGTATTTTTTTCAACCTCTATATAACTTTTCATCATTCTTCCAGTAATAGTTATTTTAAATAGAAACAATCCCAACAAATGTTTTTGTTTTAGATCTATCTGTACCATTCCAGATTATCTAGACAACTTAATTATTTAAAATATTTATATGCACTTTTTCTCCTGGATTACAGTAACAACAACAACAACATTCGATTTATATACCGCCCTTCAGGATGACTTAACACCCACTCAGAGCGATTTACAAAGCATGCCATTATTATCCTCACAACAAAACACCCTGTGAGGTGGGTGGGGCTGAGAAAGCTCCAGAGAGCCGTGACTAACCCAAGGTCACCCAGCTGGCTCAAAGTGACTTACATACTTTGTAATCACAAACAATTTAAATCTTGGTATAATTATATAGAATTCAAGCATATCAAGACATCAACAACTCATGCCCCTATTGTTCAAAAATTCCAACTATCATGCAGGTCCCTCCTAACATGACTCAGACCTGAAAAGCGTGCTTGAACAAGTGGGGGAGGGGATCCAGAGCCAGCAATTTATCCTGGGGGAGGGAATACCCCACCACAAGCCTAAAACAATAGTTTTGGGAGGAGGACATCATCAGCCCCAGCAATACGATAGTTTGGGGGGCAGTGGCAGTACAAAGCACTGGGGAAGCTCATGACAGGAACCACAAGTAGCAGGTCTTGGCTATAAGGGCCAAGACTCTACTGGGATCAAGAAGATCTAGGACTAGCATCAAGTCTTGGCAGCAATACACCCTGCACTTCAATTCAGCCAACTAGAATTATGCAGATGGAATTATAGTAGCTGAAGCTTTGCAGACGAATATAGGAAGCATTGCAGCCTTTCTTTTCTGAGTTCCAGGTAGCAGGTGTTTCATCTCTAGGGAGAGGGCGGGAGTTGGAGCAGCCTGATCTCTGCAGGCAGCATTAGAGGAAATGCAAAACAGCACACCAAGTTGGGAAGCAGCCTCTCAGTAGGATGTGTAGAAAGACAATAACGTCCTATCCCATCAATATTGCCACAAGCCAAGTAACACAAAACAGAGTATGACTATTTAGTTACATGGAAAGATGCCTCTGTAAACAGATGAGAATTTTATTCTTTTCTGCACTGTTTCACAGTTTATCTCCCAATTCATCCTTCTTTATCACAACCTGTCTTTTTGCATTCTCTATGAGTTGTGTACAAGATCTAGTATTTAGACAATCTACTTTTTTGTCAGAAATCCAATAAAAACACAACTTTGGCTGGTTTTACTCTATCAGGAAAACAATATTTTGCTTAAGACTAAATGTTTTTGATATTTCAGAAGAAGACTGGAGTTTCACTCTCAAAAACTGAATAACCACAAAAATTATTAATTTGAATTTATAGATCAAAAAGTAGAAATCAGACAGCTTAATAGGCCTGGCAATTTTTAAAACAGGTTTTAGCTGCCCTTTTAAAAGGTCAAGAGTACACATGTAGCTCACCTTCAAGGGCAGAACAGGAGAGGATACCCTTTAAATTTCTCCAAGGTCAGGCCTTTTGGAACCTTACAAGTCAAAAACTACCTTGACCCAGAAGCTATATATGCCACTTCTCTAGAGACCTATACAGGGAAGCACATAAAATCTTAAAAATAGTATAAAAACGAATCATAAATCAACTAAAAACTAGAGGAATGCAATCCAGGTTTGTGAACTCGCAAAATTTATGCCAATCTGGCATAATCCGGCTATGCTGATTCACACAGAAGAACCCTGGATCCAATTTGGGTAGCCAGACTTTATTGAGCTGAATTATTTTGACGCAGAAGGCAGCTGTAGGCAGCTGTCACAGGCAACCACAGACAAGAAGCAAGAGGGCAGCAGTGTGAATGGAGCCAAGCCAAGATCCATACTGTGGCAGCAGAGCACGCAAGGATGGTGCGATGGGGAAGGAGGCAGCAGGCAGAGTAGATTTGCATCCCATTCTGCCCCTCCATCCCCACCCAATCTCCACAAGAGTCCTTCAAGCTGCTGCCACCAACTGCCTTTTAAACTCTGTGGCTTGTCCTCCCGTGCTTGGGATTCTCTGGTTCAACACTGGTTCCCATGCTGCAGTTTGGCTCTGCACATTATAAGGATTGAAAAGTTCCTGGATATGCAAAACAGTAGTGAGGAACTTATCAAGAAAGGGGCCCTTCTGATATGCCAGCATTTCCAGCACTTTTGGCCACAGATCTCTCTTGAAAATCCAAAAAGAAAGCCAGGTAGAGGCACACCCTGAAGGTGCAAACTTTGAATTTCAGGAGTTACTGACACAGACTAAGAAAATTGCATAAGCTCTTGGGTTGCTTGCCCTTTCCCCAATAAGCAAATCCTTATCTGTGCTCAGTTTCACATTATTAATCCAGTTCATTACGGACTCCATAGAGTCCTTGGGAATCCTGGTATACCCGGAACTGATGTAAAGGAGAAGCAGAGCTGAAGGGTTGCAATATATTTTTATTTATTGCATTTATTAACCACCTATAGAGTGGAACATGCACAAAAGCACCTCTTACGTCTAAAGAAGATACATAAAAACTGGTGGCAATGAAAAAAGTGAAGAAATGAAAGCGCTACAAACTAGGATAATACAGTCAACGGATGAGAAGATTTTGACCCAGTTTTGGAAACTGATTATGAACCACTTGCACAAGAATTTTTCTCTAATTGATTCTTTTATTTCTCCTGAGATCTAGGAGGCATTTTTCCAAAAATTGTACTCAGATACCAATTCTCCATCACTCCCCCTGAAACAAGAGCCCATAAGGGGCTTGCCATCTTGGCCTGCAGTGACAGCCCAGGAGGTTGAGACTTTGATTAATAAGCTTAAGAAAGGTAATGCCTTGGGGCCGAACTTGAGACCCCCAGAGCTACTATGAGATAATGTAGACTGCTGGGCTCCTCTTTTGGCCTCATTATTTACTTATATTGAATCAACTGGGGCTATTTCTGAGATTTGGGGGAAAAGCTATTATAATTCCTATATAAAGTGGGGTGAAGAGAGGAACCAGCCAATTATAGACCGATCAGCCTCCTGAGTATCCTGGGTAAATTATTTACAAATTATCTCTTGGAGAATGTACAAAGCTGGCTGGTGCAGGAAAATTTATTAATAGATGAGCAGGCTGGTTTCAGAGAAGGGTGATCAGCCATTGGACATAACTTGATATTGTCCCATTTGGTGGATAAATACGCGACCAACAATACAGAATATATGCAGCCTTTATAGATTTAAAATCTACCTTTGACTCCATATCCAGAGATATTCTCTGGAAGAAGTTAAGCACTACTACAATTGATAGGAGACTTTTATTTCTTATTCAGACGCTATGTACCAACACCACTGTTAGGGTAAAATGAAATAAACAAGGTCTCCTGACTAATTTTTTTTTAACAACAAAAGGAGTCAAACAAGGTTGCATTTTGGTCCCTACCCACTTTGCTATTTATGTCAACGATTTGATTAATACTTAGTTGACACTCATCCCCCCTCATTGGTGGACCGACACATAGTAGCCCTACTTTTTGCAGACGACAGTGTCCTGCTATCCAGAACATCAGTAGGCTTGAGAACGGCATTATAGCAATTTGGTACTTACTGTGACCTAAATCACCTAGAGATTAACTACCAAAAAACAAAAGTAATGGCTTTTGGCCCCAAACTCAAAATAAGGGAGTGGAATAGGTTAAAACAGGTGGCAACCTATAAGTATCTAGGGGTCATGATTCAATCTACTAGGGCAAAAAAGGCCCATTACAAATATGCTGCAAATTCTGGCTCGAAAACTGTACAAGGTGTCAAGTATGCCTGCCTGCAGTACATACCATGAGTAGAGATGGGCATGAACTGCATTACGAACTTCAAAACCCCACAAAAATGGTGATCGCGATCCAGCGGTTCGTTATAGGCCACGGCCAACGAACCAGCGGTCGGTAAAAGCCTGGTTCGGTGCGTTTGGCCGCGGTTCAGGAAGGCAGACACTCAGGTGCCAGCAATCAATTCCCCTGGCAACGGAGCCAGAGGAATGCCTGAACTCTGTCTGTGCTCCTTCTGTCGCCCTGGAAACCCAAATGGAAGCCCATGATCAGCAGGTCTTCCTTCCAACCAAGGAGCTGCAAAGCGGTTACAAGTTGGGAGAAGACACCCAGGGGAGGGAGGGGGAAGGGTGTGTCCTGTAGGAATGGTATGTGTGTTATGAAAGATCCCTCCCATCCCCACCCCAAACTCTCAGTGGTGTCCCCTCCTGCAGTCCACCCCTCACCCCATCATCCATGTCCAGCCCTGCAACGCAGCCTGTAACCGTTCGTCCTCCTTCCCCCGGGAGAGTTAGTGGTCGATGTTACAATGCCTCCATATGGAGGCACTTTCGGGCCCTTCCTGATGACCCTCGTGTGGTGCGGTGTGGTGCCTGTGATGTCCTGGTGCACAGGGGCAAAAACCCAAAGCACTTGTCTTCGATGGCCCTGACTCGCCACCTGAAGAGGCATCTCCCGAGCCTGTCTCCGTCCTCACCCAATAAAACATCCATTGGGGGGAGAAAGGGGGTCACCCGCTCTTCTGAGCGGAGGTCAGTGGGAGGATCACTTTGCCCTGAGGGTGATGGTGGTGAGAGCAGAACGCTCCGGCAGGCCGCGCTGGTGGAGGTTGTCCCCGCCGGGTCTGGGACAGCGCTGCTTACAACCTCGAGGCTGATGGATCAGGAGGCGGCTGCGGTGGCTGGGGGATCAGGCCCCCGGTCCGAATGACACATCCTCTCCCTCCCACGCCGGGAATACCAGCATGCTCCTCTTTGGCCTGGCAGTTGGGGGGGATCTTCCCACTTACCCCCCACACGACAGGTCCTCTCCCTCCCATCCTTTCCGGCAAGGCAGGAAGGTGTGTACTGTTGGCTGACACCACCACACTGTTCCTCAGTGGGACCCTCGGGTGAGGACCCGCGGATACTGAGGGATATTCCCCCTCCTCATGATGTCAGGTCTTCTCCCTCCCATCGTTTCCGGCAAGGCAGGAAGGTAGGTACTGTTGGCTGCTGTTGAAATTTTCTTAGTGGGACCCCGAGGTGAAGACCCATAGTTGCTGGGAGATCAGGCCCCCGTCTGAATGTCATGTCATCTCCCACCCATGTTGGGAATACCATCTCGTTCCTGTTCGGCCTGGTGGGTGGGCACATGGGGGTGCTGCCGGCGAGCAACCAGACCCCCTGCCCCCTAAGGGGAGGCGGCTCGCTGTCACCTCCCCATGCCCACCAGGCCCGGCGGCTGCCATTATCACCCACATTCCTGCCGTCGCAGGGAATACCAGCGCACTCTTCTTTGGCCTGGCGGACGGGCACATGGGGGGTGCTGCTGGCGAGTGGCTGGTATTCCCTGCGATGGCAGGAATGTGGGTGATAATGGCGGCTGCCGGGCCTGGTGGGCATGGGGAGGTGGCAGTGAGCCGCCTCCCCTCAGGGGGCAGGGGGTCTGGTTGCTTGCTGGCAGCACCCTCCATGTGCCCGCCCACTAGGCAAAAAAGGAGCGTGCTGGTATTCCCAGCAAGGGCTGGAAGGTGTGTACTGGGGCAGCCGCCAGGCCTGGCGGGCACGGGGAGGCAGCGGCAAGCCACCTCCCCTCCAGGGGCGGGGGGTCTGGCCACTCGCTGGCAGCACCCCCATGTGCCCGCCCGCCAGGACGAACAGGAGCAAGCTGGTATTCCCAGCATGGGTGGGAGATGACATGACATTCAGACGGGGGCCTGATCCTCCAGCAACTACGGGTCCTCACCTCTCCCCCAGCAACTTGCTGGAAGAGATGGGAGGGAGAGGACCTGTCATCATGAGGAGGGGGAATATCCCTCAGCATTCGCGGGTCCTCAACCGAGGGTCCCACTGAGGAACAGTGTGGCCGCCATTATCACCCACATTCCTGCCATCACAGGGAATACCAGCGCGCTCTTCTTTGGCCTGGCGGGTGGGGACATGGGGGGTGCTGCCGGCGAGTGGCCAGACCTCCCACCCCGACGCCTCCCCGTGCCCACCAGGCCCAGCCGCCGCCACCAGTACACACCTTCCGGCCTGCGCTAGGAATATCAGCGCACTCCTCTTTGGCCTGGCGGGCGGGCACATGGGGGGCGGCCACCGTCAACACCCACCTTCTGTACACTGGGCCAACGTCAACCGGAGGCTCTAATTGTATCGAGTGTGAATTTCCTGGGGGGCTTGGATTGGAGAGGGTATAACTCCAAGATCCCTTTTGCAATCTTGTCCAAACTTGGGTGGTGGCTGTAGGAGAGCCTGCAAAAGACTCCCCGGGAATATGGGCTCTGTAAGTGCCACGGGGGCCTTTCCATGCCCAACAAACCGCGAACTGGTTCGGTAATGGGAAATGTTCGTTGCGGTTCACGATCTTGGGATCGTCGTTGGCACTGAACCGTGAACCGTTGGTTCATTAAATTTTTTTGGTTCGCACCCATGTCTAGCCATGAGTATGTTCTCTGCAACCTATTGGTCCTCTGACACTATGCAGAGTTCTGAGTACCATTCAGTGCCTGTTATTTGGAAGTTCAGTGTGTTATCTCTGCTTTGAAGTTAAACATTTTCATTTCGGCAGCTTACGGCCTTGCGACCAAATGCAGCCAGTCTGAAATGTATCTTCCCTGAGAACGAAGATGATTTCATTCCCAATTTGCTATTGTTGCTTATCATAGTCTAAACTCTGATACTTTTTGTCTCTGGCGTTCGTGCCAGAATTCCAATTGGCTACTAACCTGGGGGTGGGACCTTAACCTATAACTAACCATGCTTTCCCTCAATACGTCACTTCTACCAATTTTCCACTGTCTGAGCACCTTGAACCTGATAGATCTCTAATAAAAGTTACTTCAACTAATTCTCCTGTGTGATTGCTGTGGAGAACTTGGGGATTTACTTGGCAAGGACTGACACAAGGTATCATCAGATTCTTCTACACTAAAGCGAGGCAATATATTTCAGTGGCTCTTAAATTATATCTTTCTAAGACAGTGCTGCAGCTTATATAAGGGACAACATTGGGCCCAGTCCCTTCAAGTTTATCTCCTTTGTAGAAAATTCAATCTAAACTTTTAAGAGCCATATTTAGATTTCCAAGTAGCGCTTCAAATGCGATTTTACATTTGGAAACTGGATTGCTGAGAATAGAGGCCAGGATAACCCTGGCTTCAATTAATACTTGGCTTAAGCTCAGTCATTGCCCATTGGATATCACCTCTCTGATTCTTAAGTGTGGGTACTGTTCTGTCTGACTTGGGGCCATCTACCAGAAATTACCTATGCTCAGGGTTTTTTCCCTAGGAAAAGAGGTGGTGGAACTCAGTGGGTTGCCCTCGGAGAAAATGGTCACATGGCTGGTGGCCCCGCCCCCTGATCTCCAGTCAGAGGGGAGTTGAGATTGCCCTCCACGCCGCTTGGCAGCACAGAGGGCGATCTAAACGCCCCTCTGTCTGGAGATCTGGGGGCGGGGCCACCAGCCATGTGACCATTTTCAAGAGGTTCTGGAACTCTGTTCCACCGTGTTCCCCCTGAAAAAAAGCCCTGCCTATGCTAGGTTTTTCATTTGAATCTCTCCAGATGATGGCCCCGGACCAGGCAAGGGCTGTGGTTAAACACTGAATGTTAGTTATTGAGAGACAGAAGAAAATCTCTAGGGTCTCGAATTTTCTAACCCCCTCCCACAAATGAGTTATGTAGTCTCTCGAGCTTCCTGTTTATCAAGTCTGGAAATTCCGTCCCTCTGAAGGGCATTTTCTTTGGCCCAATGCAATATATTTCCATCTGCAGTACTTGAAGGATGCTATAAAAAGGTCCCAATGACTGAGTGTGTCTGCCCCGTGAGACCAGCAAAGTAGAAACAATCGAGCATATTATGCTTGGCTGTACGTTCTATCAAGAAATTCATATAAAATATATCCAGCCTATATTGAAATTTTTGAGCCTTCTGGATACAGAGCTAACTAATAAGCTCCTATTGCGTTCTAATCCTCAGATCATTCTTGCTAGATTTCTGGCTGCAGCTTATAGAATCCACAGAGAATATGTAAAGGAGTGACATTTGTTTTTATTTTTAACCTTGAAAGATTAAATCCCTGTATTTATATTTTTAAGTTTTTATACAATTACTTTTATACCAAATCTGTACACTTCGAGTATGGTATTTATCTATGTTCGTAAATGGATGCAATGGTTACCGTAATAATAATAATAAATTGAGAAATCATGTCAGTTTTTTTTTAATCAGCTTGGCTATGGTTGCTTTGCACCAAACCATTTTATGGAGGTGTGGTGACAGTTTACTTCTTCCGCATTTACTGAGCAGTGGTGCTGCTGTCACCGATGGCATCATCAGTGGTGTTATAGTGCTGCCCCATTTTAATTTTTTTTCTTTTTGTGCATGAGCTTATTGAAGTGTTACTGAAATGCTGGAAGAACCTCAGATTCCTCATTATTATTCTATGCAGGAATCTCCTATTGGCCAATACAAAAAAGAAAGCCAGAGAAACCCAATAAAGGATAAGAACACATGCTAGATAGTTTTTAAAAAGTAAATAAATGAGAAATGTAGAGAGTAAATTAACCACACATCAGTTCATTAACACTGTGACTTTGACAACTATAGAAAACACATGCTTGTAATGTATATAGTAATACAACACTGTAGAAATTTTAAAAATATACACACTTAAAATACTGCACTCAAGCTCATATTTCATAAACAGAAATGGAAAAACATACGTGGATGGAGAAGAGAAGCATTATTTCTGTTGTCAACAATAATGCTCTATGGCTGGCTTTTTTTAAAAGTAAGATTGATGATTCACTTGTTTTATCACTCAGAACACAGTGGGGGAAAAATTGTCTCAACTATCCAGAAAGAAGAGAGGGGGTTCAAGGGGTGGAGAGGGAATGGCAGATCAGCAAAACTGTCCCATCATAAAAAAGTAAGATGTAAAGGGGTAAGAAATGGGGCCAGAAAGGGCAGATTGGTAAGTCAATGCAAGGATTTTGTATATGGATAACGCCAACTGGCAACTAGGCTAAAGAAGGTATTCAGGTATAACTCAGGAAAAAAACTTTAGAAACACCATCATCACAGGTGTGAAAGACTCCAGTTAAACAGAAGACTCCTGTTAAATAGAAGAAGTATGGGCAAAATTAACCTGAGCAAAAAAAATCCCCAATGTTCTCTGAGGCATAGAGGGTACACATTTTAGGTCCATTCTAGGTATGGTCCCAGAGCAATTGCCAGCTCTTTTTGGAATTGATCTTTGTTATTTTCTTTAGTATAAGAACTCATCTAACAGCTGAAATCTGGACTAAAAGTTATGCCAAGGACTTCCTGAGCCATGGTATGAGAGCTGCTGTAATTGCCATGATGAATAAAATAAGATGTACCTTTTATTGTATCCTGCAGGTCTCAACCATCCTTTTTCAGGTGGCATCAAACTAAAAGCCTACCTTGGATGGTAAATAACACAATAACATACTGCATCCAAAGAAGATCTTAAGCATGTAACGGGAAACATAACGTTATTGTTTTCCTTTTAAAATTGATTTAGTCTGGGTCAGGCATTTTGTATGTTTATACAAGAAACAGCTCATGTTGAATCAGTTACTACTCATTGCTGAATAGGCATAATTCAGGGGTTCATTGTAAGTAAGTCAAAGGTATTCCCTTACAGGTCAGTTGAGATCTATGAAAAGCCAAAGAAACCAAAAAGAAAATCTAAATAATTATATTGCATATTTAAGCACATTTATTACAAGAAACTTTACTTCCACACATTTACATTCTTCCTAAAGTAAGAAGAATATCTACACTATATAGATGGGATGTCTAGTTTGGAAGCCTATAGCTCCCTCATTGATAATGGAAAAGACACTTTGCCTTAGTCTAGCTTACTGCTTACATGGTACACAAAATATGGAATGGAGAAGTACAGTAAACCGCTCTGAGTACCTGAAATTGAGAAGGAAAGCATCTAGGAAGATTGAGCAGGAAAGTTATTTCAGTTGTATCAATAACTTTCCCTGCCGTATAGTTTTTCCAGGTTCAAAAACGCAATTTGGTGATCAAGAGTGAGAGTTTTTTAGAGCAGAAAAAACTGCTGGCACTGTACATGCACTCACGCACACACATTTCCCTTTAAAGCTCTAACATACTTAAGGTTCAAAATAGTTCACAAGCAAAGAGCAGCCTGGGGACTGTGAAAAAGTGAACTCCAAAAAATAAGATTTGTGTGTGGACCATTTGCATTCTGGAATTAGAATAGAAAGATCTTATTTACTAAGTAGAAGTGTGTTTACTGAAAAATTATGTATCTTTATAATGCTCTATATCAGCTACTTTTTCAACATAAACTTCCCATTTTACCTTTAATAAATGCTTACTGTAGGTAAAAGAACTCTACCCCTCATCTTTAGAAACATACCCTTGTCAAGCTTTGTACTTTCCTTGCTTTCTGCCATACAACATCAAATGGAGTAAGAGCTCCACATAAGAAATGAACAAACTGTATCTTACGAAAGTAATTTCTCATTTTTTTGTTTTTAACCATTGGCTCACTTGTGCCAGTTAAGGAAAAACTGAGACATCTAGATTTATTTTGAATTTCTGCTTGTTAGATTCTATTCAAAAGCAAACTTCAATCATGAAAAGAGTCGCTATGAGATTTACACTACTTCTTATTACATAGCTCTGGCACTCTGGAATATTGCTCCTTCCTACACTGCTAGGACAACATGAGAAGTTAGGGGTTATACAGAAAGAATGTGCACACGAAGGTTACCTGGAAGACAGACACTAATATAGGAAGGAACCCCAGCTGGTCTCCTTCTATGTGGTTTGGGACTTTTCACTTGATGCAGAAGCACCAGAAAGACCAACACCATAGTAGCTGCCATTGCCAGGGTAAGAAGACATGGGCTTAAGAAAATGAAATTTTAAAAAACTGGTTTTAAAAGTTTTCATTAGCTTTTGTAGATACATCAGTAGAACATATGCCATGGGTATTACCTGGAGAGAGACTAGACAAGCTATGTAATTAAAGGATATTTATTAAGTCATAACTGATTTGTGATGTTTATAACTCTCCTGAGCAACCAATCTAAACTGTCTTTGAGATTAATTCCATTTGCAATTAGTTTGTTGAAAATAAATGACAAAGAATGATGGAAACATATACTAAAGATTAAAGAAACAAATTCAAATACTAATTTGTCTCTTTCAAATGGTCGATGTAGAAAAATGCTGAAAATAAAAAAAATTACATTTATAATTAAATACTTTTCTAAACAACAGAGACCTTCCCCTTCTCTTTCTCTCCTTTCCATGCAGGTTCTAATGCTCCCATTACCTGACAGCTTATACTTGAGTCCAAAGAGAGATTTTACATATCAGCAAAAAATACAGTGTCACCATCATTTATTTCTTTTATTTCTTTTAAAATTCCGACAAAATAGTGCAATTTGCTAACTAATCGGGCACAACTTCAGCTCAGTTTCTTTGCTGCAAGTACACACACTGAGAGAGAGAGAGAGAGAGAGAGAGAGAGAGTTTATCAGTATGTAAGAGACTGAAATGAATACTGTGTTCTGGTTTGTCTTTTTTGTTATGGTACTCACCAGTAAGTACTGGAACATTTTTTCCAGTGGCCCCCCCCCCCCCCAGTTCTAATTCTTGTGTGCTGGCCTGCCTCACATAGAGAAAGAATGGAATCTCAGGAACAACCCAAGAAGATCTGTAAAGGGAGGGGACATTGGATGAAATCAGGGCAACTTTATATATGACTACTGGCATTTTTTTAAAACAGAAAGATCTCTAGTTGTATATATTCTATAATGAGGAGTTATTAGATTAAAATATGCTGGGAAAGTGGGAAGAGGCGGGCAAATTTACGTACACTGCAGTGCTTGGTAAAAGATGGCAGAGTGCTGTCTAATGAAGAAACTGCTACTGTATAGAAGGGAGTTATTTCAACTTTCAATCTTTATAGATTAGTCACGTTATTGAAGAAAAAATATTGAGGATATCATGACAGTCTTTCTAAAAATTAAAAGTGGACAGGTGCTAGGAAATATTTCTAATATTTATGAGTTATTATTAAATCAAGTATCTGGGAATGAAACACGCTTAATAAAATGGGAAAGGGTCTTGGTGGATAAGTAGCAATGGATTTGGGGGAAAGTACCCCCAAAACTGATCTCAATGGATAATAAAAATTATACTTGGATAGTAGTTAACACTGCATAAAGTATCATGTTTATATAAAATTCTAATTGATATATGTTGGCAAGGTGGTGCAATAAGAAATGACTAATTTCATATTTCGGGGAGCGTGTAAAAGTCCAAAAATTTTAGACTTCAGTATTAAAACTGATACATGAAAATACAGGATATAAAATCCTCCAAGACCCACAGGCAACTTCATTGTGTTATTTAAAGGATTTGGCTCAGGATATAGATCTTGAAATGGCTTTGAATTTATTAATTGTGGCATGTATATGTAAAGCTGCTTAGTGGAAATGTATAAATTTTCCTCTAATTTTAGAATGGCTAAAGTATAGAATATAGCATGTAGGAGTGTGCAATCCCAAAAGATTTGGGTTTCCTGCTTCTGGTTTACCCAGAGCAGGAAAAAAATTCGGGTAAAATTCAGTATTTAAACCGAATCGGATTAGGGAAGATTCGGCCATTGTTTCCAAAGGGAAACGCTGCTCTCGGCTATCTGGGGGCCTGGGGGGGTCATTTTCTTCCCTAATAACACCAAATTTGCAGGGGACCCTCTTCCAACCCTCCTCTCATGGCCACCCAAGTTTCAGGGAGATTGGACTTTGGGAGGGCCATGTTATGGCCCTCCCAAAGAAGGTCCCAAGAAGGTCTCCCCAGCTACCTCCTATCTCCAGTTTCCTATGGGAAAAAAGGGGGAAGGTTCCCAGGAGGCTGGGGGTGGCATTTTGCAAGCAAAATGCACCAAACCTGCTGGGGACCCTCTCCCAACTCTCCTCCCATGGCCACCCAAGTTTCAGGGAGATTGGAATTCAGGGGGCCATGTTGTGTGGTGGAGGCAATCTCTTTACTGATAAGTTTCTTAACAGCAGACTTTTAATATAATGTTTTATACCAAGTATAAAGATGGGAATTGACCATATGTATTTTTCCAACCTTTTTGAGACTGGTTCCTTTTACTGGATTTTACTGGATTTAGATTTGTATTCTTGTTTCTTCTAACAAACAAATAAATACAATTACATAAGGATATATATCAAATAAGAGATAGTTTCCTCCATCACTGAGCTAGAATTTAAACAAGCTAAAATAGCTACAAAAAAATTATGAGTAGGTTTGGAATATAGAGGGCAGAGAGAACGTGTGTAATATCATCAACACTGCTATGTCACTTTTGGTTTGCTCTAGGAATTGCTGGAAAAATCAGTAATAAAACCCAGAAGTTACATAGCAATGTCACTGTTTTTTATTTTATTTTTGTCCTACCACAGCATGAGGGAGTTAATCCATCCTGTCCGAGTCAAGAGAATTCTCTTATTTCTACAAATTGAGTCAGAAATAAGTAACTCAAATTCTAAAAATCCCTACGGTTCTAAAATAAGTAACTCAAATTCTAAAAATCCCTAAGGATCCCTAAAAATCCCAAATTCTAAAAATCTTCTTATATAAGAATGGACTACGAAGTATCTATGGATTAAACATAATGAACTAGAAAAGCCATAAGCACTAATTAATTGTATAACATAGGTACAATTATATCTACACAAATGGAAACCATTCCACATTTGTAAGAACCATTTGTGTAGAACACAAAGTGGTGCATACTGGTTTTTACATATAACTGTTTCGTCTCAAAAATATGGATTTCTGAACAATAATTCCATACTGCTCCAAATCCTTAAATATCTGGTTTTAGATGGATCAGATACTCCCCTTGCTTTTAGTATCCAAAATTATTCTTATGAACCAAAGGAAACCTTTCTTTAAAGCTTTTAAAAAATCAATTTAAATGTAAAATGATAACCCTTTCATTATCATGGTGGTGCCAGGTGAATGCCACAATAATAGGAATTTGTTTTCCATTTAGGATGATCTGCTATAATGAAATGGACCACAGAATGGTCAGAATTGATTGTAGTATATGGATCTTATAAAAGCCACTGAACACATGAAAGGAATTACAGCAGACCACACATCAAACATTTTGGCCTTGCATTTCCTTCCTCTTATCCTCGTGGCAGGAAATACATTACATATCCTGTGAGGTGACCAGATATTTAAAAGTAGTCCCTTGTTCCAAAAGCTCTGTGTACAGAAATTTACCACAAATAAGCAGAAGAACATTTTCCACTGCAGTTGTCTTCTTGTCCTATATCTGGAGCACAACAATGCAAAAGGTAAAGTATGCAACTATACAATATATTTTCAGGCTAACTGAGAAGGAAGGTTTCAACCTTAGAAAGCATTCCACTTTTTGCTGTGTAAGTATAAACTGCCATGTAAAGAACTGTCTCTTTTTTAACTTCTTTAACAATAATTAAAATGAGTGTGAGCAACTAGGAGGTTGATTTTACATTTTAATACTTATTTGATGTTTAAATGGAATAACATTGCCTTACTTTTAGCCATTCACCAAATTCACAAGATGTATATTCTAAATGATGGTTGGATGGCTGAATAAATTATATATATTTGTAACTGTAATGGAAGTTTGGTGATATTTGTAGATGATAAAACACTTCCACAATTCACACAAGGAATATCATTCTTCTAAACAAAAAGGAGAATATAGAATAAAGGAGTGAGCGCAACATAATATGAAATAGGCTGTGTTAAAGCCAGATGTAGGAATGCAACACATTCTTTACTGATTTGTTTTATGGGTTAAATAATTTTAGCTCGGAATTTAACATTGCTTGTCTGAAACAGGACACTAAGTTTGAGCTTTGCCAAACATTACATAAATATTTGGCTTTCCGCTAAACTGAGGCAAACAACTTCCTTCTGATGCTGCAGCTCTTTTCCTCGGGTTGTTCTTGATACTCATTGGTTGCTTCAGATTCTGTTTGTTTAGTGGTACAATACCTCAGCCTTATCAGGTGCTCTCTATATATTCACCTGGAAATACTGAGGTTGAGTTTCACTGAACCCATGCATCATGTTCTCTTTGTGGTACTTACTTCAATGCAGCATGACACAGCGTCCACTGTGTATTTGATAAGCTGACATGGGACAGGAGTCCTTTTTCACTGTTGTGTCAGTTTATCAAACCTGTACATGGGCATCAATCAAATTCTCTAAGAGGCACAGGGAAATTATTTAAGAAGCAACTTCACATGATATCTATTAAGCTTTCTACATACTTCAAATATAATATAACTGTATATCCTTTATTTACTTTGAAACTGCTTACTTACAATGCAAATATAATTTATGGACAGCACTATTCATTAATTACACTCATAAGGTACATAGGTTCATCTGTCTCTGATGCTGAAGATTTTATTTGGAAGAAAAAAAACCTAACCAAATTATATTTAAAAAATCCTCAGCCCAAATGATTTTACATTTTTGTTCTACCTCTCAAAGATTCAACAGAATGCAAATGATATAGCTGAAAAATTCTTATACATCCAATGAAACAATGCTGATAAACATTGTTTAGAATCTCAGTCAATTCATGGAACTAACTTCTGTGAACCATCCAGGACACCTCCAGATAATGTATAACTAGAAGTAAACAAACTAGGATGGATACTGCAGATCCGTTCTGCTAGTGGTAGTGCTGCTTTATTGGCATATGAAGCCTTGTAAGGATACTTACACTAGCAGACTAGACTCACAGGATGCACCCCACCATTCTTTCAGGATTTCAAGTAAAGCTTTCCTATAGAAAAAAAGCTTTTACTGAAATTTAAAAATTAAGCCCTCAGAATAGATTGTGAAGGTTTGGGGTTGGGGATATAGAAAGCATTCTGCAACAGAACATTAGCAATGGAGTTGATCCAGAAGAGAAGGAAGGAGAAAAGAAGTGAAAACAAAGTTTATAAAGAATGAATGAATTGATAAAAGGTGAAAGCAAGAAGTCAGTAGGCAATGATAATACTTTATCAGTGAAATCCTAAACAGAGTTACTCCAGTCTAAACTTATTGAAATCATTTTGGTAATCCAGACTAGCCAATCTGTAGAGTAGGCCATAATGATAATCCAAATATTGAAAATGTGAATGAAGCCTGAGAATCAATGGTTTTCCTAAGGTCAATTAGGATGTCCTTGGAAGTGGTCAAAATCTTATGTAGAATTTTTAGAAGTCATAGGATGTTTCTCTCATTTTATTTATCACTTTTGCATGTGGAAGTATCAGGTAATAGTAATATCTGACACATTGTGCAAAAGGTTGTGGCCAATCCTTTTGCCATCTATTCTATTACAATTCTTTTATTACCATCTGCTGTTTTCAGGCAACTTGCTCATGAATAAAGCAACCAGAAACTGACTGAAGGAAAAATGAAAAACCCTTACAGGTCTTCCGTGACTAGTACTTACAGCTTTTCCAGTGCTTCTTATTGCAATTTGTGTACTCAATAAAGCCTTCCTGTGTATTCTATAACAACCAGACACAACTGAATAGGAAAATGGACTTTGAAGTATACAATCATTATACAATCATCTCAGTATATTTGCTGTCATCACTCAGTTTACCTGCTATAACTCAATTGCATACAGTGCTGCAGCATTTAGTTGATTTATTGACTAAACTGATTAAAATATTTTGAACAAGGTAGCTCCTACCAATCAGGCAGCAGACTTTAAAAGCAGTTATATAACAGAGGTATATAAAATAACCAGGAGGCTGGCATTTTCTTTAAAAAATGCATTATTCCATTACACAGAAGGGGCTTCTTTTAAGTGTGTGGCATAAGGCTGCCAACTCTAGGTCCAGAAATTGCTGGATATTTGGGGGCAATTCCTAGGGAAGGCAGGGTTTAAGCAGGAGAGGGACCTCAGCAGGATATAATGCCATTATCATCCACCCTCCAAAGCAACTAGAGCCAGTTTGGTGTTGTGGTTAACACCATGGGACTCTAATCAGGAGAGCCGGGTTTGATTCCCACTCCTTCACTTAAAGCCAGCTGGGTGACCTTGGGCTATTCACAGCTCTCTGGAGCTCTCTCAGCCCCACCCACCTCACAGGGTGTTTTGTTGTGTGGATAATAATGACATACTTTGTAAACCGCTCTGAGTGGGCATTAAGTTGTCCTGAAGGGCGGTATATAAATCGAATGTTGTTGTTGTTTCCTGGGGAACTGATCTCTGTTGTGCAGTTCTTTTGTATTTGTATATCTATCTGTACATCCTGATCTGACACGGTAGACATGGAAGAGAGTGAATTGTGACCCAGCTGCCACCCTCCCAATTGCTACATGCATTTACCTTTGCTGCCAAGAAAAGTTCTTGCTAGCAGAGAGCAGCATGCAGCAGGGCCTCTCAACTGATTGGGCACAAAATTCCAATGCCTGAAGAAAAGTTTGCCTACCCCCACACATCCGTGTGACCTACCATGCACTTTGAAAATGCACATGATTTGCGGTGTTCATTCATTGAAAACCTCCACTTGATACTAAAGTGCCTTTTTAGTAAAGGATTAAGTACAGTGTCTAATTGCTGGCACTGTAGTTTACAGGATGTCTCTCTTAAGCACATGCTCTGGCTATGTTATTATTTGACCTTTAGGAGAAGAAGTTATTACTCATATTAATTTTGTATTATAACATCCATTGATCTTTGAAAATGTTTATTTGCTTTTAAATTACCAACCTGTATTTTGGAATCTAACTGATAGTCAATGGAAATGGACCCTCCGTGTCCTTACTGTAGCTGAAAGACTTACTTTACAACACTGGACAGACAAATGGCCACCTCCTATAATTCAATGAATGGAAGACATTACAACTTTATCTACATTTGAACACGTTTGAACTACGTTTGGCATATAGTCAACAACTGCAGATGGATTTATTTTTAGATATTTGGAAACCTTTTATAGACGCTTATGTGTAGATTTCTCACTATAGTTGCCAGTGTTTATTTCTATTATGTATTAAAATAAAAAAATAATAAAAAACCCAAATGGCACTGGAGCGAAACAGGAAGGGAATCGAGCTCCCTATTCATCCTTCAACCCTGGATAGGGTTGCCAACCTACAAGGGGGACTTGGAGAGCTCCTGGAATTACAACTGATTTCCAGGCCATAGAGATTAGTTGCCCTGGAGAAATGCTTTGGAGGGTGGACTTTATGGCATTATACCCCCCCAGGGTCCCACCCCTCCCCAAACCAACCCTCTCCAGACTCCATCCCCTAATCTCCAGGAAATTCCTAACCCAGAGTTGGCAATCCTAGTCCTGGAAAAAAAGAGAAAGAAATACATACAGCACAAATTTATACACATGGCTAGAGATACAGGTCCGGATATGTACAGAGACGCCTGTTTTATTATAACTCTAGGTAGTTATAAGACACATAAATGAAATCTAATGCACAGCAAGGCATGCTGGAGAGGCAAGGAGAACCAGTTTGGTATAGTGGTTAACAGCAGCAGAACTGTAATCTGGAGAACCGAGTTTGATTCCCAACTCCTCCACTTGAAGCCAGCTGGGTGACCTTGGGCCAGTCACAGCTTCTTAGGGCTTTTTCAGTGCCACCCACCTCACAGGGTGATTGTCGTGAGGCTAATAATAACACACTTTGTAAACCACTCGGAGTGGGTGATAACTTGTCCTGAAGGGCAGTATATAAATCGAATGTTGTTGTTGCTATTATTAAAAACTCATGATCTGAATGAGATCCACCTATGCATCCCTGATCCTATGTATATTTATGCAGAGTTTAATGGGACAAACTTCTTGCCAAGTTTTTTTTTAACACTGCACCCTGAGTTGCAAAACTACCACTATGCAAAATGTACTATCTGAACACAAAAGCGTAAAAAAGTACATTACCCATGGCTTGCCAGGCAACTCCACTAAATGGGTACATTAAAAATAATAATTTTTAAAAACTGGTCAAACCGAGGAATATCATACACACAACCTAATACACAAATGATCAAGAAAAACTGAAACATGTACAGAAAATTAAACTTTTCATACTCAAACTTAAAACTGGGTAAAAATTCAAGAAGTACATTATTCAGTCATTTCCAACTGTATTGTTGAGGTAGATTTTGGCAGCAAGAAGCTACACATAGTCCTAGAAACCTATATCCTGCCACAGGAAGCCACAGAGTACACCATTGCTTTTATGATTGCCAAACACAAAGCCTCCACATTAGATCAGCCAAACATCAATGTACACGGAGAAGAAAAGCATGCCAACATTTCTGAGTGGGATTTTTTTAAATGCCAGCTGTAATTTTTACACATGCCAAGTGAGACCAGTCCTTACGTGAGAAAATTTTATCAATGTCTAGGCAGTCACCATTCAGTTACAGATTCAGTTCTATCAGTAGGTCCAATGTTACTTTTCATCAACACGAGTCTTGACAGCCATGTCAGCTGAGGTTTGTGAATATGGCTTCTTAGAGACATACTCAACTGTGACAACAGAAATCATCCTTAGTAAAAATCTCAAAATGAAAAAATGCAGTTTTGCTAGAAATAGTTCTGAGACCTCCTTTGAAAAACTCCTAACATCCAAATACAGTAATGCATAAAAAAGTAGAGAAATGGGGAATTAATTTTGTTAAGACAAGGCATGTTTTCCAAAGACTGCCTCTGGAAAACATGTGCAATTAATTTATGAATGCAACTTTTGTACAAGAGTATTCATAATGTTTGAAGCATTCCAAAACAGGCTAATTCAAATGCAGTTTTAACCAGTGATACATCATGACCCACAATGAGTCAGTTATGACCCAGTGATTTGTGTATATCTCTGACCGAAGCCAAAGCAGCAGCAGGTGGCTTCAGACTGAACAGGAGACCAGCAAGGGTGGGGGGCACTATTTATCCCTTTCCCTGCAAGATACTTGTACACTTAAAAGGATTCCTTCACCAGACGAGATACAGGCATCTAAATCTTTTAACCCTCATAGAGCAAAACAGTTAAGGAAATACGGTTTTGAACAGAGAAATGGACAGGAAGGACATACCTGGGTCACTTGCAACAATTTTACTTGATACAAGAAAGCTCTGGTATAAAAAATATGCCTACAGTAACTAAGCACAGGGAGAAAGAGAGAGAGACTTTAAAAAGTGCAGATTTTAGGGAACAATTTTGCAAAAAAAAATCTAACTAAAACCCCACACCCATTCTCACAAAGCACTTCAAGAGCTGTGGTAAAAATTTGTCATAGATAAAACCCTGTGAAGGACATCAGAGAACCCACAAATATTTAAGGAATGAACCGCAGGCTGTATACAGAAGTTAACAAATGTCTCATTACAACTAGGATACGGTTCTCTTAGTAACAGAAGCATGGCCTTCACATTACATTCAACTTAAAATTCCACCATAATTAAAAGAAAATAATCTGTTTTAAATATTACTGGAAAATACCTTCCAAACAAAACAGTTTTTGAAAACAAATATAATTTAAATTATATTTACTCACAAACCATTAATAAGATAAAGGGTAACAGTAAGCTTTGAGAAGCATTTTTGAATCATTTAAAAGTAAAACGGTTTACCACAACCAAGACTTTTAGATGTCAGTTTTAAACATATATGGCAACAAAGTATCCTTGAAGTGACTGTTTTAAAAAAACACGTTTTTGAAATCAGCAGGAAGAACCCAGGGGAAAATGATTTGTGTGTGTGTGTGTGGAAAGTCATCTATTTGCCTAACTGGAATGTATCTAAATGCAAATACTGTGGCTATCCTACCCCAAATCCCAAGTACTATAAAAAACAACATTCACACACCAGGTCAACCTTCATCCTGGATGTCAGGAGTCATATAGCAGAAACAGAAGTAAGACTAGCCATCGTGGTAAACTGAATGTTGACTGAAATACCGCCCTTCTTACATCCTCCTGGCTAGACCCTAGGCACAAACCAAGCTGTCTAGAGAATTTGTGGGCCATTCTATGGATTCTCATGGGATTGTAAATAGAGTGTAGTTGAGATCTAAGGTTCCAGCAATATTTTATTAAGCCATCCTGACTATATGACTGAGAATCAATGCAGTGGTGATGAAAATGGGGTTTATGTCCTACACAATTGGCGTTTTAGCAATTTCATAGAGTAAAAACAGTTTAACTAGCAAATGTCAAATTCTACTGGTTAATCATTTAAATCCTTTTCAGATGTTCTTAGTGGGGCAAAAGAAGCATGTGGAGGTGAGGGGGCAGCAACACTGCAGAGGCAAGCTAGATCCCTGACCTGTACACATTCACTGGAATGCATACACAGAGCCTTCACACACAGAAAAGGCAGTGTTTGTTCTCAACTGCATGTACAATTCTCTGTGCAGCTGGAAACACTGCCTTTTCCAAAGTTCCCAACTGTGGGGAATCCAATGTCCATATGCTCTAGTAGGCGCTTGTATATACAAACATTCCAAAGAACATGCATAGGACAGGGTGGAGCCTGCCAGCACACTGCCTTCCTCATCAAGCACATTCATTCTCCCAACCTAGAATGTCTAAAAATGGCAACAGGCAACAGAAAATCTGAAGTACATTAACTGCCATATTTACTTGAAATGTAGATACCGTTGAACGCTCTTTTTAACACTGATGTATATTAATAATTCTGACTAACAGGGTAAAATGATATTACCTAACTATTTGACAGATAGAAAGTTTACTAAGCGTTCTTCTAGAATGTATGGCTAGAAGAACAGCATCTCTCACAAGCCAAATTTCGGGCAAAGAACTTGATGCCATAGGATTGAGGATCATTGAACTATTGAATGATCTTCCATTTGAGAATGTACACATGCTGAGACAAACAGGATATAGTAGGGTTGCCAACTCTAAATTGAGAAATTCCTGGAGGTGTTGGGGTGGATCCTGGAGGTGACATGGTTTGGGGAGGCGAGGGGACCCCCCCAGGACAATGACATTAGAGTCCACCCTCCAAAGCAGCCATTTTCTCCATAAGAACTGATCTCTGTCATCTGGAGATCAATTGTAATTCTGGGACATCTTCAGGCACCACCTGGAGGTTGACAACCACAGGAAGTAGCAATGTCTTAGATAATAGCTCAAAGACATAGCATGTGCCAAAATGGGAAAGACAACTGGAGGCATGAGAACGAAATTCAGTGCCCGAAGATTTCCATTTGTTGATTATATTTGGTCTGGATATATTCTGAAATATTTTTTTTTGTTTTTATGAGGGTTTTTTTGGCAGTTTCATGTGAACTGCCTGTGGGCACTTTGGGTAACGTGGTCTATAAATATTTTAATTAATAAATATATTTTTCACTAGCTTTGACTCTGGTCCCCCAAACCCTTTATGTTAACCATATAATGCACCTTAGTCCCTTGCTCTCACACTGAGACCCATCAAAGGGCTTAGGGCTGCCAGGTTCCCTCTGGTGGCTGAGGATTTCCTGCTGCAGGCAGGGGCTTCTCACTACCACTCAGCTAGGTGGTGGGAGGAAAACGGCAGGAAAATGAGCAGGGTCCCGACATGCTGACATCTCTCCTTGTGTACCTGGAAGTGACATCAGTGTGTCGCTGGGGATACTCTAGCATTTGGGAAAAATCTAGCACTGACAAAAACTGGTGATGCACTGATGACACTTCTGGGCACACAGGGAGTAATATGAGCATGTTGCTGGCTATGTCATTATGTCACCAGCAAGCCCCCCTCCCAAGTAAGTCTCCTGCCAGTTGCCAACCTTGTTCTAGCAACTCTAAAATAGCAGTTTGCCCCCCTCCCTGCAGTGTAAACAGGAAGCGGGACTTTAGCAGAACCCTTCCTTCATATTCTTATTTTTGAGCACAAAGAAAGATGAAGGGAAATGATAGTAGAACCCCCCCCCCTCGAAGACTGTAAGATCAAGTATATAGAAAGAGCCAATGATGCTTCCTCTTGACCCCTATCCTAACATGAAAATATGCCTTTCTGAAAACTTAGTTGCTGATCCCAGCTATAAGTATTAGCTGCATCAAAAGATACCATAACAGTTTCCAGATCATGAAGACTACTGCATGAATCCATCTATCCTGACTTAATCTGCTGGAAAGTTTCAAGATTTCACCTAATAATTCAGAAGTACAATTGTAAGCTCAGCACTGCTTCAGTTCACACACGACTATTTCCTTAATAAGGCAGAAGTGAGGTCATCTCTACATAGGAAAATATATATTTATTTTAACGTGTGATGCATAGAATGAACTCAAAAGACTGCACAGTATGTACTCGTAATGCTAAATACACTTATACTATATATGAAATGTTAATAAACCCAGTTTTACCTACAATTAGTTTACTCTTGTACAGAAAACTGTAATGAGCAAAAATTCACAGTAGCAACACAAAAACAAAATTGCACTGAATAAACAGGGCTCCATCCTTCTATAATGAATAAATCTTGTCTAAGCTCTGTTCAATGCAAAACGGAATACACTGGCAGAATACCTTAGTGTTCAAAACACGGCTCAATAGTATGAAAGAACCACCAGAGTATGAAAGAACTACCATGCCAACAGTATGTAGGTGAGGGCTGCAGAGCAAATTCTGCTGACCTGATATTTCATAAATGAGGTTCAAATGGATTAAGAAAAGAACTTCTAGCTTATCATCTTCAAAATCTGTAATATGCTTCCCCACAGCCAATGTGTAAATTCTTCAACTCTTTCTAATGTTTCGCTTACACAGGAACACAAGGTCCTCATCTGATTTCAATGCTTTCTTAGTCAATGTAATACAAGAAACTGCAGATTCCAAAGTTTATGCAAATTGTGAAAATGAAACCCTCTTCTTTTTTTCTTCTTTTTTGGCAACCTTTTATTTTCCTAAAGTCCAACTCTTAGGTAAATGCCAATGTAGAACTCTACCATTTACTCTTATGACCGTACATGTCTTTAGTACCCTCTTAACTTTATCTTTGCACGTGAATCCTAAATTTCCTTGGGAAGATTGAACAGTTGTTTTGTGGACTTATTTGTATGCTCAAGTAAGCATTCCCAATTTCATGGGTCTTTTGACAAGTCAGACACATGATACCAGTTCACATGTTATAATTTACGCATTACACATTTGCCTGCCTGTGTAGCTATAAGACTGACAAGTAAAAAGGCCCCTGGAGCAAACCCATCATTAAATGCATTATGACAAAGCCTCCCTCCACAAGCAGAAGCTGGAAATCTTCAAGCAGCCTATGCCATTCTAATTTCTATGCTTGACTGAAAGGAAAATATGTCAGTTTTGGAGCTGTACGTTTTTTTACTGCTGGGAAAAGATTTTGATGTTTGAAACTTACTTCTATTGAAGTGTACTCTGAAATATTTTTCAAACAAAAGTATCACCACATCTGAGAAACAGGCCAACAGGAAGTATAAGACACTTGTTCATCTGTATTTCTGTGACTTTTCTCACTTGGTATTATTTGCAACAATACTTTCATGTTTCTTAGCAGTGCCAACTCCAGTAAGGATCATATATTATTATCATCATGTTGATTACATATGTTCTCCAGTTTTGCTGCCTACATATGATTAGTGTGGTTTGCACAGACCCAGTGACACAATCCAGAGCACGACATTCACACACAAAAATGTGTTTACTGTGAAACTTTGCCTTAGAAGTTTGCTTTCTTTCACAGCTTTGATCCACATGACATCAACAGTCCAGCATTTTGAAAGTCTGCTAACCATTTAGCATTACGAAAATCACTTTCACACTACATAGCTACTGAGAGATAGAGTATTTGCACAAAAAAAAACCCTCATTGAATTTTAGCAAAAGGGAAAAAAGCTTTTCAAACAATGTCCTTAGTATATTTATTATTTAAATTGTTGCTCTCCCACACAGACTTTTGAAGTGTCTGGATGAATGTGAAAACTTGCAGCAAAAAGATGTTGCCAATATGTTCTTTAAAGGGAAAACACTGAATTAAAATACTTTTAACAAAACTCAGGTTTTATAGATCAACATTACACTAGCTATAGGAAGACAGTCATCCTTTGTCTATCTTCCAGAGTGGCAATGATGCTGAGAGATTGCATTTAACCGCTCGATCACACATAGTGCTCCTACCCTTTGTGTGTGTGTTCAAATTAATTTTTGCACAGGGACCAATATGAAGAGTTCCCAATATGCAGAGCCTTTGCTTATGTGATCTTGAGTTTTGATGTATGTCTATCCTGATAAGGCCTACGTGCAAATGTAGACATTTAAACTGAGCTTGTAAACTGCAGGTAGGGCGAACTGATGCAACGCAATTCTAATCCTCAACCACATAGGCAGTATGAATGATCCTATGAAACTTTCTTCTGAAATAAAATTTCCTATTGTGAAAGATTTTTTTAAAAAGTACTTACTGATAAATATCTTTTCTCAGCACAACTCTACTAAGAGGATTGTCAGCCTGCGGAGCCATAGACACAGAACCAATTCTAAGGACCAAAGTATCTTCTTTGTTAGCTGAAATTACAATAAGAAACAGTGATGGAGGTATATATCTGTGCAAAAAGAAATGCTGATTAAGGTATCACATGATGAAGTGTTGTCACTTTTTAACACAGCAACTTTATTTGTGCAAAGGATATCAGTAAGAGAATGCAAAAGAAAATAATACTACTTACTGGTTCCAATCCATATGGAAAACTGCCCCCTTCCTATTTTCTTTCACTCAACCACACCAAGTGTGGCCATTGCCACTTAGCAAATTAGAAGGGCATGTACTTTAGGAAAAAGAAGTCAAGTATCCTGCTTGTAGGAAGAATGAGGCAGATGAGTATTGTTGCTTTTAATGCCAGGATAAAAATACTGTTTCTTATTGAAAAAGTGGCTTTTAAAAGGTTGAAAAGATCCTTCCATAACTATGTAGGTATTTAAACGTTTGAATACATCAAACTACAAGGCAAGTAAGAATGTTAAGCAATGGCTAGCAAAATGTCTGAAACTGTGATAATAATATTCGATTTATATACCACCCTTCAGGACAACTTAATGCCCACTCAGAGCGGTTTACAAAGTATGTTATATTATCCTCATGACAATCACCCTGTAAGGTGGGTGGGGCTGAGAGAGCTCTGAGAGAGCTGTGACTGACTCAATGTCACCCAGCTAGCTTCAAGCAGAGGAATGGGGAATAAACCCTGGTTCTCCAGATTAAAGTCTTCTTGCTCTTAACCGCTACACTGAACTGGCATGCAGTGCATACAAAGGACCCTATTTACTGCAGGAACTGAGAGGCAAATGAATATATCTGTGTTCCTTGTTCATGCCAGAGAGTGACAGAATATTGTGACAATGGGACAAGTTTATTAGAATTGTTTCTAAAGATTGAAAACTTTTAGCTCCCATCAACTAGAGTGGAAGAACTGGTGCTTCAGTCATCTGCAGTAACAGCTCATATGACGTCATTGCAATAAAAAGCTAATAAATAATGCAGCATGCATTCAGAACAGGTTCTGCATTCTATGTTGTGTAACTTTTTTTTAGCTTGTGAAGGATTGTATGACATCTCAGAAGCTAACAATGTCATTTGATATATACATGCAGTCTGGCCTAGTATTCCTCACAAGCATATAACTTTGAGGATGTACGTAAGCTTTCAATCCCTTTTCCCCATCTGTGGCCACCCAGTGAGATATCCCAGACATCTTGTTTTGAAAACTAAGCTTTCAGCTACAGATGCTGAGAGTGTGGTGAGTGCTAAGTACTTTACTAAACAACATGCTCCTTGATGTGGAAAGAACAAGCAAACTTCACATGCAGCTTAGAAGAATCATGTAAATAAATATATATGTAAACTGGCTTCTGCACACCATAGAGATACAACAAGAGAAAACCATACTGAGAGTACACCAGCAATCTGGACGCACAGCTTTAATGAGCAAACCATGGTTAGTGTCAGATAATTCTATCCAATACTTATGGAGCACACAGAAAATAATTACAGAAAGAACTGCACTAAATGTTTTGTGTGGTAAACTATTTGGGAAAATAAGAATGGTTTGCTTGAAGGAGGTCTTGACTATGTGGAAAATAAAGCGAACAAAGCTTTTGTACCTTAATCAGGCCATAAAGATCATCAGTTGCAAATGCTGCGGTAGATGTTTAAGCCAACCTCAAAAAATTTTTAAAACCACAAAACTTTTATATTTATACTATGAACTTTACACAACTTGAGCTAACTTCTAGCTGGTGCTTATTGAAGTCCTGGGACTTTTGTTTATGTGCATTACAATGGGAAGGATATTAACTTTGCTTCAAAATTTTCTCAAAGGGCTCTTGATAGCAAATCCACCAAGCTAGAAATCTGATGCTACCTCTAATTCATCTCTAGGCTTTTAAAGGAAGTCTGCTAACTAAATGGAGCTCTGATCATTGTGTTTCAAGCATGCTTTCACCTATGATTAAAACAATATAATTCAGCGGTGCCCTAAAGTTACCAGTATTGTGCTGTGCATCACAGACTTTGGGAAGCAGCATTTGCAAGAATGGTAGTCCCAGGGACAGTTCTCCTATTTCAGAATTTTATGAAAATCTGAAAGGCGAATATTAGATAGCTCCTGCTACGTACAAGTCAACAGTGGAAAGAATAACCAATGAGTCCAGAAAAAAACTGTTCCCAACAGGATAGGGGCCACCACAGCTTTCTCTGTGGTGGCCCTTATCCTGTGGAATGACCTACCTGGAGAAGTCAGAAGAGCCTGAGGAAGTCAGAAGAGCCCCCACTCTCCTGGCTTTTCGTAACTGATGCAAAACTGAACTATTCAAGAAGGTTTTACTCAAATGGGAGGGCTGTATTGTAGGGAAGATGCTTCGCTAATGAGTGAGGGACCATAGACTTCATCACTATATTGCCTTACATATTATCTGCTGCTTTAAATATGTACTCCTATGAACCACCAGTACTCCATGTTGTCTAATGTTAGTCCTAGAATTGATTATGTTCTGCTTCAGTATTTTTTCTACTCTGTCTGTATTGGATTCTTGCTAATACTATGTCTTTTAAACTTGTATCTATTTCCCCTATGGTACTGTTTATGAAATGTCATTGATACTGATTGTAGTAATCTCATACTGTAATCCGCCTTCAGCCTCAGTGAGAAAGGCGGACTATAAATGACATAAGTAAGTAAATAAATAAATAAATAAATAAAATTGGTACATTAATTATCCATTAAAACATTGGATCTCAAGTAGAACTACCAGAATAGAGCTCTCTGTCTTCCCTCCTCCCACTGCAGCCCACTGCAGAGGATGGACAGGGAACAGTGTTGGACATTATATGTAGAGTCTGTAATGGAGAGGAAAAGAACTGAAAATCACTTCCTCCTTCTCTGCTAGCAGGTGTCCTTCCTGCTAGCAGAAAATGAGGTTTGGATTCAACTCATTGGCTTTAGATATTTAGCCAAGAAAACAATTTCCTTTCTGAAGATAACATCAGATGAATATATTGTATGAAAGCACACCATACCTTCTATATTATGCTGCGTTTCTTCCATGTGGGGAAAGAATATTCTGATTACCCCAGTGTTGATATAAATTAGTGGCAAGTTGCGAGATGTGAGTATATGAGTCCTTGTAGGCTGGCCTGGTGATTTTCTTTTCTCTTTTGGACTCCGTGGCAATTTTGCTTGAAATATACTTGCAATTGCATTGAGAAAAGGAAAGCAGAGGACAACATCAAATGCCTGAGCTGAAAGAAGGATCTCATGGAGGAAATGAGGAGAACCGTCAGTGAAACTCTCAGATAATTTATGCAAGATTCTCCGTTCATTTCTTGAAATCAATTTGTGACGGACGTTTTTGGTGACTGCCTTTGTATAAGTCAGGGAGAGAAATCCGTGCTGTTGATGAGAACCATCCAAAAGTTTTGCAGTTGTCTATGCCAAGAAATGGACATAAATCAGAAAAAAGATTTTATTTTATAAGAACCTTTGTCAATTAACCATTATTATTATTTCTTTTTATATTTTTACTTCTTTTCAGCCCTCTGTTTTTCCAAAGAAATAATGTCTATGACTATGTGGGAACTGATTAGGTTTCCTTACAAACTGAATCAAATTTGATTTTTCATAGTACTGATTTGCTTCAGATCTCTGACATATAACTAAAACAGTCTGTGCTTCCATAAGGAATTGTTCTAATATACAGTAAGTACATCAATAATAATAATAAAGATTAAAAAGGAGCATTGAGAGGGCTGTTTTTGAAGAGGATAGGCAGGCAAGTATTAAGACTTGGCCCTTAATACCTGACCCTTGTACTTTAACTATTTAGTTTTAAAAGACAATTTAAAAAACTCTGTATTTATTTTGGCAGAATAATGTAAAGTATGTTAAAATCAACTTGGGAATGAGACTCAGTTGGTCTCCACTAGATTCACACTGAATCCAAATGCAACTCAAATCCTGTAGAAATCAACAGAGTGCAACCATGAAGGGCAACTTAGATTAAAGTGTTGGAGCACCTCTCCAACAGGCTGAAGAGTCAGGTACTTTTCAGTTTAGAGAAGAAACAACCAGACCGGGGAAATGGGGATGGGGGACAGGGACTAATAGAAGTTTATAAAGTTGTGCATGGGGAGAAGAAAGTGGATAGCAAGAGCTTTTTCTCCCTTTCCCATAATATTATAATATGGGTGCATCCAATGAAATTGATGGGCAATACAACAGTCAACATGTTTAGGACAGTCAAAAGAAAATATTTCTTTATTCAACAAGTAATTAAATTGTGGAATTCACTGTCCAGCAATGGCCATGAGCATGGATGGCTTTAAAAGGGTGGTAGGTTCATGGAGGCTAAGTTCATCAATAACTACTAGTCATGGCGAGTAAAAGGAGCCTCCCTATACAGCTGCAGTGAACATCTGTATACCAGTGCTAGGAGGCACCATCAGGGAAGCCCTTGGCTATTGTGCCCTTTTTATTGGCCCTCCAGGACAACTGGATGCCCACTGTGTGAGACAGGACTAGATGCACCACTGGTCCAACCCAGCAGGGCTCTTTTGTTCTTATGTTCAGCAGCAGAACTCACACTGAATTGTACTTTCTAAGTGCAACTGAAAGCTCCACAGGAGCTTTGGCTCATGTATGAGGCTTCTGTCCATATGAATTTTCCCATCCACTTCCATGACAGCTGCAGCACAACTCACATAAAAGAGATGAGTAAGCAGAACTTCCCCTGACTGAAATTAATGGAGAAGACAGTTTCAGATGTTTTTTGCAAAAGCAACACAGCTCCCACATGTCCAAGGGGCCACTGCTTCATGGCACATTTAACTTTTCCAATTAAAACATATGTATCATTTGAATTTAACTAACTGCATAATTGCTTTTTCAACATTTCCAAATTGTGATGTTCAGAAACACTTCTTTATTATTTAGCTACATTTTAAACTTATTTTATGAAAATGGAAATATGTAGGACTTAGCAACTTGCAATATATAGCAACTTATTAGTAAATTAGCTTCATTTGAGTTAGAATAAAATAACTGACATATGTAGCAGCAATAACTTTACATGTATATATTCCTGATGTAAAAATAAAATCAATCAATAACAGAACTTCCAGTAACATTAAAATAAAACAAGCCATCAGAACTGGTTCTTTAGCTGATAGTGTCCATTTGTTACTTGCCAGGGAGAAATCTCAGCACTATATGAACTTTTAGCTTCTTTCATCCCTGTGTAGAGATAGGGAAAGAAAGTAACTTTTTCTTAACTTACTCCAATGGGAAAAAATGGAGAGCACTAGGAAAAAATAAAATAAATAACATAGTAAAGCTGGATTTACTTAGATTTCCCCTGTACAGAAATTGGATGGACTGTCTTCCACCCTAGGATTGACACGGAGTGATTTCTCCTTGAAAAATACCAAGTGAACAACCACAGATTTAAAAATATCAAGGAGCGTAACACCTGTAAATCCTTTGTTGGGGGTTGTCTGAGATATATGTTCCTTTAGCAACATGCTTACTATAATAATTACGAATAGGACACAGATTATTTTAACTGTTATTTAGTAGCAATGCCAACATTTGTGCTAGTGAAACAACAATAACACAGGAACATCTGATATTGTCCTGGTACAGTTAGCATGGGCAGTCCTCAATTTTTTTTTGTATATGATTAGCTTCAAGCACGCAAATGCACACCTTCATTCTGAAGGGCCATGTATATTTTCAACACATGTTCTCAGTGTTCTTCCAGTGCTACGCCAACCAACCTTGTGAATTCAGAATATAATTATTATCAGTACACTTGGAAAATAAAAAGGAGGAGGGGGAAAAGCTTTTAGACAAGCAGTTCCTACCATCACCACCCTCATAAATATTGAATGCTAATGGAAGTTCTGCAGTTAACATATTATATTGATTTCTTACAGAGGGAAAGAAGCCCGAGAAGGTACTGAAAGGGTCCTGCTTGCTGACGGGTCGAACCAACAATGTACGTCTGTTCAGCTTGTCAGTACAGGAAAGGAAGACACCTCCACATTTCCCAAGAGACCAAGAGTCTTCCCCAAAGCTTGAGATGATACAGGCAAAAAAAAAAAAAAAAGCAAAACACAAACACAAAGCCATAAGGAAGGGAAAAAAATCAAGTATTTTGAATTAAACTGAATTGCGCCAGGATCATCAGAGTGTAATGTAGATTTTGACAATCCTCAGGTATCACAAACCAGTAAGACTGAAAAGGAAAAATCATGATCTAAAAAATACTTGCAAATATTTAATTGGAAGCAGCAATGCAGCAGGACATCAAAAAGTATTAAGTATCAAGAATTAAAATAAAACAATTAACTATAGTTCAATTTGCTTTTTCATTAAAAACAAGAAGCTATATTAGAATAGAAGGAGACAGACTGCAAGAACCAAGGAACGAAAAACAAAATCACTATTTAAAAATCTTTTCCACGAAAACAAATTGTTATCAAAAGTTCCCATGGTAGTTTGAACTATAATTCTTGCAGTCATTCTCTCTTCTATATGATAACAAAGTAATATTTAGGTTTTAGAATAGTTATTTGGTTAAATGGCTTATTCTACAACAGAAATCTCACCACAAGCTTTTCTTTGCATTGTAGAAATATGCCTTCAAAAACTCCACATTGCCAGCCTTCTCCTGGTCTGGAAAACACAATGTTTACCTTATCTATTCTCTGCAATTGATCAGAGTCCACACATTTCAACCATGTGAATATTAAAAAAAATGGGTAACATAAATACAGACTGAGCCAGCTGGCAGATGAACTCATCAGAAGTGACAAAGAAGAAGAAAGAAGCCAATAATGAAGTAAAGAGGACTAGGTCTATATAGGATTTCTCAAATCAGGCCTTTAAATATGGATATGGAGTCCCAAGCAGAGTAATACTCTTTAAAAACCATTGAATTCCATGGACTTAGAACGGTGTAACACTGCTTAGGATTGCGCAAAAGATCTAAACGCGCAGAACACATGGAGGCAGGGGGAGTGTTTTGCTGATTAAAATAAAGTCATCAGAACTCATGGGAGTGTTCCAAGATGTTTGCTGCTTGCTGTTACTGAAGTTCGTGGACAGACACTTCAGAAGCATTTCCACACACAAGCCTGCATTGGCTTCTGAAAAGAAAGGCATGTCCTAGCTATCTACCTAGCCACAACAATGATAAAACCATATTGGCACATTAAGAGTTCTGTTCTTTGGGGTCCAAAACAGATGAAACTTCATTTAATGACTTTTCTAGTCTAAACAACATTGAAAGTTTAACCACCTTCATGTTCCTGTCCAGCAATAACCTGGTTTGATTCCTTTTATATAACGTACATCTTGCATGCAATACTATTCAATACTTTAATTTGTAATTAGGTGTAGACCTACAATTTAACCTGGAACAGTGACACAGAGGAACAGAGTTAAACACTCTCTCCCCTGTGTGGTGGCCCTTTTTGGAATAACACCTCCTGCCCTGGCAGTTAATTTAAGGTTAAAAAAAAAACTGTAAGTGCTTAATCGATGTTAAAATGGTAGATCAGCTGAATCCAAGAAAGAAAGAGTTGGCAAGCCAGGTGCAGATGAGAATACAAGGAAGCATCCTATATTACTGGGTTTTTGGAATCTCTGGAAAGATGAGCTTTTAAGATATTTTTAGGGAGTGAATTTTGATTTACTGATGCTCTAGTTTGTTGTACTGGTCTGACCTTCTGCTGTAGATAAAAGGTAATACCATTATGATGGCTAGGATTGTCTTATATTGGTTTTATTATAGTTTGTATTAACATTATAATCTATCTTGATCAGAAGAAAATGGTTTAAAAATGCTGAAACAAAAAATAAAAATAATGACTTTTTAGTAAACCATGGCTCGGGTCAGATGTGAAATAAATTCATGGTTTAACTAAGTAACAATGGTTAGTTGATCATCCAAATGCAGGCCAAACCACTAGCTACTTCAAAACCAGTATGTAAAACCAGAATCTGAAGTTCATTTATTAACTACTATTTGTCTTGGTATTTTGTAGGTCACTTGCTAAGACTTTTCTTGAGACAATGCACCTGACATGTAGTTGGTAGGTAATGTTTTCAGGGAGAAAAAAAATCAACTGTGGAATATAAGAAGATCCAGGAAAAGGAGTGGGCAGTTTACACAGGCAGTTGTTGCTTCAAGAGTCTACTCTAGTACAGAGCAGAACTTGCATTTTCGGGTAGGTGCATTTTGATGGAATAAGGAATCTGGTCTATGCAAGAAAGGTGAGGGAAAAGGTCAAATACACTGAAACCAATTTCTGTTAAGGCAAACCAGAATTGACTAATTATCCACACACACACGTCACAGTTTAAACAAGAGATGGCTTTCTATGACATGTGACAGTTGGAATAAGAGATGATGTCATGCAACAGCTGAAATAAGAGATGACTTTGTGTGACAGCATGCTAGTGGTCTGATTAAAACAACATCTTTTTGTTTTAACTTACGATATGTATTTATCTTGTGTATTTATCTCTTCAAAATATGAATGTTACCTAGAAAATGAATAAATAAGATCTTTTAATTACCTGTTTCTGTAGTGGTCAATATTGAAGCTTTCTATTTTACATTTCACTTTAGTGTAGACATCTTGTACATCTACTGAGGCGCTGAGATCTTCTAATTCACTAACAACGCAAATCTCTGCAATTCCAATGAACATTTGCTATGAGATCCAACCCTTAAGAAAGTTCCACAAACAATGCATAGTTCTGAGGAAGCTTAAGTACAACATTTTGACCTGAATCTCAAGTTGCTCTATCATAAAGGAAAAACTTCTAAAATAGCTACTGCAGTAAAAGGGACCCCACAAAAGAATGGGATACGGACTGAACATTTATATGCCCCAACTGCATTAAGCATATAATTTTTCCTCCAGTTCAGCATGGGCAATAGGTACATACACTAGCTAAATGAAAAACTTTACACACTCCTCACCCCAACCATCAATGGGCTACTATCTATGTACAGCAGGAAAAGTCTTTGGAAATTCTCTTTGATCAAGTGTTTTGGAGCAGAACACAGGGAACTGGATCCTGTCTCCCCCTGCCATTATCAAGGGCTACAGCAGGACCACAGCATCTTGTTGCTATGCAAATCAAAATGACTGCATCATCAACAGTCTCTGATGCATAACTCCACTCCATGGTTTTTGTTTGTTTTATTAGTATATGCGTAATTTTTTAGCTTTGTTTTTAAGTATATAAAACTTTTAATTAAAAAAATGAGTGCATCATAATCAGTCTCTGAGGCATAACTCCACTCCATTTAAAACAGAGACATATACAAACCAACTATACATATTCAGTCATCAAACATCCAGATGTTGAGCAGCACACTGACAAACAGCCATGTTTTGCAGAGCAAGGCAAGGACTTAGACATGGGTACTCTGGAGACGAAGGAGAGTTCACTGGTGTTTTAGGCTTTTTAGGACTATCCATTTTATTGGATAAATCCAGATGATTTAAAATCTTAAATTGTAAGCAGCCAGGCAAAATTCAAAACAATTTTTTTTTAAAAGTAATATATGTAATACCTGTGCCTTTACTTTCTGGGTCTGGAGCAAACAACTTTACTGTGAGCTTTGGCAACATCCATTGCATCCATAAGCTAACACGTCCACTTGCTATGCCAATATTGCTTGTTGTTTGCTCTAAGGTAACAGAGTCTGAAAATGGAGAATCATCGCCACCTTGAAGAGATTCACCCTGTAAAGAAAAAAAAGCATAAAGTAACATGCACAAAAACTAGTTGCAATCTTTGCTATTATTCAGAAAGATTAATACACTAAACATGTAACACAGTAAGTGTGCACATATAAAATGAAAAATATTCAGGGATTTGATCCTGATAAAGTTTTTCTAAGACGCTCATCAGCTGAAAGTCCTGAGTACAACATTGTGGGTAATTTCCTTTCCTAGTACTTATCACTATGCCCTACCCACAAGACAAATTCATTTTGGTAGGAGTAGACAGGACATCAAATTCTCTCTTTTTGCCTAAAACTGGTACAACAAGGCCTCTAACTTGAGAAGATGGTGATCATAATGATCTTATATGACATATGAGACAGAAAGACCATTATAAAAGCAAACTTGTTTCATGGTAAAATATCGAACCCAACAATATTCATAGGGTTGCCAGCTCCAGGTTGGAAATTATGTTCATGATCATATTTCATAGAAAATACATATCGAGGTCATAGAAAGATTTCATATTTATTAACTGGTTTTCTTAAAATATTTTGTATGCCACTTTTCACCATTTCAAACTTCAGTTCTAGCTGCATAACTCATTTCCAGCTGAAATATTTTTTGCATAATTTTCAGAAGTTGTAGGTCTCTTTGCAATATACGAATGTTAAAATGATTCCCAAAACCTGTGTGAAAATAAAGGAAGAAGCATGGTTCAATGGCGGATCATCTGCTTTGTATGTAAAAGATTGCAGAGTCAATCCCTAGCATCTCTTGTGAAAAGTATTGGGTAGTAGGTGATGTAAAATACTTCTACCTGGGACTTGAAAGAGATATTATTAGAGTAGACAATAATGGTCTGACTGAGTATAAAACAACTTCATATGCAATGTTGAAATGTTTCAAACTGATGGAGCTGGATTGTACCAGTTTGTGGTGCCTGCCAATAAAAGAAGCTCTTCTGACATGCAGATGTTGGTGGAACACTAGTTGCATCAGAGGAATGCACTGGCATTTTAATTTATCTCACATGGTTTAGTCAGTTCTCTGTTAATTAGTTCTGCCATTTGAGAGGTATAAATCAATTTTACCCATTTTATAAAATTTTCACCAAAATCCGTATCCTCCAAGACTTTAAACAAAAAAGGTCCAGTTCAAAAGCCCGCTCTGCATCTAAGAAGATCAAATCAGCTTGTTTTTCATTATGTTTTTCCAAATATTCCAAAATATCTAACACAGTTCTAACATTATCCATCAATTGCCTTTTAGGTAAAAATCCACTTTGGTCTTCTTGAATCAATTCTTGAAGAATTATTTTAAGTCTTTCAGCTAATATCATTGTGAACAACCTGCAATCATTATTCAATAATGATATTGGTCTACAATTTCTTGTCAATGTCAGGTCTTGTCCATCTTTGGGTATTAATGTTATATTAGCCTCCTTCCATGTCTCAGGCATATTTCTTCCCTGCATTGTATTTTGTAAAGGTTGTAAAAGTTCACCTTCAAAGCACTTATAGTAAGGCCATCTGATCCAGGGGCCTTTCTTGATTTAATATTTTTGATGGTTTCCACCACTTCTCTTATTGTTATAGGTCCATTCATAACTTGTATTTGTTGTTCCGTGAGCCTGGATAAATTTTGTTTACTAATATATTAGTCTATTTTTTCAATGGTATACCGTAACTCTTATATAAATTGGAATAATACTGATAAAAAGGTTTTTGTATAGTCACACTATCCGTTAATACAATATCTCCCTCTTGTATTTTCAATATCATTTTCTTTTCTCTTTTTTTTGCAATTTATAGGCCAACCATTTCCCTTATTTATTTGAGAATTCAAAGTTTCATTGTTTTACATTGTTCAATTTTATTTTCATTTTTAGGGATGTGTTTTGGGCTTCCAATTCGAGTTTTTTTACCCAAATTGGGCCCGGTTTTTTTACCCAAATTGGGCCCGGGAGGAGGGGGTTATGGTAAGTGCCCTTATTTAAATTAATTTTAAAAAAAATTAATTTCTTTTTACAGTGTTCAACAATTGTTTCATTTTGTAATAATACTTTGTTTAATCTCCATCTAAAAATGCTGGATTTTCTTTTATAAACCACAGTCACAGGATTATTATCTGAGATAGTCTTTAATAAAATCTTTGATAAAATCTTTATTTTAGATACCTTGGTAGCTAAGTCTCTTGATGTCCGCCCTGAGCCTGCGAAAGCGGGGAGGGCGGAATATAAATATAATAAATTAAATTAAATTAAATTAAATGTCAAAATCATGTCTATTCTTGAAAAGATCTTTGTCTTTCTGAAAAATGTATATATTCTCTTGAATTACCATTTTTCTGTCTCTATAAATTCAACCAACCCCAAATTGTCTATTAAATCAAAGAAAAAATTTGATAGTTTACCTTGAAGCATTTTAATGCTCTTCTCTGAACTCCTATACATTTATGGGAAGATCTCTTGTCATTTATTTGCTTTACTTCTCTAGATATTTGCTTTATAAGATTTCCCAATTTTTTTTATTTCCTGTCATTTCCTCTTTTACTTTAACACGCCTTTCATTCATTCTTTTTTCAAAAGCTTCTATCTTCTATCTTGTTTCCAAAATCTTCCATCTTATTTCCTATTTGTTCAAACAATTTCTGAATCAAGTCCAGTGAAGCTATTTTTCTATAGGTAGGTCTATCAAGCCCCTCCTGGATTTTAATGGTATTTGCCATTGTGGGATGGAGACCAAGAAGAAATCATACAAACTTATGAGTCTTTACAAATCAGATACTTTCACTTTTCATTGTCCACAACTTGAACCATGTCACCATTGCAACAGAAGTCACAGTCTGAATCATTATCTCATCTTTTGTTGTGCAAAATCCTCCAATTAAGTAGAGTCATTTAGGATAAACAAAAAATAATCCCAATGGTGGTCTGTTCTTTTTAGCTAGTAACTTTGCCACATATGCACTTTCATCGAAAATAAGATCTAAAAAAATTAGAAGATAATTGTCCCCTTTTCCGTTTCAGAAGTGTCTTATATTTTCTCTTAATTAAACTTTTTGCCAAATGTTCTTAAGTCCATAAATCCTTCAGATACCTTTTTATTTTTATAATCCCAAAAAAGGCTTATCTCTCTGTAAGGAATCGTGTCTTTGTCTTGGAGAAAATCTCTCTCTCTCTCTATAAAGTAATATTTCCATACATCTTTAAGAAATGAGAGTGATCAGACTTAGTGTCCATATAAAGGCTACATCACAGCGGTGAGGGACTCTGGGTTGCTCAACTCAGTAGCTGGTTGCAGAAACCTCCATTTCTGCAGTTAACTCATGAGGAGCAGCCATCAGGAGTGCAAATGGTTTATCTCATGATCTCCCTTTGATCCAGGAAGATTTCACCAGCTGGAATCTCCTTCTCTACTGGTGTTTCTGACTGAAATGTTTCTCCACTTCTCAGGGATGTCAGCCTGCCACAATTCCTCACTGAAAGCCCCTAGGCAATGTGCTTTAGAAAAGAAATGCCTGTACTGCCAAGGGCTGACCTGTACAAGTCTGGATTGCAGGGAGAGATGCCTGATTCTCCAAGAGGCTGGTGACAGCAAGAGGCCTTTCAAGGAGCACTGCCCCCACAGGTGCCTCATGTAGGAGCTGGCACTGGGAAGGGGCCTGCTGCTGAGGCTCCCCCTCCTCCAGTTGTTGAGACCCAGAAGCAGGAGGAGGATCAGCATAAGGTGTCCTTTGGGGTGCACTTGGGGGATGTGAGTCTTCTGATCCTTGAGCTCACCCCAGGAACCTGAAGGATGCTGGAGGAACTGGAGGAGAGGCTCACCACTGGTGAGCTTTCCCTAGTTTCCTCTGAGGCCACCACCTGGCCTTTGATGGAGAGGCAGGAGAAGAGCAGGGAGGCAGAAGAGGAAGAGATGGAAGAAGTGCCCCAAAGGGCGCTGTCCTCTCACAACCATCTCTGGTGCCTTCACCCCCTCCCAGGTCTCCTGTAGGGAAGGGATGCCAAGCGTTTCTGGTGATGTTTGGTGGGGGTGGCACTAATGTGCCAGGAGGAGGGAACATGAGGGCAGGGAAGGGGATCATTCACCTCATTGGTGAGATGATAGCTCTAGATGGACATTCCTTTTCCATGGTTGAGGGTGACGGCTTCCACAGGCTGCTCCAAGAAGTCTGCCTTTCATACACACACCCTGCTTACACCACACTGAGCAGGATCATAGTGCCCTCCCTTTAAGGGTCTGCCAAGGATTGTGAAGAAACATTCTCCCACGATGCTGGGAAAGAGCACACTTCACATTGGACATCTGGACCTGCCCTCTGTCACAGCATATGTAACTCTAACTGACTGAGCACTAGTGACAACTCTATGGACCTCCTGGAAGGGGGTGGGTGGGAAAACCAGGGTCAGATGGAGGAATGCCAGCTACCATAAAGCTGTGCTCCATACTGGGGTTCTCGATGAGGAATACATGGCAGACAATATCTCTGCTGCCATTGAGAAACACTTAGTGCAGTGTATAGGCAGGGATGTCACCATGGGATACCTGATCTATTGCGCCCAAAACATCTGGGCAGCACATGTGGGCCTCACTGACATTTACTGCATGGGCCACAAACTTCACCTTGTAGTGAGGGATGGGTTAGGTCTGGCTTCTTCAGAGTCCCAGACACTGTGACTCCTGAGTTCCAGTTTCATCATGAGATGCCAGCACATCACAGGCCACTTCTCGCACAGTGTGAAAGCTACTTGCCAACTGCACCAGAAGCAGGTCCTAGCAGTTGTGCTGGAACATCGCCTGATCAGGGATGTTTGCACTCACTGAAACTCCACCTATGCCATGCTTGAGCATTTGCTGGAGCGGCAGGTCACCCTCATTATGTGGCTCTCGGAGAGTGACACGGGGAGGGGAGAGAGTCAGTTCAGCCAAGAGAATTGGCTGACCAGTTCCCAAATGGTGGGTGTCCATAGGCTCGTTAAAGCTTCACCGTCACAGACTTTCTTGCTCAGCTTGCATTGGGACTGGTTTTGGCCAGATGCTGCCCCTTGTGTTTGATTAAGGATATCTTTGCCCTGGAAAGTCTTGGAATCTCCCCTCCCCAAAGGAAACAACAGAGAATGGCTGGGGGCCCCTTGTTTGGGAACCCATAGAATTGGACTCTTGGGTCCAATTTTCTTGAAATTTGGAGGGGCAGATCTTTAGTGGACAGGAAATACTAGGTTCTCTGCAATTTTGGTGGTGTTTGCTTGAAAAATGTGCCCCCTCAGCCTCCCAGATAGGTTATTCTATAGTGAATAATGTGCTGAATATATTCAGATTCCCATATAAAAATGAATCTGAATACTAAATTGATATTTTTGGACTGAATATCAGGAATACCAAATATTTATGGTATTTCTGTTCCTGGATCCAAATAATGTAATTTTTTTTTGTGGCACACCTCTAATGTAGATGTTTCTAGAAGCAGTGCTTTAAACTCTTTTAGGAGATGGGGCTTTTTTAGTACTTGAACAGAGTTGGCTTGGCTGGGTCAAGAATAAATATAAAGTAAGAGAAATTCTCAATTTTTAAGTGCTCAAAAGAACACCAAGGTAAAAACAACATGGGACAACTTGGCTTATTTAGGGAGAAAACTCTGAGCACACTATAGCCAGAATTGCTGCTGTTTTTAAACCTATAAAACAACATAACAATATCAGTGACTCCTCATGTCCTCCCATGTCTCTGTCCCAATCATCTCACCAGTTGCCAGGCTCAGTTTGGCAACACTAGCACCACAATGTATACTAAAAAAAAATCTTTTCCAATCACCAAAATTAGACCTGTCTGAAACATAATAGTAGCAACAACCAAGTATTTAAAGTCTAATATTCCCACCCCACCCCGCCAGTTTAGACGTTTAAAAATGTATAGTTCCCACCAAAACTTTAGGAACTGTGACAAGAAACATTTTATTTCTCATGCTGTTTTATTTTGGATTTCTAAACTCTAGCATGTACAGTTAAGTAAGTTTATGCATTAATTTGCTACTCTCCATCCAGATCCATAGAAATAATGCCAAAATCTGGAAAGACTGAACTATTTTCCCACCCCTCCTCATGCCAAGCCCTTAAATATACAATTTAATTCTTTTGCCAGTTCTTGCAAATTGACCAAAACATGGAGTTTATTTTCCTTAAGAGAATTTATCTTTATTCATCATGAAGAACCAAACACATAAGGCCTTCATCCTTGGCCTGCATTAAAGCTCAGAGAAGATCAGAGTTTGGGGCAAATTACTGCTCTGCCTTATCAAAATAACTTCTGCATTTCTGTTCAATCACACGGCTTCCCCAGGGACTAAACACTTCCTCTACTGTTTGTACTTAAGTAAACAGTAACAAGTGGCCTGTTGTAGTCTGTACTACCTTTGCTCTCCCTGGACCAATGCAGGGGCGGTAAAAATGATTAACTGTTTCTAAGCCCTGGTGCTTAAGCCTCTCACTCATGTTTCAACCACCACCCAGTTTGCAATTCAAGAATCCTGATCGCTTTCTCCACACAGGAGTGCAATGCTCCCTATCAAAGTGTCAGCATGAAAAGAATTATTCACAGCTTAAAAATATAAATCATCTACAGATAGTATAAATAAATACTTCATATGCTATTTAATACAAACAATTGTTGGAGTGGGTCTTACCAACCCACCCTACCCCAAGTTCCTTAGAGCAATCTTGGTACACTTAAAAGAACTGGAAAAACCTTTCAAAAATAATCATTCTGGCCCAGTAGAATAGAAGTATTTTAACTGTGAAATGTCTAAAGTCAAAAATTCATATAAAATGTACTAGCATATTTTTATTTCACAATGATCAAGGCTTAATACAAAAATGGTAAGAGTCATATAAATACAATGGAAACAGATTTCACAGTGGTCCCCTGGTATGACAGTAATCAAAATACATCAAGGAAATGTTGCCTCAGAACACATTCCAGTAATGGTAACTTAACTAAAATATTATAAGCCCTGAGGAAATAAATTCAATTTAAGAGTAACCTACAATATTACTGAGTTTTTTAAATGTTAATCTTCTTTAAAGAACTATATTCAGATCTCGTGATTTATATAGTCTAATTTATGTTGTTCTTCCTTTCTCTAAAGATTTCTAGCGTCATCAGACTTTGAACCGCATCTGTCATCCTCTGTGTTCCCCTTCCCCTGCTGAGCTACGCTCTAACTTCCTCCACTAGTAGTGGGGCGACTCACACAGTGGGTTGCAAGGAATATCCCAGCTCCCACAGTGAATGCTGCTGAAATGGGAGGGGGATATGGCAACCCCACCAGAGGAAGTCAACAGGGGGTGATGAATGTGCCAGGACCGTGGCTGCAGCACCAAGCTGGTGGATATCGAAACCCAAAGCAGTAACATGGGATAAAGCCACTTTTTTTCATATCCTGCCTTTCCTTTAAGGATTTTAGAACAGCTTACATGGTTCTCCCTTTTGTATATCCTTACAACAAGCCTATGAGGTAGAACAGGCTGAGAGAGTGAGAGTAGCCCAAGGATACCTGGTAGGGTTGCCAGCCCCGCAGCGGAGATGGGAAATCTCACACCTCCAGCCGGCATTTTCTGCTGCTGCTCAGAGCAGAGCAGGAGAAAAATTTAAAAAATGGCTGTTGCCTGACAGTATGCATGATATCACTTCCAGGTAACCTCTCTGGGAATTGGCCAAAATTATAAGGTAAACCCACAGAGAGGTTAATAATAAACCCCCAGACTGGCATCACTTCCAAGTATATCTGGAAGTGACATCACATCATTGTCTAACCCCCATGTTCCCACCCCCCATTCATTCACTGGTTGTGAGGGCAGGCCTGGCAATCCTACTAATTGGTAAGTTTCTTGGTAAAGTGGTGATTTGAAGCTGAGTCATTACACTTAGTAGTTAGTGTCTCTAAGCGAAATCAAAAAGAGTCCAGTAGCACCTTTAAGACTAACCAATTTTATTTTAGCATAAGCTTTCGAGAATCAAGTTCTCTTCGTCAGATGCCTGATACAGAGACTGGACAAACACAGAAGAGCAGAGGGAAGAGGCAATTAGGGGGGGAGGGGGAGGGAGCAATCAAAACATTCCTTTGCTAGTATATGTAAACATCTCCTTTTGGTGTGTGTATCAGTTGGTTTCAAAGGAGTTTGCCCTGTTAGTTTGTAGAAGCCAAACAGCTAGACCATCCAATTCCAATGCAGTATGGGCCTTCGATAACCACAGCTCTCCCTGCCAGATGCATCTGACAAAGAGATCTGTGGTTCCCGAAAGCCCACGCCAGGTACCACTGAGCTCCCCCAGACCCCACCTCTGTAAAGGAAATCTGTTACCTGTGGTAATGTGATAACCATTCATAGTCCCTATTCAGTCCCAGCTTGACAGAGTCAAATTTGCATATGAATTCCAGTTCAGCAGCCTCCCGTTGGATTTTGTTTTTGAAAGGTTTCTGTTGAACTACAGTGACCTTTAAGTCTTTGATGGAATGTCCTGGTAGGTTGAAGTGTTCTCCCACTGGTTTCTGGACGTTTCCATTTCTAATGTCAGATTAATGATGATCCAACGTATCATCAGTGAGCTACAACCCATCCTGGAAAATGATACCTCTCTCTCAGAAGCCCTGGGTGGAAGACCTTTCCTTGCCTACAGACAGCCCCCCAACCTTAAACGACTTCTCACTCACAACCATGAATCAGCCAGCAGAGTCACCAGCACAGGTACCAGGCCCTGCAACAGACCCAGATGCCAGCTCTTCCCCTATATCTACCCAGGGAATACAATTACAGGACCCAATGGCATCAACTACACTGTCTCTGGCTCTTACAGCTGCTCATCCTCCAATCTGATATATGCCCTCATGTGCCAACAATGTCCTTCTGCTCTGTACATTGGACAAACCAGCCAACCTCTACGCAAAAGAATAAATGGACACAAATCTGACATTAGAAATGGAAACGTCCAGAAACCAGTGGGAGAACACTTCAACCTACCAGGACATTCCATCAAAGACTTAAAGGTCACTGTAGTTCAACAGAAACCTTTCAAAAACAAAATCCAACGGGAGGCTGCTGAACTGGAATTCATATGCAAATTTGACTCTGTCAAGCTGGGACTGAATAGGGACTATGAATGGTTATCACATTACCACAGGTAACAGATTTCCTTTACAGAGGTGGGGTCTGGGGGAGCTCAGTGGTACCTGGCGTGGGCTTTCGGGAACCACAGATCTCTTTGTCAGATGCATCTGGCAGGGAGAGCTGTGGTTATCGAAGGCCCATACTGCATTGGAATTGGATGGTCTAGCTGTTTGGCTTCTACAAACTAACAGGGCAAACTCCTTTGAAACCAACTGATACACACACCAAAAGGAGATGTTTACATATACTAGCAAAGGAATGTTTTGATTGCTCCCTCCCCCTCCCCCCCTAATTGCCACCTCTCTTCTCTCTCCTGCTCTTCTGTATTTGGCCAGTATCTGTATCAGGCATCTGACGAAGAGAACTTGATTCTCGAAAGCTTATGCTAAAATAAAATTGGTTAGTCTTAAAGGTGCTACTGGACTCTTTTTGATTTTGCTACCACAGACTAACACGGCTAACTTCTCTGTCTCTAAGCGATTACTTGAATGGTGTCCAGTTCTACTAGCCATTCAGTTGTTGTGGCCTTAGCACTTTCACAGCTGCCTCTTGATGTACTACAGTAAAGGCACCTCTCTCTCCTTCCCCTTTAGCAGTGCTCACCATGTAAGCTGCTACAGAATTGCAGGTAAGTGGCAAAATCCAAATCAGGCATGATTACAGCCTCTTAAAGGAGGCAGTATCAATTAGCCTGTTGCTGCTCTGCCGCTAATGTGAACTGGCACAGAGTTCAGGTCTCAGAGACTGAGCTATGAATTAGGAAAATCCTCATTCAGATTTCACCTCTGCAATGAATTCATTAGGTTACCTTCAGTAAGCCATTCAATCAATACCAGCAATATGGGGACATAATACTGACCTGCCTCAAAGGGATGCTGCACACCAAGATACGAAGTCCTTTGATCACTCAAAAGTGCTGAATAAAAACTAAGCAGTATTAATATTACTCCTCACTGGAGCCCTCACTACAAATAAATGTTGGTGAAGACCAAAAAAAATGGTGTTTTTAGAATCATGAAACCCTTTATCTGAAACTTTCTTTCATAATGGGTAGGGTACTTTTTATCTGGTAAACAAATAGTATTGTTAGGTTAGAAGTAAATGGTTTGTGGGAAAGTACACGCCATTATATAAGGGATATATCTGATAAGAAAGAGGAAAGGGTTAACACAGAAATAAGGTTCACTTGCAGTACGGACTAAGGATTATGAAGAGATGTTTGTTCCACTTCCCAATACATATCCAGTAGTGACTTCTGAAGTAATGATAATCTGCTTGGCTCTAAATTAGAGGGGAGAAATCTTTACTGACTTGCTTTGTGGAGCAAGAGGACAACTGACCACACTCTGAACCTGGGACCTGGGAGCTGAGGCATTGGATCAACTCACTGAAACCACCCTAACAGTCCCCTGTGGAGAAGGTATCTCTTGCAGAACTATCCTGACTCCATGTAAAATATTTGCAAGAAATTGTGGGTTCTCATAGGGCCTTTTAAAACAAAACCTTTCCCCTCAATGTGAGCCTGCTAGAGCCTGTCAAGTGTGAGAGGTCTGGGAGAGCTGGGTGCAAAACAGTTTTTCCCTCCCTTTCCAATCCCTCCCTTACCCAGCCTCAGGAACTGCAAGATGTCACATTGCCTAATGTAGCTCTAGGTTGATAAAGAGAAGATGGAAGTTTCTGGGGTGAAGGAGAGGTGTTAAGAAGAAAAGGAGTGGAGAAACAGAGCTTTCCCTCCCACATTCATATATCCACATTTGTTAAACAGAGTACTGACAAGCCATTAGTTATCTTGCAATAGTGGTAAAGCTGGACATAATGTTGGTACCTAGTATTTTCTCCTCCTTAGACCTTTACCAAGGTCTGACTCTAAACATACTTAATTAAACATTTACTGGACTCCATACTTATGAACATAGATACAGTATTACTGAATCTTTTCCCATGTTCATTTATACACATCTTTTATCCTTTTACATTTCAATTTGGCCACTGGCCCAGCCTCCATCTGCCAAAACACTATTAGGTGCTATATAATGTGTAATCACCTCTGTAGTTGTCCCAATGTCAGCAGATGGGCTACACGTGCTGGTATCTGGTGGAGCTGTCCCAACGCTGCTTTTAACGGGGGAACTAGGAGGTACAGGCCCTGAAATGGATTCTGTGCAGGTCACAGATTGATGCAAAGTCCCTTTCTTTTGAATTTTATTCCACACTTTGTTCACGATATCTGTTAGTTCATACAGCAACTGCACCTTATAAAGGAAAAAAGTCCTAGATAAATGAACTCAGCAAACCATTAGACAAATGACCAAATTAGAAAGTATTTTGACTTGGGCACTCAAAAACATAAAATGTAGTAAGTAGGTCTATAGAAAGAAAACATATATGTCATCTTGCAAAGTTTTAGTTTAGCTTTACTCAATAAAGACTTTTTTAAATTTGAGAAGTATTTCTCAGCACTCACAGAGACTGCTTCCATTTTAGCGCCAATGCAAGAATTTCAAATGCTAATTTTAATGTGCTGGAGATTACTCTTGCAACACTATTTTTTAATGCTGAATATAAAAATGTTCTCTGTATGCAAGAAGAATAATGAACAAACTATTGTACAGACTCTTGGGATACGTCATTTCAATATTCAAAAAACATTCTGTTTAACTTGCACATTGTTTGACTCAGTTCTAAGGTATTTATATAAAGCTTCACAAATAAGCATTAATCATGCAATTTTGTATGAAAACAGATCACAGTATACTGTATAAAACAAGCACAAGGAAACTGCAAACACAACACACAAGCACAGCCACAGCTGGATACCATACTCAACTTGCCATTATGCGAAATATATATATATATATATTTCCTCTCGTATTTTAAAAAGAAGTTGCAGCCCTAGGACAAATCAAGAAAATGATGCTGGCTTCTAATGTGGGTAGAACAGACTATTATCCATCTAGATTTGATTCAAAATATGGATTGATTTTGTGCATATGAGAACATATCCTCCAGCTATGCCTCTGCTACATCCATATAGGTCAAATACTGAAAACTGTTGTAGAAAGCATCAAAATGTATCTTAAAGTATATATCAAGATGTCTATACAGTTCTTTAACAGATCCATTTTTCAAACAGGACTTTTGTTATTATTTTTGTTATGTAGAGAATAAATCAATCACTAAGGGCAGCAATGTGGTGGTAGAAAGTGCCGTCAAGTCGTAGCCTACTTATGACGACCTCTACTGGGGTTTTCAAGGCAAGAGACTAACAGAGGTGGTTAGCCATTGCCTGCCTCTACATAGAGAACCTGGTTGTCTTTGGAGGTCTCCCATCCAATTACTAACAAAGGCTGTCCCTGCTTGACTTCCAAGATCTGACAAGAAGCAATACTGCTATAAAAAAGAAATTATTGTATATAGTGGTAGCAGTACAGCATAAATCTCAATACAGCTAAAAATGATGAATTTTTAATCTCTACTACACTTTGATAATTTGATTAAGTGATAACAGTCCAAAAGAATACTCTCTGCTATTCCATTATTTTGTAAACTATTTTATTAAAAGGAAAACACTCATGTGTAGATTCAATATAGTTATTAGACTACAGCTCAAGTACTTCAGATCAGAAAGACTCAGATTAATATTATTCTTTGCTATTGCTGGCGGCCATCTTGCTGATGGCTGCTGATTTGCCCAAATACAGATTAGTTCACGCACATGGATTCTTGCAGAGCCTCATGGGAGTAATGACTCCTTCTATGGTCAGTAAAAAAAGTAGCTTTTAACCCTTTTTAAACTGTAAAAATAATAAAAGGAATGTTCTGCACGCAGAGGCCACACTGGTGATTCAAGCAAAAGCACCTTATCTGTCCCACTTAAGGATAAATTCACATAAACAAAGAAAGGGCAAATGGACTGATCTGTGCACTTTAACATCCTGACCCAACCATGATCCTGGAGGGCAATTCGTTTCCCTACTGCACAGGCCAACTGCATACAAAGGAACCATGCATATGTAGAAGCAGCAAAGCCAAAACTTATGCACCAGTCACCTGGTTCAAAGCTGCTGACCTATCACTCAGCTGTGATTAAACTGAATGGGGAAAATTTATGCCAGGAAGGAAAGACAGTATGGGGTGGGAGAATACATTCCCAATGATGGTTCTCCCTTGGCTAACCAAAAGTCAGCATTACATGTACAATGGTTCAAACACAAGTACACTTTCTAAAAACTAACAAAGTGATGGTGAAACTTATGACACAAGAGCAACAGAAAAGCTGAAATAGTGCATATAAAACAGTTAATTTTGTAACGTAGCTAATTTTCTAATAAAATATTTTTCTACATGCATATCAGAACAAATCAAGCCCCCTTGATACAACATATCAAGCATATACCTTATATATACAACAGGTAATTGAGTGAAGGCCCATTTCAAATGTCACCCCCTCATCAAGTACTGTTGATCATATCATTTTATTCCTGCTTTCAGATCACCATAAACAAGTATTAGTACTTGTGCAACAACATTAATGAACTTTTTTGATTTTTAAAAATTATTGCAATGGCATCAAATCTGTGACACAAATCACAAGTGTATTTTAGTCTGCAAACATGAGCAGATCCTCAGCTTAGAGGATAAACCCATCAAGTGCTTTAAGAGTTGCAATATATTTCAAATCAAATATCACACTGCATTATTAGAGATCTCTATAATGGTTGTTTACACACCAATGGTTGCACACACACAAACACATAGACAATCAATACAGAAGATGCATACTTGGGGTAGGAGAATAGTCAGATTATTCCCTGAGACAATCATCTGCAAGGTGCTTCTACAAAGTTTTTAGACTACGTATCAAACACAAATCTGACAATGCAGACAGTTTTTGGATGTGCATCTTCAAGCCACATCTTTACACAAAACAATGCATAAAAGAAAAATTATTGCAAGACGTGAAAGCATAGTATCTAATGCTGGTACACAAAATATAAACATAGAGATTTTCTTTAATATATAAAAAATGGTAAATAACATTGCCATAGGTAAAGTGTGAGCAGATCTAAACTCTTACTTGTTGGTCTGAAATGTATTTGATTATATTATACACTGGATGTATTCGATTATAAAAGGGTGGTGTTTCTATTTAGAATGTTGGTGGCAATGTCTCTTAGTGAACTGTTTGATCATTCCCATATACAATCTAATAATTAAGAAAGAGCCAGTACTGGTGTGAGGTCTCTTTTATTCCCAACTTTGGCAATGTTTCTTAAATGTTGTGGTAGTTTTGGCTACTTATCTTCAAAATTAGAAGCACAATATAATTAAAAGCAAGCCTACCAATGCTTTTTTTTAAAAAAAATTATGCATCACACTCAAATTTCTTATGCCATAATAGTGAGTTCAGCTCTGTGTATGCATAATCAAGGTAACTATTTTGACAGACTGGGCATCTAGAATTCCTATTATTACAAAAATACTGAAGGTTGGTCTAAAAGTTATATGGAGTCCAAAGGATTACCGATCATGACAAAAATCCTGTAACTTCCACATGCCTGTTAAGCTGAGCTCATAACTAGACACAGGCACAATCTGTATTACGATTTCAAAAAAACCCCAATTTTGGCGTTTGTGCCATCATGACTCAGCTAATCGGTTCCGTCCACGGCAACCGATGCAGCAGTCGGGGGGTTGCTTGTTCGGGACTTGATCAGATATATCGGTTTCTGTTCAGAATTGCAGACACTCTGGCGCCAGTAATTTATTCCCAGGGCAACGGAGCCAGGGGAATGAGCTGCGTTTGCCCTCCTTCTGTCGCCCTCGAAACACGAATGGAAGCCCAGCTTTCCTTGATTAGCAGGCTTCCTTTCAACCATGGAGCAGCAACCCAGGGGAGAGGGGGGAAGGGGGTGTTCTGAAGCCATGGGCACAAAGGAAACGCAAAAGGCAGCGCAGGAGGCTGGGAGGCCGCCCGTGCCATTCGTCTTTCCCCAGGACAAGAGGCGCGTGGGCAGGCCAGCCGCCCCTTGTCCTGGGGAAAGGCAAAAGGCAGCGCGGGAGGCTGGGAGGCCGCCTGCGCCGTTCGCCTTTCCCCAGAACAAGGGGTGCGTGGGCAAGCTGGCCGCCCCTTGTCTTGCGGGGCAGGTGAACAGCGTGGGCAGCCGCCGAGCCACTCGCGCTGCCGTCAGCTCCGCAGCACACCGGGACAGCCGGCTTGCTGCGTGGGCGGGGGGGGCAGCCCAGGAGCGCGCGCAAGAGCCTGACTATGGTTGCCCTGGGCGCTGGCAACCGTAGATCCGGCCCTGGGAATGTCCCCTCCCTGAGGGGAGGCAGCTCATTGCCGGGTTAAAAACTTTCCCCCCCTCTACTCTAAGTGTGTGTGTGTGTGCGCGCGTGTGTGTGAATGTCCCCTCCCTCCCTGAAGGGAGGCGGCTCCCCGGCCCCCTGCCCGCCGGGCCTGGCGGCCGCTGCCACCAACCAACATTCCTATATTGCTGGAAACTGCGGGGCGCCCTCCCACTTTGGCCTTCCCGATTCCGGATCGGAAATGGGACTTGATCGGTTAGAATCAGTGGCCTGGGTTCACCAGCGGCCCGGATCCACGAACAGCTTAATTGGTATTTTTTGGGGGGGATCGTGCCCATCTCTACTCATAACTGTCCAAATTGCTAAGTGTACATGAGCTAGACATAAAGCTGTCTTGAAAGATAGGGGCATTGGAGTATATTACACTGGAAAAGGGCAAGTTTCCACTATTCCAGCATAACAGAAGGCTGTTGCTTTCTATGCTTACCCATCTCATTGGAAGAAGAAAACACAAAATGAGAAACTAATGCTGGTATTCCCGCAAACTTTCTCCTATAAAACCAGGGAACTGCTGGGTAGAGCAGGCCTGCAGTTGAGACACTCACTGGATTCCTTTTTAGAGATGGCCTGCCGAGTGACCCGCTATGCCTCTGGCATTAACAGTGGGCTCTCTGGATTGTTCTGGATTGTGGAAATGGCACCAACACCCTTTGGGTTGGATTCAGACTAAATTGGCAGTTTCCACCAATTCCTCATTCCCCCTGCAGACCCATCTCCTGTTGCTCCTCAGGGTTCCCTGTCTTCCAGAAGCAGACTTTTGTGGAGATCAGTGGGCTGCAATGGGAAGGAAGAGGCAGGAAAGTGCTGTTTCACTGATGGAAAATTTAATCTGGATCCAACCCTTTCTCTTCCAGAAGGTCCCTTCAAGGTGATCAACAGTGGCAGCAGAGGCAGAGCTGGGGAGGGTAAAGGCAGCAACGGCAAGTCTTCTTCCTCCTTCTGCCCCACCTCTTTAATTGCCATGATTTGTCATGACTTCTTTCTTATTAAGCATTAAGTTAATGTCAATAACATATGATTCATATATTTTATATGAATCATATAAATCATTATATATATATATTAGATGCAATATATGTGTGTGTGTATATATAAATTTAAAGTGTCATATAAAAAAACTTTCAAATATTGAAACAACCACTGATATCTCCATATGAGATTCACAGCCATAAATCCAAACAGCTTTTATAGAGGTTTAATTACATTTCTGCTCTTTTGGTGGCACGTGGAAGCTCATATACTATTTTACATAAAGAGAACTGCTATCTTGAATAGACAGACAAGAAGAAAACCGAGAATGAGAAAACTGCATGGATTACACTACAAAGGAAGAGAAAATGTCATCTGTTAATTTTAGAAACCAGAATCTGAATCAGAGAAGCTCAAGAATTTGTTGTCACAGTTGGGTTTATCACAGATCTACTGGTTATCTCCTGTAGTAAACAGGAAAGGGAGATTCAGTTTGCCACCACTTGGTGACATGCAGTGAACATGTATCAGGGAACTGCAGTTGTCTGTGGTTTGTCATGTGTCGAATGAATCTACAAAAAATTTTTGCATTTTAGTGAAGACGTCTTTGAATTTTTTTTAAAAAAATCTGCTTTTGCATGGTATGCTACCACAAGGGGTGCAGTTTCATCAATATTACAACTGATGCGTCAAGGGGAAACATTTGCGAATACAAGAAGATGCACAGAAAACTGGTGTCTAGCAATGGCACTCACGCAAGTAGAATTATCCTTTGAATCCAACAGAGGCAACTCAAAAATTGCATCTGGGGAAGGAAGTTGTAGAACTTGCTTGCCTCTCAAGACACATCACTTGCATTTTTAAGCCCTAAATGTTTTCCAGTTAATGGAACTTAACTGAAAGACCATATAAAAGCTCTGTTTCCAAGCAACCTGAGGCATGCAAATTCTGTTTGTAGCGTTATTGATTGTCCTTTTGTATTATTTACAATAGCCCAATCTAGGGTAATCCTGCTTTTTCCTGGTCCATTTCTGTTAGCAGTCAGACCCCTACAATGCTAAAAAGACAGTTTATAAATGCAATATCATCAACCCCTTTCTCTTATGCCATCAGCACATGGCACTTACTAGCCCAGGGTGGATGCCAGCCCAGCTGGAGGATGGAAGATTACCAGAAGCTGAGTCAGGCAGCTGGCTGACACCTACTCCACACCCCAGAGAGTGACACATATTAAAGAACAATAAGGTCTCCCAAGAACTCCTGGCTAATCTGTCAATGTCCTGCTTCTCTTCCTTGACCCCACCTACCCTAATTAGAGCTGTTCAGCGAACCTGGGATCTCTCCCCATCCAGCAATTACTGGGTGACACCTTTTGTCTATCTCAGGTAGCACCATTAAGCCTCTCCTAACATTGTCCAAACCTCCAGAAAAGCCATTGAGCCATTGTTTTTGGAAGCAAGATGTCAGTTTTGCTCTGGGGTACGTTTCGCTCTGTAACTGGGCTTTCTAGCTGCATGTCTAGTGTGTGTGGTCTGGACCCATGCATGCACCCTCAATATGTCTGAGTCCTTTTTCCTTCTCCCTGTGAAATGGTGTTCGTTTTGCTATTGCTCCCACGGATCCCTCCTTCTTCAGGACTGGCAAATATCAGCCTTCCCTCAAAACTGCTTTCCCATTTCCTCACTGTTTTCCTAGTTAGGTCTGTGTATATGCTGTATGTGATTTTCTGGGCATTTGCCTTTTACTGCTCTGTTAATAAAGAAACCTTTTCTGTAGAACATCTGCCTGTTTATTTGAGAGTTCTCTAAGAGAAGAATCCTGGTTTACATAAGTGAAGATTTCCCAGTTACTCCGTTTCACTGTGTCTCCTTGAATGTTAATTCCCCCAACTCACAAGGAGATCCCCCATTAGGGTAACATTTCAACCTGTTTTCCTGCCCCAATCTATGTTCTGCTGCTTCAGATACTAGTTCCTGGAACTGTGACAAGATACCTTCTTCCTTGATGGCTGAGCTCTAGCGAGACTGTATTTTACATACCTTTTTTCTAGATGCTCAAATAGAATTTGGATCAAATTCAATTAAAGTAAGGCCAATACTGAGCCACAAAAAATTCAAATATTGCACACTAAACAAGACAATCTGAGTATCTCAGTAACCCCTTCTTCCATTTACTGTCTTCTTAAAAAGGGTTCCATTATTTTTCTTGAAAAGTTTCCATGCTCAGCAACAGTAAGTATGTGTTAATTTGAACAAAAAATTACATTAGATCATTTCACTAGATGCACCCATAATGACAGCAAAGCAGGGCCCCAGCATTTAACAGTACATCTGCAAGTGATTTCATTCCATCAGCCAAAAGATGCATTTATGTACCATAGCTATTACACTTTGAAACGAATTTAAATTACAAAACTTGAAAGAGCTTCAAAGTACATTTTAATCTAAGTACCCTGATTTTGATGGTTCAGTTTGGTGGGGTTGGTGGGGGGATGCTTAAAAGAAGTGTACTTTCCCTCAAAATAAAATCATCTTTAAATCAAGCAATTTTTAATGTACCCTAATAAATCAAATAAGTGCACCAACCTGAGGATTTGAGCATTTTACTTCTAGTGACTCAAGGTCGACATGAAGACATACAACAAATGAGTGCCTATATTCAGACCCTGCAGCAGGCAATTTTTGTGAAGTCACTGCCAAAGTAGAAGTGCAACCCATGGGCTCTATTAAATTAAGGGTCATTTGCTTCCCAAGAAGAGTGTAGATACTGAAATGATTCAAACTGATTGTCCAAGGGAAAGCATCACCTAGTGATTAAAGAATAAAGAAAACACAGCATTAAACAGGTACACAAATACCTTCAAACGTACTGAACTAAAAAAATCTCAAGGCTGGATTATTACCATGCAAAATTCAGTAAAAGTATTTGTCCAAGAGCTTACCCACCCCTACTCATACTATAACCGGCAGGATTTTCTGTGAAAATAGAACACCGAAGTAACAAAACTCTGACATTATTCATTTTTTTACAATGTCCACATACATTGTACATTTCAAGACTTTTAAAGATAGGTTTCTCACTTTAAACAGGATGTTGAAATGCTTGGCTCTACCTAGATCATTCCCTTCATTTTAAATTTTTTTCCATAAGAGAAAATATTAATTGATGGAATTCATAAACAAATAACTAAAAGTATACTGTATTTGTACTATGTTATATTAATGACTGAAAAATTACAAAATCAGAAAACAAAAAAAAAGCATATAATATTTCCTGAGAGGTGTTTTTACTTTAAGATTTCATCACATTAAACTTTTCACTAAGAAGACTGATTATATGGTGAAAATTTGTCTGTTAGAATTCATTATACTCTACCTTCTTCGACAATTGGTCTTTGCATGACAAAGGGAATCTCTTGCAGGGGCTCCATGTACTTGTGGCCAGCACTCATAATCTTTACCTGGGGTAAGCAAAGAACAAGAGTTCCAGGCATACTGGCCTGCCCATGATACCAACTTCGGACGGTCCCAGGAATATCACCAGACACAATTGTACTAGGAGATGGCAGACTGTCATTTGGAATGAACACACAGCAGGACTGCACTTCAAGCTGGAAAACAAACACACATAACCCATAAAAGAAATCTCACATGCAGACTTTAAGAAAACATGTATATTGTATCTGTAGATATAAATATCACACAACAGCAAGCACCAGAGCCAGTGGCACATTTACCCACAAATGATAGCTTGAATTTAAAAAGTCAGTGGCATACAACAGGTGTTCTGCATTTCTGCAATTTACGTTTAGAAAAAGTAACACTTGAAGGGGTGTCATTTCAGTCTATAAGTTTGTTCAAGAAAAGAAAAAACATTGGCATGAAAAGCTGAACATATATTCTACCTTCCCACACTTCTTTCCAGGAAACGAGACTGAGTCAGAAACCGAGGTCTCCACCTCCTTTTCCAGTTTATTAGCAGTTGCTAAAGATTCAGATTTGACTAGTAATTCACATATTGTTACTTTCAGTGAGGATTCCTAAGTAAAGATGAATTCCTTAACTAAATTAACAATATGTCACTTTCAAGTCAGGTCTGAATGCCTTCAAAATGCAAAATGAAAGTACATTTTGAAGGTAGCATCATTCTCAGCAAATGTATCGGAGGTACAATTCCTAGCCAAATGCTGATTATTAGCAAAGCCACATATTGTCAGTACTGCTAGTCTTTCTGAAATGTCCATGTGACAGACTGCACATCAAAAAATCCTGTGCAACTATTAAGGGTTAATCCCTCATAGAACAGAGAGCTTGGAGTGACAGACATCTGATTGGATAGCAGAAGCTGAAAAGAGGAGGGTCTTTTTTCAGTGCTGGCAGAGAGTTAGGTCACCTGTGAAGAGTTGAGAGATGAGAGTCCTTACAGACAGAGCAGTTTTAAAGCTGACAGGAGAACTGAGGGAAATTGGCAAAGAAGTTTGGGAAGTAGGTACAGACTCCCAAATGGGCCAAAGGAAAAGGAGATTTTCCCTACTTAACTCTGGAGAGTGAAGAAATTCCTGGTTGGGTGTGGTTGGAAACTGCCTGTGGAGACCTTCAGGGTCAATTAACAACTGAAGGAAAGCAGTGGTGTGTGAAGAGGACTGGGGTACTAGAAAGTGGGTACCAGCATTCCTACTGCCAAGAGTGACAGAATACTGAAAGAAAGTATACCAGAGTGGTGAAAAACAAGGGAACAGACGCCTCAAACATGAGCATTTAAGTATCTGTGGAAAGCATAAGAACTTAAGACTGTGTATGTTCTGATGTGTGTGTGTGTGTGTTTGTGTGTGTGTGTGTTGAATTACCTCATACATTTTCAACCCCTGATTTTACCTGACTTTTCCCTTCTAAAATAAATAAAATGGTTAGCGATTTCTGAATTTTAAAAACGCCTCTGGTGCCACTTCTTCTGTCTAAGGATGAGGGAACATCATAATGCACAACTGATAAATGCCTCAGAACCCTGGGAAATTTAGCTTTCTTTTTTATTTATTTCACTCTTCTCACTGAGACTCATGGCAGATTATTCAGTATGAGTTAATAGGTTCACTGACTGGAACATGAAATAAAACATTACAAGAAGGTAAGGATATCATAAATTTGGAAACTAGCAGAAATCCAATATAGAGCTGGAAAAAATGCTGAAACATAAAATGTCTAGCCACTGGGCTATCTCTTAAACTGTTCTCCAAGTATTGGCTCACAAAGGTACTAAAGATATGTAGAATGAGATACGTAAATAATGTGCCTGCTTGGTAAACGCTATCTAGATGTATCTAGATATTCATCTCTATTCCAGTTTTGCTTAGACAAGCTGACAAAGATTTACTGTAGATAAATAATTTGGATTTGCGAAAATAAATACATAGCCACATGTAGTCTGTGTTTGTTTCTAATTTTAGGGCTATCTGGAGTTGAAAGACACAGTTAATTACATCTTTGATAAGTATTTATTGATCCAAGTGTAGAGAATGTACTTTAAGCTGGAAAAAGAAGAAATTGTGTATTTTACAGGTTTCACAGGTTTATGTATTCAAAACCCTGCTGCAATGATGTTTGCAGTGATGTGAATATATTTTTGGTTTATAAGAAATTGGTGGCATGATTGTGACATATAACCAACAGGGCTTGTCTTTCAACATTATACTAACAAGTAACCATTTACAGAACTCCCTTTTATCTGTTAGAATGTACATCTCTTTCATCTTATGAAGTTAAGATGCATATAAAATAGCTCACAAAGTCAATCTTTCAATGAGATATGGCTATACTCCAAAAGGGCCCTGGGATAAGGAATATGAGAGAGATTGGAGGAAAGCAACAAACTTTACTTCTTCTCCCTGTCCCATATCCTTTTCTCCTTTGGGAAGGGGAAGGGAAAGCATACAACTCCCCTTCCCCCAACACAAGTTCATTACAAATCATCACTTGTTTATACCTACAACATAAAAGTTTGTAGAACACTAATAGCTTGGATTTCTTTTTCTGTAATTGTATTGCATCAGAAAGATTGAAGGTAATGTATTATAATTAAAAGGTAAGTGGCATGTTCAAAAACTGAGGTTCAACTTAAACCACAGTAATTTTAATATTTTAGTTGGACACAACTTTTATCAATGTGTCTGATGGCAAACTACAGTTGATGGACATGTACTTACTCTAATTTTTACTGTCAAACATGAAATGCATGAAAAATCTCAGGAAAATCTGGATGTATTGTTACCCAATGGGAAGGTCTCCTTGCAAGTTAGGGGGAATTAGCCTGCAATGAAGGCAGTGAGAGGGGGTAACTTAAGGATCTCTACCATTGTATATGAGGATTGTCCCAGTTAGAGAACTCTTTCAATGGCCAGACAGATCTTTCAACCAAAAGGGGATTTTATTGAAAATAACTAATAGCACACAAAACACACACAGTACACACTCAGAGCTAGCTAGAAAGCAGTGGCGAAAGCTGGACAGAGTTTAAGGGATTAGGAGATATTTAACATCCAGAAGAAAGCGTCTGGGAGAGAGAGTGTTGAGTGACTTTTGTGTCAAAGCAAAACAGCTCGTTCGGAGGTTTGAGGGTGGATTCTGGATCCAAGAGCATGCACACAGCTATGACAGAGGGGCAGTCCAATTATACTGTGAATCCTACCCAGGGGCAAGATGGCATCTTCTGCCCCCAAAACAAAGACTTCATGGTTGTTCCTTGGGTGGGACAAAGGATTGAGAAGTTGTCTCTGAGGTGAGACAAAGAGATGGCGAACTGCCTCCAAAGTGGGACAGTGAATGGGCAAACTGACTCTGGGGTGTGACAATGAACTAAGAAGGTTTGATTAGGTCTTCCTGGGTGAAACTAAAGTTATCAATAATGACTGACGATCCACAAAGTATAGATGGGTGAGGCTACCAGCTCCCTGATTTGCCTAAGAATAGAAAAGTGGTTAAGGGGAGATGGATAGGGTGTGTTGTGGTGATTAATTCAGGAACTCAGGGAAGACCTTTTTGTATCAGGATCCTTAGGTCATCTCTGGGGTGTGGGAGGGGGTGAGCTGGCCTGTCATTCCTCATGCTTGCATGTTTCATCTCCCAGCTGGGATCTGGCTTCAACATTCCTGCCTGCTTTGGCAGTAGTTTTAATGCTTCAGAGAAGAGGCTTATGGCATAACCATATTCATAAGCCTTCTAATATTGTGGGGGCAAGTCTGACCGCTAACAGTATGGACTTGATTTACTCTGCACCTTCTTTGTCACCATAAACTTTTGGGCAACGATATCACCATAGAGAAGGAAGTGGAGACATACTGTGATTTCCCTTTTGCTAGCCACATTACCAGATGGCTGAAATCCTGATAACTGCACAATCTAGACTTTATTCACCAAGCACAGGAGAACCAAGCACCGGAGCACTTTATTCACCAAGCAAAGGAAGCTTTCAGCCCAGCCTTCCTGATCTTGCAGCTGTACATACCCTGCTATTTACTTTTATCCCACAGCACACATGGTTCTGTCTTCATTTCACCCTCACCACAACTCTACATGGTGGGTGAGGCTGAGAGAGTGGGATTGGCCCTAGGTTGCCCCACAAAACTCATAGCAGAAAGAGCATTGAACCTGGGTCTCCCAGACCCTAGTCCACCATGGTATTCGCTGCACCCACTGGCTTCTGTTATATTTTGATACAGAGAGGCAAGCACGGGGGAGATTGCTAGCTGTAGTGTATTTTATTCTCCCTGCCCGGCTACCTTCATTTGCATGCTGTCATGTACACATCTGTGTGTTTGTGTATGTATTCACATACACAAAGTAGAATATGCCCTCTGGAAAATCTATCAAAGCAGATTACAGTTAAAGAAAAGAATAGTACTTCTAAAAAAAATTATTAGTTGTTGGATTAAATAATAAGAATGTTTCACCAATCACTTTATTGATAAGAATACTGCTTTAAAATATATGTAAGACAAATATCTTTACATTCCTGTACCATTAAAGCTACATTATTGTATATATTAAAGCTATCAAATAAATCTTTTTACACTTTAAAAATAACTATTAAACTGTATGTCTAAAATTGTGAATTTAATGTGAAATGTGACTGATTTATATAACTGAATATAAATCTGCAGCAGTAAATCTTACATTAATGTAAGGATCTGACAATCCAAGGGAAAGAAAATGAAGTAATCTGCCAGTAAGAAGTCCTCAAGCTGGGGGTCAGATCCTGTTCATAGAAACCATCTGGTTGGGACCCTCTAAGCCACACCAAACACAAATGATCTTTTAAAAAAATATCCTATTCATTAATGCATCACAGCTGCACTGAGTGTTACTTCATTTTTCCATGGCAACATCCTTTCTGTTTCAAGGATCATATTTCAGTTTTGGTAGCAACGCGTTCTTTTGCCAATACTGAACATACTTGTGCATTAAAGAGAAGGAATTATTACAAATTCTTGAAATAGAATCACCTCCTATTTTGATTATGTTAAGGGCTGTGCTTGCTATGCAACGCTCACTAATAACATACCAATGAAGCACAGCCAATTCTGTCTGAAAAAAATCAGAAAATGTAAGAAAAACATGACATTATATAATTTTATATAGCATTTTTAAAGTGCTTGACTTACATCATCTCAGTGATCTTTACAACAAACCTGTAATGCAAGCTTGAATTTCGATCTCTGTGTTATAAATAAAGAAATAGGTCTGAATCATATTTCAGCCAGTATTTGAACTAAAACTTCATAGCATATTTCATACTTTGAAATATGTTATGCCAGCTTCTTTTGTATGACATATGCTTGGTAAATGTACTCAATGAGAATTATATATTGTCAGAAGGAAACAATCTCAAAAAACCTCCACAAAAAGTTTAATATATTTCATATTATATTACATAATATTTATTACTTATTACAGTTCCTATACTAAATAGAAGCCAGGCAGCAGGGATGAGACTGGGATCCTTGGGACGAAGATGCCCTCCGGACTAACTGAGAGTATCAGCCTCTCCACATTTGACAAGGCCCTGAAAGCTAACAAATGTTTCCTAAGGGTGGTCCTCTGTGCTGATCAGTTTGTTTTTGCTTAGCCATGCTTCAAGAAGATATGCCATTATCACTGGGCAAGGACCCCACAAAGCCCAGCAATTAGCAGACACTAGCAGCTATAAGGCTGAGGTGAGAATGGTGGACAAGCCTTTAATATGATCCCACCCACCTACCCACCCACACACATGCTCAGCTCCGGCTTCATAGTGTTCCCACCAGGGCCTAACAGATGCTGCGGTATTTGATGAAACATCTTTCATCACGTAGAAAAAACAAGATTATAATCATTGGAATACTGACTGTGTTTCTACTTTTGAAGGTCCAGCAATCAGTGTGTAAAAGGAATAAACTAATCAAGCAGGCTATCAGACGCAGAAACGTGCCCTCTTTTTCACAAATACTTTTTAGCATCTTATATTGTGAAGGATGTAACTGTTGCTTTGGAAGCCAATCTTAGAAGAACAGTAAAGCATAAATAGCCTAAACAATTAAAATTCTGATGGGATATAGTGTACAATCAGATGGCATTTCAAAGACCAGATTAAGAGTAATAAGGCTGGTTTAGAATGGAATGCTAGCGATATATTGCAGAGAGAGGAATCAAGACACCAAACTGCCAAGCACATCAAAGGGATGAATCCTTAATATGGGCAAATCAGACAAGACGGTCAAAAGCTAGGAGATAAAACAATGCAAATAAGGGTTAATAGGAGCAGAGGAGGATGCAAGTAAGAACCAAGAAAAGGGATCAAAAGGTGAAATAATGAGTAACCTTTTGTGCACACAGGTCTGATGTCATGGGCCCTACATGCCTGCTAGTTCACGTACTCTAACATTCTTATTTTATTTATTTATTTCAAATTTGTATTCCGCCCTCCCCACAAGTGGGCTCAGGGCGGATAACAACATATCAAAATACAATTAAAATACAGTTAAAAATTCAAATTCATTAAAAACAACACATTTAAAACAAGATGGTGGACAGCCTTCACAGGGAGGGTTTTATACATCTCTTTTTTCCAGGCCGGCGGAGGCCCAGCCTCAGCCATATGCCTGGTGGAACAACTCTATCTTGCTGGCCTGGCGAAAAGATAGTATGTCCTGCCGGGCCCTGATTTCAGCAGACAGAGCATTCCATCAGGTGGGAGCCAGGACTGAAAAGGCCCTGGCTCTAGTCGAGGCTAGGCGGGCCTCCTTGGGGCCAGGCACCACCAACAGATGTTTGTCCCCTGATCGGAGTGTCATCTGGGGAATATATGGGGAGAGGCGGTCCCATAGATACGCTGGTCCCAGTCCGCACAGGGCCTTATATGTCAATACCTGAACCTTGAATCTGATCCGGTACTCCACTGGCAACCAATGCAGCTCGCGTAAGAATGGTGTTATATGCGCCTTATTTGGCACTCTCGTAATAACATGCACCACTGCATTTTGTACCAGCTGTAATCTCCGGGTCAGGCTCAAAGGCAGCCCTGTGTAGAGCGAGTTACAGTAATCTAGCCTAGAGATGACCGTTGCTTGGATCACTGTAGTTAAGTCATGGGTTGACAGGTAAGGGACACGTTGCCTGGTCTGCCGCAGATGGAAAAAAGAGGACCTGACAACTGCTGTGACCTGTGCCTCCATTTTCAGGGAGGCATCCAAGATCACCCCCAGGCTCTACTGGAAAAGTCAGAAACAGGAAGAAAATACGAATCTAAAACCTATGAAAAACAGGAAGCAAGAAGACCAACAAAAGCAAGATTCAAGTAAGAGAAGAAATCTTGCTGAAGGGTACCAGGATAGTTATTTGGTTGGCACTCAATGTATTATTACTCATGATTTACTCATTTGGTTGAAATGTGGATGCCTTGTTATTCTCGTTGAAACTGAGCATTAACAACCAATTAAAAATAATTGTGTTTATGTTTCTTCATGATTTTAGCAACTATTAATATCAAGAACACATGAAAAGTGAATTCTTTCCTCCCCCACCTTATAGTTGCCAAAAGACACTGTGCAAAGCTTACACTGAACCCTTCAATGACTACAGAGGAAAAAAAGAAAAGAAAAAACATATTACAGTTCTGTATGGAAGTGTTTTTCATTGACATCATAACAGCTTAGAGGAAACACAGTTAAATGAGCTGTTATGTACAATACTATCATGAGCAAAAGGGGTCAAAGCTAAGTAAATACCAGCTTTGGTTCCAAAAATAAACTTTCCAGGTGTTTTTGTTCTAAACACTAACTTCAAATAAAAGGAATTAATCATTTCATGGTTTTGAATCATGAAGAAGATCTGATTTATCTGTTGACAACTGAGGATTATTATTTTTTTACTATATTTGTCCTCTTAAGATATCTATGTCATGTCAATCTGTACCCAAATATTGGTGCCAAAGCAGATTCTAAAGACTTTAGATCGCAGTTATAGAGCTTTCTCTGAGACCCTCAGAAGTCTCACTGACTACAATGGACAGACAAAGCTTTTTAAGTAGTTTCAGGTTTGCATTTCTATATTTAGGAACTGACAATGGAACTCAGAGATTGCTATGCCATTTTTGAAACAGAACGCACATTACATAAAAGGATGGCAGAGATGTGACACTGGTTCCCCAATAATGACAGCAAATTGGAAGATAGCTTTGGGAATACCCATATCCTCCCTACGACTGCCCCCTCCCCACTTTAGCCCCAGCAAAATCCCTGCTCAACAGCAGTTTTGCAGCACAGTAGTATCAGCGGGAACTATAGATAAAGCTTATCAGCGTTCAAAATCATAATTTAAAGTGGGTTTCAGAAATCCTATTATACTTAATCATGGTTAACACCTCTATTGATTAACTGCTTGGCTGTAGTTAAAATAGGAAGGGAGATTTTGTCCAAGGATGCAAGAAACAGCAAGGAGGCAGTATGAGATTCTTAATCTGGCTACCGAAATGCTAACCATAGGAAGCCAAGTGTTGCATCCTTTTACACTGCACAAATTTTGTTAACCTGAATGGGCCAGAGATGTAACCTAAGCCATAGCTTGATCTTGAAGGCACAGTTGAGTGTGACACTCTTACCTCGCAGGGGTGGGTCCAGTTACTAGACCTGGTGGCAAATGCATTCTTCCATCTTCATTTGTACCACAAACTTTCCTCTTACCTAAAGATTGCCAATGCAGTTATACTGATCCAAACAACAGTAACCCCAAAACTTTATTATTGGGACACATTTTAATTCAGGTTGCCCTTGAAATCAATTCAAAACATCATATGGTGAAGAACACAGCTGCCCATTTATTATCAGAAGCCAGCCTAAGGGAACATATTACTCCCATGTGACGATCACTGTAGTGGTTACTCATGTTTACAGATTCAACTCAGGATGTTGGTGCTTACTTTTAAAGCGCTTCACAACTCGGGACCCACATACTGGAGGACTGCCACTCTCAATATGAGCCTGTACAGCAACTGCACTTTGTACAGCAACTCCACTTTGCACCAGCATTTAAGTAGCTGTTAAGTAGTTGTTCTCTGGCATATTTTGACTCCACAAATGCTCCTTAATAGGTTTTTTGAGTGGCCACCCCAGGCCTAAGGATCCCTTTCCTGGATGAATGAAGGCAGACTAACAGTGCAGTCCTGAGGGTGGTGGAGGAAAGTGCACAGGGAGAGAACTGAGGCTTATACAGCGTAAATGGCACTTATGTGGGCCATTTGATGGGCTGCTGCCCAAGGCACGCTACTCCTGACAGGTTGCCACCAGCAGGCACGCTTGGCAGCTGGAGGCATAAGTACAGTGCAAGTCCCTGTGCTGGTGCCAGAGAGAGGGGGGGCAGCTGCAAGTTATTCAGCTTCCAAAGCTGCCCCAGGCTTAGGAACAGCCCCTGCAGCGGCAGAAAGTTACGCCATGAAAAAAGACAATGTAGCCCAAAGGCGCCCATTAACCAGAAAAATGCAAGCCCCCTTCTCAGCACCCAGCCCCACCTACGTGGCCTGACAGGACATAGGATGGCAACTACCCAAGGGACCAATCAGCATGTGCCCCCATGGTGTATGAGCCTTCCTCCCCATGCCCAATCACCTCCCTAAGCACCCTACATAACCTTCGGCTGCACAGCCCATGAACCCAGGTAAGTAGTGAGGCAGCCAGAAGCTCAGCCCAACAGCCCCCTGCCGTGGGGACTTAGAGCACAAGGCGGGAGAGTGGGCACTCACGGTGGCAGGCCACAAGTGAATTGGGGGGACTTAGTGGAAAATAGGGCGTACTTTGCACTCGCTCAAGGGAAGAAGAGCAAAGTCCAGAATGTCTGACTAACAACAACCATCAAAATCCTCTCACAGGCTATCTGACTCCGGAATCCTGGCTTGGGAAGGGATGAGGAAGCACTGACAGGTAAGAAGGAGCTAGGTCAGCGACTACTCTGGATCATTGATTTGTGCCAACTGCCCTCCTCACCTGAACCCTCCTGAACACCAGCCTTTGCAGGTGAGGCTCGCCAGTGGAGGGTCAGTGGCAGTGCCTGCATGCCATGGAGGCAGTTGCCCAGAAAACTGCTCATTACTCAGCTATTAAGGGGGCACCAGCTACCCATCTGGGAGCTCTGTTCAGACCCTCAGCCGGGTCCTCTCCCAACAGAGAAGGAAGTGCTGCAGGAGGTTGGGTAGACTGGGTGTTTGTAACTCCCTGTTGATGGAAAGTGCTCAGCCCCTTGACTTTCTTCCTCACAGGATAAGACCATCCCAAAGCAGAGCGCTTTCTCAGCAGAGGGTCAAGCACTATCTGGTTGCAGGCTGCACCTGTGACATTGGAGCTGCTACCTGCCACCACTGCCCCCAACCATGGACACCCTCCTAGAACGTTGCAGACTGGGCTTGACCTTGGATCGGGCTGGGTCCCTTGCCATACATGTGTCTGTTTCCCTTGCAGGTAGGTTGCAACTTGTTCGGGGGGCCAAGAAACATGGCTGTTCCAGCCCCCGGTGATCTTCCACGAGTGGCATTCATGCCCAGCCCAGGGAGCAGTTCCCCAAGGCAGCCTGCATGTGAGGGCAGGACAAGGGATGGATTTTGAGGCTCTGACTGCTACGTAAACTGCCTTTGCTCCCTTTCCAGCCAAGGGACATTGGCAAGATACATGCCCAGAGAACCTCTTCACCTTTTCCAGTTTAATAAAATATGTTTTGAAAAACAACAAATTGCCTGTCTGTTTGCTTGCTTGCCTGACAATGACAACCGTCTCCCCACCAACTTCCCGTAGGAATGTCCACTTTAGTTCAAAGGACTACTTTTTCAGCGTGAACCTTCAGAAAAGAGGGCTCGCAGGACAAGGCAGCCAACTCCCCCACCCTCCTGGCTGAAGTGATGGCCACCAAAAAAACCACCTTCATAGAAAGTAAACGTAAAGGGCATGTAGCTAATGGTTCGAAAGGCTTGGACATGAGCCTGGTCAATACTAAAGGCAACAACCATTGAGGGACAATTGCCTTAACAGGAGGGAACAAATTGTTTAAACCCTTCAAAAATAGTTTCACAGTGTGATGATAAAATACCATTTTGCGATCTATTGGAGGATGAAAAGCAGAAACAGCTGCCAGATACACTTTTACTGACGAGTTGGATAAACCATGTTGTTTTAAGCCCCAAAGAAAATCTAACACTTTGGGAAGGGTGGAGGTGAAGGGGTCTAAACTCCATTCCCTATACCAACTAGTAAACCTCTGCCATTTGAAAGCATAAGATTGGCGAGTGGACAACCTCCTCGCATTTTGCAACACATGAGTCACATCAGAAGAAAAACTTAACCCTGAGAGATCAGCCAGGCTGTCAGTTTGAGTTTCTCTATCCTGTGGTGGAAAATTCCTCTCCACAGTAAAAGGTCTGGTTCCCCCGGAAATTTGTGCATCTGTGTAATCTCAGCAAAGCATGGAACCACGGTTGGCACAGCCAAGGGATATGAACCACTTGCAACCACATCGAATGATCCATTGCCCAATTCCAGATTCTCACTGCCTCCTTGCATAGAGTCACAGATGCTGTGCCTCCCTGCTTGTTTAAGTAAAACATAGTTGTTGTATTGTCCGTGAGAATCTGGATGGTTCTGTTCTTCACAATATCTGAAAAGGAAATTAATACATAGAACACAGCCCTCAGTTCCAGCAAGTTAATATGTTCTCTACGTTCAGATTCACCCCACACGCCATGAGTGTAAGAACCCTCACAATGGGCTCCTCAACCTAAATTGGAAGCATCCGTCATGACTAATATCTGCAGGTGTTTACAGCCAAATTGAGTCCCTTTGAAAAGATTTGCATCAACCAACCACCAGTCTAAAGAACAGACAACTTCTCTGGGGGCATTAAATCTCTTATGTTGAGGACCCCTCTCAGGGGAAAAAACTGAGATGAACCAGAGCTGAAAAGAGCGCATATGAAGCCTAGTCAACGGTACTACAGCCGTGGTAGAGGCCAAACAACTTAACAAGGTTTAGAAGAAATGAGCCAACTGGGGAACCGGCATCTCTTAAGCTTCCTAAGCTTAAGCTTCCTAACAAGAGTCTTGATCTTCACGGCCCTGTCCTGGGGAAGAAAACCTGCATTCTTTGTACCATCTAAAGTGGTACCTATAAACTTTAGAAGGGGTAAGTTTGGACTTCTTTTGATTAACAAACAACCCTAGATGGAGACAAGTGGACAAGATAATCGACACTTGTCTCGTTACATCGTGTCATGGTCAGGGCTAGGGTTCCCACTTGGGCGGGTGCTGGGCTGAGCAGAAGGCAGAGAGCAAGAGTCCGAAACACACTGAGGTCAAGAGCTGGAGAGTCTGTCCATCAGGGGGGCAAGCAGAGGAGAGTCAGAAAGCCGAACAGAGGTCTGAAAGCCAAGTCGTCAGTTTCAAACGGAGACAGGAAAGAGGTGGTCGGGGAGGGAGCCGAGGTCAGGACACAGGAAATCTATCCGAGCAAAGGCAGGATACAAGGTGAGCTGCTGAGCGCAAGGAGTGGTGAACAAAGTTGCTCCCACTCTGGGCTCTGCCCAGCATTTCCATTATAAAGTCAGGGCAGCATAAGAGGGCCAGGTGTTTCTCCTTCGCTTGATTGCCCCGCCTCATCTTCGGCAGTCAGTTCCGCCCGTCCCTGTGCTTGCAGGTGTGCGCTCCTCCTCCGTTCCCACACCGCCTCTCTTGCTCAAGCCTTCTGCCTTGCTGCTGGCTCGCAAGGCTTGGTTCTCCGAGGCGCCGGTTCCCTCTCCTCTCTGCGCTCCCCCTCACCTCCACTATTCTGCGCTGAGGGGCCGGGTTGCTGGTCGCCATCTGGTGCTTCAGGGGCTGTGGGTGAGTCTCCTGCTGGCTCTTCCAGCCCCTCGGAGGAGGAGAAGGAATCATCTGCAGGTAGAGAGCCCAGCTGGCGCGGGTCTCTGACACATCCTCAGCTGAATGCCCGACGAGTAACCAATCATCTAGGTAAGGAAAAATACAACATCCCTGGACTACTACCACTGCCATACACTTAGTGAAGACCTGAGGGGCCGAAGATAATCCAAAAGGGAGAACCCTATATTGAAAAACACGTTTCCCATACGAGAAATGAAGGAACTTCTTATGGTCCTGAAAGACAGAGATGTGAAAATAGGCATCTTTCAGGTCCAACACCGCAAACCAGGCATCAGAGGGCAATAGGGTGAGGACCGCCTGCAGAGTAATCATCTTAAATTTAAGAACCCTAATGAATTTATTGAGAGTACAAAGGTCTAGTATGGGTCTAAGACCCCCATCCTTCTTTTCCACCAGAAAAGGGTTAGAATAAAAGCCTAAGAACTTATCCTGGTCAGTAACTTCCTCAATAGCCCCTTTATTTAAAAGGGCAGACAGCTCTGTCAATATCCCTGTTTGAGACATCTCAGAAGAAAACACAGGGAGTCGTAAGGTAACTGCAAAAACTTAACTTTATAACCAAACTGAACTATTTTTTGAACCCAAACATCAGAGGTGATAGAACACCATTCTGCAAAGAAAGCACTCAACCTGACCCCAAAAACTAGGTCAGAGTTCTGTAATTGTCAAAATTGCTTATGGGGCTGAAGCTGGTCCTTGGTATGCTGATGTTGCACGCCATTCTTGGCCTTCTAATTTGGTCCTAAAGGAGGACTGTGGGCTCTGATAAACTTGCTGGTTCCAGTAAGCGTACCCATGAATCGCTGCTGTCAACCTCTCTGAAACTATCTATAGTGCGAGCGTGATGCACTCTGATGTTGGTGTTGTGGAAGCACCCCATAGGAACGAGCAGTTAGCTTGTCCGTCCGTTTCTTCAAGAGGTACTCATCCGTTTTGTTGGAGAACAGGGTGGTACTCTCAAATGGGAGATGCTCCACTTTCTTCTTTGTGTCAGCCGGAAGGGCTGTGGTTCTCAACCAGGTGTACCGGTGAAGGACCACCACTGATAGCAAAGATCTGGTGGAGGGGAGTTGATATGTAGCCATCATTGCAGAGTAATTAGTGATTTTTACTTCAAACGCCACAGAGGTATAGAATTTACGCCCCATCACATCTAGCCTTTTACTTTCCTTATCCAAGGGGACAGATAGAGATCCCTGTTTTGGCTTTGATTGCATCTCCTCTGTCACCAAGGATGATAATGGAGGATGAATCGACAAAAAGGGGCAGAGGTCATCTGTCACTCGATAGAGATTTTCAACCTTCCGATTCGTGGCAGGAGTCAATGCCAGTTTTAACTTCAGATCCGTCAGTAGCTTCACAAAACCTTCAATGACAAGGAAGGAAATAGCAGGAGTAGATCCAGAGTAGATATACTGTAGGATCTTATCGGTGAACTTCGGTTCCGCAGAAGACACTTCGATTTCAAAAGCCTTAGCCATGCATTGGAGCAGTTCATTATAAGCCCAGAAGTCATCTGTAGGAGATGCATCCTCCATAGGGTCAATCTCTCCATCCAGAGAATCCGACAGGGGAGAATCACCAGACCTGAAACGCTCGACATCAGGTTCTGAAGGGTGCGGGGTTCATCCTGAATCCACATAGGAATGGGCCCTTACGGAGGGAGATATAGACTCTCTTCTATAATGGAGATCCGAGTAATAAGAATCCTCTCTGTAGAAGCGACTGGGAACCGGTTTCTCAGGCATATCGTATTCCCTCGAGTAACTTCTCCCAGAATAAGGGCTCATCTGGTGTCCAGAATGCTCTCTCCGACTATGGGACGAGCGAGAGGACCAAGAGTCTTGACACAATGATCGAGGTTGTCTCGATGGAGTGGGGGGCTTGTCTACAAGGATCACATCCTCCTTATAACTACTTCTGGAACGAGGGGCACTATGCAATGACAGATGGTCCCCTGAACCGTTGCGCCTCTCTCCGAGGAGTTCAAAACCGTTCCCCTCTGATGTTTCAGGAGGGTTCTGGGCAGAGAGAACACCTTCTAGTATAGCTTTATCCTGCTTAGAAGACTGGTGTTTCCTCTTCTTTCCCCCATCTGTATGGGCCGGTCCCGAACTTGATATCGGATCCGACGATGTCAGAACCCGGGCAGAATCTCCCTGTTGGAGTGGTGAAGGTCAGTCCGAGATGGCAATTGGATCCGACGGTGTTCCACTTCAGGGATTCTTCGAAACGGAGGCTCTCACAGGAACGTCTTCTCTACGGCTCCGAGGGGACGCAGTGACCACTGTCGACATCAAAGGCATCTGAGGAATCTTCGAACCCGATGGAGTTGGAGCCAATGCGGTCAGAGTCGGTTCTGAGGCAGGACGGACCGAGGTCGGTGTCAAATCTGGAGGTGGTCTAGACTCCAAGCGGGCTGGAGAAGAGTGGGAATGTGGTGTTTTCGAGCCCGTAGAGGTGGGAACAGATCGGGTAACGGAACCGGGCGAGGCAGTAAATTGTGCCTTAGCCACTGGATCAGTTGCCTCCATGGCACACTTCCAAAGGGACGCTTGTAATCTACCCACCTGCTCAGTCCTGGCCTTCGAGGTGAAGGTGCAGCAATGCTTACAAGCTTACACATTATGAATCTCGCCTAGACAGTAAAGGCAACTAGAATGCCCATCCGAGCTTGTCATTTCCCTGTCGCAAGCCACACATCGCTTGCAAAGAGCGGGTTCCAACATTGCTGATGAAGTTCAGATGGACAGATAGAGCTATGAACCTCTTTCATCGGTGGCAAAAGAGGACCCGAGGGTATGTCAGGGGTGCCCCGCCTCTTAGGGAGCTGTTTTCGGTGGGAAAGATGGATGCGCATGCGCACTGAGAGGCGAGGGCACCCCCTGGAGGTATTGAGCTATAAAAATCTCTGGAATCAGCAGGCCTGCGCATGCGCAGTCCCATGTGGGACTGCACAGGAAGACCGTCGATGAACCAAAATTAAGTATTTTAATCTGAATACTGAACCAAACTGCACACCCCTACTGCCCATAATGTAACACTGAAAACAGGAAGGAAAAAAGAAAGGGAACCAAGTCACATACTCATATTGGATATCTTACCTGAAGTGTAAGGCGCTTGACTGCATTCCACACAACTCCAATAAATTCTTTCATTCTTTCCTCAGGACTTTTGTTGCAGCTTTCAGAAGAGCTCAGCATGGCTTTCACTGGAACTGATAAAGGCCGAGATTCTTTATAAAAAAAAAAATGGTAAACCAATCTTCTTGAATGCATTATACTTTCTTTAAGCGCACCAATCAAGCTAAAATCAGTTGTGAGTGACTAAATTCAGTGAAAACAAGTGATAACTAACAAATGAACACAACAGAAAATACAGAATTATGATATTCCGATACTGCTTTTCATTTACAAAGTTGTTTTACTCCAACAAATTCTTACAAAATATTCAAGAAGTAAAAATGAGACATCATCTTAAATTAGCCAGAGAAATTGCATCAGCAGTGGTATCTCATTCAATATTTTCAGCAATCAAATTATGGGGATCCCACAGATTTTGCTTATGCCAAATTTCCAACCTAAATATTCTTAAATTTATACAACGGTATCCTTTTTCAGGACCATAATAAACTGATGGCTCCTGCCCAATATAAATGAAAACCCTTACAGCTGTGAAGTGCCTTCAACAAATAATGGCAATTTCATTGTGAAAATGTCAATCCTTTTCCTGTTGTTCTGGATTACTCTGGTAAAGCCTGATTCAGATATAGGTATGCACGTAAGAAGCCCTAGGTATCTATTTAGCTTTCCCTGTATCAGATCATTTAATTCCCGGCAAAAGATACACCTCAACAATATTTGTTATGGGTATAGTATACAATAATACTATTAGATAATCCTTGCTTCCATTTTATCCTTTTATTACAACATAAATATTTGAATATTAACATTGATCAACTCAAAAGAAAATTATACCATTACACCAAAATTATATTATCCACTCCTACTACACAGAGAAGTAAATAAAGAAATTACATGAGTCCATTAAAATATCTCACACAAGGTTAAGAACATAAGAACATAAGCAAAGCCATGTTGGATCAGGCCAGTGGCCCATCCAGTCCAACATTCTGTCACACACAGTGGCTAGAAATCCAGTGCCATCTAAAGGACTGTCAGTGAGGCCAGGACACCAGAAGCCCTCCCACTGCCTTCCTTCCAGCACCAAGACAACAGAGCACCACCTCCCCACAAAGAGAATACCATCTATCTCCTGTGGCTAATAGCCACTGATGGACCTCTGCTCCATATATTTGTCCAGTCCCCTCTTGAAGCTGGCAATGCTTGTAGCTGCCACCACCTCCTGTGGCAACGAATTCCATGTGTTTATCACCCTTTGTGTAAAGTAGTATTTTCTTCTATCTGTTCTAACCCGACTGCTCAATAATTTCATAGAGTGCCCACGAGTTCTTGTATTGTGAGAAAGGGAGAAAAACACATCTTTCTCGACCTTCTCTAACCCGTGCATTATCTTGTAAACCTCTATCATGTCTCCCCTCAGTCGTCTTTTCTCCAGGCTAAAGAGCCCCAAGCGCCTCAATCTTTCCTCATAGGGAAAGTGTTCCAACCCTTTAATCATTTTAGTTGCCCTTCTCTGTACTTTTTCCAGTGCTATGATATCTTTTTTAAGGTGTGGCGACCAGAACTGTACACAGTACTCCAAATGAGGCCTCACCATCGATTTATACAGAGGCATTATGATACCGGCTGATTTGTTTTCAATCCCTTTCCTAATAACCCCTAGCATAGCATTAGCTTTTTTTATGGCAGTCGCACACTGTGCTGACGTTTTTAGTGAGTTATCTATCATGACTCCAAGATCTCTCTCTTGGTCAGTCTCCGCCAGTTCAGACCCCATCAACTTGTATTTATATTTTGGATTTTTGGTTCCAATGTGCATTACTTTGCACTTGGCTACATTGAACCTCATTTGCCACATGGATGCCCACTCTTCTAGCCTCGACAGATCCCTTTGGAGTGCCTCACAATCCTCTCTGGCTTTCACCACCCTGAACAATTTCGTGTCATCTGCAAATTTAGCCACTTCACTGCTTAATCCCAATTCCAAATCATTAATAAACAAGTTAAAAAGCATTGGACCCAATACCGACCCCTGTGGCACCCCACTGCTCACCACCCTCCACTGTGAGAAGTGCCCGTTTATACTCACTCTCTGTTTCCTATTAATTAGCCAGTTTTCGATCCACAAGAGGACTTGGCCCTTTATCCCATAGCTACTGAGCTTACTTAGGAGCCTTTGATGAGGAACTTTGTCAAAAGCTTTCTGGAAGTTACACAGGGAACAAGCAAGAAACCTCTTCTAAGACAAAGCTCCTAATCAATTCAGACTCCCATATTTATAGGTTTTTAAAATCATCTTTCAACAACAGCTAGCTGTCCCACTTGATAAAGTCACACATTCTTGGCTAACTAATTATCTTATAACTTCCTAAGGTGTGATAAGGTCACACCATACAAAGTTATTTCTACTTTAATATCTTCTTAAAACATAAAAAACTGTTCATTTTTGCAACTTTTAATTACAACAAATAATATTTTAAAATAGCTTACAAGTTTCTCATGCATGTGAATATCTGTTGGCCATCATCCGTTACACCCCATCTTTGAACTGTATCTCCGCTTTTTTCAAGTTGGACACTATTGCCATTCTCAGATATTTCTTCTATGTGAGGCCCAATGTATATTATCCCTTGATAACAGTTAGATTGTTTCTAATCTTCAAAAGGCCATGTTATTGTGTTACTCCTTTGTTTCTTACCCCTCTTCAAGGTTATTTAGCATGTTTAGCTGAGAGACTAAGCCAACTCTGTTCCTAACTTGGAGAAACATCCTCCATGAGCTTTTTGGTCAAGACCAGCATACATTTATTTGTATTCCTAACCATATCCATGACATGTGGTAGTTAGATCAGTTAGAAGCTGCTTTATACAAAAGCTGTATTATTTGGCCAATATAACCTTTTCTTTCTTACAAAGTAATTTATTTCTGAGTTACCTATTAGTTTTTAAAATTATTCTTGACCATGCTCTATTCTTATTGAAATAATTTAGTCATTTAAACTATTTATCATGTTGGTTAAGGGCTGACTATCAATTAGGTGCCTGAATTGGTAATGCTTGGCTACATTCAAAAGATTTGGCCATTCTGGAACAATATCCCTACTAAGATCCATCCAAGGTTTCCTTTGTAGTACAGGTGATGATACTATGAGAAGGAGAACTTAGATAAAACTTTAAAATTAGGGGTGGGGGGAAATAGGGTGTTCATTATCTTCTACTGCTAAAATTCCTCTACCCATTGGGAACTCTTTTAGAGCCAACATTAACTCTCAAGTTAATAGATATTCATCCTTGGATATTCAGTTGAACCCTGTATGTACCTTAGAACTCATATTTTCATCATAAGTCACCCAATCAGAGTAGTAAATTTATTACTTATTTATTAACAACATTTCTACCCAGCTTTAGTCTACTTGAGTCAGTGTTTCCAGTCAGCTGTGAAGTTTTAATTTGAGAGGGCTATGGTTGAACACACCTGTTGCCTGCAGAAGGTCCTAGGTTTAATCGTCATCTGCAGATAAAAGGATCAGTTCGTTGGTGGTAGGAAAGCTCTCTCCTGAAACATGGGAGAGTGACTACTAGTCAGAGTAGACCAATAATAGCCCAATGGTATGTTCAGGTGTTTTATGATTGCTAGTATGCAGGCTTGTGAGTTTGGGATTATTTTCAGGAGTACTATCAGAATGCAAAAATGTGCAAGGAAGAAGTCTCTTCTCTCTCCAAAACTTTGGAAAACATCAGATTTAAACAAATATATTATATCTTTGATAACCTACTCAATCAATATTATTAGCTTTTATAGAGTTCTATATATCAGACATACACAAGCAACACTTTCATTTAAGTAAAAAAAAATCATTTATTAATTTAAATACAGATGTCAATTATTCATTTCTCAGCCTGCCAAAGTCTTGTGTTCCAAAACTAATTTTAGTAATTTTCTAAATTTAGATTCTAGCACTGTCTGCTTGCTGGATTAAAAACAAACAAAAAGGATAATTGCCTAACAGAATTGGTTGGAGTTCCTGGAGAGTTTTCAGACAATTATTAATGTTTGCTCCTTAATAGCTTTCTCAATGCCTCTCCCATCCCCCCTTCTCCTACCTGTCAATTTACAATTTTATATAGTTCTATCCATCTATGATATAATTACCCTCCCCTTGCAGCTGTATGCCACTTTCCCATTGCTTCAAGTTCTTAACTAACAAGAAAGGCTTCTGACCTCTCCAACCACATCTCATTTTCTTGCTCCTCTTTTCAGTCACTCTTTTTCAAGTAAGGAAAAGAGAAGAAGCAAGGAGGACCCTGCTAGCTGGCCTACAACAGCTGAGCAAAATATGACTGAGTTTATTCTCCTCTGCTCACAGATATTCAAGGTCAGGGAAAGGGCCCAGAAAGTGTCCAGAAAATATGAGCCAAATGGTTCTTGCCCTTTAGCCCTTATAGCCTGACCACTGTAACCTAGATCAGGCCTCCCTCCTTGGATCCCTGTTAGGGAGAAATGCAAGATATATATAATCAAATAAATTAAATACTATTGGCATTATCATTCCAGTGTTTCACAATTCTGTTTGTAAAGGCACCTTCTCCTCCTCTTCTAAATCACTACATCTAAATCTACTTCTGCAAAGTAGGCCTTCCTGGCCCACAAGATATAGTGCAAACACAACCAGTTTCTTAACCACAAGAAGACCGCAAGTGTGGATGTCTTGTTCCTTCTCCTCGCCTCTTCGGTTAAGCACTACCATTAGTATCAGTGTTAAATCATAGTTAAACACTAACTAGGGTTCCCTTCAATCATGAACAGAGGTGTTTGGGGTTTTTGTTGTTGTTTTGCTGATTTCAGGTTACCACAGATCAATTTTTGTGTTTGCAAATAAATCACAACGAAACTTAACTGCACAACACAATTCAGTATACATCAAAATATACACTAGACCACCACATATGTTGGTAAACATACACATGATTGTATCTTGTGGTGTATGTCTCCATAATGTTCAATAACCCACAACAATAGCATTTCTTTCAATGAATGAATGAACATAACTGTTCTTGAAACAGAACACATTTAGTGGTGTTCCTTTAAAAAAAAAATTTTTTTTTTCACCAAAAAAAGACATATCAACAAGACTCGTAGTTAGTGGCGTTCCTAATGAAATTTAGCTGGATAACTTTGCACCCGCAATAATGTACACAGACTGGAGTACAAATTATCCCAAGGAAATGATAAATGGTAAGTAATTTTCCTTTGAAAATATCATGCAGAGGATTGGTATTATCAATGTATTATAAAGGTAAAGTGAAAGAGGCATTAATGGTTTTTTTTGTAAGGACAGTTACCTGGGATAGGTACTTGCCCCTGATGTCTAGGACATTAATCTGGATTTGAAACCAACATTAAATTGTTATGGCTACCAATTTATGGTCACTAAATAGAGGATGAGTCACAAAGCAGCATGTTGACACTCCTTCTCCCCTCTTGAAAATGTTTCTGTTCCTCTTATGTTAAAATCATTATCACTGGATTCTCAGATTAGTAGGGTTATGATTTCTTTATGAACAAAAACAAACTTTAATATACTCTCTCTTGAATGTAATAGTTCCTCAGTGACAGTTCCTCTGCCATATGTAGGCAGCAGAGTACACATGCTAACAACAACAACAACAACTGCACTTATAAACCGCTCTTCTAGACAAATTAGTGCCCCACTCAGGGCAGTGAACAAAGTCAGTGTTATTTCCCTACAATACAGCTGGGGCTGAGAGGAGTGTCTTACCCAAGGTCACCTACTGAGCTCATGGCAGCAGTGGGATTCGAACAGCAGAGAACTATTTGATAGTATGGGGCATACAAAGGTACTGAAGGTGTTTACCTCTCATATCTCTTGCATGGGAGACAAGTACTATCCTGTCTTCCTCATAGATGGCCTAAAACAATGTACATAAACCAGTAAGCGAATAAACGGGCAACTGAGGGTTGCAGCATTAGAACTAGGATGATTACTATACCTCTTCTTTGTAGATTTCTGTTATTTCATTTTAAGAATGAACAATGAAATCGTCAACAGAAAAGAAAACAGCATTTTCAAAAATCTCCTACAACATTCCAAAGCTCTGCTTAGCATTCAGTAATGGAAACATAGGACTGAGGAACATTTTGGAAGGGGTAAGTCTTGACCCAAGATGACATAACCTTTTGGCTATTTCCAAACAGAAAAGGGATAAAGAAATGTCAACTGCGAAAAAAACTGAGAATACTGAAGAAGCAAGGCCATTTATTTTGAGTGCAAGGGCAAGAGCTGTTTGTGTTTGTAAAACACTGGGCATTCATCATTTCCCAAATAAACATACTTTTTCCCATCCTTTATTTCTATCAAACATCCAGCTGCCATTAGCTCCTAAAATGTTCTAACTAGAGAGCAATTTTAGCTTCCAGTTCAAAAAGTTGCTTCCACAGATCACATGTACAGACCTGTTTCTAGAAGTACTGATAAGGAGCAACAGAAGTTTCATTAACCAAGGCAAAGAACCCAAAGCTTATAATAATATACAACAGCTGACAAACCAAACCATGAGTGAATCAGACTTACTTATTTATGCTATTCATTAACTACAAGTTCCACTCTATGGAATTATTTTATAGTACAACTAAATTTTACAGCACAACAAGGTTAAGCTGGAAAGAGAAATTATACTATTACAAAGGGAAAGATTTTTTTATATATCTGTGCTTAGAAAAAAATCCTTCATTACATAGTTTCACTAAATAACTAGAAATTAGGCCATCCATATCTATGGTTAATTTAAGAGAGAGAGTTTTGTTTCAGAAGATGACAGCAAATTCACGTGACTTGCTACAATATTTTGTCTTCATTCAATCAAAAAAGTTGAGTGTTAAGTTCTAGCAACAGTGCATTGAATATAGAGCTGGGCCAAAATTCTGTTGCTCAAACTTCTCCATCCATCTGCATATCGGTGCACAAGGGTCTTTCCTGGGACATAAAGGAGATGAAGCTGCTATCTGCCATCTGAGTACTACTACAACAGTTATGTTTCCTCAGTGACAGGACAGGGTGCACTGGAAAGTTCTCCCATAAGTAAGAAAAATTACAGGAATCTCACTAATCTAAATGCAGGTACATAACTTGTGTTTCTGGACCATTTGAGTTACAGGAGATCTCAATTTAGCAACAATGGTACTAGATGTATTGTCGAAGGCTTTCACGGCCGGAGAACGATGGTTGTTGGGGGTTTTCCGGGCTGTATTGCCGTGGTCTTGGCATTGTAGTTCCTGATGTTTCACCAGCAGCTGTGGCTGGCATCTTCAGAGGTGTAGCACCAAAAGACAGAGATCTCTCAGTGTCATAGTGTGGAAAAGATGTAGGTCATTTGTATCTACTCAGGAGGGGTGGGGTTGAGCTGAGTCATTCTGTAAGAGTTTCCCAGGGTGTGGAATGCTAATGGCGGGAGGCTTCACTGTATCCTGAGGAGGTTCTTTTGCATATGGATTGGTGCTTGATGTGCTAATCTTCTCTGCAGGGCTATTGTCGGGTGTGGAGTGTTTTGTTGGCCTGGTGTTTTTCAGAACTGGAGCCCATGCTCTGTTCATTCTTAAGGTTTCTTCTTTCCTGTTGAAGTTTTGCTTATGCTTGTGAATTTCAATGGCTTCCCTGTGCAGTCTGACAAAGTAGTTGGAAGTGTTGTCCAGTATTTTGGTGTCCTGGAATAAGATACTGTGCCCTGTTTGAGTTAGGCTATGTTCAGCCACTGCTGATTTTTCAGGCTGTCCAAGTCTGCAGTGTCTTTCATGTTCTTTTATTCTTGTCTGGATGCTACGCTTTGTAGTCCCGATGTAAACTTGTCCACAGCTGCAGGGTATACGGTATACTCCTGCAGAGGTGAGGGGGTCTCTGCTGTCTTTTGCTGATCGTAGCATCTGTTGTATTTTTCGGGTGGGTCTGAATACTGCTTGAAGGTTATGCTTTTTCATAAGCTTTCCCATCTGATCAGTAATTCCTTTGATATATGGCAAAAACACTTTTCCTGTGGGAGACTGTTTTTCTTTGGTTGTTTGATTCATCCTGGGTTTGATTGCTCTTCGGATTTCATTTCTGGAGTAGCCATTTGCCTGAAGTGCGTGGTTTAGATGATTAATTTCCTCATTGAGAAAGCGCGGCTCACATATCCGTCTTGCACGATCCACTAATGTTTTCATTATGCCTCTTTTCTGTCGGGGGTGGTGATTGGAGTTTTTGTGTAAGTACCGATCAGTGTGAGTTGGTTTCCTGTAGACCTTGTGACCTAACTGAAAGTTTGCTTTGCGGATGACCAAGGTATCCAGGAATGAGAGTTTTCCCTCACTTTCTTTCTCCATTGTGAATTGTATGTTCAGGTGGATGTTGTTGAGATGATTCAAAAACTCCATCAATTCTTCCTCCCCATGGCTCCAAATGATGAATGTATCATCCACAAACCGGAACCATACACTGGGTTTGTGGGGTGCTGATTCTAGAGCTGTTTTTTCAAAATGTTCCATGTAGAAGTTTGCTATAACTGGGCTGAGTGGGCTCCCCATGGCCACCCCATCCATCTGTTCATAGAATTCGTTGTCCCATTGGAAGTAACTGGTTGTCAGACAATGATGGAATAAGGCTGTTACATCCTCTGGGAAAATCTGATTAATCAGTGCAATAGTGTCTTTTACTGGAACCTTGGTAAACAGGGATACAACATCAAAACTGACAAGTATGTCTTGTGGATTGAGTTTCAGAGAACTGATTTTGTTGATGAAATCTGCTGAATCTTTGATGAAAGATGAGGTTTTCCCGATGTGGTCCTGCAGGAGATCTGCCAGATGTCTAGCTAATTCATATGTCGGTGAACCAATGGCACTCACAATGGGTCGGAGTGGGACTGAATCTTTATGTATTTTGGGGAGTCCATATAGTCTAGGTGGCTGTGCTTCTGTCTTGCATAGTTTGCTGTGCGTGTCGGGATGTAGTGAGGAATTCTTGATCAGCGCATTTGTTAGCCTGGTGATTTTGCAAGTGGGATCTCGTTTTAGTTTTTTGTAGGTGGAGGGGTCCAGGAGTTCCTTAATCTTCTTTTTGTATTCCTCCGTTTTCATGATCACTGTAGCATTGCCTTTATCAGCTGGTAGAATAATGATGTCTGGATCTGCATTGAGGGTCTTGATGGCATTTCTTTCCTTGCGTGTTATATTGCTGGTGGGAAGCTTTGCCTTTCGTAGAATCCTGGCTGTCTCTCCTCTTATTTCCTCAGCTTCCTCTTCAGGTAGATGACGGATGGCAGCTTCTACATTTGCAATGATGTCTTCCACAGGAATTCTGGTGGGGGTGACTGCAAAGTTTCCTCCCTTTGCCAAGATGGAGGTTTCTTCTGGTGAGAGTTGACGGTCTGTCAGATTGATGACAATGCGTGCATTGTCGAGCATTGGGCTTGTCTGTCTTTTTTCCTGTAGTTTGTCCCAATCCTGACTTCTCATTTTATGGCTGGTGTTGATATGCAAGCAAAATAGCTCCTTGTCTGTGGCAGCAAGTTCTCTGCGGGTAGTGTGGATTCTCTCACGTAAGAGGGCCTGTTCTAGACGGTCATAAATGCGGTTCGCCTGTGTGGTTTTGAAGATTCTTTTAGTTGTGAGAAAAGATGGAATGGTTCTTGTGTCCCTGCAGCGTAGAAGAAAGGTCAAAGAACAGAGTAGATGTGCTTTCTTGTTCCGAAGTGTTTCCAATCTTCGGGTCTGTTGGAATGTTTCCTCCCCGTAGAGGTGTTCGATGTATTGTCGAAGGCTTTCACGGCCGGAGAACGATGGTTGTTGGGGGTTTTCCGGGCTGTATTGCCGTGGTCTTGGCATTGTAGTTCCTGACGTTTCACCAGCAGCTGTGGCTGGCATCTTCAGAGGTGTAGCACCAAAAGACAGAGATCTCTCAGTGTCATAGTGTGGAAAAGATGTAGGTCATTTGTATCTACTCAGGAGGGGTGGGGTTGAGCTGAGTCATTCTGTAAGAGTTTCCCAGGGTGTGGAATGCTAATGGCGGGAGGCTTCACTGTATCCTGAGGAGGTTCTTTTGCATATGGATTGGTGCTTGATGTGCTAATCTTCTCTGCAGGGCTATTGTCGGGTGTGGAGTGTTTTGTTGGCCTGGTGTTTTTCAGAACTGGAGCCCATGCTCTGTTCATTCTTAAGGTTTCTTCTTTCCTGTTGAAGTTTTGCTTATGCTTGTGAATTTCAATGGCTTCCCTGTGCAGTCTGACAAAGTAGTTGGAAGTGTTGTCCAGTATTTTGGTGTCCTGGAATAAGATACTGTGCCCTGTTTGAGTTAGGCTATGTTCAGCCACTGCTGATTTTTCAGGCTGTCCAAGTCTGCAGTGTCTTTCATGTTCTTTTATTCTTGTCTGGATGCTACGCTTTGTGGTCCCGATGTAAACTTGTCCACAGCTGCAGGGTATACGGTATACTCCTGCAGAGGTGAGGGGGTCTCTGCTGTCTTTTGCTGATCGTAGCATCTGTTGTATTTTTCGGGTGGGTCTGAATACTGCTTGAAGGTTATGCTTTTTCATAAGCTTTCCCATCTGATCAGTAATTCCTTTGATATATGGCAAAAACACTTTTCCTGTGGGAGACTGTTTTTCTTTGGTTGTTTGATTCATCCTGGGTTTGATTGCTCTTCGGATTTCATTTCTGGAGTAGCCATTTGCCTGAAGTGCGTGGTTTAGATGATTAATTTCCTCATTGAGAAAGCGCGGCTCACATATCCGTCTTGCACGATCCACTAATGTTTTCATTATGCCTCTTTTCTGTCGGGGGTGGTGATTGGAGTTTTTGTGTAAGTACCGATCAGTGTGAGTTGGTTTCCTGTAGACCTTGTGACCTAACTGAAAGTTTGCTTTGCGGATGACCAAGGTATCCAGGAATGAGAGTTTTCCCTCACTTTCTTTCGATAATCTCGAAAGAAAGAAGGTCGATAATCTCACCTACAGGAAGATGGAACAAGTGTTTACCAACCACACATCCAGACAGAAGCAGAAGTTTAACAAACTACAGGAAAAAAGACAGACAAGCCCAATGCTCGACAATGCACGCATTGTCATCAATCTGACAGACCGTCAACTCTCACCCGAAGAAACCTCCATCTTGGCAAAGGGAGGAAACTTTGCAGTCACCCCCACCAGAATTCCTGTGGAAGACATCATTGCAAATGTAGAAGCTGCCATCCGTCATCTACCTGAAGAGGAAGCTGAGGAAATAAGAGGAGAGACAGCCAGGATTCTACGAAAGGCAAAGCTTCCCACCAGCAATATAACACGCAAGGAAAGAAATGCCATCAAGACCCTCAATGCAGATCCAGACATCATCATTCTACCAGCTGATAAAGGCAATGCTACAGTGATCATGAAAACGGAGGAATACAAAAAGAAGATTAAGGAACTCCTGGACCCCTCCACCTACAAAAAACTAAAACGAGATCCCACTTGCAAAATCACCAGGCTAACAAATGCGCTGATCAAGAATTCCTCACTACATCCCGACACGCACAGCAAACTATGCAAGACAGAAGCACAGCCACCTAGACTATATGGACTCCCCAAAATACATAAAGATTCAGTCCCACTCCGACCCATTGTGAGTGCCATTGGTTCACCGACATATGAATTAGCTAGACATCTGGCAGATCTCCTGCAGGACCACATCGGGAAAACCTCATCTTTCATCAAAGATTCAGCAGATTTCATCAACAAAATCAGTTCTCTGAAACTCAATCCACAAGACATACTTGTCAGTTTTGATGTTGTATCCCTGTTTACCAAGGTTCCAGTAAAAGACACTATTGCACTGATTAATCAGATTTTCCCAGAGGATGTAACAGCCTTATTCCATCATTGTCTGACAACCAGTTACTTCCAATGGGACAACGAATTCTATGAACAGATGGATGGGGTGGCCATGGGGAGCCCACTCAGCCCAGTTATAGCAAACTTCTACATGGAACATTTTGAAAAAACAGCTCTAGAATCAGCACCCCACAAACCCAGTGTATGGTTCCGGTTTGTGGATGATACATTCATCATTTGGAGCCATGGGGAGGAAGAATTGATGGAGTTTTTGAATCATCTCAACAACATCCACCTGAACATACAATTCACAATGGAGAAAGAAAGTGAGGGAAAACTCTCATTCCTGGATACCTTGGTCATCCGCAAAGCAAACTTTCAGTTAGGTCACAAGGTCTACAGGAAACCAACTCACACTGATCGGTACTTACACAAAAACTCCAATCACCACCCCCGACAGAAAAGAGGCATAATGAAAACATTAGTGGATCGTGCAAGACGGATATGTGAGCCGCGCTTTCTCAATGAGGAAATTAATCATCTAAACCACGCACTTCAGGCAAATGGCTACTCCAGAAATGAAATCCGAAGAGCAATCAAACCCAGGATGAATCAAACAACCAAAGAAAAACAGTCTCCCACAGGAAAAGTGTTTTTGCCATATATCAAAGGAATTACTGATCAGATGGGAAAGCTTATGAAAAAGCATAACCTTCAAGCAGTATTCAGACCCACCCGAAAAATACAACAGATGCTACGATCAGCAAAAGACAGCAGAGACCCCCTCACCTCTGCAGGAGTATACCGTATACCCTGCAGCTGTGGACAAGTTTACATCGGGACCACAAAGCGTAGCATCCAGACAAGAATAAAAGAACATGAAAGACACTGCAGACTTGGACAGCCTGAAAAATCAGCAGTGGCTGAACATAGCCTAACTCAAACAGGGCACAGTATCTTATTCCAGGACACCAAAATACTGGACAACACTTCCAACTACTTTGTCAGACTGCACAGGGAAGCCATTGAAATTCACAAGCATAAGCAAAACTTCAACAGGAAAGAAGAAACCTTAAGAATGAACAGAGCATGGGCTCCAGTTCTGAAAAACACCAGGCCAACAAAACACTCCACACCCGACAATAGCCCTGCAGAGAAGATTAGCACATCAAGCACCAATCCATATGCAAAAGAACCTCCTCAGGATACAGTGAAGCCTCCCGCCATTAGCATTCCACACCCTGGGAAACTCTTACAGAATGACTCAGCTCAACCCCACCCCTCCTGAGTAGATACAAATGACCTACATCTTTTCCACACTATGACACTGAGAGATCTCTGTCTTTTGGTGCTACACCTCTGAAGATGCCAGCCACAGCTGCTGGTGAAACGTCAGGAACTACAATGCCAAGACCACGGCAATACAGCCCGGAAAACCCCCAACAACCATCAATGGTACTAGACTTCACTTACTATGCTGTTCATTGTACACCTATCTTTCCCTCCCTCTAAAATGATCAAAGTAATTGCTGGTGCTGACATTTAAAGTCTTATATGGTTTGGGACCAACATACCGATGGATGCCGATGGGTTGGGGGCCCAATTGGAGGTCATTATTAATACATCATTGAGCTCCAGGGTTTTTCCCGGGGCACTAAAGGAAGCCGTAGTGAGTAGAGATGGGCACAAACAGCAATACGAACTAAAAAATATCACGAACGGCCCAATCTGCTGTTCGCGAACAAGCTGTTTGTGAGGCCCCATTCTAAACGAACAGGTGGTCATTGCAAGCCTCATTCATTGCTGTTTGTCAAGCCAGACAGTCTGGCACCTGCAATCAATTCCCTTGGCAACTTAGGCAGGGATTGTCTGAACTCTGTCTGAACTCCTGCTGTTGCCCTGGAAACCCCAATCTAAGCCCAATTTAGCTTGATAAGCAGGTCTTCCTTCCAAGTGTGGACTGGAGCTCCAAATTTGTTACAAGAGGAACAGACCAGGGGGGAGGGGGGCTCCCAGCTCTGGCTTTCAGGGAGAGACAGCTGCTGTTAAGAGAGACAGGGTGAGTGCATTGGAGTTTGAATTTTCTTTGTGTGTGATGGGATAGGGATCTACCCCTTCAGGTTCCAGGGCTGCTCCCAGGCTCTGGGGCTAAGCTATTATTTAGTATTAGTACCTTTCCTGCTGCCTGCTCAGGTAGGGTTTCTGGGAGTGATGCGGTAGGGATATACCCCTTCAAGTTCCAGGGCTGCTGCCAAGCTCTGGAGCCAAGCTATTATTTATTATTGGTACATTTCCTGCTGCCTGCTCAGGTAGGGTTTCTGGGAGTGGAGCGGTAGGGTTCTTGATGGCTGGAGGAGAGCCTGCTGGCCCCCATGAACAATGAATAATGGACATGTTTGTGAACTGGATCATGTTTGTCAATGTTCATTCTTCGTTGTTTGTGAATGGCAACGAACAATGAACACCATGTTCAGGTTTTTTTCTGTTCGTGCCCATGTCTAGTAGTAAGGCCCGTTTTGAAAAAACCATCTTTGGACCCCACTGACCCATCCAGTTACTGCCCAGTATCAAACCTCCCGTTACTGGGAAAGGTGATTGAGCGGGCGGTGGTGTATCAGCTACAGGTGTTTCTGGAAGAGACCTCTGTCCTGGACCCATAACAGTCTGGGTTCCATTTGGGCCAGTGTTGGTCACAGTGTTGGTCACAGTGTTGGTCACCCTCGCGGACAATCTCCGTAGGCACCTGGATTGGGGCAAGTCAGCGCTGCTCATCATTAGATCTTTCAGCAGCATTTGACATGGTTGACCATGAGTTGTTGGCCCACCACCTCGCCAATGTGGGGATTTGTGGGACGGCCTTGCAGTGGCTTGTCTCTTTTTTCCCTGGTCGGGGACAGAGAGTGGTGCTGGGGGAGAGACTGTCTGCACGCCATCCTTTGGAGTGCGGCATCCTACAGGGGGCAATACTCTCTCCCCTGTTGTTCAATCTTTATATGCACCCTCTCGCCCAGCTGATGCGGAGTTTCGGACTGGGTTGTTATCAGTTGTAACTGTACACCCATGTTGTATCTGTTGATGGGCAGCTGACCTGACTCTGCCCCTGACACCCTGTTGAGAGCTCTGGAGGCCATGTCTGGGTGGGTAGAACAGACAGAGGTACTGTACTTGGGCCATGGGCTATCAGAGGCGGGGATCCTTCTATCAACCTTGGGGAGGGCATCACTTGTGCCCATAACATCGGTTAGGAGTTTGGGCGTGATTCTGGACTACTCCTTGGCTATGGAGGGCCAGATCGCAGCTGTGGCTCAGGCGGCCTTTTTTCACCTTCGGCAGGCCCAGCAACTGGCATCCTACCTCTCAGCCCAGGAACTAACAGCAGTGATCCATGCAAGGGTCTCCTCCAGGTTGGACTACTGTAACTCACTCTACACAGAGCTGCCCTTGGGCTTTATCCAGAGACTTCAACGGGTCCAGAATGCTGCTGCGCATGTCCTAACTGGAGCTTTGTGTAGGACACACATTATGCCTATCTTGCAGCAGCTTCACTGGCTCCCAGTGGAATTCCAGATTGGGTTCAAGGTGTTGGTTCTGACCTATAAAGTCCTAAATGGACTGGGACCAGCATACCTAAGGGACCGTCTCTCCCTGTATGTTCCCCAGAGAGCACTTGGTTCAATTGGAAAACAGCTACTGGTGGTCCCTGGCCCTAGGGAGGCCTCGGCTGGCCTCTACCAGGGCCAGGGCCTTTTCGGTCCTGGCCCCAACCTGGTGGAACTCTCTGTCTGACACTCAGGCCCACCAGGATCTTGTATCATTTAGGCGGGCCTGTAAGACAGAGATGTTCCACCAGGTATATGGTGGAGGCTAATTTTAGCCCATCATTGCCGAGCCTTCCACCAGTCTCCCTCTATGAGGGGTTATGGAGAGTCCACTGCTGGCTGCCCCGAAAAGGTGTACAGTATTCTATCTGTCTGCTACTACCTCCCCTTTTTGTATGCTGATGGGCAGGAGTGCAAGATTGCCCCGTCTTGGAATGGTTTTATTGATTGCTGTTTTTATGCTGTGATTATTGTTTTTATGTTATATTTTAATCAATGTTGTACCTCTCCCTGAGCCCGCTTGTGGGGAGGGTGGGTTAAAAATATAGTTCATAAATAATAAATAATTAATAAATACCTGAAGGACTGCCTACTCCCTTATGAACCTATCTGACCTACTTTGGTCATCTTCAGAGGTCTTCTTTTGGGTGCCTCCACCTCCTAAGATTAGGTGAGTGGGATCCAGGAGAGGGACTTCTCAGTTGTGCCATTAAAACTCTGGAACTCTCTCACCAGGGAGATTTACCTGTCCCCTTCTGTTGCTGTCTTCTGCTAGTAGGTAACGATTTTTTTTCTATTTTGCTTGGCATTCCATTAGTGATTCCTTTTCCCTCCCCAGTGTTTTAACTGTTGTATTTTTATTTATTTTAAGCTCTGTTTTAATTTATTTTAATGATGTATTTGAGAGCTGGTTTTAATGTTTTTTAAGATGAGATTTTAATCTGTATGTTCTAATTTGTTAGTTACCTTGGTGACTCTATTGGAGCAGAAAGCGGAAGGGATAAAAATCTTGTAAATAAATACATAATAATGAATCATTTCCATTAATTTACTTCCATTTATCATCACAATAAGACCAGAATGGTAGGCTAGGCTGAGTGACTTGCTCAGTGAGCCTCTGATTAAGAATTTGAAACCAGGTCTTCCACATACTAACAAACTATACCACAGTGCTTTTGGCTTACACCACATCTCACAGTATCAGGCAGCAAGAAAATGGTCTATTATGTTCATTAGATCATACCCTCAATTTGTTGTTGTTGTTTTACTAGCAAAATGTGGCAAGACAAATCAAAACATTAATGCATTAAAACAAACAAACAAAATTAAATAGTTTGATTAACAAAACTAGAGATCTGTTTAGAAAAGACATCCTAGCCTGCTAGAGGACTGAACCTAGAATTGAAATTAAATTCTAGAAACGATAAATTTAACCTCTCTCTCCACCTTTTCTTCTAAATCTAATCCATCTTTCCTTATTATATGCTCTGCACAGAGGTTGAACAGGTAGGGAGATAATATGCATCCTTGTCTGACACCTTTGCCAATTGGAAACCATTCTGTTTCCCCATATTCTGTCCTGACAGTAGCCTCTTGTCCAGAGTACAGGTTGCACATCAAAAGAATCAGATGTTGTGGCAGCCCCATTCCTTTTAACAATCTTCATAGCTTTTCATGATCCACACGGTCAAAAGCTTTGCTGTAATCTATAAAACATAGACAGATTTTCTTCTAAAATTCCCTAGTATTTTTCATTAGCCATTGTAAATGGAAAACTGGAAGGCAGTAAGAAAAGAGGAAGGCCTAAAACAGGATGGCTTGACTCAATAAAAGAAGCCACGTCTTCCAGTTTGCAAGATCTGAGCAAGTCTGTTAACGAAAGGACACTTTGGAGGTCTTTCATTCATAGGGTCACCAAAGGATGGCAGTGACTTGATGGCACATAACGTACACACACTCTATTGACATCAGAAATGTGCACCAATATATTTGCACAGCTGAACCTGCTAGAATGTTGTATGCATTTCAGAAGTAGAAGCAGAAGCAGGAGAATAGCTAGATAAAACTTTAAGGAGGACATACCTGTTACTGTTTTTGTTTTGACAGGACTGCTGGCATATTCTGAGGCCTGATTTGATTGCTGCTTAGCCAAAGGCGCGCTTCCAACTGACACCTCATCCTCTTTTTTCCTAGTTACTGGCGTCCCAAGAGAAACTGATCCAGACTGCCAGAAGAATTAAAAAAAAAAAGATTATGATGATGACTAATTCAGAAGCTATGAATAGCATATAGGAAAGGATACTTCATACCACAAAAACTGCATTACAAGCAGTTACCTCATCACTCTAAGTTTCTAGGAAAAAGCTGTGACCATATCTAATGCACACAGTGGCATGCCAAAGAAAATTAAGTATCAGTATTATTTTATGCTTTTACATTCAGATTTATTGCATGCAATTCTCTTGTACTAATTCTTATTTACCGGAAGTATTGTGACACATCACTTCTTTAAAAACTGTTTCAATAATTTAAAGTAATTACAATGATTGACAAAAAGCAAAATGACGGTGGCCAGATCCAGCTGTGTACTTGCACCATACCTAGGGCTCTGTCCACAGAGCCCTGCTTGAAAGTAGCAATTGTAGAGAGGGTGGGGGAGAGGACAGGGAGTTTGAATCCAGTCCTGCCCCAAACAGCTAGTTGACATTTCTGGAAAAAATTTCATGGGATTCTGTGCATGATGCCTTGGAAGGTGGATCAAGGATGAAAGAAATTTCATACTCCGCATCTGTTTGTGTGTGAAGTGTTGTTATGTATGTAGGGATGTGTGCACTGAATGGCTCTAGTTGGACTGGGATACAGATCAAAGAAAACAAAGTCAAGCAGCAGAAACCTTTTCCCTCTCAGAAAAACAACGGGCATTTTCAGCGTGTGTGAAGGATGTTTCCTAAATTATTTCTGTCCAAAGGACACCTCTGGATATATGGACAATCTGAATGTACTACAGACAGCTGAATATGCACTGGGTCATGGCAAAGGAGTCTTTAGATAATTGCATCTCGCATTAAATAACAAAGGGTGCTGATTGCTCTATTTAATACATTAGTCACTTTTAAAGTATTCTCAACGGCCCTTGACTGTAACACAGTCATGTTTAAAGGACTGTCCCAATATTTCAGTATGGATTATTACTTAAATATGAAGACAAAAAGAAGCAGAGTCAGGGAATTTTGATAGTCCTTGTAAGTACAGTTGTATTAGATCTACAGTGTCACCCGAAAAACGGGAAAGAAGCTTGCTGGAAAACAAGTTTGTGTGGAGCACGGTACAGTGCTTATAAATTGTTCCCAATCAAAAACAGAACACAGTTAAATAGAGTGCAATGGTAAGAAAACATATCAAACAGAACAAAGACCAGATGCTAAATGCTTTCCTTATCTTAATATGGTTTTAATAAAATACATTTGAACACACCTTTTCCCTGTCAGAAAACTCAAAATCTGCTGGGGATATAGCATTAAAAAAACCCCTTAAATATCTTGAGGGAAAGGGAAAAAAAGACTTAAAGATGCCTCAAAATATAGAGAGGCTATGCAGACTGGCAGCACATCACCCAAATGTCCAGTTGCTAGCTCACCATTCCTTAGTTACACTAGGGTTGCAAGCTGTGGGCTGGCAATCCGCCTGGAGGATTTGGGGGACAGCAGAAGCATGCCAACATTTGGGGGTTGGGTGTGTGATGCCTAGAGTTTCCCTTCGTGACATCACCTCTGGTTTTCACCAGAAGTGACATCATGTGACATTTCCCCCTATTTTTTCCCATTAACCATTGAGGTGCTGGGAAGGAAGAGATCACCAGGAAGTCCACTGTAATGGAAGACTTGCCTCCCCCCAATTTACATGCTTAGTTTGTACTACTTTTCTTAGAGAGTATTTAAGATTTAGAGCTGGGGTGACATAATGCATACAAAATTGATAGATAATGCCATAAAAGCCAGTTTGGTGTAGTGGTTAAGAGCACGGGACTCTAATCTGGAGAGCCGGGTTTGATTCCCCACTCCTCCACAAAGCCAGCTGGGTGACCTTGGGCGAGTCACAGTTCTCTTGAGCTCTCTTAGCCCCACCCACCTCACAGGGTGATTGTTGTGGGGTAATAATAACACTTTGTAAACCGCTCTGAGTGGGCATTAAGTTGTCCTGAAGGGCGGTATATAAATCGAATGTTATTATGATTAAAATGTAATTATGTACATAATTCTTGACAGGCAGTTTGGCTGGGAATGGAAGTATACATGTGTGAAGTGGAGTGACTTTGAACAACAGAATTAGAGACAGGAAGAACTGATGAGAGATAGAGCTGAGAGTGAAGTGTTCTGATTGGATGAGAGGATGCGATTGGGGGGACATCAGGGCATGCTGGCCCCAATTTGGAAGCCCCGAATTTTTATGGATCAAGTCCAATTTGGGCATTTATCCCGAACTGGATACCCGAAGGGCACACCCCTAGAGGCTACTCAAAATGGTTGAGTAATTGAAAGTCTGCAAAAACCCAAATTCCTTACACCAGGATGGTCTTAGGTAGCTTTGGAAATATTGAGTACACATTACTCAGTCCAATTACATATTTTTAATTCCACTGAAACATACTGTCTGCTGCTACAACATACAACTGAATGCCAATGGCTGACTCCCAGTACCACAACTGGAGGATTAGATTAGGGATAGAGTGGATCAGGTGAAGTTTGGCAGCTGAAGTTTGGCTCCTGCTCCTGATGCCTGTGTGCAACAGAGCACTGGACTAGGATGCTAATTTTTTGAAATGTCATTTTAATTCTAAAGTAAAATTGGGTGCTTGAATATCATTATTGGCGCTGGGGGAGAAATGTCAAAATTTCTTGTTACAAAAACAAGGCACATTCTTTTCCCAACTATTAAGTATACTACAGAGAATTATGGGTGTCATATTGACAAGCGTATTTCTAGGGAAAAAATACATAGAAAGGATGAAAACCTGAAAAAAATGCTTAAGATATTGAAAATGAGTTCAGTTCAAAATACGGTTCAAAAACATAATGTCTACATTGGTATCACTGCAGAGAAGGATCAATGTTGCATGCTATTCTATTTGAAATGATGGTGAAACAAAGATCATCACAGCCAAAGAAAGCTGGAAAAAATTACAGCTATATATTGAGTGCTGATCTGGACAATGAAACAGCTGTTTCATCTTTGCTCACTGAACTCAGGCTTGAAGTTGATGCTGATGACACCCAATACAATTTTGCAAGCTTCTTGGCATTGTGGGCTGTTACTATAAAGTAAATGAAAGATCAATCTTAAACTGGATGGAAAATGATCAAGATGTTGGGTTTTAGCCACAAACCAACAAGGAAATTGCAGCTGGAGAAAATAACAAGTGACAACTGTTCCACAGCTGGAGAAGATGAGAACAATTCTGGAGGAAGCAATACATTGATTGGTTATTATTGCTATCATTTAGGCACAACCATTTTAATGTTATTGATAAACCATATCACAAATAAAAAACTGACCAATAGATGTTTATCATAGTTCCTTCTAACCAAGGCTGTTTCCAGACAGCTTACCTGCCTCCGGAACATTGCGCCATGTTGCGGGGAAAACGCGAAATATCGCGTTTTCTCGCGCGAGTTTTGTGCGACGTCGCGTGACTTCACGTGACGTCACGCAAGAAAACGCGATATTTCGTGTTTTCCCCGCAACATGGCGCGACGTTCCGGAGGCAGGTAAACTGTCTGGAAACGGCCCAATACATTTGGGGAATTACTGGCACTATGTTTTTTTTTAAAGTGTAAGGGACACCCTTATCAGACTATAAAAATTATTAAACAAAAACAGCTATTGAAATCTATGTAGCTACATTCATTGATCTCAAAAGGAAAGACTGGATCTTAATTTATTTCTTTGTTGATGTTGCTATAAAAAATTAAAAACATTCCTGAGAATTGGAACAAAGCAAGAGCTTGCCTGTACCCATAAGTTAAGAACTCTATAAACAGAATCTGAGCAGCCCACCCCCAAATTGATTTATTTACTTCATTTATACCTAACCTTTCTCTCCCATGGGGACTCAAGTGAGTTACATCATTCTTCTCTTCATTTTACCCTCACAACAACCCCCCAAGGAAGGTTAACCTGAGAGAGCATGACTGGCCCAAGGTCACCAGCAAGATTCCATGGCAGAGTGGGGATTTAGCCCTGGGTCTCCCAGATCCTAGTCCAACACTCTAACCCATATACCACACACTGGCTCTCATTATTCAAAATTCCTACCACCTGAAGATATAACACACAACCATCCCAATGCAATAAACAGCATTTCATTCTATGTTGTAGATTTAGTACCAGTTTTGGAGTAAGTGGCACAAAACCTCCAAGGACACAGAAAACAGTACATCCAATACCACAAACAACAACCAGACATAGGTTACTATTCTGAAACATGTAGCAGAATTTCTCTTTCATTCTAAACATCCCTCACAAAACCGATATTTTAAAACATCCTCAAGTTTAGAAAAACAGTTTCTTAGTTCAGTATGAGAAGCTATGAAGCTACAATGCACCGGAAGATCTGGCACCTGTACCTGGGGACTGAATCAATTGCAAAATGCTGCTTTCACACCTTCTATCTAGTCCAATAAATCATTTGTGCTTTCTGAAAAAAGAACGTACCTTGAAAGAGTGGTCAATTATTTTGTGGGCCCTGAAAACATCTGGGACATGGTTAATTGTAGCCGCATGAAGCAATAAAATGTTCAGAAAGCTAGGGATGTATGACCCAAATGAATAAACTCATTTCATAGTTCACAAAGCACTGCAATGACAGATTTATGCCTTTTTCTGCCAGAACAGCGAGAACTGAACTGGGCTCCTGAATAACGCACACTGTTTTGCAATGCATTATTTTTGAAGTCTAAAATGGGCTGATCGGTAATTATCGAAAAGTGATGTTTCAGCTTTCTGCTTTACATAGTACTGGAAACACTTTTCTGCCAGAGGTTAAAATGCAACCCAAAACAATGGATGTTCAATTCCAGATTGCAAAAACAGTTTCACTTACATGTATTATAATGGTTTATATATATATATATATATATATATATATATATATATATATATATATATATATATATATATATATATATATATATATATATATGTATGTATATGTATGTATATATGTATATATGTGTATATGTATATGTATATGTATATGTATATGTATATGTATATGTATATGTATATGTATATGTGTGTGTGTGTGTGTGTGTGTGTGTGTGTGTGTGTGTGTATATAAAAAGAAAGGTGCACCAAAAATAAAAGTGGAGTTTGATTCACACCTCATTTTCTGCTTACAATAAAGCCCTTCAAACTGTGGAAAGGGAGTAGGGATTTTCAAAAACTCTCTACTGCAGACTCACACTACATTCTACCCCCTGCTATGCCTGAGGGATTCTTGTTCCCCAGGATACTGACAGCAGTCTACATTTTAAAAAGTTTTTCACAGACAAATGATAGCCCCCCAAAATATGGAAACAGTCAGGAAAAATAGGTTTAATCTTCTGATGACCCCCTTCATTTTTTCCAAAGGAAAAATTGTGTGTGTGTGTGTGGGGGGGGGGTTGGGAAAAAAGTCTATGAAATATTTTCTCTTTTGGAATGCTTTTTGAATCTGAGCAAATGCAGTTACACACATGACAACTGAGGGAGTTTCACAACCAAAGGTGAATTTTGAGAAAAGACTAAAAGAAAAGGGAGGTGGCACCAAGGTGCTCTGCAAGAGAGAGCAAACAAAGAGAATGAACGTGGTCGTTTAAACACTTTGGTGTTCCAACTGGAGGAACAACAGACACAAGCAGACAGATGGGTACTAGGGATGGAAAAGTCATATGGGGCAAGAACTTAAATGCAAAGTGCACACTTGTGTTCCCTCTCTCTTCCCTGGTAAAATACAACTATGATTTACCATGATTTTTCAGTTTGAGGGACCATAGTTCTCACTAACCATATTTCACTGTGGCAGCGTCAACCCCAACCCTGACATCATCTCAAGCAACAGAGCCAGTTTGGTGTAGTAGTTGAGAGCGCGGGACTCTAATCTGGAGAGCCGGGTTTGATTCCCCACTCCTCCGCTTGAAGCCAGCTGGGTGACCTTGGGATAGTCAGGGCTCTCTGGAGCTCTCTCAGCCCCACCCATCTCACAGGGAGTTTTGTTGTGGGAATAAGAATGGCATACTTTGTAAACCGCTCTGAGTGGGCATTCAGTTGTCCTGAAGGGCAGTATATAAATTGAAGTTGTTGTTGTTGTTATAATAACATGGGATCTAATAGTAGATTGGTAATTCTGAGCCATGGCATCAGAACTGGGTGGGCCACTGACTGCTTTTCAACATAATTTAACACCAGAAATATGTAGACTACCTTGGTGACTGTTCCTACCTGAAGATCTACAGACTAGGCAAGACAGACAAAGTGAGAATATAAGACAAAGATTAATAAAGATTGGGTAGAACATTGTTTCTTTGCAAATTACAGGAACTGTCATAAGTGACAGGGTTGATTTACAACTGGACCTCACATAAACAGAAACCTATCTGCTTACATGCATAAAAGCATAAATTCTCACTGGTCTTATTTACGCATGCAAACACACTGTAAATGCTATGATGGTCTGCATCTATAAAGCCATCTGGAGCCTTGATGCAGATACTTGATTCTGTCTAATTGACCTCCCCTAGAAAACTGTATTTCAAGCAAACCTAACCAATATAGAACACTACAGTTATTTTTAATGCAGATATTTGTCTTGATATAGAACAGATGGTTAGAGTACAATGTATATGGACATATGCTATGTTTTTTTCCTTTTGAACCGTTCTAAGATTGTATAGAATGAACCATAATTACATGGTTTTTATCTAACTTTTTAAATATATTACCATGGAAAACATAGTAAGCCACATAGTAAGCTGTGGAAGAGCATTTATATTTGTTGAAGCCAATGGGATTTATGTGTCTAAACGATATTGGAAAATTAAATGAAATGTATCAAATGCTAGACTGGCCCTTAGAAGAGTGGATTTTATCAACGGTTTTGCCACTGACATACTAATTATTTTTAAAGTCTAAGTTATTTAAAACTAAATGTAAAAGATCTTAAGACTCAAATTTAGAGAGAGGAAAGCATAATTTAAACTATTTATGGTCAGGTAGAATAAAGTGAAACTTGTTTGCTGGACAAAGAGACTGGATGTACTCTGAAAGTTCTCAAATGGAAATAAGGGGTGGGGGAGCTTGCCCAATAGGTGAATAAGCTAAGTAACTCCACTCCAGCTTTCTTTGAGTTGGGGGTCTGATACAAATTAAATAAATCCTTTTTTTCCCCAGGGTTCACTATGTGGACTAACCAAATGAGATAAAATCTAGCTCCTCCATTATTTCCAAGAGTTTCTGAATGTTCTCATGTAAAGAAGACAAAAAAGCAAAATTGTTTCAAGTGTTTTCTCTTTGTGCCTCAGCAATGACATAAAAGGACATTTTATACCCTACTCCATTAACAGTTCAATCTTAAGAAGAGTTACTCCAGTCTAAACTCACTGAAAACAATGAGCTTAGATTATGGTTGTTGTTTCCCTAGTGGGGGCAGGGGATCTCCTGCTTTCACCATTTCCCCCCCCCCACCACTCACCTGGCCAGTGGGGAGGAAAGGCAGGGGAAGCTTGCATGCTTCACAGCGGGCTGATTTGGGACCCAAATGAGCTGAATAGGGCCCATTTGGATCCCAGAGTGGCCCTGTTCAAAGTGTGCATGTGCTCCCACACTTGCACATTGAAGTCACTTCCTGCTGGGAAGGTAACTAGGATTGCTTCTATTGTAAAATTAGAGAAAGAGTTACTAAAAATATAAAATCTTTCATGGGATTTTAAGAACCTAAAAAGGTGAGGCAATGAAGGTGCTGGACTATGGTAAAATTGTCTTCTGAACGAGTAAGGAAGACTAGTTCCTTCATAAAGAGCCAGGGCCTATTTTCAGATTACTAGTTTCTTTTGAGACTTAAAAGGCTGTATCCAAGTCTCCTTAAGAACCTGTTTTTTCTTGCATTTATAAAAAGCGGTATCAGGAGTAGACATGGGCACGAACCAAAAAAAAATAACAAACCAGCGGATCGTGGTTCGGTGCTGGCGACGATCCCAAATTAACAAACCCCAACGAACGTCTCCCGTTCCCGAACCAACCCGGATCATGAATTGTGGAGGCCAAAGCGGGGCATGCTGGTATTCCCAGCTATGTGGGAAGGTGGGTGCTGGCGGCGGCCACCGGGCCTGGCGGGCACGGGGAGGTGGCAACGAGCTGCCTCCCCTCAGGGGGCAGGGGGTCTGGCTGCTCACCGGTGGCACCCCCCATGTGCCCGCCCACCAGGCCAAACTGGAGCGCGCTGGTATCACCAGCAAGAAAGCAATGATGGGTACTGGCGGCGGCGGCCGGGCCTGGTGAGCACGGAGAGGTGGCGGAGAACTGCCTCCCCTCAGGGGTCGGGGGGTCTAGCCGCTCGCCGGCGGCACCCCCCATGTGCCCGCCCACCAGGCCAAACTGGAGTACGCTGGTATTCTCAGCAAGAAAACAATGGTGGGTATTGGCGGCAGCCGCCAGGCACCCCCCATGTGCCCACTTGCCAGGCTGAAAAGGAGTGTGCTGGTATTCCCAGCGATACATGAATGGTGGGTGCTGGCAGCGGCCACCGGGCCTGGCAGACACGGGGAGACGGCGACGAGCCACCTTCCCTCAGGGGGCAGGGGGGCTGGCCCTTCACCGGCAGCACCCCCCATGTGCCCTCCCACCAGGCCAAACTGGAGCACGCTGGTATTCTCAGCAAGAAAGTAATGGTTGGCAGTGGCGGCGGCCGCCAGGCCTGGCGAGCACGGGGAGGCAGCGGAGAGCCGCCTCCCCTCAGGGGGCGGAGGGTCTGGCCGCCGGTCCGCCAAGCCGAAAAGGAGCGCGCTGGTATTTCCAGCAATACATGAATGGTGGGTGCTGGCAGCGGCCGCCAGGCCTGGTGGGCACAGGGAGACGGCGGAGAGCCACCTCCCCTCAGGCGGCGGGGGGTCTGGCTGCTCTCCGGCGGCACCCCCCATGTGCTCGCCCGCCAGGCCAAAGAAGAGCATGCTGGTATTCCCTGCGATGGCAGGAAGGTGGTTGATGACAGCAGCCGCCAGGCCTGGCAGGCATGGAGAGGCGGTGTTGAGCCACATCCCCTCAGGGGGCGGGGGGTCTGGCCGCTTGCCAGCAGCAGCCCCCATGTGACCGGCCGCCAGGCCAAAAAGGAGTGCGCTGGTATTTCTGGCGCAGGCCGGAAGGTGGGAGCTGGCGGTGGGCGCCGGGCCTGGCGGGCACGGGGAGATGGTGGAGAGCCACCTCCCCTCAGGGGGTGGGGGGGTCTGGCTGCTCGCTGGTGGCACCCATGTGCCCGCCCGCCAGGCTAAAAAGGAGCGCGCTGGTATTCCTGGAGTGGGTGAGAGACTACCTGTCATCATGAGGAGGGGGAGGGGGAATATCCCCCAGCATCCACGGGTCCTCACTCAAGGGTCCCACCGAGGAACAGTGTGGCGGAGGCAGCCAACAGTACACACCTTCCTGCCATGCCGGAAAGGATGGGAGGGGGAGTACCTGTCATGTGGGGGGTAAGTGGGAAGATCCCACCCTCAACCACCCCCAACTCTACATTGAGTTCTCCAACCATATACCATTCTCTAACTAACATACATTCTCTAATGTTTGTGCATACATTCTAGTGTCTTTTGCATTACACTGATACATTCTGTAATGTTTGTCTCTTTCTCTGTTTTTGATTTTCAGTCGTTTTCTCCATGGACTGTTCGATTCTATATCTCCTTGATGCATTCGCATTCTATTTCTACTTCTAGAACGGTTGATATCTGTGTGCCCCATTCTATCTGTTTCTCCCTCTCACCGTCTGTTTGCAACTTTCGATCTCTCTCTGTCTCTTCCTATGTGATTCCACCACTATTTATCTGAATCTCTCTCTTTCTATGTATATATCTGTCCTTTATTATTTCTTTCCATCTCTGTCTTTTTTCTGTTTCAATAACTATGTTCTTTTCTATTTTCCTTTCTCTATCATCATCCGTAGGCTTGCGTGTCCATCTTTTTCCAATGGTTTTGTTGTTGTTTTTCAATATATCTTTTTATCTGTCTCTCTATCTTGTTATGTCCGACATGAGGAGGGGGAGGGGGAAGATCCCCCAGCAGCTACGAGTCCTCACTCGAGGGTCCCGCTGAGGAACAGTGCAGCGGCAGCCGCCTCCTGAGCCATCAGCTTCGAGGTTGTAAGCAGCGCTGTCCTGGATCCCGAGGGGACAACCTCCGCCAGCACAGCCTGCCAGAGTGCTCTGCTCTCACCAGCATCACCTTCAGGGCAAAGTGATCCTCCCACTGACCCCCGCTCAGAAGAGCGGGTGGCCCCCTTTCTCCCCCCAATGGATGTTTCACTGGGTGAGGAGGGAGACAGGCTCAGGTGGTGCCTCTTCAGGTGGCAAGTCAGGGCCGTCGAAGACAGGTGCTTTAGGTTTTTGCCCCTGCGCACCAGTACATCACAGGCACCGCACCGCACCACACGGGGGTCATCAGGAAGGGCCCGAATGTGCCTCCATACGGAGGCCTTGTAATGCCGACTGCTAACTGTTCCAGGGGAAGGAGGACAAACGGTTACAGGCTGCGCTGCGGGGCGGGACACGGATGACGGGGTGAGGGGTGGACTGCGGGAGGGGACACCACCGAGAGTTTGGGATGGGGACAGGAGACATCGTTCATAATACACATAACATTCTTCCAGGGATCCATCACCCACCCACCCCTCCTCAAAATGTTGCGAGAGATTCTCTCCCCCCTGCGCAAAGACCTCTTGGGCCTTCACAGCCCACATAGGTGAATTGGGGGGAGTGGCAGGACTCCCTGCGGCACCAGAGCCACACCCACTACTGCTTTCCACAAGTGAACCTGGAGGACTGCCATCGCACTTCCTGTCACAACCACCCTTGGCAGCCAACACAGGAAGACTCATTGTGCCACCAAACTAGAATTAAGGAGGATAGGAAAGGAGATAACTCTGTGTGCCCTGCGCCATGGTGCCCACTGAGCTCGGCCCCAGGGCCTGGCAGCAGCCCTGGCACCAGAGGGAAGGAAGGACTAGAGCCCTAGCCCACCACTCCCACAGACCTGAACAGATCAGGCACTAATGTGAGCCCTCAGCCGAGGTACCCACCAAGCTTGGCCCCAGGGCCTGGCAGCAGCCCTGGCACCAGAGGGAAGGAGGGACTAGAGCCCTAGCCCACCACACCCACAGATCTGAACAGATCAGGCACTGATTAATAATAATGTGAGCCCTCAGCCGAGGTACCCACCAAGCTTGGCCCAAGGGCCTGGCAGCAGCCTTGGCACCAGAGGGAAGGAGGGACTAGAACCCTAGCCCACCACTCCCACAGACCTGAACAGATCAGACACTAATGTGAGCCCTCAGCCGAGGTACCCACTGAGCTTGTCCCCAGAGCCAGGCAGCAACCCTGGCACCAGAGGGAGGGAGGGACTAGAGCCCTAGCCCACCACTCCCACAGACCTGAACAGATCAGGCACTAATGTGAGTCCTCAGCCGAGGTGCCCACTGAGCTTGGCCCCAGAGCCAGGCAGCAACCCTGGCACCAGAGGGAGGGAGGGACTAGAGCCCTAGCCCACCACTCCCACAGACCTGAACAGATCAGGCACTAATGTGAGTCCTCAGCCGAGGTGCCCACTGAGCTTGGCCCCAGAGCCAGGCAGCAACCCTGGTACCAAAGAGAGGGAGGGACTAGAGCCCTAGCCCACCACTCCCACAGACCTGAACAGATCAGGCACTAATGTGAGCCCTCAGCCGAGGTGCCCACTGAGCTTGGACCCAGAGCCAGGCAGCAACCCTGGCACCAGAGGGAGGGAGGGACTAGAGCCCTAGCCCACCACTCCCACAGACCTGAACAGATCAGGCACTAATGTGAGTCCTCAGCCGAGGTGCCCACTGAGCTTGGCCCCAGAGCCAGGCAGCAACCCTGGCACCAGAGGGAGGGAGGGACTAGAGCCCTAGCCCAACACTCCCACAGACCTGAACAGATCAGGCACTAATGTGAGCCCTCAGCCAAGGTGCCCACTGAGCTTGGCCCCAGAGCCAGGCAGCAACCCTGGCACCAGAGGGAGGGAGGGACTAGAGCCCTACTCCACCACTCCCACAGACCTGAACAGATCAGGCACTAATGTGAGTCCTCAGCCGAGGTGCCCACTGAGCTTGGCCCCAGAGCCAGGCAGCAACCCTGGCACCAGAGGGAGGGAGGGACTAGAGCCCTACTCCACCACTCCCACAGACCTGAACAGATCAGGCACTAATGTGAGCCCTCAGCCAAGGTGCCCACTGAGCTTGGCCCCAGAGCCAGGCAGCAGCCCTGGAACCAGAGGAGACAGATCCCTATCCACCAAGCCAAGCACAATTGTACTCTCTCTCTCTCTCTCTCTTTCTCTCTCTCTCTCTCTCTCTCTCTCTCTCCAAAAGCTAGCAAGTGGCAAGCAAGAGCTCTGTCCCACTCCACTGCTAGCAGAAAGTGAAACCCAGCCTGGGAGCCCATGGCTATTTATAAGCATGGGTCCCATTCAGCAACACAGGAGGTCTGTGTTTGGCCGTTAGAGCTGCCTATCAGGGTTTGCAGGGATGAGATTGGAGTGCCCATGGCTACAGAACACCCCCTTCCCCCTCCCTCCCCTGGGTGTCTTCTCCCAACTTGTAACTGCTTTGCTGCTCCGTGGTTGGAGGGAAGCCCTCCTGATCAAGGAAAGCTGGGCTTCCATTCGGGTTTCCAGGGCGACAGAAGGAGGGCAAACAGAGCTCAGGCATTCCCCTGGCTCCATTGCCAGGGGAATAGATTGCTGGTGCTTGAGTGTCTGGATCCCCAAACTGAGCCCGAACGCCACGATCCAAGCCTCTCCCAACCGCTGGATTGTTGGCCGTAGACGATCACGATCCGCCGGGTCACAATCGTGCGATCGCCATTTTTGTGGGGTTTTGACGTTCATAATGTGGATCATGCCCATCTCTAATCAGGAGTACAGCACTGTTAATTAAGGTGCAGTCCTGTCTTCAAGCATATGGCATTTGACCACAGTAAAGGTTAAATGGACAATATTCTTGGGAAATTGAAGCCTGGTTTTTCCACCACTAAAGCTGTTTTTAAAAGTAAAAAATAAGCAAATACCACATTTAACTTGTGACCAATGGAAGTCAGAATGCATTATGCAGATTTATTCAGGCATTCGTAAACTTTGTCATGGCTTTTTTATATTTTTAACTGAATGTCCACATTGTTCATTATTCAACTGAAAAAAAATTGTTCAAATTCATGCAGAAGCCAAATGCGGATATAGGAAAACATCCTCTTTTACCCCTAAAGCACTAACCACATAGTTGCAACAGGAACTACATAGATCCTTCCTCAAATACAGAACAGCCACCACGTTTTGGCATGTATTTTCACATGCAATGGGAAACACACAGATGTAATACTCAGTTATGTTTTGAAAGCATGAAGCCCCTAACTTATATTCTTCTGCCAAAAATTATACTAAAAGCTTACAACTAGAACCAACCTAGGTCCATCCTCTGCTCTTCATGTTCCTGTCAAGAAGGTGAAGGAAAGAACAATGTTCATGTGAAAAACAATGTCATTTTCAACGTTCGGCAGTTGTACAGTACCCCAAAAGTAGCTTATCCATATCAATGTTAAATAATCCACATGCAGCCCCAAACTTTTCAATTTGATAATATATTTTCCCTCAGTAGCTTACTGCCTGAGCAAATCTGCTGGTTCCCAAATTTGCTCTCCTGTCATGATCTATCCTTGAAATGGACCGTGTTGACTCAAAACTATGAACAATATAGTAACAAACATCAGTAATAATATTTTCACAAATCTGGTCATCTTACACAGATCACTGAGGAGAAACCAGGCTAGTTTCCAATTGCAAGTCAGCACTGAGCAGGGCAATGGAGAAATCTAGCTTCTTCCCAGTGACAGCTAGAATTGCACAATGGTTGGAGCTGTGGTCTAGGATCTGGGAGACCCCACTCTGCCATGGAAACTCACTAGGTGACCTCGGGTAGTCACTCCCTCTCAGCCGTCCTACCTCCAAGTGTTACCGTAAGAATAAAACGAAGGGGGGGATGATGTAAACCACGTTGGGTCCCTGTTGAGAAGAAAAGTAGGGTATAAATTGCCAAATAAACATCTCCTACCTGTTGCATGGGTCTACTGCTCCGTTTCTGAGGTTGGTATGTAAGCCAAGTATATAAGACTGGGTCAATGTTGACTGTTAATCCCTGCATGTTTGCTAAAAGCACAGCACCTGTATAATGACAGCAGCAACAAAATTACAAGATGTATAGATTATATAATGGCTGAAAATATATTCAAATGTCTTTATGAACTGGTGTAGGTTCTACAATGGTGGCATCTCTAAAACCACAAACAGCACCTCCAAAGGAGTGAAGCCTGGCAGCAAGCCTTGAACCTGCAGCACTGAATTCCCTGAAGCTATGAGATGCTATGGTCAGGACCTCCAAGATGTCTGAAACTGCCCTTTATGCTGCCAAATATACACGAATGTGATAATTTAAATATTAACATTTAAGTATATGACTGAGAAGAACATGTGATGCTAGATTCTACTTTAATGGGAGGGGAGGAGCCTGAGGTAAGTTGGTCTTTAAAGGAATGCGGCTGTCCAGGAGTTAGACAGTTTTGTGGTCATGCCAACTAAAGGGAATGTCCAAATTCAGAGGCAGCACACCTCTAAATACCAGTACCAGGAGGCAACATCAGAGGAAGGCCTCAACATTTATGTCCTGCTTCTGATCTTCCATAGTAGGGCACTATGTGAGACAAGGTGCTGGACTAGATGAACCACTGGACTGGACTTCTTACGTTCTTAACAATCTTACAAAAGCAGGAGGTTTACTTTGGTGGTGTTGACATTCTTATATCCTCAAAGATTACCATATATTTCTTCCTCCTCCCAACCTATCTTTCCAGCAATTCCTTTCTTCTCCGGATATCACTGAGGGAGATGCTGTTGGTGCTTTTTACCCAAATTCACACCCTTCTCCTTCAGTGGCTGCAACAAGTTTTCTCTCCCTTGAATTATTACAGAAGAAAATATATGGGACAGGAGATGAGGCTATTTTTATGGAGAACTTGATTTACTGTATCTGGCATGGGATGCATTATTCTGGACATTTCCTGAATAGAGGGGAATGGTAAATTATTGTCCCACAAGCACATTTTATTCAAACTGAATTTGCTATAAATCAAATTGCCTATATGGCTCCAAAAAACGAAAAATCCAAAACCCAGCCCCAAAACTGAGGATGAATACTAGCACAGTTCTTCCCTACAACGAGTAATAGGACTGTGTCCAGAACTCCCAGTGACCAGTTTGGATCAGAACTGCCAACAAGGGGAGGCAAGGTTTAAGTCTCCTCACTATATTGTTTTCCCTACATGAAACAATCCCAGGGAGCCACTATTTGCCCTGAATGTGTATCCTTGTGGGGAAAATATTAACTCTCCAAAGCCATTTCAGGTCAGAAAAGTGGCATGGTTTGGAAGGCTTACTTAGACCCTCCCTCTCCTTGCATCACCATCCTGATATGAATTGGGCCTCCATGCACCTGATAGCTGAGATTTTAAAAATCACTGGGAGCTCTGAACCCTAAACTTCTAGTGCACATATGGTAGGCCCTGAAATTCTTCATAATGAAGAAATAGTAAGGGAAAGGAGAAAGCCAGAAAGTTGATAGCAAATGTATGTAATTCCAGATTTTTTACAAGAGCCTCACAAGATATGTGTTTATAGCATTTCCGTTTCAGCTGGAATCAATGTTTTAGAAGTTCATACAGCTACGAATATTTACACAGAGCTCCCTACTGAGACCAAAAAACTTTAGTTTCTGTTAAGTCTAAGTATTTTTGATAAATGTTTCCTGTAAATAGAAAATTAGCAACAATTATACCAATTATAACAGTCACAAAGTCTAACACTTAGCTGGCATATGCGTTAGATATAAGGACTATACATGGGCATGAATGGTGAAAAAATTACGAACGTCCTGTTCGTTGTTCGTTGCCATCCATGAACAACAAACAACGAACAGAAGCGAACATGTCCCCTTAACGAACATGTTCGGTGTTCGTGGCCCTTTAAAGATCCCTTTAAACTATCAGCTGGCAGGTGGCAGGGGGGATTCCCGCTTGCCGCCTGCCAGCTGATAGTTTAAAGGGCCCTTTCCTGCTACGTGCAAGGGGCAGGGCCCTTTAAACACCCCACAACCCCCAGCCCTCAACCACCTGCCCCACCCCAGTGCCTCCAGGCTGCTGCTGCCAGGTGTCTGCTGACAGTGGGCAGAGCGGTGCTGTGGGGCCACTTCTGCCCACTGTCAGAGGGACGAGGAGGCTCACCTCATTCCTCTGACAGCGGGCAGAGCTGGTGCTGCCGTGGGGCCGCTTCTGCCCACTGTCAGAGGGACTAGAGACTCCCCTCGTCCCTCTGACAGCAGGCAGAGCCAGCACCGCCGCAGGGCCGCTTCTGCCCGCTGTCAGAGGGAAGAGGAGAGACTCCCCTCATCCCTCTGACAGCAGGCAGAGCCAGCCCGGTGGGGCTTCTCCTTCCCAGTGCCAGTCTCTCTGTCCCTCTCACACTAGGAGAGCTGGCGCCCCCCCTTTGCTGTCATTTTCTTTTCACAGTGGCAAAAACTGTACTTCCTGTTGGATGCTACTTTGAGAGGTTACAAAACTGACCTTCCCAATGTCCAATACCCACCAAATTTGCAGCGGACATAGTCTTTAGTGTCCTCTGAAGACCCCCCAAGTTTCAGAGAGATTGCGCCCCAGGAAAGGTATGATCCATGGGTCCCCCCCTTTGCTGTCTATTTCTCTTCTGAGTGGCAAAAACTGGAATGTCTGCTGGAAGCTGAAGGGTTAAAGCCAGAAGGAAAGCCAGGAGTTCATACAGAGTTCAGTCCCTGCCGTTGCCAGGGGAATTGATTGAAAGGCACCAGACTGTCTGGCTTGACAAACAGCTGCCAAACGCAACCAACGAGGCTTTGCAACGACCACTTGTTCATTTGGAATGGGGACTCACAAACAGCTTGTTCGCGAATAGATGAACGGGCTGTTCGTGGGGTTTTTTCGTTTGTATTGCTGTTCGTGCCTATGTCTAAGAAGGATACTGCAATAGGAATAAAGACGCTTCTGTTGCATACTGCATTAAGAGAACTGTTACAGGAATTGTATTCAAAGGTATTCAAATTGGAAGTAATGCAATGAAATCACCAAACTGAAAAACAGCATATTTGTTGTGATAAGGATATGCATTTGTACTCTTATGGTAGAGTTTCCAGACTCAGGAAAGCAGTGTTAAAAATGGAAGTACAGAGATGAAACCATTCAAAATATTACTGTAAACACATAAAAACAGGTCACTGTGATATAGAAGTATACAGACTCAAGCCAAGACAAGAAAAATCTAACTATGGATCCTATCAGATTTATGGAAGCAAGGGATAATGAGTTAATTTTTTTTAATACCTAATGAATTCATGTTGACTTTCAGCTTAGAAGCCAGTTTGAATCTTCCCCTAAATCTAATTTACTTTAAACTTAGAACAAGGCTGCGAAAATAAAACTAAAAACCCTTCACCAACACGATTAAAAGAATCTTGCAAATCCATCCTAATACAAATCTCAGAAAGAACAGAGATGAAACTATGCTGTCTACTTGACTGCCTGCTGAAATTCAGTACCAACATATCAGGATTAAGCGAACAAAGGCATAAATACCAGAGAGTACAAGGCAAAGAAATGCAAAGAAATAAATCATCAATACAGCAAATAGTTCAAGTAGAAAGACCACTGAGAGGAACACCTGTAGAAGGTTGTGATCAGATAATTTTAAATGACAGTAATAATTCAATATATTGTCGAAGGCTTTCACGGCCAGAGAACGATGGTTGTTGTGGATTTTCCGGGCTGTATAGCCGTGGTCTTGGCATTGTAGTTCCTGACGTTTCGCCAGCAACTGTGGCTGGCATCTTCAGAGGTGTAGCACCAAAAGACAGAGATCTCGCAGTGATAATTCAGTTTGAACAGAAGCCATATTTGGCCCTGAGGTTTGAACTCTATCCAGTCAAACTGCTTCACCTGTCCAAGGTTGTTAACTTGATTCAATTCACATCCCCAAGTTTCATCCTTGGTCTGAAAATACTATTTGCTTTGATGGCTAAATTAAATCACCACAGTATCCTTCCAATAGAGGCTGTTGCCTCACATTATGTTTTGGGGTTTCTGTGTGGACAATGTGAGAACCAGCATGTAAGCCTAGATAGATCTTTGGTCCAATCCATCACAGCAGGGATTTCCTAATGTTTTCAGACATGTGCTTGAGAACTCCAATTCTAGGAAAAGAGTAATGCCCAAGGACTAAAAATGGATTTTCCCTCTCCTAGTAGCTTTCCAGTACAGCAGTACAGTTATCTGTATTATCATTATTCTTGTTTTCCTTTTTGAAGTCAAGAATAGGCAGGATACAAATTCCTCAGAATAGTTCAACTTGTTCTACATGATTTCTAAACCAATAAGTTCATTAAAGCCAATTTGGTGTAGTGTTTAAGAGCACAGGACTCTAATCTGGAGAGAGGAGTTTGATTTCCCCACTCCTCCACTTGAAGCCAGCTGGGTGACCTTGGCCTAGTCACAGCTCTCTGGAGCTCTCTCAGCCCCACCCACCTCACAGGGTGTTTTGTTGTGGGGATAATAATGATATACTTTGTAAACCGCTCTGAGAGGGCATTAAGTTGTCCTGAAGGGCGGTATATAAATCAAATGTTGTTGTTGTTGTTGTTGTTGTTATTAAGTATCAGCACTGGCTACCAAAATACATGTATTGGTGAGAGCAATGCAAAGCCTTCATTTTCATAGGAAGGCCACATCAAAAAAATTAAAACAAAAGAGTTCTAGGTCATGGGGATATAATATCTAATTCAGTTAAAACCTGCCTGGCATTTAGTAAAAAGATTCTATTGGCTCTACTGGTTTCAGGGTTGCATCATAAATCTGCAGAAGAGTTTTGCAGGCTGCTGTTTGATTGAACAGTTTTAAAAACAAAAGCTGTATATTTTTTAGAAATAATTATAATCACTGAAATGTTCTGAGAGACATTCTAAAATGTCTTAAGAATAGTAGTTTTTAATAAATCTTACTAATCTCATTGGAAATTATTTTCAAGTATTTGTGCTCAAGATCGTGTGCAGTGGTTCTTCCCATTCTCAAGTGAATACTGATGATCAATCTTTTTTGCCAGTTGTGGGTTTGCAAGGGTTGCCCACAAAAGGCTGGGAAATTCCTGGAGATTTCGGGATGAAGTCAGGCTGGATAGAGTTTGGGGAGGGGAGGGAGTTCAGTAGGGATGTGATACCATAGATGCATCGTCCAAAATGGCCATTTCCTCCAGGGAAACTGATCTCTCTAGCCTGGAGATTAGTTTTGATTCTGGGCGAACTCCAACAACCTGGAGGCAACTCTCCTCTTAGCCATTGATTAAAAAAATGGTAAATAGTAATACAAAAACAAATCAGCAGAAAGACTCCTGCACATGCCTGTTACCCTCATACTACCATGGAACTATGGCAGCATAAGGGCCTGATGGCAAGCTACTCGCTTCCGTTCAGTTTAACAGCCACCTGCTTTCCTTCTGCTATTAAATATAAATACCCTGTCCTCAACATCCATTTCTATTTCATTTAACCCGTTAGGTATCTGCTCACATTATGGATTGCCCAGGATTTTGGGATGGATTAAAGGCAGAGATTAGTTGTGCTTGGAAACTCTAATCATAATGAATATCCCCAAGGAGTGTTTATTCAGTAAAAATGGCAGTGCCTTAAGCTGCAAAGATCCCAGAAAGGGTTGAAATGGGGGGGTGGGGGCACAGACTCCCAAATTTCCTACTTCAGTTAGGCTGCAGTGGCAAACTGCCTGCTTAATAATTTAGAGGGAAGTGGGGAAGTTATCCCTCTCCTGCAACTCCCTGAGTGTACATGTCTTATTTAATATATTTTCAAATCTTGAAATTTCTTTCATGTACAAGGAGAGAAAGCATACAATAAGATATCGATTACTACATCTCATAAAAAGCTAAACTGACACTGCTGGCCTTGCTCAAATGAGCTGCTATGAGAGAAAGATTAGTTATGTTGAGTGAGAAAAACAAAACCAATGACTGCCTAAATATTTAAGATGATATTTTAAATGAAATTCAATTTTCCTATCATTATCTGCATAAACTAGGAACTCATTATAAAACTCACTTTTTCCTATACTGAATAGCATATGTTGTAGTTCTAGTAAGGGATAGTTCATACTAAGGAAGGAATTTTAAAAAATCTGTGTAAAATGTAATAAACAAAATCAAATATTCTTAATCTAGGAATTATTGTTACCCATGTATCAAAATAAACATAATTAGTTTCTAAGAGATTAAACAGGGAAATTTATTTATTTATTTATTTTTATTTATTTACTTAAATTTATAGTCCGCCCTCCCCAACCAAGTGGGCTCAGGGCGAATCACAACAATTTAAAACACACTACACAATTCACCAGCAGCAGCCATTAAAAATATAAATAATACATATCATTCATTTAAAACATATATTAGCACCATGTAAATACAGCTATCAAAAATAAAAACATTTATTTGTTTGTTTGTTTGTTTGTTTATGTATGTATGTATGTATGTATGTATGTATGTATGTATGTATGTATGTATGTACGTACGTATGTATGCATGTCATTTATATTCTGCCTTTCTCGCTGAGGCAAGGTGGATTACATAGTGTGAGATTAGTACAATCAGTGGCAAGGACAAGGGTGGGCATTTCCATATAGTGTCAAGAACATTTCCATAAACAATGCCATGAGGTAAATGAATATAAGTTTACAAAGACGTAGTATTAGTAAGGATACAGTATGGGGTTGAGGAATTGCTGAAACAGAACATAATCAATTCTAGGACTTACATTAAACAACATAAAGCACAGGTAGTATATAGGAGTACATATTTAAAGCAACAGATAATATGTAAGGCAACATAATGGTAAAATCTATGGTTTCTAACTCATTAGCAAAACATCTGGGACCCCTTTTCTACAATACCGCCCTCTTAACTGAGAAAAGGGCCTTTTTGAATAATTCAGTTTTGCATTGTTTGTGGAAAGCCAGGACAGTGGGGGCTCTCCTGACCTCCTCAGGCAGGCCATTCCATAGGGCAGGGGCCACCACAGAGAAAGCCCGTGTTGATTTCGCCCATGTACAGGCACCAGCATACATGGTGCCCATACATACATGGTGCCCATGTACAGGCACCATGTAAACACCAGCATATGTTTGCGTATGTAGATTTTTCATACCAATACAACAACACAGTCCAATACTATGAACAGCATAATTTATTAAACATGCAAACAAAATACTTCTGGTTTACAGGAAATCTGATTCATAAAAGATATACCACAAATCACTACATGGAGAAACACGCAGTTCCCTCAGTCAGGAAGATGGGGGTAGGGACCATTGTGATGCTCTTGCTTATAGCCGGAATACTAACATCCACATTCCAAACATGCTTTACCATCAACTGGGTAATACCACGTACTGTGATAATTTTCAATTATGACCTGAGCTAAAACAAGGGTTAGTCACGCAGCATGAAAATCAAAACACTCTCTTCTAAGTTTTATCGGTCATGAAAACATTTAAACATTTTTACCCTGCTTTTCTCCTGGCTCTGGGCACACACTCAAAAATGCAATATAAAGACATACAACCCAACAGCGCCCCTCTCCCCCCGTATAACCTTGAAACAGATAAAAAGCTACAAGTTCATCCAGGGCTGTGGCTGGTTTTGTTAGCATGGATCCCCTAGGACCATGGCTGTAAGCCACAGGCAAAGAACCAAGATTTCTTGCTCTTGCTCTTGAGGCTTGTGCTGCTGGCCAAACTCCAAATACCTGGAAGAAGGGGGTGGCTGATATTGAGCCCAGGTCTTATTCAGCTGGCTCAGATGTTTCCAATTCCCTCTCTTCCTTAGTTTGGTTGCCTGGTAAATGTCAACTTATCTAAAATGCAATACCATTAAAATTCAATGGTGGTGCTACTGAATTCAATGGGATGTGGACTGAGCTCTGTATTTCACGTGTTTCATTCTTGAACTGTGAAGCTACCGCCAAAAATGTACATTCGGCGCAATATTCCTCACATTTTAAACCAATGTGAAAACTGTATTATTGCAACTGTAGAACCAAAATATGCTTTCATTTGTTCTACAAAGAAGGCTTTCTTTGGGAGAAAAAAGTCATTACTCTCTCCATAGTATATCCTGTTCTCCTTTTTCACTTGACTACAGCATGTGTGAAAAACCTCCCTGTCCCGACTTCTGAAGGGAAGTTTCCTTATTGTGTGTGTGTGTGTGTGGGTGGGTGTGTGGGTGGGTGTGGGGGTGTGTGTGTCAAGAGTCAAAACACTGAAAACTTGAAAGTGAGTCCTCACTTCCAGAGTATCATACCACCAGCAGCCTCTCTGACTAATGCTCAACAGGTTGTGTTAAGCAAAATCTTTTCCATTTCACTACTGCTACTGGCAATACGGGTATGAAAGTTCCACCCCCTCCAGGAAATCACAAATTCTGCAAATCTCTTCAATTCAGGATCAAATACTATAGTAAATCTTCTGGTAAATGTTTATTTTATTTCAAACTGTAGGTATCCATTGACTATTAAAAAAGGGAATGAGTCAACAGTAAAAACAACATATAGGAGAAGTGTTCAATAATATCTAAGATACTGTGTAAAATAAACATATTAGATGACATAAAATATTTAAAGACTATTAGAAAGTTGAAAAAATGCCTTCTGACTTTCCATGTTCCATTTTCCTTCTGTAGAAAATGCCCTTCAGTAATGTTGACACTGGCTACCAAAAAAAAAAAGGGAAAGGAAAGGAAGGAAAGGAAAGGAAAGGAAAGGAAAGAAGAGTGAATGAACAGGCAGTTGTGATGTATATTTTTATAGAAACAGGTGGTGGTCACTATTTTGCTGTGAAGACATCTGTGAATTCAAAGGTTGACTACAATTATGATCTTTTCTCAGTTTAACATTTTTAAACAAACTATCAAAAATGCTTCTTTTTTGTAGACTCTAAATTACTGAATTGTGGCCTTACTTGCCTTAGCAAAAGCTAGGCAAAGGAGTCATAAGAAGAGCTGCTGATCTTGGGTACACTAGGTGTTTGAAAAAGACAGTATATAAGTATTTTAATTAAACGATTGATATATGTCTCCCTAATCATTACTGATATAATGAAACTTTTTGAAATAGTCAAGTTGAATTAAAGTATTGTGCATTAACATCGTCATTTTTGTTAATTTATTTAACTATGCCACACTCTCACATTTAAAACAGTGAGATGTAGTGATGCACTGCGGGATTAGGAAGGGAAAGACTGGTATTCAGTTTGCCACCCTGCCATAAACCTAAAGCCAGTCTCACGTGATTCTAATGTACACTCACTCTATAGCTCCTCAACAAGGTTGTGGTTCAACATAAATGAAGAATCATGAAATCTCTACCCTGAGCTACCTGGAAAATGTACAATAAAAATGTCACACAAAGAAAGAGAAAAGCAGCTTTTGCCAGGGCTTTTTTTCAGCAGGAACGTGGTGGAATGGAGTTCCGGCACCTCTTAAAAATGGTTACATGGCCAGTGGCCCCACCCCCTGATCTCCAGACAGAGGAGCTGAGCGGCATGGAGGGCAATCTAAACTCCCCTCTGTCTGGAGATCATGGGATGGGGTCACCGGCCATGTGACCATTTTTGCTAAGGGCAATTTAAACTTTAAAAAACTCCTCCCTTGTTCCAGCTGACCCAAAGTGACATTATTGTGCAGTCTTGAGTTCCACCACTGAGTTCCAACACCTTTTCCCCCAGAAAAAAAGCCCTGGATTTAGCTATAGATAATTTGGAGCCAAAAAAAAGGAAAATATGCTTCTCCCCACCAAACTGCCCCACCCCCATGGTATTCCAAGCATAATTGTGCCAATATACATGTATCTGGAGCCCTTTGGATGAGAGAAACATGGAGCTGCAGCAGAAAAACTATGTGGCTAAAGAGGGTATAGTTACTTAATTAAAGCAAGCAAAAAGTTTCATAGAATGGTAAAAGAAACACAACAGAACTACCACCAACTATGTAAGAAAAGACAGTATCCTTTATTTCTCCCAAACTATCATAAATGAATGGGCAAGCTTTTGAGTCCCCAGATCCCCTCATCAGGTTAGATGTTAAGCAAAAAAGGGGGAGAGGGAAGGGGTAAGTTTTTGGAAATGATGAGACAGCCTACTTCTCTGCAGTCTGCTATGGTCTAGAACAGTTTAGCTTAATGACATCTGTCTAATTGAAGGTTACTACTAAACCAACCAACATTACAGAAGAGACAGGAGATTGACGCTGCAGATGCCAGGAAGAAGGTTTAAATGTAAGGACCATGAATTTGAAGTAGATGCAGAGAAATACTTCACAGATTTACGGGTGGATTTTTTTTAAAAAAAATTATTTATTTATTTGCGTCATTTATAGTCCGCCTTTCTCACTGAGACCCAAGGCGGATTATACAGTATGAGGTTAATTCAATCAGTATCAAGTAAGTACATTTCAATACAATAACATAAGGCAGGGGTGGGCAATTGTTTTGGCTCGGGGGCCACTTTGTGGGAGTGGAGGTTAGTGGAGGGCCGCATCTTTTAAAATGATTGCATTCATTAGTTAACTTTGCATTTCAGAAAAGGTATAAAATTGTATCATAAAAATCAATAAATATAAATTAAATAAAATAGTGGTAGTTTTATTCAATTTATTTATTGTGCTAATTTCGTATCTTCTATAGCTGCAAGCACATTTAATTTTAGAATCAGTTTAATGAGACAAATGTACCCATTCACACTTTTCTACAATTTTTTTGAAATCAGGAGTGAGATTGCTTGTTGAGATTCTCATCACAGCCTGCAAGTTAATGTCTGTCAAAGAGCATCTATATTTACTCTTGTTGATCTTCATGCAAGAAAAACTTTGCTCACAAATATATGTAGACCCAAATATAGAGAACATTTTCCCAGCAAATTTCTTCATACATGAAAACTTTTCAGCAGACAAAGGTTTTAGGCTACCATGAAACCTGCTTCTGTAGCACTATTTTAAGTGTTGATTGCTTTGTAAATAATGTTTGTTGCAGACCTTGCTTAGCTTCTGATATCTGACGAGATCGTGCTTGCTTGGGCTATCCAGGACAGGGCTTAACGCCTATTAGTGACCAAGAAAGGCGCAGTTGAATGTAAGCCCGTTTACCCGCTGGGGCGATTCCAGTCCCACAGTTGCCCACCAGAGCTTTCCTTGGCAGTTCCCTCGTTCAAGTTTGAAGACTCGCAGACTGGCAACTCAAGGCCTAGCCGGCGGGCCGAGCAAACGCCAGAGCAGGCTGGGGAGGGGAGCCCAAGGCCAGGGCAGGCGAGCAGAAAGGGGAGGAGGAACAACAAGCAGACTCGAGCCCACCCGAGCCCAGCATACTACACCTCCCAGGCTGCTTTCGGTGAGGGGTGGAGAGAAGGCGAGGTTCCACCCCCGCAGCGCTGCAGAGGGGCGCGCAAGGGAAGAGGCGAAGGGACTGTAGCAGCCAGCCAGCCAGCCAGAGGGCCCGCGAGCTGAGCTGGGCTGCGCGCCACGTGCGTCTTGGTGAGCGAGGCGCCCGGTGTGCTCTTGGCGCGGGGAGGTCGGGGGCAGTCCGTGCGTTTCGCCGCGCTCCAGCTCAGGCCATGCCGTCTCCGGGCAGGAGGAGAAGGGGCTGAACCCGCGCCTTGGCGGGCCACAAAAACCTCTGTAGCGGGCTGCATGCGGCCCGCGGGCCGCAATTTGCCCACCCCTGCCATAAGGTAAACATATACAAGTTTAACGACATAGCATTAGCAAGGATCCAAGACATAGTAGAGAAGATACTGAAGCAAAACATAATCAATTCTACGACTAACATTAGACAGCATAGAGCAATGGTTGTACATAGGAGTACATATTTAAAGCAGCAGATAATATATGAGGCAAAAATGGTGATGAAGTCTATGATCCCTGTTATGACTTATGACCCCTTCTTTCTCTTGAGTAGATTTTGCCTCTAATCTTCCCCTTAACAACCTCTGGGTAGTTTGCTGCCACCAGGAATATTATATTCCAAGATATTTTATTTAAGTTTTCCCTTTGGTAACGTTCCTAAGCGTCAGGCTCCTTCGTGGTTCTATGTGGCCCTGAGAATATGAACGGAATACAGAAATGACAGCTACTCTGGGATATAACAGAACAAAATAAACTTTTATTTAGTCAAGAAGCATATCGGTTTCATAAAAGTAGTTCTCGGTTCTTAAGGTTACTTCATTTAAACTCATTCATACAGATCTCTTCTAAGGCTTCACACACAGTTAGCCTCTTTCTCTAACTCAATATTTCTCTCACGGAAATGCTTAAAACTCCTCAGGCAGCACACAGCCGGCCTCTCTTTCTCTAACTCCTATTCACAGAAATATTAAACCTGCTCAGGCAGCACACAGCTGGCCTCTCTTTCCCTGACTGAGTGTTCTTTCACAACCATGCTCAGTTCAGGTTCCACACAGGTCATATCTCTCTCATAAATACTTCAATATACTCAGGCAGCAGCACACAGCTGGCCTGCTTTCTTCTGACTGAAACTTTTCTCTCCACTCCCCCACTCCGCCCACACTCTCAGTCATCAACCAATCATATTACTCACTCATCCCCCTCTTTCACCCCCACTCTTCACCTCACACCATTTAAAGATACATGCACACATTTACTTGAAATCATTACAATCCCCAACTTATTTGAAGCACCTGAGATCCCATCCCTACAATACAGCCCTCCCATTTGAGTAAAAAGCCTTTTTGAATAGACATGATGTACCATGAGTTAATGCTTTTACACAGGGCTTTTTTTCTGGGAAAAGAGGTGGTGGAACTCAGTGGGTTGCCAGCACAGGGGGCAACTCTTGGTGGGAGGTAGTGTCCCTGGTACCACATGTGTGTGTGCAAAGTGCGCGCATGCTCCCAGGATCACACAATGACGTCACTTTGGGTCAGCTGGAACAAGGGAGGAGTTTTTTAAAGTTTAAATTGCCATCAGCGAAAATGGTCACATGGCTGGTGGCCCCACTCCCTGATCTCCAGGCAGAGAGGAGTTTAGATTGCCCTCCGCACCGCTCCAGCAGTGCAGAGGGCAACCTAAACTCCCCTCTGCCTGGAGATCAGGGGGCGGGGCCACCAGCCATGTGACCATTTTCACGAGGTGCCAGAACTCTGTTCCACTGCGTTCCAGCTGGGAAAAAAGCCCTGCTTTTACAAATCCTGAAGCGATTACTGCTATTAAATTTAATCCAAGATGGAATTTGCCTTTTGTACCACAATGCCACCTTCCTGGTTCGATATTTACCTGATATAAACTATTACTAGCCTTTCTTATTTTTCTTCCCTTCTCTCTGCCTTTATGAAAATAATTATTACAAAAGAGCAAGAGTCCAATAGCACTTATAAGACTAACAAATTTTTTGGTAGGGTATGAGCCTTCATGAGCTACAGCTCACTTCTTCAGATTCTTCAGCTGTGGCTCACAAAAGCACATAACCTACCACAAATTTTATTAGTCTTATAGGCACTACTGGACTCTTGTTCTTTTCTACTATTACAGACACACTAACTTGGTTACCCATCTTGATCTAATTATTAAAAAGTTATACTAGTTTCTCCAAACTAGTTCAGCAGGGATTTTCTTCTGATCTTATCCTGGGATATAGATTTATTTCAGTTCCTTAGATGCTGAAAATGAATTTTAATTTAATTTAGTAAGTTTTATGTTTGTAAAACTTACTAAACTACACTGCTAAACTACACCAAGGTTCCACTCATCCTTTCTGATAGTGGATGGCCACTTGCCTCTGGGCAGTCCATAAGCAGGGGATACAGACAACAGCTGCTCCCCACTGCTCATTCCCTAGCAGTTTATTCCCTGTTCAGAAGTATGCTGCCTTGGAATGTTGAAGGTTCCAGTTAGTTATAATAGTTAATCACTATAGATGGACTTATACTATTTACATTCATCCAAGGGGCAGACTGGGAGGCAAAAAAAAAAAGAGCCCCCACATGGAAGGGGGGGGGAAGACTGAAGATGGCTCAGCCCCACTGATGGAAGGCAAAAGGGAACTAACAGGCTTGACACGGCTCCCACTTGGCTCTCACCACCCACCTTATGCAGGAAGGAGTGATGGCCCACATCTCACAAGGGCCAATGGCATGTGTCTACCTTGAGGGGGCAGTGGTAGCTCCTACATGCTTTAAGCATGGAAGTAGCTGCTGGCTGCAGGGAGGTGGAGGCCAGCAGCAGTGGACACTCCGGTTTGCCTGACATGAAGCTGGGACCACCAGTTCACAGAGTTTTGGCTCCCACCCAGCACATGCTGGGCTGCTCTGGGGTCAGGGTAACACCCTCAGTTCGCTGGCAATGCACTTTAGGCAGTGGCCAATCCATTCCTGGATTTATTCCCTTTAAGGCCATCTATGCTAGAGGCATTCAGTACATTCTATGACAATGAGATCCACAAGCCAATTGTCTGTTGAACAAAGAAATATTTTACTTTTATTTGCTGCTGAGTTTCAGTATTTTGGAAAAGGGAGAAGAACTTTTCTTTCTGCACACAAGCCTACCTACCCTATTTAATTTCCCCACTAGGTGTTTTTATAACCCATACATTCTTTTTCCAGAAAATACTGATCCAGGAAGCATTTAGAGCCCACCTGCAAGGAAAGGCAAATTAAGACTTTCCCCTTATATTTCAACTAGAAAAAAAGGGTTAGAGACTTTGTTTTTTAAAAAAAATAATGAAAGCAGAGAATTCAGAGGAACTAGTAGATTGTGGTAACAGATTTCTATAGCAATCTGCCTTTTGGTGGTGGAGTGGGCAAAATAGCAGCCCCAAACAGCTGACAGAAGTAAAATGTCACCATTGTGAGCAGGAGCTCTGAAAATATCCACTCTCCTGCCCAGATGGCTTGCTAAGGCACTTAAGACTGCATTCTTTTTGGAAAGACTCTACCAAATCAGGTTTGAGAAAGAGTGTACTGAAGATGAGGAAAGCCTTAAAAGTGGACAATTAGAGAACAGCAGCATGTAGTCACTGCCCACTATCCCCCTTAAAAAGCTTTGGTTCAGAAGATGGGGCGGGGGCCTCTGGTAGGACACAGCCATAGAAAGCAATAGCTAAACTTTCTCCAATACTACAGTACAGAAAGAGTTGCTAACTTGATATTTTTAATAGGGGTCATGAATGATACCTCATGATAAGCCACCCTCATTCATTATCATGTATTAAAATAAGCATTTAAAACAGACATGCCTGTCGTGTTTACACACTGTTAATAGACTCTCCTCTTCTTGTTTTCTCTCTCTTCCCCCCCCCCCCGTCCTACTATTTTAAAATTCTCACTAGATACTAGAAACAGAGGCCAAAAAATATAGTTGGTTTCAAGTTAATATGTGAAGCCCAGCCTCCAAGCCATGTAGCCCTGTTTGCTCTGCCTGTTCGGTCCCCCTGTTTTCCATTCCCTCTCTGACAACTCCTTCCACTGTTCTCTTCACTTTATTCCATTAGAACCTTCTTCCAACCTTCCTTTTCTAGCCACTCCACACAGTAGGAATGTGTGTCTATATATGCATACACTTACATGCATCCAGAGGAGTTAGCCGTGTTAGTCTGTAGTAGCAAAATCAAAAAGAGTCCAGTAGCACCTTTAAGACTAACCAATTTTATTGTAGCATAAGCTTTCGAGAATCAAGTTCTCGAGAACTTGATTCTCGAAAGCTTATGCTACAATAAAATTGGTTAGTCTTAAAGGTGCTACTGGACTCTTTTTGATTTTACTTACATGCATGTGCACAATATCTAAAGAATACTACATATTTTAACACAAAAAATGCATTGTCACTACTAATGATGGCTGCAGAGGCTGGTTACACATTATTACTCTCTCTTATGCTTCAAAAAGGGTATTTAAAAATAAGATTTAGCCGTATTACAAGCAAAGCCAGAGACAAAAAAAAATTCTGCCAAGAGCCATTTTAATTTGTTAATACACGCCCCCCCCCCCCCAGTTCTAACTGAGCCAAAGTTGAAAGAAGAATGATGGATTTTGTTGCTATTTACAGCCGCTGAAAAAATTTGTGCTTGAGCCTTTTGAGAATACAGCTACAAAGTTGCAAAAAGCAACCTACTCCAAAGCACATGAAACAAAACCTGGAGTTAAGGAGGCACAGTGTATATAGCTCTGACTTTGTACTTGTAAACATCCTTTCCACACTGAGCCCACTGGGACAGTCAAAGAATTCAGTGAATGAGCTACTTGGAATAAATAAAGCACACTTGACTTGGCATGTAGCACTCCTAACTGATTGAAAATAAGTAAGAATTGTTCCTCAGCTCTCCACAGACACACACTCACACGATAATAGTAGTAGTAAAGTTTAACATTATTAAATCTTTGTAATTCCTTCATGCGCACATAGCTTGTTAAAAAATCTTTAAACCCCAAGAGTTCAAGCTTGGAAATTTTATAGCAATCCAGCGAATCCCAAAAACAATAGGAAGTGCCAAGCTGTAGAGACCTCCGATAATTCAGGAACAGTCAGCTATTTAGTTCTATCAACATAGTTATAAACGTTTCTGAAAAATAAGTATGGGTGGCTTTGGCAATTTCAGAGTTTTATGAAGTTACCTCTAATCTGGTTTTATGTATCATCAAAGGAAACAATAAGCTATGTTACCAAAACTATCATGAAGATTATGCTTCAAACTCTTGAAAAAGGTATCCAAGACATGGCTAGGTTTCTTTTCAGAAAAAGATATATAACTGCATAAAGAATTTGAAAGCTTTATAGAACAAAAAACTACATTATTGATTGCAGGTGCCAATGAGACCAGATTAAAATTAAGAGCAAAAGGCGTATTTTCATATGCAAGAAAATAAGTACTTTGAACAGTCATCAACAATAGAAACTTTAGGGAAATTATAAACGTCTTAACTAGCAATTCTGACTTTGTTGATTTTATTTGCTGATATTAAATCAGAGTTTGTATTAAAGCTATATAAAATACAATACGCTTTACCTACATTGTAACTGTATGTTCCTTACTGTGTCCATATGGGGGCAGTAATGTTTCAGAAAATAAAAAACTATACTATAGTTACCTTAATTAATTTGTTCAGAGGACTTTCTTGTACTTTCCCAATGTAAAAAACATACAGAAAGGAGAAAACATGTAACATTTAAGGTTATGGCCTGTAAAACTGTTCTTTTTCAAAAATACCACTGAAGAATCATACTTAAGACCACCCAGTGTCTGCTTATGCTTCCAGAGTATGTAGGGTTTTCCCCTCAGCAAAATATATTAGTAGTTTTACATCTTTATTTCTATATCTGAGAAGCTCTCTTAGCCATTATGTTATTCTGATCCAGTATGTTCCCAGCCACTGTTCTGCCTTTACATCACAGCTTTCGAAAAGGATCTAAAAAGCCACTAAACTGCTTTTCTTAAAAGACTGAAAACCAATAGAATTGTTACTTAATCTCTATGCCACCTAATATCTGTAAAGCTTTGGGTCCTGATAATATATGGGATAATTCATATGTAACTATGAAAAGCTAAATATCTAATTTCCCAAAGCACATGTAGAGACTTCAGTGCAAAGATAGGTGTTCGCTTATCCAGTTCAATTGGATTGTGTAAATAATCAAGTTGCACTGCGATAGATGGTTAAAAGAGCAATCCTAAACAGGTCTATTCAATATCTTGCTCACGTTTAGTCAATAGGGATTATCCCCAAGAAAGTGTTTTTAGGATTGCACAGTAAAAAAATTTATACTGTTACTGGACACTTGACATGTTTCTGTGCTCTGGCAAATATTGCTGCTTTGTTAGCTACCTTTAGTCAGAACAGTTAAGATGGGTATGATGGACCCCCCACTTCACTCCCCCACGTTGAATTTTCCCACCAAAATCCAAGTTTGCCTGCTTTGGCTTTGGCTGAGCAGCACAAGTAGAGTATCTCTTTGTGGTTTTAAAGTTCTTTTGTGTCCCAAAACAGTTATACGTTTGGCTTCTTAGCTCAGCTCAGAAATATGATGGGGGGGGGAGTAGAAGTCCTCTTCTTCTGTGTTTGAAATGGCACTGGAAACTGTATTACACTCAAAAGGAACAACAGCTTTATTGAACAGGCAGGAATGCAATAGGGACAGTCAAGGTGTCAGAGTGTCAGTTTGCTTGTCAGTTCTCAAGCCAAAGCTACGCCATGTTCTCATGTTACAATCTGTAGTTGTTTAGTTCTCTCCCTCCAGGCCCAGGTGCTGCCCAGGCCGCATATATCCATGGAAGCGAAGAATTCTAATCCTTGTCCCACGCTAGTCCGGGGCCTGGCGCCTTCCCTGCTCGCTCGCGCCTGATCGGTCCCACTGCCAGGCTGTGAAAACAGCCCCTCACCCTCCGTGCCTGGATCAGGTGGGTCTGTCGGATGTAATCCGGTATCCATCTCTCCCAGTTGAGGGGTCGGGGAGTTTAAAGTGATTCTCAACAAAATGTCAGACTATGGAATCCCAGTTATCTAGAGTTCGTCTCCCCCCTTCTGCAAGAAGCACAAAGTTTCTTGATTCCAAAAGGTTTATTGAAAGACATTGCTCAGGATACAAGTGTCCATATTCCAAGGACTAGGAAAGCCTTGGCTGAACTAAAGCTTTGTTGAGAATGACACACAAAATGAAAGTAACAACACTTCAAACACCCATTCCCAGCCTCCCCCCTTAGTCCTGTCTAGAAGGCCTGGGCAGGAATTTCTTCACCCAAGAAAAATTAACCTTTCTTCACTTGGCCTGAATGGGAGTCTCCACTTATTATCCAATCACTCTCCCAAAAACAGGGTTTCCGCTTGCTCTGGCTTTTATACTTGAAATTCTTAACTAGAATTCTCCCTCAAGACAATATTACAGTTAGGGCAAAATATTTTTTTCTTTCATTCCAGAGGGGAACCTATCCGGCCTTTTCTGTCAGACTCTCACACTTACACTATTCAAAATCCTGTCAGCAACCAACTCTCTCATCCTGAAGGCTGGTTCTGATTGACCAATCGGAGAGAAAGGGAGCAGCCTGTCAATCAAGCTCTCATTCCAGACAATTGTTAACTCCTTCCCTCCCAGCTCTCTGAGTGTTGCACTTAGGAAATGTTCTTTAAACTACATTCCATCACACTGGATTATAATTGTTTTAAATAGTCATTTTTTCTAGTTCTTTCTCTACTCATTAAGGGTCAAAATGTATGGCCCATACAGATAAGTCATGGTAAACTGTGGACTTACGAACAAGACTGAATTTTAAAAAAATTCAACTGAGCCTCAAAATATCAAGCCTGCATATGGTGTCCTAAGAAAGCATTATAGTCAATGGATTGTATGCTATTGACTTTTCTAACCCAAACTAACAAGCAGCTCATAGTTTAATGTATAGAGTGGAGGTAGGATTTAGTCCAACATGAGATTCACATGTTGAAACAATTCAGGTTCTTTCCACAAAGAAAGCTGTAATCCGCTTTTGCTTTTCTCAGATCCGCAAATCAAGTGTATACATTTTATTTTCATTAGACATCTTTCCCTTTTTATACAGCATCAGTAGGGAAAACTGTTATTCTGGATGAAAAGGCTTTTTAGTGTTACTTTGAAAACGCCCCTAGACACTGATACCTTTTGATCAACTAGTTAGTAACATAAATCCTTTTTAATTTTTTTCTTATTTCATTATCTTTCAGATTACAGTAACGGTTGCCATTTCCCTAAGAGATCCCCCGCTCCCAGCAGGCCCTTCCCACTCCAACTTAGCTGAGAATGGGGATAGTTTCCCATTCCCCAACACATCGACTTTAGTATGTTGCAAGCAATGCTCTGGCATTCATCTGAATACTATAGCATCACCCTGATGGTTCCAACCTTATGCTAGCAACCCTAGACTACATTCAGTTCCCATAACTATTTACCTATTCATTCATTTAGATTTTGTTTTCCATTATGTTTGGGGGGGGGAGGACAGGGGCATGTGGAATGAAGTTCCTTAACTTTTAAGAGATCTAGACAAGTTAGCCGTGTTAGTCTGTAGTAGCAAAATAGTAGAGTCCAGTAGTGCCTTTAAGACTAACCAACTTTATTGTAGCATAAGCTTACGAGAACCCCAGCTCTCTGCATCTGATGAAGAGAGCAGTGGTTCTCGAAAGCTTATGCTACAATAAAGTTGGTTAGTCTTAAAGGTGCTACTTAACTTTTAAGGAGATTTTCCTTGATGAGTAATATAGGGATCCCAGGTGCCTGCCAGTGACGGGCAATCTCCTGGTAGTTTACCTCCTTGCCTGCCAGTCACTGGAGACTAGCTGGAGATTTTCAACCACCCAGAGATCGCCCGCTACTGGTAGGCACCCCAGGAACATGCACGGCAAGCCTGCTCCCAGCGGATGTGACGAGGTCACTTCTGGAAGTGACACTGTTGCACCAGCCACAGGAGTGTTCCAGCAAAGAGCATGGGAGCACTCCTGCAGCCTGCGTGACGTCACTTCTGGAAGTGATGTTGTCATGCAAGCACAGAGAGCACGCATGCACATTTCGTGTGCATGAGAAAAAAGATACACAGAAGACATAAACTAAGTGCCATGTCCCTCCCCCAACCCCCACCGGGAGTGTATAGGGACCTAGCAACCCTAGTAATGGAAGAAAACTGAAACTGAAAGAAAGACCACAGACCACTCATGGACCGGTTCGTCGGTCCATGGTCCATCACTTCCGGGAACCCTGGGACCACCCCCTTCACACTAACAGATGCCAAACTTGCAGCGTGTCTTCAGCACACTCTCCTCCAGCCATCCTCCAAGTTTGGCCAAGATTGTATTTCGGATGTCTGAGCTAAAGACTCCTAAAGCAGCCACCCCCAGGAAACTTCCAGTAGATAGAATAGGAGCTGCAAACGCCAATTGACTTGCATTGGCTTGCGGCACCAAAAAGTTGCAATGAAAACATGGGATGGAGTTGGAGAATCTTCCTTTGAGAACGTAATGACAGCCCACAGAATGGAAGTTCCTGGGAGCAGAAAACCTGCTCTGGGGCTGGAATGGGAGGGAGAAAAGTATTCTATGCAGTGCTCTTTGAGGGGACAGTCAGAGATGTTTTTGGGGAGACAGTAGGAGAAATATTCTTTTAAAGGACCAAGGACAGAGACAATCTATGAGAAGAGGTTAAATTTTGGGGGAGGGAGTGGATGTTCTTTGGGGAGACAAGAACAGGAAAGAACAGAGGTGATCCATGAGGAGAGTTTAATCCTGGGGGGAGGAGAGTCTCCTTAGGGGAAGAGAAATCTCCCCATTGGGTTGGCCGAGGGGAATCTGGAAAGGCCGACTCTGGGAGGGAGAACAATTATCATGAGGAGGCAGACCTGGGCATGGGGAGACTGCAGCCCTGAGACTGGGTTGGGGCAGAGCCAAAACCTACCACCCCACAAGCAAATAAGAATAGAAAGGAAAAAAATGAAACAGAAGAGTGAGCCCTCAGCCGAGGAAACACAGTAACTTGTAATAAGCTTGCTCCCAGAGCGTTGCTGCAGCACAAGCTAACTGGCCAGCTTGCCCGAGGAAGATGCAGGAGGAAGACAGCAACCTGATCTAGCTGCCTCTCTCCATGCCGTTCTGATCATAAGGTGGACAAGCACTGCTTGCCTGCTTCCCCTTGCTGAGCATAGCATTAAATCTACATTCAGAGAGGGGAAGGCTTGGACTCAGCTTCAGTGGCGCTTCTTTGCAAAGGGGACAGGAAGAGGGAGGACAAGACAGGCATGCTTGGCTTCTGTGGCTTAGTCCTCCCCCCTCCCATCCTCGCTCCTTCTAGTTTGGAAAGTTCCCTGAATCCAACACCGTCAGCATTTACAGGACCCCATGGAAGGTCTGTAAAATGGACATAATCTGTGCTTTCATTTAGGTGCTTTCACAATACAACCCCCCTGCCCCGCTGCTCCTTTCCAAGATAGTAACATGCTCATGAATCACTTTGATCCTGCTTTGCAAAAGAAGCAAATACAAGTCAGCTCATAGTACAAAATCTATTCCATTTTTGAACACAATAATGATTGCAAAGTGATACTCCTTGAACACATTTTTTTTTTTTTATAAATTTTTTTATTTTTCATAACTACAAAACACTACACAAGACTATCACAAGGAAAGGGGAGAGGGAAGGGACAAAGGGGGGTGGAAAAAGAAAAGGGGGGGGGAATGAACTACAAACACTAAACACTACACTTCAATGTTTCCCTTCATACTGTCATAATACAAAAATAGCTCCATAGGATAATGATGGAGTGGTTAATCATACAGAGAATAAACATTTCAAATTCTGATTAAACTTTCCTCCCCCTTCTAGGTCCCGGACGCAATTCTCTCTGTGCAACTGCTGTTGCGGTGCTCTCCTCCTCCTCCCCCCCCTCCGGCTCCTCCTTTTCTTCGTTCTCGGTGCAGCAGAGTTCTGGGTTTTTATTCTCAAAATCCTTTAGTTGATCTTCTGATAATATCTTATAGGCCTGATCTTTATATCTGAACCATATTCCTTCCGGGAATAACCATTTGTACTTTATTCCATGGTCCCTCAGAAGAGCTGCAAACTTTTTATATTTAAAACGCCGTTTCCGGACTAGAAATGGAACGTCCTTCAAAATCTTGACTTTCAAACCCATAAAGTCCAAATCCGCATTGTATGAGTTATATAGGATGGTGTCCCGAATCTTTTTAGATGAAAAGTCAATAATGATCTCACGAGGCAACTGTCGCTTTGTTGCATATTTTGAAGAAGCCCGACGGACCTCCAAAATGGCGCTTTTAACCTCTTCTTTAGTCGTCCTCGCGGGTATCGCCAATAGTTCCGAGACCACCTCCCACAGATCCTCTTTTTCCTCCTCTTTCACGTTTTGGAGACGCAAAATTGTCTGCGTTCGTTCCACCTGTAGCCCGATCAGCTGGTTCTCCACCAACTTCAGCTCCTTTTTTGTAGCCTTCACAAGTGACGCACTTTCCAGAGCAGACTTTTCTGCCCCCCCCCGCTGCTGCCTTAATGGTTTTCACCTCGCTTTCAATTGAGCCCACCCTTTGATCAGTTTCGTTCAGCTTGTCAACAAAGGGTTTTATAGCTTCCACCACCGCCCTGCGCACCAACTCTTCGAGCGACTCCCCCTTCTGCAAGGTAGCCGAGATTGACTTACCGAGAGCGGGACTTTGCTTCTTTGCTGCCATTTTGGGGGGGGGGAGCGCCAACAAAATTCTGGAACTCAACGAAGGGGAAGAGCGAGTCTTCTTCAGATCAACCTCTCCTTCACACGCTTGTAGAACAGAAGGGATTCGCTTGTTTACAGGCTTCCGCCTGTTTCTTTTACTTGCCGTTTCTCGTTGCCCGGCGGCACTCGAGGCGCCGCGCACGTCTGCCGGCCTCCATAGGGACAAATGGGCAATTCCCCCCCCGCATTGATTTCGGGGAGTTCTTCCCGCCGCGTCCCGGACCCTGGCTCCCTCCCTGGGAGTCCTGGGGGCTAATCCTTGCGGATCAGCCGCCCGGTCAGGGTGCCCGGTCGTTTCCTCCCGGACCAGCCGAGAGGAGCATCCGGCATGGCTGAGAAAACGAAACCGAATCTCACTCCTTGAACACATTTGATGGGTGCAATTAAGAGCAGGGAGACAGCAGCAAAGTTGACCAGCCAGATCACCCATCTTCCTCTTGTGAAAGGAGGAGAGAGCAGGAGAAAAGCAAGTCTGCAAGACTAGGGCTTCCCCACAAAGGGGAAATCCGAGCCTTCCCCTCTCTGCATGTTGCCCTGCCTAGCAAACACGCAGAGAGGGGAAGGCTCGGACTTCCCCTCAGTGGGTCAGCCCTAGTCTTGCAGGCTGGAAAGGCAGTGGTGGGGTGAAGGGCAGCTGGATCGAGTTGCTGTTTTCCTCCTGCATCTTCCTTGGGCAAGCTGGCATGGGGTCCTGTAAATGCTGATAGCGATGGATTCAGGGAATAGAAGGAGCTGGAATGGGGGGGCAGACGACCATAGAAGCCCAGCATGCCTATCGTGTCCTCCCTCTCCCTGGCCCCTTTGCAAAGAAGAGCCACTGAAGCTGAGTCCAAGCCTTCCCCTCTCTGAATGCAGATTTAATGCTAGGCTCAGCAAGGGGGAGCAGGCAAGCAGTGATCAGAATGGCATGGAGAAAGGCAGCTAGATCAGGTTGCTGTCTTCCTCCTGTATCTTCCTCAGGCGAACTAGCCAGTTAGCAAGCACACTCATTGTGCACCTGTTCTGGAGGGGGCCTCGCAGTTAAAAAACTATAGATCAATTAAAAATGAAGTCAGTCAACATGGGTTTAACTCCAGAAACTCAGAGCCCTAGCCTACCACCCCACAAGCAAATAAGAATAGAAAGGGGAGGAAATGGAAGAGAAGAGTGAGCCCTCAGCTGAGGAAACCCAGTAACTTATAATAAACTTACAAGCTTCCCTCTTGCAACGTGCAATGCAAAAAAACTCCCACAACAAGCAGTTCTTCACTCAGTAACTGTGGGCTGGAAAGTGAAACTGTGGCTCCACCCTAAATGCTCACATAGAGAATAATGGGAGCTCTCTGGTTGGCAGTCAGAGCTGCCTATCAAGGTTTTCAGGGCTAAGATTGGTGTGTTCCAAAGGCAGCAAAAGGTCTGCAGGCAGCTCCTATGTTGTTTAGGGAATTGATTGCTCGGCGCTGGGATGCCTGCATTCACGGAGCAACAGACCAACAGACCTGCCCAAAAGTCATGGCATCCGTGAAAAATGTGCGTTCCACAAGCTGCCTGTTCACGAACACTGACTTTAGGTCCATTTTTCAGTCCATGTCCACCTCTACGCTGGACATATGACTGCATATAAATAGTGAAATATTTCCCTACTTTTTTCATAATCCTAATTTTTTACTCATGAAAAGGCTGGTATGGTATGAAAAGGCATGGATTAAGCAGTGTGTCTTGGGCTCAATTTTTTTGGTGATTTCTTTGCATGGAACTTGTTTCTAGCCCTGTAAACTGTCTTGGATGCCACCGCTGACCATGGATATAAGAAAATGCTCTAAATAATTTCAAAAATACATTCTTCAAGTGGAAACCCATGAGAAAGCCAGTGTGATATAGTGGTCAGAGTGTTGGAGTACGATGTGGGTGACCCAGATTCTAATCCCCACTCTGCCATGGAAGCTAACCTACCTCACAGAGTTGTTGTCAGGATAAAATAGAGGGAAGAAGAATGATATAAGCCACTATGGAGCCACATCAGGGAGAAAGGGAGGATACAAATGAAGTAAGTAAAACCCTACGCAAAGCCTCTATAGAATAGTGGCTATTTTGCCTGTATTTGCCTCAATGTCACATGTTAGTAATGAGAAAACACACAAAAAAGAGTACTGTTGAATGAGAATAAAAGTATCTTGAGTGCAGCTACTGTTGCAAAGAACCACTGATCCTATTCATTCTGATGGAGAAAACACTACAACCACCACTTCATTTTAAAGGAGAGCCCTATAATCAGGTGACAACCTTACAAACTACGGTAGCTGGTGGTACCAAAAGTTTGGCTTGCACATACAAAATGGAGTGTGTGTGATTTGCTTGCTTTGAATCTCAGAAGAGAACTGCGACTGAATCACAGTTTCACTAGGCCAAGGCTGTTGTGGATTTCCAGAGCAGAGAAAAGAAAGGCTTATCTATGTCAGGTCATTAGCTCAAAGAACAGACACTGCCCTATCCATGGTTGAAGAGGGTCAAAGTTATGAAGCATATCTGGTGATTAAGCTGATAGCTATCACTCCAGCTGACTGCCAGAGGGAACTGGAGGGTTCATTACAGATGGAAGTAGCTTAAAGACTGAAAAGGGATCAGTTTTCTTTATAATTTGGAACTAATAAGGAGTTTCCTCTATGGCAGATGGATTTTCTCTGCCTACTGGAATAGGACCTTAGCAGTTGCAGCTAAATGCCTGCTATGGTCATAAAAAGAGAAAGCGGACAACTTGGTCTGAATTGCAATTCAGGCTATATGAAATTGAGATCCAGCAGTAACCTGGATCAAAATTACAGATAAAACCAACTCGGACATTACATCCCCTTGACATATGCAATTAGAAACCAACAGCCTTTGGAAGCTTTGATCCTGCTTTGTTATATAGGCTAAACTGAGGACAGATGTCAACTCTTTTTTCTCAACACCATCTCTACCCCGACTGTCTCCGCCCCTGCTATCTTCCCCATGGGGAAAACATGTAGAGGATCATAAAGTAATGGTTTTTTCCCCCACTGGCACAAATAGCATCCCAGAGATCAACTGAGACCAAGAAAACTATGTGTGATAGTCAACCTGTCCCCCAAACATGTCACAAACCCAATTTGAGTTATGGCCTGTATGTCAAGGGTATTTGGTTTATGTAAAGCTGAAACTGTTTTATTGTTATTTACTTCATTTATAAGCCACTTTTCTTCTCAATAGGGAACCAAAATGGCTTACAACATTCTCTTTCTCCATTATATCCTCACAATAACCCTGTGAGGTAGGCTAGGCTGAGAGAGAGAATAACTGGCCCAAGGACACCCAGCAAGCTTCTTAAATTACACAATTATACTTCCATGTGTTTAAGTAGTACATTCATTTACTTTGCCATTTCTTTACTCATCATTTCTAATATTTTATGTGAAAAGTTTGGGAGTAGATTTTCTGAACCTGATGTTGTGGTTCTACCTCATAAAATTAGCAGAGGACTTTCTGCATGGATTGTTAATGGGTTGATATAGGGCCGGTGGGGACCAAGCGGCATAAAGAGGAGGAGGTATACTTGTACACAGTAGCTTTATTAACAGATAAAAGCACTGGGAAGTTGGTCACATTCTTTTGCTATAATCCAGGCTCAGAAACCAAGCACTGCTGTGAACATCAGAAAATAGTTAAATCAAGATGTAGACATTGCTCTCAGCAACTTTACTGAAAGCGGAATCATTGAAATAAACAGTTTTAACAGTATCTAACCTCTCTTTCCTTAATTTTGTAAGGTTATTTTCAATGAACATTTATACATTGCATTGGTAATCATTTTCTTCATTTTTCAGCTATATATTTCAAAGGAGAGCACCAGTAGTCCTTTTTTTGCTTTTAATGACTTTTAATGATTTATTTTCTCAAAACATAAAACATAAAAGCCATTAATTATCATCTGCTCTTAAAGCTAAATTGTACTGTAATAAATCTCAAGATTATAACATGTCAGAACCTGTATTATATGACAATTCAGAAATCAAGATAGCTCTGTATCCTGCAAAAGACACAACCCTGTAATTAGTAATAAAAGCTAGTGAGTATTTCCATTATAGTAAAAACATTCTTAAACATTTAGGCAAAAATTAAGACCACTATCTACAAATATTCAACATAGATTAAACATCGTATACAACTGCACACAATACCTCTGTAACATGCAAGAGACACATTTAATTACTCTGATCCCATACCCTTCACCAGGACCTGAACTTCTAGTTGATGTTAAAGTTATGGGTTTCTTCAGTGGTGATTCCCTAACCAAAAACTTCCCCTTTCCAGAATTCTCTTTTTGGAAAAGGGAAGTAAAAAGTGCTTTTAAAAAACATATCCAGGTACAAATTCTTCTGGGTTTTGAACTGATATGGCAAGCCAGTGTATCAGGATGAGGCATGCCAGCAACATGCTTCTAATACCATAGAGAGTGCCATGATATAATGGGAGGTTGTAGAAAAAGCTAAGATTAGAATGTGAACAGTCTACAGAAGAGAGGTAAGCAGCCCCTTTATCCTCTTCAGAAGTCACACCCAGAAGAACTTGCACTGTAGAAATCTTCCCTGGGGCTCCAGGAATATTGAGAATGTCTTTCAAAGGATCCATATGATTATAAAAGCTTATACATGAGTCTTGGAGCAAGGCAGTAAGAATGTACAAGGTCTCTGCAATGTCTTTTTACTACTGAGATATGTCATGTTCACCTTTATGCAATTTGTTTCCATAGTAATATGGTTTTTGCATTATGTCATGACATGTTCTGTTATATTGGTGTTGGCGAACAATCCTTGCTGCAAAACTGGCCTCATTCTACCACAGAAGATGCAGAAGTTAACATCACTTATCCAGGCCCTAAACCCCTAAACCTTAACAAGGAGCTCCCTCTACAACTCCATTCCACTGCACCTCCAATATGAGTAAGATTCATTTCTCTTAGGAAAAACGCACACTAAAAGGCAACGGTGCACATGAACCACAGCATGAAGCACCCACATCTTATACAATTTCAGGTACGTAGACAACAACAGAGTGGCATCCATGCTGCTCCTTCAGCACGCAAAGCCTTTCACTGACTAGCAAATGTGTAAATCAGATCACTATCTTCCATCTGATGAAGTAGCAAATGTGTAAATCAGATCACTATCTTCCATCTGATGAAGTAAGCTTTTACCTGCTACAGTTTAAGCTCCAGTGGAGTGCATTGCACATTTGGTATTTTTTGCTGCTATTGACTCTTTTACAATTTGCAAACATAAACAGTATATTCAGCAGTATTAACAGTATTATTGACCACTCTGAATACTTATCATGCAGTTTAAGGCAATTAGTCAAATGCTGTCAGAGAGAGATTCACTTGAGCAAGTCCCAAATTTCTCAGAAGATCAAAGGCAGCCAATGTAATACTCAGTTTTAACCAAATCCAGATTCACACTTTCGATTAGGTATTTATGTTGATTTCGTGACTACTGCTTTTCCAAATCTGTAAGAATAAGAGTGCTTTTGTTTTTTCATTAATATTTGTTTAATTAAGTTAATTAATTACAGCTTAACTAAAGTATTTTAACTAAAGACCTCACACAGCTTTCAAAGTAGTCTCTGTAAGTTAATCCTCTAAAAAAAACTGGCACTGAGGATGAAGTCAATAAATTGTCAATTAATAACATGCTTACTTTGATGGCTCTTCAAGTAATTTACTTTCATATCACTTCATAAATTTCCTAGCACAACTTCTGGAATTTTGAGTATAGTACCTCTGCCATGGGAAAGTTTGGTTTAAATCTGCTCTGCTGCCAATAAACCAATAAGACTAACTGGCTGATAATCCTCCCACACTGCACTGTTTAGGTATATGCAGTCAACCAGTGAAAGTTTAATTTGTTCCGCTAATGGCACAGAAAACTACTTGGAGTTATTCACTGCAAGTCTGAACTTCATCTTACTCCTATCATATGGTCAAAAACCTAAATCATTCAGTGCTTGGTAACTTGAGCTGTTTTATCTTTCTCTTGATCCAAAGCATAACAAGTATAATGAGTACTACAGATAACCCAGATTGAATTGCACTATCAGTAAAAACAATTATGATACACAAAATTCCTAAAAAGTAACTATCTGCTTCATCTGTTAAAAAATAATGCAAATGTTTTTACCTAATAGATTTTTACTATTGTATCTTTAAATATGCGTTTTGGATTTTTAAAAAATAGTACATATAAATACTGCATATATCAGAATTAGCTACGTTTCGAGCAAAATCTAGATAGCAAAAGTAAATTAAAATATATTGAAGTGAACGTTTGATAATTTATCATCAATTACAAACATTAACTTTTGTTGTCTGGTCAACTCATCTTACATTGGATCATTTTTTTAAATAGACCAACTGTTTATCAGCTTTATATACATTAGTAGAAAGGATGAAGTTTAGCAATCCAGCTTCCTGCCACATGCTTATGCCTTGGGAAGGGGAAGGAACAGCAGGTGACCATGTGGTGGTTGCACCCCGCCCTGGCCCTTGCCCACAGGGTTCCATGCTACTAGCCAAAGCTTCACCATTTTGGGACAGGCATTTCGTGGCAGAGCCAAAGGATAGGATAGGAGACTGCTTCTCTTAGGTGTGTGGTGGACCTTGAAATAGAGGCTACTGGAGACAGGCTGGGCATTTTGTGCCCTTTCCCAGCAAAAGCCACCCTCTTTTATCTTTGGTATGCCCTCAGGGTACATTCTAGTCAATAGGTCTGGGAAGGAATGTTACCCAGGGTCCTGACAGGCTAAAGCACACTGGAGTTCCCACCTTTGTCCTTGAAATAGCCATACATATATCTGATAGTGCGTATGCACTACCTACATGTGCATGCCTACCATTACAACTGGCTGATGGGCATTTAGACACTGGGCTAGGGAACATAGTACAGGGTTATATAAGGCAAGGTTCCCTATGTGATACTAAAAGGTGGGTAAGCTGCATCACTGTCATCTCTGAGGATGGCATATTGACCACACCCCTAACAGGCTGGTAAAGGGCAAGAATAGAGAGTTCTACTCGGTGCTTTTTTCTTTTTTTAAAAAAAAAAAGAGAGAGGCCAGTGCTCATGATGTTCACCACCATGGGGGCCCAAGCCTGCTGGGCAAAAGAGTTGCCGAGACTGTGGAAAGATGAGCCAGTACTGCATATTGGTAAGTAAGGTAGGGGTAAATGTAGTCCCCTGTGCAAGCACAAAGTCATTACTGACCCATGGGGGACGTCACATCACGACGTTTTCTTGGCAGACTTTTTACGGGGTGGTTTGCCATTGCATTCCCCAGCCATCTACACTTTACCCCCAGGAACCTGGGTACTCATTTTACCAACCTCGGAAGGATGGAAGGCCGAGTCAACCTTGAGCTAGCTAGCTGAACCCGGCTTCCGCCAGGATCGAACTCAGGTCATGAGTAGAGCTTGAGCTGCAGTACTGCAGCTTACCACTCTGCACCACGGGGCTCTATATATTGGTATGTACCACCATGTAAGAAAGCCCTGATTCTACTGCTTTCTGCTCTAAAGCTGGTTATTTTTCCGTGGTTATCTCCAACTACAGCCAGTAGTTAGGCTGTCGGCAACAATCTCTGCTCTGTACACATGCCATAACAGGATCTGAGAAATCTATAATCGATAAAATTGTACCCTGATTTCTTCCCCATGCTGATGTCCTCCTCTCCATCTCCTTCTAGTTGAGCCCTGTTCTTGGCACAGCACAGAGGAACAGGACCCATTAAAAATTAGCCACATCTTATTCAAAAGAAAAAATATATATAGTGAACGTATACTAAGAGAACATGGAACATGATCTTAATCTCTGTGGCCACCATATCCACTTCTTTCTGCATCAGTACCTCTTTTTGTACCCAGGGAGCATCCAAAATCAGCAAAAGTGCATCACCAGGATCTCTTTCAGGGAGGGGTCAGGCCCCACCTGGAGTATTGTGTGCAGTTCTAGGTGCTACTGGACTCCTGGACTTGGGAATGTTCAGTTTGCAGAAAAGGAGGTTGAGGGGAGACATGATTGCTCTCTTTAAGTATTTAAAAGGCTGTCACTTAGAGGAGGGAAGGGTGCTGTTCCTGTTGACAACAGAGAATAGGACTTGAAACAATGGTTTAAACTACAGAAGGGAAAGTACTGGCTGGACATTAGGGAAAACTTCTTTACATTAAGAGTAATTCAGCAGTAAAATCAGCTGCCTAGAGATGTGGTGGATTCCTCCCAGGGCTGGCGCAACCATTGAGGTGGTGAGGTGGGCGCCGTGGGTGCTGGGGCGACAGAGGGGGTACCAGGGGCAAGCGCCACGGAGCTGGCATGCCTGGCCCGCAGCTGCTGCAGCCGGCCAGCCCCACACCACCGCTGGCCCACGCCCCCGGCAGCGTGCAGCAGACGTGGGCCAGGCACAGCAGATGTCCAGGGTGGCGTGTGGAGCGCAGGCAGCCTCTGCCCACCGGCCAATGGGACCGGCTTGCTGCATGATGACATCATCACACAGTACGGGGGCGCACATGTAGGGCAGCCATGGGCACCAGAAACCCTGGCGCCGCCCCTGGTTCCCCCTCACTGGCAGTCTTTAAGGAGCAGTTGGACGAATACTTGTCAGAGATACTTTAGGCTGTTCCTGCATTGGGCAGGGGGTTGGACTACATGGTCTGAAGGCCCCTTCCAACTCTGTGATTTTATGACCAGAATGTTGTAATCCTAAGGGGCATGAAATGTTCATGTCCAACAATTTTGGGAGGTAGGAAGAACAGACAACTGGACAGCTGTGCCAGTTTACCTCATATACTCTGCCTCAAATTTTATCAGGTAATCCATACTTCATGGGCAATGTAACAGATATGTAATGAGGCAGATGTGTACATGTGCTAATTAAACTAATTTAGAGTTCATGGAATCTAGCTGGTAGCATAAGATTTTCATTCCTTCTGCAGTCAGTTTGGTGTAGTGGTTAAGAACACAGGACTCTAATCTGGAGAACCGGGTTTGATTCCCCACTCCTCCTCTTCAAGCCAGCAGGGTGGCCTTGGGTCAGTCACAGTTCTCTGGAGCTCTCTCAGCCCCACCCACCTCACAGGGTGTGTTTTGTTGTGGGGATAATAATGACATATTTTGTAAACCGCTCTGAGTGGGCATTAAATTGTCCTGAAGGGTGGTATATAAATCGAATGTTGTTGTTGTTGCTGTTGTTGTTATTATTATTCTCTAAAATTTAGGCCCAAAAGGAATAAATGTAAGTAGACCCTGCTGGATCAGTTCAGGGGTCCATCTACCAGTATTCTCTTTCACATAGTTGACTTGGAGGGCCAGACAGGGCATAGAGGCTGAGGCCTCCCAGCCCTAGTACTCAGAGGCTTGTTGCATCTGTGTATGGAGGCTTCCATAACTCACCATAGTAGTAGACACTGATGAATCCCCTTCTCCATGAAACTGCTTAACCCCTTTTTAAAGCTATCTATGCTTGTAGCCATCACTACCTCACCTGGCAGTGAATTCCAGAATTTAATTACTTGTTGAATAAAGAAGTATTCAACATGTAGTTAAAATTTTGAAATTGTCAGCCAATGGAAGCAGTTACGGCCATAAAACTATGCTGATTACTTTTATTACCTTTCAGGGCAGCAAGAGAAAAAGTTTTGTATGCAAAATTAAAAGTCTAGGTGGACAAGAACAGATCTTCAAAATCCCATTATCATGAAGGGAATAGGCAGCTAGAGAGGCAAATTGTCTTGACAGAAGATGGAAAGCAAAGACATCTCGAGAGCCAGGGATGGTCCTCCAGTTATGCTGAACATAGTTCCTCTCAGGGAACTCATAATTTCCTATGACCACCAAAACATTTGTTGGCCATGAATTACAAACCCAGTTCTTTGATAAACTCAATTGTAAGCCCAGGTTGGCTATGCAATCTAGGCAATAAAATCTGAGAATCATTGTTTAGGGCCACTCTGTGTGATTGGGCCAAGACTAATGATCAGCTAACAATGAAGATTTTATCCAGAAAATGGCTGGTATTATATTAAAGACATGAAACAGCAGGGACACGTAGTTAGCATAAAATGTTCCATCTTGGACAGCATGAGGTAATAGCATAACGGTTCTCTGATTGTGAGAACCATCCTAACAGACTGATGTACCAGGTACCCACAACGGTACTTGAAGTCCATGTTTCTTCTTGCATCTGTCCTATTTCCCCCTTACCAATGGCTTACTACCTTATCCTCCAACCTTGTTTTGCTGTAATTGGATTCAACGTGTTTTCGGGCAGTGAAGTAAGATAATAATTAATTGTTATTTAATTTTCTCCCGCCCTTCATTCATGGTTGTATAGACAGTTCTCCCATTTCATCCCTACAATAGCCCTGTGTAGTAAGTTAGGTTGAGAGAATGAGTCACTTAAAGTCAGTCAGTGATTTTCACAGAGAATGGGGATCTGAACCAGGGTTTCCTCAGTCTCCAGCCACTTCACCACACTGGCTTCTCACCTCTATCCTCCAGACTTAAGAAGAATTTTCTAATTCTTCTTGAGCAACAAAGAAGGCCCTTTTAGGAAGGTTGTATAGTATTCTTTAGAGACTAACAAGAAGCCCTTTTGCATCTTAGCTATCAGAGTACTGACATACAAAAAAAGAGTGTAGAGAAAAGTATGGCCCAATCAAAACTGAGTCTCATCTTCAGGAGGAATAATAGGTTTTTTACCTCATCACTTTCTCCACTGACATGCAACAGCAGATCTCCAGGTTTTCAGACAGAGTTCCCAGCTACATAACGTCCCAGCTATATTTACTAGAGATTCCAAGCTTTGAAGCCAGAAAAGGATGACTGCACTGAATAACCCCTCCTTGAACAGACAACAATACAAAACAGATGTGGTTTCAAAAATGCTTATTACTATTCCCAAACATCAGTTTATGGGACACTGTTCACTTTCTCTCTCTGCATCCAGTATACATTATTATGAGCTCCATAGCAGCTTTAAAAAAAGGTTGAAATCCCATAACACAATATAAATATAGTTAATACAGAGTTGCAAGATATATCACATCCACTCCATAGCCTTGTCCTGGCCTCTTCCAGTGGGAAAATGGATGAAGTAGCATTAAATAGGCCAAAAATGGACTGCACCACTTCAGATTCAGAAAAGTTCTCCCTCTGATGAGCTAATTTCTTTTAATCTGCAAGTTTTTACATGGTAGAGCATTACCATGTGACCCCCCTCCCCTGTACTCTGAAGTCGTACAGTCCATTCAGAATTCTACCACCTTGTTCTCCTACATGTACACATCAAACTAGCAACTTCAAACTTTCATCTTGTGGCATCTTTCACTTCTGTGATTATTACAAAAGAGTAAGGAAATTGTCTTGGGAAATCATGAATTTCCAAATTAAACTTCATAATGCTGTCTTTGGACATGCAGAAAGACAGAAAGGACCTGCTTCTAAAGCAAGAATACTCAGCCAGCCACTATTTTGGAAACCATTTACAATAGTTTTTCCTTCTTCTGCTTTCTCACTCCGTACTAATATTCCACTACCAGGAACTGGGCCATGGTTCAGTGACAGACCATCTGCTTTCTTGCAGAAAGTTCTGGATTCAATTTCCCAGCATCTTTAGATAAACGGATCAAATGGTGAAGAGACCCAGGTGTGGCACTGCCAGGCAGAGTAGACAATGCCAACCTTGACAAATCAATGATTTGACTCAGTATAAGGTGGCTTCATGCACTTATGGGCCTATTAATTTTTTAATCTGTTTAGGGCAGGTATAGGTTTGGATACAACCAGTTTTTCCATGGGTGAAAAAGGAAGGAGGGGCATCCATTTGACCACCAAAAAGGCTATGCTGGGGACCACCATGGGAGCCTATATGGACAATGAAAATGGAGGCCCAGGTCATGGTGGTTGCCAGGTCATCATTCTTCCATCTCCGACAGACCAGACAATTTGCCCCCTATCTTTCGACCTGCGATTTAACTACAGTGGTCCAGGCAATGGTCACCTCTAGGTTAGACTACTGTAACACACTCTACGCAGGGCTTCCCTTGAACTTGATGCGGCGGTTACAACTGGTCCAAAATGTGGCAGCGCGTGTCATCACTGGAGTGCCTTCTAATGCACACGTTACATCGGTATTGCACCAGCTGCATTGGTTACCAGTAGAGTACTGGATCAGATTCAAGCTTTTGTATTAACTTATAAAGCCCTATGTGGATTGGGACCGGCATATCTGCTGGACTGCCTCTCCCTATATGAGCCCCAGAGGACGCTTCAATCCAGTGACAAACAGCTGTTAATGGTCTCTGGCCCCAGGGAGGCCCACCTAGCGTCGACCAGGGCCAGGACCTTTTCAGTCATGGCTCCAACCTGGTAGAATGCTCTGTCTAAAGAGACTAGGGGCCGGCCAGATTTGTTATCCTTCTGCTGGGCCTGTAAGACGGAGCTGTTCTGCCAGGCGTATGGTTGATGCTGGTTGGGCCTCCCCATCAGCCGACTAGAGGAGAATATACCCTCCCACCCACCCAGCCTGTTAAATACTTTGGTGATGGTTGGGTGGTCGTTACTGGAGAAATCTGCTGTTGTGTGTTTTAAATATTTATGTAGTTTTATTGGTTTTAAAGTTATATGTATTTTAAATTACCATACCGATTGTAATCCGCTCTGAGCCTGCTGATGCAGGAAGGGTGGAATATAAATTGAAACAAACAAACAAATAAATAAAATGTATTGTCGAAGGCTTTCACGGCCGGAGAACGATGGTTGTTGTGGATTTTCCAGGCTGTATAGCCGTGGAACTACAATGCCAAGGAACTACAATGCCAAGATCACGGCTATACAGCCCGTAAAATCCACAACAACCAAATAAATAAAAGGCCATAGAGTTGAACTAAGAAAGGGGGAAACTGAATATAAAAGTTGACTGAATCCAACCAACAGTATTTTTAAACACATCAAACACACTGCTTATAGAAAAGTAGAAATTTCCTGTGAACTGTATCTTTTACTTTAATAACATGCCGTAATACTTATCAAAAGGAAAAACACTTTCTTACTCTTATACCTAACATACCTTATACAACTCCACTGACCTGTTAAACTCAAGAGTAGTTATGTTTGTTACTAAAGGAGTTACATGACTTTGGACACTCAGACATCAAAATAAAAGAGAAGAAAAATAATATATAATGTGGTCAACTAGATCTTGAAGCTATAAACCAAGCGAGTTCACAAATTCATAATTTGAGTTTGGAATAACAAAGCTGGGTAAGTAATTAAACCAGTCACAGCTCCCTGAAGACTAAAATGTAGATAAAAGCTACTAGCTGACCAGTCACTGGAACATTTTGCAGCTGTTTAGAGCAAAAAACTTTCAGAATGTATGCATGCATCTTATTTTCCCAGGACTGCAAAGTCCACATGCAGGCTGTTGCTCAGCTATTATAAATGAGTAATTCAAGCAGGGCATGAATGCTTCTTGTATTAACTTGATAAAGTAGTTTCACTTACAAATGTATTAACATTCTGGATAAAGTCACCCAATTCTTGTTGCATTTTCCTCACACCATATTTAACTAACAATAGAAAAATCTAAGGAGAAATATGTGCCACTTTATTCATGTGGATTTTAAACACACAAGAGTTCTAAAATCATTGCAGAGAGTTCAATTAGTACTTTCCAGAATCTGCCTGAAGTAGTTACTCTGAAACAAAGCTACTTTTTGAATGATATAACTAATTAAATAACTCATCAAACTAAATAAACTAAAATAGCAGCAATAAAACCAATTAGTATTTTGAAACAGCAAGCAGTAAACCCAGCAATATAAAATTAGGATAAAGCAGACAGAAATGCAAACTGCGCAAAAGCGGGAAGAGAGCAAGACAAAGAGATAATTCAGTTAATTCGGTGGCCCGGATGGGGTCAGGGATCCCAGTCCTCTGGGGACAAGGGAGGTATGGCGGTGGGACGTGGGCTAAGACAAGAAGGACACAGAGATTTGGTAGGGCTCAGTGTCCTTCCAACCTCTGTCCCATCCTCAGAAATGCTGGATGTGGAGTTAGGAAAATTAGCCCCCCTTCGACACTGATGTTGTGCAACAATGTTGTGCAACACCAGATCCATAAACAACAAAACCAGAACGCTGCATGACAATTTTGCAGTGAATGATATGGATCTGGTGTGCATGGCCTGCATCTCCATCTTACAGGTCCTCCTGAAGGACCTGATTGTGATTTTATCTTGTATATTTTATTTTCTGTTGTGACCCGCCCTGAGCCCACTTGCAGGGAGGGCGGGATATAAATATAATAAATAATAATAATAAAATAATAATAAAATAGACAGAAGCAGAGAGATGAACTGCAGGCAAGGAGGCGAAATGCACGCCTCCTGGCCAGATGCCAGATGCTTGTTGAGAGTGAGGAGGAGTGAGCACAGGATAGCTCACAAGCAGCTGGCTGCAAGCCCAGCCTGTCTATAAAACCCTGCCAAAGACAACCAAGAAGTGTGGAAGCAACATGTCAGCATTCTGCTCTGGCTGCGATCACTCTACTGAGCCTTGCCTTGCCTTGTCTCGCCCCCACCTTGCCTTGCTGTGCTGTGTGACCTCCAGACCGTGCCTTGACTCAGCTTTTGGATTCTGGACGTTGGATTTGGAACTCCCATCTGGCCTTGGACCCATGCTCTGACTTCGGACCAGACTCTATCGTGCCTGCATTGGCCCAGCCCACAACAGGTGGTGTTTGGAGACTTCAGTGTCCATGCTGATGATGCTATCTCTACTCAGGCTGTGGACCTGGTGTCCTCCATGGCCACACTGGGACTCTCCCAGATTGTTTCGACCCCCACACATCATGCAGGACATGTGTTAGATTTGATCTTTGGGATGGCGATAAATGTGGATCTGGAAGCAGCTGAACAGATACCATGGTCAGACCACTTGGTTCTGAAGGCTCAGCTGGATATCCCACCCACCCCCTGCAAGAGTGGCGAGCTTATTTATGCTCGCCCATGGAGACTCATGGATCCAACTGGTTTCCAGAATGCTCTGCAGGATCCGATACTCCCTGGCGGTTCATTGGATGAGCTGGTGGAAGACTGGCAAATCCATATCTCCAAAGCCATCGCCCCCATCACCCTCTCCGCCCCCGCACCAGACTGGTTCCCTGGTATATAGAGGACCTACGACAGCTGAAGTGGAAGCTAAGACGGCACGAGTGAGTGTGGCGACAATCTCGCGATAAAGAAGCAAGAACATCATATAGGATGTTTATGAAAGCCTATGGCAGTGAAAGCTGCAAAGAAGGATTTCTATACAGCTTCCATTGCATCAGCTAGCTCACGGCCAGCAAAATTGTTTAATGTGGTTCGGTCTTTGGTCTCCCTGTCGGGGGGGAGACCGTCAAATTTTGAATACAGATATTAGCTGTGAGGCTTTTGCGAGCTTTTTTGCTGACAAAATCTTCTCTCTCTGCCGTGACTTGCCAGCCACAATTGACACAGTACACGAACTAGAGGCCCCTTGGCCGTCTACTGGGTCAATATTACATCATTTCAACCCACTCTCCAGAAATGAGATTGACATGACCCTGCGAGCGGTGAAACCTACCACATGCTCCTTGGACCCATGCCCGTCGTGGCTGGTAAAGGCCAGCGTAGATGGGCTACGGACCACCTTGGAGGCTATTGTCAACATGTCCTTGAGCTTCAGGGTTTTTCCTGTAGTGTTGAAGGAAGCTGTGGTTAGGCCTCTTTTGAAGAAACCATCTTTGGACCCCACCGACCCGGTCAATTACCACCCAGTTTTGAACCTCCCGTTTCTAGGTAAGGTGATTGAGCAGGCTCTGGTAGAGCAGCTACAGGGTTTCCTGAATGATACCTCATCCCTACATCCCTTCCATTCCAGCTTCCGCCTGGGACACGGGACAGAGACACTGCTGGTCGCCCTCACTGACGATCTCTGCAGGCAGCTGGATCGTGGTGGATCAGTGCTGCTGATATTATTGGATTTGTCAGTAGCATTCAACACGGTCAATTATGGTCTACTGACCCACCGCCTTACCGATGTGGGGATATGAGGGACTGCCTTACAGTGGCTTGTCTCTTTTCTCCACGGTTGGGGACAGAAGGTGGCACTTGGGGAGAAATTTTCATCCCACCACCCATTGGTGTGCGGTGTCCCTCAGGGGGAAATACTCTCCCCATTACTGTTTAATGTTTATATGTGCCCCCTCGCCCAGTTGGTGCGGAGTTTCGGACTTGGGTGTCATCAATATGCTGATAACACCCAATTATATCTGATGCTGCCAGCCCGACTCTGCCCCAGATGTCTTGGAGTGCGCCTTTGAAGCTGTGACTGAGTGGTTGAAGTAGAGTCAGTTGAAACTAAATCCCACAAAGACAGAGGTCCTGCATGTGGGTGGGGGTCCATGGGCACAGGACTCCAGCTCCCTGCTCTTGATGGAGAGCTGCTTGCGCCAGTTTCGAGAGTTAAGAGCCTGGGGTGATCCTGGATGCCTCCCTGACCATGGAGGCACAGGTCACAGCAGTTGCCCAGTCTTCATTTTCTATCTAAGACAGCAGTGATCCAAGCAACGGTCACCTCTAGATTAGACTACTGCAACTTGCTCTATGCAGGGCTTCCCCTGGTCCTGATCCAGAGGCTACAGCTGGTTCAAAATGCAGCTGCACGAGTGATTGCAAGAATCCTGACTGGGGAACATATAACACCTATATTACGCCAGCTGCATTGGTTACCAGTTGAGTACCAGGTCCAGTTCAAGGTTTTGGTGTTGACCTATAAAGCCCTACGCGGACTGGGCCCAACATATCTGCAGGACCGTCTCTCCCTATATGTACCCCAGAGGTTCTACAAATAAACAACTTTTGGTGGTCCCTGGCCCAAGGAAGGATCGCCTGGCCTTGACCAGAGCCAGGGCCTTTTCGGTCCTGGCACCAGCCTGGTGGAACTCTCTGTCTGATGAAACCAGGACCCGGCGGGATTTATTATCTTTCTGTCGGACCTGTAAGACAGAGATGTTCTGTCAGGCATATGGCTAGGCTGGGCCCCTATAAGCTAGTAACATAGGTGCCAGCTTCAAGGGGGAGGGAATGACACCATCTCTGTAAAGCAGGGCACCATGACCAGTGCTACAGATGACCTAAACAGCCAAGTTGCACAATACTAGGGGGAGGGGAGAGATCCTTCAGGCATTATGGTACTAAACCATTTGGCACCTTAAAATGTGAGAACCAGCACTCTGAATTATGCCCGGTAACAGATGAGAAGCCAGTGTAGATTTTTCAGCACAGAAGTGATACAAACTTGTACCCTACCCCAACTTAACTGCCATATTTGAACTAATTGAAGTTTCTGGACAATCTTCAAAGGTAGCCCTGTGTTAACACACAACAAAATAATCTAACACAGATTTGCACAGAATCATCCAGCTATTCAATAACACATTACATTACAATTAAACTATGAGAGCATTATCCAATTTGTGAGCCAAATTTTTTAAAATTTGTATTTTATTTTTGTTTACGTTATTTATAGCGTGCCCTTCACACTGAGACATAGTGTAAAGTCAATACAATCTACAGCAGGGACATGCAATAAACAATGCAATAGGGCTACAAATGCAAATTTGCAGAGGTTTGAAAACAAGCAGAGATCTTATAACTGATCTGAAACAATGCTGTGAGAGTCCCTCGACAGGGGTGGTCTCCTCGCTTATAGACGATAGCCCAGAATTTTTGGCGGTATGTCTCCGGGGTGACCTCATACCAATTCAAGATCGCCTCCTTCAGCTTTTGGTAGTCAGCTCCTTCTTCCTTATGGAGGGCCCTCAAGGAGGCCTAGGCTTCTCCGGTCAGGTAGGGGCCCAACAGGAAGGCCCACTGTCCAGGTGGCCACTGCACAGCCTCTGCCGTCCGCTCAAAAGCCTCCAGGTAGGCGTTAATTTCGTCATTGGGGCCCAGCTACGTCAGCTAAAATGGGGTCTTCACCACGGTTCCCCTGGCGCCTCAGCCGCCGGCGTCGCCCTGGGAAGGTCGTGGATCAAGATGCTCTGGGCTTCATGTTGCTGAGTGGTGAGGTCCCGGAGCAGCCGGCCCTGCTGCTCGGCCAGCCACTGGCCAAACTGGGCCATGTCCCTGACGAGGTTGGTGGGGCCCAAAGGGCTGGCGGCGGCCCTGGTGCATGGGGCCACGGGGTCCATTGCATCTGTCCATGAAGGGTCGCCCCTGGAAGGTCTCCCTGGTTCTGAGGTGTGGAGAATCGTGGGCTGCAGCAGTGGGCGCCCCCTAGACCACCCCGGCAGGGTCGGGAGATGAGGGAGAGGTCTCACAGTAGCAGGCCGGTTGTCTGCATTCTCCACCACGTTGTGAGAGTCTCCCTCGACAGGTACTCCCTCGTCGCCATGCTGTGGTGCCCTCACAGGTCTGGCGGATCTGTTGCCCTGGGCCGCCTCGGTTCGGCCAGCTTGGGGCCGCTGGCTGGCCATGCCTGGGGGGGGGGATTGCCTCTCTTGGCCTCAGAGGGGGTTGGCAGGCAGAGGGCAGGCTCCTGACATTTCCAATTCCTTGGGAGCACCAGCCCTTACTGCAGGACAGGCCTTCCCTTTCTCTCCTCCCCGGCCAGAGGTCTTCCACCCCCTTTTATCCCTCTTGGCTCTCTTCTACTGCCCTCCCTCCACCCTAGGTCCCTCCCCCCCAGGCCAATCTCATCACCCGGGCCACTCCGGGCCGCCCCAGGCCCTGGTAGGGCTATGTGCGTCCCTCCCCTCTTCCCTGTTGGCTCAGTAAGAGCATACTTACAGCAACAAACAGTACATAGAACATAGCTGTATAGTCTATGCTGGCATAATCATTGCCATATATTTTTGTTGCCTAAACCAAAATGCTATTAAATAGCCAAAATGCTATTAAATCTTAAATCTATTTTAAGAAAACTCACTTATTAGAAAAAAATACTTACAGGCTAACTTCACATGTTCTGTAAAGATATCAATCATTCGCAAGAAACCTGCACTAAAAATGCTTATTCATTTTATTCAAGTAATAAGGCTGTGCTGTAAGAAATGGCTCAGAGAGATGCCTTGGTAATGGAATTGAGACTATATGCTATTCTACTGGGTACTTCTCATTAATGTAGATATGCTCCTATTGGGTAATTTCCAAATCATGAGAGATATCATATTTAATTACTTATGATTTGTTTCAGTAATGTTTCATCTCTGTGCAGATTTATGCTACTTTTCAAATTTCTACAACCCATACACTATTGTATTTGTTCAGTGAATGTGCTAGTTGTTGATCTGTCTGACTTGCACTGCATAATCTGCCTTGGGTCTCAGTTAAAAAGGCGGACTATAAATAAACTTTTAAAAAAATGTCAACCTCTCCCTCTTCAGCTACCAGCAAATGTTTGGGGTTACAAGGGTATAAAATGTTCATACTCTCAGCAGTTAGCCTTGAGCACTTCCTTTCTTTCTCAATGGAAATAATCAGCTATCTATTACAGAATACATTCACAGCTGGAAACTAAATTATAGCACACACAATGCATACACAGCTGCTTGGATACAAGCATATGTACAAGTATGTACCAAACCAGCAGCGGTTTCCTAATTTAGTGGTAATTTTTAACAACTAGAAAGAGGGCAGGGAATTTCTTAGTAGTCTCATCCCTAAATCCCTCCTCAAATGCTTCTCTTTCAAAGATACTTTATTTTGCCTTTTAAAAGAAACTTAAAAGACAGAGGGACTAAATGGCTGGACAGCCACACCACAATTAGCTGTGACAACATCTCCTGCTGCTGGTACAGCCTCGGAAACAGCTGAAGAAGGGCAGTACAACCACTGGCCAGGGATCTGAAAGGGAGAGAAGTGGGAGGAGGACCTAGACACCAGGGAGCTGGGCAAGTCACTGCTGGTATAACCTCTACATTGAGGGGGAAGAACATGGAAATATGGCTTAGGACACTCATCCTCTCTCAATACCTCACTGTAACACAATTCATAGGGTTGTTCAGACAATAAAATGGGGTGGGAATATATATTTCCTGAACTCTTTAGAAGAACAGTAGGATTAAAATGTGAGGAATGGACTGAGAGGAGGAAATGTTGCACATCCGGAGAACCAATTACCCTTTTGTTTTAATCAGGGCTTTTTTTCTTGGAAAAGAGGTGGTGGAATTCAGTGGGTTGCCCTCGGAGAAAATAGTCACACGGTTGGTGGCCCCGCCCCCCGATCTCCAGACAGAGGGGAGTTTAGATTGCCTGAGATCGGGGGCGGGGCCACCAGCCATGTGACCATTTTTAAGAGGTGCCGGAACTCCATTCCACTGCGTTCCAGCTGAAAAAAAGCCCTGGTTTTAATATTATGCTTTGGTTTGGATCTGTGACCCAGAAGAAATCATTGTTTGAGGGTCCATAGTGGCTTTCACAGGCCCCACCAATGGCAACATGATTATCCATCAAAGACTCAGCCATAAAGCCATAATCTTGAATACTGCCAAAGCATGTTTTTAAATGAGTTTCTTGCCTTGGGTGAAAGGTCACTACTTCCAAAGCATAAGACATTAAACAACTGGTTGCTGTGTCAGCCTCAAAGTGGTTCACAAAATAGTATTCGTTGGTTCAACTATCTCACAAAGGAAGGGCAGTAGTCTTCTGAGATGCAAATATTTTCTTTAAGAAGCAAAAAAAAAAAAAGCTGAGAAGTCTTACATCTTGCTGTAGAATTAAAATGGGAGCAATCTCTACTTTGGTCTTACTTGCTATGTGCTGCCACTTATTATTTAGTATATTTTTATCCTACATCAGGGATCAGATGGGATGCTCCTCCCCAGCCCTCATTCTGACCCCCACACACTTTGCTGAAGTCCCCGACTGGAGTCTTGCTGGGGGACAGGCAGTCAGGCAGAGAACTCATCCTGATGAGGACTTCATAGTCATTAAAATATTGAAAAATAAACTGTAAAGGTCATCTTTCAAGAGATGTTCAGTATGGGGGGGGGAACGGATGTTCTGGAGACATTTATATAACAAGGGTATAATTATATTTCTCTTTTCCCCCCTATCCTTTTCAGAAATGCAAGTTTTAAAATATTTATGCAAGCCCCTCCAAGACTTTAGTATGGGGTGGAATGTAAATATAAAATAAGCAAACAATGCTGCATTTGTCATTATGTTCAATACAGTAACTTGGGGCAGTAATACAACGTTCTATTTACTTGCCAAGGCAGAACGCTTCAAAACCATGGCTGCAATACGGTGCCATTGAGGTGCAATTAAGTCCCAGGGGCTTAAACAATATTTACACAGGTATAACTGAGCAGGAATTGCAGCTTAAGTGTTCTACAAACACACACATCACGAGTTTGTCAAATGCAGCCATATTTGTTATGAATGTTTTGGCATTTGCTTTCATGTTTTCTTCCTTGCTAATGGTCAGCTTCCATCACCATATGAAGCACTTAAATCACAGGGATTAAATGTAGTTAGAGACACTGAAGCCAGTTTAAACATTAACAGAAAGTAAACAAGCTACAGTCTCTTCTACCCATCTTTGGCGTGAAAGCATATGGATTGGACATTTTTTTTCCAAACTAAGTAGGAGCTACTCCAATATCCTAGCCAATACATGCTTAATTAAAAACAGGTTTTCATATTCAAACCTGCGCTTCAATAAATGCAGACTACATAATGATTGTCAGACACAGCAATATTGATACATACTTACCTTGTTTCATGGTTTTCTGACAGTTGTTTGATTAACCATGCTACACCATAAAACTCAGAAGTTTGATCTTTCTGGTGGCCATAGCATATTTCTTGCATGTGTATGGTGGAATGCATATTGTTTACTCTGATATTTAACAAACACTTTCCCTTAATAACAGAGAAACAAATGCCAGTGTGCCTATGGGCTACTAACTTGAACGTACTTGATCTCATCTGATCTCAAAAATTAAGCAGGGTCTGGTCTGGTTAGTCTTTGGATGGGAAACCAATGACTAGATATGCAGGATGCTTCTGCTCTTTAATAGTTACATGCCAATGCAACACTAGCAGAAGTTGCACATCTGTTCTGCAAGGCTTCTTAAAGATGGTCTCATCGTAACTCTCACTGAATCAAATAGAAGGCACATTCAGTTGTGCGGCATTCCATCACTGAGCTTATTTTTTTTTTACTTTTTATTTATAAAAGTGGTTTTTAAGTTTTATAACAGAATAAACTACAACAATCAACAAATAACAGTTCAACAAACAACAGTAAGTACAATGCAAATAACACAGGTTGGATACAACTACTTTCAACTATAGATATACATTTAATAGAAATTAAAGCGATATCCTAAATACAGAAAGGATCAATTGGATACGGTTTGCTCGGATTTATCTCACAAGTGATCAGGTAGTCCAGGACTGGCAGCCAATCTTCCCCAAAATTAAGTTTAATTTTTTGTTCAAATCAGCTTACTTTAGTTGATAAGTTATTTTTTCCATGTAGACATGATCCCAAATTTTATTGTACCATACTGTAATAAGAAGGTGGTTTGGGGTCTTTCCACATGGAGGCTATGGCAGCTTTGGCTGCAGCTAACAACGCTGCTATTAGATCTCTAGGACCTGCTAATGCAGCTTGATCTGGCCAAAGATTTAATAAAATCAACTCAGGTTGGAGTGGGATTTCATATCCCATGATAAGTTTAATACATTCAAGTATTTCTAGCCAAAATTTCTTTACATTTTTGCAAGACCACCAGCAATGGAAAAAAGAACCAACTTCCCCACAAGATTTCCAGCACATTGGGGAGACAGAATTATTTATATGGTTAAGTTTGGGGGGGGGGGTAAGATACCACCTTGTTAATAGCTTAACAGATTGAGAGTTCTGATATTAATTGATCTAGACTTGAAAATTGGTGAGTTCCAAATTTTAGACCATTGAGAGTCTGAAAGACTGACATTACAGTTTGTTTCCCAAGCACATCATTGAACTTATTCACCGAATATATACTTTTTCTTCCATCCATCTTATATTTTCCTGACCTGAGGAGTGATGTTTAGGCAACACTTGATGTGAAAGAGGTTTACCTGTATCTTTGTCTGATATTTATAGGAACTTAATGTGTCTGTTTCTTGTTGCCACTATCTCAATGCTGGAACAATGTTTTCTTCAACAAAAGATCAACAGCAGCAGGCAAAACCAAAGCGCTCCTGCCAGCACCACCGACTCAGCCAACGATTCACCTTGAGTATGATCTGCTCCCTTTGCATTCCTCTTCCTTTGACAGGAAGGACAGAAGAGAATACCACCTGTGCCCCCACTGTCTTCAACTGCCTTCCAAGAGCTACACAGTCCTCTTTAATTCTTGCAATGGTATAAAATAAGCTAACATGGAAAGATTATCATTATCCTGGAAAGACTATGGATGTTTCATTGGGCGAAATCAACAGCAGCCCGTATACGGGTTTTCTCTGTGGTGGCCCCTACCCTATGGAACGGCCTGCCTGAGGAGGTCAGGAGAGCCCCCATACTCCTGGCTTTCTGCAAACAATGAAAAACTGAATTATTCAGTTTTTCTCAGCTAAGAGGGCGGTATTGTAGGAAAGCGGTCCCAGATGTTTCACTAATGAGTTAGAAACCATAGATTTCACCATTACGTTGCCTTATATATTATCTGTTGCTTTAAATATGTACTCCTATATACTACCTGTGCTTTACGTTGTTCAGTGTAAGTCCTAGAACGGATTATGTTCTGTTTCAGCAATTACTCAATCCCATACTGGATCCTTGCTAATACTATATCTTTGTAAACTTATATTCTTTTACCTCGTGACATTGTTTATGGAAATGTTCTTGACACTGTATTCATTTACCCTATGACATTGTTTATGAAAATGTTCTTGATACTGTTATGAAATGCCTGCTCTTGTCCTTGCCACTGATTGTACTAATCTCACACTATGTGATCCACCTGGAGTCTCAGTGAGAGAGGCGGAATAAAATGACATAAATAAAATAATAAAATATCTTTTAGAGTGAAGAGGGGGGAAAGGCTATAGTTTTGATCGGTGAGTTGCTCCATTTCACTACTGTTTTTATAGTTAAGAATCATTTCATTTATACAAATGGCTTTGCCACCAATTGAATCCATTGTTCTTATCCTTTTTGGGGAGGGGAGCATTGTCCCATGAAACAGCACATCTTCTCCCACTTTAATACTTAACTGCCCCTCTGAGATTATCATTGTATATTGTGTTAAAGCCATACTGAAACAGAAATCCAATGTAGTCACTGCATTATCTACCAAACCAATTTACTTGTCAGAGGAATTCTATTTTAAAGCTATTTACTGCAAATATATAGCATTTTTATTGCAAAATTCAGACACTGTGTACCCTTCAGAGAACAAATTCTTCAACGATCTGATGAATGAGCAATGACATTTTGTTGTGCAAATCTATAAATATACATATATTCAACATGCATCATTTCAAACATTTATAAAAAGAAAAAATGAACTTATCTCATGAAAATACACAGATTTTGCTAGAAGCATGCATGGTGGGTGATATCTAGGAAATTCATAAAAATCATGAGAAGCTTTAGTTTACAATGACATTTTTATACACTTGAGGAAATACCCCTTGCATATACCCATACTTTAATTAGTTCATACTTTAATTAGGACTATTAGGTCCAGCTAGTCAGTAAGAACCAGGGACATGTGTTAAGACAGGGATTTCCTGGTCTGGTCCACTAGAAGTCAATCACCAAGACAGGGAAAAATGGTACATCTTTTTTCTCTTAGGTAGCTCACGACTACTGCCATGACTTTTTAAAATTAAGAGGAGCAGAAGAGAGACCGAAAGGAAGAACCTTGTACTGGTATTTTCTGGAGCTATATTGGAAGTGAAGGAACTTTCTGTAGTGGATACTTATAGGAACACGAAAATATGCATCTTTTATATCGACTGTAAAGAACCAAATATGATTTCCCAACAGGGGTAAAATGGCTCTTAACTATAATATTCAAAAACTTTGGAAAATTATAAACTCATTTAAGGAACAGAGGTCTAGAATGGGGTGGGAGCCCCCTGACTTTTTGTCCACAATAAAATACTGAGAAAATATCCCATCAGAATAGATGGATGGAACTGGCTCTATGGCCTGTTTGTTTGTTTGTTTAACTTCTATCCCACCTCCCCGCAAGTGGGCTCAGGGAAGGTTACAACAGTAAAACATAATTTATATTAAAAACTTCAATAAACCTACAGAATTAACACCATCCCCAGACAGCGACCTTAAACCTCATCCCTGCCAATAATACACAAAAGGGTGGACAAAAGGGAGGAAGAGCAGGCCTTTCAGTCAACTGTGCAGTCATTTCTTCAGGGTAAAGGGGTGTGATACCCAACGACACTACTGTCACCTTATCATCTTTAATCTTTATTAGCACATTGTCCATCATGGACAACAATAGGTATGTCTTCTCAAAGGGAAGGTCTTTCACCCTCATCCAATGGTGAGGGGCTAAGGCTGAGGTTCTGAACCATGGGTGCCTATGTATCACAATTACAGAGGTCATAGCTGTTGAAGGGCAATCTCCAATATGTCTGGCTGTATTGATTTGTTGTTTGGAGAGCCTTAGAGCTTCTCCCCACAAAATTTTTGCAAGCCTTTGTTTCTCATCAGGTATGTGGTTCAAGTATGGGTCTATTTTTCCCATAAGAAAAGCTGATAGCAGGCCATGATAGCCTCATAATTACCAATTCTAAAGGTTAAGGCTGAGGAAGCATAAATCTCTGCGCCTAGTATATCTAGTTTCCTGCCCTTATTGATCGGAGCTGAGTGGTCCATGTTTTTCTGGAGGCTCTTGCCCTAGAGGGTCTCGATATCAATAGAATTGGCAGGAGGGTGAGTAAACAGAAAACGTGCTGCTTCCTGTTTCGTCTTATACATATTGTCCAGCTTCTTAGACGTCGCCGGAGTCGGCCTGGACTATCCACCCTGAGCCCACTGATGTGGGGAGGGCGGAGTATAAATCTAATAAATTAAATTATATATGTCTTTAATCACACCTAACATGTCTTGCTCGACTGGAAAAGCCACCAGTCCAGTCATTTCTGAGTAAAGGACCTTGACGACTGGATCCAAAGAGGTTGGAGCAGGGCAGGTCACCTCATTGTCCAGGGATCTCATAATCCAGACTAACTGCTCAGTGTATAAGCAGAGATTCTCACTGGGGGATTCAGTAGAGTCCTCTGTAAGAAATTCTAGTGGAGCAGGATCCGATGCAAGATCAGATCTGATAACAGAATCATCATCTAAGTGCACCGTTAGGTTCAACGCTGGTTCCAGGGCAGAGTTATCCTCTGGAATTGTGATGGTTTGCAGGTCTTAAAGTAAGCCTGGAAGGGCAGTATGCACACATCTGCAGGACTGTTAAAGGTTAATCTCTCTCAGGATCAGAGAGCTTTGAGTCCAAAGCCTCAGGATCAGAGGCTTTGGACTGGGTAGCCTGGGCTAAAAAGAGGAGGGTCCTAGAAGAGAGAGATCTAGTGTGAAGGAATTGAAAGATGAGTCCTCACGGAGAGCAGTTTCAACATCAGCAGGAGAACTGGGAAAGTTGGCAAGGAGGTTTGGGAAGTAGGTGCAGACTGCCAGATGAGCCAAAGAAAGGGGTAGATCTTCTAAGGAGAGGAGATCTTCCCTACTCAGTCAAACAGGGAGGTAGCTCTAGCAAGTGGAGAGATTCCTGGTTGGGTGTGATTGAAAACTGCCTGTGGAGACTTTCAGATTCAGTTAATAACTGAAGGAAAGCAGTGGTGTGGGAAGAGAAGGGGCTTGAGGTACTAGAAAGTGGGTACCAGCCTTCCTAACCCCAGAAGACAAAGAGAGTACTGAAAGAAAGTATGCTAGAATGCTTGGGAGAAAACAAGGGAACCAAAATATAAGCCTTAAGTAATAGTGAAGCATAAGAATGGAAGTCTGAGCATGTTCTGAATTTTACTTCAAACATTTTCAGCCCCTGACTTCACTGACATTTCTTGTCTAATGTAAATAAACTATTTAGTTATTTTTGGAATTTTTAAAATGCCTCTGATGCCATTTCTGCTGTTTAAGGATGAGAGAACGAACCGTGGCTGAAACCAATGCAGGTTTTGATTTTTGTCTTGGTTCTGCACAAATGGAAAGATAAGTGTTCTTCATCATAGAAAAATAATGAGGGGGACATGCCTGGAGAAGCTTCAAATCCGTAAGCATAGTAACAGTACAGGAAGCCATACTGAGAATACTGGAATCAATGGTGTCTATAGTGAGGAGCCAGTTCTAATCTGTTGTCATTCTCAGAGGGATCTGAGGAACCCTTTTGTGCTTCCATAGACCATATTGGCAATCGTGGTAGTAGAGAGATACTGGTCGATGTTTCTATCACTTCAGAAATCTCACCCTCAGAAATGGATGGAAATAAAGCATAGCGCCATTTAGGGATCGGAGATGGAGTTCTCAGAACCCTGAGCAGACTTGATGCAACTGATGTGGTTAGAGCTGAAGAGGAGGACTTCTTCCTCTTACATGACTTCAAAGTCAGCACTTTATCAGCATGTTTCAACTTGAGCTTAACCTTATTCGTAGGCAGCTCTGATTGGCACTGAGGTGGAACCATCAAAGGTGCAGCTGGAACTGACTGGTTCTGAGCAGCAATAGGTGCCAAACATGCTGGAGGCCCATTCTGGGTGCTGCAGTTCAATATCTGTGGTGTTTTGATCAGAGTCAGTAGAGCCCTTCAAGGCTGATTCCCACAGAGCAGCTTTAAGCCTCAATGCCTTTCATAGCTTGCTCTGGGTGTAAATTGTTTGCAGACCACACACCACAAAGTGTCATGGCCCTTGCCCAGACAAAGCAGGCATTTGTCAAGCCCATCAGATTGGGGTATCTTGATTCTACATTGTGAACACTTCTTGAATAGTGCCTTCAAAGACATGGAGCCGAAGGCCCAAACTTGCATCTATCATTGGAATTGAGAAGCGGAGCAAAGCACATGTCCATCTTCAGTAGTGGCTAAGGAAGAACTGGGGGAGGGAGCTGCTCGCCCCACTTTTTATAGCTGCACCAAGGGGAAAAGCATGCAAAAAAGGCTAGGCAAGCATCTTGTGCCTTTAGGAGCTTTAGAACGTCCATGGCTGGCCTGAGCATGCGCAGTTCCCATATGTGCCTGAACAGAAGACACAATGATGAATCATAGTTCATGGGAATAACTTCCTTCTCCTATAAAACCACCATCATTTCCTGATCAAATTCAGATTACCTGATTTACCGGAAGTTGTGCTTACAAAAGAAGCATAAATATAACATCCCCCTCTGTGAGCTAGAATCACAACGAGAGAGTAGGGTAACAGATGAAACACAGAAAAGGAATTGCTTCCCACTTGGCTTTTGGTAGTTAGATCACAAAATTTCATAACCCTAAAACTGTCACAGAATTTTATAAGCCAGCAGATGCAGAAGTGATTTGGGGCTGAACAGGGTTCTCTGAAGTATCAAAAGCTCTTTTACAGAGTACAAAAGAAATCACTTACACTTGTAGAAACAACTTAAGGGAGATTAGACTTCTTTACATTAGCTAAATCTTTTGAATAGCTATAATTTAAATCTTATGTCTGTTATTGTTTCTAAATCAGCAAGATTGTTTTTTTAAAGTACTGTATTTGCCCACACCCCACATGTTCCTCCTATTTAATCTTTATAAATCTAAAATGCTGTATTTGCTATATCACAATTTCCATAGGAACAGAACATTACATCATAAATACAGAACTATGACTTCACCACAGGATCTGGCAGGAGAAGAACCTGTATAGTATCAGGAAAAAAATTCTTCTCTCCATAAAAGTATCTAATAGCATCTCTCAAACACAGACCCCAATTCAGAAATGTACGATGGCAAATTGCAGTTTTAAGTGAAAAGTCCAAGAATTCCTCTTTAAACAATGTTCCCTTTAAAAAATTATGCATTAGAATGCTTTAAAGAGATGGATGCTAAGGTTATAAATCTTTAAATGTGCTAAACACAGAGTATCACAGATATTGCATTTCTCACATGCTCACTGACAACTTAGATAATCAGATGGAGCTCATTTCCAAAATCTACCCATAGATTTGTTCTGTGTTAGTCCACAAAAGAGCTTTTTTTTCTGCTACTCTCCACCAAAAAACTTCATTACCAAGTTTTAGGGGGCAGGTTAAGACAAACTTGTTCCATGAGATCCCAAGAGATGGCTAGCTCTGCTGCTGTTTTGATTAATTTAGCATTCTCTCTCCACAATAATTTGTCTTATTGTGTTTTACACATGATGGGATTCTTTCTCCAAATAGGCAACTTTTCATGCTGATATTTTATTGTAATGTTATCTAGACATGTAAATAGATATTTACAATATAGATGTTTATATGGGTCCCTGTAGACTGATATGGCAGGAAAGTCATTTAGAAATGTTATAAATTAAAAAAATCTTGTATCATAGACAAAGAATTAATCAATATGCCTCTGGACATGATTCTGACTCAACAAGTGCAATAATTTAAATTATTTTCAATAATATTTTTATTGTTTTGGACTTAGGCACCTGCTCTCTCCCACTGAATTTGTAGTGATAGAAAGTACTGTCAGGTCATAGCTAACTTATTGCAATCCCTGCTGGGGTTTTCAAGGCAAGAGACAACACCTGCCTCTGCATAGTTACCCTGGTCTTCCTTGGAGGTCTCTCATCCAATTACTAATCAAGGCCACTCCTGCTTAGTTTCTGAGATCTGACAGGATCGGATTTCCCTGAGCTCTCCAGGCCAGGGTTCCCACTGAATTTAGTGGGACTTAAAAGTGCCTGATTTTCACTGGAGTATTTACCCCTCTCCCAAACAACCAAATTAAATATATTACTAAATGGAAATATATAAACCTAGCACATAGCATAATAGCTATTGAGCATTTAAAGATAAATTAAATTTGCTGATGATTTGCTCATTAAATTTGCTGATGATACCAAATTGGGAGGAGTGGCAAACACCCAAGAAGATAGAGTTAAAATTCAACAAGACCTGAATACTCTGGAGAAGCGGGCGGTTGTAAAAAGGATGCAATTCAACATAGATACAAAAATGTGAAGCACAAATACAGGATGGGAGATACACTTCTGGGTAGTAGTATATGCGAAAGAGATCTTGGGGTAAGAGTGGACTGTAAACTAAATATGAGCAGTCAGTGTGATGCAGTTGCAAAAAAGGCCAATTCAATCCTGGGTTGTACCAAAAGGGCCATTGCATCAAAATCGCAGGAGGTCATAGCCCCTCTCTATACTGCCTTGGTCAGGCCGCACCTGGAGTACTGTGTGCAGTTCTGGAGGCCTCACTTCAAAAAGGATGTGGACAAAATCGAGAAGAGAGTGATGAGGATGATCAGGGGTCTGGAGACTGAGCCCTATGAGGAAAGACTGAGGGCCTTGGGAATGTTTAGTTTGGAGAAGAGGAGACTGAGGGGGGACATGATAGCTCTCTTTAAATATTTGAAAGGCTGTCATTTGGAGGAGGGCAAGGAGCTGTTCCAGTTGGCAGCAGAGGATAGAACTCGAAGCAATGGGCTTAAATTACATGCAGAAAGGTACCGGCTGGATATTAGGAAAAACTTTTTGACGGTCAGAGTAGTTTAAAGGTGGAATCAGCTGCCTAGGGAGGTGGTGAGCTCCCCTTCACTGGCAGTTTTCAAGAAGAGGCTGGATGAATATTGGTTAGGGATGCTTTAGGCTCATCTTGCATTGGGCAGGGTGTTGGACTAGAAAGTCTGTATGGCCCCTTCCAACTCTGTGATTCTGTGATAAAGGGTTTTTTTCTACATTATGAAAAGGATAAAAATATTCTGTTCCATAAAAAAAATTACTTGAAAAATTGAGTCTTGGCAAACATCATAATCTTTTTTGAAATTATTCATATTAAGATTAAAGACCACTTTGTTCCTCTACTCCCACAACTGGCTGGTATGGTAAAGAGATCAATCCCCTACTTTTATATGTAACATCTTTAACATTTGCTCTCTTTTCTGTGCCTGTGATTAAATGTAACATTTTGAAATCCCAAAGTTCTGAGAAAAGCATAAATCCTTGTCTCACAGCTGCTGTTTGACTCTGGAAACACATGCATTTTCTTTTCAAGCTTCAGCCATCAAAAAATCCCAACAGACTTGAGCTGGAGAACACCTGTATCTCTTCATTTAGCTCCAATAACAGAGTATAAACTTCAAAATTACAAAAATAGATGCTAAGTTCAGCTGTAGTTACATTTTGCTGCTAATTCCCGTGAACAAAAATGCTAAGAGCATGAAATCATTCAAGCAAGCTCTGTCATCAGTAGGATAAGATTTTTTTTTTTTGCACAAGAAACCCAGTGGGAACATGATAGAAAACTGGCAACAATTACAGATAAAATACGAAGTTCAGTCCTCAGGGAGAGAAAAGGAAATGTAATAAGATAGATGGGTATCGTTTTTACACTTTTATACCCAAATCATAAATGTGAATTGGCTTTAATTACTATGATATTTGTGCTCATTTTTAATATATTTTTAAAAAAGAAACACATCAGGCCACAGCAGTACATTGTTGATCATGTGTGCCTGTGTGTGTTTCATTTCTAAAACAAAAGCCAATTAAAGAACTCCTTGCTGTTTACACTTTAGACCGTTAGCGGGGATGGTAGCCTTGACTTGAATTGTGAATGAGGAAAAATGGCAACTTTATTTTACCCTCTTTTGAACTTTAAAAAAAGCAAAGCTGCAACCCTGGCTTTTTTTACCCATCCCTTCCTTTCCAATTAACCCCACTGAACAAAATTAACCTTTACAAAGTATGGAAGTATCAAATAACATTGTTGTTTCTGCACGTTGCAGTGCAGGACTTGCTTTTCATACTTTGTGGTATGAGGAAAAAAACACACACACATCAAATATACCAGCATATTTTTTAGAAAAGTTACGAAGTTATACACTTATTTAATAAAGGAATACAAGTTCTCACTCTGTAACTGAGCAGAGAAATGTTTTTCAGCCCTCCATAATTTTCAGCAATGCTACCCTTTTTCAGTTCAATTTTTTTCTTATCCTGTTTAAAGCCTGTACATAAAGTCAAATCATGACATTTCTAACCAAATATGACATCAGTATTAATGCACAGTCAAGTAGATTATTAGTACTATAATACCAGCTATGGAAGATTCCCACTAGACAGACTTGAGGGACAACAAAAAGGTTCATAGATTAAATCAGAGAGCATGACGTTCTCCAAGACTGAGTGATATTTTATACATGTTTTTTCTCTCCACTGATGATGCCTCTAAAGGAAAAAAGATCAGTATTGTAAAGCTGAGGCATTTTCTACCTCAGGTACGTGAAGTGCAATAGTGCATAGTATAATACAATAAGGTTACATTCTGTTTATTTCATACATGTACTGAACCTTCCAGCATGTAACCTATTCCCCAGTAATGCTATACATATGTTTATAATTAATTAAAAGGAATAAAACAATATATACATGTGTATAGTGTTAAGTGACCATTAAATTATTTTATGCTTTTCCTCACCACCACCACCCCAGAAAATGACTCAGCAGATAAAGCAAACTTCCAAATCTGAAATGAAGCCTGAATATGAATATTACTTTATCACTTTAGATGCCAAAAGGAAGTGGCCCATGCCTCTTGGTTCATTTTGTAGAGGGGCTTCAGATACCCTCAGGGTATCTGAAGATGGGAGCTGTGGCTCACAAAAACTCATACCTTACCACAAATTTTGTTAGTCTAGTCTCTTGCTCTTTTCTATTGCTACAGACAGACTAACACAGCTACCCAACTTGAAAAAAATTAATGAAAGTAGATTAAACTAATATACCTCACTCAACAGAAGTCTACACAGAGAATATGTAGAAAACTTAAGTAGAATAAAACCATTCCCTGTCAAATATGTTTTCAAAGTAAGGTGGAACAATACATTTGAAAACTACAGAGGGTCAAATTAATAAGCCATACTTAGTAGAACAGTACTTTGCAATAGTTTGTTCCAATTTCAGCTTTTCAAATGAACTGACAATGGTTTGGACGCTATGAAACGTAAACACAAAGATACTTCCCCACCCACCATCCAGTAGCCTTGACATCTCCTAAACACTGAAGCAAGGCCCATAGGTACATCCAGCATCAGTTTTTTGAAGTTTCACTGTAGCTGGGGAAAGGGGGGCAAATGAGAACAAATGGCATCCTGGAATATGGTTGTCTTTGCACTTCATTAGATCTAAGCCATTGTAAACACATGGATTACATGAGATGAGATTACATGAGTTAGTCTTCTACTGACTGAATGTAATATTAGGTACAAAAAACCAAAAGGAAGTATTTAAAAAAATCTGCTCTCACCTGAGTTATAACTGTAGTCCTTATGCTGAGGGACTTGAATCGTGAAGGCCAATAAATCTGGAGCAAGGAGAGACTCTGGTTTTCGGCTTTCATTGAGCCACTTGCTGCTGTGCAAGTCTCTAGTATCAGATGGTCCTTGAATTAAAGGGATTAGCTTCTCCTTTCCACCATCACCTAAGTGCATTGTTAAAATATATTGTGATTCAATGAATACGTGTCCAGTAGGTTCCACAAAGCTGTTATACTATCACAACAAGATTCATTGTACTAAAGCAATAAGATAGTGCTTTCTATTATGTATTAGGTAAAAAGGTAAAGGTAGTCAGTCCCCTTTGCAAGCACCGAGTCATACTGACCCATGGGGGGATGGCACATCACAACGTTTTCTTGGCAGACTTTTTACGGGGTGGTTTGCCATTGCCCTCCCCAGTCATCTACACTTTACCCCCAGGAAACTGGGTACTCGTTTTACTGGCCTTGGAAGGATGGAAGGCTGAGTCAACCTTGAGCTGGCTACTTGAACCCAGCTTCTGCCAGGATCGAACTCAGGTCATGAGCAGAGCTTGGGCTGCAGTACTGCTACTTACCACTCTGTGCCACAGGGCTCTTATTATGTATTAAACCATCAAATAATTCCCAAAATAATTTGATGGTCTATTATGTATTAGACCATCAAATAATTCCCAAGTCATATTTCCCAGAAAATTAGTCAGATTCAATTTTCATTAAGGACTTCTTGATTTCTAGGCATAGGCTAAAAACCAACACTAGAACTTCACCTTGCTTTAACCTTGTGCAATTCTTCAATGCCATAACTTGACAGAAAGTTAAAAATCAGGAGGGCAATGCACCAGACAACAAGTCTAATCACACCAACCTTTCTTCATTACAGACATATCTTTCAATGCAACTTCTTTTGCACCAATTGACTTTATCTCTGTGTTGCCTTTCTGCCATGTGGCGCAACCTACCTTCTGGTTGCAATTACAGTACTGGCCTCATAGATTGGGGCCTTAGAGGGAAATCAAGAGCAGGGGCAGCAAATATACCTAAGGAGTAAGTTTAACACGTGGCTTATTTTAAACTAGCCACCATGATGATGTTCTTTCTACTTTATCCAAAAAGAAGTTTTATCTACCAATAGCTTTATAAATTTTTCTCTATGATTCGATCATAGGGCCTCTATAGTCCAATTCAATCTGCATTATGAGATAAGGGCTTCAACTTGATTTTAATGAATTGTAATACAGGAGTTTTCTATCTAATACAGGAGTTTTCTATAACTCAAATATTGTATTGTGGTAATACAATAATCACACTTGAAGTGTGATTAAATCACTTCACTTCAAAGTGTATTTAATTATAAGTATATTTTAAGGACAATTAAAGAAACTGGATCACTCTTTTAAATTAAAGATTAGCCTTTATTATGACATTGCATTCAGTTGGTATATCCACTTTCAGAGTAATCTGGTTATTATAACTATGAAGCTCTTGATTTTCAGCTGCACTGGTTTCAAACCTTAAGCCTTGTAATAACCAAAATACCTTAACATGGTTTCTTATTTTCACTATTGATGATGCCATGCTACATCATCCTGGCTCATTTCTAAAAACAAAAACATAAAAAGTAAAATAAAATACACCTCTTATTCATAGGAACAATGAGTAAATTCTTGTTTCAGTAACTTTCCTTGTAAAAAGCAAGGCCAATTCTCCTACACAGGCCATAAACTTTTACATGGTCCAGCTGCACATACCTGGGGCTTTGGCACAAATTTTTATTGATCCCATGGTCCCAGAGGCACATTTGACCAATGATGTGCTGCAGTACTTCAATTCAACATTCTGGATTGAGCCCTCAAGAGTTGGCAGGGGATTCTTAGATTTCACACCTAATAAAAGAAAACTGCAAATGTACTAGCCTGCTGAATTTAAATATTTTTTATTTTCTTTCACCAGAGCATTTAAATTTAATTATACTTTAATTATCTGCCACAGATAGTCTTATAATATTTGTGTTGCAATGCAGACCTTTTATACTCCAGAATGAATCTCTATATAGGAATATATGCAGACAGGTATACAGTATCTACACAAATCTCTTTTCCACAAATGAAGATAAACATGAAAACAAAAAGCAAAACAATAAATTAAGCAGGTAATTATATGTATATCCAACTTTGTTTTTATTTTACATTCCAGACTGTTTATGCTTCTCTTACAGGTTACCTTGTAATTTTAGAATGTTAAAACTAGTAAATATGTTTTTAGCAGCAAAATAAAAATCAAATAACTACAGCTCAGCTGCACAGCAGGTAAGTGTGCTTGCCATCTTTTTTTATGGAAACCAAAGTTCAAATTTTGCTTTAGGTCAAAAGTGTAAATAGGTTTGGTGGTCTCTTCCCTGCCTCCATTTGTACACTTTAAAAGGAAGCTACTCTGCAGTTTGGCATAGCTCTGCACTTGTTGGCAGCATTTTCTGAAAAGGGACCTAGAACTGTAACAGTGGGGGATGTAACAGGTCAGGAACGCAGAACTTTGGCACAGTCGCACAGGAAAGCGCACTGAACACCCACCCACATTTCACTTGGCTGTACAGCCATTGCTATTATTTCATAAAGTGCAATTTGCAGGAGAATGTAACATTTACTTATAGTATTTGTAAAAATTAGTTGGTGCACCTGTTAGAAAAAGCAGATACAGGAAAGACGGACGTTTCTCAACTTTCAACGCCCCCCCAACCCCCACAGACAGAGAGAATTTCAAACACAAATTAGTCAAGCTTGAAACTGAGCTTTCTCTATTGCATTCGTGCTAAGAGATGCTTCAGTGATCTTTAGGATGAAAGCTTCTTCTGCAAAAGAAAGCAAAACCATACCCTCTTCTAGTAAACTTCAGAGCCAAGTGCCTATCATGAAGGCAGAGTACAGAGCCTGTATGCAAACAGAGACAAGGTTTCTGCAAATTTGGCAGGCAGCAAAATATTAACTAGTAAATTGAGAAGATTCCCGCACACCCAACCAAAAATAACTAAATAAAATATATTCATTATCCTTAGAATGTTGAAATAGCTGACAGATGCTTAACTGGGGGGAGGGGGCAGGGATGGAGAATGCTCAGGCCTTTAAGAGCTTACAGAATCCTGGAAAGGGAGCTTTGGCTCATGGGAAGAATTTCCCATTTTATTCCACAGACACCTTACTTGTAAGTCCCCGACTTGTAACTCAAATAAATCATTTATTTACTTTATTTACACCTCGCCTTTCTTCCCAGTGAAGGCCTAAATGGTCTTACAGAGTTCTCTTCTACTCCATTTTATCTTCACAACAACCCAGTGAGTTATTTATTTATTTAATCACATTTCTAGACCGCCCTCCCCGTCAGACGGGCTCAGGGAGGTTTAACAACAGCTTAAAACAGTAAAAACATTATAAAAACATTAAAATATCATATCAAAACAATTAAAATTGGCGGGTATAAAATATTAAAATACAGCATTGTCCTGCATGGGTGGTGGAAGGTCTTCAGTGGTAAGGCCAGCGAGAGGACAGCCTAGCCCCTACCAAATGCCTGGTGGAACATCTCCGTCTTGCAGGCCCAGCGGAAAGATAACAAATCCTGCCGGGCCCTAGTTTCCTCAGACAGAGAGTTCCACCAGGTCGGAGCCAGAACTGAGAAGGCCCTGGCTCTGGTAGAGGCCAGGCGGACCTCCCTGGGGCGAGGGACCACCAGCAAGTTCTTAGTGGCTGATCGAAGCGACCTCCGGGGAACATATGGGGAGAGTCGGTCCCGAAGGTACGCTGGGCCCAGTCCGCAGAGGGCTTTATAGGTCAACACCAAAACCTTGAACCGGACCCAGTACTCAACCGGTAACCAGAGTTAGGTTAGGCTGAGCATGTGTGACTGGTCCAAATTTGCCCAACAAGCTTCCATAGCAGAGTGAGAATTCAAACCTTAGTTTCTCAGATCCTAGTCTAATACTCTACCCACTACAGCTTGCTGGCTAGAACATAACACCACATATGTGGACTGTGTCCCTTATTTCAGATAACATGCAGATTTTCTGTATATAGTTAATTAATACATTTCTGTGCTGCCCTTATGCCCCAGGGAGGAGTATCGAGGTAGCTCACGTAAAATTACTATACAGTACAATTAAAACTGATACTATTAAACTGAACATAATGGCTCTTTTTCTGTAAGGGTCATCTGTTTCCTCAGACATCATTTTGAAAGGCTAAGTTCAAATCCCCACTCTGCCATGGCAGCTTGCTGGGTGACCTTCGGTCAGCCTTACTCATAGGGTTGTTGTGAGGATAAAATGAAGGAGAATAATGTAGACCGCTTTGGGTCCCCACTAGGCAGAAAAGTGGGGTATGAACAAAGTAAATCAATAAATCAAATCAATTCTAGAAACAAGAGAAGCCTGTCAAATATTCAAATAGGGGAAATTCAGCAGTCTCCATGAAGCTCAAGCTGCCCACTCCATTCGAGTTATACATATGATCAACTTGCAGACACAAAAAATAATTTTTCTGAATAAGCATACTGGGGGAAAAGATTTTCTAATGACAGTGTTTTTTTAACTTTTAGAAATGAAATTTCCATTTGCATACTAGAGATGCCACAAAGATAACCATGATACCTACTAGAAACTTACATATTTCATACACACTGAAGTAGATTAGGGTTCTTGGCAAAGCATGCAGAGCTCATTATACAAATACATGTAAGAATGCTACCTGGTCAACAGTTCTAATAGCAATTTTAAAAATCAGTATTTCATGTGGCATCCATATATTTTTTAAATAGCAGCAGCATTTATACACTGCTCTTCTAGACAGATTAGTGCCTCACTCAGAATGGTGAACGAAGTCAATGTTATCATCACCCCACAATACAGCTGGGGAGCTGGGACTGAGAGGAGTGGCTGACCCAAGGCCACCTGTTGAGCTCATTGCAGTAGTGAGATTTGAACCAGCAGAGTGCTGATTTGCAGCACAATCGCTTAACCACTATGCTACAAGTATGAGTGCTGTAGAAGGTTCATGCAACACAAAGTTAGTGGACAGGCACTGATCATTGTGTAATAAATGGGTGAATGGGCTTCTTTCCACTATAAAGTCTTGTAGCCATGTGCTATTAAAAATCTATGGGGCAACATATGGAAAGATGAGAGCAGCTCCTTTTTCAACAGAACCATACCCGCTGCAGAAAGCAATCATGAAGCCATGTAATTAAACACGGCTACTGTGCCTAAAGAATCTAATTACTCATTTCCATTTTTTTTATCAAATTCCATTTTTTGTGGCTAACCTCACAAGAGGAAGATGATCTGAACAATTTTCATTACTGCGTCAATATTTTTAGGATAGATGATAGGGAAGAATCCTATAAAATTAGGGGCAATCCTCCTTAGGATCCAAAAGTACATTTTCTCATAAGCTCAGAAGTACAACAAAATGCTTATTTATTTATTGCTTTTAAATTTTAAAAGTTCTCAAAGCAACTTTTAAAAAAGGAACAATTTATATTAGCCACTAATGGATCAGCTGTGAAATTGTCAAGTGGATAGATGCTAAGGAGAGGTAGTCTGTACTGGGAAGTAGTTAAGGAAATTGTTCCAAATTGAGGATTAACTCCTCCAAGTTATCACCCTTATATACAAAGCAGGTGAAAAGGCAGAGCATCCTTGAGAAAACTTTATTCACACATACATACTTTTTGAAGGGACAGTTTATTTTATTTATTTTTTCAATTTATCCTACAAGTTTGACTTTCCCGCAGTGGTAGCACTGGAAATATGAGGCAAATGGTGGAATTAGGATAGAATCATAGGGTTTGAAGTTACCTCCAGGGTCATCTAGTCCAACCTCCTGCACAATGCAGGAAATTCACAACTACCCCCCCCCAACTGCCCAAGTGACCCCCCCCTCCATGTCCAGAAGTAGAAAGAGAACTTTCCTCTTCAAGGTAGGCTTAGAACCAGACTTGGGTGGCTTAGAACCAGACTGAACAGGGGTACAGGGGAAACCTACAGAATTTAAAGAAGGCATTGAAATTACAGTTGGAAATTAATATAAAAATAGTTTAAAATGATTCTATTTACCCCTATCAGAACCCAGACCATCACACCTGGTGTGCAAGGTAGAACTTTACAACAGTAGCATGTGGGGTAATTTTTCCTTTACTGTCCAAAATGGCAAATTCTTCTCCCCAAAAGATGTTAACCTTTAATCCCCCCAAAGCTTTAAATAGGTGTTTGTGGAGTATTTTTAGCCCCTTTATCTGGTCAGAGCACTGGAAGTTAAGTCGTGCCTATACAAACCAATCATTTCACCAGCAGTTTTATATTTCTTTAAAGCCTCATATAAAAAGCACCTGCTTAAAGTGAGTAATGGAGTTTTATATTCATTGCACTTAGGAACAGCGTATGTAAACTATTCCGTTTTCCTCCCTTGTGGAATATATTTCAGCTTATGTTGCACAGCACATTACCAATGTGTATAAAGACTCTCTGATCAGCAACTTGGACTGCAGACAGCAACCTGCATGAATGCATTTTTTTCTCTAAATACGGTATTCACTTGATTCACCAAGACAAATTGAAACCATTCTTTACTAGATGGTGATCTCACCTTCTCTGTGAATTCATGCAATGCAAGTATTTGGGCACGGGTCACACACAGCATCTTATCATACCCAGGGGTATACAATATTCATCTGGCAATGTTAGCTACCAGAAGAAATGCTACTTGAATGATAAAGTTCAAAAGTTAAGTAAATCTCTCGCTCTCTCTTTTTTCAACCGAGGAAATTATTGCCTTCCCAATTTGCTTTCAGCTGAAAAGGTTACAACTGGCATTCATATAAGTGTTTTTCTTGCTGTCTTAAGTAGTGACTTCTCAATTCCCCTATGATACCTATAATATACCTAACCCTATACCCTTAATAAAGTGTCCTGTGTAAAGATCCAGTAACTCATTTATTAATAATTTGTTCTAACAATTTGAAGCTTTTGTCACAGTAGAACATATGCATGTAAGTGGCTTTGTAAGTTACGAAGATCCGCTTCTTGTCTTGGCAAGAAAAAAGTCTATATGAATGCCAGTTGTATCTTTTCAACAGAAGGATGTAAACTTATTTAGTGATCTCCTTTTTCTTTCATCTTATCTCCAGTTTCTGTGTAGATTTATTATGTTCATTGTTTCCAATTTTAACAAATCACCTAATGGCAGAAAGGAAAATATGTCAACCTTGGAATTATTTGCAGTTGTAGAAATCCCTTTTGTCTGGCTCATAGAAGGCCTGCAATCTGTTTAAAACACAGATTGTCTGTCTTTTGTCTGACAGCCACCAAGCTGCACAAATTACTTTCTGCCTGTTCACCTGTTTGCAGCTGCGCCTGTAAGCTAAGAATTCTGAGGCTTGACTTGAGCAAGCACTCTAGGATTGATGACATGTGCTGCTGATAAACCAAGCAATTTGAAGAAATTACTGGCCAGCCTTATTGAAAGACATCTGTGCATAAGCCAAGAACTACACATTTCCAACTGTATACATGTAACCTTCAGTGGCGGCTATACTGTTTGAAGTTAAACCTTTTAAGAGTATTGAAATTGTCACTAACTAAACTGGCCGTCTTTGCAGCATAACCTCTCACAGGTCCAGATATTCTGTTTAAATAACATAAAGGGGGGAGGGCTTAAGTAAACAGGGACCAAATTTAGATAAAATCTTGTTATTTTCTATTGAGGAAAAATATACCAAACAATATCAATGCGTTCCAAAAAGAATTGACTTCACAATTCTCATCTACATTCACTCTCTAATCATTTATAGTGTCCTATCATATAGTGTCCTATCATATATATTTCCTTCCAATTCCATATGTTAATATGCATATAAGAAAACAGGAATATACTGCCTTCTTTGCTTCTAGAAGTATGGATTTCCCCTCCACAGATAACAGAGTGAGCATCAGTTCTCAGGCGTTAATCCTAGAAGTTTCAAAGTTAGCTCTGCATAGACTCTCTCTTTCCATTTCACAGTACCATCTAAAGTAGTTATGATGACACACAGTTTGGAATTATATTGGTGTTTTTGCCCACAGTGTAAGAATACAACTGCCTTTTCCATTTAACTGCAGCCTAGATCTTCAGCTGGGGCAACTGCAACAAGTGCTCACCTAAGCCTGGTGTCTGGCACCTGCTCATGTAACGACAACAGCTTCTGTGAGCATAGCCCCCGTCTCTCTATCTAATACAGTCACTCTGATTATGGCTCTCTCTCTCATTTTACAGTCACAAACCCTCAGGAGCATAATATTGCCCTTACCATGTGCAGAATACAAATAATTGTATTGTATTGTAAGTCATTCATAAGACAAAGTTCAAGTCCCCAGCTCTTATGGACTGAGCTGCTGTCTGAAGACAGTGACTTATCTGGACTCCAGTACACAACACCTTATTTCATTTTGTTTTCTCTTAGAATGGAACTGGGCTTTCAGTAGCAAACACAGAATTTCCAACTTCAGGGCTGCATCAGATACGTGAAGAGAAGGGGAAGGGGAAAAATCCCTGGACATTTCCCCATCTGACCTTCCTCCTTTTCAGCCTGACTCTCCAAATAGAATCGAAAGATGAAGTGATCAGAGTATTGGAAAAGGATCTGGGAGACCCAGGTTTGAATCCCCAGTCTGCCAAGGAAACTCACTGGGTGACCTTAGACACACTCTCTGCCTATCCTACTTTATAGGGTTGTTGTGAGGCTAAAATGGAGGATAGGAGAATTATGTACGCCACCTTGAGTTCTCACTAGCTAGAAATGCATCTTATAAATAAAGTTAAATAAATAGGGAGTAGAGCAGCGTGGGGGGGGGGGGAGATGTTCAACGGAAAAAGCAATGAAGGGATTAAGCACCCCTTCTGCACTTTATATATCAGAAGAGAAGTAGAACTAGGAATCCCATGTTTGCTGTCAAATATCTGATTCTGGCCTTGGTGTCTGAGAAACTTATCTAATACATTAAATCCTTTTCTCCTGCTTTCCAGCCTTTCTCGTCCAAAGCTTTGAACTAATCCTTCAGTCCTTACAGCCTATTCTGCCCCTTCTGGATGGGCTCTTGATTGCAGGAAAAAATGAGGCAACACTAGAAAGGACCAGTGAGGAGAAAAGAGGAACAAGGAACAAATAGAGAGATGTTTATCCTTTTTCATCTGATCAAGGTGGGAGTGGAGAAGTTTCCAGCTAAGATCCCCTGATGAAGCTAATTGATAAACACATTAGGATCTAAAAAAATAAACAAACAACTCTCCATTTTCACTTTGCTCCTCTTTTCCCCTTATTTCTCCTGACTGCAGCCATGACTCTGCCTGGCTTTGGTTTTTCCTTTATGACTTCTCACCTTCTTTCCTGGTCCCTGATCCATCTTTTCTGCAGTCATGATCATCTTTCATTACTGGCTCTCCTTTCACAATTCACCAGAACTGGATTCTGGACCTTGCTTTTTTGCTCGTGCCCTTGGCCACATACCTCATCCTGCCCCACTCCCCCATCTCTTAACTTTTACAGTGAATCAGCAGGAGTTTGTACTCAGCTACAATTCAGTACAAAAACAATTACATTTGAAAAGGTAAGGGTTTTTTTTCCTATTCAACAAGTAATTCCATATATTTTATCTTACTTAACACAATGGGAACCCTTTGTATGTCTAAAAAGAATCTGGTTGTTAACATTTACAGAAGCTAGACTTCATTTATACACATTTGTTTTATGCACTTATTCAAAAAGAAAAAAAAGGATCCGGATCTTGTTCTCTGAAAAACAAAGCATATTTAATAAGTTTGATTTTCTAAAATAATGCCAAACATTTGCAGTGTCTGTCTGGTTATATATTTCAGTCTGTTACAAATTATATTCCTGAAAACAGGAAGGCAAAGCTTTCAAGTTAAGTAGCAATACACATTTGGCTTTCACATTTCAGAGCTCATAAAATGGATTCAACACAGAGATGAAGTGACCTATAGGTAAAAAGCGTTCATAATATCCAGAATATGCATACAATAAATCAAATCCTTATCATTATTTGCACCTAATAACTATACATCATTAATAATGAGCCATTTAAGACACTTTATTATAATAGCTATGAAAACAACTACAATATATTTTTATCCTTATTTTTCTTCTCACATATTCTTAAAGTATTTTTAAATGACAGCTTTTTATTTTAAAACACACTTAAGTCGTGAGAAAATTCTTACATACCACTTCATAACTCTGACACCAAGTATGTATAAAAAGATTAGCCTTTATTTGGTATAAAAATCAGTTGGCAGTTTTACATCTGTGCAATGCAACATAAATACCCCAGCTGGCATCTCAAGCTCTCACACATATGGACTTCAAAAACAGAAATTTCCTTATTTGCAGCATTGCCAGGGTAATTTTGTATACCGTGCATACTACAGCTATTTGTCAGGCCTCTGCAGGTGTGCAATGCACATAAACACACAGCTGTAGCCTAGCAAGCCAAGTGTTCCATCAAACGCATAAAGGGAGACCTCAGCAGCTGGATTAATCATCCCTGCAACAGGTCCAGAGAGAACAATATGGGTTAGTATTTTTGGAAAAGCATGGATGGCAAATTTATGATTATACTGGCCTTACAAAATAACTGCTGGATTGTGTCATTTTTTTATGCAATGTCTACCTTATTAAAGTTTTTTTGTTAGAATACTGGAAAAAGACTGAATATTTTTTAGTTTGTAATATAAACAATAAGGTAGTTTATATATAAAATAGTTTATTATGTGCAAAATGTTAAAAGGGTTTCATGCTAGCGGTTGGTTTTTGACAGATGTTACCATTATTTGTATTGGCTTTCAGAGGCACCAATCACTGGAATCAGTTAAACTAAGTATATTGTGAAACCTCTTATTAGTTATACTATATTTTGCAACATTTGCCATTATTATGTAACATTTTCTCTTTTATACTCTGTATGATCAACTGTCTTATTCAAGAGGCTCTTGCATTTTTATTTAAGCTGCATGAAGCAAATATTTAGAGGTATGTATGATCCTGATCAAATTAAGAGAGATTTCTCATGTAAGTTTCAAAATAGTATAATGTGATTATGCAAATTTTCACAGCTTTGAATTTATACTTGAATCTAGCAATTACAAACTTGCCTAAAAATTTCCAGCCTCCAAGGCCAAAAATTAAGGGTACATTTTAAAGAAGGCAGCTGAGTCAATATGTACTTCCCCAACCTGTGAAATATTACCTGCCTATTCTCTTAAGAGAAGTTAAGTGAAGGAAACTCCTGGATCCAACATCCCTGCTCCAAGGACATGATGACTATACCACTCTATAAAACAACATAAGGAGATAGTGGACTGTTTGTGGGGTTTTTTTAGTTCATATTGCTGTTCGTGCCCATCTCTAGTTGTGATACTCCCCAGACAAGTTTAAGTAGAGGGAAAAAACAGGGATTTACCTTTCCCTTAGAAATGAAACTATGAAACTGGCAGACAAGGCTTATTGAAGTTTAAAAGATAACAGGTAGGTTGGATAGATAGAAGTGTAGGCAGGGACTTAAATCTTCAGTAAGTAGGCTTCTTTTGCACAGATTACTTCACTTGCCTGAAGCACAGAAACTTGGTATGGTTGAGTTTCTTATGGTTGCTGTTGCTGACTTAGGTGAGAGAGGCTGGTGCTATCAGACCTGATCTCTTTAAAGTGCAGTTCCTCCTTTGTCACCCCTTTTCAGATCAAGTGCTCCAATTTATGCACACACAGCACTCCTCTTTTACTGCAGACCTCAGGATATTCCACTGAGTTAAAACCCTCTCCAGAAACTGAGCAGGAGTTATACTTATATCAAAGCTATAACCCTGTTCCTTTGGCCAAAAGGGAGTCTCTTTTATACTCACTTCCTAGGACAACTACAAGTTCCCAGATCTCTTGAATCTCAGTAAAATTTAGGACTGGCTGTCTCACTCTAATATTTAGACTAAAAGTGCTTCATTATCTTTGTGTTTTCACAGGAAGGGTACAACTTTCCCTTTCCTCCTCAGACAGAGGATTTCCAGTTTGACCCTTTCTGGTCAGATGCTAGGCTCCAACTCCTCACTCTTCAGTTTTCTCTGTCAACCTCCCTTTCTGTTAGCACTAACCATTAGCTCATCATTCTATTGCCAACTGCCATTCTCTCTCTGGCTAGCCACAGAAGGGGGAAGGGACATGTCAATCATCCTCCCTTCCTGCTTCTGTTTCAAGCCTTTTACCTGCCTCTTGCTGGATGCAGCATTTGACAATCCTGACATTTTTATGCCAGTTCCATCACAAATGGCAACACAGCAACAATTTTTAAAAAAATTATTTATATTATTTATAATCCGCATTTCTCGCTGAAACTCAATGGAATGTAAGCCAATATGATCAATTGCTAGAACATATAAGATATCATAATGTAGCTCATTACACAAAGCGACTGCCATGTCAGCAATGATCATTCCTGGCAGGACCTGGCTGTATTGTGGAGTTTCTCAGGTACATAGTAGGGGATATCCTTCTAGATGAAATATATCCAGCCAGATGGATATTCTTCAGATGAAACAGCAGTTGGGTTTGTGGAAGAAGGAAAGGCGATTTTCACCAATTTCCTTCTCTTACTGCACACCTCATTTCGCCTTTATATTGGCATTGAGCGTCTGTTGCCCCCAGGAACAGAATTTCAGGGTGCTCAGTTGGCTGTGGCAGGAAGAGAAAGAAAGGAAGTCCTGCTCTTCAAAGTCTGAAGCTGGCTGGATACAGCTGGAAAAATGTATCTTCCCAGATATACTGGAATGTATTTTTCACATATTATGACCCCATGTGGAGATGTGCACAAGATTTTACCATGTGAGTCTCCTCTGTCTCTGGAGCCCCTGCTCACCCTTCTACTGTCCTGCTGGCTGCCACTGAAGGGCCTCAGACTGGACAGGTGTTGCACCCTTATTCCATCTCCTGCCCGGACATGACATCCTGCCACAAACTGTCTCCCAATCATCCTTCTCAGCCCACAAGAGCTTGCAGAGACAGATGATCCCCCACCTTTTCCCAGCAGCACCTTGTGACCTCTGAAAAACTGAAGGTCGAGAGGCTGTTATGAATAAGATGCCACATAGCATGGAGGGCGCAATGAAGAGGAGAAAGATGGATGAAATTGTTCCCTCCCTTCTTGTGCTAGCAAAAAACCCTCACTCTGCTGAACCTCTTCCACTAGTGGGAGGGTCATGATTTTGCCCAATTCCTCTCCTCCACCAGCAGTTTATTTTGGCTGAATCCTCTAACCTTCACTTCAGCACCAGCTTTTCAGGGGTTAAAGGGTGCCTGCTGGGGGAAGGAAAGTGAAAGGAAATCTGCTTCCATGAATTCCACCCACTTGTTCTATAAGTTCCATCCAAACTAAGACGATTCCTTAACATGATATTCCATAGTCTCTTTTCTGAAGTTCCATTAATGCTAAATAATTGTGTTTCCAGATTCCACCAATAAAATCTTTCCCACAGTTTTCTGAATACCTATATTCAGTTTTCACAATACATTTTAAATTTCCTAATAAAATAATAAAAGGGTTCACGTATACCTAATAATATATTGAACAACGTCAGTACAGCTATAGAATTCCACATTACAGTTTTTATAATCAGCTTACTGGAGAACCATGTGCAGTATGGTCTTGTGAACAGGACAGATATGCTAAGGCTAACCCACTAATACTTTCCTACCACACTCAATAGGCTTGATTTTTGGGTGAAAATATTTTTCAAGTTAAGATTGGTTTGGTTTGGTTTGCCACACAGGACGATAACAAACTCCTTGTGACCTTACCACTCAACCTTCCACCCACCCTCTTCCCCAACAGAGCCCATCAACAAACACAAACAGCTACAAGTAGAGATTTTAAAAGGAGGAGGAGAATGGGGGCAGAGGAGGTGAGTGGCAGTAATATGGAGCATGTGGACCAGAGAACAGGGACCAGATTGGCTGTAGGTGTTTAGCACTGCCAAAAGGCATTACTCTCAGCAAGATCTAGGTGGCTAAAGCTCGTGGGATACTCTGAGAATGCACAACCATTTCCACCTGCTCTCCTCCTTCTCCCGAAAACATGGTGATGGATATTGCAGGATGTGCATGGACAAATTGCCATACAGCCCATGGGGCTATAAGTGAGGAGGATCTCCTCACTTCCCCTCCTCACTTTGCTTGCTCATGCCATGGTGGTACACCAGGTAGAAGATATAAGATATTTCACCCAGTCCCCTATCATTAATGCAGCCACTGAGCCACATGGCTTTTTTTTTGTCCATGTAGATCCCACTTCTCTGAGGTTTGGCTTTTCAGAAGTCTTAGGGAGTTGCTCAAAGGAGGTGAAAGGCAAGAAACATTTGAAGCCATGGAAGTCTCAGGAAGCTGGTAAAGAAAGGGGGCAGGCAGGGTAGGAAAAATCCACATCCACAAGCACTCCTGAGTTCCCACTTTGTTGTATCCAACCCATAGTGTTGGTCTCCACCACCTACTGAGCAAGCAAAAAACCTGAAGGTAAATAATAGATCCTTAATAAAGGAGATAAGACCAATAGGGTTGCCAGCCTCCAGGTGATAGCTGGAGATCTCCCGGAATTACAACTGATCTCCAGGCAACAGAAATCAGTTACCCTGGAGAAAATAGCTACTCTGAATGGTGAACTCTATGGCATCATGCTCTACTGAGGCCCCTCCCCTCCCCAAATCCCACCCTCTCCAGGCTCCACTCCCAAAATCTCCAGGAATTTTCCAACCTGGACCTGGTAACCCTTAGGACCAGGCCCTCTCAGATATTCAGAGAGACCTGAGCCTGCTTCTGAGGCCCCTTGACATAATTAACATAAAAATGGCCACACACATCAAAACAGTTGTGAAACTTATCAAATGCCAAAAAAGTCTCTAAATATGAGGCCCTCTCTGAGCTTGAAACCAAGGCCATATGGACTTCCTGCCCTCCCCAGCTGGCTCTCATGACATGACTGCACAGAGATTGGTGAACAGATGTGGTGAGTGTGGCCAGAGTAATGGAAAGAGAGCTCCTGCTTAAGAATACAGCTAGCAAGTAAGCTTACTAGACAGCCAGTATGGTAATGACCGGATTTTGGGTACTCCAGTCAAATTTTTGGTATTCAATTTTTCACACAGGAAGTCATTTTGAGAATGTACTCAGCATGAGTGATCCTCTTTAACGGAGTACAGTTGAAATGGTGTGTACTGTGATCGCATCTTGGACTTTAAATTTCTTTATGGGAATTTTACCCTCCCACTTAGTTTTATTATTCATCCATAAGAATAACAGCCATTATGTTATGAAAATCTCCTTTTATTCATCCTTCTTATAATTTTTCAAAGCCTACATTTATTTTTCTTTGCACTGCCTGTTAATCTAAGCTTGATTTTAACACAATTACAATCATGAGGGAGACTTCTTCCACATAATGTCCAGCTTTACTATTATTTGTATATTCAGTTTCCTAATCAAAATTGGTACTGGAAACAAGGTTTCAGATTTTTAAGAATTTTTTTTACGTAGTTTGATATAGCTTAATTGGAAGAATTGTCCAGCATAACTAACAAATGAACAAATACGTTGGGAAGAAGTTTCCCCAATGTACTTAGGATTAAGCCTGCAATGGTGCCATAATACGCTCGTTCTCATCTGTGTTGTCTGCACAGCTGAACAGAGATCATATTTCATTACTACAAGATATATGCAGGCCAATTATGCATCAAACATGATGGCAGAGTTTAGAAAGGGCCCAATGAAGATCAAAACATGATATCATTAGCTAGGCAACAGCAAAAACTGTTCAACAGATGAGGAAGGAGAAATGAATATAACAACCTAACAATAAAAGGTGGAAATCACCACTGAAACCCCAACTTAGTAGGCATTCATTTCTGGTTCACTAAATAAGAAAGAAGAATATTAAATCCTTAAAAAGAACGAAATAATGCATGTTCTTAAACAGAAAGAATGAAACCAGAATATATACACACTAAATTTTACATAAGTTTAGGGCCAAACTATATAGGCTACATATATATATAGGATTCATGATTCCCCTTCTCCCACGACTTCTCTTTTCCTTCTCCTTTTTTTAAAAAAAGAGGCTATTTTATAGGATGAGTGTAAAGCAGCCATTGTGAGGGTTTCAGCACCAGGGCTCAGTGAGTTCCCATGACATTTATCTTTAATATCCACTGCCAAATTCTGAAGGAAGCAGCTGGGGAGGGGAAGGTTAGACTTTTCATGCATAGAGCTCCATCACTGATCTAAAACTGTCCATCTTCATAGCTGCTTTTTAAAAAGTACAGATCACAAGATCTGATCATAGATTTCCTGAACAATGTGTAGTTTAGTGGTAGTGGTGTAAGAAAGTGCCATCAAGTTACAGCCAATTTATGGTGACCCTGTAGGGGATTAAAGGCAAGAGACATTCAGACGTGGTTTGCCATTGCCTGCCTCTGCATGGCTACCATGGACTTCTTTGGTGGTCTCTCATCCAAGAACTAATCAGGACCGACATTGTTTAGCTTCCAAGATCTTACAAGATTGAGCTAACCTGGGCCATCCAGGTCAGAACAATTTAGTCCTTAGTTCATTAGAAAGAATACACAAAATGAAGAAGTGACAGAGATGATAAAGTCCCCGACCTTACCTGCTAAACAAGCCACACAAGTTAGCAAGGACATAAAAGTGCTAATAGATGACAGGCAGGACAGAAGTAGCTGACATGGAAAAAGTGGGCCTGCCTGTATTACCCTCTCAAAAAATAGTAGAGAGAAGTGGAAGCATTTCATAAATTGTTTAGTTCTTGAATGTATGCTTTTAGAACAGGAGTCTGGGAAACATCATAATTAAATCTCTGTCTAGTCACCATAGCCATAATTACTTTAAACAATGTTGAAATGAAAGCTAAGTCAAAGCTACAGAAGTCTCCAGACCGAAAACGAATGTTCATCAAGACAGCTGGAGAAACAATCTCAGGACATAAGAGGCTCCAGATCTCTTACAGGCATAACATACATTGATGCTTCCCCTTCTACCACAACCCCTCTTTTCCATTGTTTTTAATATAGGCTATTTTATAGGGTGATTGTAATAGTATATCATGATAGCTGCTGATTGCTGTAACAAACAGACCCTTCTAATCCTTCTGTGCTCTACTTTAATGAATGTTTTTTAAAAGTTACTTCATAAAACATTATTGCTTCATACTCAAAAAACATTAAATAAAGATTTTTGAAAATTCCACTGACTTGATTATATCAGCAAGTGCATTACATGTTAAAGTTTTCATTAAAACAAAAGCCTTGAGAACTATTTTCCAGACTTCAGTTAATGCTGCTATGACACATTTGGTCAATGAAAATGGATGAAAAACAGTAGTGCTTTGAAGCAATAGCCAGTAAATGCCGCTGTGGTTTACCGAGAGTGGGATGCACAACATATTAGACCACAGTTAATGAAATTAAGCCATGTCTTATGTTAGCGAAATGTGTGCTCTGTTACTTATTTGGAACCTACACAACTGCTTAATCTTTGAGAATTCCTTTGCCTCCAGTAAATACTATCTCCTGCATCTCTTAGTAATTAAATCAGTGTACTACCACTGGTTTGAGTTTGCATAATTTTAATGCAAACGAATAATAAAAATGTGATCTTTTTTGTTTCTACACACTTTAGTTGTACATTCATGGATTTGCCCTTGAATACATTCATGGATGTGGAGAAATAATCAGTGGGATAAAAACTGAATAAAACAATGTTATTAAAATCTGCTAGACACAAGGAAAACTGGAATACAGTCTCACTTCACAGTAGGTTCCTTTCAGCAAACACTGTGTTTAATTTGCTTTAAATGACTTACTGAAAAACTGTAACAGTATGATGTTACCATACAGTAATTGTAAATATTAATATAATATTATAGGAATTCTCATTAAAACAAACTCTGGTTACCCACAATGTATGAACACAGGTTCCAGGTTCACCAGAGTTAGCACGCGCACACATGCGCGTGCGTGCACACACAGCAATCAGGATCCTGATTTAAACTAGAGGCAGGACAGCATAGATGGTAGTGTCTCAGGGATGTTCTGATAGATCTTAACACTAGAATAAATGCAAAGAGGAATCACAAATTTTGGCTTCTGAGCCATATGACCATTACAGACATTGTGCACTCTTAATACTATGTTTGATTCAACTTGGGCTTCATGCAGCAATATTTTCCCTTATTCTTTCAATTCTGTTCTTTTGAAGGCTGGGAGTGCCACAAGAACCGTGAGTTTATTGCTATATAAGTGTTGAATAAGAGTGTGACTACATGTTTCAGTTACTGACATAAAATGCCCATGGGAAGAAATGGATGCAACAGAAAAGCCAAAATCTAAAAGAGCAAAAGAAATCGTAGCTGGATGGAACTAAGTTGTAAGGGAAGCCCATCTGCACAGCTCACATGACATGCAAATTAAAATGACAGTCTTACATTACAATTTCCATATTTTGGGACCCTGAATGACATTTGTAAGTGCCTAGATTCTTTTCTTCTTGTTTTTTTAACTTTTCAATAGTATTTAAACCATCTTGCGTCATAAGAAAAACAAATACCAATATTCCTTTAAAAAAGAAGGCCTGACCAGCCATTTTTCAAAACAGAAGTTAAAACAGAAACTGCTTTGACAAACGCAGTGATAAGGATTTGAAAGTAATATGTCAAAATCAATTGACAAAGGAACTGTCCATGCAATTTATCTATGGCTAAGAACGGGATTCTCTTGCTCATGAAAAATAACAGACATTTAAAGATGGAAGAGATCATTACCCTTGAGAAGAAAATTAATATATCTATTAGCAGAGGTGTTAAATTACATAGGTCTTTAACAGAAGCCGTACTACATTCCACACTCAAAATGTACTTCAGATCCCGTACCCTTATTTCCATAATCATTTTCATATGCCACACATACATTAAATACAGTACTATCTTCAAAACAAGAAGCAGACATTCCTTTAGAAATTAATTCAATATTGAAATGCATCACACTAAGATTGTTACCCACATTTCTCTCAGGAACACTTGCAATGCAACCACACTACATACAAAACTTGTAATATCACTTGCAAGGTCTCCATTCTGTCTGATAGAAAAAGGCCTGTAATTTGAGTGGTGCACTGCTAGTCTATCGGTTCACCACTCTAGAGGCAGCCATTTATGTGAATTCAGCCACATATAAGTTCTTTAAAAAGATAGATTAAAAATACTAAGCAAGAAGATACATGGCTAAACACACTTTGAAAACCCAGAATCTATAGTATTTATGTTTGTACTCGGGTTCATTTTAATCCAAGTTTACAATGGTCATGTGTAACAAAGACACATCCAGATGGGTGGAAGAAATTCATACACAAGAGTGATGGGGACGGTGTCTATCTCACAGGTTCACCCCTGAACCCTAAACTGGATAAACAGGCTTCTGAAAACATGTTATCGCTAGGGAAGTATGTGATTGTACTTAATAAACTAGTTTTGATTCAAAAGTCTAACCAGAAGGGTACATGGGTTGCCCTGCTCTCATTTGAGTATTGAAAAGAACTGGAGTGCTTTGAACAGCTCTGTAGAGTAAAGCATAGCATAGCATCATCTAGGATAGTCATGTATGAAACCTACCATTTCAGAGTTCTATCATAAATATCTTACTAAAATTAAAGGTAGATGGGGCCATGAAGTTTGCAGTCTACTCTTATGCATTTTTGCACAGAAATACGGTTCACTGGAGTTGGATCCCACAATATCTGTTCCAGCACAAGGAACTTTCTTTTGACTCTGGAGACTTGCTTGTGTCAATGTGGCCCTTTGTATCAGGACAGACACAACCGTTATCAGAACAGATCTATAGAATCCAATCCACTGATTGGAATAAGACTCTCTCCCAACTAAGTTTGCATTAGATTATTGGCACATGCATATTTATTCCAGTACTCGATCTTTAGGCTACATATTTATCAATAAGTAACATAAAGATTATTGATGTACAACTTTTTGAACTTTTCAATGGCACTGAAGCTGACAGTTTCCCGTTAAATGGGACCAGAATCTTTATCTCTAATACATAAAAGGACTCAGAAAAAAATGTGCTTGAAATACAACACAGACATTGTTTCAAGTTCGGCAACCTAAATGAATCACATTGTTATGCCATTGCCTTGCAATTTTAAAATAAGCATACCAGATCCATACATTAAGGAACACAGTGTAGAAAGAAAAATGAGAGGGAGATGATAGAAACAATGGAAAACAGTTGCTGCTGTTCCACCCAGTGACCACACAATATGTGGACAACCTAAATATCCAAGCATTTGAAATAAAGGTTAACCCTTTCATTAAAAAAAAAAACTTGGGGGAATGAAAAAAGGAAATGAAACAAAGGAGGAAAATATGTTTGGCTCAACACCCCAAGAACTGCCTACAGCATATATTACAAAACGGAATCTCCAGAGCTCAACAGCGGCTGTATGAAAGGCTTCCGCATTGGGGAGGTTCTCCAATAATAGTTGTAGGTTAATTAAGAGCTCAGAGAATCTGACTTACTTGTTCTTAAGTAGCCATACTTTATTTACTTTACTGGAGGAACTGTACCCCTTATTTCATATTACAAAGGTATTCTTAGATAAGTTTTGAACACACAAGCCAACCATAAGAATTTTTACATTGAAAAGGAAATATAGAATGGACAGCATAAGATAACTAGTCCCATACCATTTCAAAGACTCAGAATAGGTAGCAACATTTTGTTTTTACGAAAATTTGTTAAAACAAAATTTAATAAGGATAATAAGGGTACTTGCTTAAACCACAAAATGACATTCCAATAAATATAGGCCTTGCATCATCTGTGAACTGTAGAAAAGCCATGCAACATATTAAATGCAAATAATCCAGCCTTTCAGAATAGCAGCATAAAACAAAAAAATCCCAAAACACTAGCAACAAGTAAGAACCTTCTCCACCAGATATTATGATACTTATATGATACTTATGTAAAACAATATGCAAGTTTAGGTGTAATAATTACACACATGCAAACTGAGCAACATCTAGAAAGCAATATAACAGAAGATGGAATCCTTAAAACAGAAATCAAAAACAGAACAGATGTAGTGGAAAAGGCATTTTATAATATAATATTTTCGAATATAAATTTAATATTTAGAATATAACATTTTAGAATATAAGTTTGCCGACAGCAGAAATGTATTCAGTTCAAGTATACTAATGGAATAACTCTGTTTGATGTGAAGTAATATTGAAGAAAGTCAACTGGAGTAGGATAGAAAGAAAACCTAAAAAGAAAATACTGGACTGGATTGGAGACAAAAGATTAATACAATGGCTTTTTTTCCTATTTTTTTTCTATTGTGTGCATCTTTATTTAGAACTGTTCTTAAGTCAGTGTACAAATACAATGGCTTTGATCCCACCTAAAATTTCTCCTGATGGAAGGGTTTCCAGCCCTTGGAAGCATGACTTCCATTTGTCTGCAGCCCAACAGCTCCTGAAATTCTGCTCCTAGGGTACTGGAGATACCCAAGAGCAGCTTGGAAGGAGAGAAGGGCTAACTCAGGAGGAGGGAATCAGCAAAAATCATTCTTAAGCATGCAGAAGTTTTAGGTAGGATCCAATTAAAGAGTGTAGAGAGGTAATCGTTGTGTGCCCTTAGACATGGTTTATGGTCCACTTAAAACAAAATTAGAAAGAAGAATAAAAAGAAGATTTAGACAGATATCTAAACACAGAAAAAACTAAGAGGTACATACAGACCTGAGAAGGCTTTCACAAAAGAAAGAAAATAATAAAAGACAAACTTACAAGTTCTGTCTTTAAGTTACCTAGTACACTAATCATTTAGGATGGTATAGATCAGAACTAGCACGTTTAGTGATAATGAGAAAGGCAGGTTCTATTTTAGGGATTAGGAATGGAACAATAGCTAGTGTCATAACACTTTCATATAAATCTATAATTCTGCCATATTTGAAGTACTGCACAGAGTTCTGATTTTCCCAAATCAAAAAGAGTATTAGAATTGGAAGAGGAGCATAAAATGCCAAACAAAATAATCAAGAGTTTGACAAATCTTCTTTATAAGAAAAGTGCAAAGCATCAAAGGAATTTTAGTTCAGGGGTAAAAAGACTAAGGGTTTGAATGTAGCATTTGCTGGCGTGGAGAAAACAGGAAATTTTCTCACAATGCTACATCTGGAGAAAGGGTCACCAGATGAAATTGACTGTTAGTTGATTTAGGCAACAAAGGAAAGCACCTCTTTGAGCGTAATTAAGAAGTTGCAATGTAGCCAATTAGCTTAGATCCTTTTAAAGAAGGGGATGAGGTTATACAGAGAAACCTACTTGACATGCTAGCTAAATGAATGTTTACATTCAGAGAAGGTATACCTCTAAATAGCACTGCCAGCGAGTAAGACAAAATGAAAGTGAACTTGAAACTATGGGAAACAAGATACTGGGCTACATGGAATTGGTCCAATCTAGTACAGCTCTCCCTATATTCTGGTGGGGTACAGAATATCCACTAGAATGTAAGAAACACCATCAAAGGCATAATATAATCCTTAAAATATAAGCTGATACATTTTTCACCAGCTGTATTGTCTAACACTTTCAAAAGCTAGCCCCATTCAAAGTGCATTACAACAGTCAAGGCTCTGTTACAAAGACACAGATAATTGTTGCCAGATCTGAATCCAACAGAACAGAATTTTGTCTTCTTACTAGCAGCAGCTGATGCAAAACATCCTAACCTACTTACAGGGCCGGTGCCAGGGTTTCTGGAGCCTGAGGCAGCTTAGGGCTGTTGTTCCCCTGCGCAGGCATGCAGTCGCGCAGGCGCACGCACCCAGACTGCGTGATGACGTCACTGCGTGTGACGTCACACACAGGGCATGCCACTGGGACAGCGCACGTGCATCCTCCCAGCCTTCCAGCTCAGTTGCTCTGCGTACTGCCCCAGCCGTCTGCCGTGCCTGGCTTGCAGCTATGTGCTGGCAGCTGCGGCAGCAGCACAAGGCAATTGAACTCCATGGCACGCGCCCCTGCCCCCGCCGCCCCCTATAGTGCCTTAGTGCTTGAGGCGGCTGCTGGCCCTGCCTACTTACACAATCAGATGACCCAACAATAACAAAGAATCCTATTTTTCTTATCCATCATGCAAGAAAACACAGCAGATATATTTCTATTTTGAGAGAAAAAGCAGGGGGACAGGGGCTGCCAAGAAAGTGGGCACTGTTTGACCACTCACCTGGCTATGAGTATGGTCAATTTATTTCCCATGGTTCACACACACTCACATACCCAAACAATGCAATCCTATGTGTAGAGTTACTCCAATCTAAGCCCAGTGGGTTTACATTAAAATAAATCTGTATCAGATTGCACTGACTTTCTATTCTATCTCATTTAAGTCTAAAATCACTTTACCTCAGTGCTGAAAATAATGTCTATTTCACAGGAAAATACTGTAAGGCAGTTAATAGATATGAATGTCTTATAGAATGTCATACTTTTCTACCCAAAATTCTTATTTAGAATTCTACAATATCTGACCCAAGAAATTTTGAACACCCAGGACAGCTCTCCAGCTGGATAATGGTAGAAAATGCCATCAAGTTACCTATGGTGACCCATAGAGTTTTCAAGGTAAGAGATGTTCAGAGGTTATTTGTCATTGCCTGCTTCTGTGTAACAACCCTAGACTTCCAATACTAATCAGGGCTAACCCTGCTTAACTCCCAAAATCTGATGAAATCAGGCTGGCCTGGGTCGTTCAGGTGAGGGTGAATCTGATCATAAGCCTTCGCAAGCATTCCTATATAAAGGAATCTGATCTAGCTTGAAGGTTCCTCCACTAAACAGGATAGACTTGGAAAATGGATAGCAATTAAGCATATGATAATAAGAAGTAGAATGAGAAATGCAAACATTATGGACATTTTATATATTTCCATTGCAAAAAAGGTTAATTTAATAGTCAAGCATCGATGAAGTTGTGCTTTTTAAAAAACAATCTCTCTTCTAGTATAATAAAAGACACTCCTCTGATCTATATAAGCAATATTAGAAAACATTTTGTTTGTTCATTCTATAAGCAATTACAGTACAATAGGTAACATTAGCACTTGAAGGACAACAGAAATTATTGTCGAAACACTTTGTGAACACCACAAACTATTTCCCGATGCATAGGATTCAGACACTCCAGACTCAGGTAACTGGCATTAACATCATCACAAAACCCACCTAAAGACTAAAAGGCCCATTTAATAAAATAAAAAAGCACATAAAAATGTTTCCACATGTTTCATGAAGTATTCCTTACCCTCCAAACAAACACATTCAGATTTAGTTCTGGCTTTGTTTCAGAGAAACCCCATCTGCATACTACATTGCTTACAGGCACATCTCAGTCATGCAAAAGCTATGTCACAGCTCATATATCAAATAAAAATTGTATTCAAGGCCACACAACCTTGCATGTCCAACAGTCTTCCATTCTGTATAAAGTAATCCTCAGAGAGCTCTTATGGCACCTCAGTGCTGATGTCACATGACTCTGGTTGGAAAACAGAGTTGTACAACTTAAATATCAAACAGTCCCTAACACAGATGAAAACAATCTAGAAGACAACTCTATTGTGCACAGAAATCCTAGAAAGAAGACTCCTTTCTGTGAAACAGGTGCCGAAGGATACAAAATAACAGTATCAAACAACTCTTAGCAATAATGAGCAAGCTTGAGTTGAAGAATAACTTGTGACATTTTGGTACTAAGACCCTGGAAATTCTAATGACTAACAGATCCTGCATTTTTATTCCTACAGCCTAGTTGTAAAAGTCAGCTTCAGTTACAACAGCACTTCTGCCACTGAAAACTCTCATGCATGGCAATGGGGCCCCACAGAAAATCCAGAAGAAAAGGCCACAGACAACCGTGCTCCCTTATACTGACATGCCCTGGGACCCCTGGGAGGTAGCCTCTATGCTGTATTTTAACCTGGATTACTGGCATAGCCTTCTAACCTCCTGATTTTACAGAAAGACTGTAAAACAGAGTTATTCCAGAAAACTTTGACAGCAGTATGAGGATGGGTAAAGGGGGGAATATCTTGCTGGTGCCCCTACCAGCAGGATAAAATATTTTTAGTTTGGTTTTTAATGTCTTTTTATATTTGTTTTAAAGTTTATTGTTTTATCAAATTATTTTTATATTGTTTGCTCCTGCCTTAGGTCCTTGGATACTTGGGATACAGATTGGCTCAATAAATATTTTAAATAAATGTATCAAAAATGAAAAGTCTTGTAAATTTGCCCTTTTTTTCCAATCAGGACCTTTAATGGCATAATAGAATACAAGATAGGCTAATACAAATTACAGGATTGTTACAATAAAAGGATAAAAACATGTACAGTTAAAATTCAAGTTTAACATCAGATCATCACTGTGTCTTATCTTGACGGATCTTGATAGCATATTGGAGAAACAAAGCAACCTTCTTGGTTGTACCAGGAGAAGTGTCCTTCAAGATATATTGGGCTTTAATATGATCAGACAGACCCATCTCTTTTCCAAGAATAGGATCAAGATACTTAAAACGAATATTTGCATAAAAGGGACGATAAAAGAGGATATGTGGGTCTGTTTCGATATATTTCAATTTACACTGACAGAGTAGGCTATTTTTTGGAATCTGCCATGTAAGAGTGCTGAAGGCATGACGTTGAATCTAGCCAGAGAGAAGGCTCTATACTGTTTGGGGGGGGGGGTTGTAAATTATACAAGTAAGGAGCCATGTGTTCTATTTTAAATGAAATTTCTAACCTCAAGGGAGAGCAAGTTTTGTTAGCAACACTATGAAGGTTTTGTAGTCTAATATCCAGAACTCTGCATTTGATCATTCTAAAAGCCTCTGCTTACAAAAACATAGATAGTGGTTTTGGATAGGCCAGTGATAAGGATAGGCCAATGGTACTGAGCTTTTTATCAATGCAGGCTAACCAATTAGAAGATCTGGATTCCAAAAGCATAGGGAAAATAAGACTATGAGGGTCAGGATTATAGTGTATTTGCAGCCAGTACTGATGGTTAAGAGATGATAAAGGCCTATATGTATATGAGACCCTGCTTCCAAATAAAAGGAATGAAGGAGGAAATAATCAGAGCTTGGTGAGCTGTTTACAAGATGCAGTCCCAAGGCTGTGTTATTGGGCCTGTTCAGAAAACACATGACTATCCCAGGGAACACGTTTCCCTAAATAACACCCCCAGGGCTGTTGCAAAGTGCCAAAGTGTGTGAAGAGCCTTCTATTTGCAAAGATGAACTAATATATAATTCGTTAAGAAAGATTGATGTAATATACTTCTAGCGTCACATTAAAAGTATGAGGGAAGGATCATACTTTGTTATCATTTTGTACTATCATTATCTTAACTGTCACACCTTACCACAGCTTCAGACTGGGTCTCTTTACTCACAGCTTAGGAATGGTTCCCCTCAGTTCCTCCTTGTTTCCTTGACAGCTCTTGGTTCTCCACGTACTCCTCATACCACCATGCCTTCTACCATTGTGGTGCAGGCTGCCTCCCTGGTAAGTGTCTCTTCCTTGAGGCGGCTTCGATCTTAGGCTAGCCCCTCAGCCACCTCTCTTGCCTGGGAGCCCCCAAATCTTGCCAGTGTGTCCCAGGCCTCTATGAGCTCTCCAGGCTTGGCTGCCTCTCTGGGACTTTTGGAAGCTACACTGGGTCCCCCTCCTGCCTGTGGGCCCTTCCTGTGGGCCCTTCTTCCACCCTTGTCTCTGATGGCTCCTGCCACTCTGCCTCCTTCCAGAGCTTCTCTTTGCAGCACAGAGCCTCACAGGCCTGTTGCCTCTAGGCTCCCCCTCTGCTTGGGCCTTTGATGGTTCTGGTAGTGCCAACTCCCCTCCATGCCATTCCGATCTGGCCGTTTCCATGCTCCTGTCTGCTCTGCCACCTCGAGCCTTCTCTAGTCTCTGTGGCTCCTGTTCTTGCCCCCATCACTAACCTTTGAGGGCCCCTCAATTTGTAGAGCACTCTGCCACAGGTTGGGCGTCGAAGGGCTGCCCAGGCAGCCACATTAATTTATGTATGGCAAAAGAAAAAACTACAGATGCAGAATTAGGAGGCTATAGCTCTTTAATTAGTGAAACAGCAAGGAAAAAATGGCATACATTCATCATGTACAATTTGAAATGTTCTCTTTTACTAACTGACAGTGCCTGTACCCATTGACAAAGGCTCTCTCTTTCATCAGGCATTCCTGGGAAAATTGTAGGATGACATGACCTTTTTATCAATGGAACATGTTTTGATGGAAGTTGAAATGCTAGAACACATAAACATTGATACTATATGTATACAAATATAACTGAAAATGACTGTTCAGATGAATTATTGGTTCCATTTGTGAATATCTGGAGGAAGATACACCTATTCATAAGTAGAGCAGAATATTTAATAGTTCTTCATATATCATGAAAGCTAAACTAACAATAACTTCATTTAAACAGAAAACCACAACTGCAAATGTCAGGTTGCCATTGGTTGTATTCCATTCATCATTTCAGGGTGATTTTTTTTTTCTGGATCCCCTTGCTGTTCCATGCTCTCCTCATGCTGTACCTGGGGGTCCCTCATCCCAAAGGAGCAACATGTCAGCAGGCATTTGGGGCTGCAACCAGAGGGGGATGGAGAAAATTCAGGCTCCACTGATAGAAATCTCTGTTTTCAATGGCATTCAAGCCACTGTTTTCCTTTCCTTTCTCTCCATTCTCTACACAATTCATGTAACACAGTGGTCAATTTAAGAAACAATATAAAGAAACTACTCAACTTTGTATGATAAAAAGTAACTGGTAAAGAAAGCACAGGTTTAAGAGTATGAGAAGAAAAAATTGGGGGGCATGGCTTCGACAGTGGAAAAGATAGATGCCTGAGGAAAAAGCTCCAACCCTCCTTAATCCCTGAATCTCAATAATTAATGACCTAACGACTTTTCACTTGCCAATAATATGGGTAAACAAGCATCTGACAAACCTAAATAGAATCCTAAACCTTCTAAACAAATACAGAACTTCTTTTTGCTGTCACAGACATCCAAAAATTAAGGAGGGAAAGAGGAAGAAGCATACAAAATGGTGACTGAGAAAAATGAGGTAGGTCTGAAGACAACTCCTCATCTGACATAGTGGTAGCCTCATTATTAACAAATATGGAGCAAAGAATTGTAGAAAACATGTCTGCCCTTATTAAACCTTTAACTGATCAATTCGCTGACGTTAAAATCTCCCTGAATACTGTCACTCAGAAAGCAGAATGTGTGTTAGAATCAGAAATGACCTTACAAGAGCTATGCACACTTCAAAAAGAAAATGACTGTCTTCAAGACAAAGTAATGAATTTAGTCATCAGTGCGGCAGATCAATTTAAAATTTAGGGGTTTTGATGAACAACTGACTGCCAGTGTGGACTTAACAACCTTTTTAACAAATTGGCTGGAACAAGAGCTACACTTAGAAGATAGAGTGGCCCCCTTAATAATTAAAAGCTTTTGGGGACTTCCGGGATGGAGTAGCGAAGGCACGGCAGCTGAGTTATGAACTCTCTGCCATGAGCTTCCTGGTTCCTTGGGACTCGAGAATTTGGGCCCCCAAGCCCCCCTCCACAGAGAGGGGGGCAGGCTGGAACAAGGTGAAGGAGATCAAGGGGACTGGCAACCCCCAGAAAGCCCCCACACTGGTTTGAAAAGCAAGGACCAAGGGAGTAGCCAATATGGCTACGAAGCTACAAAAGCCAAAAGTCCAACAAGCGAAAATGAATTGAAGTGAAAACAAAGCAAATTCCTGATAAAACAAATAAAGACAACTGGAAGACGGAGCATTGCGACCCTACAAGACTTCCCATCAAGTAAGAAGATTGTTTTATGACTTTACGAGGGCTAACCAGCTTGATTGCAAGGCGGTTGCCCGAGCGAAGGCTGGGAGGAGGGAGGAAGGCACGGAAGATTGATTGCAAAGAAAGGAAGATTTGTATTCACTTACCATGAAGCTTACTTCTTGGTGGTTTGGAAGTGGGTCAGTCTTGACTGACGGGAAGTAGCTCCTCCTCTGTTTCAGGGTCGGTCGAATCAGACGATCCTCTAGGGGGAGGGCTCTTCCCTGGCGAGCCAGTTCTTTACCAAGCCCTCTAGACTCTGCTGCGTATGCTCAGTCTGTCCGTACCAGTTACTCTGTCGATAAACTGAACACTAAAAACAACATTTAACCACAACCCAACATTCTAAACTTAAACCTGGGTGGGTTAGACTGACCCACTTCCAAACCACCGAGAAGTAAGCTTCACGGTAAGTGAATACAAATCTTCCTTTCTCCGGTGGTTTCAAAGTGGGTCAGTCTTGACTGACGGGATATACGTCTAGCAGTACTTTTCTAGGTGGGTACACTTGTTCATAAAGCGTGCTGTAGCACCCTTCTTCCGAACACTGCCTCAGCCGAGGCTGCTTTGTCTACCTTGTAATGTCTCGTAAAGGTATGTACTGATTTCCAAGTGGCTGCCTTACAAATCCTATCCAGAGAAGGAAAAGTTTTATACACTGCCGATGTGGCTGCCCCTCTCAGGGAGTGGGCAGTGATGCCCTCTGGAGGTGCCATTTGTCTAGTCCTATACGCTAGTATAATGCAGTCCCTGATCCATCTACTCAAAGTGGACATAGCCACCTTTTGGCCTAAAGAGATCTTCCTAAAGGAGATTAACATGTTTTCCACCTTTCTAATATCCTTTGTTGTGTCTATGTAAAAACTGAGCGCCCGCCTCACATCTAATTTGTGCCATTCCTTCTCCTTTTCATGCTTAGGATTGGTACAAAAGGATGGCAGTACGATATCCTCCCCCCTGTGGAATGCTGAGTTGACCTTGGGCATGAAGGTTGGATCAGGCCTTGTCATTATGAAAAATACATAATTCTGTGTTCACCGACAAGGCTCCAATCTCAGATACCCTCCTAGCTGAGGTAATTCCCACTAAGAATAAGGTCTTAAAAGTCAACTCCTTGACAGTATCTATAGTCACTCCCAGATGTGTAATCCTTTGAACAGGAGATAGGTTGGTCTTGTCCCTGTTGACTACAAACCCATGACTCTCCAGGCAAGTAATGGTCGTTTGAACGGCTTCCACCCCCGTCAGAAGCGAAGGGGTTTTTATTAGGATGTCGTCCAGATATGGAAACAGATAAATGCCCCGCAGTCTGAGAAAGGCCACCAAGGTCACTAGTATCTTTGTGAAGACTCTGGGGGAGGACTTGAGCCCAAAAGGAAGGGCCTTGTACTGGAAGTGTTCTCCATTGTATGCAAAGCGAAGGTATCGTCTGTGTCTCTCCCTGATAGGGATATGTAAGTAGGCCTCTCTGAGAGGTGGATGGAGGCTAGAAAGTCCTCCTTCTGGATGGCTCCCGTGATTGACCTCAACATCTCCATCTTGAATCTGGGTGACACAATGAATTGATTTAACCAACGTAGATCCAGAATCACTCTGATATCCCCGTTCTTGTTTGGTACAATGAAGAATACTGAGTACACTCCCCTGTTCCAGTGAGGAGTCGGTATTGGTTCTATGGCGTTGATTGATAATAGATGTTGAATTGCTCCTGTTATATGTAGGTGTTTTGATTTCAAAGGATTTTTCTGTATATGGACTACACGGTTTGGGGGTAGAGACTGGAATTCCAGGGAGTAGCACCTGGATACTGTTTCCAATACCCATTTGTCTGTAATCGTCCTTTCCCACTGTGTTGAGAATTCCTGTAGTCGACCCCCAATCGGTATGGCTGCTGGTTGACCATAGTCATGCCTGTTGAGCCTTTTTCTGTCCTTTGACTTGTTGACCAGATTTTCGAAAGGAGAAGGATCTGTTATCGCTTCTGGGTCTCAGTTGCCATCTGTTCCTGTAGGACCTTGAGGCATTTTGTCTGATGGGGCGCTTGGAGTCACGAAAGGAGTGCCTGTCTTCAGCTTTCACTTCCTTTTTCTTAGATCGCAGGACCTTCTTTTTCTCTGTGTCTTCCACCAAATATTTGTCCAGGGCTTCTCCAAATAATTTGCTCCCCATGAACAGAATTGCTGCTACTTTGCTCCTAGCAAGGGGATCCACGTCCCAGTTCCTCAGCCAGGTATTCCTTCGAGCCACGACATTAAATCCCATCGCTCTTGATGACATTTGAAACGAGTCCAGAGTAGCGTCAGCTGCAAAGGCTATAGCCAAGGCTATTTTCTTGACCTCATTCTTAACCTCTTTAGGCACCTCTCTGCCCGCTGCGGCTAGGTTAGATGTCCAGTTGAATGCTGCCCTGGCGAATAAGGATCCAGTCGCCGAAGCTCTGAGTGAAGCGGCCGAGGCCTCAAAGTCCCTCCACAATGCTTGTTCAATTTTCTTGTCCGAGGGATCCTTGGGCATTCCTTCCGCATCCATGGGCAGTACTGACTTAGTGGCCAAGCTGGTTACTGGATCATCCACCACCGGCAGCTTAAGTTTTCTAGTAGCCTCAGGGGCCAGAGAGTAAAACTTATTAAATACAAATTGGTACGTCTTGGGTCTGGCTGGGTTTTCCCATTCTGCTTTTAAGACACTATGGAAAACTGCTGGTAGAGGCACTCCCGTGTTAGAAGAGGCCACTTTAGGGAGAACTTTCTCTAAACCTTGAGGGAAAGCTGGGTCGAATTTCTCCTTCCCCAAGTGTGTCTGAGTGATTTCCAAGGTTCTCAGAACCTTAGGGAGTAGCTTGGGGAAGACCTCCTGGGGGAAGAGTCTGGTTTGAATAACATCACCATTGTCTTCCTGTTCGTCAGAGAGTTCCCCTTCCTCACTGTCAGAGTGATGATCTGAGGCCTCAGATTCTGACTGGAGTTCCTCTGAAAGACTAGAGTCTTCTACTAGATGTTTAACCTGGCCTCTACTGTTCTTGGCTTTGGGGGGAGGAGTGTTTGTACCCAGTCCCCTTGCAGGACACTGGGATTGGTTCACTTTTCTGTGATGGCCCTTGCTCCTTGACTGTGTCCATCACTTCTTTAAACCCCTTCTTAAGCTCTGTCCTTATCCATGCCAGTAGGTTCTCTTTAGCCTCTGGCCCCGAAAGGTCTAACTGGCTACCCTCCTGGCTTAGTCCAATGGGGCCTTGTGAAGATTGAGTGGAGGCAGGGGAGTTAGACAATTCTAGGCCCTCGACTCTGCCTGAAGCCATGCTAGGCCCCACCGTGCCTGCTTTGGCTGTCATTCCCACCAAAAGCTCTTTCCTGCCTAAAGGGAAAGGGTGGGGGGAAGAGGAGAGACAGAGAAAAAAATGAACAAAGAGCCTATCAGTACCAAGTAAACCCCTGGAAAGACAGGCTTCCCTGCTATCAATGGGGCCTTGTGGCTCCTACACGGGCGTAACTACCCTCCATTCCCAGTGCCCCCAAGGGGTCACTTACCAGGCTTCTGAAGGGTACAGGGACTCTCCCAGCCGCTGCCACCATTGACGTGCTTCTGCAGGGCTTACCTGTTGCGGGGCGCGGTGCTGCACCTTGTAGACGCTTGCCACCTGCCCTTTCAGCCTTCTTGTCCTCGGCGGGCTTGTGCCTCGTTCCCCGAGGTTCTGCTGCGAGGTGCACACGGGCTCCGCACAGCCACAGCGTCATCCTCGCCTCCTCCACCCCGTCCTGCTGCGTCGTGCAGCCCTCAGCTTTTGGCGCCGAAATTGCTCCGCGCCACCATGGCTGCCGCTAGCGTGCAGCCCTCTTGAAGCCGTCTGCCAGAGTAGGGGGGGGCAAGAATAGAAGGATTGGGGTGGAGAGACAAGCTCTTCCTTTTTCCTGAATCAATCGCTTTCTTATTTTCTCTTCTTCTTCCTTTTAGGATCGGTGCTCAGAAGAGCACAGCGATTCGACTCCCTGCAAGAGCAGGGTCGGCAAAAAACTGGCTCGCCAGGGAAGAGCCCTCCCCCTAGAGGATCGTCTGATTCGACTGACCCTGAAACAGAGGAGGAGCTACTTCCCGTCAGTCAAGACTGACCCACTTTCAAACCACTGGAGAAAACTCTCTCAGCAGAGGGCTGGAAAGCAATAAATTATTTGAAAATATAAATAAAAGCGAAGCTTTCTACCACTTTGACGAGAGTTTGGACATAACACTTATAAGTAACTTTGAAATGGCTTTCCCAGAAGAAGTATTTTCCAACTTGCAAGAAATTACTAAATTGATGACTGAATTAATAACTAAAGCAGATATGATATTTGGAGTGGAAATGGATAAAAACACTATAAAAGATGATAAGGCAGAAGAAATTTTTAAAGGGGCAGACCTAGCTGAAAGAAAACTAGAACGGAATGAGGAAAAGTTTAGCCTGCAAAATGGAGGAACACATCAGTACGTCTCTGTAAAAAGACAAGGCATAAACAAGAAAGGGGAGGGGCAATGAAGCAAACCCATGAAGAAGAAGCCCAGCGTACCTTTTCTGAATGAGGAGAAAAGAATGCAACGTATCTTAAAGAAGAAGAATAAACAGAGAGCTAACACTATTCTTACTAACCCCTCCCAGAACTGGTTAGAAGATAAGAAGAGTCGTCTTTGGGGGTGCAGATGGGAAAAAGACTTGATGTACCATTTTACAGGGAGGAAGAAGAAAAAACGAGAATGAAATTCAGATTGTGATCCAATAATTTAGGCTTAACCTTTTATATCTATCTGTCTCTCTAACCTGTTATACTGTTAAGGGATAAGAGAGAGGGGGACCAATGGAGCTTTTTGTCTTCTCTTTTTATTTCTTGTTTGAAAGGGAGAAAGAAGGAGAAACATAGATTATGATTTAGGCTCCCTCTCTATGCTTAATGATATGTAATACAGACTTATTGAAAGTTTAGATGTTTTGTAACATGTTAGATTTTGTATATTTACTGTTAATGGATTAGTGATAATGTGATAATTGGGTCTTTGGAATTCTTTAATCCTTCCTAGACTTCAACTGGGGTTCATTACTAGTTTACTGTTTTAGTAGTTCTTTTATAATAAGCAATACTTAATTGTATACACAGTTGTATACTTAATTGTATACACAGTTGTCTGCTGATAAAGTTTATTAGAGTATCTAATTGATCTAGGTTGTGAAGTGATATTTATAATTGTGCAATTAAGATTTATTTGCAGTATAAGCTCAATATTGAATTAGTGTTAAAAACTTCATTTAGAATAAGAGAAACTTAATGGTATGTACTGTTGTCCATAGATAACGTTTATAAATAAATTGTTTTAGGTGGTAAAGTGTTATTTATAATTGCTTGGATAATAGCTTGGATAATTATAGAGCTTATTAAAATAGACGTTTAAGGGTGGGAAATTGGATCAACGTAGTAGTTTAAAGCGGGGGAGCTTCAAAGAAGGGGGGAGGTAAGCCCAAATCTTATTCACAGTTCTATTTTATACTCTTTTAAGAGAAGTGGAAAGGATCACTTAGAAGCTAGCATTGTCAACTCAGACACTTAAGTCAGTTTAATTTTTACTAATAGTTTATGTAATTATTTATGTAATTCTTTCTTAAACAAATTATGTGCTATAAATTCAAAATCACATCTTTTAATGTTCGGGGACTGGGAAATCCTATTAACAGAAAACGTGTACTTACTTATTTGGCAAAAAACTCACATCATTCTGTTACACGAAACACATTTTCATCCTGGTGGTATTAACCTACTGAGAGCTCATTGGATTGGTTCACAGTTTCATGCCACAGGAATGTCTAAATCCAGAGGAGTAGCCATCTTGATATCAAAAACATTACCTTTTAAGTGTAACAAAACAATTCGGAATCCCAAAGGTAGATTTATCTTTATCAAAGGTACAACAGAAGGTCAATTATATGCGTTCACTTCAATCTATGCACCAAATAATCAGCAATTGAATTTTATTGAAGAGATATTAGACACGCTATCTAGTTTTCAGGAGGGTCATTTAATAATTGGAGGTGACCTAAATTATATAATTAATCATTCACTAGATAAATCACATTTTAGTAAAAGTAATGTATAAAAGACAAAAAACGTAACAAAACTAGCGACTATCTTACACGATAACCAACTTACAGATGTTTGGAGATATTTCCATATTGGAGAAAAAGATTTCACTTATTTTTCAACGAGGCATAACTTATATACCTGAACTGATTATATTTTAGTTTCAAACTCTGCTTGAAAAATTAGACAGCTCAGAAATTGGTAATATTTTGATCTCAGATCACTCATGGGTTAATTTAACTTTCTTTAACAACCAGGTGTCTCTAAAGAATAAGCAATGGTGTCTGCCTAAAAACTTACTTTATAATCACCACATGTCAGCAGAAATAGGAAATTTTTTAGAAACAGCTATTGCTGAAAATCAGTCAAGAGAAACGGAACCGCATATCCTTTGGGCCACTATTAAAACTGTAGCTAGAGGTCATATAATTGCACTCACTTCCAAAATAAAAAAAGAAAAGAAAGCCCCCAAACAGGTGTTAATTGACAATATTAAATATCTAGATCTTCATAAAAAATCAGGTAATAAAAAAGTTTACCAAGATCTTTTAAATAAACTAACAGTGCAATCCTAATGGGGGCGGGGAAAGTGAATAGGAACCGAACTAAGGCTTGCAACAGTGGAACTGGCTCCTACGTGCGCGTAAATGCCCTTCCATCAGCGGTGGCACGAGGCGCAGCACCGCTGGCGAGCTGGCGCCCCCGCAAGCGAGAGGCGGCCAGGCGGAGGCGGAGGAGCGGCGTAGAGCCCTGCGTCGGCGCAGGAGGGGGCGGGGAGGAGGGCGGGGCTGGAGTTAGTTTGCTCCCTAAGCCCTTCCAGAAGCGGGAACGCCCACAGCGGCGCAAAAGAGCTACGCCACGAAAGAACAAGGCATAGCCCATAGGCGCCCATTGGCGAAAACTCAGCCCCCTCTCCGAGCACCCCGCCCCGCCCCCATGGCCCGAAGGAGCATAGGATGGGAACTATCATGGGGACCAATCAGTGTGCGTTCCCAGCGTGGACGAAACCTCTTCCCCGCACCCAATCACCCACAAATGCACCCTATAAAACATCCGGCCAGCGCTGCCCACGCCCCAGGTAAGTGAGCACATGGCGGGAAGCTCTGCCCCTTTACTGTGTGCCATGAGCACTTTGAACATGAGGCGGGAAAGAGGGTGCCCACGGTGGCAGACACTGGGTGCACTTTGGAGACTTTGCGAGGAAAGTGGGAGAACTGTGCACTCGCTGAAGGAAAGAAGGGCAAAGTCCAGAATGTCTGGCTAACTAACAACAGCCACTCCTGTTTCCTTGCAGGTGTCCTGACTCTGAAGTTCCAGCTCAGTAAGCAGCGAGGGAGCGCTGATAGGTAAGGAGGAGATGGGGCGACAGCCAACCCGTCCTGCTGATTAGTGCTAACTGCCCCATCACCTGAACCTACCAGACCACTAGCCTCTTCAGGTGAGGCTCAGCAGGGGAGGGGGCGATGGTGGCAGCCCCTGCCTGCCCCAGAGGCAGTTGCCCAGAAAACTACTCTTGACCAGGTGTTTGTAACTACCAGCTCATTTCCTCCCTTAAAGGTAAAAGCACCCCAAGGCAGAGTGCATCCTTGCCAGACGGTCTTGCATCAGCTGGTCACTGCTGCTGCCGTTGGTGCTCTCTACTATGCGCATCTCCTCAGATGTTGGAGTGTGGGCTTTGTCTCGGCCATGGACCGAGGCAAAGCCCATATGTGTGTCTTTCTCTTGCAGACACATCCTGAGCATGTCTTCTCCCCCCGCCCCCGGAATCCTCTCTGAGTGACATCCGGATCCAGCCCAGGAAGCAATATCTCACAGCAGTCCGCATCTCAGCTGCACCCCTGGGAGCTAGAAGGAGGGCTGCGTGAAATGCCTTGGCCCCCTTTCCAGCTAGAAACAATGGCACTGTTTCCAGTTTAATAAAATGAGTTGAACAACAACAAACTTGTGTTTTTGCATGCCTGACTTTGTTCTTAGCTCCTTCCCCAACACCCTGTCACACATTTCCGATGGCACATCCCCACAAATTTATCCTCCCCACAATGTAACGTCAAGGAGAGGGGTGGGAATTGAACTGTGGCCCATGAATGTCTGCGGGGAGGGGGGAGACACTGAGGACTTTCATTCTCTGATAGGCTGAGGGGCTGGCATCTGATAATCCAGGAAGACGGGGTGCAGGTGGAAAGCTGCTGCCAGGGGGTGGGGGTTGTGTTTGCAGAAGCAGGGATGGGCTTGGCATGGGGGGGGTCTGTCAGTTGGCTCTGGGGCGGCATCTCCCCAGTACTGGGACGTGGCTATCAAGGTCCGGCCCCCGCTCTCACTTTGTAGAGATGCAGTGATGTGTTCCCGTTGCGCAGCAGCAAGTCTGAGTGCGCTTTTCATTCCCCTCGTTTCCAAACAACCTCCCGGCCTCCCACATGTTTCCCAATGGGCATTCCTGTCACTCATTGCCGGCCCCACCTCCCCCCCCACCTGCTTCTCTGGAACCTGGGGACTAATTAGGGTTGCCGTTCTCCAGGTGGTAGCTGGAGAGCTCCCGAAATTACAACTGCTCCCCAGGCAACAGAGATCAGCTCCCTACTGTCTGGCCCTACTTTTGGGGGGGGACCTTTTCCTTTGGGGGGTGGCAGTGGAAGCAGGTATGTGCAGGTACACCGAGCGCCTCATCAGAAATGGGGGCTGGACGGGCGAGGGGGGTGTTCAATCTGGACCTTCACTGTTACCTCTGCCCCCCTCCCTGGCAGGGATGCCTGCCCTCTGACAGGGGCCTATTGGCGGCAGTGGGGATCGCGGCCTCCCCATTGGCTGCGCCGCTGCTTTCCCCTCGCCTGGATGTGAGGGGAGGGGTGTGGCCATTGGCTGGAGTGAGCGGGGTTGTCAGGGGAATGGTGGGCGGGACCTCCCAGGGGCTGCTGCATTTCACCTTGCCACGCTCAGGCGCTGGCGGAACTATCCTGCAAAAGTCAATAGGGTGCCGTCCAGCGCCGTCCCATTTACACTAACGCACGAGCAATGGCGCTGCCTGGGGGGTTAGGATTGCACTGTAAGTTATTAAACTCTATAGAGGTTAATGATATCCATAAGAATCTTTTATATATTAAATAAAAAATATCAGTTTAATTCTCCTAAAGCTTTACGTTTACTGTCAAACAAAATTTTAAAAAAGAGCAGCAAATATTATTAACTGTCTTCAAGATGGAAATAATAAGATACAAACTCAAAAACAATTGTTAAGATATTTAAAGAATTCTATTCTCACCTGTATTCTTCAAAAAACCCAAATCAAGCTAAGATCTGTTTTCCTTCAATCGCTCAAGAGTCATAAAAAATTATAAGATAATCACCGGGAATTTTTAGATAGACCCATATCTCAGCAAGAAGTTTTAGATGCTATAAAGAATGCCAAAAATAATAAAACTAATCACTGTGAAAGAATATTAAACACGTTTTGTGCAAAAATATGAAATTTACTCACACTGTAGATATGTCACAAAGTTGTTCTAGCCACTACTATTAGAACAACTGGAGCAATATATATATTTACACTTCAATAAGAAACCTCAAAGGGGCAGTAGAACATTCAAAAAGAACCCCTATTGTTTGCAGAAGCATACAAACTTATCAAAGCTACAAAGAGCCTCTATGCAATTTCATCCAATTTCATTCACTTTCATACAAAAAGTCAAAGCACCCTTGGGTTGCCCAATTCAATTTTGACAGAAAATCAACTAGTAATTTCAAACAGCCATTTTCCAGAATTGTAACTGAACGGGTCAGCCAGCAAGAGGTCCCGTTTCCGGTATCCCCTTCTTCAGAGCAGTTACAACTGTAAGAAATGCATAAAAGATACAAATCAATATAAATTAAACAAATCTCCATTCTGCCTTCATTCCATAGCTCTGCAAACGCATACTTACATACAGCGCATCAAACAGCATTTCTATCATGATTCCAAATCGCTCACCGGCGTGTATGAAGGAGAGGGAGTAACCTTCTCCTTAAAAATTGCTGTGTGATTCTCCTCTATTATCATTGATTAATTTTTAAAGGAACAGAGTCCCCAGACAGTCCTCACAAATAAGATGTCAACTCGCAACTAACGTTCATTCCTTGTGGTTCCTCCGTGTGCAGTTTGTAGATCCACCACGCTTCTTTTCTTAACAAGTCCCGTTGTATAAAGACTTCTTCCTTATATTGGCTCACATGTAGGACTGTGTAAACAAAGTCATTTTCACGATGTTTCAGAGCCATGAAGTGTGAGACCATAGGCGCGTCTTCCACTCCCCGACGTATTCTAGAGCGATGTTCCTGTATGCGTGTTTTAATAGCTCTAGTTGTACAGCCTACATACATCTTATTACAAATACATACAATATGGTAAACCACATTTCTTGTGTTACAGTTTGAAAAATCCCTCCAATACAGTCCCATAGCTTTAAACCTCTGGACAGGCATAACCAAGTCACAACTGTTACAACCTCCACACCTATAATGCCCTTCAGGAAAATTCCTATGTGATTTATGATTTATCAAGTCTGTCTGAATGAGCTGGTCTCTGAGGTTCCTAGTTCTTCGGTGGGCTACCAGAGGTTTATCTTTGCAACCCGGAAGATCTTTTATTAAATGCCAATGTTTGTATACTATTTGTTTGATTTGCTTCGCTAATGGAGTGTAATCCAGTGCGAAGCAAATCCTAGTCTCTCTTTCCACCCTTCTTTCCTTTAGAAGATCTTTTCTATTTCTTTCTAATGCTCGTTCCCTGCCTCTCACAACAACACCTTCTGGGTAACCTTTGGATATAAACTGATCCCCCATCTTCCTTGCATTTATTGAAAAATCTACCATCTTAGTTGAATTCCGACGGAGGCGTAGGAACTGGCTGAAAGGTAAGTTACACCGTAAGTGGGGTGGATGAAAAGATTGATAATGCAGCAAGGCATTCCTATCCGTGGGTTTCCTGTAGGGGCGCACATGAACTACATTCCCCTCTGCCCTATACACCGACACGTCCAGGTAATTGATTTCATTACCATCAGCTGACCATGTAAGTTTGATATTATTGTGCACCGTATTCATCCAATTACAAAGCTCTATTGTGTATGAATTATTAGACAAAATTAGAAATAAATCATCAATAAAACGGCAGTAAAACAAAATGTTTGCGAAAAAAAGGTTTTGATCCGGGTTCTGAAAAAAATTTTCCTCTAATCGTGACATGAATAAGTTTGCTATACTTGGTGCTGCGGAGCAGCCCATGGCTACCCCGCATGTCTGTAAATAAAAAGTCTCCTGAAACCGAAAATAATTCTTGGTAAGTACTATGTCCAAAAGATCCAGCAAAAAATGTGTAGGAGGTTCTTGGATATCTCGTTCATTTTACGATCAAAATCCAGGACCTGATTTTCCAACTCGGCTAACTTCGTATCAAACGAAGTCTGTGCTGTGTTCTGTTTTAAGGTGGACTCTAAGTTCTTAATCTCCTTATCCAGAGTCTCCAATTACTTAATAGACACTTGCAATTTGGTCTTAGAAACAGGAAAACTATCCACCCACTTGGAAACTAGCAACTATAATCGTAATACCCAAACAAGGTAAGGACCTACTAAATCCGGCCTCCTAGTGGTAAGCTGTAGTACTGCAGCCCAAGCTCTGCTCATGACCTGAGTTCGATCCCGGTGGAAGCTGGGTTCAGGTAGCTGGCGCAAGGTTGACTCAGCCTTCAGGGGGGAAATTTCTCAACATAATTAAATCCATTTATTGCCAGCCTCTAGCAAACATTAAGCTAAATGGACAAGTCTCTGATTCTATACATATTAAAAGAGGCACCCGACAAGGATGCCCTCTTTTCCCTATTCTTTTTGCAATTGCTCTGGAGCCATTAGCTATCGTAATCAGAGAAAATGATTATATAAAAGGTATTGATATCGAGCTATTTTCTTTTAAATTCAGTTTATTTGCAGATGATATGTTAATATACCTGACAAAGCCACTTTCTTCATTGCAACATCTTCCGCCCTTACTAAAAAACTTTGGCATGCTATCCGGTTTAATAGTAAATCAAGCAAAATCGCAGATTCACCCTATTAATCTAAAGCATATTAATAAAGATCAGATTAATAAATTATATAAATATCAATGGGTCCTAAAACAATTAGCCTATTTGGGAATAAATGTCTCAAATCTTATAAATTTAAATCATTCAAAAATCATTTCACAAATCAAATGTGATATTAGTAGCTGGAATAATCTAAATCTCTCATGGTATGACAGATTTCATTTAATTAAATCATTTTTCCTGCCAAAAATCTTGTTTGTCTTTAGAGCCGTTCCAATTAAAATAATGAATTCACAAATACATGATTGGCAATCATTATTAAATAAAAATTTCTGTGGCATAACAAGCACCCAAGGATCGCATATACCACTTTAACATTGAAACGCTTAAATGGGAGCCTTAATTATCCAGACCTAACAATTTATCAAACCGCATCCAGATTAGTGAATATACTACAGCTTCTCTCATCTTCTGACCCTCCTGATTGGTTGTTGATCCTACATCCCCTCTTGAATCAACTCTCATTCAGTAACATAATATGGAATGGACAATATAATCGCCCAATAGCAATCAATAACTTTTTTTTGACAGCTATCTTGAAGGAATGGGATCAAATCAGAGTGAAAATTTTACCTAAATTTTCTAGATTTTCATCATTTCTTTATCAAAAATGATTTACATCAGGTCACAATCGAGCCTACAGTTAATCTTTAAAACAAGCAAATATTAACAGATTAATAGACATAGCCTCTTACAAAGATATTTTAGCAAAATCTGAGTTGGAAAACAAACTACAACAGAGATTGCACTGATTCAAATATCTACAATTTAAAAATGTGGCAGAACAAATACACGTTAAAAAAATAATGAATACTCCCCCAACAGATTTTGAACAAATATTAAGCTCTCCAATATTGTTGAAGAAAGGTTTGATCTCTAAACTTTATAATATTTTGTTATCTACATTAAAAGATAAAACCTTACAGTGCCACTCTAAATGGTTTCAAGACTGTAAGTTTGACAAATCTTTAGATAACTGGGAAAAGATTTGGTCATCTAGTATTTTCAATTCAAACATCATACTCACCAAACTACAAACTTTTAAAATAATTCATAGATGTTAGTTGACCCCTAAAAGATTGTCTTTAATTTCATCTTCCTTTCCTCCTTTTTGTTGGAAAGGATGTGGTAAAGAAGGCACCTTTTCCCACTGTTGGTGGAGATGTCAATATATTAGTAAGTTTTGGACAGAAGTTTTGGAGATAATAAAGGACATGACTGGCTACGGTATTCCCTTCTCTCCAGAAATAATTTTTTTAGATTAATGGGATAATTTTTTTAGATCAATGGGACAATACCCAGATCCCTAAATTAAGAAGACAGCTCACTGCATCGCTTTTCATTGCTGCAAAATCTGCTATTGCATCTGTTTGGAAATTGAAGAAAACACTGACAAGAGAAAATTGGTTTTCCAAAATACGGGATCATTTTATATTAGAAAAAATAAATGACAATTTTCAATGCAGAACATTTCCCGGATAGTACAAACTTTTATGAGAAATAGTTTTCACTTTTTTGAATATATTAGAGAGAAATAACTTACAACCTAAGATTCAGATTTTCCAAGTCATAATAAAGCTTAGAAACTTTTTGTAATATAGTTCTTTGGCCATGTTGTATTGTTATGATACAGTTCACAAGTGTGTGTGTTTAACTCTCTATTGTGCTTTGTTACTTCTGTGATTTTTCTCTTTAACTTTGTAAAAAGCAAGTTTTAATTAAAAAAGAAAAGAAAAAGAAATGGCTCCCATTTCTTGAGCACATTACCAAAGAGGATATCCTACCCCAAACCCAATCTAAAACTCTTATATCCATAAAATTTAACTACCTTAACAAGTGCAATGTTCAGCCATGACGTACATACTGATATCATTAGTAGAATGTTACTGCTCATCTCTCTCTCATTTGCAGCTTGTTATGTTAGCTTAAACTTAATATGTTTAATTGGCTCCAATAATATGACCTGATATCTGTAACTCATTTTCAGTTATATTGTAACTCATATGAAACGTCAATACGATGTGTTGTAAATCTCAGAATCAAAAATAAAATGGGGGGGGGGGAGAAAAAATCAGCTGACCCAGTTTTCCTTGATGCTCTTTCTGTCATTATTTAGAACCACAACTCTTTGATGCTAACTCAGCTATCTGAATCCATCTTGACTCAATATTTCTTGCAAAGACTTGCAACTAAAACAAAATTTGTGCTTGGCTGCCATTTTACTGTTGCAATCATTTTAAAATCAGCCACAGGATTTTTCAGTTGTTAATTGGAATATCTGCATCAGCCTTTTCTGTGACATTAATATCCTAGATATCTAATGAGACACTTGGACATCCAAGAGCAAAAATGTAGTTGGCTAACTGCAGTTGCAATAGCACAACTAGACAGAAAGCAAGGCAAACTGTCACTGCAGAACATAGGCAGCAACCACAAGACTCCCTGACAAAGCTGTGCTCCATACACAGAGGCTTTTTATAAAACTAAACAATGATGAACAGTACACAGGATATGGCCCAAGCCAACAACACAACTGAGGAACATCAATAGCCTCTGAAAAACAGCATCTTCCCCCTCCCCTTGTTGTTGTAATGTTGTAGCTTTGTGCTCTATCTGCTGCCTTTCGCCTGCCCCGCAGTGCAGGGGGCGGCCAGCTTGCTGCGTGCCCCGTCCTGCGGTTTCCCAAGCAACCGTGCTGCCTTTCGCCTGCCACGCAGGACAGAGGGCGCACAGCAAGCGTGCCCCCTGTCCTGCTGCTCGCACGCTCCCAGGGCTGGCAGCTCTGCCCGGTGCCCCCTCTTTGGCGGCGCCAGGGGCAGACTACCCCCCCTGCACCCCCGTTGATCCGGCCCTGAACTATAGATTTAAAGCTGTTCTGTACTGTACACTGCCTTGTAGTTTTTGCCAGGTGCAAGAAAGCTGCTGAGTGCCTGAGAAACACAAAACGCTCATGTAGTTACTGACAGATATCCTGTAGCAATTTCCAGCAATCCACGAACTGAAATATGACAGCTTCTTTGGCATGGCATGTTGCACTCATGGGGACACAACAGTGTTAAAACAATACATTAGATTAAGCACAGAAGGCTAAATGGAAATCAAAACTCCCGTGAATACAATGATCCATAGAAGACAATTTTTTTTTTACATCCTTGCAGGTTGTTCTCTGCCCAACCAAGCAACTTCTCAGGAGAAACCGATTTTGCACCCAGACTGCATATTGTTTAAAATCAAAACTTGCAATGTACAAAATAAGTGCCAGCCTTGGCTGTATTACGTGGAACACACATTCCAAGCCAGTACATTGGAAGGAAATGATTAAAGCTCAACAACCTGCATTACAACTGAACTCAGAAATGTTTTCAAAAAAAGGAGGGGGGGTAGATTTCAAACAGGAGTATTAGACCAGCAAATCACTATATTTCAATCTTTTTTTCCTAAGTGGTTAAAGAACTATGCAGCAACTCCAAAACCCTTTTTATATGCACACCTGGGAAGAATTCTGAATCCTGTTACTTTCCTCAGTATTACCCTGATGTGGTTTTAACCAGATGTTTAAATGTTACAGCATGTACATTTTCTTCTCTTCTTCCAAGGCAAAAGGAAAATAAGAGGAATATTTGACTTCACTCCACAAGAGACCTATTTAATAGTTTGGTGGTTATGTAAGTAAAGGTAGCTTGGCTAAGTCAATGTTGACGACATACAGAACGACATGATCCTAATGAGTTGGAAAATATTGGCTCTCCTGAGATTTAACCAGATGCTACTGCGCTGAGAAAGCTACTGTATTATTGAATTTCATTTTTATGAGGTAAAATTTATTATTCAACCATTAAGGTATCCCACATGAAGTCTTGCATAAAATAGTTTTGCAGTTACTTTCTGGAAAGTAGATTTTATTTAACTTTAATACATCATTTACATGAGGGACTCAAATGCTTATTTGATCACCTTAAATAGAGAAATTTAAAGTCTGCAAGCAATCTTCCAAAAATACCAGATTAATGAAACTGGACTGTCAACAAAATTATGAACTACCTGAAAAAGACAAGGAAAATGCAGTAACAAATTCCAGCTTCTAGAGGAACTAAAGTCTATGTGCACTTGGGTCTAGATTTTCCTGCCATACTGACACATGGCTACAGCCAAACACTATATATGCAATAATAATCTTATGAAAACACCAAAGCAGCAAACAATGAGCTTTATTAATGCAGTTTTTTATAAGAACACTGACCCTGTAAAACCCAGAAGTTTCAATAATTCTCTTCATATCTATCTTCCTATTCATCAAGCAACCTACTTTATCTGCCCATCTTCAGTTATACACATTATTTAATTCAGTTATACTCCACCTTTCTTCACAATGGTGGAAGACTGCTGTCAGATTATGGATGATAAGATACGGCGGACAGATCCCTGGATCATTACAGCAAAACACAGGTCCTTGGTTAAATGACTTTTATTCAGAAATCAGATCTATCCATATGCACAGGTCCATAAATTTACTTAGAGCCAAAGAAGCATCCAAGCAGTACAGCTTCTTTGAAAGGAATAAAGGCTTGGTGAAAGTGCAGGTCTAAATACTCATAACATTCCCCTCCCTTCTAAACCACAAGTTTGAGTGGGAATAAATCTGGGAAACTTTTCTGGAGTTTATACAGTAGTTAGACAAGATATGGAGAACTGTAACATTTCAGACATTACAGACATTGCAAGGTCACTCTACTGAGCTTCAAAGAGATAGATTAGCCACAGCTCCCCCACAGCTGTGTTCTCAGGCCGTAAGAGGGAAAAAACGAAAGTGATGCATACAGTCTATGAAATCAAACAATGATGTACATAGCAGTTGCAATATGAAATCAGGCAATAACACAATATTAGCATTTAGTACTCCTGGAACTTATGACATGGGTGTAGGGGCTACAAACATGACAACTGCAGTTGAACAGCAGCAAGCACTCAGATCTAGGTGAGTCATGGAAGTAGCATGGTATCAAGTTGCCCAGTGGTTGCTCAGGGGCCTGACCCCATGAGTCTTCCCTCAAAGGCCAAAACAGCCCACAAAACGGCCATGCCCTCCCTCATCTTTTACTGACTGAAACCAGGGTTTTAACTGGCAACTCTGTTGTAGCTGCCTAGCTTCTTAAAGCTACAGGCAGTGCTTCTAGTATTTCAGTAGCTTTTAACCCACCTCACCCCACCCGAGCTTTTTTTTTTTTTAAGATTTCAGATTCTTCTGCAAACCTGAGGATTTTCTCAGTCTTGTAGAAAAATCTTTCTCGTCTGTTCATGGCTTCAGTCTCTGGGTTTAAGTATCAACAGATTTGGCCACAATGAGAATTAGATATATTGATTTGTTTAGAAGAATCGTTTTAACAGCTGTTATCCTGATACCCAGTGAGTCCTCCCACTGGAAAACCCCATAAACACCAAAAACAAATGGACAAAAGATATTTCTATATTATCTATCCATGAAGGCACAAGAATTGTGATAGTATAGAACAATATTATGCCATATGAGGGAGCTTTAATAGAAACAACCTGCAAAGAAATAGAAAATGTATCCTCAAAGAAGCTGTATGTGCCATGACATAATTATTTTGAGAATCGGACAAACTGATGCTGCAAAAAAAAAAATCCTTCCAAGACTTTCTGTTCCTTGGTTCAATCATCAACCAAAAGGGAGATTGCAACCGAAAAATCAGAAGGAGATCGGTAAAGCAGCCATGAGGAAACTAAAAAAGATCCTTAAGGATAAAGACGTCTCTTTGGGGACCAAAATCAAGATAGTCCACACTATGGTATTCCCCATTACTATGTATGGATGTGAGAGTTGGAAAGTGAAGAAAGCTGACAGGAAGAAAACTGATTCTTTCATTCATAGGGTCGCCATAAATCAGCAGAGATTTGATGGCACATAACACATTGTCCATCATTATGATGTCATCAGAAGTGTCATGCAATTTTATGCATTATGAGTAACTGGAATTGGGCTTGGGACAGCCTAAAGCAAATAGCCCAGATTCAATCCAATAGGGTCCATGTCTATTGTCACTATTTGTTTTAGCGTAGTCTTCAATTTCATTTTTAGTATTAGCAAAAACTGCTTGTTTTTGCAATTATTCATTTCCCATATACTGTCATGTCTGTAGCCCCTACATCCATGTCATTATTCTAGGGGATGCTATATGCTAATACTGTGTTACTGTTACTGTGTTTCATATTGCAAATGGTACATCATTGTTTGATTTCATAGTGCAAAGACTATGTGCATCACTTTAGTTTCTCCTCACAGCCTGAGAACACAGCTGGGAGAGCTGTGGGTAATCTCTTTCTATGAAGCTCACTGAAATGACCTTGTAGTGTCTGAAATGTTACAGTTCTCTATATCTTGTCTAGCTAATGTATAAACTCCAGAAAAGTTTCCCAGGCTTCTTCCCGCTCAAACTTGTGGGTTAGAAGGGAGGGGAATGTTTGAGTATTTAGACCTGTACTTTTCTCAAGCCTTTATTCCTTTCAAGGAAGTTGTACTGCTCAGATGCATCCTTGCTTCTAAGTAAACTTATGGACCTGTGCATATGGATAAGATCTGATTCCTGAATAAAAGTCATTTAACCAAGGACCTGTGTCTTGCTGTAAAGATCCAGGAATCTCTCTGCCATATCCTGTCATCCATAGTTTGACATATACAGAGTCCTTTATGGCTCTAGCCCCACATACCTGCAGGTCCATCCAGCTATGCTCTTTTACCATTTGCAAAGTGGCACCTTCAGATGGCTTTGAGGTAGAGGTGGTCCTGCAGATGTGTAGAGCTAAGGCCATAAAGGACTCTGTGGCCAACACCCAATTTTTCTCTGTTGTAGCCCTCACCTTGTTGAATGGCCTGTCTGAGGAGGTCAGGAAGGACCCCACACTATAATTTTGCAGAATGTGTAAAACAGAAGTGTTTATGTGGGCATTTTAATGAAGAAAATGGGGTTATAGTATAATGGAATGGTTTAGGAGGGCGTTTTTATAAAGGGAGGTTGAATGTAGTCATTGCAATGTTTATTGCATGTACTACCTTGAGTTTGTTGCCTTGTCTACTTCGGTGATACATTTTGCATTGTTTATTATAGTATGATACAGGTTTTAAAAATTTCTCTACATTATCTTCTAATGCTGTAATCCTAGTCTTGTTGTATTATTCACTGGATGTCTTATGTGTGCTTTCTGGATGCATTACTTTTATATTCTATAAACCACTTTGAGTCTCAGCAAGAAAGGCAGACTATATATGAAGTAAGTAAGTAAGGTTAGCTGAAGTTCAAACTGTTGAAAAAAGGCAACGAGCAAAAGTTCAGAAACAGTCTGGGTGCATAAATATCGATCCCTCCAGATTGTCTACCACCACCAATTTTTTTTTCTTAAGTTGCACAATAAAGTAAAACAGGACTGCAATATTTCCAAATGTCAAGAAGATTGGACTAAACAAGTAAATAAACCAAAATTTGTCTTTTTAGGCCCAGTGGCCTGTGAAGAACCCCTCCTCCCAACAGATTCTTTTATCTCAGTTTTTATTTTTTTAAATTGGCAGCAGTATAATTACTTATCTTTATTATGATTGTGCCATATTCCAACCAAAATGTTTATTGTGGTACACAATAACAACCTAAATGAATCTACAAAGTACATAAAAGAACGGTGTCAGTATCAAAGAGCTTAAAATAAACATAAAAGACATAGGCTGTACAAATCTTTGGTTTCGTGCTGCGATGAGTCAACTCAGGTGGATTTACTGGTGTAAATATAAAAATATAAATATAAAAACAATATAAAATTTAAAGTTAAAATTTTAAAAATTAAAAGCCAAGCTCAGAGAAACAAATAAAACATGGAGGACTAGTATAATGTGCCCAATGCCCTCTGTAATTGATCCCTTCCGTGTTCTAAGTGCTATAGCAAGGAATCTAGCACAAGCCCATGTGAACTGTGGAGTTGCATCAGATTAATAGCTTTTTAGTGATTTCCGAATCTGAGCAGGCGGGAAACATCCTAAACAAGGGATGTAAAATTTTCTCACGTGCTTCCTGGAAGAAACTGCAGGGAAGCAGTGTGCGTTCTATAGTCTCAATCAAGCCTGCTCAACAGGGCAGACACTCTCTGCCATTGCGATCTTTTTGTAACGTTCCTTGACAACCGCAGAGAGGAAAACATTACATCTGGCTATGGAGAAGGCCCTGCAGTAGGATGGAATCTCCAATGAGGATAGGTAGGCTGCTGGAGTGACAACATAGAGCAATTTCATTAGGGCCAAAAAGTGTGGGACTCTGTTGATATCTCTCTGCCATTCGGTGTCCTAGACCCCTTAACATGATTATGGCCCTGGCTTGCTCCAGGGGCATTATTTGGAAGGACTCGGGGGTAAAATCTAACAGGTTCAATTTCTGATGGACTGCCTTGAGCCTGGAAGAGCAACCTTAAGCATTAATGATGTTATATCAGAAGAAAAATGACTTTGCCTATTCCATAAACTTAGGGAGGCCAAATCAACCTTGGCCTCAACTCTTATCAGGCCAGATTCCAAACATAAACTAACGCTGGAAACAGAGCTGGGGAATCGAACTAAAGCTCTCAGAAATTTCTACTGTGTTTTCTCTAAAGGAGCAAAACACAAAGAAGATAAACCAACCATGGTACTGTACAAAAGTTTGGGATATTGTGCTGTATTGTATTATTGTTTCCTACCTTGTGAATTCTTTAATGAAGGGAAGTCTATAAACTGGCTAAATAATATTAGATAAAGGAATCTATTCGTCTACTAGTTAATAGGGATGTGTGCTTCGGGTTTCCAATTCAGGTTTTTACTTAATCAGAATCGGGCCCAATTTGAAAAGATTCAGGATTCCCAAATCAGCCTCAGCATTGCTGAGCCAATTCGGGAATCTCGAAGCAAAGCTTTCTGAAGCGATTCATATCGCTTCAGGAAGCTTTGGGTAAAGCAGCACCAGCTACGCCCGCAGCACTTTTCTTGTTTATATTGCAAACAGCAAGAAAAATACTGCTTGCTTTCAAACTTACCGCCCTGCTGCTTTTTCACCCGATGTGAGGCGGTGGAGCAAGAAGTTTGAAAGCCACTTTTTTCGTGCCGCTTGCAAGTGACATGACAAGGGTGGCTTTCAAGTGCCCTGCCACTTCCTTCAGCTGATGGAAGTGGGAGGAAGCTCCCCCTCCCACTGAGTGAAGGAAGCAGTGGGCATTTGAAACTGACAGCCAACCTTTTCACTCCACTTGCACGTGGCATGAAAAGGGTGGCTTTCAAATGCCCCTTCCTTTACCCAATGGGAGAGGAAGTTCCCTCTCCCATGGGGTGAAGGAAGCGACAGGGCGTTTGAAACGGAAAGCCACCGTTTTCGTGCCACTTGCAAGCAGCAAGAAAAGGGTTGCTTTGAGCTTCAGTGTGCTCTGCACCGAAGCAATTGAAACACCCAAATGTTTCAGGATTTGGGTTATTCTGAATTGTTTTCACGAATCTTTTTTCAGGTGCACACCCCTACTAGTTAATAGCAAAATTTAACTCACTGCTTTGTAGGCCTTTGCTTTCCTTAAAAACAAAGAATTTGCTCAAGCCAGTTTGAGGAATGGGCTTTGAGCCCAGAATTTTGGGCTTTAAATATATCTTTGCATGATAACATTACTAAAGATAGGTTTAGCATAAATATAGACCTATAGAGCTGTAGAGACATAAGCAAGATTGGAAGTGAAATAAAATAACACGGCGATTTATGAGATTAACTTCTAGACAAAGCTCTAAACTAGACAACATCTCTCCCCACAGCAACACATCAATATAAAATGTTAAGTAGTGTAAAACTGTGGCAAATTTCCAATATTTGCTTGGCAGAAAAAAATCTTAAGCAAAAGATTAGATATGGAATTGTAATGATCAGTCACACTTCCTCTTAGCAGAGATCTTTGTGAAGTGGTTCTAGCATCCTCCAAAGTGTCATCACAGCAGGTATCCAATTGTCTTTAAAATGGTATGTTCAGCTGTTTCAAATTCTCCAGTTCCTTTCCTTCTCAATTTTTTGACCCAGCTGTATTGTTTACTTGCAAGGGTGGAATTATTCTTGCCAAATACTAAGTTGCTGCCCAGCTGGTGCCTCTAGATCCAACTGAGTATAGCAGCCTCTTTTTCTTTATGGTTCAAAACTAACCTCTTTTTGAGGGTAGTGTACAATGATTTTATAAGAAATGTCAGTTTACCATTTTTTTTAACTTATACATGTAAAAGCTCAATCCTAAATCCTTATTTTCCTCAGCTATTAATACATCTTTCTCAATGGTGATGTTGTACTTGCCGAACTTGGTTTCTGTTTGTTAGATACTGATGTCCGTATCCTGCAGCTTTTGCTGTTTCGTTAACTGCCATGAATATGCAGTCATAAATAAATAAGCAAACTCACTCCCTGCCATCACAGATTCACCAGATTAGGAGCAGATCTTGTTCAGGAAAAATTAAATGCATTTTGAATTATCTTGTGTATCTCTTTTTTCTGCTGCTTCATGTATTGTATTCTTGTATTCTGCATTTAAAGCTGTTTTATTGTTTCTTTTAATTGATTTTTTTTACTTTTGCTATTAGTTGCTTCAGAAAATCATGCTGAAATGTGGTAACAGGACTGGTTCCAAGTTTTAGGGGGCCCTGGGCAGAGACTGCTCAGCCTGGTACCAGGATCATCCTCTGGAAGTGTCTTAACAACTGAACTATGATAAAGGTTAATATGTCTGTGGCCCTTTTTTCTCTTCAGGTATCCTGTAGATCCACAGGTTAGAATATCATGAGTGATGTCCAGCACACCAACCAAAATAGATTTAGAGATCTGCTTCATTTGCCAAAAGCTGTCCTTGCTTTATTTGTCACTAATATGGTTAAAATCTTGTTCGGAATTACACTTAGAAGTTCTGTAGCCATAGTGAACTTCTTACACAGATGTCATCATTAGCACCTTGCAAAGAGTCTTCTCACTATGTTTCTGTGTCTTAAGAACACAATCTACACAGTCTAAGATGAGATACTGAACATTTTTGGAAACATCCAAGACTGGGTGAGAGCTGGTCAATTTGTAACTTCAAATAAAGCAGCCTGCATGTTTTGAAATTATAAAATAAACAGCTTATAAACAAAGTCCGACACATAAACAGCATGAGGATTTTCAAAGAAAAGCAGCCACAGTACATTTGATTACTCTCTCTGCTATTTTGTTCAGATCTCTTGAAGGAGAAGCATCTGAAGAAGCATTTTTAAGCACTCTGTTCCTTTTCCTTAAGTTCCAATAGGCTGTATCTATTAGCAATAAATTGTCTCTGTTTGTGGCTCTAGACTTTGTGGCTCAAAACAATAACAGTGTCGTAGGATAAAGATTTTCTCCACTGCAAGACAACTTTGGACCCAAAGCGGTCTTTGGATCCAACACTATGTATACAAGACAAATTTTCCACACAGAACTTCATCTACTACATCTTTTCCTCTCCAGCATGTATGAGAGCTGGTTTTAAAGAGTTGTTTGTGTCCAGAGTCTGAGGTTCAGCCCCCAGACTTACCAGGAAGGGGGGGTGGGATCAGTTGGGGGACAACTACCCAGCCACCCCAACGGACACCCTGGGCCATCACAGACCAATAACAGAAGGGGAAAAAGAGGCACCCCAACCAAAGGAAGGTGGAGCAGCTCCCAAGCCCCAGAGGGTCAGAAGGAGCAGGTGGAAGCCAGCTAGCCCCACCCTCCAGTGGAAGGCTAAGAGCCCTGATGGGGGAGTAAGGACAGCCAGGAGGGGACCAGGGCAGAGGGAGAAGGCACAAGAGATAGGGAGAGCCAGCCATCAGCAACCTTACCGGCAGGGCAGCAGAAGCAGCACAGGGCCACGCCCCAACCTGCAAACAGGGAGGAAGGGAATAATAGAGACCAGCTGAAGCTGCTGAAAGCACCGAAGAGAGGAGGCTTGGCAGCCAGCCAAGAGAGCACAGCTGTAGCTGCCCAGGGGCCTGAAGCTCGGCGCAGAGGAGGCTTGGCAGCCAGCTAAGAGAGCACAGCTGTAGCTGCCCAAAGCAGCCAAACTAGCTACCCCAAGTGCAGCTGCTTGAGGCAGCGAAGGCCAATGCTAGAAGGCAAAAGAGGGGTGTGGCTGGCAGGTGGGGCCAGGAATGAGGGAAAGGATATAAGGGAAGTCCAGCCACGGGGGGGGGGGGTTTGTTGTGTAAGAGTGTGGTGGAGTGGAGAATGAGAATGAGACAGCAGCAGGGAGGAGGAGGAGGAGGAGGAGGAGGAGGAGTAAAACCGACAGCTGGATGGGGACAACTGTCATGGAAGGCAGCCGGGACAATGTCAGGTTGAAGGGACCTGCGAGTGGACTGAGAGGGTGCGAGGGTGAGGTATACCCCCCCCCGTCCACAGAGTGGGATCCCACATATTCCCTGAAGGTCCTTTAAGGCGGAAGTCAGGCAGGCCGGTGTCTCACAGGGCGGCGCCTATGGTAGAACCTGACAGTTTGATTTGACAAAGAATGACGTTCCACCTGCACACAAAATTTTATTCATCCTGATTCATCCTCAAGAAGAAGCTTAAAGGAATTAAACACAAGTTGACGTTCTATTTAAATATGCTTTAAAAGTAGGATTTAAAAGTATGCCCGTTTGATTTGTATCTGCTTACTAAAAACAGCTGTACACAGGGGTACAAATTACAATCTACTACCTAGGCTGGAAAAAGTTGGTCTTTACCTGATAGTTGGAAGACCTCATTCAGCAAAGCTTCATTTACAACAGGTGAATTAACACTTCCAATATAAACCCAACTCTGCCAAATAGTTTGCAGTAAAAATGTCTGGGCTCTCGTTGCTTGGATTGTCAGATTTGGAAGCTCAAATATACATTCTTTCACAGCAACATGAGACCGCTTTGACCTAGAAAATAAAGAAGTGATAAATAAAATACGCTTAAATTTATTTGCAGAATTTGGGGCATAAACCACCAAAACTGCATGGGAGAGATAAAACTGAATGCAGCTTACAGAAAACTAGTCAAATGCAATAATTTTGTTTACAGCAACATTGTGAACTACTTATCTACCCCCCACCCTCGTGGCTTTAATATTGCAGCTATTCTTATTATTCATATCATTTAATTTCTTAATATTTCCCCCTGTGATTACATTAGGTTGGATCTAAACAACTGCAAAATAAATGAATTTATGAAAGCAGATTTTTTCTACATTAAGCCAAAATATTATTTTTTAGGGCTGGGGGAAGCTCTACATCAACATACTATATGGCGAGAAAAGGACTGCAGTAAAAAAGGAAAATTGAGCAAAATTGCCCTCTCTCTTGCACCAGCACAGAACTGTATTTCCTTTTCATTTATAGTCTGCCATGCTCAGTAGGACTCAAGACAGATTACAAATACAATTGAAATATTTAGCCACTCAATAAGCCAATTCAAAATAAAACAAAATTCGAACTATAACATTTGAATTTAACAGCAAAGATTTCTAGTAAAAACAAAGCTATTTAGTCAATCAGCATGGAGCTTACAAAATATGGTAACTACGTTTGAGCCTAATATCAAAGATTCCTAGTATAATAACATAATGCAGTGGGGCTGGTACTGAAGAGCTGGAAGGAAAAAAATCACATTGTCCCTAACGGAGGTCACTCCCAAGCTACCACAGTTCTACTACTTCTATCAGAACGCCCTTCAGAACAGTTCTGTTTTGCACATTTTGTGAAACAATAGAAGTGTGGGGGCCTTCCTAAAACAGGCAGCTGCCAATTTTACCTGTTGGTAGGGTGGCACCTTTGGAAGTGACTCCTGTAAGAGGACAAGGAAGGAGGAGGACACAGCTCCAGTTCTGAGAAGAGCTGCTATCCTGTGGTAGAGAAGGAAACAGGTGAAACAACCCCTTTCTCTTCCTTTACTAAGGCCTTGGGAGACCTGTTGGCGGGAACCAGCAGGACAGCCAACGGCTGGCTAATAGAACTAATAAGGGAAGCACCTCATAGCAGAGCTGAATATCATCAGTATATTGATGACCCTCCATTCCAAAACCGTGAGTGATTTCTGCCAAGTGTTTCACATAGAGATTGAATAGCATCAGTGACAAGATTGAACCTCACAGAACCAATCCAAAGCACATCCTTTAGTGCATATTTCTACCTCCAAATATTTCAACAGGATGGCAAGATCCAATGAGTCAAAGGCTGGCAATAAGTCTAGTAAAAGCAACAGGGAGGCATAGCCTTATCTAGAGGTAGACGGAGATCATATAATAGGGCCACTAGCACCATTTCCAACCCAAGTTCTGCCTAAAACCATACTGAAAGGGATCTAAAGCAGAATATTTATCCAGGAAGGCCTGGAGTTCTCTGCAATTGCTTTTTCTATCAATTTGCCCAGGAAGGGCAAGTTAGAGACCAAGCAATAATTGGCCACATCATTTTTTCTCTAAGAATGTTTTTTAAGTAACAGATTAATGATAACTTGTTTTAGGGAAGATGGGAAAATGTTCTGGGTCAGTGAATGATTTTATAATGGACACTAGGGCTTCACTGATGTGATCTTTATATGCATTACAATAGTCAAGCCTTGACATTATCATAGCATGGATCCAGATGACTAGGTCGGCCATGTCAAGATAAGAGGCCATCTTCCGGGCAAGAGTGAGGTTGTAAAAAGCATTTTTTCCCGCTGCCTTAACTTGTTTTTCTAGTAGTAGCACTGGATCCAGTATAATTCCTAGGCTCTTAACCGAGTCAGCGAGGGTCAAACAAACTCCATTGAAAGTGGGGAGTACAACATCCTTCAAGATCTCTGCCTTCCCAACAAGCATCACTTCAGTCTTGTCTGGGTTCAATTTCAGCTTGTTGTTTTTCAACCATTCCAACCCCACCTCCTTCAAATCACCCAGTTCTGTAGTAAACCAGCATGCAGGATTCTATCTCCAGAGTCAGAGAGGTCAACAGGGGTCTACTATGTCAATAGCTTAAAGGAACTTCTCATTCCAGGCTTCTACCGCAGTCTCAACAGGGTTATCATCTGGGATCTTAAAATCACTCAAAGCAATCTGGAGGTAAGCTGGATCCATTAGTCTCCATGGTCAGACCATTTAAACTGATCCTTTGCTCCTTCGGACCTTTGCTACCACATTCACCCATGCCTTAAGAAGTCAGTTGTCAGATCATGGCATAACGTTTATCAGCAGTTCCCCACTGATCCAAAGCAAAAAAATTAGGTCTAAAGCAAGTTCTTTGTTATAACACAGGGCCTGTCAATTCTTGAGACAGGCTCATGGTGACTCGTGAGGCTACAAAATCTTCTGCAGGACCTGCCAAGGTGTCATCAGAATGAAGTAGAAGTCACCCAGAACAATCATTTTGGGCATCTTCAGCACTAACCCCGAGATTATCTCAGTCACATCAAACATAGGTGCCCACGCAGAGTGCACAGTGAGGAACTAGGAGGCAGTAAGCTATCAGAACACCTAATTCATCCTTGAGACCTAACCCAAAGGAAAGACCATGTCAACTATAATTTCCTCAATAAGTCTGTGAAAGTAGAAAGACTTATGGAGGATGATAGCCACCATCCCCTCTTATCTCCCTCCCAGGCTAGACTGAAGGACTGCATAACCAGGTGGTATAAACTTGGATAAACATACCTCTTTACCTTTTTTCGGCAGTTCCCCTTGTGACATTGTTCACATGCCTAAGAACATCTAGTGGGATGGTCACAGTTAGAAGGAGAAGAGTGGCAAAAATCCACTTATATGAATTCCATTTGTCTGTGTCCAACACTTCGTTGAGTGGAGAAGGCAGCCCCCTCCTCCAAATCATCTGCCGGCCCACGTAACAGGCATGCCATCACCCATACCATGTATTAGATCAGATTTCAGCATATGGGTCACTGTTAAAAGTTGCTGCCTCTTGCACTGATTTGTATGATTTTAATGGAATGGAATGTATGTTTTTAATGTAACTAATATATTTAATGGATTTTAATGTGATTTTTATTGTTGTTACCTGCTCTGAGCTTGCTTGTGGGGACAGCGGGTTATAAATGTAATGAAATAAATAAATAGCATATTTAAATAAATCATAAAACTTGTCATGAAACTTTTCTCAAAACCTCTGGTTGATACACCATATTTAATATTGCTACTGAGTCAGAAACATTCTCATAATGCTCTTAATAGTGCTGACATTTATTATTTTAAAGCTATTGCTCTAATTTAGGTTTTTATTTCTCCTTTTGTAATGGATTCTCATTTCACCTCCATATGACCATATTATAAAAGATTTCTAGATACAAAATATATAAAGCCGATGTAAGCACTGAAGAACTTCTAGCTCCTGCCACAGCAATCTGAACAGTAACTGAACAATTCACAAGAGCAACACTAACTGCTCTTACACAAACTGTCTAAGCCATAATTATTTTATGGTCTCAGGAGGACACAACTACACATTATAATAAAATTAGTCTATTGAAAATGAGTCTATTGTTGAAAATGGCAATCCCACATCAAGCTGTCCCCTCAATGTGCAGTAAGCTTTACCTAGGCCCTGATGCCAGCCCCGCTGCCACTTACTGAGCTGGAGAAATGTAAAGACTATCTTGTTGAAGCAAGTTTTATTACAACTTATGGAAGGAAAGGTAGAACTTCATGCAGGACTGTTATTTTGGGTAGTATGCTTGTTTTTATCACAATTTGTATTTTTACCCCCAGCAGATCAAAGCCACCACTTGAATTGATTCTGACATGCCAATCGACACACATTAAAATTTGACAAAACAAGCTGACCTGTAAAACGATCTTAATCAATAGGGGGCATCTACTGCCACAGTTCATAATAAAAACATTGAAATCTTAAGTTTTAATGAACCCCTTTCTCAATATGAAACAACACACTTACTTTATGTATGTGTGAATGAGAAGTGCCATGAACTACACACTATGATCACAGAAAGTCTTGAATTTCAAGATATACTGCAAAAAAGTCAGGGTTCCCATCCACTGAAATCTTCTCTTAAGGTCTGTTCAGTTTTATTAGTTCATCCTTCACACTTTAGCTTCATCAGATATTTCCCCCTTTTTCCTACTCTGATCATATGTTATTTACCTCTACAATACCTTTAAGACCAGACAGGATGACAGTTTATCAACATGTGGCCAAATTTACCAAAATCTTACTCAAATACAAAAAAGCGATTACCAAATTATATGTTCCTTTTCTCAGACTTTATTCTCTTCTTATGATAATGTTTAAGTGACTTATGGGTTTTAAAAGTAGGAGGAGTAACAATGATCTGTATTGCAGAATCTCTGAATAACTTCATTTTGAAACAAGATGTCTGATGTTACGCGCAGCTACTGTACTGAACTACAGTGACTTTTAAACTTACAACTTTCACATAAAAAGTTCCCCGATGACTAGTAACACTATATTAAATGAAAACTTTTTAACAATATGCAAATTTTAAACTTACTGTAGTTTTTAATACTACCCTTGGGACAAAGATCAATTTTCAGCAAAAAGAAAATATTACACACACAGCAGCAGGACACATATGAAAGTACATTTTACAGTACCATATGCACAGCAAATGTTTCTTACAGAAATTTTTAACTAGAACTGGCTGAAGATGAGAAACTTTTATAATTGCATTTTTATTATAGTCATTCTGAAATATAAACAAATGCTTTTAAACAAACGGTCCAATGATTAGCAGCTATGTAAGATTGAAAAGAATATGGGCTGGATCTAAGAGTTCCTTCAGTTAGATGAGAACTTCTGGTGGAAGAAAAAAAAATCCCCACTAGCTCAAGGGAACCAACCCATTGTCATGATACATAACAATTACCACTACCATCATGCCAAGCAGATTCTGAATATATTATTTTGGCTTCTCAACATAAGATTACTACGTGAATTAAATTTTAAAAGGTATTTTTAAAAGCTCTAACCTACAAAACAGCTATTTTTTTAGCTCCTGCCTTTAAAAACAGATGTCTTAACATATGCCCATTTAGGTAAACAGATTAAAAAGCTATCAATCTAATTATTATTCTCCAGGGCTAAATAAAACCTAGTGTTGCCAGGGGAATCTGCCATACACTAAAGCCCAACTTGGAAAAAATCCAGTATAAATTTAGGAAGAAGCAACATTTGCTGTGCAGTGGCACGATGTAAAAAAGATTCTGCCCTCACGGAATTATGTTAAAATATATTCTTGTTTTAACTAGTTCGCTTACCTTGATTCAGCATGGATCAAAGTGTTTAGATAAATCTGACATATTTTTAAACTAATTCTAATCACTGTTTTGGATGAAAGCATGTATTGATCCTCCAAATCAAGGTACAACATAACCAAGCCAAGCATGTCCACAGGCTTGCTATGAAATACTAGCAGCATATACCTTTAGGAACAGCAACCCATGCCTTTACAATCAACACCTCCTATTGATTGAAAGAACATAGCAATGAGCAGCTGGCTCCACAGGTTTATACAGAGTCCCAAAATGTAAAGCGGAAACCTGCCAAGTATTTCCAAAAATTAATTTTTTTATTACTCATATCCTGTACAATAAAATAAGATTAGTTCATTTTTTCCAAAACAAGACCAGTAATCTGCCACTAGAACTAAGTGACTACTTTTAAGAATTAAATAAAAGCCTGGATACATTTAAATCAGCAAGTTTTTCTTACTTCAATATGCTGACTTATTTGACAAAGATACTCTTGAATTATACCTATACTATTACTTGTCATTTAGTTCCATCACACATTTGTCAGAAGTCAAATCAGCTGCATGACCTTCAGAACAATTTTAAGGCATTATTTATTTTTTATTACCTCTAAAAACAGCATTAGTTCAGTTTCGGAATATTTTTATTTATGGTTCATGGAATAAAAGAAAAGAAAGAAATAGTCCCCCAAAAGATACTTCCTCCTGAAATATTTTGCTATATAAGGGGGCTTTATCAGTACTAGAAAAGTACAATAAATATCATGATCACACCGCTGAATTGTGTCAACAAGCATTCTCAGAATGAGGCACAGCACAGAATAAACACCTTGCCTTAATTTCTTCCCATTTCCAAATAAAGGAATTACAACAAGCAAAGTTTGGGCTACAGAAACGTTATGAATTATTAATCAATTATCAAATAATAACAAGCTGTATATTGTTAGTTATGCAGATGAGTTCTCTTACACTGGCTTTTTGCTCTGAGTTTTTAAATACTTTGGATCTTTAACTACAGAAGGTTGCAGATCGTTGTCCTAGTGATAAAAAGGTCACACAAATATTTTACTTCTTAGGAAAACTTAGGAGAGAGATTTTATTTAAGAGAACAAGCCCTTACAGTTAACAACGATTCAAGGAATAATAAAAACAAACATTTGTCCTGTGGTACATATGATGATAATACAATCAGAAGGAACCATATACTCCGCTGCTCGTAAGCTGCTACTAATTAGAAAAGCTTCAACTAGCTCAGAATGCTTCTGTATTCCAAGGCAGAATGAAGAACAGAACATCATTCTCACTCAATTGCATTTTGTTTCCAGAACAAAATTAATGGTGCAATTGGTCCCCTAAAACACAATTTAAAAGATTAAAAACTGTCATTGTACTAGTTACCTTCCAACCCTCTGGTAAGGAAGCCGATTTCAGAGACCACTTGTGACCTGGATCTCCACCCTCAAATGAGAACATGTCTTTTGCACCCCGAGATTCTCTGCCCTAAAGTCAGAGGTGTCAGACAAGGAGGATTAATGCTGTCCCTTTACTCAGGTGACAAATCAGAAAGTTAGAAAGAGAGAGAGAGAGAGATCAGGGCATCTGTTTACTCTTCGCTGCCCTCAACTATCATTTGATGCGTAGATTGTTAATCTCAGCAATTCCTCCTAGGGACATCTTTTTCTTCCTGTCTTTGTCCCACAACTATCTCTTCTCTCCATCTTCCACCATGGATGCAGGACTTGTACTGCAATCCATTCCCATCCCTAAACTAGGTAGGTAGACAGGAATTTATCGCTCCTCTTTCCTGTCATATGGAGTTCCTATAACAAAGAACTCATTTCTTTTCTAAACCTAAGCTAAAAGTAAATTTATTTTCTCTCACACGCACAACCAGCAAGTAAGCTCCAACACCTATCACATTCTTCCCTACAATTGCTGATACTCTGCTATCCTCCTGCTATTTTAGGGAGGCCCAAGGTTTATACACTCTTTAATATGCCATGATAAAATTAATCAAGTAATGACACAAGTGAGCAGGAAAATAACCACAGCTCAAAGAACGCCCTTCACAAATACAAGCTACCCTGATGATTCTGTCATAAGCCAACAATGGGCTTCAACCCATCCCTGATCACTGTCAGCAGGTCTGAGTCACACCTGCCACCCAAGCTAAATCAATCATATGTAACTGGACCCATCTCTTGGTCTCCATTAAATCACTTTGATGCACGTCTCTTGTACCCTATAATAACAGAATGTTTAAAGATCCAGAGGAGTTAGCCGTGTTAGTCTGTAGTAGCAAAATAGAAAAGAGTCCAGTAGCACCTTGAAGACTAACCAACTTTACTGTAGCATAAGCTTTCGAGAACCACAGTTCACTTCTTCAGATGCATCTGATGAAGAGAACTGTGGTTTTCAAAAGCTTATGCTACAGTAAAGTTGGTTAGTCTTCAAGGTGCTACTGGACTCTTTTCTAGAATGTTTAAACTATCCTATGACAGCCTGATCCTTCCACCAGTGGAGACCTGGATTCTAAAACTGCATCAATCAAGGAGCAACCCAAATTCCACCAATAAGCAGCCAATTCTTGTGCTTTTGTCCTAATGCCATCACAGATCTTAATTCTGCATCAAATTCTGCCCTTACCCCGTGGCTTCCCCTATGTGCAGCCAGGTAAATCCAGATGCACAAGAAAAGTGTCCCAAGCCCTCCATTTTGGAGGTTGGTTCCTCTCTAGAATCTTCTTCAAGCACAAATCACTGGACTGTCCTCATCAAGACACGCACAGTATACGTTTCTTCTTTTCTGTTTCACATCCTTAATCCTCCACGTCTTTTTATCTGCTCTTTCCTTCTCTATACCATTCTCAGTAGGTATGCCCTACCATCTCCACCTGTATGTCCTACCTGCCAAAAATCTTCTCCTCATTTATCCTTCTGGTCCCTTCTAGAGCAACTCTGCAACTATCTCTTGCCTCTGGGTTGGTTTACTCTGCATTAGCCACATGGAATGAACACAGTTTGGAATAAGTTTTAGTTGAGTAATTGAGTTAAAGCAACACAAACACACACTAGGATTGTGCAAATGTGAACAGTTTATATTGGATTGGATTGTACATTGCTGTTGTATTATTGTAAATTAATAGTTCGATCTCGTCATCTTGATCTCTGTCTTTCTGTTCTGTACTTGGACAGGCTAAAGTTAACTGGTGATCATTACCTGTCTCCCTGCCATCTTTTTCTCTTTCAAGATGTATGGTGCCAAATTGAAAGCAGTGTATACAACAGACTTAAATGGTCCCTTTTTGCCCCAGGACTCATGTTAGTTCTTGTGTTGGGAGCTCTACACATGACAGGCCTGATACGGGGAAGTTATTAAATTTGAATTGGTCAATTAGTTGTAAAACTTGATCATGTAACTGAGTCAAAAATATGATCACATGGCTGTAACTGATTAACTCAATGACTTGCATCCCTGCCACTGTGAAAAATATTTAAAATGTTTTGTTACATTTGCACATTGAGAATCCTTATTACAAAGAATAATACTACATAATCACAATGCAAACAAAGGCCAAAAGCTGTAGCCTCCGAGGAAAAATTATTGTAACTCTATCTGCTATGTGAGAACAAGAAAAAAATTCAGGGTTACAAGGGGGAAAAAACCCTGGAATCAGAGGACAGGCGAGTAGTCTTTTTTCTGGGCTTGAGTCCAGCAACAGCAAGCAAAAGATGACTCTACTAGCTGAGCTAAGAATTTCTGAATGAGTATAGGAACACACCCTATTAGCCCTCTAACCTTTGGCCGAAAGCACTGAAGATCAGCATAAATAGAGAATCTTACATATTCTCAATATCATTATTTCACATGCATTTACATGTAGTTCGCCACTTTGGCATTTTGATGGAAATTAGAACAAAACCATTAAAACAATTAGAACAAAACCATTAAAACAATTAAAGCCAGAGCTAAAATACATACAAAAACATAAAAGCAATTAAAACACCTGGGTGGAAAGGAGGGATCATTGAGGGAATGCGGAAATAAAACAAGAAGTCTTCACTCATTGGTGGAAAATGGTAACAGAAGGTGCAGACAACTCTCCTAGGGGAAGAGTTCCAGTTTAGGCCCTCACCCAGGTTGCAATCGCCTTATCTCAGGCACCAGGGCACCCAAAGCTGGGCCTCAGAAAATGACCAGTTTTCAAGTAGGCTTGTAAGAGAGTAGATGGTCCTTCAGATATGTTGTCCCACACCACATAGGGCTTTAAAGGTCAACACTGGCATCTTGAATTGTTCCAGAAACAATTGGACTGGAAGCCAATGTAGATAGGTGAAGACTGGAGTGATATGGTTCCTCTCTACAACCTACTCCAGTCAACATCCTAGCTGCACCATTATGTACCAACTGAAATTCCCAAACTCTTCTCAAGGGCAGCCCCACAGAGAGCACACTGCATAGGCAGATTAACCAAAGTGGCCAGATTTTTTATGCCCAAGAAAGGCAGCAGTTGGCTTGCCAGTCAAAGCTTGTAGAAGGCACACCTGGACAGAGCTGTCAGCTGCTTATCCAACAGTAGGCCTTGATCTAAGGGCACCTCCCAGACTATGGAACTGTTCCTTCCTAGGAAGTGCAACCAAATTCAGAACTGGTGACACCTTAAATCCTGGGTCAGATCTGCTGCTCACCAGTAAGTAGCATTTCCATCTTGTCAGGATTAAGCTTCAGTTTATTAGCCCACAACAACACTATCTCCTTGCCTATGCTGACCTATGTAAATATACCACCAAGAACCCCAGAAGCACAGTTGGGAGAGGTCAATCCTTCCCTCTCCCCCAGCCAAGTCTCAGAGATACATGCTAGGTTAGTCCTCTCAGGATTAAATTCTGGATGGCTGCTTATTTGGCATTTAGCCACAGAATTTTACAGCCTGGAGTTTTGTCGATATGGTCACCAACATCATTTTGGCTAGAAGAAGAGTCAGAAAGGGCAACAGCATACAGATGTGTGTTATCCCTTCCCCTTACCTAGTCCGCTCTTCTACCACTATCTTAACTCCCCCTAACCCAGACACTGTGAGTTGTGGTATTATTAATTACATTTAAACTAAAGATCTTGATCAAATAATCCCATCTACCCAATGCCTTTGAGTAGATTTAAAGAAAATGGATTGCATCCAACTACCCATCAGTATAAGATGCTGATGAATGCAGCTATCCTCACCTCAATCATTTTCTGAACCTGGATAGATTTCTGAGTTTGCAACACCTGTATGAATGAACAGCTGAGGGAGTGCACTAAGGAAGTAGGTGAAATGATCCTCCTTCTGTCTTTCTCCTCCTCAATGCAGTCCCACAACCCACACTAACATTTGTCACTGTCAGTCCCTCAACCCCAAGAAATCAACTTTTCTGCAGAGAAAGGAATACCTGGAGAGTCAGGAGAAGAAAAACAGAAAGGTCTTTAATCCTTTAGCCCATGGATTAATAGATCCAACCAATTATTAGCAAAACAATCACTCAAATCAGTAAGAAAAGCCTGGATGGAGTGAATACATACTTTGATTTTTTTCCTGATACTATAAGTAATCATTCAACATTGAAGGAGAAATATATAGCAGCATTTTCAAGAAGAAGTAAGACCATACATCTGCTTTCTCATGCTGAATCTAGCATCCTTCAGAGAATATCTCTTCCTTCTTTCCCTCTACCTTCTCTCCAAATTCCAAGAGCGCTTACTTCATCATCCTCTGTCTACAACCAAGCACTACATTATAGCTACATGTGTTCCAGTTCCTTGTACACTGATTCACATCTGATGGATCAGGCATTCTTAGAATTACAATATGTGCCAAGTTAAGAATTAAGCCAGACTGGTACCCTAAAATAGCCTACTTTAAGAGGGGCCCAAAATAGATAACAAAAAACTACTAAGTTTCATCTGTGGCTAAACCAGCTTCTTTCCAAAAACACCTGATACAAGCCCAGAGACCAGACCCTGCCAACCCCAGTTATCAATTCTGTCCGTATCTGCATAGGCAACAGTATTACAAGACCTATTTACATCAGCTATATCCTCTTGGACCCATCCACTTGCTCATCCTCCAATGTGATACATGCAGGTCAGTCCCTACACAAAAGAATGGACACACATCTGACATAATTTATTTAGAATATAATTTATTTAGAACATTTGTGTGCCACCTCTCCAGATTTCCTTGAGATGGCTCACAATTAAAACAGTTAAAACAATGTAAAATCATATGAATGAGAATGAAAACAAAATCAGTATCAATAAAAACTATTAATAAGGACAGCCAATAAAAGCAAGCACATGAAAGTTTTAAAAAGATGGAACGCCTTAGTTAAAAGGCTGGGTAAAGAGAAATTTTTTGGCCTGGCACCTAAAAGACAGTAAGGTAGGCAGGCTCTAGGCAAGCTTCAAGGGGAGGGCATTCCAAAAGCTAAGTGCCACCAATGAAAAAGCCTTAAAACGGATTATATTCAGAAACAGTGGAAGAACATGCTGATCTCCCAGGACATGGTGCTGCCGATTAAAAAAGCACAGTTCATCAGCAAAAGTCCTTTAAAACAAGACTCCAGCATGAAATTGCTGAACTAGCATTCATTAAGGACATCATTGCTCAGTCAACAGGTACTAATTTCCTTAGTTTTGACAAGCCGCTCATGGGAAGTTAAAATGACTAGACTGAGTCTTTTGTATTTTGGTCACATCACAAGAAGACAAGACTCACTGGAAAAGTCAATAATGCTAGGGAAAGGACAGAAGCAAAAGTGGAAGATCCAACATGAGATGGATTGACTTAATAAAGGAAGCCATGCCCTTCAGTTTGCAAGACCTAAGCAATGCTGTTAATGATAGGATATTTTGGAGAGTGTTCATTCATTGGACAGCACATAACACACACACACACACACACACACACACACACACAATTTTTTGTTTGATTGACTGATTCAATTTCTAGCCTGTCCTCCCCGCGGACGGGCTCAGGGCAGGGTACAATAAAATGCTCAGCACACAATAAAACAGATACATTTAAAATCCACCCCCCCCAAATGCATATTGAGCAACATCTCAGATGGCAGCCCCCTCCAATTTCCCCCATCAAATATAAACAAAAGAAGGGGGGTGGGAGCCACAGTTAATATTATTTCTGTGACTGCGCTTGTAGGGGGGGGAAGATGATTTTGTTCCCCGCCCCCGGTGGGAGACCGGTAGGGAGGCTCCTAATACAATCAAAGACTGGCCTCAACCGTATGCCTGGCAGAACATCTCTGTCTTACAGGCCCGCCGAAAAGATGTAAGGGCTCGGCAGGCCTGGGTGTCCTCCAACACCAGGTTGGGGCCAGGACTGAAAAAGCCCTGGCCCTGGTTGAGGCCAGCTGAACCTCCCTGGGGCCAGGGACCACCACTAGGTTCTTATTTGCTGATCTTAGCGCTCTCTGAGGTACATACAGGGAGAGGCGGTCCTGCAGGAATGCTGGCCCCAGTCCATTTAGGGCTTTAAAGGTTACAATCAAAACCTTGAACTTGATCCAGAACTCCACGGGGAGCCAGTGCAGTTGCTGCAGAATTGGAGTGATATGTGTCCTCTATGGTATACCCATCAGGACACGTGCAGCAGTGTTCTGGACCCACTGTACCAAGAGAAGCCCTGTGTAGAGCATGTTACAGTAGTCTATTCTGGAGGTGACCACTGCATGGATCACTGTAGTTAGGTCATGGGTCAACAGATAGGGTGCAAGCTGCCTGGCCTGTCGAAGATGGAAGAACGCAGATTGGGCAACTGCCATGACCTGGCCCTCCATCGATAGGGAGGAATCCAGTATTACTCCAAGACTGTGGATCAATGAGACAGGCACTAATGGCGCCCCATCAAAGTTTGGGAGTGGGATTCCTGAATCTGGCAACCCCCGGCCCAAGTACAGGACCTCCATCTTTATCAGGTTCACCCAGCTACAGCCTCCAAAGCTCTCACTAGGGCATCAGGGGCAGTCAGGCCAGCCAGCCATCAAAAGATACAACTGGGTGTCATCCACATATTGGTGACAGCCCAGTCCAAAACTTTGCACCAACTAGGCAAGGGGGCACATACACAGACTAAATAACAAAGGGGAGAGTATCATCCCTTGTGGGACACTACACCAATAGCCAGCGTGCGGATAAACTCCCCCCAAGTTCCACCCTCTGTCCCCAACCATGGAGAAAGGAGATGAGCCACTACAAGGCAGTCCCTCGGATCCCCACATTGGCGAGGCTGTGGGTCAACAGTTCATAGTTGACCATGCTGAATGCTGCTGAATAATCCAACAAAATCAGCAGCGCTGACCCGCCTCGATCCAGATGTCTGCAAAGCTCGTTCATGAGGGTGACCAGTACCATCCCCATCCCGTGTCCCAGGCAGAAGCCGGACTGGAATGGGTCCAGGATGGAATGGGCCTTTGGACACTTACCGTGAAGGGTCCTTCTCCTCTGAGGACAGGAGGACATCTGTGGGTGTTTCCCACCGTCCTATCAGGGAGGCAGGAAGTTGAAACTTCTTCCTCTTGTAGGTGGGACCACCCCCTGGTCTTCAGTTCGGGTGACTCCCCTCAGCAGTGTTGACTCCTTCATATAAACTGTAATCTATAACTATATCAACTTGTTAATAACTGAAAACAGAGAAGATAAAACACAACGTGCCAAAGAGTGGCAACTAGGAACAGATGAAAAATCACACATACAGAGAATCACAGTGGAATCAGAAAATACTGGTATGAGGTCGGTGGTCTTGATAGTAGACGAAGATCCTGGGAGGGCCAGATGTCCTCCTGTCCTCAGAGGAGAAGGACCCTTCACGGTAAGTGTCCAAAGGCCCATTCTCCCTCTGAGGCAGGAGGACATCTGTGGGTGCTCCCAAAGCAGTCCTTCATCGACCGGGCGGGATCGTATCTTCGTCTTCGACCACATGTTGTAGAACTCTCCGACCGAAGGCCGCGTCTGCCGACGCGTACGTGTGCAGTTGATAGTGTTTAATGAACGTGGATATAGTTGTCCAGGTGGCAGCTTTGCAGATGTCGTCAATCGATGCGTTACGTCTGAGCGCTGCGTTGGTGGCTGCACTCCTCGCTGAATGTGCTGTAATTCCCGGAGGGATGTCCAGCTTGAGGGCTTTGTAGGCTTCCCGAATGCACAACTTGATGTTATAGGCGATGGCCGAGGACGACATGCGCTGACCTAGTTTTGGCGGTGACACATTTATGAACAAGGAATCTGTCTGGCGAATCTTTTCAGTCTGTATTATGTAAGACTTAATGGCCCGACGGACATCCAAATTGTGCCACTCTCTTTCCCTGGGATGACTAGGGTTGGGGCAAAAGGACGGCAGGTTGATCTCCTGTGCCCGATGGAAGGTGGAGTAAGCCTTTGGTAAGAAGGACGGATCAGTCCGTAACACCACCTTCTCCTTGTGGAAGATGCACAGATCTGGCCTAATAGACAGAGCGCCAAGCTCCGATATCCTGCGCGCCGAAGTTATTGCCACCAGGAAAATGGTTTTAAGTCTCAGCCATTTCAGAGCAATGTCCTTGATAGGCTCAAATGGCGGCTTGGTGAGTGCTGATAACACGACGTTCAGACGCCAGGTCGGGAAACGATGCACCACTGGAGGGTTGAGCAGGGTGGCCCCTCTGAGAAATCTCTTGATGTGTTGATGAGACGCGAGGGGAATGCCGTCAATCTCCTGAACAACAGTACCAATTGCCGCTATTTGTTTTCTCAGTGTCGCTGGTCGTAGTCCCCTGTCTAGCCCCTCCTGCAGAAAACCCAGGACGGAATTTAGAGAGGGACCTAGGGAATCCACCCCCTTACGTCGGCACCATCTGTGGAAAGCTTTCCATGCACAATTGTAGACCCTGATTGTGGAGCCTTTTCTGGAAGCCAGGATGGTATCTATGATCTTTGGCGCGTAGCCCTGTCGCTGGAGACGTCGCCTCTCAATTTCCACCCTGTCAGTGACCACCATTCTGGGTGGGGATGACAGATAGGGCCCTGGTGCAACAGATCCGCGGATATTGGCAGACGTACCGGGGATGCCACTGACATCAATCGTAGATCGGAAAACCAGGGACGCCTGGGCCACCACGGTGCCACTAGAATCACAGTTGCCCCTTGCTCCCGGATCCGTTGAAGTAGCTTGGGTATCGTCGGTAACGGCGGGAAGGCGTATAGAAGGGTCCTTGGCCATGGGCATGTGAGAGCGTCTACTCCCTCTGCTCTGGGATGGAAGAACCTTGAGTAAAATCTCGGTAACTGAGCGTTCTGATGAGAGGCGAACAAGTCTACCTTCGGAGTTCCGAAGTAGTCCGTCAGTAGGAGAAAGACGTCCCTCTTGAGGGTCCACTCTCCCGGGTGCAGGGTCTCCCTGCTCAGCCAGTCTGCCCGGGTGTTGAGAGTTCCCCGGATGTGCTCTGCTCGAATGGAAGAGAGGTTTCTCTCCGCCCATATCAGGATCTGGTTGGCTTCTCTTTGGAGACCTGATGACCTGGTCCCTCCCTGTTTGTTGATGTATGCTTTGGTAGCTATATTGTCCGTGCGGATCAAGACGTGGCAGCGAAAGATCCGTCCGCCGAAGTGATGCAATGCCCTCAGGACAGCCTTCATCTCTAGGGCATTTATAGGGAGTTTCCTCTCCTTCTCTGACCAGCGTCCTTGGACTGGGATCCCGTCTAGGATCGCGCCCCATCCCAACAGGCTGGCGTCCGTGAAAATCTGCGTCGGATGATGCAATAGAAAACTCTTGCCCTGGCCGAGGTTTGAGTCCTTGGTCCACCAGAGAAGACTTTCTTTTACCGTCCGTGGAACCTGGAGTTTGGTATTTGCTTTCTGTGCAATGTGGAATTGAAACGGTCGTAGCAGGGATTGCAGAGGTCTGGTGTGGAACCATCCCCAGTACATAGCCTCCGAGTTTGCCACTAGGAGACCCAGCAGTTTGGACAATTCCATTATCGGGGAAGAAGGAGATTTGACTACATCCATTACTAGTGCCTTGGTCTTGGTTCTCTTTTTCTCTGGAAGAAAGAGACAGCCCTTCCCCGTGTCTATCGTCAGACCTAAGTGTTCTAGCCGTTGCGAGGGCGTCAGAGAGCATTTTGCCCGGTTGACAAGGAACCCGTGCCTTTCCAGGAACTGGATGGTGAATGCTGTCTCTTCCCGCGAGGCTTCTGCCGAAGTCGATCTCAGGAGAATGTCGTCCAGATACGGGTGTACATGGATGCCCCTCTCTCTGAGCTTCATTACCGGAACAACTAGCAGCTTGGTAAAGACTCTCGGAGCTGTCGCGAGGCCAAAGGGCATTGCCCTGAACTGCAGGTGAGTGTCCCCCACGCAGAATCTGAGGAACCTGCGATGGGTGGGAGCAATGGGTACATGCAAATAGGCTTCTGTTAAGTCTATTGAAGTCAAGAACTCTCCCTGCTGTAGGGCTTCCGCGATGGACCGGAGAGTTTCCATCCTGAAGTGTCTCAACTTGATGAACCCGTTTACATACTTCAGGTCCAGGATGGAGCGCCAATCCCCATTCTTCTTGGGAACAGTAAAGAAGATCGAGTAGACGCCCCGCCCCTTCTCGTCTGAGGGAACCGGCTCGACGGCTCTTATGTCTGTCAGGTGTTGTATAGCCTGGGAAGTTATAGCGCGCCTGAGAGGGTCTTTCTTGAGAGGTGAGCGGAGGAACCGTTCCGGTGGGAGGGAGAAGAACTCTATTAAGTAACCGCTTGAGACAATTTCTGAAACCCAGGCATCCGCCTTGGAGTCCATCCACGCCTGCTGGAATAGAAGCAGACGTCCCCCCACCGGAACGTTCAAGGAGTCAGGGCCGGGGTCCCTTGTCATCAGCATCCTGTCTGTTGCCGCGAAGACCCTGAGATTTCCCAAATTTTGCGTGGAAGTTTCCTCGTCTCGGTTGTCCTCTGGATGAGCCCCAACCGCGCTTGTGTTCTTGTCTGTTCCTAGGTAAAGTGTGTTGGGTTCTGAATGGCTGGTAAGAATACGAACGTCTCGGAGTGTATTTCAGTGAACGTGGGAGGGACTTCTTCTTGTCCTTGGTCTCCACCAGGACCTTCTCGAGGGGCTCCCCAAAGAGTTTTCCCCCTTGAAATGGGTAGGCTAAGAGAATCAACTTTGCTTGTAGATCTGCAGGCCAGGTTCTAATCCAGAGGAGACGTCTGACTGCGGTGGTAGAGGCCATGGCCCTGGAGGTAAGGGACAGAGAGTCCAGAGTGGCGTCCGCCGTGAAGGTACAGGCCTTGAGAATCCTGTTGGCACCCTCCAGCAGTCGTCTATTGTTGTTGGGGAGCAATTGGATGAGTCTCCTTGTCCATACCACTGCAGCCCGTGACACCGTGGAGGCGATGGCTGACGCTTTGATGGAGGTGGCTAAGGCCTCGTGAGCTCTCTTGAGTATGGCTTCACCTTTCTTGTCCAGTCCATCCTTAATGTTGCCATGTCCATCTTCGGAAAGCAGACCTTGAGACTGCAACGCTGCCACTGGGGCGTCTACGATGGGTACCTGTAACAGCTCATCAGCAAAGTTAGAAACCACGTAGATCTTTTTTAAGGCATGCGGGACCTGCTTACATGCTGCCGGCATGGACCATTCAGCCTTTAGCTGACGTTCAAAAAATTCAGGGAATGGGAACACTCTAGCTTTGCTTTCTGACCTGGGGAAGAATTCCCTGTTCCCTTTGGGTCTAGCCTTGTGTCCTTTAGCCTTTGCCTCCTCCTCCCCCTTCTCGGCTTCATTTAAGTCCAGAGCTGAGAGGGTTTTTGATAGCAGATATTGGAAATCTTCCATCTGAAAAAGTCTATTGGGCTGGTCAGGAATATCACTATCAGCCTCCTGATCATCTTCTGATAAAAATTCCCCACCCTCAGATTCCTCACTGAGGGACTGCTCTTCCTCCCTCCACCTGGGGGATGGGTCTGGCACTTTACTCTGGAGCTGTTTTCTGGCCGCCTTGGTGGGCCACGAGCCCCCCTGGGGAGTTCTACTAGGAGCCTGGGGCACCACAGTGGCTCTGGAGGAGGATGGGCCAGGCTGGTCTGAATTGCAGAGGTCCAATATTGCAGCTCTGACGGAGTCCCTAATAGCCACCAGCATCTCTGGGGATAAGGGAGAGGAAGAGGCAGCAGCACTTACTTGGTCTTCAGGAGTGTCAGCGCTGAGACTCTGTGCAGGAGTTGCTGTTCCGTGTTGCCTATCTCCCGCCGGGAGGTTGGCAAGCACGTCTTTGCGTTTTGGCGGGAAAGCACTGTCTGCGGCTTTTCCCGCCGATTCTGAGTCCTGCGCCGCCGTGCCGCTGTCCTCTCTCTTCCTCCTGCGTCTCGCGGCTTTCTCCGGCTCCCGGTCAGTTGTTCGGGGCCGTTTTCTGGCGGGCTGATCTGTAGGTGACACTCCTCCACCGGGGGTCCGATCATGCCTGCGCGGCAAGTCGGAGCCGGTCGGGTCTGCTCCCGCCGCCGGCAGGACGGCTCCAGGGAGGCAGCCCTCAGCCCTCTCCATGAAGGAATCTTCGGAGTCCGATGACTCCCTTGTCTCCATAGAAGCTTTCTCTCTCCAAGATATGGACAGAAGTAAGGTAAAGGATAGAAAAAGAAAGTGAAAGTATAGGTAGCAGAGCTAACCTAAACTAGAACTGCTCTCCCCTGAGGCAGGAAAAGAACTGAAGACCAGGGGGTGGTCCCACCTACAAGAGGAAGAAGTTTCAACTTCCTGCCTCCCTGATAGGACGGTGGGAAACACCCACAGATGTCCTCCTGCCTCAGAGGGAGAAGAATCCTTCAGGAAAACTTGCAGCTGTTCTGCCAACACCCGCTTAATCACCTTCCCCAGAAATGGGAGGTTTGAGACTGGTCAGTAACTGGACAGATTGGTAGGATTCAAAGATGATTTTTTCAGGAGGGGCCTCACCACGGCTTCTTTCAACGTGCCAGGTAAAACCCCAGAGCTCAATGATTGATTAATAAAAACCTCCAACTGGGCCCCCAACCTATTCGCGCTGGCCTTCACCAGCTATGAAGGGCAGGGTCTAGGGAGCACGTGGTGGCTGTCACCAGCTGCAGGATCCTGTCAACTTCCTCCTGGGAGACCAGACTGATCTAAATAAGCGATTTATTTAGATAAATAAATCTAAATAAAGTGATCTAAATAAAAGTGATCTAAATAAAAGCCAGAAGATAGACGAGGGGCCTCCAGTTCCCTTACTGTATCAACTGTGGTCAGCAGATCGTGGTGGAGAGACAAAATTTTATCTGCAAAGAAGCTCTCAAAAGCCTTGCAGCTAATATCCAAATTTTTAATTTGGCGGTCTCCTTGAGAAAGGGAGACCAAGGATCGAACCACTTGAAACAATTTTGCCGGGCGTGAGCTTGCAGACACTATGGAGGCAGCACAGAAATCCTTCTTCGCCACCTACATAGCCACCTCATAGACGATCATAAACACTTTATAAGATGATCTTGTCTCTTTGTCTCGATTCTGCTGCCACACTTGCTCAAGCTGTCTCAGTTCGTGCCTCATGTGATGTAGCTCCTCCATATACCAAGGGGCCAGTCTAGCACTGGAACGGAGAGGGCGGCAGGGAGTAATTTCATCGATGGCTTCAGAGAGACAGCCATACCAGTTCTCCAGCAGCTCATCCAATGAACTGCCAGGGGTCATCGGGTCCCGCAGGGCATCCTGAAAACAACTGGATCCATTAGTCTCCACGGGCCAGCATAAATTAGCTCACCACCTATGTAGGAGAGGGCTGGTGATAACAACATTATCACTATATTATTATTATTTATTATTTATTCAATTTATATACCGCCCATCCCAGGGGCTCTGGGCGGTGAACAGTTAAAATTGATAAAAACAAAAACTAAAATCAATATACAAATAATAAAACAAATTAACAAAGTGCAGTGGTGGGGAGAACCTTCCCCACCCCAAAGGTGGGAGGCCGACATGGCACCGCCCCCTTCAATCACCAAACGCCTGGCGGAACAGCTCTGTCTTACAGGCCCGGCGGAACGATAATATGTCCCGCTGGGCCCGGGTTTCCATTGACAGAGCGTTCCACCAGGCTGGGGCCAGGACTGAAAAAGCCCTGGCCCTGGTTGAAGCGAGGCGGGCTTCCTTAGGGCCGGGGACCACAAGTAAATATTTATTCGCTGATCGGAGCGATCTCCGGGGAACGTACAGGGAGAGGCGGTCCCGAAGATATGCCGGTCCCAACCCACTCAGGGCTTTAAAGGTAAGAACCAACACTTTGAACCTGATTCGGAATTCAACCGGAAGCCAGTGCAGCTGGCGCAGGACAGGTGTGATGTGTGACTGGTAAGGTATACCAGTCAGGACCCGTGCCGCCGCATTCTGGACCAGTTGTAGTTTCCGGATCAGGCCCAGGGGTAGCCCAGCGTAGAGTGAGTTACAGTAATCTAGCCTGGAGGTGACCGTTGCATGGATCACTGTAGCCAGGTCCTGGGGCGTCAGGTAGGGGGCAAGTTGCCTGATCTGACGAAGATGGAAAAATGCAGACTTGGCAACCGCCGTGACCTGGGCCTCCATCGATAGGGAGGCATCCAGGAACACACCCAGACTCTTTACCACTGGCAAAGTTGCCAGTGGTGTCCCATCCAGGGCAGGGCGTCTGTATTTTTCTTCACTACATTTTAATTTTAAATAACTACATCTCACTTTGTACTTCATACATTTTATGGCTCTTTAACCCAGCTGCTTTTTTTAAAAGTTCGTATATAATGATTTCCCATGCAAATCACAGGAACAAAGTGAGCCATCAAGACCTACCACTTCTGCTGGTACAACATTGCCTCAATACTGCTCTAATTCTGGAATTACTGCAGCACTGGCTATATATATTCAAAGGTAATAACAAACTACAGTATGTCATTAAAAGAATGAGTCTTAGAAGTCCGAGGACTACTACTCTCCTCCTCTCAGGTATCTAAGGCCTTTTGGTTCAAATAAATCACAGCAACAAACCAAGACTTTATCATCTTGACTACAAACCAGAATAACACTGATTTGGAATATTAGTTTGTAGACAACAGACAAGCCAAATTGTGTTCTTTTGTCTGACTGAACATCAAGGTTGGGAATAAGGAAGTCCTTAATATCCAAGTGACATGTGAGAGCAGAGGGAGAAAGGAGGAAATGTGCAAGCCTGGTGACTTCTAAAGCTTGTTCTTAGATGAGAAACCACGGTTTTCATTGCATCCAAAATACAGCCATAGAAGGAAAAGTGATAGTTCTCTTTCCGAATTAATTGCACAATATGGGAAGGGGCTGTGGGTCAGTGGAAGAGCCTCTGCTTTGCATGCAGAAGGTCTCAGGTTCAATGACATCTCCAGTTAAAAGGACACAGTAGCAGGCAATGTGAAAGATCTCTCCCTGAGACCCTGGAGGACTGCTGCCAGTATGAGTAGCAAGACTGCCCTTGATGGACCCATAGTTTGAGTCAGTTCAAGCAGCTTCTTGTATAGCCTATATATCTAGATTTCTCTGTGCTGATGACTATTTTAAACATATATTCATGCAGAAATAAGCCTGATTTACAAACAGATTAATATAACTATGTAACTGGGAGCACTTGCTTACAGTGTCTGCTCTATGAGCACTTTGGTGACCTTTCCACTTTTTAATCCTATTCTCTGATGGCCAACAGCAGCTACATATGACATTGGATCTCCAGACATACTATTTTGCCCTAAAAACAAACTGCGGGTACTTATTATTTATGTATTTGAGGCATTTGTATACTGCCTTGCCTTTACAGCTCAAAGCGGTTTCCAATAACATAACCCAAAACACTATAAAACAATTCTCAAAAAAGTCTCCCATAGCTACATTAAAGCTTGTATGAAAATAAAAGGTGCCCGTTTTGTGCTTGTCTTCTTTCCCCCTAATAACAATTAAACTACTCTAGAAGAGCCAGTTTTAACTGGGGAAATAATGCAGGCCCTTTTCCATCTTAGCCCCTACCCCCAACTGCACTTTAGGGATAAATATGTCTGGAGTTCCAATCACAGAACTCCAGAGTCACATGTAGTTAAAGTAGCCAATTTTATAGCGATATTTCCTACTACTGATTTCAATCCTTTGGTTGATATTGCCAGCTCTAATGATGTTATTTCATCTAAGCAATGAAGTATGTTACCCAAAGTTCTGCAAATACAGTTTGAAAAGTGCAAATATTATAGTAATATCATATATTGGATGTATATAATTTGGAATTATTTTTAAACTAGAAAAATGAAAGCTACTTTGCAGATTTACGTCAGAAATAAAGTTGAGATTTTCACTGCTAACTCAAAACATACTACCTAGGGGATTCCATAACAGTTCATAAAATGCCTTTGTTTTTAAAAACGATGGCCTGTTGTGTATATAGAACATATGTATCATGAGATGTGTGTACTTTAAGCACCTCTGGAATGTGAAATCTCAAAATCCAAATAAAGCAGGTGGTATAATTTAAAAGAGAGAGAGAGAAAGGGAGAGAGAGAACTGAAGCTTAATGACATTACCAGGTTATTCTACCAGACTAGTTCCCACTCACTGCATGACTTCAATGCAGCTCTCAGTCCTCACGCTGATTTCGATTTAGTTCAAGTGCTGTTTGATGTATTTCATCTGGAGTTTTATTCACTTCATACTACACTTCATTTAACAATGTGGCTGCTGTATTCATTTATTTCTACTTCATTACCCTCAAATTATTTTTTTATTTAGATTCTTAGCATAAAGTAATGTTTTTTGTAATAAAATCATAAATAAAACAAAGTTAAAAGGCAACAATTTAATCCAGTTCAATCATTATGACATGTTGCCAACAAAAGTTAATGTTAACAAAGCTTAATCTTATTTATATTAACATTTTCCCCTTCTGAACTAATGTATCTGTTCTACCTCAAATATATATCACCTTATTGTAACATATGCTACTTACAAATTATAATTGTCAGTAAAGATATCATATTCTCAAAAAGTATTGTAAAATACAGATTAAGGATCGTAGTTGGGTACATCTGAATTACAATGACACTTTGGCTTGGATTCTAACTATGGAAGTGGAATGAGGCTTCCAAAGCTTTCCAGGACAGTCCCCCATGCTCCCCAAAGCTGCTATAGCATAGTGGTTAAGTGGTTGGGTTGCAACTCAGCATTCTGCTGATTCAAATCCCATGAGTTCAGCAGGTGGCCTTGGGTAAGCCATTCCTCTCAGCCCCAGCTCCCCAGCTACATTGTGGGGATAATAATACTGACCTTTTTCACTGCATTGCTTTTTCATATTTGTCTAGAAGAGCAGTTTATAAGTGCACTGTTGTTATTATTATTAAAGAGCTACTTCTGAGAACTGGAGGACATTCTAAAGGGATATCACATAGGAGTAAAGGCAAAATAAGCAAAAGACTTTCCCCTTCCCCATGCATTTGAGCATTTGTACAAGGGCATGTATGAATCCAGTCTTTCAATTTTATTATACACATATATAACTAAATACTGCTCTTCTATTATTAAATGAGGCCTCCAACACCAGAGACAACTGGACGGAGATATGTGACTGCAGTAGGATATTATTTGAATACAAGTACCAAGTTGTAAAGGTGCTCCCCAGACAGGGCCCCACAACAGCAAACTGAAGTTCTTCAGAAAGTAGTTTCTCTGTCAAAAACCTTCTAAAAAATAATCAACTTGATTATCAGTTTAAATTCTTGTCCGTTTCTTGTACAGAAACATGTCCTTTACACAGCAAAAGGGTAGGTGTTTGACTAGAAAGCAAACTATTTAAATTGTTTTGTGACATGTCAATGAAATATATGCCCAAGAAAAAATAAATTACCAACACCTGTTGGTTTACCAGTTACAATAATGAGTTTGTTAAGATGTATAGCTATTAGTCACAAAGCAGCATATCCTCCCACTCTCTCAAACAGTATATACAAATAGACCATTGTAGATATGCTGTTTTAGCAGAACCTATGTGAATACAGCATTCATTTCAAGAGCTATTTAAAGACAGAAAATAGGTGGGGAAAGAATTACATTGCACCTCTTTAGAAGTAATTATGAAAATAATGGCAATGGACTACTCGTCTCTGGATTAGAATAGCGTTGTAAAGCCTATGAATAAGGAACACACTCTTCCCTAGATAATTTACTGATTGTGATTTCACTTGTGACTTGAATAAAAGAGATTTTATAACAAATTTGTCTTCATATAGATATTTAAGCTATGATAGTTATCTAAGAAAATATAAGACAAGTTATAAGAAGAAAGGGCCACTAAATACTAAGGAGAGCCTCAGCAACATGCCCAATAGACCAATACCTGCTACTGCAGAAAATAAATACATATTTTGGAAACTATGAGCTTTATTTTAGCTACTGCAAACAAAGTTCCACTTATGCATCAGGGTTTCCTGCCTTCCTGCTCTCATATCCTAAAAAAACCATTCTTGAAGGTCGGGAAACCCTCTAATCTAAAATAGCATGGGAAGTGGACAGAAAGCTGCAAAAAGTTAGAGCTCCGCTTACCCCACTGCTTTATCTTCCACTCATCCAAAGGCATCTTTGGATTCAACTCCATATAAATTAAGAATACAGAATGTGTGAAAGGTCATAATAGCCATAGTAAGTTTTATGTCTTGTTTACATGTTACTGCCTCTTTAAGACATAACCTAAGGGCCCTCTAGGAAAAGAGAGGGAGAAAGTAGACTCCAATACTAAAATGAGTTTAGGTCTGGAGGTTTTGTAGTTCATATTTGGTGTGTCCTTATGAAATAAAAGTTGGGTTTTTTTAACTACATTTCATGCTTTTCTCCAATTGGAATGCAACAAGCTCATGCGCTTCTACTTCATATTAAGTTTCTAATACTTACCAACACTTTGGAAGCTGCAGCATTTTACCATAAATAGCAGTACTGAAAGGGGGAATGACTGAGACTGGTGAGCTGTATGACCCATTAATATCCAATAAGGACAGCCCTGCCTGAAAACCAAATATCTGAAACAAATAAAAAGATCAAGCTGTAAAAGTAGTGAGAGTAGAGCATTTCCATTTTTTTAAAAAAAATTGACATTATAAATTAATTATCAGTAGTAGAACAGCATGCTTCTATAAAAATTAAAATACATTAAGTTAGAGAAATAGCAAATTTTAACTGGCTAAAGTATCAAACGAACCCAGGCTCAGTACATGTACTGCTTGTTTTCGGAATCACACATATCATAATTTTTGACGATAAACAAATGTCTATATAAAGTTCTAGGAAAATAGTCTAGGAACTATTGTCAGTGCCCTAAAATAGTAACATCTTTTTTTTACCTTCAGATAGCAGTGTGCATAACAATAGTGAAGTAAGTTATCAGATGGTTGGCTAAGGCTGCTGACAGCTTGTACAAGGTATTCAGCATACATTGGTACAGAGTGTTCCAAGACAATTTTGTCCACCAATATTTGGATACAAGGTAGAGGACGTAGAGGCTGAAGACTGGTAGTATTTAAGAGGCTGCTTGAATTCTTCCAAAACACAGGGGAAGAAGAATAGACACCCATTTAACATAACAGTATCAAATTTTTAAAAAAGAAACATTTCCTAATTTTTAAAACATTTCAGTACATATATTTGTGTGGTCTATTTTGCCATCAGTTTGTAATGTGCACATATGTATACACATGCACAGATAAATTTTAAGCTAATGGAAAAGAACCTCCTCTCTTGTCCTTTCCTCTCCTTTCCCTGAGGCATTTCAGAGCTTCATACTGAATGTCACATATAAATCAATTTTTGAAAATTGATATAAAGTAAATTAACGAGAAAAAGTTAAGCTATATGAAATACGCATATATTTATATCCTGCCTTTCTCTGCAATGGGGATCCACAGTAGCTTACATCATTCTCCTATCCTCTATTTTATACTCACAACAACCCTGTGACTGAAGGTTAGCCTGGGAGTGTGTGATTTGCCCAAGGTCACCCAGGGAGCTCCCATGGCAAAGTAGGAATTCAAACCTGAATTAAACACTGTAACTACTGCACCACAACTGGCTCTCTATATCCCAAGTTACTGTCTACACAGACACACTATATCTAGTTCATGGCAAACATTCTTTTACCTTTTGACCCATGATTACAGGCAGCAAGTGGCACAGCAAGTTAAATTCAGCCATGGGAACTGTAACAGTGCATTTCAGAATCGTGAAGTTGGTAATTCGGGTTGGAATACATTCCTCCAAAACTGCTATTTCTTCTGAGCTTGGCACAGCTTTAGTTGCATCTATAAAATCTATAATTAATTAGAATTAACGAAATGTAATATATGACCCAAGTGAATGTCCATTGTCGTCTTTAGTGTACTATTCGCTAAGCAACTTCCAACAATAAATATTAAAACGTTAAATGAAAGCAGTACACATAGACACAAACACATAGTAGAATCAAGCAATAAACTAACAGTAAAGTCAACAGGAAAATTAAAAAACTGATATAGGAGAATGTTTTTCTTTGCCAGCTCTCTTTACCTTGACAGCCAGTGACCAGTGGTCACTATGCTGGTGGGTGGCCCCAATCCAGCCTCCTCGTGAGCACTACAGAGGACCCAATGATGCACTTCTGGTTGAAAACCATAAGGTGCAGGATCTCAGCAAGGCTAAAATCAGCCCCAGATATAACATTTCCAAACAGAAGTGTGTCATCAGGGCCTCCAGAGCCCAAGTGTGCATCATTTCGCCATGTTCTCCAGTGGTTCCCAGGCTGCCTCCCCCCTGGCTACGTAAGCAGGGCTGGAGGCGAAAGGTGGGGCCAGGAGATCCTTCACCCCAACCAGGGGGCTGTCATCCCGACCAAGAGCAGCAGAAAACCCCAATGGTAAGGATTTTTTAAATATCATTCTGCCATCCTTCTACATTCAGGTACACAACCAGAGAAAAATAATGGCTCAACGAAAACAATTATGTTAAGCTCCACGCAACAAAAATAATAAACATAATGGTTCTCAACATCTTATCAATTACATTGCTTTTTAAATTTTTACCATAGAGAGACAACTATGTTGGGGCTTCCTTCACTAGCACCTTAAAACATGCCTATTATCATATGGTTGGCTGGATGCAGCTAGCTTTTTCACTCAATCTATCATTCCCTTTCAAAAGGTACTTCCAGGGCCAGCACTTCCATTGAGGCGGAGCCGGCCCCCACCTCAGGCACTGAACTCTGAAGGAGGCGCCATGCTGGCCGCCCAACAACCGGCGTTCCCTGAAGTATGCGTGCTCCCATGTGCTCGCGCAGGAATTCTTCTCTCTTGGTGCAAGGCATTTCTTCTGGAGTACAGAAGGGCAGCCCTGTCTTCCTGCTCAGCCAGCGCCTGAGGAGCTTCAAGTTCAGCCCCATCAGCGGGGACATTTCTCTCTCTGCCTTTCTCCCCCCTCCTCCTCTTCCTCTCTCTCTCTCTCTCTCTCTCTCTCAATTTAAGCCTTGGGCAAAGCTTCCACGAGCAAGAGACACTCTAGCTGGCTGGGGAGCAGCAAGCTCCTGTCTGACCTTTTGTCCCCCTTTATTGTTCCCTCCTTTATTGCTTGCTTCCCCCCCCCCCCATGTACTAAAGGGAATGACAGGAGGATTGCCCATTGGAAATAATAGGAGAGGCTTGAAAGCCCATTGGAGTAATGGGAGCCAGGGATGCCAATTTACTTGCCTGGGCTCCTCTGAAATGCATCACAACACAAAAAAAGTTGCAAAGAAAATGTGGAATGGATTTTCTATAAAGGTCTCTGGGACCAAATGGAATACTCTGGGAGTGGAACGACAGCCCTCAGAGTGCAATGACAGTCCCTAGCTATAAAGTTTGTGCTTCAGGACCAGAAGGACAGGTTTCAGAGTGGAATGACAGTCCTTGGAATAGGCTCAGTGCTCTGGGACTGGAAGGACAGCCCCTGGGAGTGGAAGAAGCATTCTGGGACTGGAATGACAGGCACCAGACTGGAATGATAGACCCTGGGAGGAGGAGAAGTGTTCTGGGACTGGAATGACAACTCCCAGAGTGCAATGACAGCCCCTCAGAGCAGAATCTGTGCTCTGGGAAGGAATGACAGATTGCACAGTGGAATGACATCCCCTGGTAGTAGAGAAGCATTCTTGGAGTGGAATTACAGGCACCACAATGGAATGACAGCCCCTGGGAGTAGCAGAAGTGTTCTTGGACTGGAATGACAGCCCCAGAGTGGAATGACAGCCCCTAGGAATAGAACCTGTGCTCAGGGACTGGAAAGACAGGTCAAAGAGTGGAACGACTGCTCCTGGGAATCAGATCAGGGCTCTGGGACTGGAATAACACCCCCTGTCATTCCACACCCACTGCCATTTCAGTCACAGACCACTGATTCTTCTCCCAGGGACTGTCATTCCACTCTGGAGCCTGTGTTGATAGATCAAGATGGTTAGCCATGTTTGTCTGTAGCAGTAGAAAAAAGCAAGAGTCCAGTAGCACCTATAAGACTAACAAAATTTGTGGTAGGGTATGAGCTTTCATGAGCCACAGCTCACTTCTTCTCTACTGGACTCTTGCTCTTTTTTGTGTTGTAATGCATTTCAATGGAGCCCATGCAAGTAAATTGACATTCCTGGCTCCCATTTTCTCCAATGAGCCTTCAAGTCTTTCCCATTATATCCAATGTGCAATCCTGTCATTCCTTTTATTACATCCCTTTCCCCCTCCCCGGCTGACATCAATTCTACTTCTCACCTTTCCTCAGGCTTTGGGTGGGGGGATGCTTTTGGTGGAAAGAGTGGCTGGTTGTGTGTGCACCACCACAGAGGAAGGAGGAAGTGAGGTGAGACACACACAATTCCCTGTGCGACAGGTAGGAGCAAATCACTGTTGTTGGGTTTAAATCTGTTGTTTTAAATTCTATTACTTTCCTCCCCCACGTTCTCCCTCCCTCTTGCTATTCTCCGATCTCAATGCTGCTCCCCCTTCACTCCAGCAGAGCAGCGCCCCACACTGCGCCCCCCTCTTTATCACCTTCCTTCTCTCATTCCCTAGTTTACATATATCACCTCACCTTCCCCCTCTCCAATAGTTTATTTCAATATTCATACACCACATGCTTAGCTGTCAGCTGCCGTTCACTTCAAACCTAAGGGGGGGGCAGAAGGATGAGCATGGAGGGTAGTTCCCGAAAGGGATCTCTGACAAAGGTGATCAATATTTTAAGGCTTGGAGAGGGTCGGAGAGAAAGAGAAGGCTTCAGCTCAGTCTCCCTCTTCCAACCATCTCTCTCCTCCAAGCAGGCCCTGTAAGAGCCCTCCTTTTACTGCCAAGAGTCTCTGGGTTCAGAGAGAGGTGGGAAGAAAGAGAGAGGGAAACTTTTTTACATACACAAACAAAAGGAGGTGTGCTCAAAACTTCAATGCAAGTCACTGTTGCTGCTCACAAAATAGATTTTTGGCTCACAATAAGAAAAACAAAGATTGTTGTTATTCTCACACTTACTTAAAAAAATTAAAATTTAAAATAAGAAATAAAAATCAAATTAAAAATGTAAAAAGTTTCAAGTTTTGTGCTTTTCATTTTCCCAACATTTCTTCTGTTTTTTAAAATTGGTTAGCGGGGGAGGGGGCACAAGTAGGTATCTCGCCTCAGGTGCCAGAAACCCTGGCACCGGCCCTGGGCACTTCACTAATCAAATAGAGGCAAGGCAAAACAGGCAGATCCCCTTTGAGCTCTTATGAGTGGCTATGCTGAAGGAGTTCAAATTAATTTCCACACAAGCTTTCATCATGTAAATGTATTTGTAATTAACACCTTTCCTCATCTACTTAACTTGCAAAATACCAAGAATTAACACACTATATACCTTCGTTAGGCTTGCTGTATGGCTCATATTCATGTTCTAAAGCACAAGTAACCATTTTCATAATCCTGTGCACTACACTGCTGTCAAGTCGAAGACTGAGAGGGCCTACAATCAGACTTTTTGTAGACATCTCATGAACACTGCCCAAGTCTTCAATCTTCACTAAAGATGCCTCTGCTTGATTTCCAGAACCTACAAATACAAAATGTTTTTCAGACAATGAAAACGTTGAAATGAGTTCTGAAAACAAAATTGCTGCAACAATTAGCTACACACATTTGCCCAATCGACTGAAAATAATCTACATAAAATAATCTCTTCTCTGCTATTTTCTTCAATATCTTTTTTCCAACAATTGTTTTTCTTCTTTGTATTTTGGATCTGTTCCTGCCAACTTGAAATTCTGCAGTAGATATTTAGAGGGATTACTAAATTTCTCCCATTGCATGCAGAAAGATACAATTGACAGTGAACAGCAACAGTGACATTTGAAGAAGGGACTTCAGGTTTGGTCCTCATGCTCTTGTCTCACTATGCGATACCAACAATGCCATCGTTAACGGAATTACACCTTTTAACACCCATTGATTTAAATGGACTTGGAAGGGTGTAACTCTGCTTAAGATTATACCGCAAGTTCCTTAAAATTAGAGACTGGGCTTTATAGCCTCCCAGAAAAGTTATATGGCATGTGTAGTGGAAGTGCAAATCACTCCCCTCTCCATTTCAGTCTCATTCTTAACTCCTTCAAAAATGAAAGAGTTGCTCCAATTTTAAATTCAAATGGAATTTGATCTCTGGTCTATAAATCTGTCAGCAGAGCAGAAAGTAAAGCTCAACTGTACTGGTAGGTGAGGATACATGTTCAAATTCTGCTTTCATTTTATCCAGGACACTGCTCTTCCGAAAAATGTTTGTTTATTTTACTTCATTTATACCCCACTGTTCTCCCCAGCGGGAACCCAAAGCAGTTTTTATCATTCTCCTCTTCTCCATTTTCTCTTCACAATAACCCTGCGAGGTAGGATAGGCTGAGACTATGTGACTTGTCCAATGTCACCCAGCAAGCTTCCATGACAGAGTAGGGAATCAAACCTGGGTCACCCAGATCCTAGTCCATTACTCTAGCTACTACACCAAATATGTTTTACCACTTATGTGTTTATAATAATATATTTGCTATTTTACATCCCATGAGGTATACTGAAAACATCTTATACATTTCCAATACATAAGATAGATGGGAACCACCTATGGAAATGGTTCAGTCCAAAATTCAGGTGCCTAACTCTTTTCAAATTACACCTGTCTTAAGAACTGCATCTAGCTACTTTCCAGATTAAATTCTAAGTGTTGGTATTTATCCTGAAAGCTCAAAGTCATCAAGTTGCAACTATAGCCATAAGTACATAGACACTCAAAATGGCCTGTTGGTGTAGTTATGGAGCAATATACTTTTTGAAGATGAGCCTGTCCCCTATGCACAGCTTTTCAGAATATCATGCAGAATAGTGCTACAAAATGTACCTAATTTCTATTTGTTGTGTTCAGGAACATATTGTGCAAAGAACAACCAATGTCCAGATCCAAAAAAGTTACATGTAAACGTCTTGAAAACATGTTATAGATCTACATTTAGCTTAGTTACGGAATTACATTCTACAGTCATATACGCCCAACATGCAATACAAAGATTAAAACCTGATAATGAGAGATGGTAAAAATTCTAACTATAGTGTTCCACTCATTTTTTAAAAGGACAAATTAATCTTGAAAAGTTAATACTATCCAGGAGGCATATAATCAGCATGTGCATAACTCACAGAGAAGTTAAAGAGGTAATGGAAGTGTAATGATTTTAAGTGTGCATGTGTCTTTAAATGCCTGGTGTGGTATGGATGAAGAGTGGGGGTGAAAGAGAGGGATGAGTGAGTGAGATGACTGGTTAATGACTGAGAGTGTGGGCGGAGTGAATGCAGTTTTCAGTTACTGAGTGGAGAGAAAAGAGTCGGTTTTTTCTTCAATCAGGCAACCCGTGTGGACGCCTGAGGGGATTCGTATTCTAGTTCATTTAGGCAACCTGTGTGGAAGCCTGAACTGTGTGTGTCTGTGAGAGAACTTTCATTCTGTCTAAAGCAGGCAAACTATGTGTGCACCTGAGAGGGAAAGTTTATGTATATCTGTGTAACTTAGCCTATGTGAGGAAATTTTAAGTACCGAGAACTGTCTCTGAAATAGGCTTGCCATCCTCCAGGGCTGTTTCTACATGGCTTACCTGCATGCGGCATGTCCTGGTAAATTGCGCAAAAAACACGGAAGATTGCGTTTCCTCGTGCGAGATTTGCACGATGTCACGCGACGTCGGGCAAATCTCGTGCGAGGAAACGCGATCTTCCGCGTTTTTTGCGCGATTCACCGGGACATGCCGCATACAGGTAAGCCATGTGGAAACAGCCCAGGTGATCAAACCAAAATAGGAGGCTTTCCCGAGCTGACAAACAAACTACCAAAACACTATCGGGAAAGAATGGCAATGAATGAAAGTCAAAAACTTTTCAGTGTTTCCATAGGTATGAAAATAGTCAAACCTCTAATTCAGAGTCAAACTTAAACATACAATTCTAATGGAGTCAAGCATATATGTACAATTTAATACAACCAAATTCCCAAAAGACCATATGTGTGGACAAACAATCCCAGCATCAAAGGGACAGAGTCTCTAATGTCCCGTGAATTAGCTGAGAAGCGGACCAGGGTAAATGTAAATCCCTCCTACAAGAAGTCTCTGTTGTAGCAGGTCAAACCAGCCCGTGTCCCAAGTTTATGTAAATATCTCTTTTTGTTGTGTGTAGAAAGGTTGCTGGTGATGAAAAGGATCCTCCAAGGGGGTCCCTCCGCCCTACAAGTCAGCTTGTTTTGTGTATAGTCCACTTCTTCAGGGGCCGATTGGAAGACCACCACTTAGTCCCATATCACAGTTTTCACAACAGTCAATGGAATGTCTCACGTGCATACACTTCAGCGCACTTCCAATACGGAAGGTGTATTACCCCCACTCAATGCTGCCTCAAACACTGGATCAAAACACTGAAAAGTTTTTGACTTTCATTCATTGCCATTCTTTCCCGATAGTGTTTTGGTAGTTTGATCCTCCAGGTGATAGCTGGAGATCTCCCGGTATTACAACTGATCTCCAGGCAACAGAGATTAGTTCCCCTGGAGAAAATGGCTGCTTTGAAGGGTGAACTCTATAGAATTATACCCTACTGAGGCCCCTCCCCAAACCCTATCCTCTTCAGGTACCGCCCCCAAAATCTCCAGGAATTTCCCAACCTGGGCCTAGCAACCCTACTCTGAAACCATAAAGCTTAAGTACTAGAGTGAAACAGATACGTTTCTTGTAAAAATAAAAAAAAAATGTTATTTTTTTTTAAATCCCAGGGTATCTGTTATGCCTATATATCTCATTCCTATTCTCAGGGCCACATAGTCCCACAAAGGCGCCTGGCACTTGGACACATCATTAAGACGAGAATTTAAATTAACTATTTTGGAATATAATTCCTGGTGGCAGCAATCTACCCAGAGGGTGTAAGAAGAAGGTTAAGGGCAAAATCTAACCAGAAGTGACAAAGCAAAATTGCCTTGACAGTTATCCTTCAATCACACCTAGCATTTTAAACCAATTGCCAAAATTAAATTTTATACAATAGTACATAATGTTTTAACAAAAGGTAGAATATCAACATTAAAAAATGTAAATGTGCTTTTCCATATATTAAATGAACAATTCAGATCAAAAAGAAAAGTCAGTACTATTTGCAGACAATTTTCTGAAGCATTTAATTTAACAGTATAGCATGGAAAAGGCAGTACAGAATTGTCTTCACCTGACCTCAGAATGCCTGTAAAATAATAAATCAAAATACAAATATGCCACTAATTATACTTCCCATATGCAGACGAAAACAGCAATTGTAGAGTGGTAATAGATCATACATAGTGGCTCTAAATCTTGCAAACTGTGTCATCGTAATGCATTAATCATAATGTGCTATCTTGATAATTCATTTCTTTTTTTTATCACCTAAAGGTGTTACATTAGCTACAAACAGGTCACACATTCCTACAAAAATGTAAAGTAACCTAACATGGGGAAATTATCCAGTTGTTGCACTGGATTGACAACTTATGTGTACCACAATTGCTTTGAACTCTATAGACAGATAACCAGTTAAAAAGCTTTTAAGTCCTAAGGCAGGAAACTTCAGCTTCAGCTAATATTAAACTCTTGACACCATTCCAGCAGTGGAGAGATATTACAACTGCAAAATCAGATATCATAAACTTTGAGCTCAATCTAGAGGAAGGAAATAAACAATTAAAGAATCTCTCTTTCTCACTCACCCACCCACCATGACACTGCTGGTGCCAAATCTTGCTGCTCAGCATAGCCCTGAACCCCAGCAATCTAGCTTTATGTTGCAAGTGAACCCAGTCTGAAATGTGGGACTGAGCGAGAAGTGTCCTGCATATGAGTGGTACTCATGTAGGATAGGAATATTTTTACTTCCCCTCAGTGCCCATGCGCTAGGGGAGAGTTTGGGTAGGAAAAACTGAGGTTTACCTCACAGCAGACATTTCAAGTCCTAATTCATATATAATTTCAAGTCCTATTTATATATAAACTGATAGGAATTGTGTGTGCGTGTCCCCACCCAGTTTAAAAGAATCCTTTGAGAAGGATGACTAATTAGAATCAGCAGAAGTATTTTTCTGCCAGCTCTAATTAATGCTCTCAACAGGACACTTTCAGATCCAAAAATATAAAAGCCCTTAAAAGCTTGTACATCCTGGACAAGGAGGGGCATGCAAGCCTCAGGATGCGTATCACTAGATCCTAATCTCCCCTTCCAGAATACTAAAAGCCTGCAGTTTTTGAAGTTTAAGCAATCTGAGAAAACCCTTTCTGAATGCAATTTTTGTGGACCCCCAAGCCTACCGATATTTACATTTTAAGAAAAAAACCCTAGGCCTGCAAATTCTCGTTTAGGAACCACCTGAACAGAGTTCTATTTAAGGCTTGTTTCCAAATCACAAAAACTAATTATATGTAGACGCACAGGCATGTTTCCCCAACATTTTCTCTTTATCATGCTTGGAATACAGCAAAGGATCAGGAGGCTTGTTCTCAGTGTCAGAGGCTATAAGAGGGCAGAGGCTGGAAATGGACAGCACACTCTCATTATCCAGAAGGAGGGTCATTATGACTGAAGAAAGAAGCTTTCCTAGAGAATCAAAAGTAAAACACTCTTTCCTCACTACCTACTCCACTGATCTAACAGACACTAGCTGTAGCCATTTGCATAAGCTATATGGGGCTGAAACATGTCAGTATTCTCTGAGTTTGCTTGCTGAGCTGTTTATTTGGAAAAGAAGGGTTTTCTTTTCATTTGTCTAACTGGGTAGTCCCCCAGCATGGTAAAACCCCAGTTTTGCCATTTCATTGCCCTACTTTTAGGCATGGATCTACAAGGGCCATCAGACTAACTGACTTAGTTTAGAGGATATCAACGTTGTTGAGTATGGAATCCATGTATTGTTTTGCAGATAGTTCGGTGGTTGCTATTACAGAGAGTGAGACTTGGAAAATTCTTTAAGTAATTCCAAACAAAGCCCAAAGGAAATCCTAAGATAAGTAAATGCTTCAGAATGGGTAGGGGGAGCAGAGGCACATCTATAGTGTCAGGGGTCAGTGGTTTCGTTTCCAGCGCCCAGAAGGAACTTATTATGGAAAAGAAGATGCTGAACAACCCTGTCCAGTTTCAGAATGCCCACACAGGAACACAACCTGGTGGACTTCAGAACTATACAAAGAAGCAGCTTGTAACACACAGTGGAGGTAACAAGCAGATGGAGAGCATGCTCCACAAGCAAGTTAATCTGTTTTCTCAGTCCAGCTCAAAGCCGCTGTCACCGAATTATTTACTCAACCACATATCCAACTTACTGGGGGGGAAAATACAATTATCTCCACCACCACCACCCTCGGGCAATAAAATCCACCATCCTTGGGGGTAGAGACCCTTAGACAGGCATTTAGTATGTATGGTACAGCAGATGCTTCGACTGCATAAACCCAAGGCCCTGAGTTAAGTTACTGATCCCATAAAGAAATCTATCCCTAGATTTACAGCGTTAAGTGAAAAATAAGGGAATTCCTATAGTGACAAAGAATTTCTTCAAATATAAGGCATTAAAATACTGTTACTTCTCACTGAAGAGTGATGTCTGATACTTCGTTGCCTCTGCAAATTATGTAGTTCAAAGTATATGCCATATTGGAGACTTATTTATTCAATTTTCCACCTTATGCATCATGAAATCAGTGGGACTTACTTCCAAGTAAACAAGTCCAGAATCAAACTGTTAATATTATTATGACATAGAGGACTAAATTAAGAGGAGTGTATCCTTAAGAGGAAAAGTTAAGTACTTTTTATCAGTACATGAACATCTGCCTTCATCCAAGGAGCTCAAGGTCCCCCCCCCCTTTATTCTCTGAGGCAAGTTACGCTGAGACAGAAGGAGCAGTCCCAAATCATTAGTGTGCTTTAGTGATTTTAACTGGATCTCTTAAAGTCCAGCACCCAAGCTTCTTGTGATATCAACATGCATGTCACGTGGAGAAAGTTCTCATGAAGCCTCACATTTTATTTCAGTCATGCACATGGTCAAAATAAAAACTGGGGAAGGGTGGCTGGAGTGGGTTTTACAGGATTATCGTCTCTCTAATTCAGTATTTCCAACAAGTAATTCCAAAGATTCTAAGTCAGGCCTTAAAGGTAAATCTAAGGACAGTCGGTCAAGGACTGGGTGCCTCTGAAGAAGTCTTTGTTTCTGTTATTCAAGGAGAAAGCAAACAAAGAAAAGAAGTACCTTTGCCACTGGTGCTTTCCATTGTGTACAGATAATCCATGTAGAAAGCCCCAAACCTCTGCATTCCAGATATCTCTGTGTACATCTCCTACCAACAAAGCAAAGTAAATACAACTAATGTTCTGTTAGGAAAGAATCTTGAGATTACAACCTGATGGTATCAGAGCTATATCCAAGTACCAGAGATATAAGCTTGTTGGGTTTGCTCATGACTACATGGTAAAGCTTATCAATACAAAAGGACAGAGGTTAGACAAAGAATTCATCCTTCAGACAGCTAATGCAACATCTATACCTGGCCACACAAAAGGACACCTATAACTCCTCTGGATGTTTTGTCCACTTCAGCAGCAACTACTGGTTAATTAGTATCTTTACCAGAGTAAATAATCTCAATTTGACTTCTTACTTCCTAGTAAACCAGACGACTAAAGGAAACTTAAAATGTAAAGCTGTTAAATTAGAAAAGATTTCAGGAAATGTATCGAGAAACAAATCATCTTGTGTGTGTGGGGTGTGTGTGTTTTGTTAGAAAAACTTTGCTAATTTCTTTTAAAGTAACAATCAAACCATGAGACTCAGACAAAAAAACACTGATTGGAGGTGGAGGCCTGCCTCAAGGAAGAACAAATGGGTGAAATTATCTCTCATTCTTCTTTCGCCCATGTGATTTGTGAGCAGAAAAGGAACAGTTATAACTGATTCCCTGTCCTTGATGCAGAACCCCAACCCACGTGACTTTTTATCCTTGTCATTCCCATAATTCCCAGCATCAACTCTTCAGGGGTCAAAAAGGGGTAGCACCCTTAACCTTATTCCATATCTGCCAGCAATTGCTAGGATACAACCTATATAAAATAACCTCAGTTTCTTACTGAGTGTGAAGGGAACAGAATCGTAATTTTCGGAATACCCTTCTTCAAAGAACTTGAAAGCAGCAAACAGGAAGAGAGCACCCTCCTGCTTTTGAGTGTTTTAAAGGGAAATGTACTTAATTTTATGTGGGCATGCACCTTCATCCTTGAGCAAAGAGATATATATTTTGTACTGTGGAATCCACATCCAAGAACAAAGGCATACAGTACGAAGAGTAAACTCAATATGGGCACACCTGCTTCGGTTTATCACATTTCTAAGCTCAGAACAGCTTAATGAAATTTTATCATTTTTATCCTCACGGCTAAGCTTACGCTGGAAAAAACAGCCACTTATCCAGTGAGTTTCAGTTCGCTTTGGAGCAGGAGGAGGATCTGAACACACCATCCCAGCCCAGGTCTAGCATTCTATCCATTACTACACATTCTCTCTCATGCATTTGTGTTCTATCTTACTTCTTGGCTATAGCCCCGAAAAGTGCTTAGCCATGAATAAACGCCACTTAGCTCATTACATCCTACATTAGTCATGGCCTCTGTGTAATCAAGTAAAATGGAGATAAATTCAAATAACCCATTTGAATTTGCAGCCATTTTGAGACAAAATATTTTAGAAAATAATGAACAGTGTTGAGAACATAATGAGATCTCCTGAGTATACAAGAGGACAAAATAAATAATAGTATATTAACATTAAATTACCATAACCTAAGATAAGAAAAATTAAATTTAAGACCTTGTGAGCAGCTGCATCCAAAATGAAATCTGCACGAACTCCATTGTTTTCTGGACTTCTGTAATCAAACAGTGAATTGGTGAGATATGTCATTCCTTTTGTGCTTAAATTTTCTCCACAACTGAAAAAGTAGGCCTCCTTATGCAAAAAGAAAAGACAAAAATGAGTGGGAACATAAACAACACAAGCTAAAATTGTTCTTGTTCTTCTTTATAAAGAAGCAACACAAATGATATTAAGAGGAATTTTAAGCAGTGAATAGTTATCCTATACCCTTTGCCTAATTGTCAGAGTTATTAAAACAAATCAGTTTAAAATGATTCCAATCTGTCACCATTTACTCAACAACTAAAAACAGCATACCAATGAGAAAAAGGAGTAATTGCAAGCATTTGCTTGGCAATGGTGTTACAAAGATGGTACAATGGCTTGGTGTTTTATACATCTTAAGCCTTTTGTTTGATTCAACTGTAGTAGTGCTCCATGAAATTTTCATACAAAACCATCTTCAGGTAAAAATTAAGCTTCTGAGAAGTGCAACCATTCTCCTTTAAGCCTTTCATTCTTTTTTACGGTTGGTTGCAGGCCCAATATGCTCCCAGTATGCCATTAGGAAAGTTTCTTTCTTCTTCAGCCAATAAAGAACTATGGAGTGAATATACTACATAGCAAGTCATATTTTACTACAAAGTGATGCAACTGGGGGCAAATATAGTCAAATGTTTGCCCTCAGTTTAAATCAGTGCTGGGAGGAAAGTCCTCATTGTCAAGACATGTGCTACCCTGGTAACAGAGGCATTCCTCATCTTGCCACAGTGTGCTATGGACATACAGACTTGTGAATACTTTGAGATTACTTGAGATATGCGGTTGTACCCTGTGGGATGCTTTTGTTCTTTCTTTTAATCGTAGGCTCTCATGAAATAACAGAGATTACTTTTTGAACTCATTTCTGCTTCAAAAGTCATTTGCCATATAGCACAATAGGCTCCAGAGCAAAACTCAAAGTTTCTTGGGTGTATGAAACTAGCCCTTATGGTTCTCTGGCTCCCAACTGCAACCTTTAACATCTAAAAATATATTCTACCTGATTGCACTGCATCAGTGATATAAATTGTACTTACTGCATCACTTCTATTATTATTTTCTTCAAAATCTTTAATTCCCATAATTCCTTTAAGACAAAGAGCTTGACAACCAACGAAGCCTATTTGGCAGTCAAAGAAGGGCCCTCCCCTCATGAGGACCTATTTAGGGGGAAATGAAACATGTTGAGAGATGCTATGAATTGAAAACAGAAAAGTGTCAGCTTTAAAACTTTATGGTTGTGATCCAGTACACAGTTGGTCATGTCTACCTAATTGAAATTACCAAGGGTTGTTTTACTTCCATTGTATATGCAGTTACTGCCACCAATTATTCTATTACTTAACTCACTTAATTAGGTATAACAATCATAATCCACACCAGATTTGAACATTCAGCATTTAGTGTTTAGAGTAGCATAGCTGCACTTTTATAAGTGATCACAGCCATCCAATAACTGAAAAATGTATAATTAATATTACAACTGCCATTTCAGTAATTATACTAATGAAAAAATATTCTAACATAATGATGCCAAAGCATTTAATATAAATTAACATACAAAAAAATTAATGGAAAATTACCTCAACTGTAGTTCCTTCTTGTTCCCAGCGTATTATTTCTTTAGATTTTACTTTCTGTGGACTGTAATAACTACTTTCAGCTTGCATTTCAGTAAGCTGTGTAACAATTACAAATGTTTACCATTAGTCAACACTAGTATTAAATATATACAGGCCATCACTACTGTGTAGAACTGATTAATTTACTATTTCTAAATATCATTACACAGGAAACAGGTGCATTAAAGACACTGCAACACTATTCATTTTGGAATCTTAAGAACTTACATACGTGTGGCACAATTTTAAAAACTTACTAACAGTTTAATAACTTAGTATTTTTAGTTGCATGAATTATACACAAAAAAGCAAGCTAACAGATACACATATGAAACCTCATTAATTTAATATATGTACGTTTGTTACAGCAGTACAGGAAATAATTCACAAAATGAACAAGTGAAAATGCTAATTTTTCGCATATGTTCTTGTCAACATGCATAAAGTAGCAAGAAAAGGTCGACAGTGCACTTGCTTATTAAAGAAAGGCAAAATAAAATATTTAAATAAACAGCACTAACAGTTCTAGCACTGAACATTCAGACATCTTAAACAGCTGAAATAAAAACCTCCCAATTTTCATGTAACATAAAATTTCAAGAAACTCTCATTACTTAGTTATTTCCAACTGTGAGTACACATGGTTGCTGTTCTGAGGCAAAAGGCAAACGCTCAAGTAAAAATGAGAGAAGGGAGGGACACCATTCAGCTGTATGCAATTATTGTAGAGGAAAAGCAATTAATTGATTAAAAGAACTCAAACATTGCAAGAACAATTTTCGACATTATTAGGAAAATGCTACATTTAATTTGGCATGATTTTTTTAGCTGGAACAGTATCAGCTATTCAGAATGCTAATGCAGAAACTTGACCTTATTTTTGACCAAAATATGAACCACAAATTAATTCCATACATTCTTAGCATTCAAGCGGAACAATGAATTCTAATGTTTTCCTCCTAAGTGCCACCATAATTTCTTATACATTCCACTTTATAGTGCAAATATATAAAATGCAAGACATTAGGATGTGGTAAAATTATTTTAATGTATATACTAAATGCACAAAAATTAATACAAGGTCAAGCATAAAGAGTTCTACTTACTTTAACGGAAGGGACATTTACACTAGCAATTTATTACAAGATCTTGTGGGTTTGCTTGCTACCTGAATTGTAGTAGATTTCAAAATGTGTCACGTTAAAGTCTCATAATATCAGCATTTAAAAATCTGCAGTGTCCTTTCACATTCAAATTCATGTAGGCTCATCCTACAGCCTCACTGCAAAGAATGACTGTAAGATCAGCTAGCTACAGCATAATGAAGAAATTAAAATAACCCATAGGTTCTTGGAGGGGAAAATGAATGGTTTGGGACTGTGGGAAAAAGGAACTTCCTTCTACACGTACTTGTACCTTGGTCAGTGGTGACTAATAACAGAGCTATCCATTCCCGTATCCCAATGGTTGGGGACATTACTATTTTGGCCAAATGAGTAGAGTGACTTTTTACAAATAGTCTCCCCCTTGCCAAGGCAAAAGTTCACTCAGCACTACGTAAATACTTTCCATCTATATGAAATCTTTCTACACGGTAATTAGCTGCGGTAGCATTCATAAATCCTAGGAAGAACTATTGAAAGTGAGATTTGGGATGGGATGCAACAGAAGCTTTTTGATGAGATGCCCAGTTAGTGAAAGGAGAATGAAGTAAGCCACTTTGGGTCCCCATTGGGGAGAAAAGGTAAGGTATAAACAAAGTAAGTAAACAAACAAATAAATGAAGTAAATAAAATGCAGTGAGAAACTTATTGTCCAGAAAGATGCCAAAGTTACTATCCAACTCAAACATTTGCTATACCGTTACTTTTATATAGGTTAGATTTTTAATAGAGAGCCAGTTTGGTGTAGTGGTTAAGAGTGTGGGACTCTAATCTGGAGAGCCGGGTTTGATTCCCCACTCCTCCACTTGAAGCCAGCTGGGTGACCTTGGGTCTGTCACAGCTTTCTCAGAGCTCTCTCAGCCCCACCCACCTCACAGGATGTTTTGTTGTGGGGATAATAATAACATACTTTGTAAATCGCTCTGAGTGGGCATTAAGTTGTCCTGAAGGGTGGTATATAAATCGAATGTTATTATGATAATATATTGCATTGATGAATTATGTGAATATATTGCATTGAATTAATTATGTAAATCAAAGATTCATTCACTAACAAGATCATTTTAATTACCATTCAAATATTATATGAATATTCTAACCTGTTCTATTTTAATTCAACTTACTTTTTTTCTATTTTAAAGCAAGTCAGGTACTTACAAACATTCATCGAAATTTGTACCTAACATGCATTTTCAAGAGAACATGTGACCACAGGCAAAGGTCCGAAGTTGATATTTTACTGAGGTTGAAACAACAATATACTTACATTAAAATGCTTACCTTGAACGTGACAGTGGCCTTTGTGCAGTAAAATCCAATAGATACCACAGGATCTTTAACAGTTGGTGATTTCTGCTGATTCATTGCTGATTCATCATCTGTTCCAGCGGAGTCTCCCTCTTCAGCATCATTACCCACAATAGCAGGTACAAAAGACCAGGCCCATGATACCCATCCCTGCTGCTGGTCATCATCTTGTTGAACATAAGACTCTGGAGGAACATACTGCATATCATGCCCTATTTCATCTTCCAAACCTTTAAATTTAAAAAAGAAGCAAGTATTAAAATGTATTAGACCCAAACTTAGGAATACAAGTCAATTTATTTTCATACAGACTCACATCTTTGCTGTATTACCTTTCAGATTGAACGTGCTAGATATAATTGTCATTTTAAAAAGACAGTGTACTTTTGTAATCCTTATCTCATACTGCTTCCCAGTAATCCTCTGAAGTATGTCACTATCTTTCCTACTTAACTGCAGGTGGGGCTAGAAGTAGGAGTTTTTCCCAAGGCCATGCCATAACTTTCAAGTCCAAACCTGTTGCTACACACCAGCTCTCATATATGCAAGATAACACCATGCTTTATGGTGAAATTTACTAGGAAAAAATGTTGCCCATCCAGCATGTAGTAAAAATAGAAAGTCAAAAGTTCTTCTAGCCAATGCTGTTATTATGTTATTCAGTATGCTTCTATCCTGCCTTTCAGTAGAAACCTTCCAAGGTAGCTGGAGACAGTACAGTACAGCACAATACAGCAGAAAGAGACAGCTGTACTCCAATGTGAGACAAACTCCAATTTATGATAACTACTGATACCAGATAAATTTTTTACTTTTAAAAATTACCTACAGGGAAAATGAAACATGGTTTGCTTCCCTCACCCATTCGCACTTAACAGGGAAATATACTACAGCAAAATCTGAGACTCTTGTTTTGCATTGAGCTCTCTTGTACTTTGCCTTACTGTACTCTTCTGACCTTTGGACAGGTAAGATAACTGCATGAGGAACTGACTATGAGATGACGCTGAGAAGCTGGTTCCTTTTCTTTTACCTGTGATGCATACTAAAGAAAGAGGAGTCAACTTCTCAGCATCCTCTCACAACTAGGTCCTCATGCATCTTATCTGTCCAGTAGTCAGAAGATCACAGTAAGGCAAAGTATGAAAACAGAGAGCTCAATGCAAAACAGGGGTCTTAATTTTTGATGTAGTGAATTTCCACATTAAGCTGGAAGGGGTAATTAACTTTTCTTAATTACCTACAAGGAAAATGAAAGAATGTATCTGATACTGAATATTTATCAGCTCCCTTTAATCTGCTTTGTGTGCCAGCATTACTTGAATTGAGACTGAGGAGCAACCAATGCAAAGATTTTTTTAGGTGGTGGTCCCAAAGCTTCAGACTTCCTTGCTTTATGAAACCCATTTGACGCACTTGTTCTCAGCCTTCTGGAGACTGGTGAAGACTCCATGGTTGCAAAGGGTCTTTGATGGAAGTTCAGTTCAAGTGCTTCCTGTTGATTTTCAGCGCCAACATTTAGGTTTAATTTTCTGTTCTTAACATTTCAAGTGATTACTTTTATTGCCACCAATTTGGTTATTTATTGTTCCTTTCATTTTTGTTATTAGTTGCCTGGCTTTTTATTGCCATAGCAGCTTTTTGTTACTGCTGTGCTTTTATAAACCAAGCTGGGCTTGGTTTGTTTTTAGCTTTGTAAGCTTCCATAAATAACATTTTGTAGAAGGCTGGGTTGAAACATCTAAAATAAATGAATTCCTAAAATAAACGTGGAGGAAAAAGCCCCACGATGTCTGTTGCATTTTATTATCCTCTCTCCTCTTCCCAAGTTACTCCAAACAACAAAAGCAGGATGGTATTGTGCTTCTTAACCTAACGAAGATGTTGAAGCTTGTATTTTGCAATGAATGGTCTGTTGAAACACTGGAGGAATTCAGATGAAAAAAAGAAATAGTGTGAGATCAAGTGACTAATAACTCCTGTAAAATTAGCTTAATATTCATAACACATTACCATAGTATCAAAACCAGTATAGTGAACTGGGCCTGGAAACTAGGAATCCCCAGCATGGGTGGGGGATCTCCCACTCCCAGTCTCTCCTACCCCACCTCTCACCTAGTTGGCAGAGGGAAAGGCATGGAAACAGGTTGAGGAACCCCCTGGAGTGTGTTCCTGATCTTTCTGAATTACTTCCACATTGCACTAGGAATGATGTCATTCCCAGAGTGACATGGAAGCACAAGGTTGCACCAAGGACCTATTGAGAAAAAATTGACACCCCCCCCACACTAGACTGGGGGCCAATTTTTACTTGACACAACCCATTGCTTCAGTGTTGCACCAGGAATAATGTTATTCCCAGCACAACACAGAAGCGATCCAGAGTTCACAAGGTAAATACCCCAGGTACAGCCCCCATCACCAACCCTCCTTGTCCCCCAGTTTGAGACCTGCGGGGGACCTGGCAACTCTACTAGAAATAGATCCACAGATAGCAAAGCTGACATAGAATAAAAGTAACAATGACTTTGGTAGACTCCAGGAAAAAAAATTGCCCTTTTTACGACCAAGTAAGACCCCTAATCTTCAAAACCAGCTCTGAAGAGAACAGATTACAGTAATCCATTCGGCATTATTCAGAAATCAAATCATTTCCATAGATATGTCCATAGGGTTACTCAGAAGCAAGGTAGGCATCTAAGCAGTAAGAGCAAGATTGACAGCAATAGTAACGTGTGGGAAAATCTTTCCTCTTAACACACACATTTGCAAGACATAGCAATGCACGGGAGTGAGTAGTATACAAGGTCATGAGCACTGGAAGTTCCTACAGTCCGTTAGAAAAGCACCTGCAATAAGCCTGTGAAAGAAACAGTTATGGCATTGACAATATGATATCAAGTTACAGCATGAAGCATTTGTTCAGAACGGTCTGCATTAGCCTTAGCATTAGCTAATGACAACAGCATCAGCACTGACATGGATGGGGCTCAGACATTACAGTTCCAAGACTGCACACAGGTAGTAAGGCAGTTAAAGCTGGTAAAAAGCACCCCTCAAAACTTTAGAGCTACTGGCTTTTTAGTAAATAGCGCTAGGTAGGAGCACTTAAACTACTTTTGAAAAAGAGCAACCCCATTGAGAACAGGATGCAAAACTAATCCTGGATCAGCCTTACATCCAACCAATAAAATTTCCATTTTATCTAAATTAAGTTCCATTTGTTTGCCAATTTATACCCAGCCTTTCAAAAATGTCAAAGTCTGATTAAGGTTTTCTACCACCTCCCTAGTTTGACAGATATTATAAAGTGTGTGTCATCAACATATTAATGGCACTACATTCCAGATCTTCAGATGATCTCTCCTAGAAGTTTCATACATAAGTTAAGAAGCACAGGAGGCAAGATGGAACCCTGCAGAACTTCACAGACCAAAGGTTAAGCATCCTTCCTAGCTCTGTATGCTAGGAAGGAATACATCACTACAAAATAATAGTCCCCAATCCCATTTCATCTAGGTGGAGCAGAGGATATCATGGTTAATGGCATCAAAAGCCTACCTAGGAGTATAATAGTCATGCAGTCCTTATACTTTTTGCTCTAGGCATTTGCTCATGAAAACTTATGCTACAGTAAATTTTAAGTCTTTAAAGGTGCCACAGGAGTTGTTCTTATTATATCTGTTTAGGAAGCAATTATGAAAAGAGAATTTTGTGGCTGTCTTGATGTAATCTACCTCAAATGATGCATGAAAGTTAAAAAGGAGGGATATACTTATTGTATGTATGCCACCTTGACCTTTTCGAGGAATAGTGTGATGAAAATATGAGTCGATAATAATTGCTGTTTTCAAGTTGGTGTTTTTCTGTCCCTAATATAAAGCATGGTTGCTGACCTATTTTGAAGAATCTTTTCAGCAGTTCATTGGCTCTGCAGTTGGGAGAACAGTATGCACTTGCAGCTTGTCTTGATCCAAAACCCAAATAGAAGCGTATTCTTATTAGTGTCTATAATGGTCCCATTTGAGTGTAACTGAGCATAATGTTGCCTCCTTCTTTCCTCTCCCCTCTCTTTCCCTCTGTGTCTTAGGTGGGGGAGTATAAATGATAAGGACCACCATCTTGAGGAGTGTTTGTTATTGTGATTTTAAATTGTATTTGATGTTTGATGTAACCCACCCTGAGCCTGCTTGTGGGCAGGGCGGGACAGAAGTCGAATAAATAATAATAAATAAAGACATTAAGCAAGACCTTTTATAAAGAACGGCTGCCCAGAATTTTCCAAGGGCTGATGTTTAAAGTTCAGGCAAGAAGTATCTATACTATTTGTCTGACAAAAATCTAAATGGTTCAAAGTTGTACAATAACAAATATATCACCTATTGCTATACTAAACCTCAAAGGGCAAATTTTGGCCCTGATTTGTTATTTTACATAGAAAGACAGGCTATAACGGTCTCCAGCAGGTAGCTCGTAAGCTACCAGCAGCTCACTGGATGCTGCAGATTAGCTGGGAGACCCAGGAAAAGATTGCAAAAACATCTGCACTAGGCTTTTAAAAAAAATATCTTCCGTGGGATTTTTCACTTTGCTGCTTTGCTGACACCTCCATTTCTGGTATTCTGCCCAGTCCATGTTCTGTTTCTATGAGAGAACAAAACTTGGTAACATACAGGGGTGGAGTGGGGGAGTAGCTTGGGATATTTTTCATTATTCAGAAGTAGCTCTCATTAAGGAAAAGATTAGCAACCCCTAGGATATAACAATCTGTTTAATAAAAGATCATGAATTTTGTTTTAGGAGACTGTGAGCGTAGATGTTAATATATTTATATTAGATTCAAAAATCTGAAAACACTGTTATTTTAAAGCAATATTTAATGTACCTCATTCTTTAAAAATTGTTTAAATCAAATCTAAATGTTAACATCCAATATGTATTAGCTGCTCTGTAAATCCTCCACCCCTCCATGGTTTTACAGCTCCTTGGATTCTAAAAATCAATTTGGGAATTTGGCAGGACAGCAAAATTTCTGAAAAAGTCCTAGAGAAAGATTAGGGGAAAGGAGCATTGCCCTCTGGCTCCCAGTCACTGACCTAGTACATCAAGGTTTCAAAGATGCAGTCGCAAATACCTTTTTCAACATCTTCAGTTGTTAAATAAAAGATGAGCTCTGACAGCTGAATATTTTACAGCGAGATTTAGACTATGAACAACAACAAAAACCCTCCACTACTGAACACAGCTGCCAGCATGGTGAAAGACTGCAGAGTTAAAATCGGCAGCATATTACAATACTTGTTACTTAAAGAATTTATATAGGAGAGGAAACTATACTCATCAAGAAGTTATGAAATACACTACTGTCAGAATTCACATAATGCACTCTCTGAACTATGCATCTTGGAACAATAGAAACTTCTTAGGGACTGCGTTTTACATCCATTTAAAATATACGCTTAAAAATATTCCTTCCTGTTTTAGCTGAAAAACAATATGAATGCAAAAGTAAGTGAAAAAGAAGGGAAATCAAGGACAAAACAAATGAGATACTAGTATTACAGTATACCTAACTCTGGACATCCATTTGTAATAATGCCATCACCACACACTTAACAATTTCTGTGATATAAAACATTAGGACAAAATCTCTTCACTTATATGATCAGCTTTTCACGTGGCTTGCTAACATAGGCTGGACCTAAGCTTTGGCAGTCTTACAGGCACAGTCTTAACATAAGGATTATCTGTTCTTGAACTGTTTCAAGTATATTATGTCCAAATAAGACCACTTCAACAGTAGAAATGTCTTTTTGTTCCCATTTTTTCTCCTTTAAGATGGTGTGTGTGCATGTGTAACAGTGTGAGTGAGAGAAGGATGGAACAAAAGATTTAAATCCACAGATTATAGGTGACATTGAATGGTGTGGAGAATTCTCAACTAAAGTTTACCAAAGTTGTAATGCCTTTTTCAGTCTAATGGAAGATGGCTGCAAACAGGCTGGTTCCGCACACGTTGGATAATGCACTTTCAATGCACTTTATCAATCTTTTGAGGTGGATTTTTTGTTCCGCACACAAAAAAAATCCATTCCAAATGATCTATAAAGAGGATTGGAAGTGCATTATCCAATGTGTGCGGAATCACTCACAGAAAATAAATTCACAACACACACACACACACATACACACACACCTGAAAAACCAAATATAAATTTTGTGACTAGGGTAATTAGTATGATGTTTTAATATCCTTGCCAGAGAATGATGCTTTCTCTTTCGAGCCATTTAGGCAAAAAGGCACAGTTTGATCCAAGCACAGTAGAATGGATAAGAGCGAGCTTTGGCAGTGATTCTGCTTGCATTGAAATATGAACCAGCAGGCACACCAATCACAGAGCAATGCACAAGGGAGTAAAAGCAATATTATAAGGCAGAGCTGGCTCCTTACCATTCATGAAACTTTGTAACATTCATATCTACATGAGTAAATAATGATAAGTAAGTAAAAAGTGAAAAATAAGGGAAAGTTTCAACGAACTCAAATTGTTAAATGCTGATTGTAGTATAAGTAAATATCATAACTGATAAAAAGTGTTAGAACCACTGTTATAGAGCCAGAGAGTCAGACTAGGCTCTGCGAGACCCACAGTGCAATCCTATGCAGTGTTACTATAGTCTAAGCCCACTGACTTCGATGGGTTTAGATTGGAATAACTGCACAGAATTGCATGGCCAGATTCAAATCCCCACTCAGACAAGAAGTTCACTGTATGACCTTAGGCCAATAAGTCTCTCTCTCTCTCTCTCTCTCTCTCTCTCTCTCTGATTAAGCTATCTTATTGGTTTTCTGTGAAAACAAAATAGAGGAGTGGAAAATAAAGTACACTGCCTTGGACTACTTGAAGTAAGGGCAGGTAGACAGATAATTAAGTAGTCCCAGAAATTAATATTTGGAACAGATCATTTTAATGAAAATGCTCAAACCTTGCTATGATTTAAAGAATTATGATCTTGGGTACGGAGTCTCAACAAGTAGATGGAAATCACACACAGTGCACCCAACCTAAAGCTTTACCGATTACACCCATCACCATTTTAATTTGTTTACTGCTTTGAAAATAGAAAAATAAGAGAAGAGAAACACAGAAGAAGAGTTATATTCACAAAGAAGAAGAGAGTCCTTTTATGTTTAAACTTCATCTTTAACCCTTCTATCCTTACCCTAACTGAACATTCCAGCCAACGTTCTTTTGACTTGTATTTTTGTAATTTACCTAGAGTGTCAGTGAGAAAGGCATATGAATAATGTAAATAAAGAGAGGAAGAAATAGCTTTGTAGAAGTGGTTCCATAGTCTTATTTTCTTGCTCCTTGTCAAACTCAACATGCCAAAATCTGTACTGGAGTGTTGTCCTCCTTTACTTCTGATCACTCTTGAGAAGAGACAGATGGTTAAAAAAACTGAAGTGTCATTTCTATATAGTGGGTAGACATTAAAGATGAGTTCTAGGCCTGAAGATTTTGGACTTCTTGCCTATGGCCAAGTAGATTCCTTTTATATACAGTAACCTTTAGAAGAAAATGGGAGTATAGCTGGCTGAGCTAAGTCCTGAAAATCTTGGAATCAATCACTGTAAATTCAAAAGTCATTTATAGCTAACATATTACAGCAATTCTAGTTTCTAGACATTAATCATTTTGTGCAATACAGCAAGGCTTGCTAGGTGCCTGCCAGTAGCGAGCAAACTCCCAATGGTCTGCCCCTTAACTGCCAGCAGGTGGCAAGTCTCCTGGTGCTCATCCCTCACTAGCAGACAACCCAGGCAAACAGGTGGTGTGCACACTCCCAAATGGGTCTAATGATGTCACTTCCAGAAGTGATGCCATCACGTGCCAGCCACGAGTGTGCATATAACAACAACAACAACAACAACAACAACAACAACCTTTGATTTATATACCGCCCTTTCAGGACAACTTAATGCCCACTCAGAGAGGTTTACAAAGTACACTAGTGGCCAAAATTGTGGGAACCTTTTGGAAAAAGTACATTTTTGAGGTTTGATGGCTCATAACACCACTTTCTTTTGGAGTAATACCATAAAATTATATATCAATGGAAAGATAATTTAGTCAAGAATGTAATGCAACCAAGTTTGTTCAATTATCTGTATTCTATCAAATGTTATAGCCAAATAACCAGGAAAAGGAAGCACAACTTGCTTAGGTTGATATGAAGTAGCCTTCCTTCATTTGAATGTAGCCATTCAACGTAATACAATTAAAGAAAGAGTTGACTGGTCACCCAGAAAGCGATGTAAAATAGTACTATTAAGTGAACAAAGCTACAGTTATGAAGAAGTTAGAAGAAAAATTGGTGGAAACTTAACCAAAGGTGGCATTTCTAAATTTTTGAAGAGGTATAAGGCAACTCAGTCACTACAAAACCAGACTGGTAAAGTCAGGAAAAGGTGCACACAAGCAAGGGATGATAGAAGAATTGAGAGACTGAGCCTAGGTGATAGAAGAAAATCATCGGGGTGTATACAGAATGAAATGGCGCAATTCAATGTGAAGTTGAGTGCAAGGACTGTCTGGCGCAGACTGGAGAAATTTGGTCTTAATGCTAGAATTCCACGAAAAAAAAACATTGTTATCTCTCAAACAAAGGTTGAAAAGATTAAACTGGGCTAAAACCCATGTTAACTGGACAGTGGAACAATGGGACAGTGTTATTTGGAGTGATGAGACCAAAATCTCCCTGTTTGGTAGTGATGGCATAAAATACGTGAGAAGAAGAATCGGAGAAGATTTGCATCCTGATTGCATTACACCTACCGTGAAACACCCAGTTAGTGTTATGGTATGGGGTTGTTTGACATCAAAAGATGTGAGCAGAATTTGCGTGATAAATGGCAATATAAATGCCCAAAATGAAATGAAATATTTGAGCCCAAACTGAAGCCTTCCACACGTGATCTTTTCCAAGATAATGAAGCATTTATATTTCAACAAGATTCAACTCCATGTCATGTTGCTGCTGTGTGCAAAAAGTAGTTTCAAGATAATCATATTCCACTGTTGGAATGGCCTGGGAATAGCCCAGATCTTAACCCCATTGAAAATCTATGGAACCGACTAAAGAAACTGGTTAGTGAGAAGCAACCCAGCAATAAAACGCAATTAATAGAAGCAATAACTCAATCGTGGTTTCACATTATAACAGCTGCAGAACTAAAAAACTTGGTTCACTCCATGTGAAGGCGTTGTAAGGCTGTATTAATCAATCAATCAATCAATCAATCAATCAATCAATCAATCAATCAATCAATCAATCAATCAATCAATCCTTTATTGCTTCAGCACAGCCATAGCAAATAACAAGAAAAGTAAGGCTGTAATTAAAGTAAAATGTTACCCAACTAAGCATTAACTGACATGGTGAGAATTGTTGTATAACTCATTTTTTGTGTGTTTCAATTTTCTTCTTTATAACTACTGTTCTAAAAAAATTTCCTTCATAAAAGTTATTGCGTTACATTCTTGATTAAATTATCTTTCCATTGGTATATAATTTTATGGTATTACTCCAAAAAAAAGTGGTGTTATGAACCATCAAACCTCAAAAATACCCTTTTCCCAAAAGGTTTCCACAATTTTGGCCACTAGTGTATGTTGTTATTATCCCCACAACAATCACCCTGTAAGGTTGGTGGGGCTGAGAGAGCGCCAGAGAGCTGTGAATGACCCAAGGTCACTCAGCTGGCTTCAGTGGAGGAGTGGGGAATCAAACCCAGCTCTCCAGATTAGAGTCCCACCACTTTTAACCACTACACCAAACTGGCTCTCATATGCTGCATGCACACAAATATGGACACCATGTTAAGTATTTCTCCCCCACACTAGTTGCCAGGAAAACCTGACAACCCTAATATTTTGATTGGAGAGGCTATAATTCCCAATTTTTGAAACTATAACTTCCATGGAATATTATAAAAAATACAGCAAGGGTTGGCAACCACACTCCTCTATTAGAAGCCATTGAATAATGCAGATTAGAGACGGGCACAAACTGGAAAAAAAAGAACCGTGTGGTTCGTGGTTTGTCGCATTTCACGAACCACAAACCACAAACTTTCACGAACTTGCCCCAGTTCGCGAACCAGTTTGTTTGGTTCATGAAAACGTCACATCCAGGTCAGCAAATTGTCACTTCCAGGTCAGCAGAAGGCCACTTCTAGGTCAGCAGAAGGTCTGCAGGAAGTCCATCCCCTGTTACCTAGGAAACTGATTGATCGGCGCCAGGCTGTCTGAAGTGACGAACCAAAAAACGAACCAAACAAACCAGCTTAAAGTTCGTGGCGGTTTGTCAGAAATGGGCTCTGTTGAACCACTGGTTCATGAACCACGAACTGACCCAGTTTGGCACGAACTTTCGTTCATATTTGGGTTTGTGCCCATCTCTAATGCAGATGTTTTCCTGTCTTACCCAAAGTTATGGCCTAGATACACAATCATAAAGAATGTGCTGCTCCTTTAGCAAAAGTTAAGAGGAGAAAAGTTCACATTATTATAAAATGCCTGCATGAATTATCTCTCTCCCCCCCCCTCCCCGGCCCCAATAAAAGACCATTCACTAAATTAATAAAAATTAACTGGTTGTCTCACAGCGGAACATTATATGAACTGTAAGGATTATTTTTAACTCCTAAATCAAGACATGGCAATTAATCTGCATTAGCTTTCAAGATTTCAGCAAGTGAAACAAGCTGATGCCTTAGGCCATCATCTTTCAGAGGACAGGGAAGACAACTGAAGCAGTATTTCTCAAGAAGCTTATGCGTCTTTCTAAGGATGGCATACAACTGACCACAGATAAGAGCAACGGCATTTTCAAAAGCCCACCCCCTATCCCACATCCATAGGGTCTAATTTACTGCACAATGGAACTTGAACATATGAAGTATCTTCTACCAAGTCAGGACTCTGGTCCATCTACACCACTAGCATCTATTCTAGAAAAGCAAAGACCTAGAAAAAATATATATAACTTCCATGACACATTATAAATATTCAGGAAAAAAGATGTTTCCCATCCCTGATGACTTTTCTGCACTTTTTTCAGATGGAAAAACTGAGCTATTTGGAGGAGCAATAAACATTCTATGAAATAATTTGGGATAGGAATGAGTTAAATGCTTATTAAGACAAGGTATTGCTCACTCAAAATGTATAGTATGAAAACATTTGAGGAGGTTTTTTTATATTCTTCCATTTTTGGAAATTGGAAGGAGCATGGAAAAATAATATGAAAAAGATTTTCTCTTTTGGAATTAATAAAGTGTAAGTAAAGAGCATAACAGTGTAAGACTTAGCAGTTCGCAACTCTCTTCTGCTTAGTATTGGGTTGATTCTAGGGGCAAAAAGGGATTCGACTGATCTGCACAAATATTCAAAAAAGATTTGAAAGAGTGTGCATTATGTAGTTAGACTGAGTTGCCAACTTCTGAATGGAATGAGATATGAAACAACACTATTTTAACAAAAGTGAATAAATAAATACACAAGCAAATAAATTCTCTCTCTCTCTCTCTCTCTCTCAAAAGAATACTATGACCGAGGCTGGTCCCAGGGAAGCTTTCCCTGGGATGAGAGAGACCCCACAGTGAACAGAGCCCATATCCTGGTGCAAGGCTGACCCATCTGAGCATATTCTGAGGTGAAAATGGCCATGGAAAGGCTAGTTGGGCAGGTGCTTCCCAGGAACCCAGCATCACGTTGGGGCTGGCTGGTGTTCACAGGCATAGCTATAGAAGTGAGGCGCACCCCTCGGCTGGAGACATCACAAAAGAAGCAGAAGGGTTAGGGAGTGACCTGTGGTTGGGGTGGGCTTTAAAGGCTGTGAAGCTGGGAACAGAGAAGGAGGAGTTGGCAACTGAACAGGGCAATGAAGTAAACTTACCCTGCTTCTGTACTTAATAAAGGAGGTAATTTGGCAATTATCAGTAGTCAGCGTGTTTGTCAGGCTCAAGAGGAATGGACAGGAAACCCCTCCCTAGCCTGCTGTGAAAGCTGACCATGCTAACACCCAGGAACCCTATGGCAACAGTGGTGGTCCTACCCTCAAGTCTGATAAATACCTCGAATAGAACTTTGAATTAGTCAGTTCATGATTTGCTGAAACTTTGAAAACAACTGGAGTGATGGTAGCTGTGAAGGATTCGGCCCTGCACTCGCAAGGCACCAGGCATCTTCATCATTGGAAGTTTCCAGGTTCCCCAAGTCACCATTTGGCAACTACCCTCTTCTCCCAGAACAACCAGTTCTTTGGTCACTGCCTCCACCCACTCACAGTTGGTAAAGTATAACCAGCTGTGGAAGTGGGAATCCAGTCCTCTTAAGCCTCTGGAGACTTGTGCTTTTCTGTGCCTCCATACTGTGTTCACTACTTTACTTTGCTGTGACAACCAGTTTGGTGTAGTGGTTAAGAGTGGCAGGACTCTATTAGGGAGAACTGGGTTTGATTGCCCACTCCTTTGCTTGAAGCCAGCTGGGTGTCCTTGGGTCAGTCACAGCTGTCTCAGAGCTCTGTCAGCCTCACTCACCTCACAGGGTGATTGTTGTGAGGATAATAACAACACACTTTGTAAACCACTCTGCATGGGCGTTAAGTTGTTCGGAAGGGCGGTATATAAATTGAATGTTATTACTATTCTTATTATCCAGTGGAAACAAACAGACACACCATTTCATAACATAGGGGATGAAAGAGTCAAGTTGCCCCTCCCCTTATTTCACATTTGTTAACATGGTTGACAATAGGCTGAGGTAGTGGCAGAGCACAGAAATCTGACTTCCTGAATTCAAGCTATAAAGGTTTGATAAAAGAATCGTGCACACATTCCAGATTACTTATAGACAGCAGGCCTGAGCATAAGATGGAAAATAAAATGGCAAACCACAATCCATCTCACTCTAACGAGATTGGTCCCTAACCAATGTAATTAAAGGAACAGGCACTTAATTCTTGGAGATACAGGGCCACAGAGAAGTTCCATTACCTTATGTTCAAAGTTTGGGCTTGTTCCTATTGTGCGGTCCATATGGAACCCATGGAAGTCCTTCATGCCAGCCAGTATGAGTCCAGAGGTATGAGCAATGCAAGACAGATAGCGTTTCCTTTTTGTGTCCAGGTAATTTGTAATCTGTCCTCCCCTGCCCATTAGTTAGGACAACCTCTTCCTGTTTGACAGGAGATCCTTTGGTCCCCTTCCCTCTGGTAGAGGTGTGATTTCTCCCTACTTTGATATTTACATGCGTATTGGCTTCATCATCCTTAGACAGGAGTCAGTTTAGAGACTGCTATTTTGTTCCTAGCATCTTACTAGCCCTGACAGATGAACTATTTTCTTACAATAACATTGCAAGGTAGGTCAAGTACAATGAACTTTAAGAGAACATTATGGAGTGAAACGTCATTCTCCATAGCAGCATTTACACAGAGGTTCCCAAATTCTTACAGTGCCTCTATAATCAACCCCAAGGAAAACAACTAGGCAAATATTAAAGATAATACAGACACCATATTTACATGAAAGGAAGATAACCATGAATATAAAACTATCACCACAAAAAAGGGTTATTCACAAAAAGTTTTATTAGTGTACATAATTGTAACTTATATGCAAATTTAAGATGTTACCCTTTTTTTCTTGGTGGCACAAGGGGAGAAAAACAGTTTTCCCCATGGAAAAACTGCTCCAGTAACTGTCCATAAGCCAAAATAAGAAAAAAATGGAAGTTGATCTACCTTCTCCATAAGGCTTCTCAAGGAACCAAGTGTGAATCATCACTGGCTATTTAAACTTTAATGTTACATTATAAAGACATGCCATTAAGTTGTATTTATTTATTTAAGCAGTTAAAATCCCACCTACAAATAGAGAGTACAATTTAAATTTACCTGAGATATTTCCCAAAACATCCTTAGTGTGACAAACGAAGTCTTCATTTTCTCCATCTTTAAAGTTGCCTATTTCTCCATAGTACAGTGCAATCCCAAGTTGCATTATACGAATAAACATAGGAAGTTGCTGGTCAGTAATAGACAGTTTCAAGCTTTCAACTAAAGTATGGATCTGAAAGTACAGAGAATAACACAAGCAAGATTGTTATAACTTTTTATTCACAATAGCACATGCTTATTCAGAATTCTGTACACATCACCTTACAGCTGAACTTTATAAATTGTCATATTCGGTGAGCATTGTTGCCATCAAGTCTCCAAATCCATTGGCCTCTCTTTCCCCTTCCATCTTCATTTCAAAACCAGCTTTTTCTCTGCCAGGCATGCAGGGCCCTGAAATGCCACTTAATGCCACTAAAAGCCTGAAGAGAAGTGATAGGATTCAACACCACTCTGTAAGATCTCATTATACTCACTGGAACACGGTGACAACCTCAGAGACAACCAGATTCACCTGGAACATACCATCAAAATAACTCTACAGTTACTAAAAATTATTATTCCTATTGCATTAACATTTCTTCCAACAGAAGGTATCAGGCTTAAATAAGCATCTTCAGACAACAGTGTTTTTCTCTCACACATAATTCTGGATTGGGCAGCTGAGAGCTAGTTCTGCCACCCTCAATTCCAATTTGGAATTGCTTCAGGATTTGGGAATTCCCTCCTCATCTTCTGCCAATCAGGGAGCATTCTCAATAGCTTCCCAAGTTTCCCTTCCTTTTTTCCAAACTCAGGAAAATGGAATGTTTGTACCATTCAAGTCCAAGTCCTAATCTGGACCCAGAATCTGTTCCTAAAGAGGGCTTCTGTTCTACTCAAAATGCAAACTAGGACAACCATGTCTTGCTTCAAAAAAGCTGGCACATCTGTAAGTCCTAATGATTCCAATGGGAGAATTAAGCACATACTACTCTCATAATGACATGCAAGTGTCTTAAAAGTACTTGACTTTGGCTCATTCTACAGTTATTTTACTGAAGAAAAGTGGTCACAATTAGAAAATCTGCCAAACAGTAATGCTTTGGATGTCAAGAAAAATAAGTAGATTTCGGTTTTATAACAGTAAGTATCACACACCAAGTATGGTAAAGGAAAATAAAATGATTAAAAAAGCATAATTCAACTTTGCACTAAGGAGAAATTTTCTTCATGAAAATCCAGAGCAAAAAGCTTATCCTCTTCAAGAATGTGTTGTGCTCTTCCCAATACAGCCAATTTTAAGTCAGTTGGTTTTAAGATTGGTTGTCTACATATTTGGCAACATTAATAAAAGTCTCAGGAGGATGGTGAATTCGGAAGCTGAAACAAAAAATATTATCTCAACCAGAAAGCCCATGTTGTTCCAGAACTTAAATCAGGGGACAAAGGTGACATGAGAATTCAATCCTCTAGCATGTGGAATTTTTAAAAAGGGAACGTTACAAAACAGACATTTCCAAAGTCTTATATGATTCTGACTGCTCATGGTAACTTGTTTCGTTGTAACTGTCGTGACAAAACAGCTACCCCAGGGCTTTCCCAAGAGTTCTCAGAAGTCCCTGGTTTCAGTCAAGTGAAATCATGGAATCAAGAGAAAAGTGATCATCAACAAGATATGATAAACCAATACTGAGGCATCCAGCTAACAGATATTATGAAGAACATAGTGTCATTTATATTAATTGCTAAATATCTTTTTTATAGATAGCATTTTTATTATGTAATTTTAAAATGTATGACTTATTTTTATTATTTTACTTTGTAAGTTAAGGAGGAATGTGTACTGATAGAATTTACAGTTTAGAGACACTGCCTCATAATTTATAGTGTTAAGGAAGTGGTAATTTGTGGATTTGCCCTAAAATCACATGGCCATAGTTTGTTCTAGAACAAGGCTTAAGAGACTGGTAAACAAAAAATTTAAGCTGTTCTTCAAACTAAAAGTTTTTAAAGTAATTCCTCATTTAGTGGACCAGAAATATTACAGGAGCTTCATATGTTTAAGGCTGCAATCCTGAGAATTAGGCCCATTAAATCCAGTCAGGCCTATATTAAATGCACATGATTAGACAAACTCCCTGGATCTGGAAAAGCTTTTTCAAAGGAATCAGTAGAAAATCCCATTTCAGTTTTTAAAAAGAACTCTCTACCTGCTAAATTGCAGCAAAGCACAGATATTTTATACTGATACTCCGCTTTCCTCTCCCCCTTTCTGTCTGACAGAAAAGGAAACTGAGAAAAGCCCAAAGAAAGTAGAAGTTGCTTTGAGGCACAGCAGCAGCGTAGAGCTGCAAAAAAAATAAAATCAGCTGCAGGCCTAGAGATATAACACTTTTAAAGGAGCAGTGTAAGAAATTCCACTGCTGTAAAAGACAATTAGCAACCTCCTTGCTACTGAAAATTTGGTGAGTACATTCATGGAATCCTGATAAGGATCCAATGCAAACTGAAAATTTATTTTAATTTTACTTCATCTACACCCCACTTTTCTCTGCTATAGGGACCTAAAGTGGCCTACAACATTCTCCTCTTCTCCACTTTATCCTCAAAACAACACTTTATCCTCAAAACAACCCTGTGAGGTAGATCAGGCCAAGACTGAGTTAGGATGAAACTGAATCCAAAAGCAAGAGAGGCACCTTCGATTAGAGCACAAGGCTAGCAAGAGTGGAAAACCACGAACGAAGAGGCTCAGCCGCCACTATGGACCTTTTGAGTCTCTGGTGCTGCGTAAATTTGTAGAGCAAATTTGTGGTTTATGTTCCACTGCCCCGGAGGAGGTTTCCACGAAACATCAGGAACCTGGCTGGCCCTGAATGTCGGACAGGAGGACTTCGTACGCTGGGCATTTCCTTCTTCAGCACACCACTTGCAAGGACTTACAAAGGCTGAGGAATAGATATTGATTTATGGCACTGCGAATTATTTTTTGATTAATTTACCTTCTGATGGGGTTTTTCCTCCTGTTGTCCTTTGCTGTACTTAGTGCACCTACTTTTCAATGACTGGTGGGTCCAGGAATTTACATGTATTATTTGATTAGTTTATTTTGAATGTTGACTGTTTGTTCATTGTGACTATTATTGTTATTTACTTATATAGGAGACATCATATATCACATTTGACTTTATTGTTTGCCTTTGTTTGTGGCTTTCCACTCTTGCTAGCCTTAGGATGAAACTCAACCAATGTTACCCATCAAGCTGTCACAGCAAAGTGTGAATTCAAAGCAAATTCTTCTAGATCCTAGTCTGACAATGTAACCACTACACACAACTGTTAAAATCAACAATGATGTCCATATTTTGTTTTAAAAGAAAGAATTTTCCAGAGTTTTACCAACAGGAATATGTGATCACCTACAAATCAAGCAAGCTTAGATTTTAATTATATTAACTCTAACCAGGTTCTCTGACATACATTTTATGGTAACCCAAAATTCATTAAAACCATCTCTATAAATAATAAAGTAAAAGAAAGCAAAGAGGCCATGATTATAACCACAATGCCAATTGACACTATTGAACAGTGTGTCAATGTTTCCATTATATGCTGTCAGAAGTTTGCAATTCTGCCATAAAAAATTTTGCTCTCTTGGCATAAACCTTGATGATTAAGTCTATGGCTGTACTTCAGTCCTAAATTAAAAACAACAACTTGGCTACTTTTAAAAGGGTCCTCCCCTTTTTAGCACTCAGCCTGCACTCATCAAACAGATATAATTCAAGAATGTTTTAAATATACCAGAGCTTATCTCAACTGTGGTTCTATCCAAGGACTGATTTATACAGTAAAAATTAATGAACGCTATTATCTGAAAATAACTGTTGATTCTTTCCAATAATTCTAGAATTATTACAGAGATATTGATATTTACAATAAATATAGGAATGTTTGCAGAAAAGTTGAGCAATGCAAGGCAATTCCAGGATCTGCCAATGTAAAGGATCTGACCAGACGTGCACACCATAATATTGCGGAATTCAAATATCGAACTACATAGCCCAAACCAGGAAGTTTAAGAGAACACACTACAGCATGAATATATGTGCAAACAATGCTCTGAACAGCATCTGGCATTACTGGCCTCAATAAAGTTAGCTACACAGTGCCACATCAGCATCCACACATCAGGAAACATTCTGGAAACAGATTACAAAGCTACTCAGCTTTTTCCATCTAAGTTCAGAAATAGGTTAAATATACATAGTACATGTCTGCTTTGAAAAGCTTTTATGGAATTGTGGGTTGATCCTCTGGCACTATTTTGATCTATATTTGGTATATCCTGTTTGGTGTTGTAATATACCACCATAGACTAGGATATGAAGTGAAAATTTCACTTCCTTTTAATATTGATTCTAACAACTTGTCAGCTTCATGGAAACACCTGAACTCATTAAACTGAACAATATCAAACAAACAAGGAACATCATTTGGGCAGTCATTTTGGGTTGCAGCAGGAGCCAAGAAAGCCACATGCTGCAAGCAGCAATCCTTCCATCTGTGGAAATGCTCTGCTGGATCCAAGCCAAGGTCCTGGTTACCAGCCACAGTAAAACAGTTTTCAGAAATGAATGTTCTTCTGAAAGACAGAACAGAAATATACCCCTTATCCAAGCCCCCCCCCCCCAAGCTGGGTGAGTCTTAAGTTATTCACACCGGAAATTAGAAATAGATCTGGAAATGTACTTACTTTAATAACAGATGGCATCTTAGAATTAAGATTATCATAAGTGAAGTGCAGACGGGTCCTGAATGAACACTTGTAAAGTAGGGGATCTTGATAAAATTCAATTTTCCCACTAGCATTCCTCTTGTCTAAGCACACCGTACAGTCAGAAAAATTGATCACCTTCCTTAATACCATATCTGTTGCTTGAAAAAGAAAAATATTAGACAGTTATTTCATTCATATTTATTTATTAACATTTCTGTCCCTGGGATAAAACAAAACAAACAAGTAAAACTAAGAAAGCAAAAACAGCAAAATGGTAACTAAAGTAGCCACAAACCGAAAGCTTTTCTTGAGGGGGAACACTCTGGAATATGCTCATGTGATTCCTTCCTCCTTTGGCCCCGCGGGCTCTGCAGAGGAGGCTGAGGTGTTTTGAGTTCATTCTGCTTTCTTTTCACTCCTCTCTCTCTGTCTGTGTCTGTGTGTGTTTGTGAGAGAGAGAGAGAGAGAGAGAGAGAGAGAGATTGAGAGAGAGAGCAGACGTTGCTCAGACCTGGCGCCGGCTGTGCAGAGGAGGCTGAGCTGCTTTGAGTTCATTCTGCTTTCATTTCATTCAGGGGTTTCTGTGTATGTGTGTGCTCCTTTGAGTTCATTCCATTTTATTTTCATTGGGGGAGTGGGTGGGTGGGGCTGTGTGTGTGTGTGCTGCTTTGAGTTCATTCTGCTTTCTTTTCGGGGGGACTGTGCATGTGCGTTGCTTTCATTCTTTTGTTGACTGAAGTTGGCATTGTTATGGTTCCCACAACTTTTGAATGAAGATTGGGTCTGTGTTAGTTAAATATATCAGTTATGGTTATTTGTATTAGTTAAAATACCAATTATGGTTATTCTAGTTTTATGCTAGGAATGGATAGCTAAGTCCAAGTCACAGAAGGCTTTCATCAATATATTCATCAGCATAGAGGTGTTCTTATGTCTTAATAGCTGTAATTCAAATGGTTCTTCCCCACCCTCAGCTGATTTAATATCACTGAAATTGCAGTGGATATATGGGTGTTAAGGAAGTTTTTATGAATACTGTTTGTCTGGAATATTGGAATATTTATGAGCATTTCACAATGTCACAACCGCTTAGCCATTGGTCAGGTAAAGTTGGCAGGCAACAAAAAAAAAGCCATTTTAAACTAAGTATAAATCTAATGCAGCTAAAGTTGAGTATCTTCTTTTGAATTGCTCCAGTAAAGCAAAACTCTCCCTAAAAATTTGAAAATTCAATATTCATTAGATTAGGAATTTCATACTCTGTAAAATTTTGAGAAAGAATTTTGCATTTTTTTTTCTACGCTGGCAGAGGGAATCTGTTAGAATTTAGATTTGTGAGATGGGTTTTGGATTTTTAGAGGCCCCCTCCTTGTGTATTTTAAAATATGATTCCAAAGAAATGAAATGTTTGGGAAAGAGAATGGAAGATTCCACTTTTTGTAGAGGATACAGAAAGGGGGAAAAAACGTTTCTCATAATAGTATAATTTTCCAAGCTCACTAACATTTATCTCATCGTAATGCATCATGCTGGGTTCTGGGAAGCAACATCACTTCCGGGAGCAGCGTCAGCACGCATTTCCAGGAGCACACCCGTGCTTTGCGCGTGCACATGTGGTAATAGAGAGTTCCACCACTTCTTTTCCCAGTAAAAGAACCCTGGCCAGAAGTGCAATAATGACATAGTGCACCTTCTGGAATAAAAACACCTTTGCTTGCCATCTAATGGAGCAATAAAGATGTGGCAAAGCAGAATGCCCTGGAGCAGGAGTTTCACTACTTTAGGTTGAGAATGTTCTGGCCTGGATAATGACCGATCACACCTCACACAGTAGAGAGAACATAGCAGGGTTACCACGAAGATCTTAAAGAACAGAGAAGTTTATACAGAAGAAGGCAGTTCTTAATGTATCTTGAGCCCAGAATAAACAGGGCTTCAACTGTCAATATCAGTACTCTGAACTAGGCCCAGAAACCAACTGGGAACCAATTATGATGTTTGTTTCAAGAGGCCCACTGTAGTCAACCTTCTGAAGTTTGCATTTTGAGCCAGCTGTAACTTATGAACACTTATGAAAGCCAGCCTGACATAAACCAATTTATTGTAACCTAATCTAGATGTCATTTAGCGCATGTCTTTATGCTCCAGAGAAGAATATGACTGGTAACACATTTTAAACTCTTAAAAAGCATAGTCAGCTATCATTACCACATGGCTATCCAGGAGTAGCACCAGATCCAAGAGAAACAAACCACCCCTCAAGGCTCAAACTGCATTTTACAGGACATATAAAATCTAGCTCCTACCCCAGGGTCAGACAGGTTCCCAACCATCAATACTTTTACCTTGCCAGGAAGAAATTTCAGTTTGCACACCCTCATCCAATCTACCACTGAATTCAACATCAAGTCAAACCACAGAATTCAAACTTCTATCAGTTCTACCAACTGCCTCCCTAAAATTTTATCAGGGAAGGGAGAAGCTGAAGGCCATCCTCATTTTAGCAACACCACAACCCAGATTTCTATATGACCTCATCCAATGGTTTCATGTAGATGCTGAACAGCATGGGAGTTAAGATGGAGCCTTGTAGAACCCACAAATCAAAAAGTGTAGCATAGAAACAATTTCCATCACTATAATTCTGTGTCCCTCTGTCCCACTTTAGCCAGACAAACCTGAACAATACTATGGCTGATGCTACAAAGAGCCAGTGAAAGGTCCAAAAGAACCTACAGTGGAGTTCTTAGACAACGTAATAGAAGCAATTAAGATTTCTGTGCCAATTTTTAATATGTTATCACCACAAACATTAAAAATACCATAAATTTGTATTTCATATATTTGCCATGATCTTCATCCACGGAGCTGAAGGGATCATAAACAGTTTTCCTTGCCTCCATTTTATCCTCACAACAACCCTGGGAAGTAGGTTTGGCTGAGAGAAAATAGCTGGCTCAACGCCACCCAGGGAACATCATCATAGCCGAACAGAGATTTAAATCTAGCTCTATTCTGTCCAGTACTCTAATCGCTGTATTATATTGGTTCTCTTCAAAGTCAGTTGTAATAGAACAACATATTACAAAGTGATATGTGTGATCAGCAGCAGTTACAGTTATCCTACCACTAGATATTTACTTCAACAGAAACTGTAAAACTCCTAGCTTCCATATGTACCATCTTCCATTCTAAGTACAAACTAACCCGCCCTAAGCCTGCTTGTAGGGACGGCAGGCTAAAAATCTAATCAATCAATAACAGGAACTCAAAACTAAGCTCTTTTCAGAATGTGAGTAATAGGCCAGTTTCTCCTTGGTCTACCTACTTTCTCTGCTCTCTTTCATTTCACCAATTCCTCTAGGGCAATCTTCTAGAAATTTGTCTATCATTTAAAATTCAACAGACTGCTTACCTGATATATCCATAAATGCTCGATCCCAAAATTCATCCACTGTGTAACATTCTGCTGAAGTAATATTGACTGAAAGAACAATATCATCTTCGACATATTTGAGTATGAGATTATTGATGACAATATTGACATTGTTTACAACACGCCAAATTAAACTCTGTACATAGCCTAAAAAGGAAAAATGGAATTATTCAGTCTTTTGTTTGAAAACCCCACTGTAAAATACAGAACTGGATTAACTAAATTTGGCAAAATAAAAAGAATCATACTTTACTGAAAACTCGACTCTCCTATTAGACAGAAGCACATAGACACTGCATCGCACTACTTGTATGTTTCTATTAAATAATGCACAGATGGGCAAAGCACTAATTTTTTTTTACTTCCATTTTTTCATTTAATAAAAACAAAAAGCAGTACAAATCAATCCACAGAAAGAAGCACACAAACACATCTAGAAGCAGAGAGCACAGCTTTCCAACTTGTATGAAGGTAGCCCAATCACTAGTGTACATTAACTGGTGTGCCCAAATATCATCAAAAAGGAGACAAAGCTGCATGCATCACACAGCAGCAACCAGATAATTCCCAATGCTGGAAAATATCAGTGTAAAAGCAGTCCATGTGCCCATCTTTCCTCTCTTCCAGCAGAAACATACAGCAAGCAGGGAATTTAATATGCATAAATTTGAGCAAGGTTCGAGTCCAACATCCCCTTAAAGACCAACAAGAGTTTCCAGGATGTAAGCTTTTGAGAGTCAAGTTCTGATGATGGGAACTTGCCTTTCAAAAGCTTATACCCTGGAAACTTTTGCTGGTCTTTAAGGTGCTACTGGTCTCTAATCATACTCATCTATTGCAGACCAACAAAACTACCCACCTGAAACTATGCATAAATTTGGTAACTCAAGCTTGTTGTAAAAGATCCTTAATAACCATTTTCAAGTGCTGGTTTCCCAAGCTTGGAATGATGCTCCAGTAAGGATTATACTGAAGCAATACTTTCCAGACTACTTTTATTCAAGGAGCTTAACTGACTCCTGATTCTGAAAATGAGACATATTAAGGGGAAATGTTTGGTATTAAAATGGCAATAAGAGTTTAAGAAAGGTCTACAGTTATGCTCTTTATTATTACATTTACTATGAAGTGACTAGGCCCAACTTATATAACTACCTGGTGGCAAATCAGAATCAGGAGTGGTCTGTTGAATTCTTCGTGGTCTCACTGATGTCTTTGCACTTTCTGTGGTGCTACGATTAGTTGAACTGGAGCCACAGCTTTCATGATCATCCTGTAAAATGTAACAAATAGTCATCATGAAATCCATCTGGATTAGGGTTTCCAGGTGCCCGTTGGTAGCGGGCAAACTCCTGGGGATTTGCCCCCTTGTCCACCGATCACCCAATGATTAGCAGAAGGGATGAAGCTCCCGGAGGTTGCCTACCACCAGCAGGCACCTCAGGAACACAGGCTGTACGCACACGCGCTCCCAACCAGTGTGGTGACGTATCTTCCAGAAGTGCCGTCATCTCACTGCCTGCAGGAGCAGTCCCGCACTTCATTTGGGGCTGACTTGGGCGTGAGTGGCACAAGGTAAGTGCCAGCTCTCCCCACCTCCCAGTGACCCTAATCTGGGTGGGTTGGTGGCAGGAAGGGCAAGCCATTTGACAACTAGGCCAATAGCCATTTTGACTGCAGTGTGAGTAAACAAACGTAGATCAAGATCCAGAAAACCAGAGAGCTTTGGACTTATGTTTCTCAAACCACAGAACCTTCCCACTGTGTATTTTTACCTACTAGCAGTTACAATAAGGACTACTACATCAACAAAATCTTGCCTGACCTATAGATTTACATTTTTCCCCTTTATTAAAATAATGAAGTTAAGAAGGGGTAATATTGCACATAGATACATTCTTTATTTGTAGAATGTTAATGATAAAACAATGATAAAAATAATATGGAATTTATGGAACTTCTAAGGTAATACACTCATTCCAGGGAAGATAAACATTATAAAAATTAATTCCTTACAAGAAAGAATATTTTTAAAAACCCTAAAAATTTATCCAAACGTTCTCAAAATATGTATTTTTAAATTAAACATCCATAGATATTATTGTAAAACAAAATTCAGAGTTTAATTACTGGAAGACAACTATATGGCCATGACCTTACAAGAACTATGTTGCTATTTAGACCTTTTTATGTTAAAGAAATCTTCAGTCACACATATTTCTGTTCAATTTTAACTTTGAAAACACACAATTAGTTTTTGAAACATATGTGGCTGCCTCATAAGACCAGAAATAAAACATGTTCGTTAAAGAGATGTGAAAAAGTTCCAAGTTAACTGCCAAAACTAGCATAATTATGAAAATATTTAACACTGGAACCAACTGAAATCACATACTGCACAGAGATTACACTGATGTCATGACAAGCTTCCCAGCCAAAATGCACTAAAACTACTACAGCCTAATAAATCTAGGTCGCACCATATGACAAACATTTTCAAGCTTAAAAAATGCAAATGATAACTTTCCATTTCAAAAATCATTTTATTAGATTCAATTCTAATAAATTTTACAACAAAAATATATTTTCAATAGCTCAACAAATTATTCCAAAAGACTCAATTATGATAGTAGATGCCTAAAAGAATTATGTTTTTCTATAATTGTTTCAAGATCAATTTTTCTTAAGCAAACTTACCCAGTTTCTCTGTAATCACAACAGTATGTGTGAGTTGCAGCTGTTCGAAAGCAATTGCTTTTTTAAAAATCATTGCTATACAGTCAAAGATACTCTTAAACTGAGAAAAAACTTTCCCTTTCACCAACAATCAATTTTCACCAGGTAGCTTCAAAAATGGCACCACATTACTGAAAGGAAAACAGTGACAACTTGAAACCACAACTGATGAAAGTTAAGGGAGAAAGTGCCAAAGCAGGATTACAGCAGAACATGAAGACAAAAGTGATGACTACTAAAGGAATTACACAATTTTCAGGGTGATAATGAAGAAATTGCAATTCTTAAAAATTTTCTGTGCTTTGGTTCAATCATTAACCAAAAGGGAGACTAACCAAGAAATTAGACAGAGATTACGACTTGGAAGGGCAACCATGAAGGAACTAGAAAAGATCTATAAAGATTAAGGATGCGTCACTGGGACCAAACTCAAGATAATTCCCCATTGATATCTATGTTATCTATGGATGTAAAAGTTGGACAAAGAAGAAAACCAACAAAAAAACAGTTGATTCATTTGAAATGTGATGCTTGATGCCATGGATGGCCAAAAATACTAGTAAGCAGGTTCCAGATCAAATCAAGCCTCAATTCACCCTAGAGGCTAAAATGACTAAACGGAGGCTATCGGTACTGTGGTCGCATCCTGAGAAAGCAAAACTTACTGGAAAAGACAATGCTAATGAAGGTAGAAAGCAATAGGAAAAAACAGAAGACCTAAAATGAGATGGCTTGACTAAATGAAGCCACAGCCTCCAGTTTGCAAAAACTGAGCAAGACTGTTAATCATAGGACCATCTGGCGGTCATAAATTCATAGGGTTGCCATAAATTGGCTTGGAAGAGACTTGATGGCACATACCACACACAACTTCAAAAAGCCAAATAAATACATGGAAAAAGCAACTATTTAAGTACACCAATAAACTGTAATTTATGGAGAATCTGTAGCCATTGTGTGTAATTCCTCAATACTCTTTCAGGGACCATATACAAATGTCTGTTTTTATTCTCCTTTCTCAAGGAGCAACACATTTAGCTAGCCTTGAAAGTGTTTGCTTCCGGTCCCACACCTTTTCTAGCTTCTCTGGTTCATGTAAAGGACTTTGGTGAAGAGAGGGGTCAGCCTCTGACTTTATACTGAGCTACAGAAACATTGGGGTGCAGTAAGAACTTCACTGCTTCCTAGTGTCTTCTCAAATCCTGATACAGAACTAAAACACTAAGTGTCTTCTCTTCTTCCAAGCCTGCACATGGGACAGAATAAGTAGTATCATATGGTATCAGACCTTCTAGTCTGCCATTCTATGAAAGAATTTCAGAAAACAGCAGATGTTAGGAGGACTTACATAAATTAACTAGCATATGATCCACAGATATGGTCACCTTGTACCTACTTCAGGCTAGTTCTTGAATCAATGAATAAGCATACTGTGTAGAAGACAGTGTATCCTGTTTACCCCAATTAGTGCATTCTGTTCATCACAATGCATATCATGCATCCCAAATAAACTAGCCAAGCTGGACACAGAGAAGGAACTGAGGACAGGCAGATATGAACAGCAGCGACTGCAACTTGTAAGGAGACAGCCGCCTTAAATATGGATACATGAGTGACTAATATGTTGTACACTGCGTCTTGTAGTACAAAATAGTTGCCTTCCTAAAATAATTCTGAAGACTGATTAAAGATTTCATCAGTGAAAGAAACACTTGAGCAAAAAGAAGGAAAAAACATCACTCATGTTTCCCCTTCTCTTCTCCTAATCCATCCATCATGTAATTTACCAAACTCCCCATCATTCCTGAAAGAGGAAAAGCTGGCAATACAGCAGAGTGAAGAGTAGGCAAAACCCTTCAGTGGATCGATTGGGCCTGGAGCCAATCAAATCCCAATGCCTAGGTGACAATATCAGCCCTTCATACTTCCTTCATGTGCCAAGAGCAGAGGAAAGTTGCATTTTAAAGTGCTTAACATGTACTAGATTACATTTCAATCAAATAACTGAAAACAACATTATTTCTGCTAAACTGCAGCCAAAAATAATACCAGAAACTACAAGGCAATACAGGCATTTGGAAAAATAATCATCCGTATTTTAAAAGCTTAAATAGTTTGCTGGTTTGCTAAAAATTTATATCACAAGGTTTCATGTTATATGAAGAGACTTCGAATTAGGAATGAGAAAATGTTGCCTATTTCATTTTAATGCATTAGTGTAAATGTCTGTCATTGACTTTGGTTCTCCACTTCATTACTGATTTGGTAGATTCATTGGTATTGTATACACATTCTATATGCAATTTATGCAGTATTTATATAAAGATCTATTGATGCACATAAGAATTCACTGACTGATTGATGTAAAAATTGTAACTTTTCTGCAGCAAACAAAATGGTTCAAGTGAAGCAAAAAATACACAGTCAAGGGTTTGATTTGCACAATGGAGAAATGCCGTTAAAGTAAGGATGGGTTGAATCCATAGGGATGACAAGTTCAGAATTACCCCTAGGGATTACACTAGGAATAACATAATAAAGGATCATGAGCAGGCCACAGAAGTTTCAACTTCTTCCCCCAATCCTTATCCACTCCTTTCTGCCCTTAACCCTAGTTGTTCATGACTAGCACCAACATTAGCCAGTATTGTTAATAATAAAGGGACACTTCCAATTTTAAGCTATAATTCGAAAGCTGTTACAAATAGAGATGGGCACGATCCAAAAAAAATTGCTGATCCAGCTGATCGTGGATCGGTGCTGGTGACGATCCCGACTAAATGATCCACACCGATCATCTCCCGTTCCTGATCCGTGGATTGTGGAGGCCAAAGCGGGGCGCGCTGCTATTCCCAACTATGTGGGAAGGTGAGTGTTGGCAGCGGCCACCGGGCACGGGGAGACAGCGACGAGCCGCCTCCCCTCAGGGGGCAGGGGGTCTGGCCGCTCACCGGCAGCACCCCCCATGTGGCTGGCCGCCAGGCCAAAAGGGAGCGCACTGGTGAGAAAAGAATGGTGGGTGATGCCGGCGGCATCTGTTTGTGAGTTTGGCCTTCTGTGTTTGGCCGTCAGAGCTGCCTATCAGGGTTTGCAGGGATGAGATTGGAGTGCCCATGGCTACAGAACACCCCCTTCCCCCTCCCTCCCCTGGGTGTCTTCTCCCAACTGGTGACTGCTTTGCTGCTCCATGGCTGGAAAGAAGCACTGCTGATCAAGGAAAGCTGGGCTTCCATTCGGGTTTCCAGGGCGACAGAAGGAGGGGAAACACAGCTCAGGCATTCCCCTGGCTCCGTTGCCCCGGGAATAGATTACTGGCGCCTGAGTGTCTGGCTTCCCAATCCGAGCACGATCCAGCCCCCCTCCCAATCGCTGGATCATTAGCCGTGGCCGATCACGATCCGCTGAGTCACAATCGTGTGATCGCCATTATCGTGGGGTTTTTTGGATCGTAATTTGGATCGTGCTCATCTCTAGTTACAAATCCTCCTTTGTACTAAGCCTGGTTAGCACTAGATGTAACAAAAGGGTTTCCAGTCTGCAAGTAGGACCTTCAGATATCCAAGCATAATAACTGATCTTCAGCTCATAAAGATCAGTTCCCCTGGAGAAAATGACTTCTTTGGTGGGTGGACTATATAGCATTATACCATACTGAGATCTTTCCCTGCCCCAAAACCCACCCTTCCTAAGTTCCACTTGGCAACTGGCAACCTTATGTAACAATGAACCATGGTGAAGGGTAGGAAGAACACTTGTGAAAACTCACATGCAAGAGGGGGAAATCTATTCCAAAGAGTTGTCTATAGCCATAGGCCGTCACAATTCACCAAACATCGACTAATAAACAGTTAAATCCATTATCACCGTTTGTAAAGGTTAATTAAAATTAATTAACACAGTACAGTGTGCCAAACTATCCCAGGAATCACGAAACAGCCTCATTCAGTACCACCTTAGATCTTATCTTTTTGGCTGCGAGTGCAAACTGAGAGACTCTGTAGAACACATGATTATCAGTGTCAGATAACAAAAACACAATCTTCTCGATTTCAGAATGTGTGTTTGTGACTGATAGTGTGATAATTCCATCAGCATACCATGTTTAAAGGTTTGAAAGTTTTATTTGAACAAAAGCAGGGCCTTCCCTGGCCTCTGCTAGTAGAGAACAAACAGCTCACAACATGAAGGGAAAATGAAACCAAACTACTACACAGGCTTTTCAGACTTAAGGGATCGGGGAAAAATACTAAACAGTGCAATAAGGGAACGTCACCAAATTCACAACTTGCCACGATATAACACTCCTCTTCCTTTAAGACTCAATCTAAAATGTTAATCTATCTGGTTTTCTTCATAATCTCCAAGATCTCCTGGAGCCAGTCATCTCAGAGTGCGTCTGTGGCAGTTCTTGACCTCTATCACCTAGGGGGGGCTGATCCTCAGTCACTCCTGATGTTTGAGGCTCTTCTGCAACTGCTGGTGATTGTTGATAATTCCTTGTGGTGGATTTGTCCCCTTCCTCTGCTACGTCTGAGACCTCCCCACCGCCCCTCAATGTTGGCCCATCCTGCATTGCTACTGCCATCCCCTGGTGTTCCTGATGCTATGATGACATCCTGCAGATCTGATCCAGGTGTCTTTTAATGATACTGGCCCTGTTAGCCCCCCTATCACCCCTGACTCCCATCGGCTCCCTTTCCCAAAAGCCAATACCCAGACATGGTCCCCCAGCTGAAAAGCATGGGGAAGAGGTCGAGGGGGCCGTCCATGATGCATAGTCACTTGGCCCTGACGCACTTTAGTGCCTACTGCTGGTCACAAAAAATCTAAATGTGAGCAGAGGGACCAACCAAACAGGTGTGGGGAGTTACTTGGTACCGCAAGAGGAATCTGGCTAGCTGAGTTTCTAAAGGTACCTGCCCCATGCGTTGCAATCCCAGTTTCACTGATTGCACTGCCCGTTCTGCCAACCCATTAGAAGAGGGATGATAGGGGGCAGTGCGGATGTGCCAAATACCATTGCGTTCCATCAACTACCTGAATGTGGCCCCTGTGAAAGTCAGGGCATTGTCAGTGACTAAGATTTCCGGTAAGCTAAAAGTGGCAAATATTTGTCTCAGCTGTACCGCTGTGGCCTCAGCCGTGATGGAAGACATTACTCGTACCTCCAACCATTTAGTATGGGTGTCCACCACCACCATCAGCATCAGCATTTTGCCCCTAATCGGGCCCACAAAGTCAACATGCAGCCTAGCCCCGGATTGAGCTGGCCATTCCCAAGGACGGATCAGTACAGCTGGTGAGGCCGGATGACTGTCCTGACAACGAGCACAGAATCCCACCAAATGCTCAATGTCCCAATCCAGGCCGGGCCACCAATCCAATCCATGGGCCACTCCTTTCATCCTGTAAATACCAGGGTGTGTGCCATGAAGTAGGTTCAAAACTTGCCCTCTCAGTTTACGGGGAACTACCACCCTGCTCCCCCACATGAGGCATCCAGCATGAAATCCTAGTTCCAATCGTCTTTGAAAAAATGGCTGCAAGGTCTCCTCCCGGACGCGGGTAGGCCATCCATGCTGCACCCAATCCACAATAGGTGCTAACTGCACATCTCTATGGGTTTCACAGTTGATGCGGTCTGCCATCACAGGTGTGCCACTGAGCTAATCTACAAACAGTATCATATCTCCTGGGTCTGGTACCTGTGCTGGGAAATCAGGGAAGGGAAGCCTACTGCATGCATCAACATTAGAATATAGTCTACCTTGCTGAAATCAAATCTCATACTGGTAGCCCAATAATGTTAGAGCCCACTGCTGCATCCTGCTGGAGGTCATTGCAGGGATTGGTTTGTGTTCACCCAAAAGTGTGAGCAATGATTTATGGTCTGTAAGGATGGTGAACGCCTGGCCATACAAATAGTGGTGGAACTTTTTTACTTCAAAAACAACTCCTAAAGCCTCTTTGTCAAGCTGAGAATAATTTTTTTCCACCGGAGACATGGTGCGGGATGCAAACCCAATTGGTCTCTCTGTGCCATCTGGGTATACATGTGACAAAACTGCCCCTACGCCATTCTGGGAGGCATCACAAGCCAACACGATGGGTAATCTAGGATCAAAATGTGTTAGAATTCTGGACGATTGTAGCAAAGTCTTTGAAGTTTGAAACACTATGTCTTGAACCCTCGCCCACTTTCATGGAACATTCTTCTTTAACAACTCACGCAAAGGGGCCAATACTGTGGACAAGTTGGGCAAAAATCTATGATAATAGTTTAAAAGGCCCAAAAATGCTTCCAACTCTGAAACAGATGTCTGTTTGGGGGCCTCTGCAATGGCCCGCACTTTATCACTGACTGGGTAGAGGCCTTCTGCATCAATAATATGTCCCAAGTACTGTACAGAGGAGACCATAAAAGAACACTTACTTCTATGAAGTTTAAGTCCCAGTTTCCTGAGTCTTTGCAATACCACGTGCAGCGTATCTAAATGGGCTTCCTGATCTACCCCAGAGATCAGAATATCATCCAAATAAACCAAAATACTGGGAATTCCTTGTAACACTCCTTCCATGGCCCTTTGAAAAATCCCAGGAGCGGAGGACACGGCGAAGGGGAGGCAAGTGCACCTAAATAACCCTCAATGAGTGTTGATTGTTAGCAGTTCTTTGGACTCATCATCAAGAAGTAGCTGCTGATAAGCATGACTGAGAACAAGCTTGGAAAACATAGCCCCCCCAGCCAAGGATGCAAATAAATCTTCAATCCGAGGTAGCGGATAGGGATCCAGCCTAGCAACCTTGTTGACAGTGACTTTATAATCCCCACAAATTCTCACAGATCCATCTGCCTTAACCACTGGCACAATTGGGGAGGCCCAGTAAGAAAACTGGACAGGTTCCAGGATACCTTCCTTCTGAAGACGCTGGAGTTCCACGTCCACCTTACTACACAAAGCATAAAGCACAGAGCAGGGCCTGAAAAAACGAGGCTGTGCGTTTGGGTCCACATGAATCTTTGCTGTCATCCCAGTCAGGGTTCCCAGTTCTGGAGTAAAAATCTCTTTAGCCTGCTCCAACATGTCCTCCAATAAATGTGACAGAAGCGAAAAAAATATTCTGCAAATCCAGTTTCAGTTCCCAAAGCCAATTCCATCCCATCAAAGTTGGGCCTCTACCTTGCACTACCCACAAAAACAAATTCTTACGCTGCCCCCTGTATGTCACTGGCAGAAGTACCTTGGCAGCCAGTGGAATAGCCTCTCCTGTATATGTTTGGAGCCTCACTCCAGCTGGTTGTAAAGGTGGTGGGGTGGCTGGTGCCTATAAGCTAGCAAAGGCATCCTGCCCGAATATGGAGAGTGCTGCCCCAGTGTCCACTTCCATGTCCAGAGTATGACCTGCAATGGTTATTTGGACCCGTATTGGTGGTGAGTGACCAGCCCTCAAAGTATACACAGCATAAATTCCATCGTTGTCTTGCTCACCTTCCTCCTGGCATAGTTCCACAAGCTTGGCAGTCCTCTGTTGAAACTTCTGCTGCCTTGGTAGGCTATGGGGCCGCAGCTGAGTTGTGCAGCAATATGCTAAATGCCCTCTGTGATGGCAGTGCCAGCAAATTGTGTCACAAACTAACAATAGTCAGGGTTATGTAGGGCACCACAATGAAAACAGCGCTCTGTAGTGTTTGGGGTAGAGACTTCCTGTAATGATTTCAAGTAAATGGGTGCATGTGTCTTTAAATGCTTGGTTTGAGCTAGGTGAAGAGTGGGGGTGAGAGAGGGATGAGTGAGTGATATGATTGGTTGATGACTGAGAGTGTGGGCGGAGTGAAGGCAGTTTGAGAGGGGGAGTGGAGAGAAAAGTTTCAGTCAGAAGAAAGCAGGCCAGCTGTGTGCTGCTGCCTGAGTATATTGAAGTATTTATGAGAGAGATATGACCTGTGTGGAACCTGAACTGAGCATGTTTGTGAAAGGACACTCAGTCAGGGAAAGAGAGGCCAGCTGTGTGCTGCCTGAGCAGGTTTAATATTTCTGTGAATGAGAGTCAGAGAAAGAGAGGCTAGCTGTGTGCTGCCTATATTTGAAGTATTTGTGAGAGAACTATTGAGTCTAGTGAAGGAGGCTGTGTGTGAAGCCTTAGAAGAGATCTGTGTGAATGAGTTTATAGGAAGTAACTTTAAGAACTAAGAACTACTTTTATGAAACCAATACGCTTCTTAAAAAATAAACATTTATTTTGTTTTGTTATATCCCAGTGTAGCTGTCATTGCTATATCCCATTCATATCCTCAGGGCCACATAGAACCACGAAGGAGCCTGACGCTTAAACACGTTACCAAAGGGGAAATTTGAATAAAGTATTTTGGAATAATATATTCCTGGTGGCAGCAAACTACCCAGAGGGTGTAAGGGGAAGATTAAAAGAAAAATCTACCCCAAAGAAAGTACAGGTCATAACACTTCCTGTTCCCAGCCCCTAGCTGGGAAGCGAAGCCGTGATTTTGGTGAAATCCTGGAGCCACATGCAGCCACTTGATGCAGGCCAGCTGTATCCTCTTTCCCATTCTTCTGTAACTCCTGAGCTCGGTGGGCTGCCATTTCCATGGCCAAAGCAATGTCCACTGCTGCCTTAAAATCAAGGTCTTTTTTCTCTAAGAGGCGCAGTTGTATTGCCTGATCACGTACTCCTGACACAAGACGATCACATAGTATTCGATCAAGGGTATCTCCAAACTCACAGAATCCTGCCAGAAGTCACAATTCTGCCACAAAGTCAGCAATTGTTTCTCCAGGATTCTGTTGGCGGCTATGGAACCTAAGGGACTGTACCACTGGTGAAGGCTGTGGGCTTACATGCTGCTGTACCAAACTGCATAATTCTTTTAAAGTTTTCTCACCTGGCTTTTGTGGTGCCAGCAACTTCCGCAGCAGGGAATAGGTCTTCTGGCCACAAACAGTCAAAAAGATAGATCGCTGCTGGTCTGCATCTGCAATCTTATTTACCAGAAAATAGTGTTCCAGCCTCTCCACATACTCAGACCAGTCACTGACTCCATCAAACTCCGGCATCACACCTTACATTGCCAGGGTCACAGTAGCTTTATCCTCGTCACCAGTGTGATAATTCCATCAGCGTACCATGTTTAAAGGTTTGAAAGTTTTATTTGAACAAAAGCAGGGCAGTCCCTGGCCTCTGCTAGTAGAGATCAAACAGCCCACAACATGAAGGGAAAATGAAACCAAACTACTACACAGGCTTTTCGGACTTAAGGGATCGGGGAAAAATACTAAACAGTTCAATAAGGGAACATCACCAAATTCACAACTTGCCACAATATAACAGATAGGATTCTGGCCAAGAATTTAGCTCTGGGTACACTATATAATGGACAATAAAGTAGGTAGTGGAAAAGGTTCTCCACTGTAGGTAATCCACAAATGCAGGTGCGATAAGGGGGAAATCTATTGGAAGGCAGCTAACTCTTGGTCTCTTAACAAGAAAGACGGTCTGCATCAACCTAGAAACTTCTTTTCCTTAATGCATTGCTTTCTTTGTTTAATTCAGTGTTCATTGCTCCTTGGGCAATCTTTGCTCAATCTTGTGAGCTTAGCCTTGTATCTCTATTTCATAATCCACTAAAACATTTTAAAAATGTGATGCTTCTCAATCTTTTCATCTAGGCTAAAACAGCTTTTGGCCGTCTCAAAACTCTTTCCTGAATGTGCTTTAATGTATTGCTGTTTTGTAATCACGTCACTGACAGCTACATATATTCTTAATTACTTCAATTTAAAATAGTTAAAATTACAATATTTATTTCTGTATTCAACATAATTTGAATAAATTAAATGTAAATCAAAGTCATATAAAAAATTACTAGGTGCATCCAATATATTAATGAAAGCAACTGTCACATTTCTTCCTTTGCTACTGTATGATTCATGTAATTATGGCGTTAAAAATCTCCTTTTACTAGGTACTGGCAGCAGCTCTGTATGGAGAACTAATTTCTCCAGTCATCTCTTAATATCTAGAAAAAGGGAAATGTAGTAAGAAGGTGAGCACTTGCAATAAACAGAGATTTCAGCTGCCCCAGAGAACTAAACTATAACCTTCTTGCAAAATAAATAAATAATAGTTACCCTGTGGTATTCAACTAGGCTCACTCAACATATAGAAAACCAGGTCAACAGGATGGAGAAAATAAGATTTATAAGTAACATGGGAAAAGAGGGGAGTGTGGGAAACTGAAAATTTTGGAACCAACTTCTAATTTTGTTATATAATGCCAAAGAGAGAAGAACTCAGGGAGTATTCAATGTCTAAAGAAAGAAGAATGCAACTTGTTTCAAATTAAAGTAAACCTTTGCAAATTATTATAATGTAAGCTATTTCAGCAATAGTTCACAGTAAAAGTACATTCAAACTTGATTACAGATTATTTTATACTCATATCTATTAAATTGTTTTAGCTCAAGTTCATATTATATAGCCGAAAATCTGCTTTTCTGCAAACAAAATCCTTATATCCTTATTCTTGTTTGGACACCAGGAATTTTTCTGTGGTCCAGATGAAGAATTTGGAAGTTCAGATTTCTCACACTATATAAAAACACGAGTTTGGAACGGCTGCCTGATGTGTTAGTTTCCACAGAAAAAATAATGGTTTTACTATTTGCATGACACGATACATACAAATGAAAGGATACATTGACAACAAGCTCAAACAGGTCACATGCCAACTACAAACCCCAAAGGTGGCTGATTAAACCTTATTAGTGACTTTTTTTTGTATATATCATAATGCAAGATGAGAGATGCTACAGAGTTCATATTTATAGAAGACTGTATAGTAACATTTTTTTTTAAAAAAAGTACCTTCTAAATGTTTCATTTTTTTAATCAGCAGCTTCCAGTGCCTCATGGCAAACTAATTTTGAAACTGAGGAGACTTTGTGATATGACATGGGTGCCAGATGTTGGAAGCCGGAAAAAATCTACTGGTTGATCACAAGCCCTTGGCTGAGCCTAAAGTAGGTTTTTTGGATCTTAGCCTATATATTTTCACACCACTTAAGAGAAATATGTCTACATACAAATATGAATTATACATTTATCTATTTAGTACATTTTTATACTGTCTTTTCTTCATAAGTTCAGAAAAGCATATATAATTATCCCTTCCTCATTTTAAGCCTGGTACAGACAACAGCCCCATGCATTCACTGAACACGTGGGGAAGGGAGAGTGGGTGCGAATGCAATTGGCACCTGTGCTATAACCTGATTATCTGCAGGCACAACCACACAGAGGGAGTGGCTGTGTGACCTCCCTCCCCATGATTGGCCACATTCAAAAATAAGCATCACTGATAATGCAGAAGGGGCGTATGCATGGCCACTTCCTCCACACAGTTCAGAGGCTGGGCACTTATAAAGCTGCCCAAGCATTCATTCATTCATTCATTCATTCATTCATTCATTCATTCATTCATTCATTCATTCATTCATTCATTCATTCATTCATTCATTCATTCATTCATTCATTCATTCACATTATTTCTAGGCCATGTCTCAGTGAGATGTCTGTCGTGTCCAACCATGTCATGTTTAAATCAGGCTAGTGTCGTTCTGCTGGAAGAAAATAATGTCAAAGGGAGGACTAGAGGCAGTCTAATAGACAGATGGTGTATACAAAATTCAAGCATGCCAATTGATAGGAAAAATATACCACACTATTGAACTTCATTGGACCACCGGACTGAACATACAGAAAAGTAATAATTTAGGTGTTTAGAAGGAAGTCATAGCAAAAAAAGTTCAAAATTAGTTTTGGACAAGATTAATGAGAAACAAGTTAGATGCCTTTATGTCTAAATAGAAATGTATGCAAAGCATTTTTTGCAGTGACTCAGTTTCTTTCAGGATGGGAAGGCCTCTGAAGATTAGTCCACCATTTGACTAATGACCTATGGGGTGTCTACACAGTTCTATCTTGTCTCCCATACTATCTAATTTTAACATGAAACCATGGGGTGAGGCTATCAGAAAAAATTGCATTTGCTGTCATCAATATGCACCCAAATCTCTCCTTTCAATCTAATTCCAGGTTGTAGGAACCCTGAAGCAGTGCCTGAAGCCTGAAGTCAGTAAAGACCTGAATGTGGGCAAGCTAACTAAAACTTAAACTAGTCACGGCATCTCTGGGTTAGATGGTAAAAGTGGCTCAAGAACAAGTTTACAAAGCTCTTCTGAATTTATTTTTATTTTATTTTATTTCATTTTTACCCTGCCTTTCTCCCCGATGGGTACCCAAAACAACTTACATCATTCACCCTTCTCCATTTTTTCCTCATAACAACCCTGTGAGGTAGCTTAGGCTAAGAGCGAGTGACTGGCCCAAGGTCACCCAACAAGCTTCCATGGCAGAGTGGGAAATCAAACCTGTGTCACCCAGATCCCAGTCCTAGTCTAGCCATTTTGCTTTTCTAAACAGGGCCTTCTGCAAGTGCCACCTTGCCCAAGGGCAAAATCAACAATTGCCCTGCAAATGTGCATTATCTGTGGTGGCCCTCACCCTACAGAACAGCCTACCCCTGAAGAGGTCAGGAAAGCTCCCACTCTCCCAGCTTTCCACAAATGATGCAAAACTGAATTATTCACAACTTTCTGCTCAGATAGGAGGGCTGCACTGTAAGGAAGTGGTCTCTAGGAGATGCATCAGTAAAAAGGTAGGGACCACAGACTTTAATAGTGACCAATGTGCTTCTATGTACTATCTGTTGCTTGAAGTACGATTTTACTGGGTAGGTCTATATTGTTTAATATGTCAGTCTTAGAATTGTTCATGTTGCTTCAGCATTTACTCAACTCTGTATTGGATTTCTGCTGTTTTTAAATTTTTCAAATTTGCATTTATACATTCTATTACATAATTTATTGAAATGTCCTTGAAATTGACTGTCCTAACTCACACTTTGTAATCCACCTTGAATCTCAGTGAGAAAGGATGGCTATATATATTGTAAACAAATAAATAATAAATAAATTTAATAAACATCTAGTAATCACCTCTTTTACCTAGATAGCCCAGAAAAGCCTGCCCTTGTCAGATCTCAGAAGCTAAGCAGGGTAGGCCTTGGTTAGTAATTGGATTGGATACCTCAGAGGTGGCTTTCACATTCTCCCGAAGGTTGTCAACATCTCAGATATTTAAACAAGCCATAGTTTATTGTGACAACAGTTTATTTTCAAACCTCAATTAGGCTACCAGTTGTAGGTGAGACCACAGTTTGTTCGTAAATCTCAATCTAATGCTTGCCTCCATTTCTCACTCCAAACAGAATCACTTGTTGCATTCATTCCAAACACTCATTCATTGCCAGGCTGCCTGAAGGACAGGCCACTAACCACTGGTTAGTGTAACAAATGGGAAGGGAATGGGTGGGGGGAACGACCTTATGACACCCCAGCCTTCTCCTCTCTGCTCTTGGCAAAGGATGATCAGACACCTTCATCCTTCCTGTCCAGCCACTTCACTGCATTCCTAGATATACCCTGAAACAAAACGGAGCTTCTATAGCCTTCACCCTCCCTTTTCTTTCTTCCCATTTCACCACAATGCCTAACTTTGCTTTCTCTCAAAAAGAAATAAAAACTTTGGAAGAAACATGTGATCATGACAAAGTCACTCACTCATTCATAGGATATAAAGAGGAGTGATGAAAGATTTTTTTTTATACACCAGGGAGTTGAGAACTGATATGGATTGTAACCATGTTTTGTGCAAGGCAATTTCCACTGTGTAAACTGACAAACCGAATAATAGAATGTGTTCCCCTGCCTTTTAAATTTCCCCACAGGACAGCCTGGAACTACAAAAATACTGTTTGATCATTAAATACTAGCAAGGACATGGCCAGGGAAAGAAGGAGCAGGGAGAGAGTGTCCTGAGAAAGCACCAGCTGGTGAAGCTAGATTTTTCCTGTTACTTTGTGCAGCTGTTTTTATAGGCAAAAAGCAATGAAGGACAGTGCAAACCAGCCAGGTACAAACTGTGGTTTAGAACTCCCAGTTTAAAAACCAACAACAAATCATAGTTCATTAGGCAGCCTGCATTCACATACCAAACTAGAGTTTAATTAAACTGCAGGTTACGATAACATATGAATGCAGCCATGCAGTCAGATATATAAATAACCCAAGAAAGTTAGAACAGTTTAAGCAAAAACAAGCGTTTTCCAGTTTAAAAAAAAACAAACCTTCCAGCAAAACATTTTTTAACAAAATATTCACTTTTGCAGACTCTATAAGATGTACCCAAATACAAACAGCTATTTGTTTGAAGTTTCAGCAAACTCATTTTAACAACATGAGTCCTTTTTCATATGATCTGAAAGTATACCAAAATAGCTTTGAAACACTTTTTGAACAACTCTCTGAGTGACAGCCAAACCAACTAGCATGAAACAAACTCCCACAGGGATCTCATGGCAGCATTTCAGTCAAATATATATGCAGCACTATAAAGTTCAACCATATTGTTGATAGTTGCCAGAAATCAAATAGTGTCACTGGCAGATCTCAGTTCAAAGGCGTGAACAAAATTAATACATTATTTTGCATAATTAACTACTGCCATCACCAGCAATAGTTACCTGTAACTGTTAAACAGTTAAACAGTTCAATTCTTTAATTGACCAGGGAGTTTAACCAGGGAGTAAAGGATAGAGGCTGGCAGAAACATCTGTCTGAAGAGCAGCAAGGCTCATCTGGACACAGGGTGCTGAAGGAACTGTGTACCAGTTAATCTTTTAAAATACAAGACTCAAACGAGTCCTTTTATCCTCAAAAACAGCAGGAGTTATTAAGCCTAATTTAATTTAAAAATATTTTTAAAAAAAAACAGCAGGAGGAATGCCAGAGTCTTGCCCTTCACCAGAAGTTGCAGAGCAGAGGGCACAATCTTGCATGTGCATGGGCAGATGCTTCTCCAAAAGATTTAATTTCTTTCTTTTAGCTTTAGAATGTAAAAATTTATCTTGCCTGTCCTCAGAGAAGGCTTCATTGCATTTTCCTAGAACTCTAGTTTTGCTGAATTCCAAGGCTAGTAAATCTCCTGGGACAAAGATCCTGGCCATTAATGCTGGACATTTTTTGGAACAAGATTACTACACAATCTGTGATCCTTTTATTATGCAACATACTGCGAAGCAAGACTTGAGCCTGCAAACTATTCGAAAACCATGCAAAAATAGCTTTTGTTCTTTAAGTAAGTTATCTAAACAGCATGCTTTATAATGTACCATGAACTTGTCCTGGAATCAGAGGGCTCTCGTCAGTCATCGCAAGGATTTTCTGTGGTTCTATAGGACAGTCTACCAAGTTTCATCCTCACACTCCTGGGAACATGGATGTATACCATGCCTAACTACTATACATAGTTGGAAAAGTAGAAGTGTTATATTGTACGCCCATGGCACAATGTTCCAACAATAAAGAATCATCAAATGAGGAGCCAGAAGCATTGCTTTGCCTGGCAACACACATACCCACCTGGTACAGAATCAGAATCCAGCATGACACTCCGCTCCCCCCCACCTCAGTTTATCCAAGTGCTGTAGTAGTTTAAGGGTGCTCATATGCATAGTGACTATGAAGCCTTGTTCCCTCAGTCACTTGATAGCTAACCTGACACTAATTCTGGCTAGCTGCAAGAATGGGAACTACTTAGAGTAAATAAAGGGAAAGCTTGGACTTGCAAATGTCATTGTCATAAGAAAGTCAAAGAACTTCTTGTAGTACATCTGGATGGGAATAAGGGCATAGAGAGAAGAAAGAATTCCCCTACTGGAACACTGATTAAATGCCAAACAGTCTCTTCTTAGTAAACTTGTTAAACTTAGTAAACTTGTTAAATTCACAGCCCTATTCTCTCTCCTTCACCACCCACTTTTTGGCATTGCAAAAAGAACAACAGAGGTACCCACAGAAAAGAAATTGGTTCTGTTCCTTTAATGTTTAATAGGTATTGCAAATTTTACCCTGAGCTGATGACACCATCAATGGGGATCTTGACAAAAAGTATTCCCTCTCCATCCATGGATGACTGTGCTGCTGGAATGGACTACATGATCTCTCCTGTTTTCTCCCTTCCAACTGAATGGTTATTCAAGGAGCAATGGGCTGAGCACATCCACCACTTGAAGGCCTAAGTCCCATCTAAATTTCAAACTCTTTTGATTTGCAGGACTGCTTCTTTCCCTTTGCTTCAATGACAGTCTTCCAAGAACAGTCTTCTTGCCAGCAAAGAAGAAATGATTTGGTATAACCAAGGGGCCTGTGTCCATAATATCCTTACTCCCACATAGGGCTTTTTTTTCTGGGAAAAGAGGTGGTGGAACAGTGGTGGAACTTAGGACCGCACAATGATGTCACTTTGGGTCAGCTGGAACAAGGGAGGAGTTTTTTTAAGTTAAATCACCCTTGGCGAAGATGGTCACATGGCCGGTGGCCCCACCCCCTGATCTCCAGACAGAGGAGTTTAGATTGCCTTCTGCGCCACGGCACAGAGGGCGATCTAAACTCTCCTCTGTCTGGAGATCAGGGGGCAGGGCCACCAGCCATGTGACCATTTTCAAGAGGTGCCGGAACTCTGTTCCACCGTGTTCCAGCTGAAAAAAAGCCCTGCTCCCACATGTACTCCTGTCAGAGTGTCAGTTTGCTAGTCAGTTCTCAAGCCAAAGCTACGCCATGTTCTTATGTTATAATCTGTAGTTGTTTAGTTCTCTCCCTCCAGGCCCAGGTGTTGCCCAAGCCGCATATATCCATGGGAGCGAAGAAACCTTATCACTCCGTCCGGCCATGATGTCCTCGCCTTCCCAGGCCTTCTAGACAGGACTAAGGGGGGAGGCTGGGAAGGGATGTTTGAAGTGTTGTTACTTTCACTTTGTGTGTCATTCTTAACAAAGCTTTGGTTCAGCCAAGGGCCTCAAGTCCTTGGATCATGGACCCCTGTATCCTGAGCATAATCTTCCAATAAACCTTTTGAAACCAAGAGACCTTGTGCTTCTTGCAGAAGGGAGGAGACGAACTCTAGATAACTGGGATTCCATAGTCTGACAACTCCCATCTAGACTATATTCACCTTAGAATCATCAGAGAGGCTGATATTAAAAAAAGTGAGTGAGAGAGAGAGAGAGAGAGAGAGAGAGAGAGAGAGAGAGCGAGGCTGATATGAGGAAAGTTGTCCTCAAGCTGTTTTTGGTGCTTTTGGAACAGTAGTCTCTTAACTATAAAGAGATCTGTCCAAAAGGTACATGGAAATGATAAGCAGCACACTAGAGATCAAAGCTCTTACAAGTCACAGCTGAATCCTCAAAGCTCCAGTTAAGTGTTGTCCAAATTCTTAGCCACTCAACTCCATACTCTGGAATAACGACAAAGCTATTAAAAGTTTCTCCTGGACTCCCCCCTCCCCACAACAGTATAACATCAAAATGAGAGATCACAAATATCAGAATTTATCTTCTGTGTTCCATGCATCCGTACTAGAAATATCCATACTTAATTCTGTGGAAATCACATGATTCTACAGTGGGCCTACTGTTGCAATACATTAATTGAATCCTGACACTACTGGTGGGAAAAATTCATTTTCTAAGGCAATAAATCATAAAGTCGCTTCATGTATTATCCTCAAAATAGTTCACAATATACATGCCTCTCTCTGTTTCTCTCTCAAAAGTTGGTTTCAATTATACCATTAGAACATTACACACATCGATGTGGATCTTTGTTAGTTATCATGGCCACAAAAAGAATGCAGTTTTTAGCTTTTGATTTATTGAAGATCAAGCAGTGGTTACAATAATTTCTGTGTGGCAAATAAAACTAGAGTTTATTACCATATGAAAAATAACGAATTCCACAATGTTTAAACAATACAAAAAACATAGCTTACAGAAACTTTTTTTAAAGTAGGACATAAAGTTTGATTTAATCCCAAAACACATTTCAATTTTTCTTTCTTTTGTGCAACTACATACGCATGTATCGGCAGTCATTCTTAAATTTCTTGGCTGTCCAGTCTGTTTGTAAACAGGATGTTCAAACTAGTATTTTGCTACTGGTTTTAATTTGGAATTAATGTTCTGGTGTTAGCATCAATATAGCTCTCAGAATATAGGATAATACAATTCTTTTTCATTGGAGACTACGCATTGGGACCAAGAATTGTTCACACATACCAATTTATTTTCTACACCCCCTCCTCATCTCAAATTCAGGTGGGATCGTAGTGTTTACTCAGCAATATGAGAAAGGCATCTTGAATACACTCAAGCCACAATTTTTATTATTACAAATATTCTAAAACCAGAACAAAAAACAAGTTTCTGATCCAAAGTCTAATCAATCCTATCACAGGCATATCCTAGAGAGCTTTGTGTATATGTATATGTGATACTCTTATGAAGTATCTGTACAGACGTTACCACAGAAATAAAATCAGTTACCAGGCAAATAACACACTATTAAATATATAAAATATCTATTTAAAAGTCAACTAACAATGCAACCCTCGACAGATTTATTCCAGTAAATGAGTTAGACTGGAGAAACTCTACACAGGCCTAAAATTTTGTTAAATAAAAATTCCTATGATGTTTCTTGGTAAATCTTAAATATGATGTGTATGCAGAGGCATAACAGGGTTAATGTCAAAGAATTATCATGCTAATATTAAACAGCTCCTTTCAATTTAGTTTTTTTTTTCTTTGCTGATTCTCCTACCATGACAAATGTTCCTCTTTGTCTATATTACCCAGTCCCTGATACCAGTCAGTTCTGTGTTCTGCTATATTTTTCACTTTGCACTTTTCCTTTGATATTCTAATTCTCCTCACTATCACTAATAGGCGTACAATTCCCAAAACTGAATTTGCACCACTGAGTTCCCATTTTGTTTCCATTCTAGTACCTCCAGCTGAAATGTTACCATTTTGTCTCTAAATTCAAGGGGGAAAGTTATTTTTCCACATTATTCTAAAAATCAGAGAGGAGCCCTCTTCCTCTTGTTTTTCTAATCCCTGAAATGGAAATATTGAAGGAAATTGGGAGGGGGGAATGAAATATTTTCTCTTTCAGAATGAAACTAGGATTTTATAATCAGATTGTTACAGTCAAAACTGCTGCAAATCTCTTAGACCTGAAATTCAAAAGGCAGTAATATTTTATTAAGTGTTACTACTATATTTGATTGAATTACTGACCAAGCGATGCTCTTAAAACTAGATGTGGAGAAAGGGTACTTTCAAATGTAGCACAATAAAAAGCATGTTCAGGTATTTGGTCCAAGAGTCAACCTGAGAGTCTGCCAAATATATATACAGTGGCAGGTCTCTTAGTGAAGAGTTTAAAGTCTTTTAGTTTTTGCAAAAACTTTTAGGTTTTGCAAATGTCAATTTTCCTCTGGCTTTCTGCCAGAGGAAAACACCCCATGTAGATGAGTGGAGTGTTATTATTCTCTAGGATGGTGTAAGGTATTTTAATAATTAAATAAGGGCAGCTAATTTTATCTATTATTTGACAGATCCTTGAAGTCTAATCCTATGCGTGTTTACCATGTTCACAGGGACTTACTCTAAGGTATGTATGTCTAGGATAACAGCCCTATTGTGTATGATAAAGAAATAATTCTGAACAATTAGGGATATGCGCTTCAAATTTCTTATATATATATATAAATTTTATTTAAAAAGAAAAAATATAACAGTTGAAGGTGCATAAAAACTTATACAAGCACTACATTTAGAATTAGATTAAACTGATAGAAAAAATCAGAATATATAACACGACTTAATTGTATAATAACTCTCCTTCCCTCTCCTTGGTTACTTATACCCAGATGTTGATTTCAACTATTTTAATTAGACATTTCTCTGTGTTTTATCTTCTTATTGTTGCATCAAGTTACCTTAAATTAATCTTAATTTTAACCTAAGTAGACAAAGAAACCATTTCCCCCAAAATTCAGCTATTGGTCTATTATGTCCATAAATAGTTAATTTGGCCTTTGATACATATTCACAGATCTTATCTATTCACTCTGATACATCAGGGCACGTATCTGTTTTCCATTTCACTGCATATAACACTCTTGTTGCTGTCACCATGTAATGAAAGAGGTCTCCCTGTTCTTTTGTAACATTATTTGGTAAAATGTTTAATAGAATATTTTTTGGATTTAGCTCAAACCTGAGCTTGAACTTATTCTGCATCTCTTTATGTATCTTTACCCAATATTTTCGTGCCCTCTTACATGTCTTATCACATATGCTAAAATGCTGCATCCGTGCACTGACATTTCCAACATTGTCCACTCGCAATGTCTTTGGGAATAGTAGCACAGCTAGAAAACAGCCACTGCAAAAGCAAAGCCTCCTGGAAGTGCAGGAGCCTGCCAGCCCACCTAGCATTTTCCATCTGAGGGGGCAGGCTATGATGCTTCCAATGCTGACAGCAGGGAGAAGCCTCCAGCAGAGACAATAACGACATGGTAAGTGCAGAGACAGTTTTTTCCCCTTTTAAAATGTAAAGGGTGATGGTGGGCAGCCAGGTTGACCTATCAATTGTTAGTTCGCATCCTTATTCCCAAGGGAAGAGAAATACCGACAAATGCCGACTAAGAGCTGTTTCCCAGACCAGTTTCCTCTCTTTCCCTACCCACTTCTGCACCACGCTGAAACCTCAAAGCACTCCTGAAATTCAAGAAGATAATTTTCATTACTCCCAGAATTTCAGGAATGTTTTACATCATTTCAAGTGTTCCCAAAACAACTCAGGTATATCCGATTGCACACTTCAATAATATCATAAAGTCTAACTAAATATCTACATTATGGGTAGCTGAGCGGCAGTTTGGTGTAGTGGATAAGAGTAGCAGGACTCTAATCTGGATAACTGGGTTTGATTCCCCACTCTTCCGCTTGAAGCCAGCTGGGTGACCTTGGGTCAGTCACAGCTCTTCCAGAGCTCTCTCAGACCCACCCACCTCACGGGGTGATTGTTGTGGTGGGGATAATAATAGCATACTTTGTAAACTGATCTGAGTGTGTGTTACGTTTCCTGAAGGGCAGTATATAAATCAAATGTTGTTGTTGTTACTACTCCTAAATTACAGTATGTGACATTTATTTTCTGAGCTTTTTTGGAATGAGATGTAATGTTTCTTAGCCTTTTGTTAACTATGATGTTGACTGTTTCCATCTCTCTCCACCCCACCTATTTACCAGATGGCAGAAAGTCACTTAACCTGCATTTCTATCTGTAGTTCCACTGAATGAAACAGTGTGTACAGAGAGAGGGAGGGAGAAAGAGAGAGACTAATTCAAGCTGAACACCACCAAACACAACTAAGACTGTATTTTAGGGTCTACTCTCTGACAAGGAAAGAAACCTATTTCATCATCATTGCATCATGCAAAGCTGACCAGTGATGTTATTCTGAAGTATAAGCTTGTTGCATGTAGGTCCTTGTGTGCAGATAGCAAATAATTAAGAAATTCACTGTGATCAATTTGTTAAACACTTCACAAAGTTACTCACATCCAGTCCAACTCTCATGCCACATTATTTATGAAAGTCAGTTAGGTTTCTATGAATTCTCTTCAGTTGACAGAATTAAGAGAGATGGATAGAAGGTACTTCCCCCTCATCCTTTTAAAGAACACTTTCAGGAAGAGAGCATTTCAAATCTTCTTTTATTCTATGTTTACCAATAGCAAAACATACTTTTACTCTGTGCGTCATGACAGATTGGAAGAAACTGTATCATTATGTTCTGAACATTAAAATTGTTAATAGTAAGCCTGGTTACTAGACCTATGATTTCTCAATACAGTAATGCAAGGACAACAGAACAAACACCCCAAACTGAAATTTGAAATGAGTCTACTAGAAAGTTGCAACAACAACAAAAAAGATAACCATGGTTCACACATAAGGAATATTTAAAATATTACTATTCTGATTTCTTTTGAGATTTGTTATGTACTGAGCCCCTACAAATACAATGAGTCATGACTCCCTCTATTATAATTCATACAGAAATCCATAATTGGAACTGTTAAAGGATCATATCAAAATAATAAAGACCCTTTTTACATCAAGAAGTGTTACAGATTTTTCCACCAGAAAATCTATAATTGCGCCCAATGTGTAACAATAATTTCTGCTTTACCAAAGTGTTAAAATGCATTCCAAGAAATTTAACTGTTTCAATCTATTATCGAATGAGGGAAAAATCACTTCCTCTCCAAGGTATAACTTTAAATGCATTACCTCACCTTTTCCTGTTAAACTGTACTAATCCAGAGCCTTCATGAAACATTATGGGACACTAAAGGCCAGAATTTGATCTGTTTTAAAACAGTGTAAATCTGGAATAATTCCAGTATAAATCACTGAAGATATTCAAGATATACACAATCATAATAGGAATCAACCCGGGTATGAAATTCTTGGAAGCCTGCCCCCTAAAATAGTAAGTTAATTCCTTCTTTGGAAACAGACACTGACTTCTTTTATTGCCACCATCATAGGACTCATCATCATTCAAAAGCACAGAACAACTACAGTAAATTTCAAAGTTATATAATGCTCTTCAGAACTCTTGCGTATAAGAAGCAACGAAGAGTTTGACAACTAACAAAACACAAAAGTGGACCCTTCTTGTTACACTTAGGGGAGGTGTGTTCTGCTTTCCTGATCTGGCTATATAGCTAGATTTATGCCAATTCAGAATAAACCAGCTGCACTGGTTTACATTAGACAATCTTGGATTGGATCCTAGAAACTGGACCAGGATGGGCTGGATTAACCAAGTTAACACAGTTAAATCTGGCAAACATTGGCTGCTTCTCCAGTTTCTGTCCCCTTCTTTCCTGGGCTTTTCCCAGCAAGAGACGGGGAGATTGAGGCAGGAGGAAGGAAGGGAGCCAGTGGCGAGACAGAACCTGATTGTCTGGCCAACTGGGATGCTCTGATGGGAGAGTAGTTGTGGGTGAGGACAAATGGCTAAGTTTGCTAGCATGGCCAAATGTGGTGTTGTCAAAGATGGTTGTCCTATTAATTTGTAATCCATGTTTGTGTGGGATGTCGGTGTACAGATTCAATATCCATGGCAGCCAAAAAAAAAGTATTATGTGGAAGATTTGTCAATAGATTGTATTTTTCTTAGAAAGTCGCAAATATAACTTGGCATAGGGTCTGAGAATTAGTTCCTACAGTCATGGTACCTATGCCAGACACAATAATGCCCATTGGGTGAAAAAGCCAGCCTGAAAACTTTCAAAGCTCAAAGCAGTGCTGAAAATCCCTGCTCTGAGCTTTGAAAAACTCCAAGCCGGCAATTCACCCAAAGGGAGGGAGCTCCCTCTGCCTCCCTCCCATTGGATGAAATAGCCAGCCTGGATACTTTCAAAGCTCAGAGAAGCACTGAAAAGCCCTGCTCTGAGCTTTGAAAAAGTTCAAGCCGGCTATTTCACCCAATAGGAGGGAGCTCCCTCTGCAAGGAAAGGGACATTTTAAGCCCTTGACCCGAAGCTTCCCAAAGCAATACCAAATGCTTCGGGAAGCTTTGATTCAGGGTTTCCAAATTGGGGCCAGTGTGCTGGGCCCAATTCAGAAGTCCCGAATCTTTGCAAATTGGGTCTGATTTGGGTATTTTACCCGAATTGGAAACCCGAATTGCACACCGCTGATTATCACTGCGCAGCATATAAAAGGATCAGAATTTCGCATGTAGCTATGTACTGGAGATGGCAGGTGTTCCTCAGGAGACAGGGTCTAACATCATTTATATATAAATTAAACCTCGGGGATGCAAGAATACACCACCGCTTTACACCTTTATCTAGGGTAAATGGCCCAGATAGCTGTCCCAATTCTCCACATCTAACCTGGGCGGTGGGGTAACTGTATATCTGTTGTATTAGATAAAAGAGACATGGTTCAATGCCATATTTCTTCAGCTTTCCCCATGTGGGGCCTGGAGATTGTATCAAATGCTGACTTAAGATCCAATCCAAAGCAAATTTTAATAATGGTGGACATTTTTTTACCCATCAGGTAAAAAAGCAGAGAACTCCCGCTGTGATCTTCTGTATGCTCTGAATTTTTACGGAGCATACCAAAGCGGCTGAACTGCCCTAATCCTGAAGCAGCTTGCCACTTAGGGTTTAGGGGTATTCTGGATTGTTTTCCTGCTTCGGGTAAACCCAAAGCAGGAAACCCAAACCTTTTCCCTGTGCACACCCCTAGTGATAATGTCCAGATCAGTTATGGGACTCCGCAAACTGATGCAAAACTTCAAATATTATTGTAGTCATGAAGGCTTGTCTATTAATGTAGCGAAATCTAAGGTCATAATATTTAGCCAAAAAAAGGGGAAAGTAGATACAAGAAAGTACCATATACTAACAGAACATGCAGGTGCCCATATGATAAAGTTGAAACCACTGAATACATGATTATAGAGTGTCCCATATTTACTGAGTTGAGGGCTAGCTTAATTACTCCTCTACTTAAGAATATGGAACTACCTAATATGCGAACCCAGCTGACGTGGTTATCATCAGATACAAATTATGCCATTACCTGTTCCATGGCAAAATACATAGAGGCAATAATTAATATTATTTCTCTGATATTTAAGTAAATGTTTCCCATTTTAATCTCTGATTAAGGCAATACCTATATGAGCAGAGACAGATAGATAAACAGATATTTGCATTGGAATACAGACTTGAGTTTTCCTTACGTTATTCTGGAGAGCACAAACAGTGAAATCCTAAGCAGAGTTACGCCAATCTAAGATAACTGAAATCAGTGGGCTTAGACTGGAGTAACTCTCCTTAGGATTTCACTGTAATAAGCGAAGTTCCTTATTGTGCCACTTACAAAATAGAAGGGATTTTGCACTTCAAGAGGATCATAAGTTGAATTATACCTTTTCCGGTATGTAGACTCTTTCCCTTTATTTCTGCAGAGAACTTTCTAAATCATATCTGTGAATTTAAAAAGTATAAGAACTGGCCATACAACTTCACTTTCAAGCTGATTTTGTTTCATCACAAAACCAGCTCTGATAGTACAACATTAAAATCTGATTATATATTTTATAATCATGAGTTACAGGTGCAAATGAAAAACATCATTTTAAAAAAAAAACCTGCAGATTCAGCACAAATCAAATAGCGCATTAGGTGTTTAAATCCTTTTGAAAATGAAACTTCAGATGTATTTTATTTTAATTACAATTGAAGAACATGAAACATTCAAGCGAGATGATACATTCATATCTTTTAAAAATTCACCTAATGTCGTTCATCATAAATCACATATTATTAAAATATTACTCTAAAGTAAAAACACGTTAAAACCAGTACTCCTATTAAATACCCCCTTTTGTTTACTAAAAACTTTCATGCTATTGATCATTTCATTATGAACTAGTTTCATTGTACAATTTCAGTTTGCTACACAAAGTAACACATACTAATTAGGGCTCCAGTACATCTGCAACGACATCCCTATGACCCACCAAGACAGCTGCACTCTTCTGGGACAATGACATTTATGAATTCCTGACAAATGCATGAGATCCGGAGCTAAAGCATTATCAGTTGAGGGAATCTAGCTACAGAATGCACTCCCATAGGAACTCAAAAACTTGGAATTCATGCAACAACTAGGACGTATGGCAATACCCTATACTTTGATAAAATTTTCTTCTACAAGAGATATTATTTTAAGTTTTTAAAAAGATTCTAGGCATTCTTTCCCAAGAGTAGCTTCCTAAAAAATCAACAGGCACATTTTAAAAATTTATAAAGTGCAAGTAAAATATATAAAAATTGCACAAGCTCTGTTGTCCAGTTTCTTCTGGACAAAACAACTGCACAAAAATTATGGCTTAGACTTGACAAGAAAGTTAAGCCATCAATTTGATGACTTATTTGGCTTCAGTTTTTTTGTCAGGGTGCTGTACTTCTTGACTGCATATTATCAAATATTCAGAAAAGAAATCACTTCCTAATTTGAAAAACAAAAAATGTCATTGTGTATCATTTACAGTGAAATCCCAAGCACAGTTACTCCAGTCTAAGCCCACTGATTTCAGTTATCTTAGATTGGAGTAACTCCGCTTAGGATTTCACTGTTTGTGTCTTATATTCTTTACCATGATGAGAATATAACAGAAATCAGCAATTGACAAACATACCAATTAATTTTTGGCATTTTATACCATTATGACTTGTGACAAATTTATTGGTATGTTTAAGCAGATTGACTCAAGAGTCCTACTATGGTCTATTCAAGATTCCCAGGAAAATGTTTCTAGGATTACACCACTAGTCTGGATCCAAAACTGAGAATGAAGTGCAGCCCAGTGCACCCTTAATATGTTGAGAGCTCTACACTCCACCTCCCAGTTCACAATGTACTTTTTTAAAATGACAAGCACAGTTCTACGGATCCTCCTTTAACGGTGTTTTGTTCTTTTTCAAATAAAAAATCCCCTCACTTTTTCAAACAAAGTCATATTTTACCAAATACATTGCTTACATGTGTTTTGGATTATGTTTGTTTGTAAAGACTTAAGTATATAATTATAATTGAATTGTTCCTGCCTTCTTCCTTAATTTTGTACACTTGCAGTTGCTGATTTTGTTTGTTTTTCTTTTATTAGACAGTCTTGTGCTGCTTTTAAAGCTACTCATTACAAATGTAAGGCTATTTTAATAGAGCAATCTTCATCCTTTTGTTAGAGAAGAAAACCAAAAGCTTTCCATTGTATAATTTTTAAATTCTAATGGAACAACTCACTATCTGGAAACATCTTCTTACTTTTTTGTCTGACAACATGCTAGAGAACAGTTTTCCTAGTGAATTCCTCAAATGTCTTCAAGCACAAGATTAAATAAAGTTCTGAAAAGAAATTATTTTATGGAGAAGTATTGCATTCTTTCCACATTAAAGTAAGGGGGACAGTGTCCTGAACTCTCATTTTGAGACAATATAGGTAGCAGAAACAAAAGCAGCGTGCTTTTCTCCTCGTTATTAATGTCAGGGAACAAGTGACTTCTGAATTTTGCATTCCTAACACTTCTAATGTCTGCTGAGTAACAATCTTCCTGCTATTTGTATAATCATGTTAGCAATGTAAAGATCAAACCAGGGTGTGCCCATAGGAATGGAAGGAACAAACATAAAACTGTTTTTTCTGCATTTCCTGTACCTTTAAATCCAAACATAAGATACTTTTGCTTCTGGTAGCAGTGTCCACTCAACTAAGGCTTAAGTCAGTGATGGCATGCATCCTTTGCATATAAGAGATTACCAATTTAATTTATAGTATGCTATACTGTAACACACTCAAGAGTTTTGTGACAGAAGCAGCAGTCATGATGAAGCTTCTGGCACCTGTTCTCTACACTGATACAATGGTTTGGAATGCTCATGGAATTTAAAGTGCTGGAAGAATCAAAACAAGGACACAGAATGTTCACAGACAATCTGTAAAAGACTAAGGGAATAGAAAAGTCCTTTAGGCTGGTATTTACAAACTACACTGGCTCTATGGACAGAGGTATGTGGGTTACCACAAGTTATGGAAATTTAGGCGGTGGTCAAAGCAAGGAGACAGAATCAGCTACGGACTGAGATATAGAAATCCTGGAAAGAAGAAGTGAGCCAAGACAGGAAATGGTGGGGGGTGGGAATAAGAGGGATACGTAAAAAAAGAGAGAGAGAGCTCAACCTGGGTTTAAGAACAGCTGCATATTAGTGTCAAGAAAGGAGGGAGGGGGGTAATGTCAAGAGTATTGGGCAGCTAAAGATAATGCTGAAAGCAGGATGGCCAAATAGGCAGTGGGAGAAAAAGTAAGGACTTCAAACAGGCTTTCTTTAAAAACCAATACAGTGGATGGCATAGGGATTCATTTTTCCTCTCTCACTGGGGGTATGTCATTACAATCAACAGAAGTCAAAGAATAACATTTAGTTTATGCAGAAGCAAGTTTGCATAAATGCTTATTTTCTTTACCTAAACAGAATGTAAATTAAGGTTTGTTTTATGTATTTATGTTATATGTTTGTATGTTTGTTGTAAGCCATCTTGAGTGCCCTAAGGTAGAAAGGCAGCTAAATGTTTTAAATAAATGGGGGTGGACAGAAAGTAGAGTGATGAGGCTTTAAATCATGACTCTTTCTCCCTCCAGCTCTTTGGCAACCAGCAGGTTCTTGGAAGATCTATTTTGCAACTCAGTTTGTGCTGGTCCAGCTGATGGTTTTATTAACCCTAAATTCAAGTGTCATCTTCTGGGCCATTGCTTATTTGCAGGGCTTTTATAGGAGGAATACTTAAGAAGTCAGTGGAAAACACCTTTTATCATAAAGCATGCACATTCACTTAAACAAGCCTGTGTGGCCCTGATAAGTGTCCTGTCATAACTACGTATCTTGTTGATTTCTGAAACAGGATTCAGATTCTTACACTTCGTTCCTCTAAGTCCTTGAGAATAGGATGTGGGGTACAGCAGCAAGTGTTCAACCTCCCAATGTTTATTTCACTATGTGCCTGCTGCTCTTTTCTATATTCTCCACCCACATCACCCCCCCTGTCTTTTAGAACACACCATGATCAGGGATGCAAGATGGCACTGTCATGGGCAATCATTAGACAGGCAGGAAGGTAAGGAGGCAACTGAAGATTAAAAGAAGCTACAGCCATAAATGCAGAGCATATACGCTTTGATACTTTTTACTGTTTAAAGATTACTGTACTAGAGATGAAAAATATTTTTCAGTAAAACACCAGCTTTTATAAAAGAGAGGCATCAAACAGTAATTTTCAATGGCAGCACATATTTTCACTTGTCCACATGTCCTTAACTATTAGTACATAGCCTTACTATGCAAAATCCATGGAGTTCACAGAAGGGATTTGAACCACATTCCCATTTCCACTGCAGTTTCCTGTGCTCCTCAAAAAGCTATTGCTAAGGATTTAGAGGCCTTTCACAGCAATATGAAACAGGTCACAGAACTGGCAGAAATCCCCTTTCCTCACCTTTGCACAAGCTTTTGCCACATTTATGCAATATGTTCTATTTTGCCAAAATTTTGGGGAGTAATTTCAGGGAATTCCCTGTCTTTTTGCTGTCCCCCACCCATGCTACTACCTACTGCTCTGAAGGGCCAGAAGATGCAGTTGGGGTGTGTGCACAAAGGAAGCTGCAAGGAGAAGGGGTGAAACAGCAAAACTTCCTTATACATACTCATGATGTTTATGAAAGACTTTGATCCAAACCAGTCTCTACAGTTACTATACCAGCAGTAATAAATTGTTTTAAACTGGGCTAACATCAGTTAACTATTGAATATTATTTTATACAAAGGTTCTTGGAACAATCCACTAGCTTGACTATGAGCAAAATAAGCAAATATTGCTTGACGATCAAACACAGATATTAAGAAATTTTAGTACAATAGTTTAAACCGACGAAATCAGATTTATTAGCTATCTTGGAAAGACGATGCAGTTTTATGAAATCAGATTCGGCAATGTTACATCCCCTAACAGCGTAATGAGTTCTGTGTAAGCCATATGTACAAATAAGCTTTTATAAAAAATGTAAAATAAATTAAAACTACAAAATATGAAGAAGAGGCTTAAACTGGTACCTGACGTTCTTGAGGGCAGCTGCAGAAGAAAAGCTTGGGAACTAGTATTCTAGGAGGAGTTATTTGTCATGAAATGAACTGAATTTATAACTTCCTAAATACATACTCAGAAAAGGAAAGAGATTGCTTTCATTTACATTCTTATTATTACAAAGATAAATCCTATTATTGGCACAAATCCAAATGTTACTCTCCAAGGGTGTACATACCATGGAATAATTTGTCCAAATGTCAGTTGCAATTTTCAAAACTCCTTTCTTTCTATAGATTCTTAAACATCTGTAACAAATACTTGTTTTGAGAGTGCTTTACATTTGTGACATTTGACCTTTTGCTGTATGCACCACAAAATTCAAGTTTCAAATACCATGCAAGCAGGAAATCTGATCATTCCAGCAGTAGCCATCTGCATGGTCCAATATCAAATATTAGTTCTGGGTTGCACAAAGTCATGTGTTACAAATCTGTTTCTGCAGCTTCTATAATTAGTTGTAATTTGCTGCTTCTAAAATGTGTTTCTTATGGGACATCTGGCCTTGAAACCTCCACCTTAACATTGGGAAAAAAATACTTAGTGTTCTGGATATTTTTTTAAATACAAAAGCACTGCATGGGTGGCATAACTAGGACCAGACTTCTTAAAAGATAGATCGATTTTCATTACAACAGACAGAAATATTAAAAAACAGAAATAGATTCAAAAAACATTCTGAGGATAGTTATTTCTCAAGGTTAATCACTAAATACAAGCCTATTAATGAGAATGTATTATACAGCAGGTGGGGTCTTCTGGATTTCACAAGAGAATACAAACAACATAAATTATTACAGAAAAGGAACTATAAACAAAGCACCAAGTTTCACAATGCAAGTTCTCTCACCAAAAAGTGAGAAATAATTAACGGTCACAAATATATGTATGGGCAGTGTTAGCAATTTTGAAAATGCACTCACATCTATCTAATGGTGCAAAAGACAATCCTCATGTAACTTAATCAAGACAGGTAGCTAATTATCTGATTTCTGATACTATCACATAAGAACTTAGAGTATATTAAGGTGTACATCACCACAATATCTGATCAGGACAAAATAAAGGAAAGATGGAAACAGTACACTGAAGAACTATATAAAAGAGATGGATGGATGACAGATACTTTTGACGAAGAATCTTTTCATGAAGAACCAGAAGTCCTAGAAAGCGAAGTAAAAGCTGCACTCAAAGCAATTGAGAGAAACAAAGCACCTGGAGTAGATGTAATACCAATAGAGCTATTTCAAGCCACAGAAATGGAGTCCATCAGAATCTTAACAAGAATATGTCAACAAATATGGAAAACAAACAATGGCCCACAGACTGGAAACGCTCAATCTACAGTCCAAGCCCCAAAAAGGGGTATGCCAAGGAGTGCAGCAACTATCAGACAATTGCATTAATTTCCCATGCAAGCAAAGTGATGCTCAAAATTATACAGCAAAGACTCTTACCATATATGGAATGATAAATGCCAGATGTTCAAGCTAGATTCATAAAAGGAAGAGGCACCAGAGATCACATTGCAAATTTATGACGGCTAATGGAAAATTCCAGGGAATTTCAGAAGAAAATCAGCCTGTGTTTCATAAATTACAGCAAAGCTTTTGACTGTGTAGATCAGGAAAAGCTACGGAGAGTCTTAAAAGAAATGGGGGTTCCACAACATCTGACTGTTTTGATGTGCAACCTGTACTCTGGACAAGAGGCTCCTGTCAGGACAGAATATGGGGAAACAGAATGGTTTCCAATTGGCAAGGGTGTCAGACAAGGATGCATATTATCTCCCTACCTGTTCAACCTCTATGCAGAGTATATCATAAGGAAAGCTGGATTAGATCTAGAAGAAGGTGGAGTGAAAATTGGTGGGAGGAACATTAACAATTTGAGATATGCAGATGACACCACATTACTAGCAGAAAATAGTGAAGACTTGAAACGACTACTGATGAAGTTTAAAGGAGAAAGCGCCAAAGCAGGATTAGAACTGAACATCAAGAAGACAAAAGTAATGACTACCAAGGAATTCCACAATTTTAAAGTTGACAATGAGGAAATTGAAGTTGTTCAAGATTTTCTATTCCTTGGCTCAATCATCAACCAACAAGGAGACTGCAATGAAGAAATCAGAAGATTGAGACTTGGAAGAGCAGCTTTGAGGGAGCTAGACAAGATCCTTAAAAATAAAGATTTCTCCCTGGGAACCAAGATCAAGATAATCCAAACTATGGTATTCCACACTGCCATGTATGGATGTGAAAGTTGGACGGTAAAGAAAGCTGACAGGAAGAAAATGTGGTGCTGGAAGAGAGTTTTGCAGATACCATGGACAGCCAAAAAGACAAATAAGTGGGTACTAGATCAAGCCTGAATTCTCCTTAGAAGCTAAAATGACAAGACTAAAGCTATCATACTTTGGTCACATCATGAGAAGACAAGATGCTCTGGAAAAGTCAATAATGCTAGGAAAAGTGGAAGGCAGAAGAAAAAGAGGAAGACCTAAAGCAAGATGGCTGGACTCAATAAAAAAAGCCACGTCCTCCATTTTGCAGGATCTGAGCAAGTCTGTTAAAGATAGAACATTTTGGAGGTCTTTCATTCATAGGGTCGCCATAGGTCGGAGATGACTTGATGGCACATAACACACACACACACACACACCGCAAATTACAATGGCATTTGAGTGCAAGATAAATAGATGCTCTATGTGGGGCTGCCCTTGAAGACAACATAGAAAAATATGTTCCAAACATAGTAACCCAACTATGGTCAGGGGCTAGCCAACAGAAACACATTCACCTATTTCAAAACACCTACACTGGCTGTCACTTTCTCTCTGAGTCCAATTCAAAGCTTTGGTTACAACCAGCCTAGGACTCATGTATTGGAATTCCCTCATCTCCCCATATGTTCCATAAACCAAGTGGAGTCTTCTGGTTGCCACCTTCGAGTTGTTCCTCTGCTTAAGGTGGCCCATGTGGCATCCACTAGAGCCAATTCCTTTTCTATCATGGCTTTCACTTAGTGGAATAAGCTTGCTGAGGAGGCAAACGGGACACCATCTTTAGGAGGTGCTGTAAGGCAACATTACTTGTAAGAGGTTTAAGTTGCAGACATTTCTTTGCCAAGGAGGACTGTGACAGGCTCCAATAAATCAACTGAGAGGACCCAGAGCCTCATAAGATTTTGAGGAACTGGGGTCTTTCAAAATAAAACTTTCTGCTCATTTGTTCCCTTCAGTTATAAGATACAGTTAGGGTAGCAGAGGAAAAGGCTTTGGGTTCACTTCTATGAAGAAAGTTTATGGTGAGTGAGAACATGGAGATTACTAAGATAAGAGTTGTATAAAAATAACAAAGAAGATTTATTTGTGTAAAGGTTGTTTTTAAAAAACAGTATCTAAGTATTCACAGGACAAGTCCAGCTGAGGCACTTAAGCTAGTTAGGGCTAGGTGTGATTTTAATTCTCATTAACACTTGGGGGTTACAAACATGCTTTTGCTGCTTAGGCACCAAGTTGGATCTTTTCACACACATGCAGGATTCCTTCCATGCTAGCCTGTCATTTCCAAGATTCAGACTAAATGGTATCAGATCTGCTCATCAGCAGACATGCCTCACAACTGGGTCCTCTACCCTCTTCCAGAGGTAGCATTAAACCACTCTGCCACACTACCAGATACTACCTTGATGCTGTCTGTTCTTTTGATGAACTGAATTGCTGCAGCCTTTCCCTCCAACATTCCATCCCCCCTCTAAAAGGTGCTTGGATGCTGGAGGAGCACTCCCATAGGCTCAGGTATGAAACCGCTTGGTATTTTACTCTTTAGAAACAGGATAATTTCCTGTCCATCACAGTGGTTAATGGGGTTTCATTGAATTTTGTGGTTTTTAATTTCAGAAATGTAAGCTGCCCTGAACCACAAGAAAAAGGAGGGCACAAACATTTCAGTCAATAAATACTCTACAGGATCAGGTCAATATGTTCATATTCACTATGTCCTACATGGAGCTACAGAAGCTCCCTCACGTAAAATAACCATTTTGCTGCTCTAAGTAGGGGTGTGCAATCCAGATCTAGGAATAAAGCTTTCCTGAAACAGAATCCAGAATCTGATCCAGGAACCTGGATCCAGACTCCCGTATAAATTCAGGTAAATCTGGATAAATTCAGGAAATGTGGTTTCGGCCTCTAGCTGACTCCTTCCTGGGCTTCACCAACTGTTTTTCCAACAGGAGAGGGGAAGAAGGTAAGGGGAGAGAGGCACTGGCAGGAGGGAGGGGGGGCAGGGAGGGGGGAGTGATTGGGCAATCCATGCTCTTTGTCTGCCTGGCTTCTGTGAATGATACTGGTTCAGTTGCAACACAGTGCTCCCTGCTTCAGTTTGGTTTGGGTGGAATTCTCTGTTTTGACATGATTCTGTGGTTTGATGTTGGTCCCCTTGATTCACTTGGTTCTGTAGGGCTTCCTCTTGCCTTTGGCCACTGGCACCCTTACCCCATGTGTTCCTTCCTGAAAGCCTGCTTGGAAATGTCTTCCCCATAGGAAACAATGGAGAGTGGATGGGTAGCTTGTCCAGGGGGTGCTTGAGTTGGGGGGGGGGGGCTTCAGTCTGGTTCTGTTGCGCTTTTGGGCTTTCTGTGTTGAGGATATATTTGTGAGTGCGCCTTTGGCCACTGGAAGTCTTGCCTCTGTGCATTTCTGCCTGAGCATGCTTGGAAATGTTTCTCCCATAGGAAACAATGGAGAGTGGCTGGGGCACCTTCTACAGGGGCCCATAGAATTGGACCCCAGTCTAATCTTCCTGAAACTTGAGGGCTCTTTAGATGACAGTCATGAGTAGATTCCCTGAAAATTTGGTGGAGTTTGCTTGAAAAATGCCATCCCCATATCCCTGGACAGCCCCTAGACATGTTTCCCCATAGGGAATAATGTCTGAATAAATATGGGATTCTCTGTTCTGCCTTAACCAGATTAGAGAATCCTTCTCAGATTTCAGGAATCCCAGATTTTGGGGGATCCCTGAAACCCATATCCACGATTTCCTGAATTTTAGGAGGTGTGCACACCCCTAGTTATATGCTTTCACCAAAGTGAAATTGTTATTGAAAGTCACTCAACACTTACACTCCAACAAAGGAGAAGCCTGCAATTTGCAGATTTCACATTTCAACTATAGCCCTTCATGCTTCAGCCCAGTCTGAGAAGCAGCTTCCATGCCGGAGCTAAGAACTGAAGACGATGGGGTCAGTTCACAGTTCAGTAGATCCTGATTGCAATCAGGACAATTACTATGATCATACAAAGTAATTTGGCAATTCTAGCACAAACCTCATATGACCATGAAAGCACACAAGTTCTACCATGCCCAAAACTTTTAAAAACACTTAAATTGTACATATGAAAGAGCTTTCAACAGATTTTAGACAATGTATAGATTGCAGGAATCGAATAAAGAATTCAGACCAGCAGTTTTTCACATCATCTAGAACCAAAGTTACATGAAGAGTGGAATGGGTAAATATCACATTCAATGATGTATAATATTCCATTTTGATCCTCTTATGCCAGCCAGCCTTACATGAGTGCACACAGCATGCCCAACCTTCAACTGGAGAGCAAAACAACGTAGTAAAAACCTAACGTGCATTGCTTATTATTGAGGGATTGTGTTACTGTTGCCTTTAAGATGCCCATCAGGTAACCTGAGATTTAATCAAGCATCTGATTCCAGCTAGCACTGCTGTGCTGGCACTCAGGTGGCTGGAGCACTGTACAGACACCTGAACTTCTTTCCTAAGGGAAGAAGGATAGAAACAGGCTAGCTCAATTATATGGGTAACTACTGACAAGGTAGCAATGACCTTTAATACTTTCTAAATGGTGTGCCTTGCTCTGTCCATGGCCCTTCTTTTCTGAACGGCAGAGACATAGACTGAGCTGGTTTTCTCAGCAAATAGAGACTTCACAGTAGTAGAAACCAAGCATTTCACAACTTTAGCTCAACATTTCCCACACCTTTGATGAGGGCAATATTGCCTCAGATTTATTCTAAAGTGCATTAATACTGTTATGCTCATCATTAAGAATGAATAAAAAAATCTAGTGCATGAAATTCAAGCACAAAGCATAAAGGGTTGGGGGTTATTGCTCAGAACTTAAGTGAAATGAAATTAAATGAAAATACGGGTACTTTGTACAGCCAAAATTACGATACTATAATATTAGAAACTAAGATTTCTTCCTCTACAACATTCTTTTATCTGGCAAAAATGCAACTATTGTTAAAAACTGCACTCCATACAGATGGTTAGCTGGCTACCATATTGTTCCCAACATTAATTTTTGCCTAGTCAAAGGAAAACTGCAGATGGCCACTTAACCACCTTTTAAGAAAAACACCATAGTGAAAGAAAAATATAAAATGGAACTGCCAATCATAATAATTTGATTATAGGAAAGGATTTTCAGAGAAGCATGGCAAGCATAATAGATGCCTACAACAGGAGCTTTTTGATAAAGCAGCTAGCAACTAATCAAAAATCTACTAAGTTCATACTGTGACAGTTTTATCCAGGGTTGTCTTAGGTTTCTTACCTGGGCCCCATCCTTTAGCTTCAAGATGCATTCCATTGTATTGATTGTAATCACAACTGGCTCGGAACCAAGCTTTGTCCATGGCACGTGGATACGCAACTCATGAATGTGACCACTTAAAAATGTAAACGGCAGTTTCAACTCCTTAAAAGCAAAATATGTATGAAATGATAGAGTCTGCTATTAAAACTTTTTAAATCATAAGCATTTAAAGGAAATTGGTTCTTACAGCATTTATCTACAATTAACAAAGCATTGAATTTTTCTGTTGAAAGCTACATGATATTATTATATTTGAGTTTCAAATAGTTCTGCATATAATTAATATTTACCTGTTTAAATAAAACATTTGGACTGTGGCCATAGGCAGTTACATTAGTCCACAAAAAATCCACATACAAAAGTTCTACAATACTTTTATTAAGGACCAACCAAAATATTACAGAACAGTGTGCCGGTTTTTGAATTTGTCAGAACTCTTCATTAGACTAGATTTACTTTTAAATCTCATTTCCTCCCCTTCTTCCCCTCTCTCAAATTTTGGGGTTTTTTTTTAACAGTAAGCCTGATGAACAGCACAGGGGAACTCAAAAGTTTACACAGCGTTTTGTGATATTTTGGTTGTTCCCAACATTATACAATTTTTGCTTTTAAATGAAACACTTTCATTTCACATATTTCACATATGAGGTACTTGTCTTGTTTATTAGTTAGCACTTACATTATTGCTTCTGGTAAATATCTGCCACCAGGCAATATGGTAACATCCCTATTGCTATGTTCCCTGCCTTTCAAAAAAATAAAACCACAAATGGTTGGATCTTAGGCTATAAGGAAAAATGTGGGAGTCGCATATGTAGCCTCCATAATGAAGCTGCATTAAAAAGCATGGGAATATCTTGGCTGTGTACTTAGCCTCTGGAAACTGGAGGGCAAAGATGGAGGAAGTAAATGGATGGGGCAACAAGGCAGGGGGAGTGGAAATGAGAAGGTGTCGATCAATTGAGCTTGGCTCTCATGGCCCTTTCTTATATGCTCAAAGTAATGCTAATAATCACTTTGGGGCCAGGAAGGTTGTTTGTGACTTCCTGCACTGGCTCTATGCATCCTGAATGCTGTGTATGAATGGATCTGTCCTCTGTGGAAACAAAATGGGGGAAATTGCAAAGTACATTGGAGATACATGCCTGAAAGTTTCACTTTTTTATTTGAATTAAAAAAAGTATGTGGATTTTTTTCTTATACAGAACTTGCAGGCTTTAAATACATTCCATCTGACAAGATTTTTTTAATTCTATGTAGAAACAAAGGGCTTAATTGCTGATAATTATCTGCCAGTTCCATTTTGTTGCCCAGAATATTCCACAGTCTGCCATGAAAGTTTGCTAGGTGACCTTGGGCCAGTCATGTACTCTCAGCCTAACCTATACCACAGGGTTGTTGTGAAAGGGGAAAAATGGAGAGGAGAACGAGGTAAGCCACTCAGCATCCCCATTGGGGAGAAAGGGGATATAAATGTAGTAAAATAAATAAAATAATAAAGATAAATAACTATGCTAAATGCTACTCTGCAATAAACAACTTACTGCTTACACAAATGGTTAAATACCAGAACAGAAATCTGGCCATGTTAGGATTGCCATCTCTTGACATTAGGTTATGTGGGAAGGACTAATTCATGGCTTCTACAGTTCCTGGAGTATCTTCAGTGTGCATATAGGAAGATGTACCAGATGCTTAAAAAAGAAAGAACTTTCCACTGAAAGGTTAGACAACCTTAGTGGTCCTCCTGACAGACCTGGGGAAAACCTGAAGCCAGCAACAGATGATAAACTTCTCTGATTTTTATGTGAAACATCAAGTAGCTTAAAGAAAAATGTAAATAATCAAAAGCTACCTGTTAAGGCACACTTTGCATCCTGAATTCATAACATTTCCCCCTAAATTATGTACTTCTAAAAAACATAGAATCCCAGTGTATCAGCCTGTATCAATCTCAACTATATTCAACAAAAAATAATATAAACTTACAGAGCAATCCTAAGAACACTTGCCTGGGAGTAAGCCTAATTGAATAGACAATATTCTGAGTAGACCTGCTTGGGATTGCTCTGTTCAGTGCTGAATCATGCTACATATATAATATATGCTACATATAAAATAATATCTGATTTAAACAGAAAATACAGTAACATACCTGTTCCAGTACATCAAGTTTTAGTTCAAGTTTGCTAAGAACTACATCTCCTCCCCAGAGTGACAGCTGTAGATCGGAGGGCTTCAAGTTCTTAATATAGCGATTGACATAACTCATCAGAATAGGAGTCACATATGATTCCAACATTGTGATTTAAGTGAGCCTGTAAAAAAATACAAACTATATAAAGTCTTTGCATGTAACATAACATAAAACAGTTTTGAAATAGTCTTGCTAGCAAGCAAAATATTAGAGAAAACATCTATTACTGCTGCCAATAAGGCCAATCAAGTATGAGTCTTTAAACTGATACAGTCTCATTTCAGTTAGTCTAATAGCCTGGTCCTGTTCATGTTTACATAGATGTATATACTATATGTAAGAGGACAAATTCCATAGTAGAATTAACTTCATGTAAACATACAAACTCAGACTGCAAGCACACAGGGCTCATTCCATCTCTGAATACAGCTCAGCAAGACTGAACTGTGATCATCAATTTAAATGATAGTACTCTCACGTAAATATTTCATAAATCAGATTGTTAGGCAAGAATTCTAGAACTCCAAACAGCATGCCTTCATATGACTCAAATACATTTTGCTGTGCACAAAAATTTGGCCCTACTGTATTAATTAAACATTGTTTTCTTTGACGGCTTCCACCAGAAAGGAACTGCTTATACAACAAAGTGCCTGGTTTGGCGCATTAAGGCCTGCAGCAGAACTACAGGATTTGAGTCCACGGGTACCTTAGAGACCAGTAAGATATTCAGAGTACGAGCTTTCAAGAGTCGGAGGGACCAAATCTTGTTGATCTCTAAGGTGCCCCTGGACTCAACCTCTCCAATCCAAGAGGTAACTTTCAGCACCTTCTGCCACGTAGACTCTCAGGCGCAGAAATTCACCATTCGTCCATTCTGCCCAGATATTCCCTGGCCAGAATAACCCCAAAAGCCGACCCTCCCCACCACCTAACACATTTAACCCCTTCACCACACACCTGCACCCACCTGCCAGTGTTAACCCCTCAGAGGCTATTCTCTCCACACAGGCTCACCCATCTGCTCCTCACGCTAACGCCGGCTTCTTCCCTTTCCCTGCTGAGACGCGCTCTCGCCTCTCCCCCTCCTCATGGGGCTCGCCCAAGCTGCGACGCCGAAGGCTCCTGCAGTCGCCTCATTCCCCAGCTCTTTACGGGCGAGGAGGAGGCTCCTCGGAGGGCCCAAGCAGCTGCGACTGGACGGCCGCGGAGGCGGTTCCGGGTTTCCACGGCAGCCTGTGCCTCAGCCTAAATGCTCCTCCTTCGGTTTTTCGGACATGTTTAGCGGTGACACCATACGGGAGGAGCGGCCTGGCTTGAGAAGGGGCGGTGGTGGGGGTTCGTGGGGCGGGGTCGCGGCGGGTTCCCCTGCAGACGGTGCGCGTGGAGACGGTGCGCGTTGGAAGCGCTGGCAGGCGCCCCGCGTGGGTTACTTAAAGCAAGGAAGCGCTTCTGTGCCGTTGGAAGCCGGTAGCCTGAGTCGTCCTTAGCAGCAAAATAAGCAGGAGTTCGGCGGCCCTTTCGAGATGCCTAACGAAAGCTTGAGTTAGGAGGACAGAAGTCCGAGGTTGCGGCCTCAGGAAGTGAGCAGTGACCCGCCAGACCTAGGGCTTGAATGCTTAGTAAGGTGCCGCCGCCGGTCTCCTGTTTTATTTGGGGTTTTTTTGGATTCTGCGCCCCCCCCCCGGTACCCCTTTCCAACCCACTTTTTGATCATGAGACAGTTTTCTAAAGTGCTGTTGGACTGGCTGCTGCTAATAATAACACAGCTACACCTCTAAAAGATAGTTTTAGATGGGTAGTTGTGTTGGTCTGCAGCAGAACAGCAGGATTTGAATCCAGTGGTACCTTAGAGACCAACAAGATTTTTAGAGTATAAGTTCACCAAAGGAGCTTTGACACTCGAAAGCGTATGCTCTTGGTCTCTAAGGTGCCACTCGACTCAAATCCCTCTAAAAGAGAAAGCAGGGGAGCAGTTTAATTGTGCCGCTTTCAAGACAGCAGATTCCGGAGACTCCAGGAGCAATCTTAAAACGGATCTAGGTGGAAGTCCCGTTCTATTAGATGGGTCTTACTCCCAGGAAAGTATTAGGACTGAAGCCTCAGTAAAGTATTAAGATTTGCATTCTCCATATGAAGCCTTTTCACACACTGATGCTTGTTTGTTTTTGCTTTTTCTGCCCTTTGCTGCTGTTTGGCTCTGTAATACCTACAGTAGTCCACAGTGTATCTTAAAATAAACAGTCTTCTGTGACACTTCTAAGAGATTAACCCATTTTTTATCCTAGCATAAACTTTGTGGATTAGAGCACACTTTGTCAGATGCATGTCTGGAGCCTCCCTAGGTAGATATATTCATGGACTTTAAAATGGTGGACAGCTGGGTCAAAGAGCAATGAAATACAAGGTGAGAGGTAATTAGGTAATGTTAAAATGTAATGAAGAGGAGTGCAGAGACTACTTACAATAGCAGTCATTGACAATCACCCTGGTTTTATGAAGCTAGTTAACACCTGTGATGAGTGAAGAATCCTATAAATCCTCTCCAGGTTGTGTCAAAACTTGTTGGGTTCTAATTTAAGAGTTTAATGCGCCAAGCTCCCTTTGAAGTTCTTTTGCAAGAAAATGGTAACTTTTAGTTTGGGAACGGTGAGCTGTGGTATACTGCGTTGGTTCTACCACTGGTTTCTGAATATTGCCATTTTAAATGTCTGGATTTGGTCGATTTTTTATCTTGGGGTAAGAACAGAAGGGAACAGATCATTTATTTATTTATTGTCCACCTTTCTCTCTAAGCAAAATCAAGTGGATGAGTCCAAGATAGTGTGTGAGTAATGTACTGTCAAGTCACTTCTGACTTACGAAGACACTATGAATGAAAGATGTCCAAAACGTGCTATCATTAATATAGATCCAGAGAAGTTAGCCGTGTTAGTCTGTAGTAGCAAAACAGTAAAGGCTATAATTAAGAGCCTTGCTTAGATCTTGCAAACTGGTGGACTTGACTTCCTTTATTGAGTCTCATTTTGGGTCTTCTTTTCCTACTGCCTTCCACTTTTCCTAGCATTATTGACTTTTCCAGAGAGTCTTATCTTCTCATGATGTGACCAAAGTGCAATAGTCTCAGTTTTGTCATTTTAACTTCTAGACTTGATTTTAGCTTCAGGCTTGATTTGGTCTAGAACCCACTTATTTGTCTTTTTGGCCATCCATGATATCCGTAAAACTCTCCTCCAGCAGCACATTTCAAAATAATCAACTATCTTCTTGTCCATTTTCTTCTTTGTCCAGCTTTCACATCCATAGATATTTTCTCATCAGGAGCCAAGCAGGCCAACAGACAGTTCAGAGAGAATTATTTTAAAGTCAATTATCAGTCATGGTTAACAGAGAGCCACCTTAAAATCAGCTATTAATACAAGCTCTCAAATGCTCATTTAAACAGCTTTGTTTTGCACTGCCTCCAAAAAAAAAAGAGCATACAGGTTGGTGCCTTGATATAGTTATTCCACAGTGTGAGGGCAACCACAGTTAAAACCCATGATCAAGTGAAAACTGTTCTTGCCATCTTACACATGGAAATACATAATAAACATTGTGGAGATGAGCATAGTGGCCACAGGGGCTTATATGGGGACAGATGGTCCCCAAAGTGTGAGGGACCCAGGTAATGAAGGGCTTTAAAGGTCAAGACCTGCACCAGAAAATGTCTAATACTTTGCATTACATTATGTCACAAACTGAAGGGGTTCTTAGTGTCACCCCTGAAAATTTCTCAACTGGTTTGTTGTATCATGAGCTTTTGTAGGTAGCAGTCTCCTTTGTTAGAAGAGTAAAACGGAACAAGGTGATGGCTACATGTATATTAGTGCCTTGGAGGAAGGAAAGGTGAGTTGCCGTGAGCTTGCAGAAATAATAGAAAGGGTGCTCTGTAACTGGCTAGAGGAATAAGAGCCACAGTATACTGTTGTACAATTTCCATTCAAGTAAGGCAAGATCAGCTTGGCTCAGATCTAAATTCTGTCACATTGATTTCCTTTTTCATTTGCCTTGTCTGTCTGTTTGAGTTTATAAACCTGTAGACAGAAGCTGTCAGTTTACTGATGTGAGCTTCTTTTCTGGGGGGAAATGGGATATTTTTCTGGAAAAAATGGGATAATTTCATCATTCCCCAGCACTATGCGAACTCCCTATTAGGACAGGTAGGACTTCCAACGTAAGCTCTAAAGAAAGATGAATCAGGGTTCATCTTGATGTTTTCCAGAAAAGTCTGAGCAGGAAGCTTCATATCAGTAACAAAATAGATATGCAGGCTTTCCAACATTGTTTCAGATCTTTATTAAATCTCCATACTACAATGTTAGTACGACACTGTTGTTGAATCTATCCGTTTGATTTCAATGTTTGACATTCTACTGTTAGCGGTAAATCATTATTGCAGATGCTTTTGAATGGGGGGAAAAAGTATTATTGAGGTATTTTGGTGCTGTTGGGAAAATACCTCTGAACATATACTAACTAGGTAGTTGGGCTGAAGAATATGCACAGTAGATACCAATTTTTCTACCAGTTTTGTGACCAAATAGTCAAATTATCCCTCTTTTTAAAAAAAACTTACTGTGAAGATATTTGGCAATTTTCCATCATATTCATTGAATGAATTCAATTCATGTTTTCATTCCTTTAGATGAGAGCTTTCATTTAAACATTTCTGAATAAATGCCTCTGAAACTGAGATACATAATGCCAAATATTTCTGGTTATATTTCTGGTTGTTTTACATGATATACAAGTAGGATAAAGGCTCCATGATTTACTGTAACTTCCAGGTCTTGTCAGATCTCTGTCTTTGCTTTTTCATACTGGGGTGTAATAAAGAGAAACTGTGACCTTACAAAACCCTGGGGATTCAGACATTAAGGACAATATGGGAGCTGAATACCATTACAGCCCAGTAAAAATTGAAATGTTGAAGATAGCTTTTGTACTAGTATTACAAAATCTGTCTGTTTTAAAAGGACACCTAACATTCTTGGCACAGCGAAGCATGAATGACAGCTTCTTTTTTTCTGGTGAGTTGTCATGTTGGTCTGCAGTAGAAGAACAAGATTTGAGTCCAGCAGCACCGTAAAAATCAACAATATTTCAAGGGTATAAGCTTTTAAGAGTCAAAGCTCCCTTTGTCAGATTCTCTTAACAGGTTATGCCCTGGAAATCTTGTTGCTCTTTAAGGTGCTACTGGACTCTAACCATTTATTTCTACAGAGCATAAAATGGATGTAGGAAACAGTAGTTTCTTGTTGAAGTAATGGATTTAATTGGTGTTTGTTCACAATTGCTGCTTTTGCATGATCATTTCTTCATAGGATGCTGATCACATGCAAGCATATCCAACAAGAGGAGAGGAGAGAAAATCCTTCCAACACATAGGGTTAATGTCCAAATTCCTTCCACAAACAAAACAATTTCCACCATCTTTAGAAAAAGAGGGAAAGGTTACCCTACTAACCTAGCAAACAGTTAAAATCCCCATGTGAGTAACGCAGGCTTTCCAGCAGCAAACACTAAGGAAGTGCTGACTTTTCCAAATCTCCAGTCTTTAAAGTTAGACTAAAGTCCATTTCCTCTCTTGAGCCAAAAATGCTAAGAACAGACTGACAGCATCATAAATTGATATCCAGAAAGAATTTAAATCTGTATTCCCACCATATGTCTACCAGCTCTTATTTCTTCACCCTAAAGACAAACAATTAGAAAAGATTGCTTAAATTAGATGATTCCACCCATTAATACATTTTCTTTTCACTAGTTCCTACCCAGCTGAATTATTTGATAGATTATGTTGTTATTATAAGTGAACTAAGAGGCATCGGCTAGATCAAATTCCATGTCATTAAAATCTCCAAGAAGAAGAAATTCCACTTAGTTGTCCCAGAAAAATATATTTCAGTTTTTGATCCATGTGTCACACTTGAAGATAAATGCTCTTTGCTGTTGTTTTTAAGGATCACTTTCATTTCAATATGTAATTCTGCTTTTTAAATTCCATAGTCTCCAAAGTAGGCATCCCTACTAAATAAGCAAATTAATGTCTCCAGCCCTGTAGAGAAGCCCTGCTTGATGCTAGCATAATCATTTCTGCAGTCTTGGCCTCTGTACAGACTGTGAAAATGTAGTCCATGTACAGTCCTTGTACCAGTGAAGCTGGTATGCAGGTTGTTTGTGAATGGTAACTCAGAAGGCAATAGATTCTGATCAGTGGTTTCATATCTATCATGGCTTTCTTCCATGCTCTAGGAATTTAAGCATATGAACTTACTGCAGGAAGTAATCAGTCTCAGGCTGCTGCTGTGTCTCTCCTTCAACAGATAGTAAGTCTATATCATCCTATTTGCTGTCTTGCTGGGAGTGAAATCATTGCTGGCATTGCAGGATGGTGAACTGGCATCTTCAGCTTCATCGGCCACTGTTCGTTCCAGCACTGCACAACATGACCCCAGAAAGCCAAATGCAATACAACAGTCATATATAAACACCCTATCAGATGCTAAATAAACTTTTTATTGCTTCTGTCTGCTTGAGATTACAAAAGGGGGGGGGTGTCACACAATACATGCGTGGGGTGCAGCGGTTGCATGTTATCCAGACCTAATTCAGTCACGTGTTGTCCAGACCTTATTCAGTTGAGTAAGTCACCAGATGAAGCAGTGAAATTGTACCTGCATGCGTGGTTAGAAGGCACATGGGCTCTAGATCTGTTTTATTTGTTTGAATTATTTATATCCCACCTTACGTCCTTGGACTCAAGCTAGCTAACAATGTGTAAAAAAGTTGCAAGGACAAAACGCATGGTAATTCCACTAACAAAATCAACACAGATTAAAAACAAAGCCAAATCTGCTGCTATCTGAAAACTAGAAAATACAAACAGAGAGAGGCACGGAACAAATCCACAACCAACTATATACCACCATGCCCGACTAACTATATACAATATTGCAGTAATTATTTAGAGTCTTCAAAATCAATTTTCAAAGAGCTTTTAAATACCGTTCAAAAATACAAATGGCAATATCACACTATACATATGTTGATTTCATTCAATTATTCAACTGTGTCATTCATATGTAGTCAACAATATTTCCTATATCCAAGCATTATTTCCTATTGCACAAGCCACTAAGAAATTTCAATATACTAAACTCAAGAAGTGTAACTGCTGATGGGATCGCCAGCAAGAGGTGCCCGTTCCGGATTCCCCTTTCTCAAAGCAGTTACTCAAATACCAATTTGATAGATGATAATTCTCAAAAATTAAATACACCAAGTCAAAAAGCTTCTTACGTGCAAAGTGCAAAGCAATAGTCCGCTTAGTGGCGTCAGCAGTCACACTTCTTGAGTTTAGTATATTGAAATTTCTTAGTGGCTTGTGCAATAGGAAATAATGCTTGGATATAGGAAATATTGTTGACTACATATGAATGACACAGTTGAATAACTGAATGAAATCAACATATGTATGTATAGAAGAGTGTGATATTGCCATCTGTATTTTTGAACGGTATTTAAAAGCTCTTTGAAAATTGATTTTGAAGACTCTAAATAATTACTGCAAGATTGTATATAGTTAGTCGGGCACGGTGGTATATAGTTGGTTGTGCTATCTGAAAACTATCTTCCTAAATGCTGGACGCTGCACCCACTCTGGTAGGCCATTCCAGAGGACTGGAATTACTCTCAAGAAAGCCCATAAGCTGCCTATTGCTTAGAGAATACTAATAGTGGGCACTATAAGGAGAGGCTATCTGAAGAGCATAGCTGACGTGTTGGAGTATAATGGGAGATGAGACCCATATCAGTGTGAATGAGAACCACTTTCCAATCCAAGCCCAATCTACACTATGTTACCTCCCTTCTGTCACCCCCTCATTCCTAAATTCTAAAGAGGCTGGCTTAGGTTCTACACCTAGATTAAAAGGGCTGGTTTAGGTACTGCACCTGAGCAGAGGCCCACACAACAATGGCAAGGAATCTTTGAGAGGGTGGCAAGTTTTTGAAAGATCATTAATCTGGATAGAGTAAAATGAGAAATGCAATGTATTAAGGGGAATGCAGTCAAAATAATTTCAAGCATGCAGATATCAAAACCAGGAAGTCCATTCTAAAAGCCCATCATTCCAAGCATCCAAAAACTATGCAAGTTATTCTACTCAAGAAGAGGGAGGGTAAGAAGACAAAAAGAGAAAAGGTAGTTGTCAGGCTCAAGCATGCCCCACCCCTTACGTGTCTCTGCCATGGTGACGCTCACTCGCCGCCTGCCTGACTTCTGCTTCTTGGCCTTTGGGTCTACACCACTGTTGGCCCACTAGCCCCTCCTAGCTGCAGGGATATTGTCTCCTGAAGGCCTCAGAAACAGGGTGATTGGGCCCTGGGTACTTCCCAGGGGCCTCTCTATAACCCTGAGTAGACACCACTCCTCCGCCCTCCCTTGCAGGTGGACCTCCCTTTTATCCCTTCACCATTCCCAGGCACCACCTCCTAGTCCTACCCCCAACAGCTTAGCTGCTGCCCTGGCTGCCTGGGGTAGCCACAGCTGTGCCTGTTTTGCCTCCAGCCTCTCCTGGCCCTTTTCCATCCCCTCTAGCCTGTTTGCTGGGTTGCTGGGCTGTAGTTCTTCCCATGCCCGCCACTGGGTTGGGGTGCGGCCCTGTGCCATCGGTGCTGCCCATGATCTGCTGCCTGTGGTGGCATGGGCTGGCTGTCTCTGCCCCCTGTGCCCTCTTCCTCCAGCTAGGCTGGGCTGCTCTAAGGGCCTGGCTTGGAAGCGGGCAGTGGCTAGGACCCAGGATCTGCCATCTAGCCTGCCTCCTGCCAACGAGAGCTTGTCAGAACCTGGGCCATCTAGCCTGCCTCCTGCTGATGAGGGTTTGTCAACACCTGGGCCCTCTTTGGTGGTCCAGTTCTCTGTTGGTGCCTTTGCTGCCTGTCTCCTCCTTGCTGCTGCCTGTTTCCTCCTTGTTGGGTGAGTGCCAAGGGTGGCAAGGCTGGATGGTGGGGCTGCCAGTCTGGGTTCTGGGTGTGGCTCTGGGAGGGTTCCCAAGTCCGGCCTGGTCGCCAGACAGCAATAATGGACATAGCTGTGCAGGTCCAAATCTCAGTGAGAGATCTGGGCAGCAAATAACCCAACAAAGGAAGAAAAGAGAAAGAAGAACCTATAACAACAAATGCTCAGCAGCTCAAATGAGAAGGGTAATTCTGTACAGGCAAAAGCAGGCGCGTGAGTGTACTGGCAAGAAGAAAGAGGTCAGTTGAGGATTCAGGTGGGCAACAAGGAGGAGGTAGTTCCAGGTCCTGGGAATGGTTTCAAGCAAGGTGAAAGAGGAGGGGTTCTCAGGTGTGGAGGGTATATGTTCAGAGGCAGTCTTGGCCTGATTTGTAATGTAAAGATCTGATGGGAAATTCAGATAGCCATAATTGGCTCCTAGTCAATCCAAAGTGGAAAAAACTTCCTTGGGAAATGCCAAGGCTAGATGTTCTTTATTTGGCTAAAGTTGCACTGATGAATTCCCTGATGACCAGATACTGGGTGAGGCAAGTCTCCCGTGGACAGCTTAGTTTCGTCTGCCTGCTCCTGCCTGCTCCTGTGACATGCACAGAAGATCTGAACTTCACATCAAGAGGGAAGGGTGGGGGATGGGAGAGAAGTCACATTAAAATGAAGTCTGCCTTGCAATAAGGGCATGTTAGAAAGAAGTAGCCGGAAAAAAATCTTTTCTGAGTTGCTGTGTGGAGATGTCTGTCCAGGGAGTGGCTACTTTTTTTTTAATTAGTCGTGGCTGTACAGCTAAGGATTTTGGTCACGGGGGTTAGATGCAGCCTCTGGTTCTGGTTCCCCAGGCATTGCTCCACTGTCGGCTCTCCTGTCACTTGCTGGAATTGTGTAAGAGTTCATCAGTCCTACAAGGCTTTTGGTAAACAGAGACGTTTCAGCATCTCAAAACAGAGCTTTCGGAGAGTGCAGATCGAAGCCAAGCTTTCCCTATGAATCTTTCTGAGGGATTTCTGAAGATCATTGGGCTGACTGTAATTGGGCCTATAAGTCTCTGGCCAGCCCCCAAGGAAAGGTTTATTAGGATTGGTTCTGAAATTTCTAGATCAAGTTGGCCAATGGAGAATTGGCAGTTCAAGGTGGCCAGTTAGGAATGGACAGATAAAATGCCTTAGGTGGTTTGGGATAATTTCGGCCTAGTTGTCTGCAGCAACTGTTGTAATCTGAGCAGCAGTGAATAATTATGGATGGTCTTTGAAGCAACTCTGAATTGTCCTTGACAGATGGGTTAATCCTGCACCCCCTGTAAAGGGAGACAGGTAATGTCAGACTACCTTCATTGGAAGTCAGTCATTTCTTTCAGCAAATGGGCAAAATACAGTATATCAAGAATGGATTCTGTAGGACAAAGAGGTGTCCTTTCACTGGGACTTTCCCGTTGAGTTACTTTGGGAATACAGGCAGCTGGATTTGCAGCTCTAAAAAGAACAAATGTGTTTTCAGAATTGTAACACATACCATCAATAAAATCTTCTTCCATGCCACCCTTCCAAGCTTTCTTTAATTTTTATCAGGTGTTCAGGTTTGAATCCCCACTCTGCCATGGACGTTTGTTGGGTGACCTTAGGCCAGTCATACACTCTCAGCCTAACCTACTTCACAGTGCTTTTGTGAGGATAAAATGGAGGAGAGGAGAATGAGGTAAGCCACTTTGGGTCCCCCTCATTGGTGGGAAAGGTGGGGTATAAATAAAGCAGGTCAATAAATAAATAAAATCTGATCTCAAAAAGCCTAAATAGGATCTGTAAAGATACATACACACTGAAGTGATCTGCAATGCATTCCTGTGCAGATTCACTCCAGTATAAGCCGACTGAAATCAGTGGGCTCAGACTGGGGTAACTCTGCATGGGACTGCATTGTTGGTTCCCCATCCTACTTTGATGTAGAGGTTGTACCACTATCTCATTTAACCATCCATCACGACACCCAGAGCATATGTTCTTTGGACACGAGTTTGTTCTGTCTCTCTCAGAAACATGAAGTCAATATCAGAAATCAAAGTCAGTATCTACCAAAATATCCTACCAATAATCTTGAAGAGTTTTCTTTTCAGGAGCACAGATGAGCCCTTATAAGTAACATTCCAAGACAAATGATTAAAATTGAAACGTGAAGCAGAGGAAGTTAAGAGCAAGTGGGCAATGACTCATGAGGAGTCACATGGGATTGGAGTTTAAAAGGCAACGCTTACATGGAGCAACAATTACATGTGGGCTGACAAAGGGCACTGAACCCCTCTCTGTGGAGCTCAAGAGTCAATCATGCACAAATTGCAGCAAAATTACATTCAAGCAAAATGTGTTCTGTGAACCAGTCTGAAAGCAGAAGGCAGTAAGAGATTGGGATTGAAACCAAAACATTCTAGAAATAATCTTCAGAGAATAGGAATACACTCACACTGACCTCCCTGTGGCCAGCTGCAATGAGAAATTAGATCTCTCTGTTTCCAGACACTGAGAGAGAGGAGAATAGAGAACAGATGTGTCCTTTTTTCAATGGACTTGACATCCTGATGGTCTGCTCTCCTCCTCCTCCTCCTCCTCCTTTCTAATCAAGGCAGGCACCTCCTCCTATCCTACTATAATACAAATAAGTGGAAAGAGTGCTTTTAACTCATTGCTCCGAGGCACAAAATGGATAATTCTGTTGCTTTCTAGGAAGACAGATGAAGTTCATGTCTTGCAGCAGAAGAACCAATGCCAGCCACAGTTTTTTGCAAATCCTGTTTCCATGTGGCCGTGGAAGAAATCGAACAGATCTATTTCATATAAAACAATAGCCATCGTTTTCTTATTTTGTATTTCCATATGTTCAGTTATACACTCCTCGGGAAAATACTTTGTTTTACACTTGGAACAATCATTTCAGAACAGAGAAGACTCAACCGTGTGTTATTTTATGAAAAACAAATTATGGAGCCAGAAACAAAGGAAGAATTTGGGCTAGACAAAAACATGGGGCTGAATTGATCCTTGTAATATGCATATTTATACATTGCACATGTATAATAGCCATAGAAAATTAAAGTTGCCAGCTGTGAGCATTTTTCCATTGCTTTGCATGAAAGTATCTGTGAAAATATGCTCATATCTGCATATGTGTTACTGTAATGTTTTCTTCTTTGAGTTAAGCAGATTGAGTGTGTCATAGAAGGGATGCAGGTATCTATTTCAGGACCTGGAGTTTGTCCTAAGTCCCTGTTACACTGAGTTCCAGCTATACCATTCAGCTCCAAATCAACAACAGATATCCTATGTGTTCAGCCACAGTAAGCACATGTTGTTCGAAAAGTATTCAGTATCTGGTTGTGTATTTCAATCATTAGCCCATAGTAAACTCTTAAGTGCTGTGTAGGGTAACCCTTTAGTGGTTCAAGAACCCTGGGCATACCATCATTCCATCAGCTTCGTCTGCTTGGAAATTTGAAGCATTGCTTTATTTGAATATTGGTTTATTTAGCTTTTGTGACCTGTAGGCCGCTTTATTTCAAAGTTCAAGGTAGATAACAGGGATGAGATGTTAAATAACCGGGCCCCTGTCCTTATGAGGTATGTGGGCCTGTATGACACCCTTTTCTAAAGAGTAACATACAGACTCATAATAGGACAACAACACAAAAGAATCGAGAAACAGGAAATAAAAGGGGAATATAGATTTATAAGTATATATAAGTACCAAATATGAAAGCGACTGACAACACAGTCCTATGTAAGAAGTCCCAGTATGTTCAGTCTCAGGCCAATGTGCATAGGACTCAGAGGTGTCATCAGGGCTGGTCTTGGAGGTAGAAGTCCAGGACCCTGGCTCATGGGCTCAGGTCAGCAGGGGCCCCAAAAGCAGATCATAATTACACATTTGACATATACATTATCACCTAAAAGCCACCACCCTTCCACATAAGGCCATTAAGTCCAGAGTCTAAAATTATCTACTGCACCACTTAAAGGAGTGCAGCCTGAGAAGATAACTCCCCAGACCTGGCCTACTAATCTCTCCACCCCACACTTACTCTCTGAGCGCTGACTTGAGCCTCATCTATAGTCTTTGCTTACGCCATCCTCTGCTCTTATCAGAAACCCAGATATGGAGAAGTTTCCTTTTTCATTGGGGCCTACATTTGTCTCCAAAACTCAGGGTTCTTGTTCACCCCCACTTACTCTGATCTAGTAACATGATTTTAACCTTAAATCACACTTTTGAAGGAGGAGATGATTATATGGGCTGAAGTGAGGCAGGTTGCCTTGAGATGACTGGTTAAGACTGGCACAATCATCTGAGCTACGCAGGCTGGGGAAGTATACCATCCAAAGTCTTAATAAAGGACAATGGTGATTTCAGCCCTTCTTAGAGGGCAGGGCAGGTCACCAGAGGCCCTGCTAGCAGCCTGCCACTAAGCCCCATGGTTTGTCCTAGATTGCACCCAACAGAAGTTAAGGAGGCAACGCACTTACTAAATCACTACTTGGAGTCAATGTTATGCTGGATGAACGTGAACAAAATGAAACACAACACAAAGGTACACAACACTTCTGGTTGAGGTTGGCGATGATCCTGGAAGAGGTTTACAACCTGCAGTGCGTGGGCTTCTCCACTCTTCCCTGAAGACCTAACTGGCATAGCATGGATGCCCTCTTGGACCCCACCGTGCTTCTGGATTTTGGACATGGACTGTAGCCAAGACTGAGTGCTTTTATGGGGCCAGCATATCTGCGGGACCGCCTCTCCCCGTATGTGCCCCAGAGGATGCTCCGATCGGGAGAGAAACACCTATTGGTGGTCCCTGGGCCCAGGGAGGCCCGCCTGGCCTCAACCAGAGCCAAGATGTTCTCGGTCATGGCTCCAACCTGGTGGAACACTCTGTCCACTGAGACCAGGGCCCGACAGGATTTGTTATCATTCTGCCGGCCTGTAAGACAGAGATGTTCCTCCAGGCTTATGGTTGAGTTCGGGCTTGGCCTCTCCAGCCAAAAAAGTGGAGAAGAATGTAAGATCTGAACCATCCCTACTAGGGTTGTCCACCACCTTGTGTTTTTGTTTTGCTGAGTTGCACCTGCTGTTTTATTGCTTGCCGCCATCTGGTTAATATATCATTGTATATGAGTGTATATTTATATTTTATGATTGAATGTTTCTAAAACCTTTTATGGTTTTATATTGTGTAAATTAATTTTAATGTGTTTTTAACTTGTAATCCGCCCTGAGCCCTTTGTGGGGAGGGCGGAATAAAAAAAAAATCCAAAGTAAATAAATAATCACCTTAGGCTGGTCTGTCCACTGCAACCATTCTTAGAGAAATTTCATCTGGCCACCTAAATTGTTATGTTCCATACTAGACTCTTACAATGCACTTGATCTGGGCTGACTTTGAAAAGTACTGGGGACCTGGTCACATGTCCTCTAAACTCATATGTGATTGGAGGAAACCTCAATTCTACTTGAGTTTAATGTGTGACCGCACTCACCTTCAAAATCGTTTTGGGGGAGGATAAAGCGACCCCTTGTGTGCACACAGAGGCAGGAGTTGTCTGACCCTGTGTTCCGCCCAGCGCACTTCTGCAGACAGAAAAGAGCCATGGGGGCTGGGCTTTTTCTCCTGTTCAATGTGTCTCCTGGGCAAACACAAGGAAAAGGGAAAGAGGCGCTCTGACTGACTGGAGGGCTACATGGCAGCCAGGAGGCAAGGCTGGAGCCAAGGGCAGGCTGCTCACCAGCAAAAAAAAATGCAGGGGAGGAGCATAGGAGGGGCTTGACATTGTGCCAGTTGCCCTGGGTGGTCCTCACTGCTATTCTTGGATGGCAGCAGAGGAGGACAGATCTTTCCACCACCACCCCTCTCCACAGGTGTCAGCTGCTGCTGGGATGCATGTCACCTTTTGGGTGGCTTCAGGGCACAGGGCTGGATCTGCTGGAGTGAGTCGTGCTTGCTGGGTGACTCATCCCCCTTTTCTCCCTTAAGGGGTCTGGGGGAAGCTAAAAGGTACGCACCTATGTTCACCATTGCAGGCTTCACCTCAGGTGACAGGAACCACCAGTCACTCCTGGACAGGTGCTACACCACCTCCCATCCCACAGTGCCCAGCAGCTGGTCTGGGCAACGTGTGCCATTGAGCAGTGAGGGGCTGTTAGATGCAGCGGATCTGTTGTCCTTATGCCATGCCAATGCTCTGATGGCTGTAATCAAAGGAGTTGTGGCCTTTTTCATCCAAGAATGGTATGTTGTATATTCTTTGTCTAGGCATCAAAGAGCTTGCCCCCCCGCCACCTCCCAGCTCTTTTCTATCTGTAAAAGTGCCCTGAGTGGAAAGCAGGAACAAATGAAGCCAATCCTGCCTCTGTATGCACACACAGGAGCGCTTTTTCCTTTCCCCAAACCATTTTAGGGGTGCAGTCACACATTAAACTCAGGTAGATCTGGAGTTTCCCCCAATCACACATGAGTTTAGAGCACATGTGAACAGGCCTTATTCCAAAAGGTTCGATATGTCAGGTTTTTAATAGGAGCTGGCTGCTTTGCGTATAGCACGCCTCTCTTACCACCTCTTCATTAGCTCCCTGTTGGTTTGGGAGTCCATTTGAAAATACTGGTATTATCCTTTAACAACAACAACAATCAATCAATTTATATACCGCCCTTCAGGACAACTTAATGCCACACTCAGAGTAGTTTCCAAAGTGTGTTGTTATCCTCACGACAATCACCCTGTGAGGTAGGTGGGGCTGAGAAAGCTCTGAGAGAGCTGTGATTGACCCAGGGTCACCAAGCTGGCTTCAAGCCGAGGATTGGGGAATCAAGCCTGGTTCTCCAGATTACAGTCCTACCACTCTTAAACACCACACTAAACTGGTATGACATGTTTAGAAATGCTTTCTCCAGCATGAACCTACCAAAGAACCAGTGGCCTGCAACCAATCACAGAGTTCTTCTGATGGAATAGCATTTTCATTTATGGAAGGAAAGGCAATTTCCACTGATTCCCCCTCCTCCTTCAGGCCCCCACTTTGCCCCCTCTGCTATTCTAGAGGGTCCACTGACCCTCCAGGAACATAATTTCAAGGGGTTCAATGAGTTATAGCAGGAGGGGGAAGCAGGAAAGTTCCACACTGCAAAGTCTGTGGATGGTTGGATTCACACCAATATGATTTAATGATTTATTGAACCAGAGCTGGGAAGGTTTGTTTCAAATTCTCCTTTAGTCATGAAACTCAGTGGGAAGATAGGAGGGTGTGTGTGTCAATATTAAGATCAAGAGTGCACAGCCTCCACTTGGTTCCCCCCCCCATCTTAGAAGTGTCTAAATGGGACAGGGCTTTCTCAGCAGCAACCAAGACATTATGGAACCCCATCCTCTCAGAGGGCCATTTGGCGTCATCTTATCTTCTGTAGATTAGTTCTGACAGGTTTATTAAGAGGGCTATAAATTTGAGGTGCTTGATTTTCTGTTACCAACTGGATAGCAGTTAGTTTTTAATATTAGGAATGGTGTTAGGGAGAGAGCGTGATTGTGTAGTGTGGTGTAGAGATTAGTGTCACACTAGATCTGGGAGACCCAGGTTCAAATCCCCACTCTCTCATGGAAGCTCACTTGGTGATCTGGGGCCAGTCATTCTCGCTATCTCTTACCTAACCCGGGGGGGGGGGGGGGCGTTGTTTGGATAAAATGCAGGAAGAGAGAACAGTGTTGTAAACTGCTTTGAGAAAAGTAGGGTATACATATTTAAAGAAATACATATATACTCGTTTTATTGTGCTGATTGTATTATTTTTGTTGTTGTTTATGCTAATATGAATCTGATATGCTATATTTTAAAACCAATTTAACCTGTAGCTGCCTTCAAGTGGGAATCTAATCTAGAGACATGCCTGGCTACGGGTTTACAGTGGCTGTGTCTTGTCATCTTGTATGTCAGTCCTCCAGTGCTACCATACACTGGAGAAATGGGTGAAATAAGCACTGGAACCCCTTATTTTAAATAAATACCTGTGTGAAGTTCCAGAAAACGTTTCAGTGCTTGCTGTTTATTTTTACTGTGCTGCTGCACAACTAAATGCCAACCAGAAGAGGGAGCCCATGTCAACCAAAAATTCTACTGAGAGTTTGCTGCTTGCAAATGCAGCCATTTTGGCAAAATAAAGAAGTGCAGGGGGAAGCCCAAACTCCATTGTTACTTAAATTGAAAGTAAGAAAAGATGGAAAACGGGAAGCATTTCCATGCTGTTGACATATTCTGTGTTATTGGAATTGCAAATACAAGACTGCAAAGCCAAGCCACAGTTTTAGTATGTTGAGAACAAGTCAAATCTATTTCCATATTGTTGTATCGCTCAATCTCAACAAATTTGTCTCTTTACTCCAGACCCCTCCACACATGCCTTTTGTCCATGCAGGTTACGTGATCTCCAGGCCCCAGCACAAATGTTTTGGTAGTTAAGAATTTCTAGCCCTCCCCTTTTCACTAGCAGAAAATCTGGCTTAATCCAGCCCACTACTATGAACTTTTTGAAATGTTGGAGTTTGGTTATAAACCTCAGGGGAAAGTATTTTTGTTCTTGCAATTTCAGTTTGTTCATTATAGAGAAAGGTATTGCTGCGATCTTTCTATGGTAGTTTCCCAGGCCTATTCAGCAACAGAGTTGATTAAGAAGATTGCCGCTGTCGTCCTCTTCTTCTTGGTTCCCAATTAAATCTCATATTTAGGCAATTTTTGTCTGGGTTTCTTTCATAGGTTCTTTAACAGTTGCCATTAGATCTCCTTTTTTTAAAGAAGATGCATGTGCAGGGAACCCAACCCTGGAAATGTACATTTTCTGACTTGTTTTGTAAGCTGAGTTTAAAAAATGACGAATGATAATTCTGTTGAGTTGCAGGGGACGTTGTTAATTGTACCTGTTCGGTACAACATTTGCCGAATGTCAACATTGCTTGCAGTTCAAAATTGTTTCCATCTTATTTTCTAATATTTACAGAAGCCAGTAGGCAGTATATAAATCAAATGTTATGTTATTATAGTGCAGGTTTACACTGGTGTGGCACTACATTGCTGTATCTCACAGGGCCAAGTTGGTATCCTAAGCAGTTCAGCAACTAGCCTTAAGATTGTGCTGAAGTCATAACCTAGATCATACAATCTGCATTTTTCTCAAAACATCTTGTCACTGATCATTTTATTTTATCAAAGGTGATTAAAAATATTGAGTGGTACTATTCTTTTCTTTTCAACAATTAAGCCTGCAATCAATTTACTCAAAATCTACACCAAATTAACTATCCAGAAAGCAGTTTATCAAGACAATGATGTCTCTTATTCTTCCAATATACTTTGTACCTTAGTGTCAGCCCTACTGGCTGGGGGGGGGGGGGAAGGATCTGCTATCAGCAGCTACCGTAATTCAAATTTATATAGCTGCATTTACATCAAAAACACATTGTGATCTCAGTTATTACTTGCTGATAAAACAGGAGGTCACACACAAAGATGTGGAACAGGGAGTGTTTTTGAAACTCGTGCCTTTGTGGAGAAGAAAGGCTTGTCTGGATGAAATATAGTTTCTTTTAAAAAAATACAAAATCTTACAGTACTGCTGTCTCTCAAAATTTGTGATTCTTATGACACTCTCTTCTAGCCATCCAAAATTTGTTGAAACACCCAAATTCTTGAACTTAATTTTGGTTCTAATTACAAACTTGTTTAAGTTTGTCCACCTATCGATGTTGGTATTTGTCAAATTAAATTAGAGGTCAAATCCCTCCCAGTTCTGTACCACACACATGGTAAGCAACTTGACAAAAGCATTCTCCCAAGTGAGAAGGATACAAAAAAATGTATTCATTAGTGTGAGATATAAAAATGTACACTCACACTTCTGAAATGTATGGCTGCTCCTTTCACACTTGTGCCAAAGCCAAACAAACATAATTCTAACTGGCAGCTGGACGACATTCCAAACAGCCACCACATTAATTCACTCACCTCAGTCTGATTCCACCTGCAACTTGCACAGCATGCTGCCAGGAAATCTGGCTATAAATCCTGGGTCCCCATACAAAACAACAAATCCCCCCTTATACAATGCAAGGAGGCAGCCAGTAGTTTGCTCTTATTCAACACTAGTAGCAAGCAAGGAGACGTCTGCTCTTTTTTGTTCTAGAGGAGTTAGCCGTGTTAGTCTGTAGTAGCAAAATAGGAAAGAGTCCAGTAGCACCTTTAAGACTAACCAACTTTACTGTAGCATAAGCTTTTGAGAACCACAGTTCTCTTCATCAGATGCATCTGATGAAAAGAACTGTGGTTCTCGAAAGCTTATGCTACAGTACAGTTGGTTAGTCTTAAAGGTGCTACTGGACTCTTGTTTTTGTTGCTTCTGTTTTGGATTTGAACTAAGTTCTTGATCATAAAAGGTTTTTTTTTTACAATAGTGGTTCGAATTAGTTTTGATTCTTTGCAAGGAAATAAGAAATCTCTCTAGAGGTCACAGATTACAAAGCTGGGAATAATTATGTTAATTATTTGCTGACTTCTGCCTACCTGAAGATGAGATTACATCAGACCTATAGTAGAATGGGAAGGGAATGCTGTGTGCAACATGCAAGCATCAGCAGATATGTATCGGAAGTCAAACACGAACCTTATTATCAGCTCTCTTCCAGTGAAAGAGTGTGTTACTAAATCCAGCAGAAACTCTATTGTCTCATTGTAGGCTCAGTCATGACAGGCATTTCTACTATATAAAAACAAGTCTTGTCCATTTTGTGGTAGACAGGATGCATTCCATCTAATTCTGCAACTGAAAAGAAATTACTGACATCATTTTTAAAACAATTGCTGGTTGTAGCTATATTCTTCAGGCATCACAGTTACATATCTACATGTAACCACATGCATGTGCGGTATGGTGATTAGCCAGTGTGCGTAGTTAGTGTGTCAGACTAAGATCTGAGAGAGCCAGGCCCAAATCCCAACTCTGCTATGGATGCTCGCTGGATGACTTTGGAGCAGTCCAGTTGTACAGCCTCAGCCAAACCTACCTCACAAGGTTGTTGTGAAGATAACATGCAGAAGGAGAGAATGATGTTAAGCCACTTTGGGTCCCCATAGCAGAGAAAAGTGAGGTATGAATGAATGAATGAATATGAAAACAAGATTGTATGAATTGCAAGATTAGAGTCCAGTAGCACCTTAAAAGCCAACAAGATTTAAATTTTTCACTGCAGACTACCATAAAAGTTCATCTTAACCACATGGCATTGTTTTAAGGGTTTTCTACATGCAGAGATTAACTAATGGAATGAAGAATAATAAAGATTTCTATGAATTCAGTGTTTGTGTACATCTTCATGAACCAATCATAGTCTTACAGGGTCTGGGGCCAAGTTACAGGCAGGAACATCTTTTCCTATTTAGGCTTTGGTAGATGTTAAGGTTTCCAGTTTCCAGTGACATTATCCTCTGAGGCACTGTGCATGATGACATTCCAGGCCTTTTCAGTTGTGGAAACTTCTTTGTGAAACTCCTTTTCTAAAAAGTCCCTCCTTGCCACTTCTTTAGGGCAAACATTAAAAAGAGTTCATTCCTTCTTTCCTTCCATCCTTCCTTCCTCTCATGTGTTGTTGACTGACTGCTTACTGATTTTAAATATTTACTTTTTAAACATTGTCTGGCGATACAGTCCTCCTGTCCACTCCTTCCACCAGCCTGGTGGCAGCAGGCACCATCCTCAGGCCCTGCAGTGCCGTCTCTGGCGGTACCTCAGCTTCAGGTGCCTCTACAGATTTCCAGACCTCCCTTACCCTTAGGCCAGCAGCAGCTGATGCCCAGGCACAACCCTGGGGAACAGCCTGCAGCCGCCCAGCAGACTCACCCTTCTCCTGCAGTTGCCCAGGCAGCTCCAACTCATCCAGGCCCACTGAAGATTGCCAGCAGCACAAGCCAGGCAGGCACATGCCCCAAGCTGCCAAGGGAGCCATTGGAGATGCTCCAGAAGCAGCAGGGGTGAGCCAGGCAGAGAACAGAGAAAATGCCCCACCCTGGCCTGGGATGGCGTAGGTGAGGCCAGGAGACTGCAGAGACTAACCAGTCCTCTCATCAGATAGGCTGGGAGAAGGGCCTCAGGGAGGCTGGGTAGCAATTGGGAGAAGATCGGGGGTGGTTGAGACAAGGGGTGGCCTTTAGAGTCAGGTTCTTGTGAAGGCCCAGGAGGAATTGCAGGGAGAGGCAGTTGGAGCGTGCTGCTACTTCCAGGGCAGGAGAAGGAACAAGGTGGCACAACCCCCTTCTCTGTGCATCTGAGCCCAGGGGACACCTCCTGGGAGAGCTGGCAGGATGGCAGTGAGGGAGGAGCCTCACATAGTGGCGCAGAATGCGAGCATCGATCCTGTTATGAGGTGTCCACTACACTGCATGCCTGTGCTGGTGCCTACTCTTGCCTCAACAACTGTGACTCATGAGGAGACGATGACTCATGAGGAGACTGCAACTTATATGACGCATGAGGAGACTGTAGAGACAACTTGTGAGGAGATGACGACTGGCTGTCTTTCAGCAGCGACATTTTTGCAGTTTGGCCAGTGGCTAGTGAAACACCAGGATTGTTTCCTCTGGGATGTCATCCAGCAGCTTAAGGGGACCCAAGCAGCTCTGGTCAGAGATCTTTGTCTTCAAGATGGGCCAGCCTACCGGACCAGTTGGGCTAGCTGCAATGGAGGCTGCAGCTAGGGCAGCTGGGACCCCCTGCTTCTCCTTGACAAAGCTAGGACCAGATAATGACATTGCAATGTTCCTCGAAATATTTGAGAGGACAACATAAGCAGCCCAATTGCCCCAAGAGCAGTGTGCCTTTATCATAGGATCCTACTTGATGAGGAAGGCTCAGACAGCCCTCAAGGCACTCCCCAAACCAATTATGGGGAATGCCTCAAAGCACTCCCCAATTATGATACCTTGAAAGCTGCCATTTTGGGCCGATATGAGGTCTCACTAGAAGCATAACAGCAAAAATTCAGGTCCAAAGCTTACTAGAACGGGAACCAGCCACAAGCCTTAGTTACTGCCGCACAAGATGCTGTGACTCGGTGACTGCGTCTGGCCACAGAAGGCGAGAAGAGGATTGTGGACCAGGTTGTGTCGGAGCAACTGATGCAGACCATTCCACCCCAGACCTGGCATTGGGTGGCCTGTAACAAGCCAGGAGGTCTGCTAGTGGCCACAACACTACTAGAAAATTTCCTGGCAGCTGAGCTGCACAATGCCCCTGGGAGGAAAAATGGCTCAAGAGGAGCCATTGGAAGGTCCCCAAATGTCCAGGAACATCCATGGGTCCAAAGATCTGTTTGGGCCAGTCCTGCAGGGGACACCTCCACAGATGAAAATGGGCCCGTGAACAAAATCTTCCCCTTCCCCTTCCATCTTGTAGCATAGGGTACATCTTGGCAAGTTTTTAATCCACATCACTCTGAATTTCAGGTGTTGGGTTGTTGTTTTTACTGTGAATAAGAATACTGTCAGATAGTGTGTGGAAGGTAGGGCGGGCAATCTAGCCAATCACCATCTTTATATCAATAGACGAAAACTCGCAACTCTGATTACTGCCATCTTGGTTAACAAACCTGGGACTAAAACCAAGGTTGGGCACTTAAGGAAAAAAGCACATCTACCACTAACTAGTAAGAATCTATGGCTTTGGCGATATTAGTGGGGGATCAGAAATGTTAAGGAAAGAATGAACCTGTGTAAATACTTTTCAAGTGTCTCCCTCAAGAAGATGATGGAACTGTTGAGAGACTTTCAACAAGCTCCATACCAAGGAGACAACCAAACAAAAACCTTAACCCTGGAGTGAAATGATAGACTCTGTATCTCATGAGTCATCACTTAGAAATGTAGATATTCCTAAATGCCTTATATCCAACAAGCCCAGAGGTTATTCTTTTGGCCATGAAGTGGATGTGTGGTTTTGCTTTCTGTCTTGGAAATGGCTAGCAGACATTAGACCAACAGGTAGGAATTGTTGCTTATGGTCTAGATATAGGTAGCTGATGGAATCTTTGTATTCAATATCAAAACCATCCAGGGTTAGGCAGGTTCATATCTCATATACATGGGAACTGGAGTCTATTTTATGAGGAAGAATTTCAGTAGTAAACTCTGGAGTGAAGACAAGACTGAAGACTGGACAGTAAGTTGATAGGGAAGGTCCAGCCAGATGTGTTTCTAACATTTGAATGTTATTCCACATACACAGAACTTCCTGCACTTTCAAATCTTGGATGTAAGGAAGAGGGCTAGGCTGGGCAACTGGTTAGGTCATTCATTAGTATATTAAATTATCAAACCCCAAAACACAAAAAAAAATCTGTATTCGTTACTATTTTTTTGTTACAACTATAAATGGTTGGTAATGTTGTGAAATCTCCTGATCTGTCCATTATTCCTCTGCTTTGCTGTCTGGTATAGTTCATAGAGTTCAGTTAGGATAACACGAGTCAGTGGATATGTTAAGTGACATTTTCCAACCAGCAGATTTACCAAATCTTGCTGCAAAAGACAACTGCGCTGAAACCAAACAACGTTGCCAGCTCACTGGCTTGTGGAGGGATTTGAATCTATGTAAGCAGTGGCTCCTGTTCTGCTCTGTCCTCTGAGCACCCTAGCATACAGACAGCATTGCAGACTAGGGTGGGGGAGAAAAACAGGCAAACATTCTGGGAAACGCATAGTTGGAGAACGCTGCAATCAAACCCGATCTATGGGCTTGGTTGGAACAAGCAATTGTCTATAAGCAGTCCACAAATGACTGCCCAAGCCACTCCCACAGTCTTCATGTTGCGGAGGGAACAGCTCCTGGGTAGCAGGTGGAGTAGTCTATGAGGACCAGGAAGTATTGGCAACCCCTTGGCGTCCATAGCAAGGGCCCCGCAAAGTCCACAGCTGCACGCTGAAAGGGCATTTGGATTACTGGTAAAGGAGCCAAGGGTGCTCGAGGAGGAAGTCCAGGAAAAGTTGCCAGTGCAGTAAGCTTCTGCTGACCAACTCAGGATATTATACATGGTTATCCCTTCCCTTGCTGTAGCCCTTTAAGGACCGCATCCTTCACATATGACAGTTTCTTCTCTGGACAGCCTACGTTCATAAATAAAATAGTCCCAGTTAAGGCAAGGTCTTGCAGGCTCCAGTTCCAGTGTCCAGCTCCTTGGTTCTTAACAGGTCTTAACCACAAAATGGACCCACTGAAGTTAGTTTTGAAAATTATTTGATTAGTGGATATGCTACATTCCCATGGTAAGACCCAACCTATCTTCTATATTTTAATGGTTTTTAAAAACTTATCAGTAGGTGGTATCCTATCACTGTTCTGCTGGTGAAAGTGAATTCTCCTCCACCTTTCCCTTCTCTCTGCAATCTCCTGTGACCCCTCAAATCCACATTTTTTTTTTTAAGTCATGTGGTTCAGAAGGCTGGAGCAAAAAGGAGAAATGGGCCATGATCACCCTTTCGCCTTTCGTCACCATAACAGAAGTAGGATGCAATCCAAAATGTGGATGTTTTGACATAAAAGAGTATGGGATTTAAGACATCGTGCATTGATGTAATATTACTAAATAGCAACTTTATGCAGTCTAATATTGCACTTGGAAAGAATCAGAAAGCTCTTAAGGAACATTCACGGCAGGCGTAGTGGGGGACCCTGGCTTGCAAACTGCTCCTCTGTGGGGGCAAAATCTATCTCCGTAGTCGTATAACTCTGTTTATGACTCTGTGCTTCACAGAAATAAAGGCTGAAAGTTCCTGGCCCTCAGTAAAACCATCACTTTGCCATACGTAGCTGTAAGTTGCCATTTGTTTAAAAGCGTCTCATCAGTAAAGTGGAAACAGATTTTTTTTTCTTTACTAAGTGCTTTCCGTTAAATCTAAAAATGCTGCCTTTGTCAAAGGTTAAACAGTTGCCTGACTTGCTCTTGTAAGCATTTTAAGCGACCTACTTTTATATGCCATAAATATGATCTACAGGAAGAAAGGCACAATGTAAGCAAAGGGGGATGAAGCAAAAAGAGAGACGTTTTGTTGTCCATGTTAAACTAGATGTAGAATAACTATACAGCCGTTTATATTAAGACCTTGACTATTAGGCTTGCATATGCACACAAAAAGCAACTTTATGAACTGAATAGGTTGAAAGAGTCTTGTTGGTCATTGTTTAGGAGTTTTGCCAGCACTAAAGAAGACAAATCAGTGGCTAAATGTTCACCAATGTATAAAAAGCTGAACAGCCATATGATGTATTCCGGTACTTAGATATGATGAGAGGCTTTACCTGGAGATAGATTGATAATCCATCTGACAATATGTATGTGCACCTTGAGTCTTATTCACATGATAATTTCAAAGCATGCTACCGTAGGAAATTTGTTAGCATTTTATGCAATTCTTCCGCAAGTGCTGCAGAAGGACTGGATATATACTGGAGAATTGGTTTGTTACCTTAGTGTCAAGGATATTCAGTGTTGTGTAATGGTAAAAGTATTTGGTTGTATCCCAGTTGCTTTATGAGTGACTAGTGAATGTGATACTGAAGATCTCATTGAAATTAATATTTTTTTCAGGGGGGAGAGATGACTGGACCTTGACTACTAAGGCGATTCTACGTAATATTTATTTGTACTTGTTAACTTATCAAGCTTGAATGCTGCTTATCTGTAACTTTCTGTAGTAGAAAATATTACCTATCAGCTTTTGCCCATGAACTGGATTGTTTAAATCTTTTTTTCAAAACAGTCTAAAAGTATTTCTTTAATCTCTACTAAGCCTGAAATAAGCATTTTGTGCAAAGAATATAATAGAGATAATAAAAATTTATTTGGGTAGACGTTAACTTGTGTAGGATCCCAGGCTCTGGATGTCATGCAATAGGGCCCAGCTTGGCTAAGTGCCTTCCCTTGGCTTCAGACAGAGGTGAGAACTGAACATCACCCTATTCCACCTCCCCTCTCCTCCCCTCTAAGCTGGAAGCCAGGACTGGTTTGTCCTCACCAGCTTCCTCTCTCAAGTCTTTTGAAGCCCTAGCCAGGCATGGGGCATGCCTAGTGGTCTCCTTCTACCCAAAAGCCCTATAGGGGCATGGCCAAACCTATGAGAGACCAATAATGCCCTCTGACCATTTTCTGCCTTGTTACTTCCCTTCCCTGCCCCAAGGTGGAGCTTCTCAACAACTGATTGTCAGACAGCCTGCTGTCAAAAGATCAGCTGTCAGTGGCCATCTGATGCTTAAAGGGCCAGCTGCCATTAATTAGCTGGCTGGTGTGAGGATTTTTCCAAGGTTTATCTGTGAGACCCCAACTGGGCCTGTTGGATGCTGGGCTTGATCATGTGGGGGGGGGCTGAGAAGGACGGGGCCTGGTGTTGTCTCAACAACCCCCTGATGGTCTGTTGAAGCAAAAAGAAAGGAAAGGGAGATCCTGTAGCACCTTAAAGTTTGATAGATTTATAAAAGCATGCACTTTCATAGACTAAGGCCCAATTTCTCAGGTAAATAAATTGGATTTTCAGTCAAGAGAAATGTATATGCAGCAGAGCGTATGAAAAAAATTGTGACATTGTGAACAATAAGTTAGAAGGCTATGAAATGTAAGGATGTAGTCTGTGACAATTTTGTGGAAAACTCAAAAATACACAAAGTAAGTTAGTTCACAAGAGATGGAATTGGCAATAACAAGGTAACCTAGCAATGTTAAGTAATTTAATTCCCTTTAGAGACTAAGGAAGGTGTTGGCTCTATTTCCCTTAGAAGTATGTGGATTAACTTGCAGGCAACAGTGTCCTATAGTTACTTAGCATTTTCTTCCTGTTTACAAACAACAAACGTAGCATGAACTACTCTGATATTTTGTAAAGAGAAAATTAGTTTTTTAAAGTAAAACTATCTTTGATTACTCAAGGTATGTACAGTGACAATTATCTTTTATTTCTTAGGATTTTGATATCACAACACTCGTGAGTGACTATGTGACAAAGTGTGTTATGAATCAACCAGGAAAAGTCACTTAAATGGTTGTAAACCTTCGCACTTGGTAGTTTTGCTTCGGTTATTTTGGCTTTAAAGATGTTTTAAAGTTATTACTTACTTACATAATTTATACCCTGTCTTTCTCCCCAATGGGGGTCCAAAGCAGCTTACATGACAGATCTGAATAAAATTTCTATGCAAACTAGCCGTTGTATAAATATTAATTAAGCCAGTCATAGGAAACCCTACACCAAAGTGTCTCAAAAAGTTGTCAGGGAAGGGCTACTGTGAACTGCCTTAAACTTCTCTTCCCTGAAACCAGGTTTTTGCATGTCTTGACTGGCTCAGGAGCCTGAGAATGGGTCTATCCTTTCTTTAACTCAGTTAAAGACTATGTATCTCTTCTTCCGTGTTGGTACCTGAGACCATAGGAGCAAATCTTAACCTTTGTCTGGGATGGATTGCCCGCAATGTCTAGCTTAAGGACATTAAAGCACAACTCCCCAGAAAAATCCATACAGCTGATTTTAGCTCACTTCTACCTACACTGTACACATTCAGGCTAAGCCCAGTTTCACTTTACCTTGGCCAGTTTATGGTGTTTCACTGATACCTGGCACAATGAAAACACCATATTAGAGGGCCACCAATGATTAGTCCACCTTAAGCCTAAAAAGTAAATATTTCTTTACTTTTCATGTACTTTTCAAGACTGCAACCACTTTTTTTTGTAAAGCATTTTTGGCTGCAATGCTAAGTGCACTTTCCTGGGAGTAAGCCCCAGGGAATAAAATGGGACAATTCTGGGTAGACCTGCTGAATGTTCACATTTTTAAAGAGTTGGGTCTAGGTTTCCTGGACCCAACTCAGGTTCCCCACAGGTATGGAAAATGGCTTTTTAAAAACAAGAAAAGCCCAAACAGGCTCAGAACAAAGCCAGGGGTACACAGGAATTCCTGGAAAAATGGAGAGATTTCTTTGAATACATAGCTGGAAATTAATAAAAATTTATAATAGTCAATATGAGGGCAGAAAGGACTCCTGCTTTCTCCCATAAGTTGTTTCCCCATGCCAAAATAGCACTGAGGTAGGGAGCTATTTTTCCACTTTTGCTACTACAAATGCACAAAATACTCCATGTGGAGCAGTAAGAAAAAGGAAATAACTCCCCCCAGTGCTGTTTCAGCATGGAAAAATGGCTCGAGGGGACAGCTGGATCTCTTCCTGCACCTGCGATGGCATTCCATGCCCATCTGAGCTCTCCTTTATTTTTTAAAACAATTCCCCACAGCTGCTGTGTGGCTACAGTAAACCCAGACCCAACCCAATAATGTGGTTTGGCCCTCAGAATGCTCCATTCCAGTGTTTTACTCTTATGCACCCACCATTTGCACACCCTTTCTTTTACTTCTCCTGTTAACCAGCTAAAGAGAGCAATATGTTTGTCACTGTTGCAGTGGGATTTTTCTGATACCAGATCCATGGGAGCTGTTTGTAATAATCTGAAAATATTTCTGCAAAAGGAATGTGCTTTGAGTGAGGCAGCTGTCCTTTCTTATATGGCAGGGGTGTACCAATTGCCCAGTTCTGTCTGCAAGAATTTCAGATATTGATTGTACAATATAAGATGCGAAATAACCAAGCCAAGCCTTACATGGTGCCAGAATATGGAGCAGAAGAGAGAAAGGGAAGTAGATGCATTCTGGGGCATTCTGTAACTGCTAAGCTGATGATGCATTGTGACGTAATGGGTCACAGGGTCACATGGCAGCTGAAGTCTATTCCAAGGCAGATCAAACTCTAAGCCTGGTTTCTACAATATAATTACAGTGGGATAGCCAAGTTAGCCCATTGTAGCAAAAGGAAACAGGAGTCCAGTGACAACATTTATTCCCGTCGGAGGTTTTGGGAGAGCTCTGCCACTGGACTTCTCTTTCCTTTTGCTACAATAGGATTTGTGGGTTTAAAAAAAAACTTTTCCTCTACAATATACACAGCAGGATGGGCAACATTCCTTGTTTATGTCCAGTTTGTAACTGTAGTTCAGTCAAAGCCTGCTCAGAGTAAATATGTGGAATTATTAGCACAGTATCCTCAGAGCATTAACCACAGATTAATGGTGTTGATATGGGTGTTTTGTCTTGCAACACAAGAAGTGTTTTTTTAAAAATTATTACATCTGATTGACAGTTGTGTGGGGGAGGATTGGGCTGTGTTCACAGCTGTCAAGAGTACTGTTGTATGACATAAATGGGAGAAATAGATTTAATTAACTCTGCAGGGAAGAATAAAGAGAGCCTCTTTATCTTTTGGAGGCAGGAGGAAGCACTCAAGCAACACACCCACCAAAGGGAAGGGGAGCCAGGGGAGGCTGAAAGGAAAGGTTTCGGCCACAGTTTATGATGGATAGCTGCTTCATAATTATGACCGTAACACTTGAGGATGATGTACTTCCCTAATAAGAAAATAAAGTTCTCTCTGCTGCATCTGAAACAAAGTTGTCAAGTGATGAAAAGCTCAGAGTAAAGGATACTTAAGAAGTGTAAATACAGGTATGGAATGACTGCTCTTGAATCGAGAGGCCAGCTCAATGAATGATGGAAGAGGAGTGGTGGAAATGACAGGTTGTTCCTAAGAGCTTCTCTGGTTTCGAAGAAGAAAATGATCACACTGTCATCACTCCACTTGCCTTCTTTTTTAGTTCATTCCCCACTCCCCCGCTAATGTTATTTGCCTTTGCAAAAATTAAATATATTTTTAAAAGGTCTATTGGCATCCAGTCGACATGCCGTGCTTTATAATCCATTTTGTGAGAGCTGTGCAAACCTCACAAATCTATTCCGGGACCCGGTCTACTGAGTAGGTGTGTTTAACAGACCAGGAAACAGGAACATGGACTAGTGGAACTGCTTGTCAAAGCACAACTCCACACAGGAGGTGAGAAACTGGAAAGTTTTCCAGATGAACTGGAAGCTTCCGCCTTTGTTTCTGGGTTCATCCAGAAACAACTTTATTCAAGCTCCCCCCCCCCCCCGCCCTCACTCACACATTAATTTGACTATCTTGCCATCTGGTAATCCATGCATAGGACAGGTAGATTTTGCAGGCCATGCCCAATGAGATTGCAACAGTAGCATGAAAGGTGGAAGTAGGCTCAATCTACTAGTTAATTGTGCTAGATCCAGAGATGAAAAGTGTTGTGCAGGGGCAGGCTGGTTAGTGTTTGTGTCCTGAGATGAAGAACTTGTAACTGGATGTGAGACCATCAAGGAAGTCCAGGGGTGCTGCACAGAGGCAGGCAATGACAAACCACCTCTGAACATCTCTTGCCTTGAAAAACCTATGGGGGTTGACATAATAACAGTAACTACAACAACAGTGTGCTTATATACTGTCCTCTTGAAAAGATTAGTGTCCACTCAGAGAGGTGAACAACGCCAGTGTTGTTGTTATCCCCACAATACAGCTGTGAAACTGGGGCTGAGAGGAGTGGCTCACCCAGGGCCACCTGCAGAGCTCATGGCAGTAGTGGGAGTCGAACCAGGAGAGTGCTGATTTGCAGCCCAGCCACTTAAACCCTGTGCTACAACAGCAACTATAATTGTAAAGTGCTATCAAGTTGGTTGCAACCTGACAACACTTTACACACACAAACACATCTTTGGTTGTTGTGGATTTTCCAGGCTGTATCGCTGTGGTCTTGGCATTGTAGTTCCTGACATTTCGCCAGCAGCTGTGAATGGCATCTTCAGAGGTGTAGCACCGATGCCAACTGTGACTGGCATCTTTAGAGGTGTAGTCACAGGTCTTTCGGCGCTACACCTCTGAAGATGCCAGTCACAGCTGCTGGCAAAACATCAGGAACTACAATGCCAAGACCACAGCGATACAGCCCGGAAAATCCACAACAACCATCATTCTCTGGCCGTGAAAGCCTTCGACAATATTTCAAACACATCTTTGTTTTCATTCATGGCTGTCTGTGCAAAGGACACCTTTCCCCCTCAAACTCCATTTTTTCTAGAGTTCCCATCACCAAAGCTTCCCTTCCCCATGTGTGTGTTAGAGAAAGAGGAGGGAGGGAGAAGAGATGAAGCTTGCTGCCTTTTGCCCTGTGATCCAAGATATGGGGACCCTCTTTGGTTTTTATAGTGCTTGGGAAAGTTGTGATTGGGTACAGACTTAGCTGATATTCTAAACTGTACTGTGGCTGGGTAGACATATTAGGAGGCAGACAGGGGAACTTTATTTTTCACTCACATTGAGTTTATACTTCTGCCAGCATTTTCATTGGCATAAAGAGATACCACTGCTGGGGATGAAATGGGGGCTTAAGCCTCAGTCCCCCCCCCCCCCCCCGCAGCATGCCCACAAGGCTGGCCATTTTGAGTCCCTATGCCTGTGAAACCCTCATGCTGTGTCTAGGCCTATGTTTGGATCTTCTTTGGATCCAGGCCTATGTTTACAGTATATTGGGAAAACTCCAGAATCCTTTCCAGATCTGGTCATATAAGTCCAAAGTTTCACACCTGTTATATGAAATCTCCTCTTCCAGTTCTAGCAAGTCTTCAGTCCAACCCATCTACTAATGTAGAGAATAAGACACCACAAAGATTTATTGTTATAAAAAGACCTGTTTGAAGTGATTGTATCCTACTGATCTTCCATGTATAATTAACAATGGATTTGTATCCAGAGCTGCACAGACTCTTCAAATTTTGCCAAGATGTATGTAATGTATGGTTTATTTTCTCCCCTCCCTAGAGAAAAGTAATGTCAGTAGCAGCTCTCAGCTGCTGTTTTTCCTAAATAAATTCAAGGCCATTTCCTAATAATTTATTGGCTGTCAAGGGAGTCATCAATCGCCAAAGGTGTTGACAAACAAGACACTTGTAACCCAGTTCCTGTAACCCAGCCTTTAAACATCTCAATGTACCTGTATAACTATCTGGCTTATGCTTCATAATAAATTCTAAAACTATCCCATAAACAGAGAAAAGCTAGTTTCTAGGAAGTGGAATTGAAAATTCCAGGTATCATCCAAAACGAAAAATAAAAACCAAAAATTGCTCTAGATCGAATGCTCATCAACTCTACAACTTGCTGCTTAGGAAAAAGGGCAGATTTTGCTGAAGCTTTCATCAACAGAAGGATCTGGGCCCAGAGCAGCAAGTAGTCATTTTTCATTCGGGAGAGCTTATTTTGGAATGTTGTTGGCAGTTCTTTCTTCCTCTTTTATACCCTGAAGGGGGCATCCCCTTTTCTTCAAAATAAAGAATCCTAGATCCTGGACTTTTCAGAGCAGGATATGTCAGAAGGCAGAGTGTGCAACTGCAATTATGATGATTGAATTGCCCGAGGACAATCCCTGTATGAAGTCGATACATTCCACTGTTTCTTAATGCAGCACAGTCTGTTCATGTTTTAAAGTGTTTATTTTGCCTTGGGAATCAATAGTTTCTTAAGTTTGGGACAAATGCTTCCAAGATGCAAAGTGTGTATCTGATAAAGTTGTTCTTCAGAATACGGAGCATCGTCTCTCTGTAACACAACCAGGATTTATTAGCCCTGAGCTCTATTAGCAAGGAGTCTTGTGGCATGTCCGCTTATGGATGTGGACGGATTGTTCTCTATTGGATACATGCATTGAACATAGGCCATGCAGAGAAAGGAGCAATGCTGGCACATGAACCTGACATTATATCTTCTTTTATCAGGCACTGATTCTCATGCTTTATTGCTTTAAAGTACCAACCAACTCCCGTACAGATAGGCCTTATGAATTGGTACATCACAGAACATCTAGTCTTCCTGCAAAAGTTAGGAAATCTCAGATTTCTTTTGTTTCTTTAAAATCTAGTGTAGATTCTTTTGAAGGGGGAAAATCCTTTTGAGTATATATGAGCTGTTTTCCTTTAAAGTACAGAAAGCATAGAGTGGGATTCAGTGAAATGGGTATTCCTGCCCTCAATGTATCTCTGTGGTTCTTACTATATAGTAGTTGCAACTACATAAAAATTTCCCATAGCTATCAAAGAACATACATCTCTGTGTAGGAATAAACTTTCCCCCCTACATTGGTGAATATCAGTGGCTTATAAGTATGAACTAGTTGTGCAGTAGCAAAAAGAGGGGAGGCCCTTTTAGGATGAAGTTCACATGAGACTTGTTGCTTTAAGGAAGAAATGGATATTCTATATTATTAAAGAAATCCATACTCTGATAGGAAAGGAGAGAAAAGGCATTCTAGCCATCTATCTAATACAAGGGTGGACAGTGAGCACATGGAAGAATGAGAGACAGGCAAAAAGAGACGTGGCTAGAAGGAAGTCCCTAAGCATAGCAATCTGAGATCAAAGAGATAGCAGCAGAACTGACAAGAGGAAAGGATACAGGTGGATCTGACCTGCCATGCCCACCCCACCAGCTCTACTGCACCCTCTACAGTACTGGTGTATTTGCTGCAAAGCTACATTACACTGTCCTTCACTTCCAGCACCCCTTCTCTATATCACATGCACAAGTCCACACCCACAAGTGGCTTGGTGAGCCCATCCACTACCATTTCTTCTATGGAGCAATAACTCATCTTGATGAACATTTCTTCTCGCATGTATCTCACCAAGTGATGCTTTATATCATTGTGTTTGGTGCTTACATTCACTTTCTCTATCAGAGGGAATTCAGCTTCTTTGATTTCCGGAATCTGTATGGGCTGTGTCCCTGCTGTTCCTAGATCTTCCAGCAGCTGATGTAGCCATAGTACTTCCTGATAGGTCTGGGCAGCTGAGACAGACTCTGCTTTAGTAGAGACTGCAACTGTAGCTTGCTTCGTACTTGACCAGCGTATAGCTCCTTCTCCATAGAAGAACACATCTCCACTGATGGACTTTCTGTCTGTACTGTCTCCCTCCTAGACAGAGCAATAAAAATTACTCTAATAAGAAGCAGGAAACTTCTCTTTACCCTGCTAGCTTAAAGGAGATGGGGTCCTGCAGATGTTTGACTACTACTAGCTATTCAGGTAGTGAAGTAAAGAGCCCATGTATAATTTCAGGACTTCTGACTTGAACTCTCCACAGTCCACACCCGACATAGAGGAAATTATCCCACTTCCTGGGATTCATTCCAGCCAAGATGTGAAGCCCTGCACTTAGAGAAGGCTGCCCTTTGAGTTATCCAGCACTTGGGCAGGGTTAGTCCTTCAGGACCTGGGAGAGCTCTCAAGGAAGGCAGATGTTACTTCAACAAGGGTCAGAGCCCAAGGGAAGTCTTTATTTGTAGTGCTGACCTGTGACATGTCCAGGCCCTTCTCCTTAGCTGAAATGTAGCCAAAATTTAAGAGCATTCCATTGCCTGTGACTGGCCTTCAGGTCTGTTTTCTCAGCTAGGAATTTATAGAAATGGGAGAAGACTTGGGTAACAGATGAGATGACAGAGTTGCAGATCCCAGCACCTCACCTAAGCAGTCTGAGCCCTCAGTCTCAAGATCAGATTGGGAAACAAATCAACATGTGGTGCTTTTCTGTGGACTGCTCCTTCAGCAGGCTTGGGGGATGCAGCCACACTCCTCCTAATGATCTGTATCAGTATGGGCCTCCTTTGCCTTGGAGATACTACTGTCTCCCCCCCCCAAAATGTCACCCAAGAAAAATGTAAACAATAGTTTCCAAAATTCACCTCAGCGGAATATATCTTTGCCTACACTTGAATTAGTCCAGTAGCTGACTTCCTGTAAGCATCAGTGCAATAACAGATCTGCATGTACATGCCTGTTTTTCTGAATTATGGGATTCTTTCTTTCCCCTCTCACAATGATAGAAAAATAATGATCTTAGAGGTATTATCTCTGTTTTGACATTACACCCTGTAGCATCCTATCAGGATGTGATTAGTGGATCTAAAGAATGGCTTGTCAAGAGACATGAAAATTAGCACTTCTTTGAAACACGAGAACTCTAATACCGTAACAGCATTCATGAAAGATACTTAACTGTCAGATACTTAACTCCTCCCTCATTTATCTTCTTTGGCATAACTTTCTGCTGAGCACTGATAACATTTGATGTAGTTTCAAGGGGGGAGGGTTAAAATCTTGCTCAAAATAAGAAAGGTGAGAATTGCAATCTTTTGACACACCACAAAACATAAATGAGAAAAAAACTGGCTGTGTTACAGATTTTCTGTCAGTTCTGAATGTTAAGTTTTATATTTGCTAAAGGTAACATCAGACTGAGTGCATTCACAGCATAAATGTCATGCCATTAAAATGAAAAGCCATTTTGCTCATTACACAGAATGACATGGTAGACTAAACGGGTAGAATTCTGGATTGTATCACTTGAAAATTCATGTGAGAAGTCATATTTTTCACAACCCCCCACATAAAAAGCTCCCTGAGTATAAAAAATTAGTAAATCAGGTAGGCAGCTACATTCAATCTTCTGTTTTTTTTACTTTATGTAAAAAGATTTTTTTTAAAAAACCACCAAGCAGTAGCATTAAAAATGTATGCTTCCACTGGTAGTCTGAAGAACTACACTACACAAAAGTTCCCCAAAGTTTTAATACTCAGCCCTTCACTTTCTAAATTTTTAAACATTCTGTAGATTAAGAATGTGGAGATTTCCTTGCATGCAGTAGCATGTTTTTGACCAGGGACTTGAAAATTATGGTGTTATCTTGAACACTGGTGTTAGAAGAAAACTAAAATAAGATCTCTCTCTGTCATATCCTGAATGAGATGGATCTGAGCCTCTGTTAAGTCATTCTCCATCTGCTCATACTGGAAGGTAGCAAAGCATTACTTCCCAGTGGCAAAGGCATTCTCCTAATCAGCAAGAACTACAAGAAAGGGGAGAAAAACAATCACCCTACAGAAGAAAAGTAATGAAAGAGGTTGGAACAAAAAAAGAAAAGAATTGAGTATAACTAGTATTTTCTCCCCTTTCTTGATGCCCTATTCATCATATCAGCATTAATGTCCTCAGCAACTGTCTGTACAGCAGATATTCAAGATACCCTGGGTCTCAAGGAATGGGTTCACCTCATTCCTTGAGACCCACGAGGCTCACTGATGCTGGTAATAACCCTTTTGCAGGCCTGCATGATGAGACTCCCTTTTGCTGTCTTGCATCATACCTCTCAAGTGACGAATGACACTTGAACGGCAAGTGAACAAACTACACATGTATTCCTCCCTGTTCACTTGCGTTCCACTTGCGCTCCACTTGATCACTATGTGTCTTCACTACTAGATCACTCTAGTGATCGAGTGGAGCACAAATGAACAGGGAGGAATACATGTGAGTCTGTTCAATTGCCGTTCAAGTGTCATTCATTACTTGTAGCTTGGCCCTCAGTTGTCCTAGGAAAGCACTCAGATATTCTGTTGCCTTCTTCCTTCACCAAGTCTGAGGCAGAAATGTCTTGTGCCCCTTGGAGTCTCTGTCATTGTTTAGCACAGTTTGATAGTGTGTGATCAGTGGAGATATGCCCAAAGGACTTGCTGCCAAAGATATGAATGGACAAGCTTGAATGTTTCATGGACAACAAGATGCTCTTCTGCAAGACTGGTCATTTGCACAGAGCATGCTGGCAGATATTGCATGATTCATTTTATCATGAGATCAAAGATCTAATGGCAGGAGCTGCAATTTTCCATTCCTGGAGTGAGAAAAATGCAAAAGGGCAAGTAAGATATTTCCCACCATGTTAATGTACAACATCCAAAATGCTGACAGCTCTCCATTCCCTTATCAAAGGTGTTGTAAGAATTCTTTCCACAGGTTACCCAACTCTGAAAGCTCTTGGCTGTCCCCCAGGCTTCCACAGTTTTCTTGCATAAATCCTCAGCCATGCAACTATCTTCTTTCAAAACTCCTGCAGGACTTCCATGAATCCATGCAATGAACTCCATTCCTGGCACTCTCGTAAATGCTTTGGCAGGAACTGCTTCCATAGCCCAAGGATATTCTGAAGGTAAGCTGTAGCAGCCATTTTGTGGCTGGCTCCATTTCCTGCAGCAGCCATTTTATAGCAGCCATATTGTTGCTGTGCCCACCACACTGTCAGAGTTCCAAATGTGCCCGCAGGCTCAAAAGGTTGGGAAACCCTGCCTTATAGTCTACCTTCCAAAACAGTCATTTCCCCCAAGGGAACTGATCTTGTAGCCTGGAGAACAGTTGTAATTCTGTCAGATCTCCGGATCGTGGAGTTTGGCACTGCTATTATGACAGCCATTTGGCATCTTTGCCTCAAATCACTAGCCACATTATTTATTGCATGAAATGAAGATTTGGGATCTGTCGACGATGGAGGATGGTCCAGAAGGCTTTCCAGCATACTGGCAGGAAAGCACCCAGTCCTGCTCGTCACTTCCTGCAGAAGAAGAGTGAAGGCTCAGCTCAAAGAGTTAACATTCTTTTTTACTAGAGACAGGATTCCCTACTGTGAGAGGAGAAAGAGGATACCTCGTATGTGTCCCAGCTCTTGTTTCTCAGAGTAATCATCTGAGATGTTGGGAGAAAGGAGTGGCCGTCTGTTCCAACTTAACAGTTGACTGCTGCTTTCTGAAGATTTCACAATTGCTTATACATATGCTTGTGAAGATTACACAACTGCCTCTCCCCCACCCCACCACCACCCTGGGGCTTAGTAATTGTGTTAGTCTGGCTGAAAGGAATTTTGGTTGAGTATCGCTAAAGAGGTCTGCATCCTAGCTTTCACTGTCCCACCAACACCTGGCAACACCTGACTAAAGGATCGTATGCTGTCAGTTTAACTGTTGAGCAATTACAATACTCCTGAACATTTCATGACACTATTACAGCTCAATCAAAGGTCCAGAGGGAGGAGATTCTGCTAGGTATGATCTCCAGGATTGTGCAGCAACAAATCAACTGTCCTGTGTTCCCCATTCAGGCCCAGAGCAGAACCACAAGTGACAAAAGGCACAGATTGGACACTTGTCAGCTTCCCTCAAGTTTTGATGGGAAATGTAGGCAGCTTGGCGGAATGTTGGACAAGTGACAGTTGAAAAGTCCATTGGACAGCAGTCAGAGAGCGAAGCTGCGAGACCAGGATGCCTACATTTCCCATCAAAACTTGAGGGAAGCAGACAAGTGTCCAATCTGTGCCTTTTGTCACTTGTGGTTCTGCTCCCATTCATGTTTCCTCTGAAGTAGGGTCACTTGCACGGAAGCTTGGAGCTGCAGCTTAGAACACAAAGCGGCACCTAGAGAACCAGTTGGTTCAGCAAGGCTGGCCTTCCCAGACCTTAGCCTAAAATAACCTGAGATGTAATTTACCTCAGGTGTACCTCAGGAATGTGCTCCAGCTCCTAAGGCTCTGTTGTGCCCTGGTCAGGAGGATCCTGTGAGGATGACAATCAGTGCAGAGTTCTAGTTCAACAGTCAGATCCCTTGCAGCCAATCTGGCACTTTACCTCCTCTGTGCCCCCCTCAGCCTGTGCCGCCTGCCTCTGTCCATTCTTGTGAAGTAGGAGACTGGGGGAGGGGGAGCTGCAGAACCAGGATTGAGTCCTACCCAGTGGAGGCTTGACAGCTGTCTCCAGGGCTGGCAGCAAGGTTTCCTTTGCAGGCTCTGGCAGTTTGGCATCTGGTGCTGATGGTACACTGTCTGTAGCATTTCTGCAGCGCTAGGATCTCCATGGTTTCTCTGCTCTTTCTCAGCCACTGATCTTGACTCCTTGGGCTCTTCCCTTGAGGAGTCAGAATCACTGACTTGATTGGAGGGGGCCATGAGTCATCATGACACCAACTCTGTTTATGGTTCTGGAGGCATCAAAGACTATAATCTGATTTTAACAAAGGTTTTGCCTTTTAAACAAAAATACCTACGATTTTTATTGGGAAAAGCAAGGTGTTTTTTTTTTCAACAGATCCATGTATTGTGTTCTTTCACTGGTACTCTGAGGCCATAAAACATCATTCACACACTAAAAAAAATATTATAGTAGATCCGGTTTCTACCAGGTGTGGAGACAAGAGCCATGGATTCAGTCAGGTGCGGGCAGAGCAGAGACAAAGCAAGTTGAGGCATATTCAAAATAAGGTGTGGTATGGCAGAGGTAAAATCAAGACTGAGACAAAGTCAAAGAATTAGGATCACATATATCCTTATTGTCCGTTCAGACCAGAGGGTTATACTAACTGGAAGCTTTTATATTAGGCATTATCACATGACTTGCTCTGACCTATTACTATCCAAGAGGCTCTACACTGGCCTGGCTTGTTTTCCTGCAGTTCTCTGCTTTGATTAGAATTTGGGAATAGTGCAATTCACAGCTTAGATAGTATTCTCAATCTTCAGGCTCAAGACTTGCTGCAGATTTATGTATTAACAAGTAATACATGAAACTAAATAGTAAATACATTATTTAAAATAAGTGCTCTATATAACTATAATACCACTCCTATCAATTCAGTCTAAAAAGAAACAGAAGCCTTATTTAAAGTGAAATACAACTCTTCCTTTCTGTGCTCATCCAAGTAGTCTTTCAAATTATATTTCAAAGTTTTGTTCATTGGTTATTGATTACTAACACTCAGCTGACTTTTTAAAACTTCAAGGAAAAGTCCATGTGGCTTCATGATGTTACACAGCTGCAAGAGCATCTGAGTAAATGGCACCCCCACCACCAATATTCTACAGTTATAGTGCCTGAAAACTCTAATCATCATAGAATTTGTTCTACCAATCTGAAATTATGCATGGAGAGAGTCTGGCCAAAATTTTGGAAAGGAATTTTAAATGGTTAAATGGAACTTTTTAAAAAATTCCCTTCATTTTCACAGGTTTGTGAAAAAAGACAATTAGAATTAAAATATAATAGATCCTATAGCATAAATGGGGAGAGAAAACCAAACCAAACATCTCATGTAAAAGCCTGAGAAAATAAATAAGTCTTTATACAGTGCCAGAAAAAGAACATCCAGCATCAGGTCAGCATCCGATAAGACGGTGATCCAAAACGGTAGTGCCACACCTGAAAATCCCTGCTTCTAGCTGTTATCTACCTCAGCTCTAAAACCCAAAGGGGCTGCTCCAGAAACGCTAGAAACAGACAAAACACCCCCCTTCGTGGAGTACACAGTCAATATCAGTACATTTCAATAAATTTATCTATGTGTAAAGTGCAAAAAGTGCACAATTACAATAAATATATCCAATTTCATCAGAAAGCACAACAAATATAACAATAAATAAGCATATTTGTGTAATATCCAACTGGTGGGAAATTATAGTATACCACATTAATGCAAATTCAATACAAAAATACATCATTCATCTAAAATGCACACCGGCATTCAAGTTAAATCCAAATGGTAACTGTCAAATCAATCTTCTGCTGTTATGCAATTGCCTGCTGGTGTTTGCGAAGCCACAAAGCTTCAAAGTGCCACGTCTACGGGTTTTGCCGACATATATTATCCAATCCCGTTTTGTACATTTCAGACCGTCTTGGGAATACCAACATGGTGGTGTACTACTGATTGAAGCATTCGCTATATTGAAGAAATGCCTATGAAGAACTGAACATACGAAACGGGGTTGGATAATATATGCCGACAAAGATTGATTTGACAGTTACCATTTGGATTTAACTTGAATGCCAGTGTGCATTTTAGATGAATGATCTATTTTTGCAATTGAATTTGTATTAATGTGGTATACTGTAATTTCCCACTAGGTGGATATTGTACAAATATGCTTTTTATTGTTATATTTATTATGCTTTCTGATGAAATTGAATATTTTTATTGTAATTTATTACAATAAACAAAGGACATTGTGCACTTTTTGCACTTTACACATAGATAAATTTATTGAAATGTATTCATATTGACTGTGTACCCCGGGAAGGGGAGTGTTTTGTCTGTATCTACTTCAACTCTGACTGGTAGGTAGAGCAGAGTCTTCTATGATGATCTCAAAGGACAATGATAATCTGAAAGGACATAGCAGAGAAATTGGTGGCGGTGGGGCAATCTTTAACACACAATTTTGTTGTTTTTTGAAGCATAAGAAATATTGTGAGTTCCTTAGCTCTTTTCTTAAACTGACCTTTTAAACATGTTAGAATTTTTCTATGCATTCTATGACTGTCACATGACCAACATGAAAACAAGATCCACCAATTTGATCCCTGCCGTAAGTGCATCTTTCAGTTCATATGAAGCAATGAAACAAGTCTTTACTAGTAAATAACACAAAGTAGAATATAGGGTTAGCGAGGCATCTTGCTTCCTCTTTCAACGGGATGCTCTAAATAATCTACAGGTGCCCAGATGAAGACTGAGTGGAAGAGTCTCTCCATTCAAAACACTTTTCAATTCTCAGTCCAATCACTGCTGGGAATGGCACTTGAGATCTAGTATCATTAAGCCAGATTCAAAGAAAGCCAAACACTCAGCAGAGAAAAAACAGAAAGAACTGAGGAACAGGAAAAATAAACCCTGCATGTTGAAGCATATGCACGTCACAATCCATTTGTCTTTCATATTTAAGAATAAAGCAGCCTGTCCTGCAGCCATTATTATCCTGCATATACTTTACTTTAAAAATGCAAGAACTTTGGCACAGAGAACAAAAAAATATCAAACTGATGAAAAGTATTTATGTCAGGGTTTAAACAAGAGCTTTGTAATGCAAGGATGACATCAGCAGGAAGCTTAGCTTAATGAAAGTAAGACAGTTTTTTTATAAAAAAATCTGTGCATGAACATATCTCTGTGCACCAAACAACATGGGTAGGGGCAAAAGGACAAGTGCTGATGAAACAGAACCAGCTTAGGATGCTATGAGATATTAATAGAAGGTTGTGAAGGTGGGCATGGAGTCGGGGAGAGTTAGGAGTCCATAATGAAGAGTAATAGTGTTTATCATGATTCACAACTAACAGTGCAATCCTTTGCAGAGTTACACCAGTCTAAGCCTATTGTAACTCTGCACAGGATTGCGTTGCAAGTGGATTTACAGCTACCGTTGACTGTGAAGAGAATGTTCTGCATTTTCAGCTTTTACTCCTGCCCTCGTACAACCAACCATGTGGAAAGGGAGATCACAGTCTTCTCAGTGTATACTGCCGCCATATTTTCCAGCTTTGATATGCATAAACTGGTACCCTCAGGAAGTTATAATGCATTCAGAAACAGGAAAATGGCACATTGTCCTGTTCACTCAATATGGTGACTGTGTATATCAAGAGGATTGCACTGTGCGTGATCTCCTTCGTATGTGATTTCCCCCTGAGAGCCAATGTGGTGTAGTGGTAAGAGTATCAGACTAGGCTCTGTGAGATCCAGGTTTAAGTCCCTGCTGTGCCATAGAAGCTTGTGGGGTGACCTTGGCCCACTCCCTCAGGGTTGTTGTGAGGATGAAATGTTGTGAGGATGAAATGAAAGAGAATGATGGAAGCTGCTCTGAGTCCCCATTGGGGAGAAAAGTGGAATGCAAAGGAAGTAAATAAATAAATAATGGCAGAAAAGTGCTGTCAAAATGTTTCATTAGCACAGTGGATATATGGACATCTTCAGGGCTCTTTTGCAATAATCTCTGAAAGAAGTTTTTTAAAAAGAATAATGGCATAAGCTAGAAGGAAATCTTCAGGTATTGCTATGAATAGGATAATAATAATAATAATAATATATAATAACATTCGATTTCTATACTGCCCTTCAGGAAATGTAACACACACTCAGATCACTTTACAAAGTATGCTATTATTATCCCCACCACAACAATCACCCTGTGAGGTGGGTGGGGCTGAGAGAGCTCCGGAAGAGCTGTGACTGACCCAAGGTCACCCAGCTGGCTTCAAGTGGAGGAGTAGGGAATAAAACGCAGTTCTCCAGATTAGAGTCCCACGTTTTTAACCACTACACCAAACTGGCTCTCAGCAGCACATTTCCATCAAAAGGCTTGAGCTGTAGGACTTTTCACTCAGTTCTGCCTATTAGACGTTTGTCTTGTCCTTCCGCCACTGAGTTCAGGGATCCATATATGGTTTTCTCTTGTCCATCTTATCACCACAAATCCGTGAAGCAGGTTAGGCTGAAAGCTAGTGACAGGCTTAAAGTCATCTCATGCGGATTTGAACATATGTTTCCCCAGCCCTAGTTTAACTCTTTCATCTTATACCACATTCGCTCTGGTGTATTCCAATTTGTTCATATGGGATATTGCTCTTACAGAAGTATATGTAATCCTAAAAGTGTGAGTATGTGTGTGTGTGTGTTCATTCACGCACATACTCATAACCAGTTCTAAAACACTTGTCCTGGGATTTACACAAAACATCACAAAAGTACCCACCATGAGAATTTTAATCAATTTTATCAATGCAATATTGACGTGGATATCCACATAGCTGCAGATTTTTCTGATATTATTTTAAAAGCATTGAAAACTTCCTTGAAGTTATGAAAGAGGTGGAAAATAAACAAATGAATATAACGATAGAAATATCCTGTCTGTAGCAGGAGGGAAGGCAAACAGCAAGTGGGCAAGGCCTGGAGAAGCCAGAGTCTGAGAGCCAAGCTACAAGTAACGCCTGACACAGGTTGGACACTTGTCAGCTTCCCTCAAGTTTTGATGGGAAATGTAGGCATCCTAGTCTTGCAGCTGTAATGGAGAGCCAAGCTGTAAAACCAGGACGCCTACATTTCCCATCAAAACTTGAGGTAAACTGACAAGTGTCCAACCTGTGTAAGGCATCACTTGTAGCTTGGCTCTCAGTGGCCCAGGCTTTCCTTAGCAGGAGGAAGAGAAACTTACAGCCAGGCTGCTCCAGCAGGGACAGTGGAAGCATCACTCAGGGACTAACTCTTTAACAAAAGTGCAGTAGCCAGAGTCTTTAAGGAAAAGACTCTAGATCTGCAGGAACAGATCTGAAGATCAGCTTGAGGTCTTCTCATTTGCATTGAAGGATCCTATCTTATATTATACAGCAAGGCACCAGAGAAGATTAGGAGTGGCTTTTTTAATGGAATAAGTGCCCTTTAACAAAGCTCTTGGGACTAGTAGCCTCCCTAAGGCAAGGAGGCCTGCTTATACTAGCAGTAGGTGTCCTTAGGCCCATCTCCAGATTTGCTCCTGGGAGAGGGATCTCTTCCCAAAGTGCTTTAGCTGCAACTTTTAGGGTGCGAGCTTCACCAGTTTGAATCTTGTAAGAAATTCTACAGAAAAAAATCTTTTGTGAAATCCCTGATGATTATCTGCAGCAGTTTACACAATTGTTTTTGTTCAGATGTGTTATCAACACAGGAGCAGAACTGAAAAGTTTATTGTAAGTGAGTAGGACAGCATACACATTGCAAGCTTTTGCTCAATGGGCTTGGATGCTTCTCAGGAACAACCTCATTGTGATATGTTAATCCAACGGCATAATTATTTACTCAAGAAGGGCCTGAGTCAGTTGTGTAAAGGATTGCAATGGATGTGTGAACATTCTTATTTATAGATGCTTCCAAACAGGGATGATACCCTGTTCAAGTCTTATCGCTTCTGTGAATACAAAGGTATTTAGAGTGACAATGAAGTATCCACATGGTGTTTTCCCCCAGACTTTTCTTAACTCAACACCTCCCCCTGCCATGTCACTGGAGGATTTTTAAATGCAATCAAGTAAAGAGTCCAGTAGCAACTTTAAGACTAACCAACTTTAAAGTAGCATAAGCTTTCGTGAACCACAGCTCTCTTTGTCAGATGCAGCTGACAGTGAGAACTGTGGTTCTCAAAAGTTTATGTTACTATAAAGTTGGTTAGTCTTAAAGGTGCTTCCGGACTCTTTACAATTTTGCGGCTACAGACTAACACGGCTAACTCCTCTGGATCTAAATACAATCAGGAACTGCTATATATTTCTATAGTATTGTTATAGTAATAGGTCAATTATTGCTTCTAAGCCATTTTAATGTGTTGGTAATGTTAAGTAGTTGACAGATGGAAATAGGTTAAAATCAGTAACTGACATTACTGTAGGGCTTAACTTTACCCTTAAAAAAACCCTCCACTGTGAGAATGGTAGTCTCAGGGAGCTGAGGAAAGGAAAATGGTACTAATCCAGAACTTGAAAAAATGTGCTTTTCCCCAAGCACATGGGGTATGAGCATGTTTTGTTTACAGTTTCCAAAAAGATCATATTAAACCAGATTTTTGAAAGATCTGACCAAAGCAGGGGAAAATTTGTGAAATGGACTATTAGAAGGCATTGTCATGTAGATGCTCAAAAAAAACCCCTCCAGTTTGAACACCAAAACAAAGCAAAACCTCAGTGTGGAAGCAAATGCAAGGGAACAGAAAGTTAAACTTTCAGCTCTTTGGGATACAGATGATCTTCTGAGCAGAAAACAAGGAGAGCAGCTGTGACAGCTCCAACCGGAGCAGACAAAGCTGGCTAAAGTAGACCTTATGATAAATGACTTCATCAAGAAGGTCATGCTTGTGTTTTTGTAGACTAAAGACCTGTCTGCTATGTAATATGGGACAAGCAAGGCTCACTCATATTGCTTTTCCACCTAGAACCAAACAAATCTCTTTGGAGACAGAAATGTTATAGTGAATTTGTTCTCCCAGAGAGCACCAATTTGAAGAAATACATTCAGCATAGAAAAATTCTATCAACGTGTACACCAAAATACCTGTCTTGTAATGATATTTCTTCTGATTTTAATTTATGTAATAAAGACCTGGGCTGTTCCCACACAGCTTACCTGAACCCGGAACACTGCGCAGCATGCCGAAAAAAACGCGGAAGATCGCGTTTTCTCTCGCAAGTTTTGCGCGATGTTGCGCAACATCGCACAAAACTTTCGAGAGAAAACGCAATCTTCCGTGTTTTTTTCATCATGCTGTGCAGCATTCCGGGTTCAGGTAAGCCGTGTGGGAATGGCCCTGCTTTTCTTGACAGTTTTAGCTGCTCATATTGGATCTGAGGCTTTGGTCCTCCATTTTGTGGATCCAGGGTATACAGTAAAAGGCTATCAGGGCATTTTCTAGATGTGGTCCCATCCATGGCTGTTTTCACACGTCTTACTGGCCACGCAAAATCGCACAAAACTCCCAGAATGGCAGCATTTTCCTGGCATGATTTCCCGTCATGACTCCAGTTTGTGGCGCAAATCCACAGACGGGAGTCATGACGGGAAATTGTGCCAGGAAGATGCTGTCGTTCCGGGGATTTTGCACGATTTTGCGTGGCTCGTAAGACTTGTGAAAATGGCTCATGTTGTAGGCTTAGTCCAGTGCCACCACCAGCCTGCCCCCCCCAGACTTTTGAAAGGTCTGCATTCCTGCTTTTAAGCTGAGGCTAATAAAAAGTGGCAGGGTATTAGAAAGCCTATGCATATTTCTGGTAAATAAAACAAAATACCTCTGTAGTAAGAATAACTATGCAATTAAATTGCTAGAAAAGTATTGGTTTTGATTGGATATGATTAATGAATGGCTACATTCTTCACCTGCCTGGGAAATTCATGTGGAAGTATAAACAACTGCATTCCAAGGATGCACAGTCCCTGCCTTGAGGAGCTGGTTGGCCAAGGTGTTTATCATTTTATGTATAAAACATTCAAAAAATGCACTTCTTTCTAATGGAAACAGGGAAAAAACAACAATTTTATAAGTTGCAGGATATAACAAAGAGTTAAAAATATAAATGCATTCATTTACTTCATTGTATAAATTCATCACATTCTCAGAATTAATACTAAATAAGTTTCAGGTATTTTTTGTTTTTAATGTAAATAATGTAATTAAATAATGAAAACTATGGAAAACTGATGTTGGGTTTGTTCAATCTATTCTTGTAACAGCATCATTTTTCTCTAGCACAAGGAACATCCTGCCATCCGCAAGAGCCTCTTAAATGAATCCATCGTTACCAAATCAGGCCCTCAGTCCATCAATACTGTCTGCTCAGACTGACAGTGGCTGTCCAGGATCTCAGGAAAAGGTATTTCACTTCACTAACTCTTTGAGCCTTTTAAATGATCTGCCAGGGATTGAACCTGGGACTTTCAGCATGCCAAGCAGATGCTTTACCACTGAGCACCTCTTGCGTCAGCAAAAGCTCCTTGAACTGCAGGAATGAATCCATTGGATCCAACCCATTATTTGATGAGCTGTCGAAAACCAGGAAGTTTGAAAATCCACATGAATGAAATCAGAGCTCTGCATTCTTATCTATTATTTATTATATATGGTTTATCTATTATTTAAGGTAAAGGTAGTCCCCTGTGCAAGCACCAAGTCATTACTGATCCATGGGGGGATGGCGCATTCACGACATTTTCTTGGCAGACTTTTGTTATGGGGTGGTTTGCCATTGCCTTCCCCAGTCATCTACACTTTACCCCCAGGAAACTGGGTACTCATTTTATCGACCTCAGAAGAATGGAAGGCTGAGTCAACCTTTAGCCGGTTACCTGAACCTGGCTTCCACCAGGATTGAACTCAGGTCATGAGCAAAGCTTGGGCTGCAGTACTGCAGCTTACTACTCTATTAAATTATTTATTCAATAATTATATCTTATTTATTATTTCTCATTGTCACCATGGGCAGTTTAAGATCAGGGCTTTATGTATACCTGAGCTCCTATGCCTCTAAGTTTTGTTCCAGGTTAGAACCTACAAGCACCTGACTTTTCAAATACACTGTATGCTTGGCTCTTCAAACCATGAACTCAAGTCTGATTCTGCAAATACACGCCAGGTCATTGTTATTCATCTAAATGGTTCCTTCAGATTTAATTGCTGTCATCAGCAAAGTGGATCGTCTCTGTAGGTGTTCACAAGATGGAGCCAGTGTGAAACTGCACAGTCTTAGAAGTAATCTCTTGAGACAATGATGATTGAGAAATGGCAACCTAACTGCTTTTTCTGGAATAGCAAAAGAAGGGGCCAAACCTCAGAAGTGTAAAAGTAGCTGATGATTTCTGTGATAGTCTATTACACATAAAAAACCAACAACCAGGAACTCTGGGCCTGTTGTATATCAACACAACTTTAGACAGACAGCCTTGAATCTCTGTTGACTCATTTTCCGCATCCAGTGAGGAAATGTTTTATTTCTGTTATGATTGTCTGGAATGGTTCCACACATACATACACACACAAAACAGCCCAATGAAAACTAAAAGAGAGGCAGTAATTATAAATGATAGGCTGATCTCAGGAGCAGAGGACTGGAAGTAGAGGCGAGCTACTTAACCTTTTCCCTGCCAGCTGTTTGTCAGTGAAAACTTGTCCCCTTCAAGCTGCATTCCTTCTGTGGATGAAAACATACAGACCCCTAGTATTTTTTTTCACTTGAGGAAGAAGAAAAATAGCAGGGGAAAAACTGGTAGGAGGGGAAGAAGCCGTCTCACTCCATGCATATTAGCCCTCCATTGCCAATATCCGCTTCCCACAACCAGAGGTCCAGAGAGGCCCCAGCCATTTCGTGCTTTTGAGGCTGCGAGTCATTTTTTTTTTTAATAGTGTGCATAAAAATGAGTCATGAAATGTATGAATTGCCAACAAATTAAGAAGTGTCTAAATCTGAGACCCTCTTTGAGCTTGAGGCCTAGGCTCTCCTGCCTGCCTCCTCTCAATTGGTCCTGTCCACAATGCTTTGTGTTAGAAATAGGGTTTCCCCTGGTGGGAGGGGGGACCTGGCACTTACCTATCAAACATCTTTGCCTGTGCACAAAGCATGTGCGTGCTCCCAGGGCGAAACGATGATGTCATTTCCAGGAGTGACATCATCGTACATGCCCCAGGAGTGCTCCCGGGCTTCACAGCAGGCCAATTTGGGCCACAAAATGGTTGAATCAGCTGGCATGAAGCCCAGAAGCACTCCCAGGGTTTGTGGAATGAGCTGCTCTGCTGCGGGGGAGCACTCCCTTGCCCAGCAGTGGATGGATCTGTGCCATTTTGGGCCCAAATTGGGCCAAAACAGGCCCAAAATGACCCAGATCAGCCAGGAACAGGCTGTTGCCACATGGGAGATCACTCCCCCGCAGGGCAGCAGCCCGAACCTGACCATTTAGGGCCTGATCCCAGGCATTCTGGGCCCAAATGAAGCCAGAAATGGCCTGGATCACCTGGAATGGGCTGTTGCCACACAGGAGAGCACTCCCTTGCCGGGCACCGGCCTAATTCTGGCCCTATCCTGACCATTTTGGGCCTGAATTGGGCCTAAAATGGCCAAAAGAGGCCCAAAATGGCCAGGATCAGGCAGCTGCTGGGTGGGGGAGTGTTCCCTCGCCTGGCACTGGCCCAATCACGGCCATTTCAGCCCCGATATGGGTTGTTTGGGGCCCTAAATGGGCCCAAAAGCCCCAAAAATGGCCAGGATCATGGCCAAACCAGCCTGTAACAGGCCACTTCCAGGATAGGAAACACTCCCCCGCCCAGTACCAACCCGATCCTGGCTGTTTCGGCCCCAAACTGGGCTGTTTTGGGCCCTAAGTGGGCCCAAAATGGTCGAGATCCTCCCCCACCCAGCACGGGCTTGATCTGGGCCATTTCTGCCCCAACCCAGGCCATTTCAGCCCTGATCCTGGCCTTTTTGGGCCCTAAATGGCACCAAACTGGCCAGGATCGGGGCAAATTCACCCCCGCCTGGCACCAGCCCACTCCTGGCCATTTCAGCCATGATCTGGGCCATTTCTGCCCCAATCCGGGCCATTTTAGGACCTAAATGGGCCCCAAACGGTCTGGATCGGGACCGAACAGGCCTGGAACAGGCCGGTGCTAGGTGGGGGAACCCTCCCGCATCCAGCAGCAGCCTGACCGACGCTGTTTTGGACCCAATCTGGACCCAAAATGGACAAAATACACCATTTTAAAAATACTCACCTGACACAGATCACATGGGTATTTTAAAGAGGTGCCGTTCTGGGGCATTCCGGCTCAAAAAAAGCCAGGACTTGGATTGTACTTACCTATACTTACATATGCATGAGATATTGTGGGAACTTACCTGTTTGATGTTTCCTTGAACTGTATTGGTTTGCACCAACCAGAGTGTTGACTTGCATGTTGGTCACCTTTCTATTTGAAACTATTCCTATGTATTATTGGTTATATGATTAATTTATTTGATTGATGTAATGTGACATCTGAAAATCCTTTGTGCTTCTTGTATAGTGAATATATTTTGTATTGATTTTGTATCTTTGACTCATTTTTTGTATTTCCCTACTCTTGTACTTTTGCACCCAGGTTTTTACTTGTATGGCAAAATTTCTGGCTACTGCATATTCGAGGCAAAAGTGGAATTAGAGGGAATGATTACTGTGGTTTATGTTGTCCAAGACTGTTGGGTCATGGGGATTATTTGAAATTAAACAATATTTATACTTCCATTGTTCCCGGGGTGTTGTTTCATTAGGCAAGAAACTGTCATATGGAGAAGTTTGGAGTCAAGGAGCAAGGACAGGAGGTCAGCTGATAAGAGCTAAGGAACAATATTTTAAATAGAGATGAGTGCAAAATGGGAAAAACACAAAATGAGCGTTTCATGTTTCATCACATTCCACAAATTACGAATCACAAACTTTCACAAAAGTGTTCTGTTTTGCAAATGATTCGTTAGTTTCATGATTCGTCAAAACCCAAAGCACTACAATCGCCCCCTTCATGCCCAGAGATGCCAAACTCGCAGGGAGACTTCAGCAGGCTCTCCTCCACCTGCCCTCACCCAACAAATGAGCAAGAACAAATGCTCTAAATAAGAATATAAGCAAAACAAATTAAAGAAAAAAAGGTAGTCCTCAGTCAAGCTAGGCCCCAGAGCCAGGCAATGCCCTAAGACTGGGGTTGGGTGGGGTGGAAGAAGGCACCCTCACCCAATGTCCTTCCCAGAAAGGCCAAGAGCTGAGAATAAGAAAGAGGCTTTTCAGTCTCTTTTAAAGCAACAGCAAATCCAGCCAATAGCTCCCAATTCCACTCTCTCACTCCAAATCTCAGCAACAGGTTCTCCTTCTCCCTCTGTCTACTGGAACTGAAAAGCACAAGGCAGAGAGTTGTGCCTTATATAAGAAACATTCACATAGAGCAGAACAGGAGGTCTCTGGTTGGCGGACAGACATGCCTAACAGGGATTGGAGGGATGAGATTGGTGAACCCATGGCTACAGAAGGCCCATATCCTCAGTTGCCTAGAGGATTAAACTCACTGCTCCTAGCTGTATAAGGCAGAATGGAAGCTCTCCAGTTCTCAGGGAGAGCTGCCTATCAAGGTTATGTGGGCTAAGACTGGGGTTTCCAATGGCAACGAAAGGTCTGCAGACATTCCGGGCCTATGTTGCCTAGGGAATCAATGGATCTATGACAGCCTGTCTGGCATCACAAATCATTCACATATAGAACGAGTCTGCCCAAAAAGTCGTGAATTTCATGAAAACCGCAGCCCCATAAAATGTGTTTCGTGAAACCCAAATCGGCCCGATTTGTCACGAAATTTGATTTGTATTTTGATTCGTGCCCATGTCTAATTTTAAATATTCTAAGGCCATTGCCTAGTTTTAAAAATCCAGTTTTTTCTTCATATGAGCTTTAGTTCATTAATTACATTTGCATATATTTATGATTGCATAAAAAACTGAGAGCCAGTTTGGTGTAGTGGTTAAGGACGGCAGGACTCTAATCTGGAGGAACCAGGTTTGAATCCCCTCTCCTCCACTTGAAGCTGGCTGGGTGACCTTAGGTCAGTCCCAGCTCTCTCAGCCCCACGCACCTCACAGGGTGATTGTTGTGGGGATAATAATAACATACTTTGTAACCTGCTTTGAGCAGGCATTAAGTTGTCCTGAAGAGCAGTATATAAATTGAATGTTTTTATTGTTGTTGTTGTTATTTCTGAAGACAAATACATGTGCAGCTGATGGCATTGGAACTGACAACACGTTACATTGGACTATACCTGCACTATTTTTCCAGGCAATGTGATTCCATGTATACTTGGAAATTAATCCCATGGAGTGCAATGCCGCTTACCTTGAGAACAGCACACAGGCCCCGAACCCTAACTGCACTGCACATAGACCAGCAAAACATGTAAGCAGAGGATGTATGAAGAGGGAAAAGTGAATCAGGGACAGAAATTATAATAATCCTGTTGTGTGAACGTTAGGATATTCAATCAAAGGCGACATATGTGCACATAGGCACAATAGACAAAAGGATGAGAATGGAAGTACAGGACAAGATTTCATTCACCTGAAGCAACTGCTTGACAGGTGAGGCTTACCAGGTTTCACCGCATAGCCCACAGCAGCCTCACCTTTTGAACAATATGCAGTGCAGGTCTCAACATATTTCAAATCCCCCTCCTAATCTGAGCAAAAACTGTCATGTAGAGGTTAGGGAACAAATATGAGAAGGCTTTTCACTTTTATATTTTTATATATAGTTTGGTGTAGTGTAGTTTTATATGTAGTTTGGTGTAGTAGTTAAATTCATGGGACTCTAATCTGGAGAACTGGGTTTGATTCCCCACTCCTCCGCTTGAAGCCAGCTGGGTGACCTTGGGCCAGTCACAGCTCTCTGGAGCTCTCTCAGCCCCACCCACCTCACAGGGTGTTTTGTTGTGGGGATAATAATAACATACTTTGTAAACTGCTCTGAGTGGGTGTTAAGTCATCCTGAAGGGCGCTATATAAATCGAATGTGTATACACACACACACATGTGTGTGTGTATTTATATAAGTGTGTGTATATATGTATATGTATGTATATCTGGGGACACACACATATATACACATATATACATACTTATATACTATATATATTTGCTTCTATATTGTTTATACACTGATGGTGTGCTTAGATTACGAGGTAAAATAGGGGACCCTTTAATCCATAAGCCCCTCTGTTCTCGTTGGATACTATCCACATACAAACATCCCATTTCGTTCTCACTGTGCACATGAGAGGTCCATAAAGGCAAATTCTTAGCAGTGCTGGGCTTTCTTGACAAGAAAGGTGTCGGCTGAGATATGTGGTGGATGACAAGGCTGCACAGCGAATGAATTTTTTTCACTAATCAAACCCCTTCACCAGTGACGTCTCTGCTAGTCTGCAGCCATACCATAAGGGAGACAATACTCACGGGGATGGGTATACCCCGGGGGTGAGGCAGCGGGGCTTTTGTATCCAACAAGATTCTCCAGTGCAGGTGGAAGGCCCTTGACAGAACCACCACTTCCAAGTAGAATAATATGCAGCAGCAAACGACTGCAACAGAGCCCTGTGCTATACCAACGCCTCCTTCCCTTTTCCAAGGTCACAACAAGAACAGAAGAGTAATACATTATTTTATTTTAACTACATTGTAAATGTTCCTTATAAGACTTACTACCTAGATGCGAGCATATGGATCTGGGATCCTGGGTTGTTGTTTTTTAATTTGATTTATATCCCACCTACCTATTAGTATGCTCAAGGTGATTAATGAAATTTTATAAACAAATAACAACAGAAAGCTCATATTTTAGCAACCACATACTTTTATGTATGAATATTTCATGCCTAATAGTTTGTGCTATTTTGTAATCAATAGAATTTGATTGCGCACATTTTTTATGATCACTCACAATTTAGATGTTTGTCCTTGGTTTCTACTAATCATTAAACAGCAAACTCCTCCCCCTGTATGTAAACTGTTGGAAAGGTATGTGGCTTCCCCAAACCTAGTTTGTTTCATTCGGACTGTACAATTCACTGCCCCTCCCAAGCAAATCTAATCTAGCTCCAGTTCATTCTCCTTTACATCTATATCCTTTCCCATTAAAATAGTGCATATGAGTAAATCATGACACTCGAGTTTCACCAGCTAAGCCGGTCTTCTTCATTCCTCTCCCATTTATTTATTTGATCTATACCCCACCTATCCACCTATCCATTAGTATGCTCAAGGTAACTGATAAAATTTTACAGACACATGACATTGAGTCCATGCAACAGATTCCCTCCTCTGATGGGAATTGATGATCTGACCGGCAAACAAATGCAGATACAGACCAAGCCCCTTTGCCCACTTCTGGCACTTGATCATCTTAAGCCAAGAGCAGGATAGCAAATAAAGTGAATGAAATTCTTGACCTTGTAACTTCAGCAAGATGGCCTAAGGGTGGAGAAGGGAGAGCAAACTCTATGATTCTATGTAGCCCCAGAGTGGAGCATCTGCTTTGCATGTGGAAGGAAGCAGGTCCAATCCTTGATATCACCTGCTACAAAGATCCAGTGGTAGATGATATGAAAGATTGTTACCCTGAAACCTTACAGAGGCTTTGCAAGTCAGAGCAGCCAATACGGACCTTGATACTGACTCAGTAGCCCTGTTCACAAGATACAGTAAACTCGGGCTTGGACACAACAAGCACAGCTCTTCACAAAAGTAACTTACAGTTACATTAAGCAGAACTTCTTTTTGCTTTTGCCAAGGAGAGTATAAGGTAACTATCAAAGACCACAATGGCAGCAAAAAAATTAGGTTACTAGACGCAAAAAAGCCTTCAGAGAACGTCAGTGTTGGGTATGAGCCTCACTAGTCTAAATCTTCTAAGCAACACTATAGGAAAAACTTTTATGAAATCTTTGATAATATCAGCCACAGTTTACACAATTGCTTTTCTTCATATGTGTGCCAACACACGAACATAAGTTTATATTAGATAAGGGTAACAGCACATTGCAAGCTTTTACACAACTGACTTGGATCATCCTCAAGTATAGCTTTTTCTGATCCAAAAGCATAACTTGATAATGCTGTACTGAAGAATGCTGTTGGGTATCTCAAGGGAACAGAAAATTAAACTTCCAGCTCATCACCCTTAGGTTGCTCACCCAAATGAGAAAGCAGACCTCTTCAAGAGCTCCCCCTAGAATCGGCAAAGCTGATTAAAATAGGCATGACTATAGAGGTTTCATCCTATATGTCAGAAACGTCATTCTTGTGCTGTCATAAAATAAAGCCCTTTCTATAGTCACACATAGGGCAAGCTGCAAATTCAATCATGGCTGTTCTGTGGCTATTCTGGAAAATGGATCTTAATATTATAGGAAATGAGTTTATTATAGGAAATGAGTTTAACCAATTAGAAGAAACAAATGGGAGATCCACAAGGACTAGAGGAGGGCTTCTCATCTTCCCCTGTATCCTCCTTCTCCACTGTTTCTTTTTTCCCCTCACCTGGCAGCCCCATAGCCTTTCCCTTTTCCCTTTCCTTTCTCACCATCCCACGCACCAGTCAACTTACCTTTAGCTGCCACCCTAGTCTTCAGCTTTCTCTCTTTGCCTCTCTTTGGCAGCCTCTTTCCAGAAAAAGTGTGGCTAAGTTTTAACAGTCATGCAGTAATCTCTAGGCCAAAGTTGCAAAGACTTTTGGCTTTCCAGTCCACCCCTCCTTTCCCCCATAGCTTTGCTTTACAGAAACCAATACTTGGAAGGTTTGGTTAACATGTTTGTAGTAGCCTAGCAACCCCACAAATGGCCACTGAGAGCTCAGTGAGCATTCTTGGGGAGTTTTAATCCTCCAGTGTTTTTTTTTTAATTTCAGATTTTTCTGAAAGCATAGGACTTCAAGTTTGTAAAGAAATCTCCCCCTTCCATCTGTTCCATCATCTGGAACATCATCTGGAATGATATATAACAAGTGGGGAATGCCCAAGGACTTGAGGGGGTCATTTTATTTTCCCCTGTATCCTCTTCCTTGCACTAGGTCCTCTTTGTCTACTTCTGGCAGCTCTTTTCCCCATGTTCTTCTTTCTCCCACTCACCCAACCAAGCTTTCTTTTATCTGTCCCCCCAGGCTTCAGCTTTATTATTGTCTTCGTTTATACCCTACTATTCATCCTGGGAAAAGTATGGCCAAGGTGCAAAAATTGTCAGATAGCAAATCACTCAGGTGAATTGTGTGGTGGCTACTACCAGACCTAGTGAAGTCATGCCAGTTGTCTGGAAGCTGCTGCTGGGCCCAGGTGAATTGTATGACATCAAGTCATCTGGTAGTTATCCCCGCACCTGAGTGAGTTGCACATTTGAGTGGTAGCAAACTGCCCGGTTGTTGTTGTTAAACATGGCCCTATGAGTTCTCCCTCCAGAGCAAGAGGGAGAGGAACAATGGTGGACTGGGAGGCCAAAACAGTCCTGTAATGGGCCCTCGCCCTGCCTTTTATTGACAGAAATTAAGGTTCAGAGGCTGGAAGTATTTTTGAGGTGCATAGTAACTTTTAAAATGGCCACTGATATTGCAGGCACAGACACTGCTTCTATTATTTTGGGTTTTTAAACCTCCCCTGTCTTTTAGATTTCTGATTTTCCTGCATACCTGGAGTTTTGCTCATGTTGTAGAAAGACCTGTCTTGTCTGTTCCGTTTTCTATATTTAAGTATCCACAAAAATGTTGCGAATGAGATATATTGATCATACATTGAATGTGGAAGAATTCTGTCAATGTGTGCATTGAATATATTTATCTAAATTTGTATTTCTGCTAATTTTGTTTTAATTTATGAATTAAAGATCTTTTTCCTGATTATTTTTAGCTGGGTATGGGGGAGCGGGGTAGATCTTAGTCTTTTGTCCTATTCCATGGATTCAAGTTATGCAGTATATAAGTATTGTCCCAGGTTTGGGTCCTCTCCTTTGAAAAGTTTGGCTTACTCCCCACCTCCTGGAAGTTGGAGTTGGTAATCATGTTCACAGGGGTCTGCTATTGCTGTGGCCTAGGACCTCTTCTCATGCCCCTTCTTTAATTCTCGATGGGAATGTTTCAGGAATTTGTCCTTAACTTTCATGTCCCCCACCTTCAGAAAGAAGAGGCTATATTGCTAGGTGTATGAATTGCATCATCTTGTGCAACAGAAGTTCTGCCCTTCTTCTTACACAGTTTCCATACCAAGGAGACAATACCTAACTCCCCTCTTTGTTCTGAATGTGAGAAGCATCCAAGTTAGTTGTGTAAAAGCCTGCAATATATGTATTATCATCTTTACCTATGGCAAATGTTTGTTCATATGTTGGCACATATCTGAAGAAAAGCAGTTGGGTAAACTACTACTGATATTATCAGAAATCCCAGCAGATAGCAACATTGGTCCATAGACTGCAACACTAGTCTAAAACAAAATCCAAAAATAAAATCTGTTTGATCAAAATAGGTTTCATTAAGGCTAACCAAAACACAGAACCAATCTAAACATTATGGTGGTCGTGGATCCAATCTATTGCTGCTAACAACACTTTAAAGTCAATTTTTAAAAAAATTGAGTTATATTTCAAAACATATCTAGGCTGCCTTTCCACCCAGTTAGGGTCCCCAAGATAGCAGACACCAAATGTTCCAAAATTTAAAACGTTTTAAATAAATTGTATATATAATAGTTCAATAAAAAACATAAACATCAAATCTAGACTACTGTAGTGCACTCTTCATAGGTCTCCCCTTGAAATAAACTCAGAGACTCCAGTTGGTGCAGAACACCACAGCTCAGCTCCCATTCTGCAATCCCTCCGTTCACTACCTATCAGTTACTGGGCTCAGTTCAAGGTATTGGGTATCACATACAAAGCCCTTCATGGCCTTGATCCCTCATATCTACAGGACCATCTTTCTCCTTATGCTCAGCCAGGGCAGCTTCTCTTATCTGAACAGGGCCTTTTACAGGTGCCACCCTGCAAATAGGCAAAATCAACAACTACCTGTACACGCACATTTTTTGTTATGGCCCCTACCTTATGGAATGGTGTGCCTGATGATGTTAGGAGGACCCCTACTCTCCTGACTTCCTGAAAACTATGCAGAACTGAATTATTCAAGAGGGATTTCTCACACAGGTAGAAGGCTGTACTGTAAGGGAATGGTTCAGAGAGATGCTTGGTAAAGGTATTACCAAGTAATATCTCTACTGCAGGGGAAGCATTACTTTTAAAAACTACACACAGGGAAAGCTCCAACCACTAAACCACAGAGCTGTATTTAAGATAACTGTTATTTCCCACATCTATCTCTTACAGGTAAACAGGCTTCTGACTGAAAGTGTCTGAAAGTTTATTTTTATTCCAGGTATAAAGGCCATGTTTCCAGCCAATAATCACTAAGTATTGTCTTTAAGACTTTTTATTTAAAATCAGTCTAATCAATCTTGAAACAGTTGAATATGCACAGATCACAAATATACATATGCATATACTACCGTATGTAAAAGATAACAGAATAGCGCATGCATATATTTTAGATCTAAAAGATAACATGCAGAGTTAAAAATCTCATCCAAGTATTTTCTGAAAGATTAGATAGGCTGCTTCCACACATGTTGGATAATGCACTTTCAATGCTCTTTAGTGATCATTTGGAACTGGGTTTTCGTGTATGGAACACAAAATCCACTTCTAAAGGATAACTAAAGTGCATTGAAAGTGCATTATTCAACATGTGTGGAAACAGCCATAGTCTCATGCAACTCAAGTTCGAGAGTTTCAAGAGTATTTGGGATATGGCTATCTAAAATAGACTCGGTGAGGTGAAACCCATATGATTATACAAATATCCTGTGATTTGTTACTTCTGATGGCCAGACATGGGTTTCTTTCTGAGCAAACCTTTCTCATGGGATACAAATTTTGTACTTATTCAGAACAAACTGACGAAATTAGTCTGGGAATTCTTTCAACCGTTGTACCTTAACCTATTGAAAGATGTTCAGCTAATACTAAGTAGAAAAAATGGCCTTACAAAAATGAAAATATAACAATTGTTAGGCCTGCTTCCTCCTTGGTCAATCAATCCCTCATTGTCATATAAAACAAAGGGACAAGGACTATACCACTGTGTACCTATAAGGAGTTCTTTGTAGTTTTTTATGTTATGCTAAATTGCTTATTCTTTGTGGCTTTCGGTGTCATTTAGTATGTCATGTTAAATTGTTTATTGTCATGATATAATTAGAAATATAGGGGAACTGTTGCTGGATTTGACCAAGAAGATTATAGAAGATGTCTCTGCATGCAGAAACAGGACAAGTCTAGACCCAAAGCTAAACACGCCACGAAGGGAGCCTAGAGGGCCAGAACAGCCTTGGAGAGGGACATGAAACAAAGAGTAGATTAGAAGTCATCTAACCCCATATCAATAAATATTATGCATTGAGGCTCAGATGCAGAAAGCATCTAAGAATGGTAGGAATGTCCACACAAGAATAGGAGTATTGATTGAGGGACAAAAACATATTCATCCCTTGTAATCACTAATTTCACATAAACTTTGGTAAGATTAAAAAGTAGCAATAATGAAATGGTTTTCATATATTTTAAGATGATGTTTCAAGAACAGATAACCTTGTACAGCATTTGAAGTTTTAAGATAGTTAGCCAAGAATGTGACCCTTATCAAGAGGAAAGCAGCGAGCAGCCAAACAAGGTGTTTGAGAATCAAAGATCAAAAAGGCTAGGTGATATAACAAATCCTCACGGCAGCGGGCTTAAGGATGGAGATCCACCAAAGAAGGTTATCAAAAACCAACACAAGACTGAAGGAATGCCCATGGTCAATCTCACTATAGAAGCTTAGTAAGGGTACAATAAGAGTTAATTCAAGGGAAACTGTTTAAAGAAAACTGTGATAGCTGATTGACAGATATAAAACTCATCCATTTAATAACTAGGTGTTATATGGAAGGTAGAATTGAGGCACACAACCAGCTCCAGCACACTCCACATGAGGCTTGGAATTATACTGATCATTTGACGGCTGATCACATACATCCAAAGAGATTGGCATAGATATTGGTTGTTTTTCCCCTCATGTTGGGATGGGGATTTTGCAGAAATCAAATCTGGGATAAAGATCTGCACATTCATATATGTGTGGCAGTTTTGGCACATGGGATTGGGCACATGCCACAATCACCAGTACAGAGATGATGTTATGATTTGGCCCCAATTTCCTCTGAATTAAAATAAATTGGACAGACTTCCAAGCGAATAAGCACATGATGATCCAATGGACAGAGAATTTAACTTGGATTGACCAGGATTCAGGTCCAGTAGCACCTTAAAGACTAACTAGGTTTCCAGGGTGTGGGCCTCATTGTGTCTGACAAAGGGAGCTCTGACTTTTGAAAGCTCATACCCTGGAAACGTAGTTGGTCTTTAAGGTGCTACTGGACCCGAATCTTGCTCTTCTACTACTGACAAACATGGCTCCCACCTGAAACTATCTTGGATGGAGGAAATTTGGATTTGTATCCACCCTTACCCTCAGCCAAAAATCTCATTGAGCCATCTTGGGTAAGTTGCTATTGCCTAGTGTAAACTATCTCATAAAGTTGTTGCAAGCATAAGATAGGGCAATGCCATGGAAAGGAGAAAACATAAATTTGATAATATGTTTAGGGGCATAATTACTCAACTGCTAGTCTTGAACATTGATTGTACAATGCACCTGAAAATGAATGCACCTTCTGTCAACATATCATAAACATTTCCACCATGGCTTTCATGTTGCGAAGCGCAGTAAGGTTTTTGATTTGATTGAAATGATTTAAAATATTTACACCCTGCCTTTCTAAATAAGATATACAAAGTGGCTCATGTGAGTATAACAATATGGATTGCACAGAGGCAAACTTGTAATAATGTGATAGACAGAAGAAACTGCATTATCTCTTCAGTGATCCATAGATAATGGGTCACTGAGAAGTTGAGTAACAGTACCTTTCAGTCCATGCCAAAAAGATACAGCATTGACAGATACTGTGGCTGACACACTTTGAAGCATCTCCCAAACACCTCAGGCAGTGTGAGCCAGCCCCTTTTACCTGGGTGGTAATGAAGCCGAAGGGTGTCATTTGACAGTCCAAGTAGTTGTGCTTTGTAAATCGTCTGAAGGGTTTAATTTTTAAAAAACTCTCTCTTCTCAATTAGCTCCTTTAATTTGATTCACAACATACTAAAAAGGAAAGTTTTCCTACAAAAACTGCAATTATTAGATGGCCTTTTCACCTTGTCATGAAGAGCTGTCGAAGCCTGACAGAATTTATCCCCACTGCAAAATGAGTTCATGAAGCACATTGTCATATTTGCTACCACCCACAGTTAGAATCAAAAAGCTTGATTTAAATGGTTCAACTTAATTAATGTCAAGGTGTCAAGAACAAAGGTATTATGATCCTACTCTAAAGTATCATTGGATTAAAACTAAGCTCTGCTTTTGTTTCAGTTTTGTAATTGTGAGCTTTCTAAGTCTGACTTAATTGGCTTTGTCTCGGCTGTAGAACCTCCTACACATCCACTGAAAAAACTCTATGTATTGTAGAGGATTTTGGAGCGCATTCTAGAGCAGGGGTGGCCAAACTGCAGGTCAGGAGCCACATGTGGCTCTTCTAGACATATTGTGCAGGTCCCCGAGATCTCTGAGTATCGCCGTGGCCATACATTTTATTTTAGTCTAGTTTATTTCCCTCCCTCCCTTTCCTCCCTTCTTTCCATGTCTTTCCCTTTCCTTCTTTCTTTCTATGTCTTTCCTCCCTTTTTCTTCTTTCCTTCCTTCCTTCTTTCTTTCCATGTCTTTCATAGTTTCAATAAAAATGTTGGGGTTGCCAGGTCTGACTCAGAAATTATCTGGGGACTTCGGGGGCGAAGCCTAGCAAGGATGTGATGTCACTTTTGTGATGTCACTTCCAAGTCAAAGGTCAGGTGATAGCTGTTCCCAAGCTCCACTTCTTCTGATGATGTCACTTCCAGCATACTGCACCAAAACCCCACCTCTTTCTGTGATGTCACTTTCAGGACACTCCCCCAAACTCACCTCCTCATCTGAAGTCACTTCAATACGTCATGTCTTGTGGCTCTCAAACATCTGACATTTATTCTATGTGGCTCTTACATTAAGCAAGTTTGGCCACCCCTGTTCTAGAGCATCAATGTTTTTTATTACAGTAGGTACCCCCTGGACCTGTTCAGCTTTGCTGTTGTTTCACACAAACTGAGAATAAACCTCAAATTTCCCAAACACAATCCTTCAAGTGTACATTTCTGAGGAAGATGGATGACGGAGACTGGTTGAGCCATCATTCAGAAAGAAGCTTGTCTGGTATAACCTCTCCCCCCTTCCCATAAGATTTCCAAAGTGTAAGCTTTCTTCAGACACTCTTCGTGTCTGAAGAAGGGAGCTCTGACTCTTGGAAGCTTACACTCTGAAAATCTTGCTGGTCTCTAAAGTGCGACTGGACTAAAATCCTGCCCTTCCTGTAAATTTCTGATCAACAGACATTTGTAAGAGTGCAGTTTGGAAGGGAAAAAAAACCTATAACATTTCTGTCACATTCTAATGGATTTATCTTATGAATTCCTGTACCCAGAACAAAAATTGATGAATACAGTAGCATATAACCAATGCCACGTTATGGCAAGATTTAATGGCACTGATTTTATATTTATGCTGCCAAGTTTTATTATTGTATATTTTATTATTGTCTATTATACACTGTTGTGATCTAGTCTCAACCTGCTTGTGGGGAGAGAGGAATACAAATTTAATTGAATAAATAAAAATAAATAAATAATGAACCAGAAGAATAAAGTCCTCTCACTACATAAACCTCAGCTTTTTTGGGTTCCTTTTGACACTAAAGGCTGTAAGCAGATGACTTGGATGTACGATGGAAGGACCACCTAGGCAGATCAAAATGTGCCTTGACTCCGGAGCCAACCTGAAACCAGGCTAGGTATAGAAGGTGAAATGCGGAAGACCCACACTTAGCAGTACAGAGAAAAGATCCCTTCCAGTTCTGAACTCTGCTTAGCCAGGTCTGTCAATGAGCGTGTTGCTCTTAGATATCACACCCACACAACAGTGAGAACTTAGCTCCCTGTGCTTCTGAATGAGATTTGTCATTCCAGCCTGTTACAACCACAGTACAGACTTCTTAAGAGATTCCTTGTGCTCGGGGCAGTGAGCACTTGAACTCCAGCACTGGAAAAATAAAGAGAGGGAACGGAGCCTGCCATCTGGCAGCAGGAGGCTGTGAATCCTCCCCTGCCAGCAACACTCTGCGGGCTGGCCCTGATCCCTTGCCCAGAGACTGGAAACCACTGATCTAGCAAATTCATGTCATTTATATTTGCCCACAGAGTGAGAAGGGAGTGACACAGGGACCGTGCTGCGTAAGCTACCATGCTAATTTCAAGTGCATGTTTTAATCCACTGTTGTGTAATAAAAGAGATTAGTCAGTACAGAGGAGAATTTCTAGAAAAACTGCCACTTCACAAGACGGCATTCTGCTGCTTAAGAATGCCGTAGTGTGTTCACATTGTGCTGCCTGTCAGTGGAGACAGGATCTCATTGAGGAGGGATAATTCCTTGGCTTTTTTGGACTTAAATCAGATACCTAACATTTTTTTACCTAATCACTTTTTGTTTCATGTTTAACTGAGCTGACATTTCTCAGAGAAACAATTCCCACCCACCCCCAAGATGAATGGTTATGTCTGAATCCGAAGTACTGAAACAATATACAATTCAACCTCCAAAAAAAAAGAAATCCTTTTTAAAAATAGGAAACCTAACCATTAATAATACACTGATATTTCAATAAAGCAAAAATGCCTTAACTTGCTATATAGTTACAGCAGGGCAAACCAGAACATAACACTGTAAGAAAAGCAACAATGGATCCAATCACTGGTCCATCCTTTTCACACAGCAGCCAACCAGTTGCTATGGAAGACAGTGCCCAAGGCCTTCTCTGATGTTGCCTCCTTAGCACTGGTGCTCCACCACGGGATGTGGTCATCCCCTTTAGTTATCACAGCTAGTAGCCATTGATCACCTGCTCCTCCAGGAATCTGCCTAATAGGCACAGACCAGATTATGTAAAGGATGTTTAGAAAATCATACCTATATTAATACACCCTCTTGAAAGCTCATACCCTAAAACTCTTGCTGGTCTCCAAGGTGTCACTGGACTTTAACCTTTAATCCTGCTGTTCTACCGCAGACTAATACGGCTACCCACCTAAAACTATTGTTTATTGACATGTTCTTGAAATTGACTGTGCTAGATCACACTGTGAATTCTGCCTCAAGTCTCAGTGAGAAAAGTGGACTATAAAAATGTAAAACAAACAAACAAACAGAGTTACATACTCTTCCAAGTCCATTGAAGTCAGTGGGCTTATAAGGACAGAATTCCACTTACGATTGCACTGTTAGAGATTAGTGAACTAAGATCCAATCTTTTTGAAAGATCATTGGTGCCAATATCTTTATGTAAAAATATGAAATTGAGTTTTGAGGTATTTACTGTTTTGAGGATGAAGAAGCTGTTTTACTTTCTTTTTTAAAAAATTAACAGCAGCTTGCCATAGTATACAGAAACAATGGAAAAATGCTGAACACCAGAATTTAGCTGGATCCCAAATATATGGGATCCACCAGTTATTGATAGCGCTACAAATTTGAATCCAGCAGTGAAGGGAATAGTGGATGCCATCATATTAAAGAAGACGAAGACGTCAAACTGGACAAAAACAAATATACCCAGGACTTATAATAAGCACATCTGTTTTTGAGTGAGGAACATGTTAGGAATGTGGTTTGTTAATTTTTGATTGTTTGTATTGTCACTCTATTTTGAAAAATTCTAATAAAACAAAAAATGTTTGTGTAATATATAGACTACAACATTAGTAGCCAAGAATTTTTAATTTACAGTGCAATCCTATGCAGAGTTTTCCAGTCTAAGCCCTTTAGTATCAGTGGGCTTACAAGTAATTCTGTATTAGGTCGCAGTGTTTATTTGTACTCTGCCTTTCAAACCTATCTGAAGTCCCCAATGCAGCTCACAACAATGGTAGAAACAACTAAAATGTTTAATAACAACCTTTTAAATAAATAAATAAATAAATAAATAAATAAATAAATAAATAAATAAATAAATAAATAAATAAATAAAGAAAGAAAGAAAGAAAGAAAGAAAGAAAGAAAGAAAGAAAGAAAGAAAGAAAGAAAGAAAGAAAGAAAGAAAGAAAGAAAGAAAGAACTTACACATAGGAAAAGAGGCACATGGCATTATGATCTGTCAATCAGTCCAAAAAGCTTTCTGGAGCTCAAGAGTTTTCAATTTTCTTCTGAAGGCCTCAAGAGATGGTACTAATCTCAGTCCCCTGGGGAGGGAGTTCTATAACCTGGGGGCAGCAGCTGAAAAGTCCCTGCCAATCTTATTTCAAGCACAACAGGTTCCCACAAGACAGTCCCGTTCACTGAGCTCAGGCCTCTGGCAAGTGAATGTGGGTGGAAATAATCTTTTAGGTATTGTAGACAGAAAGAAATTAGGGTTTTAAAGGTCAAAGCCAACATCCTGAACTGGGCCTGGAAGCCAATGTAACCATAACAAAATAAACATGGAACCCAGAAGTATGTGTAGGGGGGTGGGTCACCATTTTTCTCTGTGTCTCCTTCCTAGCAGAACTTCCTGTTTCTGTCCTCCTGGAACCCCCCATATCCTATCCCCTTTCCCTGCTTCTTTTTCTCCTTCCCACTCACTAAGCTAACTTTCTTTTACTTCTCCCCGGCTCCAGCTTTATTTATTTACTTCATTTATAACCCACCATTTATTTATTTGTTTATTTATACCCCAATTTTCCCCACAATGGGGACCCAATGCAGGTTACATCATTCTCCACTCCCTCATTTTATCCTCACAACAATCCTGTGAGGTAAAATCTGCTGAGAGAATGACTAGCCCAGGGTCATACAGCAAGCTTTTGTGGCAGTGTGAGGATCTGAACCTGGGTCTCCCAGGTACTCACTTAACCACTACACTTCACTGGCCCTCAGCTTTCTCTCCTTCCCTCCTCCAGCAGCCTCCCTCTAGCAAAACTGTAGCCAACTTACAAAAGTCATGCATTATTAAGTTGTTCAAGTGAGTTATGTGTAGGGAGTCTGGGGAGGGGTGAGGATATGGGCAGTGCAGTCTGCACAATGGCATTACAGAATTTCCTCTCTAGGAATCATTAGAACCTCTATAGCAACATTACAGAGCTTCCAGTTATTCCTAGAGCAGAGTGATGTCACATCTGGGTTTCCCCAGAAGTGACATGAAGCGATTGCACTGATTACAATTTTAATTAATTTTTCTCCTGTGATTTGGCAGAGGGGGTAAAAAAAACAAACCCATTTTAAAGATTTCAGATTTTTATGCAAACTGGGAGCCACTTTCAGGTTTGCTGAAAGATCTACATTGTCTACTCATGGCTCCATTCTCTGGGTTTAAGTATCCTGAGATGGGGCCAAGTTGGGAGACAATTCTCCTTCATTTTGGATAAAATTAAACCCTCATTCCATTTTTCAAAAGTTTTCAGATTTTTCTGCAAACCTGGGGGGATCCCCCCAAGTTCACAGGAAAATCTGTTTTTTGTCTCCATGGCCCTGATTTAGGTATCTGCAGATATATCTGCAATATATTACATATATTGATGTTATAGGCATGTAATTCTCACCGGCATGTAATTCTCCAGTGAGAATTTGTATTTTGGACAATTGGAAAATTCTAAACCATTTCCAAGGGCATTCCACATAGAATGTGTTGCAACAGTCCAATCTACATGTTGCTAGGACTGTAGCCAGATCAGACATTAGCCAAACTGGAGGGGGGAAATCTCTTTTCTGCCACCTCTCTTTTTCATGGTCTGTATGTAAGGCATCCAGGACGGAGCATCCCAAAACCGCTCCTTCAGAAGCAGTATAACCTTGTTGAGAGTATAACTTACATGATTTCCACATTAGCCTTATTAACAGCTCCCAGCATCTCCATCCTATCTGGATTAAGTTTCGGCATATTCACCAACATCCAGTTCTTTACCGCCTCCAGGCATGGGATCAGTACTTCTGCACCCATCTGGATTTAGATGGAAAGGAAAGACAGGGCTGTGTGATAGTTGCATATTGCTAGCACTGGGTTAGTTCTAGATGATCTCTCCTAATGGTTTCATGCAGATCAAAAGTAGGCAATTTACAGTGCAATCCTAAACAGAGTTACTCAAGTCTAAGCCCATTGAAATCATTGGGCTTAGACTGAAGTAACTCTTCTTAGGATTGCATTGTTAATCTTGGCCAGGACCCAGCTCCAAAATCTATGTGCAATGCCAGAGACCAGCATTAGACTATGTGAAACAATGTTAGAAAAAAGGAATGTCTCTTGACTACTGTGTCTCCCCTTCACTGAGAGCCAAGCTACAAGTGACGCCTGACACAGGTTGGACACTTGTCAGCTTCCCTCAAGTTTTGATGGGAAATGTAGGCGTCCTGGTCTTGCAGCTGTAATGGAGAGCCAAGCTGTAAAACCAGGATGCCTACATTTCCCATCAAAACTTGAGGGAAGCTGACAAGTGTCCAACCTGTGTAAGGCGTCACTTGTAGCTTGGCTGTTAGTATGCATGGCTCATCTCAACGCACTTGGGAAAAAGTTTCCAGGCCAGGTGCTTTCATGCAAGGCTAAATAAACTTATTTTGAAACCAGAGATCAAAAATACAAATGCTGCCCTAATAACACAGTAAAAGTATAGGGAAAGATCCCATGAACTATGAGTGGGCTTCTGTTCATATGACTTTCCTACTTCCTTATTTACTTAATTTATATCCCACATGTCTCCTTAATGGTAACCCAAAGCAACTGACAACCTTCTTCTCTTCTCCATTTTATCCTCACAACAACCCTGTCTGGTAGGTTGGGCTGAGAATGTGTGATTGGCCCAATGTCACTCAGCAAGCTTCTGTGGCAGAGTGAAGGTCTGAACTTGGATCTCCTCAGATCCTCATTCAACACTCTAACCACCATACCACACTGGCTTATTTTTTCATACCAATGTGCTCCTCCAAAAACACATTCCCTGGGAGGCTGGGGAAGTTCTAGCATGGCATCAGATTTGGAATGAGGCCTGCAACTAAAAGGGGCAGTTGGCTGAAGTTCTTGGCTCCCTCCTTGTGCAAGCTGAAGAAGGAGCTCTCTGAATTCCACCCATAATATTGAAGAACTGACAATTTGCTGTCCTCAAATGACACCTCAGATCTACTGCTGCCTAAGGAGGCCTGCCTCAGTTGCATAAGGGCAGGGCTAACTCTGCTTCCAGGCAAGCCAGAGTTCCAGTAACTCTCTGTATTAAATGCTGCTACAAAATTGCTACTTCCTGATTAAATAAGAAGCTCCCTTCTGCCAATCTTGTGGGATGTGAAAGTACTTGATTCTTGCAGCGGAGTGGATGCATGATTTGCCTTGGCTGAGAGTTCCGTATTTTCTTGAGTGACAGTTCTGGGGCACAGTTTCTCTGTACAAATCAGTTTAGAGTAGTCTCATGCTTAAGCCTAGTCACAGGCAGCAACCAGACAAGATATATCAGATCTGTGATCAACGCCTTCAGATTTATTTAAGAACAGCCACGGGGAGTGCCCAGTTTGGCTCTAGGGCAGGAGGTTTTATCACACACACTGTTCCAGTTGGGAAAAACTGCCTTACTAGGACTAATAAAAACTCTATATTTAGAAAAAGCATAGAAAGAAAGGGTTAAATCCTGCTGCTCCAGAGCTAAGGAAAGGGGTATGGCTCAGTGGCAAAGCATGTGCTTTGCACATAGAAGGTTACAGAATTGCTCCAGTTGAAGGATCTTAGAGCCAATCTACAAGTGACGAATGACACTTGCCTGGCAAGTGAACAGACTCATGTGTATTCCTCCCTGTTCACTTGTCATTCACTTGTGCTCCACTTGATTAAGTGGAGCGCAAGTGAATAGCAAGTGAACACAGAGGAATACCTGTGAGTTTGTTCACTTGCCAGGCAAGTGTCATTCGTCACTTGTAGCTTGGCTTTATGTTAACAGGCACTGGACAAGGTCTTTCTCTACCAATGACCTTGGAAAGTTACTTTCAGTCGAGACAGAGCTGGGCCGTCGTCACACGGGCATCTCTTCCGTTAAATTTACAGGATATAGCGTCCTACCTGTTATCGGCACCATAACGTTTCTTTGGGTCACCTAACGGCTCTTCGCGCTACCAGCTGTCCACACCGAAGCACTCTGTTCTGTTATCTCTAACCGCGCAGAAGCAGCTCCTCCCCATTTTTTTTTATTATTCTGGCGTTTAATTCCGCTATAACGGAATAACAGCATATAAACATTCCGTTAGAGCAAAACATTACGACCTTTTTGTTTTTCCAACTTTGAAATTATATAAATAGTCCTTTGCCCGCAGAAAACTCCCTGTCTGACATGATCCCCATCGCTGAAGACTCTGCCATGGCGATTGAGTCATTTTTACTTCAGCAGAAAGTTTGCATTGTGTTATGTCGTTATGGCATTATAAGGACATAATAAAATAAAAAAAGGGGAGTCGCAGGAAGAAATGGATTCTGGGATTGAAGGGAGGGCATAGGACGTTGCGAGGCGAAATACATCGATGTGAGGCATTCACACTGAGGCACAAAATAGCGTGACTATCAAGCACAAAGCAGAAGAGAGAAAATCGCTACAGTGTTGGAATAAGGTGGGTGTTTGCCGGGAAATAGCTCCATTTTAGCGCTAAATAAAAGCTCGTGTGACGACGGCCCTGCTGAGAGTCACCATAGTTCTCTAGACAAAATTCTCTGGGAGCCCCTTCATTCCACTTAGACAGGATTCAAACATCATATGAAAGCCAGCCAGGGGCCTCCAATGGGATAAAAGCTGGGCCCAGAATGTTGTCCCCCCTCAGCATCTGAGATCAGAGAGGACAATACTGAGCTAGATAGACCAATGGTCTGACAGGATGTAATTCAGCATAAAACAGGCCTCCCACAACTGCTTTTAAATAAAATCAAGGATGCTGTGGGGTTTGGTCTCTCATGCCTCATCTGGTTTACCCTTACTGAAATGTTAAATATGTACTGGGGCTAATGACCTGCTCATGGGAGGAGGGTCCCAATCAAAACAAAAAAAAATCTCTCCACACAGAAAGGGTTGCCAGCTCTCCTTTGGGCAATTTCTGGAAATTTGGGGGGCTATGCCCTGGGGAGAGCGGATATTGAGGAAGGGAAGGAGCTCAGTGGAGATATGATGCCATAGTTTTTTTCCCTTGCAGCTGTCATTTCCTCCAGGGAAACTGATCTCTGTAGTATGGAGACGAGTTGCAATTCTGTTCCACCTGAGAGTTAGTAGCCCTAGTTACAGAAAGGGGTTGTGGCCTATCCTTTCCCATTGACGTAATGCAAGGGGGGTTGTAGGTAGGAGTATGAGAGCATTACATCTTGTGGGACCCCTCTTGTAGTCTTATTTGGTTCCACCCAGATGCAAGTTTTCCACCCCATAATAATTTGGCTAGCTACCTGAACTTATTTTAGTTCTATCTAAAAGTACTGGATACCTTTAATTATTCACATAATAAACCAAAATGAATATGAAGTGAATATGAAGATATTGTGTGTGTGTGTAGAATTGGTTCTCTCCCCAGCCAGACAAAATCTGTACAACATTCCCCACCACATCTGATTTTCCAAGGGGATTTTCTTGTCAACCTGCACATGCAGAGCAGATTAACTTGTTCACTTCACCATGTGCTGTAGTGATCTCAGCCAGGGGAAGACTGGGGCATTCAAACAGCCTTGGAGCAAACTGAGCCAAGGGTTCCCTCACCACTGTCAGCACCATGGGTTCACTTGGCTCAGATCCCAGCCACAAGGCCAATAACAATGAGTGTAAGTTCATGAGGGTCCAAGCCGAGCACCCCTGTGATGTTGCAGCACCACAAGGGGGCCCTTGGCCCATCTGGCTCCTGGCCACCCTCCAGGACTGACACCCACTTTAAGTTAAAGGACCAATCTGCCCCTTCCCCAAGAAGAGACTGAGAAGCCCAGCAGCACTAGATGGTATAGCAACACATTTCTGGCTTCAGGAACTGGCAGTGCTGGGTGCAGTTTTGGAGCAGCCATTGAGTGAGATTCCCTCAGTGACCTTCCCTTGCTATGTGGAACCATTTTCTTGCACAGCCTGCTCATTTGCCCTCTCCCTCTGGGCTCAACCTACACTTCTGCCCAAGAAGAGGGGAGAACTGAACAGAGGAAGGAGCTCATTGTCACTCTTGTCACTCTTCCCTCACTCGAAGCAAGCAGACAAGCTGGCAGCAACTTCAAAGAGGAGACCTGGCAGGGCCAGATTGCTCCAGGGGCTGGCAGCAGGTCCCCTGCTAGGGAGGGAGCCTTGGCAGGTACCCTACAATGCTGACCCTCGGGACTGGGAGGGTGGGGGGAATTTCCTGTGGTGCACCAAACATGCAGGGTCTGAATCTGGAAAAAATCCCACACGTGGCAATCCCACACCCGCTTATATCCATTTGTTACCTCTTGTTTATGGAATATCAACAGCATTCTCATGTATAAAAGCCACCTTGGGCAGATCCCACATGTGTCAGTTTAATTGAACATCTGGAGAAACTAGGGAAGTAAAATATTTTGAAGATTTTGCAATCTTATTTGTGTATTTAAAATTTTCATACGCCCGCCTTTCTCCCAAACACTTGGGGCCCAAAGCAGGTAACAACAAATTCTAAAACAACGAAGTACGTATTTAAATGCCAGTTTAGACAAAACAACTTTAGGATCTCATGCTGTTAAGAACTCACAAATGCCCTCTGAAATAACTCTAGAATATCTCTGTTATAACTCCGTTGTAGAGTCTTGCTTGAAAGCCATCAAAGCAGGGACTTTCCTCATGCCTGCAGGAGATGAAAAATCTATACAAATACTCTATTCTGAAATCTACCTATCCTTTTAGTAACATGTCTGTAGTTGGAAACTGCAACAAGTATGTTAATGTATTCTCTGGCATGTCACACTGCAAGTAGAAAGAAATAGAACAATGTGCTATGAAATCGCAACCAACTCATAGCGACCCTATCCATGGGGCATTCTGGTCAAGAGAGGAGCAGAGGTGGTTTAGCAATGCCAGTCTTCCTTAGTGGTCTCCAATCCAGTTCTTGACCGTGGCCAACCCTGTTTAGCTCTCAAGCTCTGGCAAGTCCAGGCTAAGCTGGGCTACATGAGCTGCTGTAACTGGAAAATCTGGGTTCAGATCTCCATCCTGCAACAAAGCATACTGAGTGACTTTGAGCCAGTCATTCTCTCTCAGCCTAGCGTACTTCACAGGTTGTTGCGAAGATAAAATAGTTGAGTTGAACTGTGTCCACTGCCCTGAGGTCCTTGGTTAGAAAGGTGGTATAAAAATATACATAAATGAATGAATGAAGTTCAGTACTTTGGAGAAAATCCAAATTGCAGATGTAAAATTCATGGAAATATGGCCTGTAGTCTACACCTCATAGAACATTTGTTTCCAGATCTCTGAATGTTTTTTGGAAGGGTGTCTGTCCTTGTGAAGGAATCATACAGTTCCCCTCAGTTTTTGTATGGTTCCTGGCTCTTGTGAGCACATGGGGGGGGAGGGTGTACTTGCCCTGTGACAGATGCACTCCTTCCTCTGCTGTGGCTGGCACATGTCAACAGCAAAGCAGGAGGCAGGCTGTCCTGGGAGCTCTGCAGGGCAAACAGTAACACCTGGATATTGAAGTGGTCATTTCTGGCATGGGACATCTCCACATTGTGCCATCCAAAGATGGCAGCTGCTTGCAAGACACCCAGAGGGTTGGTGAGTCCCAAGCTCCATGTATAAGGAGTGGAGGTAATGGGGGCAGAGGCCTGACAAGGCAGGGGAGGGGAGGCTTACAAGAGAGAGTGTGCTGCACATAACTTCCTCAAACCTGTGTCATTTATGTTATCATTAATCAATTGTCACTCAATTCTCAAACAGGAGAAAAAGAGCAAGAGTCCAATAGTACCTGTAAGACTAACAAAATTGGTGGTAGGGTATGAGCTTTTGTGAGTCTCGGATCACTGTCTGAATAAGTGAGTTGTAACTCATAAAAGCTCATACTCTACCACCAATTTTGTTAGACTTATAGGCGCTACTGGACTCTTGTTCTTTTTTCACTGCTACAAACAGACTAACATGGCTACCCATCTTGATCAATTCTCAATGTTAAGTGGCATGTTTTTGATGATGCAAATGGACTTTCTTATACTGACTTTTGTTAATCTCTTGTTCTGAATTCTGATGTCATTTGGGTCTTGCATTTTTAAAGGGTGCCCGTCCCTGGAGAAATAAAACCTTCAAAGGCACTCAATGATTGGCCAAGATTTGGATGGGAGTACCAGATCTGAGCTGCACAAACAGGAAGAACCGGAGCTCCAGTTGTGAGGAGAAGGAGTTGAAAAAAAGGACAAGTCAGAGCACCAAAGTGGAGAACTGAGGAGAAATCTATGTGGGAGAACAAGAAGCTCACCTGGCTAAAGAGCTAAAAGAAATCTGCACCCATCAGGAAAGGGAACATATTTACTAGGTGCTACGCTGTAGTGGGTCCAGTGACACTTCCCTTGTTATCTTCTTTGCTCTTATGACTCCTGTGTAAGCTGCTTAAAATCTTTTTAATTGATGCTTTAAAAAAAACCTTCAATAAAAATATGATTGTGTTGGCCTTGGTCTCTGATGCTTTGTTTTCTACTTCACGTCTAAAGCCGTTCCATCCCATTCTATCTGATTATTGTGGGTTGGTTGGGTCCTATCAGGTTATAAAGAAAAGGCTGTTGGGTGGAAGGAGCTGTGGGGAAAATATTTTTTTCACCTGGTGGCAGCAGTAATAGCCCCGGGAGGGAAGATGTCAAGAGGTGCCTAGGGGAACTGTTTGGGCTTTCCTTCTCTTCCTATCACAGTGTAGGCAAGTTCCTGGACCACCAAAACATTGTCTTGATTTCAGGGTCTTTTCAGCCTCCTCTGCCAATGTAAGCCTTGCAGATAGGCTGTCTGAAATGAAACAGCAAGTAACATGCCTGCTCCATTTTGCCCATGTCATAGTAAGTTGTCAAGTATGCAAGTGTGCTCTCCGCATGATGATATCCATGTGGCTTAAAAATCACAGCTTTGGATGGATCGTATCAGTTCTCAGCTTTCATTGGAACTTTGTTTCTCAGTTCTCAGCTGTGGTGAGTGTAATAATGCCAGATGCTCTCGCCACTTAAAACAGAATTGTGAGAAGGGCATATGAAACAGGCTGTCATATTGGAGGCTGTATCATAAAATGCGGGAAGACTATTTGTTATCTGGCACGGATAGTTAACATACTTTAAGGTAATACTTCACAGATTTCTCTCCAAATATGCCGTCTCCCTTAGTGCACATGGGTGAGTAAACATAAAAGTGGTGTAAAGAACTCTATAAATATTGAGGGGACAGTATGGTGTAATGACTAAAAGACATGCCGCCATGAAGCTTACTGGGCAATACTGGGCCAGTAGTGCACTCTCCGTCTAACCTGCCTCACAAATTCAGATAGGCAGCTGTGTTGGTCTGCAGTAGAACAGCAAGATTTGAGTCCAGTAGCACCTTAAAGACCAGCAATTTTTTCAAGGTACAAGCTTTGACTCTTTCAAGAGATTTGACACTTCTGATAAGTATCTGATGAAGGGAGCTTTGACTCTTGAAAGTTTACACCCTGACAATCTTGTTGATCTTTAAGGTACTACTGGACTCAAATCTTGTTTTATCTCACAGGGCAGTTGTGAAGATAAAACAGAGAAAGTAAGCTGCCCTGAGCTCCTTGAGGGATGGGTGATATAAAAATACATGAGATAGATTTAGAAGTGGTATTGAATTTAGTGCAGCTTATTACTTGGTCCATGTGCATAGGCTCACACCCTCAGATTCTAGTTTGCAAGGTCACTTAAACATCTGGTTCTGGTTCAGAAACTGCAGAAGAGATTCTTGATATCCAGAGGAAGGTGCAGGGCCCAAACATGGAGGAGGAACAGATACATTTTACTAGGCTCCAAAGGGCTGGTGAATATATATCATTTCAAAGTGAAACAGAAATGTTTTTCTTTCATGTCTCAGGAGATTGTACATATTGTTGTATTAGAGAAAATTATGCTTGTGTCCTGCTAGGGTGTAGAGAATAAGCATAAAGGGCAAGAGGGAAAGCAAATAGAGAGAAGTCAGACAGCATATAGGAGGAGGAAAAGATTGGATAAAGAGGAAACATCTGAAAGACCATAATGGAGTGGAAGGGGGGCAGGTCTCTGTGACTCCTCAGTGGCAAAGGTGAAGAGGAAGAAACAGGACAGGGAATATCAGAACAAAGACAGGGTGCTGAGTTTGGGGAAAGAGAATGAGGGCTTTAGACACAGAACCACTTACAGGAATTTCTCTCACGGGAGTTGGCCGGGCTCACCAAGGACTGGAAAGCTGTATCTCGAGTTCCAGACAAAAAGTGGTTCTTATTTAAGGAGTGTCGGATCATTTGCTGGTGCTCAAAGGTGGTTATTCTACTGGCTGTGGTTATTCTACTGACTGAATGACTGTGGCCTGGCTTCAGGAACATATTCTAAGACTGAAACGTTGGCTACAACTGAATGCTGTTGTTGCTTTATTGGTCTGCTCCTTTGTTTGAAACATTTGCATCCTGCAAGATGGCTTACAGCAGCTACAATCATAAAACTAATTTTTTTTAAAAGATCCATGTCGAAAGTTAAAACATAGCAAAGTCAAAATTATAGAACACCTGATCAGGAACTTCTTCAAAACTCCTGAATAACCTGAGAATACAGGAGATCCCAAAGCTCAAAAGCAGATGCTGGATCAAGTGTTGTGGCAGTGTATGCGACATGCAGGTTCCAGGAGATAGCCTCTGCAGATTGCCGCTTCCTTCATTAGGACTTCCAGTGTAAGGTGGCTGACCCATCTGACTGGTCCAAGTCACCCAGTGGAAATGTGACAAGCAGCCAGGTTGGTAGGCATAAAGCACGCTGCATGATTTTGGACCAGTCACTCTTTCTTTCAGCCTAACCTACTCCACAGGGTTATCGTTATGAGGACAGAATGGAAGAGGGGAGAATCCTGTACCCTGTCCCTGAAGGAAAGCTGGGATAACAACATGCCTGATAGTCAGAAAATGAACTTCTGCACGTGTACTTCCAAAGCTGCCACAGCAAACGTCAGCTGGCCTAACAAAGGTACTATTTCATTGACTCAGCACTTATTCTGAGCTGAGGAACTGCCACAGCTCCTCCTGGAAGAGACTGCACATCTCAGCATATGCAGACAGCCTCCCCTTATCCTCAAGCAACCCCCATTTTTTCTGCACCCGCTGATATGGTGTTGGAGGCAGAAATTCAAATTCCCACTCTGCCATGAAGTTTGCTGGGTGACTTTGACCAGTCGCTCTCTCAGCACAATCTACCTCATAGGGTTGTCATGGGAATAAAATGGAGGAGGCGGCAGCAAACAGTGTATGCCACCCTTGGAGGAATGATTAGCTAATAGGAAAGGACGCCATTCCTGGAGGAGGAAAGGCTGTCCTGTATAAATGCACTTCAGACCTAGACTAACTTTCCCAAGGCATTGGTTCTGCTGGAGTGTCACACGCAATTAAATGGGTCAATGTATGTGTACAAATCCCTTTGATTGTAAAAGAAAAGGAGGGGGGCTTTCATTGCTTTGTCTTCATTGCTTTGTCATAGGGTTGTCAGCCTCCAGGTGGGGCATGGAGATCTCCTGTAATTGTAACTGGCTTTCAAGTGACAAAGATCCTAGTAGCATAGCGATTAAATGATTGGGTGGCAAATCAGCACTCTGCCGGGTTGAAGCCCGCTCCTTTCAGCCCCAGCTCCCTAGCTGTACTGTGGGGATGATGATAACACCCTTCACTGTTCTGAGAGGGTCGCTAAGCTGTCTAGAAGAACTGCACAGAAACACACTGTTACTATGAAATGGCGGCTTAGGAGGGGGAACTCGATGGTATCACACCCCACTGCTGAAGTCCCTGCCCGCCTCAGCCTGCACCCCCCCCCGCGCCCCCCCATCTCCAAGAACTTCCCAACGGGGAGTTCCAACCCTAATTTGTTATGAGCCATTTCCGAGTCGCCTCAGCAAAAATCACCGAGGTGCGGCCCGGGGAGGGGGCGTTTGCACTAGGCAGCCCGAGGCCAGAACTCGATCCGAGCCTGTCCGCCCCTCCGCCGGCTTCTGAATCTTGCCTAGGGTTCGCCCACCACCCCCGGCCTCAGCTTTGGCGCTCCTGCCCGCCGGCGCCGGGCCTCCCTCAGGCCTGCCTCTCTCGGGCCGGGCAGCCCGGGGCTTCCGCGCCTCTCGCTTCGCGCGTTTCCCCGCCAAGCCGGGCGGGCGGCCTGCCAGAAGCGCTCTTGGCCGCTTCCCGCCTCCAGGCGCTCGTCCGGCGCTGCCCGTTTCGCGCTTTGCCTCGGGGTCCTGCCCTCCTTCCCCCGCCGCAGTCCCGGCGGCTTTGCCTGACAAGCCGGCCTCCAGCGGAGCCCGGGGTGGCGTTTATGGCCTTGGCGCTGTTCACAAGCCGGCGGCCCTGACAGCGGCTTGGGATAAACGCTGACAGAGGCCTCCAGGCGGATGAGCCGCCTCTGTCCATCCGCCCAATCGGAGCGTTGGTTCCTCGGCCGCTGTTTGTTTTCCCCGGCTATCAGCCTGGTCTTCGGCAGTATAAAGTCCCTGTCTAGAGCCCTGAATTGCCGCCTCGCGTTCAAAGTCTAAGCAGGAGGCTATCTGCAGAGAAGAGCTGATTATTGCTTGTGATTGCCAATAGGTTACTAATAAATTACTCGAGGGTGGAGTTTTTGAGGCATTTCCCAGGACCCCCCCTCTTTTCCTTACTTGAAATCTGTGTACAGTCCAGAGGTGGGGAGAAGACACATAGATCCATTTAAAAGAATGCAAATGCTCAAAGGGAAACATGTAGACTTGGTGGCGCTCCATGCACTGCATGGAATTCATTTCCACTGTGTTTGATTGGTGTTACTCCCCAGTAAATATAACAAGATTGTAGACTTACATGCTCATAGAAGAACACCCCCTCCTTTATATAGACATGCAAAATAAAACAAAAATATATTTTTTTCCTGAGGAGGGAAAAAACACTTCAAAACCTGGAAATGTAACTGTCCTTTAAAGAGTCATGCAGCCCGCAAAGGAAGAATTGGAAAACAAATATTTACACTAACCAAGCACCAGATATTTTTGAGGAGAAAAGGGTTTTTTTATTTTGAAATACACTTTTAAAAAGATATTTTCACTCCCAGATTTTTTCTTGTTGTTGCTGTTGTTACCAACATGCATTTGGCAAAGAAGTAGGAAACAAACACCATACACACACCACGTTCTGTACAGAGCTCTAAAATGAGCCATAATGTTATCTACAAGAGATCCGCCTGCGATCGCTCCAAGTGTAGGCTGGGGAGAAAGGTGGGAACAATGTCCTCCCCCTCCTCATCTTCCCCAGAGAGTCTGGCTGGAGGTTTGGGCCCCTACCCGATCTGTGTGCCTGTTGCACAGGCTTTAAAGGTTTATCTACAGTCAAGTCCTGTAGTCAGAATTAAGCTCCCTGCGGAGATTCTCGGCTGCTCTAGAAGTCCTGCCGCGGGGTGTGAGTTAGACTGTGCCTCCGGAGATCACAGTTTCGCCTGAATACTTTGCCGCACTGCTCACAGTTGTAGGGCTTGATGTCTGTATGGGTGAGAAGGTGAGTTTTCAGGTTACTTCTTTGATTAAAGGTTCTTCCACATGTGGGGCATTTGTGTGGAGATTCCTGTTCAGATTTGAAGCAAGCAAAGGATTAAACCTTTACAAAACTACTTGGATTATCGAGCTTTTAAAATATATTTTAAAAATCTCTCATTACACTATACCATCACCACCACCCCACCATGATTTTGGCCTCTGGCTACATTGCACAACCAACATGTCAGTGAAAGCCTATGATGGCAACCCCTAAGTATTCTTACTCAAAAGCAACTGACTTCTAACTAAGGTTGCACGGCACACTTACTTGGTACTAAAACGCATAAAGCTTACTTCCAATTATACATAAATAGGCTTAGGCTACCCACAGCATTCAAGATTGCTTTCTACTCATAAGCATATTTACTCAAAAGCAAATTATGTTGCACTGGGGAGACCTGGATTCAAATAATCCCTCAACCACAAAGCTCGCTAGGTGACCTTTCATCAGATAATCATTACAGGTGTTCCACTCTGTTACAGCAAAATTAAATGGACATCCAGTTAGAGATCAGCTAAATTTATTCCCACATGAGCTTTCTTGAGTCAGAACTCACGTCATCAGATGCATGAAGCGTACATATCCATAACAGATATTTTAGCAGAACAAAATTTGAGTCCAGTAACACCTTAAAGACCAACAAAATTTTCCAGGGTATACACTTTCATGAGTCAAAGCTCACTTCGTATCTCTCACCTTGTATCTGACAAGAGCAAGATCTGGGTCCAATAGTACCTTAAAGACCAAATAAGTTTGATTCACAAAAGCTTATACCCTGGAAATTTTTGTGGTCTTTAAGATACTACTGGACTCAAATTTTGCTCTGCTGCTACAGACTAATATGGTTCCCTCCTAAAGATATTTTACCCGGTACATTTATACTTTGGTTACAGGCAACAAAAAGGTGCACAATGTTACAAAGACAGGTCACTGTGAAGCAATAACCAATCAAATTAATCCATTTAGAATGGGTGAGGATGCATTCATTCCATAGATTTCTCTGCCTTATCTGTTCAATGGGGGAGGGAGAGGAACAGCAGTATTGCCCCAAACTTCTGGGGGGGGAGGGGAGGCATTAAAGAATGCTAATAGGGCATTCTTGCCAAAGTTTGTTTAGGATTGCTGCTTTGGTTGGAAATAAGGAGTACTGGGATTGAAAAGAGTTTGCTTCCAAGTCAACGTGTTTGGGTTCCAGGGACAAGTAACCTAGATCATGACATTTTATAGCCTGATCCTCTAGAAGTTTAGTCGGAAGTTAAGTCCTGCTGCAGTCCACAGGACACGCTCCCTTCCTACCTGTGTTTTAAGCTTACGGCCTTATCTGCGGGGCCAAATATTCCCGTCAAGGTCAGTTCCTCTCACCCTATCACATATCAGGATCTCTGGGATCTACAGAAAAATGTCTCTCACTAATCCTTTGGCTTCCAAGGGATACTGGTCTCATCTCTATCGGGGAGAGGCTTTCGGCAAAACAAGTCCTTGCCATCAGAGACTTTCAACCAGAATGCACTTCTAATCAGGCTGTTTTATGGGCTGCCAGAATGCTGAATGAACCTTCCCAATGATTCCAGAGCCTGTGCATGTTTACTCAGTAGTAAGTCTCCACTAAGTTCAACAGGGCTTTCTCTCAAGTAAGCATACACAGTTAGGTGAAACTAATAAAATCCCCATGTTTTGCCTAAGGAATTAATCAAATCCTTTTATATACTCCTACCAAAATGCATTAAATTTATCTAAACTAGAAATTAAAAGTTCAGGGTTGGTAGTGTCATCTATAGACTGTAGTCAGGGCAGGGGGAGAGGTATTCCAATTCAGAATCAAAAAACCAAACTCTTGATACACTGAGGGTTTAATTTCCCACTGAGTAACTTTACACCCATATCAACAGCAGGAACCGAACTGCTCTTTTTATGCTGCTCACGTCCAATGAGTTGTGGTTTTTAACTATAAACCACCTTCAGCAGGACTCTGAGGAGCCAGTATTCTAAATAAATAAAAATAAATAATAAACTTTAAGACTGAAGTAAACTGGCTAAAAGCGATCAGTTCTAACCTTACCTGCATGTGTAATGTTTTATGAACTGCTAGGGTCCTGGACTGGCAAAATCCTTTCCCACATTCCTGACATTTGAACGGTTTTTCTTTGGAATGGATATACCTGGAAGCCAATACAGGTGTTCGGAATCAATACCAGTAGACCCTTCAAGAACTCCCAACAACCATAGCCTCTCCTGGCTCAAATCCCTGAGAAAATTAGCCTTCTGTGTACAGCTGAATTGTGCCGCAATTCCCCCACCCCTCTTGCCCACCCCTTCTTTCCAGACACAGACATAAATTTCTCTCTGGTGCTCTGCTGTTGTCCTTTTCTTTACTAATACAAGTGGAAGGAAAACTGGGTCCTATCTCAGTCGATGTCAGCAGAAATGCTGCCATTAACCTGGCAGACCCAACAGGATGCAGCCCACCATTTGTGTGTGTTTGTGGGGGGAGATATTCTTGGATCTGCCAAGGTGAGCAATAGCAGAAAGGTATTTGTATTTTTACAAACACGTGTTCCTTTGTATGTAAGAGAAAAATTATGTATTTCTCTGAATCTGTGGTAAATATTTGTTCAAGGAAGAATACTCCTCCCTTTGATCTACACTTGCTAAAGTATGTTTGCAGATTTTTTTCTGCCACTTCCTTACCGGATTTCTAAAAAGTGCTACTGCTGAAAATAAGCAGAAGGATGCAGGGTCCCTGTTACAAAGCTACACTGGTGGGTTTTTTTAAAGCAACATCCAAAAATGTTTGAGAGGCCGAAAAAGGAAGATGGGGCTGTTTGATTGGTGGCAGAAAATGTTTCTTTTGGAAAGAGATCCAGGCTGCTATTCCCAGCTCTGTCAGAAAACGAGTTCCAGCTGAAATCCATGGGGCTTGATTCCAAGCAAGTCAACCCCACCTAAGCCAATGGGATTTCCTGCCAAGGCAATGGTCCTTTTCAGATCAATGGGACATAGTTCCAAGTCAATCAACTGGACAACATCCCCCTCCTAATTTAATTTCCTTGGAAATAAATCTTACCCATCACCAAAAGCAACCATCATTCAACTAGTGGCACCCTAGGATTTATACTGTGATTTCAGTTTCAACACCTTTCCCCATATATCATCATTTGACCTTTGTAGGTAGGGTTGCCAACTCTGGTATAGGAAATTCCAGAAGATTTTGGGGGTGGAGTCTGGGGAGGGTGGTGGTCTGGGGTGGGGGAAGGAGCTCAGCAAAGTATAATGAGTTCAAAGTAGTTGGGTTTTTTCCCCAGGGAAAGTGATCTCTTTATTGTGTGGTTCCCTTGTAATTCTGGGAGATTTCTGGAGGTTGGCAGCCCTAGGACGGGCCAGTCTTATTCTCTGCACACTACAAATTACAGACCGGAGCCTGAAGCTGAGAGCTTCCCCAGCTACACATCTGCCTGGAGCAAGTCCCAAGGAGTTCAGGCTGACTGACTTACTAGGGTTGCCAGCTCTGGGCTGGGAAATGCTTGGAGAATTTGGGGATGGAACTTAGGGAGGGGAGGGGCAACAGCGAGCTATACCGCCAGAGCCCCCCTTCCATTACGGCCCTTTTCTCCAGAAGAAGGGGCCAGCGGGATTCCGAAAGCCTCCCCCTGGAGTTGGGCAACCCACGAGTCCCGCGTGGATCTGCGGCGACTTCCCCGGGGCCTGCCCCGGCTGGGGCGCGCCGCCTTTGGCCTGACCTGTGGTCGCGCAGGTGGTCCTGCCTCCGGAAGGCCTTGTGGCAGATGTCGCACGTGTAGGGCCGCTCGTCCGTGTGGGTCCTCTCGTGGATGAGCAGGTTGTAGGACTTGGTGAAGTGGCGGCCGCAGAACTTGCAGATGAACTCCTTCTTGGTCTTGGAGGGCAGCCTGCCGCGCGCCGGCTTGCGCTCCGGGGAGAGCTTGCCCAGCGCCGCCGAGAGGGGCCCGCCCAGCTTGGCCAGCTCACCCTGCGCCTGGGCCGCCGCCTGGTGCGCCTTGGGCGGGTCCTCCTGCGTGGCGGCCGCGGCCAGGTTGGCGAAGTCGAAGCGCGGCCGCTCCTTGCGCAGGGCCGGCAGCACGTGGGCGATGGCGGCCGCCTGCTTGGGGTGGAAGAGGTGCGTGGCGAAGGGCAGCGCCGGGAAGGGGAAGCGCTCCACCAGGCCCTGCGCCGCCGCCATCTCGCTCAGCGCCGAGCAGCGGCTGATCTCGGCCGGGCCGGTCCCGCCGGCCGTGGCGGCCGCGGCCGCGGCGTAGCAGCCCAGCGTCCAGTGGTTCATGTGCATGGTGTGGACGGCGCTCAGGCCGTAGAGGCCCTGCAGGTGGTCCACGGCGGCCGGGAAGGTGTTGACGGCCTGCAGGAAGGAGTAGTTGGTCAGCTGCAGCGACGGGTGCAGCGGGATGGGCGCCGGCAGGGCCTTGCTCCCCATCGTGCCGGCCGGGCCTGGCGGGGCCTAGCGGTCGGGCGCCTCGCTCCGGGAATGCGGCTCCTGAAACACACAGGGGAGGGGGGAGAGACGCGGGTCAGTCGGCGCCCAGGCAGACGAGGCGCGCGTGCAGTTCCGGGCCACCGACCGGCTGGGCCTGCAGAAAACAGACGGTGCACAGTTGGGAGCACCGCAACGGCAGGGGGAGGCCGGCGCACGTTAAAGAGGATGAACGAAGAAAAGCATTAATAACCCTCATTATTGTTAATATTACAGATCAATAAGCTTGAAAGGCAGGGGAACTAGGGCAGGAGGGAGGCGACCAAACTTGCTTCCGAGTAAGCCTGCATTTTGCCGGCCTTAGCCCCAGAGAGGCGGGCAGGTGGAAACCACAGACACAGAGTTTGTGTGGGCAGGAATGCGAAGGCCAAATGTTTGATCATCGTAACGCAGAGTGAGCTCCTCCAGGCCTGCGGTGGGGGCGGCAGTCGGGGCAGAGCTGCATCCAGGCAGGAGGTGCGGACCGCGCAGCGTGCCCCCCGCCCGAGTTTCCAAAGGAGCGTTCTGCGCAGTGGCGAGCGCGCAGGAAGGCGCTTCGAAAGCGGGACTGGCTTGTGGGCCCTGCCCGTTGATGTCCTTGGCGTCGCTCAGGAAGCCCGAGAGACCTTAAAGCGGCTTTTCCCCTCAGTCCCAGTCGAGGGGTTCAAGGGCTGCCCCGGCTGGGCCAGCGCCTGCTGCATGCGCCGAAGTGGGAACTTGGAGGCTCTCGGGGTTAAATCCCTGACCTTCAAGAAACGCTGCAGGCCCGCCCTTGATGTTCTGCAGCGTTTCTTTCAGGGAGAGAATTCAAACAAAAGGGAAGGGAAACACAGATTCCTTTTCTGCGGAGGGATGGAAATCAAAGCGGGGACGAAATTTGGACGCAATCTCCCCCCCCCCGCCCGCTTTTTAAAACGCCCGATCGGCTAAAAGTTAAAACGAAGCTTCGGTTTGTTGGGTTCCCACTAGGTAGAAAACATGTGCAGGTGCTCTGATGAACCGCTTCGAGGCTATGCAGTCCGGCCTCCGTGGACAAGGGTTGAGCGACGTTAAAACGATATCCCGGTTCCAAGGACTTTTGTACAGCCCGAATTTGTGTGTGTTTATTCGGAAGGACTATTGACTGCTGAGGTCTTACTCCCGCGTGAGTGCGTCTAGGAAATCAGCGTGTTTGGGTGTGTGTGTGTGTGTGTGTGTGTAGCTATGCTCTCCCGGGTACTTCCCCAATGACTGGCTTTCACTTCAATGCCCCTGGGATCGTGGCCGGATCCTTTCCTTCAGTGGTTTTTCAGCAGCAGCCACCCCCGGCTGGCTGTGCGCTCCTCGAATCGGGAGCGAGAAACGCAGGCGCCTTCCTCCCACATCTCTCTTATGTCCGGCATTTTTCGATCGCTCGGCTGGGCCCAGGGGTCTTTGCGCCCCGATCCCGTCAAGTCCTGCTGTGAGTAACTGCCTCTGGAGGCCGGGCTGTCAGCGCTTCGGTCCTCTTCGCACGTCGAGTTTTATTCCCAGGAAGGGCTTCTAAGCGTTGGGTCTGGCTCGGAGGGCTCCGGGTGCGAATGGCTTTTGAAGTCGGCTGCCCTCTCGTTAATTGTCGGGCCGGCCTCCCGGGGAGAGAAGCCAGGCCAGGCAGCCGGCGGGGGGGGGGGGGGGGAGCGGGAGCGCTTGCCCTTCGGGAGGCGTCTGGGCTCTACAGCGCTGCCCGCTTTATTCGATCCGGAAAGCTTATTTTTCTTCCGTCACCAACAACTCATTTATCAAGATAATTGAAAGAGAGCAAAGCAACACTCCCCCCGCTTCCCGCCGCCTCGGCCCCGCCAGCGCTGCAGGTTCTAAATAAATCCAGAGCCCTTCCAGCTGGCCCAGGCCAGAGCGCCACCCAGGAGGGCTGCCGAGCTAGCGCTCCCATCCGCCCCGGGGACAGCGCGGCCGGGTGGGGGGCGAGGGGCCCCCGGACTAACCCCGCGCCCCGCCACACAGCCCAATGACTCGGATGCACTCCTGCTCCGCCGCAACTCCAGTTAGGGTCGCTGGACGGGGAAAAGCCCCAGGCACAGGCCTCGGCTCTTGATGGGCTCCCCGCGGGCTGCGCAGAGTTCACACGTGCGCATCAGCCCCCGGCTGGGCCCCGATTCAGGCCGCCGGGCCAGGGAGGGGCAAGAGGGGTCCCAACACCTCCCTCCCTGCGAGTCTAACTTGGCAGGCGCCCTCCGGCCCCGCCGAGCGGGTGAGACTGACACTCCCCCCCCCCCCCCGCCGCCGCCGCCGCTTTGCGGCCATTTCTGCGCCAGCGACTCGCCTCTTGCTCTGCTCGGCTGTCTCGCTGCATTGGGAACCTCAGGGCAGCGTTTGGAAAGAAGTGCGGGAAACGTGATACTGCGGGGGGGGGGGGTGAGATGAAAGAGGCAGGAAAAGCCAATCGGAGCTGCAACTGAAAGGCTGCTGGGACGGCCCGAGTCGGCCACATCTGGTGGGTTCTCCCTCTCGCTCGCGCTTTCCCTCACACACGCAGAAAAAACCCAAAACGCCTTCGGATGCTCTCTCCTAGAGCTGCGCTGCGGCTGAAAGGCGCCCCCCCCCCGCCAAGATCAAGTCTCTATAGGAACCAGCACCGGGGCCGCTGGAAATCTCCATGGCCCAGAAAACCGCGCGAATATTTGTACCTGTTCTAACCAGATAATATTGGGGGGAGGGGGTGTAGGTAAACCCCGTTGGCTCATCCATATGAACTAATCCGGGTTAAGGGCTCTGGCTGCAGAAAGGGAGGGGGTGACCCAGGCCTCCGAAGAAAGCGGGGGTGAGGGCTCTCTCCAAGGTCTCCTAAGGCGCTGGGTCGAGATGTGGCTGAAAGGGGCTGGAGCGCGGGGGATCTCCTTGGAAAGCACCTCCTGCTATTGGCGCGCCGGCTGGGCCTTGGCAATCCAGGCAGGATGCTTGGGGGGAGGCGCTGGAATGCGCTCCGGGAGGGCACCCGGGGAGTTAATGAGCGGTGTGTGACAGTCAGAGGGTTTCACTCAGCCCGTTCAAGCGAAACTATATGCTCCAGCCCGAATCAACTTTCCCACCACTCATCACTCCTCCCCTCGACAGCTCCATAATCTTGGCGTGCCCTTTTCACGCATACAAGAGAGAGCCGCATTCGGTTAGAGGGAGGCAACACCAGGCCAGGGTAAGAATGGGCTTGAAATCGACGGTCAAGTCGTAGATGAATGTGGCTTGGATCATCATCATCATCACCGTTAAATTATGATTTTATTGGCGTTATATTTATATGGATCTTAGGAGATTGCAGACTTCCAGGGGATTTTCCTCAACGAACAATAATATAACTACGACCTAAAGCGGGGGAAAGGCCCTCTCTGCTTCAGTAGTTCAGAAGAAGAAAAACTGTACATGCGCTTCAGCACCAATGGGAAACCTTTCCCAGAGATAAAATCCTTTTTTCAGGATCAGATGGTCATAGAAGCTTCCGTTCACTATTTAAATCGTCCTAACGCATAACAGCAGACTGGGGATTTTACGGTCTGCGTGCGAAGCGAATTCCCCCTTTGCTTCCCCCCCAACCCAACCCCCCCCCTGCATGTACACATTTACTAGGAAGCCAGTCCCACTGATTCCTATGGGGCTTGCTTCCAAGCAAGCATGTGCGGGATGGATGCGCTTCCAGCTCAGTTTTCCCTCCTGCTGCTTTCAAAATGTCTCTCGCCTCCTAGACAGATGTAAAAACGGAGATCAGGAAGTCAGTTTCGTTTATTTCGGCAGGAACCGATTTCCCACCCGCGCGTTTCGGATTCTGCTGCTGGAAGCGAATCCCATGGGAACCAACTGAAGTTACTTTCAAAGTAAACTCATTAAGGATTGATTGGTCGATAAAACTGAGATATTAGGCCCTTTACATGAACTTGGCCGTACTTATTCAGATTTTTTTAAAAAAAACGCATTCTCTCTTGAGCTTCCCTCTCCGACCATTATTTCGTTTCTAATTAGATTTAGAGTGAAATATAATAGAAAATTGTCTGCCTTTTGTTTGGCAGAATCTTTGATTATTTTTTAAATAGAAACGGATTCCACTGCAAGAAGATTCCACACAAGCTGTTTATGGCCGCCTCCTAAAACTGAACCCCTACGACTCGACGCTGAACTCGTTTGTTCAGAAGTATATCCCACTAGCCAATAGGATCTACAAACCCACCTTTACGGGTTTTTTTAAAAAACCTGTGTGTGTCCAGACTTTCCAAAAAACACGTGTTCACGTTCTTTTCCTAAGCTAATTTCAGTTTGCTGGAAAACTGACAAGCATAAAAACACATGCTTTTAAAAAACATAACATATTTTAAAAGATTTATAATTCTACTTAATCCTTACCAGAGTCTTTAATTTCCATTAGGCAGGGTGCTCAACCATCAAGAACGGAAATAGGTCAAATATTATTATGTATTCTCTACAAATAGTATCAGTCTTATACAAAACAACTACAACTTTCTATTGCCCTCCCACAGAAAGTGAAAATAAACTCATAATTCCTATTTAATCGGTCTTTTAGGTTGCGATTCTGAACCCTCGTTCTTTTCCCTTGAAGTCAATAGGACCACACCACAAAATACTTTCACGAGCCAAACTTGGGAACTAGAAAGGGGAAAGGGAGAAATTAGGCCCCCCTCCTCAAAAGTAGTCATTTCCTTGGACCGGCAATCTGGGTGCGAATCAAACACGGATGTTCTTTAGACACCCGACCACTGCCCTTCCCTCTCCGAACCCTTAACCGAATTAAGGCCGGGGTCTACATAACAAGCTTCTTGCCGAAGCGATTTTTGGCTGGAGTTTCAAGTGTAAGGGAAAGCGGCGTTTGCTTTGATACGAGAGTGAAACCAACGGCAACTGCCGAGTGGTGTCGGGGGGGTTAGTAATATGCTTTCCTGGGCCGCCGCCGCCCCCCGTTAGAAGCGTTGTTTGGAGAGGGCACCCCTTCCAGACCGCACCGCTTTTCTCCTTGGCCCGCCCCGAGCCTTCAGCCTGCTTCGGCGCCGCCAAATGCTTATCTTGCGCGGAGAAGGGAGCACGCAAGGAGAAGGCAAGGCAAGGCAAGGGGGCTGCTGCCCTCGAGGCGCGCGGCGCGGCCAACGCGGCTCCCTGCTCAAGACACCGGAACGGCGCATTTCAAGGAGGCCGAGCCCGAAAGACACCCGAGGCGCGACGGGGCGCCAGAACGCAGCGGGTTTGGGGCGGAAAACCGACCTGCCCCAGTTCTCATGCGAACGGCAGAGGTTCAAATCGAAAGTAAACCGGGGGCTCTCTCTGCTGGCGGGGCAGCCGAGAGGCAAAGCCCAGAGCAGCCTCGGAGGTAAGCCCCTCTGCGTTTCAAGGCGCTTACTCCCAAGTAAGAGTGCCTAGGACTGCAGCCTTAACCATCCTCAACCTTAAACCGCCCCCCCCCCATCCTCCGGTGGATGGACCGCGTTTCGTTTTGCTCTGGTGTGCTGGAAGAGCCTATTTCGGGATCTTGTAAACAGAGAACTTTGTGGGGGGGGGGGGCGGGGAGGGGAGGAGAGATTCCTCGGGAGCGATTCTGTATTTGGAGGTATTTTCTACGGCTGTGCTCAGAGCTTCGTCATGGCTGTTCCGGCGGCTCCCTCCTTCCTGCCTCGATTCCTCAACAGAGATGCCTCCCTCGCCAGGGCACATTTCGGGAGCCTTCGCGGGCGTGGGAAAGCGACTTACCTCCCACTCGCGACCTTCTTCCGACCAAGCTCGCCCAGCGATCCTAGAGCTTTTGCGGTGCCATTAGATCCACGCGGAACTGGCGGAAAACCCCTCCAGGGTTCAGCGAAGGCGCTTCTCGCATGTTACGGAAGGAGGACTCGGAGAGGTCAGTTCGGCAGCGAGCGGCTGCTCCGGCCTTCAGGAGTTTTTCTCTCGCCGCGCGGAAGTGAGTAAAGTCCCCTTAGCTGGCTGGCTCGGATGAGCCTGTGCGGACCTTCTCCCCAGCCGTGCTTCCTTTCGAGCCGCTCGGCTCCGGCGAAGTTTGATACGAGTCTGAGCCTCCCCCTCCGAGGTCCATCACATTTCAGCAGTTAAAGTGGCGTGGAGCTCTGTCCCCGCCCGTGGTCCCTCCCCAAGCCGCACCGATTCGAATGTTCACGGCTCCAGCGTTCTAACCACGCCCAGCGCCGAACGTTCAGGAGGTTGTAAAGTTCTGAGACCGCCCCCGAAGCCCCGCCTCCACTCGCTTTTTCGCCACTCTGTTTACTTGTGTTTAGATAGCAACTTGGTTTTTAAAGGGGCAGAGCTCTACCCCCCTTCTCCCTCCCTACACGTTACCTAAGGTGACTTTTTCCTTTGAGAAAACACGATCAGTTCATAAATCAGACCTTCCTTCCTTTACACTTCTGTCCCTGGCTACTTCAGCTGCAGAATCTTCGGTGGTTATCCCAAACCAAGCTCCCGAAATTAAACGTGCCCAGAACTGAATTTTCAGAAGACTTTAAGCATACTAACATTGCGATCTATAAAGTTTTTGGCGTATTCTGCGAAGCACTGATGTTTTCCCTATCTACGAAAAACAGATCAATGGAAATTCGATACTTTACAAGTCTTTAAAAATTATCCATTATGTTTCATTTCTCCCTGACACTCTCATTAACTGAGTTATTTATTAGTTTGTTAGCTTTCTGGGGGATTTTATTTTTAAGTACAATGTCCAGCGGTTTTAGGCACCGGAAATAATAACAAACAACAACAACAACATAGGAAAGAAACCGCTATTTAAACCTGACTTTCGAGAAGAAACAATCTATTTACTGCCATCTGAAATAGCAAATATTCCTTGGTAAAATATATTTCTCTGTAGAAAAAAGGCTTCAAAACTAATTTTATTCTTCCTGAGCCCACATATTTCCACATGGACCATCTCTGCCCTATTCGCTATGCAAGCCCTCCCCCCATATTGTATGTACGTAAACTTTCCTGGGACCTCTTGCTTTATCGCCATTTGGATTTGCTAAGTTTTAAAAAGCCTATCCCAAGTGACCAATCACGCGTTGTTTAACTCGAGTCCCTGTATGAATTGAGACATATTACTGTTCTTAGTTAAGTTGCGGTAGGGTTGCTTTTTTCCTGGATGCAAATGGTATTCTAGACGAATACTTGCTAACTACTCATTAATGGAACGGAGTCTGGCAGGCAGACCTGCTCCTGCCCCCAGACTGACTGCTGCGGGACTGGGTCCCGAACCCCGAAACGATCCACGGTTACATCAGAAGGCGTGTTGCCCACCCCAGCCCGATACCCCGAGCGAGCTGGTGCTGACCCGCTGAGAAGGGGGAAAACCAACAAATTGGCTAGATTCGACCGCTTGTTTCATTTAAATGACGGCCGTGGAACAAATAAGATCAATAAACACGTCAGATAGAAATGGAATAAAGCAACCAAAAGAAGCCAGAAATCTTTCATTTATGAACGTCTTCACTGGTTCCTTCCTATGCAGAGCCCTTCTCAGAAAATTAACATGGTAGGATCTGGGAATAAAATCTCAAAACGTTTAAAAAGGAGCATGCCAAAGCAGAGCGAGACAACAATTAATGATTTGAAGCGCTGCGGATTCAGACGTGGGGTTAGATCGACGGATTCCTGTTCAATTTTTCCTGTAAACGGCTGTGGGTGAACACCGCACACCGCAACGTAATGCCCTGGAAAATCAACCCTGTGACATTAGAGGGAACGGCTTGCCAGTTAAGCTTGTGCTCCTAAGGATACAGACTTGGAAGCCAGTGCTATTGAAAACACTGAGACTTACTTCCGAGTAAACATGGCAGGGACCTTGCAGCTTTTATCTGAATTTTTCCTTCAAGAGCTGACCTCGAAACTGATCTCTAGAACTGGAGCAAGGACACCTCGGAGTGACTGCGCATTAAGTCTGTCCTTCACGGCCGTTCTTCTTTGTCTGTCGGAGCTACCGCAGCGAGTCAAATCCGTACTCCTTGGCACAGTTAAGGAGCAATCCTAAGCAGGTCTACTCGAATCCCAATGGGTTTATTCAGTGGGCTTACTCCTAGGAAAGCGTTGCCCTGTAAGGCCACTCTGTTTACTTGGAACGGAGCAGCTGGTGCTTGCGCTGGGGAGAGGGGCAAGTTCGAAACAGGCCGATTCCCGCCCCCCCCCGCCAGGGTTTCTCTCTCTTTCGCGGTCCCTTTCGCTGTTCTTGGGGGGGGGGGGGTCAGATGGCAACGTAAGGTCGACAGCTGGGACTGTCAAGCCAACGGGGCTGCAGCGCCCGGCCTTTCCCAAACTCTCCCCGCCACTTTGTGGGACCCAACCCAGCCCGCCTTCGCTCGCTCCTTCTCCTCGGGGGCGCCTTTCCCAGAGGTGCACTAGTCCCCCTCCTTTCCAAAGCCACTGCCGCGACGGGCGTTGTTTTGCCCGCACCAGGACTGCGCTCTGCGTCCCAAGGAACGCCAAGGCGAGAAGCAATAAATGCGATTTCAGCTTTCCTCCCGGTCCTCGGAAAAGGTAAGAAATATTCCCCTTAAAGGTTTGTCAAGGGAGGCAAAGCAGGTGCTGGATTTGGGGGGGGGGACAAAAACGCCACTTTTGGGTTTCCCGCAGGAAGGCGGGAGGGGGCCTTCCCCCACCACTTCCTCCTTGTTTCGGACCGAGAGCCGGTCCCAGCGCCTGGAGCAGAGGGCTGATGGGATGCTGAAGGGAGCCCCTTGACGGGCAGCCCAAGCGCAGCCAAGACGCCCGCCTCTCCCGGCTCAGCACCGGGCGGCGGCGGCGGCGGCGCTGGTGGCCACGGGCTCTTCAAAGGGGTCGCTCTGCCTGCCTGGAGCGACAATCCTGACTTGGAAGTCGGCCGAGTTCCACTCAGTGGGGCTTGCGGAGAGAACCTGGATGGGACCAGAGAGCGCAGGCCGCCCCGAAACGATCCCGAGATCCCCGCCTGGCCCTTGACTGCCTTGCTGTCGAATTCGGGATCTCGGGGCGGCCCCTACCACGACCCGCGCAGGAGCTGAGGCGGAAAGCGAACGGCTCGAGGTTTCCCAGTGGGGACGGGCATGGCTTCCTTTGCTCCGTTTATTCCCGACTGAGCTGAGGTCTAACACGACCCCACTCCCGCGTCCCACAGAACGAGAGTCGCAGGCTGGCTCCGTCTGTTCTGCTTTGCATTTCAGTACATTTTGGACCTCTGAGTAAAGCCCCAGCGGAACCCGCCCTCCGCGGCCCCTGCCCGGGTGCTGAGAAAGCGCTCTCGACAGACGGCCTGCTCGGGGCAGAGGCCTGCTGTCTTTCGCAGCGGGAGGACGAGGCAGCAGTTGTCCCACGGAAGGTCAGGAGTCAGGACTTCGCTTCCGAGTTCCCTTCTCATTTTGTGCGGTGCGAGAAGGGGACGCGGCCCAGCACTCGACCCTCCCTCCCTCCCGGGGCCTTTCGCTTCCAGATACGGGCCTTGATCTTGTCCCCCGCCCCAGAGCGGCCCTGCGGAAGAAGTGGAGCCATTCTCGTCCTCCCCTCGCCCGCCCAAAGAGTCGCCAACGAAGAGAGCGGCCCTCGAGGTTGGCAGGAGATGGCAGGTGCCCGTTGAAGCCCTTTCGGGTTCCCGGGACCCAATCCGCGGAAAGGAGGAAGGGGCAGCGCTGAAGTCGGCCTCAAGCGGCCGGTCCCAAAAGGGAGGGCTGGGAGGGGCTGCCTAGGAGGGAGGGGAAGGCACTCTGCACATGCCCGGAGGCCAAAGGGCCAAGAAGGCCTCGTTATGGGCCCAGAATCTCAGACAGTGGCGGGCGGGTGGAGCGCGGAGACCGGCTCTGGGGCAGGAGGGTGGCACGAGCGGCCGCGGGCCCTTGCGGAAGCTGCCTGGCGGCCTCTGATCTCGCAAGGCGGACTGGCGGCCGAGCCGGGGCCAAGGAAGCCCAGAACGGGGCAGCCTCCGGGGCGCCTTTCGCCTAGCGACGGCACTGCAGACGCCCGGCCCGCGGCTGTTCTCCCTCCGACCCGGCGGCGAGCTGGTCCTGGGCGGCCAGCCGCTGAAGCGAGGAGCCGGGCCTGCTTGGCCGGGAGGAGGAGGAGGACGAGCAGGCGGGGGCTGGGCAAGAGGGTGCCGGTGGAGCCGCCGGGGAGAGCGCAGAGCCGCAGGGCAGGCGCAGGCACCGGCGGGCGGGCGGGCGGGCGCGGGGAAGCGCGGGGCTCCAGCGCCCTCTGGAGGCGGCGGCCGGCCTGGCCTGGCCTGGCCTGGCCTGGCCTGGCGCGCGGCGGGAGGAGGCCGGGCCGGGAGCCGGGAGCCTTGGCCGGGCAGGTGCCGGCAGGACAGGGCCAGCCAGGCAGGCGCATTCCGGGGGCGGGTGTGTGCGTGGGTCTGCGCACCGAAGCGGGCCAGAACGCCCAGGATCGGGACCAGGTCACCAGCCGGCGCTCGGGGCAGCGCTGAACTGCGGGGCTGAAGTAAGAGCCGAGAGGCGCGGAGTCCAGCCAGGTGCCCCGGAAGGGTCCTAAGCCCGCGCTGCGGAGGGAATGCGGGGGACTGGCGCAGCCCGCAGACCAGAGAAGGCGGCGCCACGCAGGACTCCGGGCTCCTCAGCCTAGCCGAGCAGCGCGGCAGCGGGCCAGGCAAGGACCGCCCGAGGGGAGCTGCTTCGCCTACAATCCCGGCTTGCCTTGGACAATATCGCGCTCGGTCAAGATCCACTGCCAGAAACACGCGGCTCGCTGGGAGGATGCGGGTAATTCTCAGCCCGCAGCGCGTCCCCACGACTCCTGCACCTCTCCCGCACCGCATTCCAGGAACACGTTTTTGCATTCCAGGAACACGTGAAGTTCTGGGAAAGCCAGAGAGTATCGGAAGGTGTGAAAAGGGTCTTCTGCTGTCCGCTGGGAAAACACAGTCGCGAGTGGGTGGGGAGGACAAGGCTTACTAAATCAGCGGATGTTGCTTCTGGCAAGGCTGAATTCTGCCGCCTCTCACTGTATTTATTTTCCCCTCCCTTCTTCCAGTGAACTCCCAACTGGCGTATAGGGAGACCCTCAGTTGTATCCTCGCAGTGATCCTGTGAGGTCTTCTGGGCTGAGTGTGGGAGACGCGGGCCCAGTGGCGGTTTCAACCCACGTTTCCCCAAGCCTGCCTTGACACAGTGAGCATTAAACAGCCCGGCCAGGTATGATTAGCTCAGCTCCCTGATTTCCAAAAATGGTCGTAGGGAAGGCGGCGTAACAACCTACCTTTTGCAAAAGAAATTTACACGTATTTTTACAGCACTTTGTGCATTAGGTTAAATAGGCACCCAAAAGATTGTCTCAATTTTTGCGTAGGCAAAATGAACAAAGCTGTTCTGTATCTGGCAACAAAGGATGTATTCTGTGCACTCTTGCTTAGAGAGCAAACCAGTGTGACTTATTTCCAGGTAAGCAAGATCAAAATAGAAGGGTTTTCTTTTTTTCTGAACGAACGATCGTATGCCATATATAAGAAATAAACGGAAAGAAAAGCTATCCCAGGGTTCCAGCTAGAGCTGTAATTAATACCACAATATCAGTGTGCTGGCGTCAGCTCTTTTTTTTTTAAAAAAAAGAGCTCTCTTGCTTGCTACCAATTTCCTACTACAATAACACGACTTAGGGTCAACTTATGAAGAAAGACGCTTACGTGGGTGAGAATGCGTGTCAAAGGGGGAGAAAACGCAGTGACGGAAGGGGGAAAACCGCTTTAGCTCCTCTGCCCAGGGGGACACACGTGGGCTGCAACTCCATTCATCCCACACTGCAGATTTATTACGGATTCTCCTGAAGCTTTGCAGATTCCCAGATGTGCTTCTGCTTGGGAGGTTGGATCCTGGTCTCATCGCTGGAACTTTGGGGAAGCCTCACCTGTTCCGACTTCAAGCTCGTGCTTCCTGCAATACTCCCAGCGCGACGCCCTGGGAATCCGCAGTCTAACCGGCTTCTGGTCAATTTCATCCAGATTCCCAACTCCTGCTAAAAGAGAGGCGGGCGACTCAAGCAGGAAACAGAATCGCCCTTTTAAAATCGTATCCTTATTGCTAAGCGACCATCCAAATGCTCTCCAATTATCTAGAAATGCAACAGGAGTGGGTAATTCCTGCACGTCGCTTTAAAGTAGACAGAGAAGATTCAGATGTCGCTCAAGCACCAGAAGCCCTTAGGTTAAGGGGGGCAGTGGCTTTGATGGTAAGATCACTTATTTCTCCTACATAATGAACGGTTTTTTAAAGTGGAGATAGATCAAGATAGGTAGCCCTGTTTGTCTGTAGCAGTAGAAAAGAGCAAGAGTCCAGTAGCACCTGTAAGACTAACAAAATTTGTGGTAGGGTATGAGCGTTTCGTGCATCACAGCTCACTTCAGATATCTGAAGAAAAATGTCTTTAAAAACTAACAAAATTTATTGTAGGGTATGGGATTCCTGAGCCACAAATTTTGTTAGTTTTTTAAGTGCTTTGATTTTTACCTCTTTATCATTTATTTATTCACTTCATTTATACACCGCCTTTATCACCAACGGGGACCCAAAGCAGCTTACATCATTCTCCTCTTCTCCATTTCATCCTCACAACAACCTTAAGAGGTAGGTTAGACTGAGTGTGTGACTGGCCAAACGTCACCAGCGAGCTTCCAAGGCAGAGGGGGGTTCGAACCTGGGCCTCTCTGATCCACTCTAACCACTATACCACTCTGGCTCTCCAGCTGATTATCGTTATCTTGTTTTTACATTGCATTGTGAACCGTTTCGGAGCGATAGGGATAAAAGGCAGAGTGAAAATTAAATATTAATCATAACCCCCCCCCCCCCATTCAAACCAAACCCCCACAGAGTAAAGCGCTTGCCCTCATTGGCTGAATTGTAGCCAGGCTGCTTGCAAATGGACGCATTCTCTTCATCAGCCTATTGGCCTGCCAGTGAAGTGCAGACTATTGCCTTAGACAGTTCGTGCCACACACAACGAGCCAACGGGTTTAGGCGTAGTCCCTGGCCGCTCTCCCTACTCATTAAAGAGCATCCTTAATAATCGCTATGCCCACTCCGGCAAGCCCAGAAGCGGAAAAACACTAAATGGAGCTGCAGGCCGTATATCCTTCTATTAGGCTCGCCAGGGCGCAGCCTCTGGCGCTCATTGGCGGAACTGCGGCAGCCAAACCGTCCGCAGCTCGGGATCCGTGAGGGAAGCAGAAGTTGTCAGTTTGGCTGAGGCAAAAACTTTGCACAGGTTGAGGCTGTTTCCGGGAAGGGCGAGTCCAGGGGCGAAATGGCTAACAAAGGGCACTTTCCTGAAGGGAGCCAAGTAGACATGCAGTCAAAGGGAAGAGCTAATCTCGGACGGAGCACTGAGGACATTTCCCAGCGCGTATGGTCCGGAGAGGGTGTAAGACGTGGATGGAGAGGGAAGGAAACAGGGACGCCAGGAAGGCAAAGGGCCGGGCCTGGCTTCTGGCAGGGCGATTGTGCCAGATGGGGCTACTGCAGCCTTGCAGAACTTGGTCAAATAGAAAAAGGCAAGCAGGCTGGGGTTCCCCGGGTTGATCTGAACGAAGCAGCTCTGATGCTTCTGGCGTCCCCGCGAACGGTGTCTCAGAGCAGAGATTCCGGGGCTCCGGGCTTCTCGGGAGCGGGGCTGTTTGCCCTGGAAGCTCCGGAGAGTCTGGCAGGTAGACGCTTCCTCCTGCCCGTGATCGGAGGCACTCCAGGATTCGGCTTCCGTGTCCGAATCCCGGCACAACCCCTGACACTCAATTCCCAAACGTTTTCGCTTGCCCTTAAAGGACTGCTCTGGGACAGGAGTCTGAAGGGGTCGAAAATATGTTCGGTGGGTGTCTGTTCGACAGGAGGTGAAAAGGCGGATCGCCCGTCAATTTTAAACGATTGAGGCAAATGTCGTTGTGAAAGAGGCACAGTTTCTTCTTGCCTGCCTGGATGACCGTTTACTCACACCTGCCTGCCCATCTCAGGCCACGCGATTCATTCCACGTGTGAAGCGGTCATCGCAGATCAAACACGGCCGGAACACAAGGAAATATCAGCCTTGTTCGAAAAGCACAGCCCACACACAGTTGCCGAGAGACAGGAGGGGTTTGCAACCTTAATGGCAGCTTTACTTGAGAGTATGCAGTGCTGACCTAGCAAGGGCTTTCTTGCGAGTAAACATCTACAGGTTCCAATTACAGGGCAGGAGCGGCAATTATTACAGAGGAGCTCCAACGTAGTAAGCTGATCTTATTCGGAAATCAGTTATCTTTATGCCTTCGCCACTCTCACTCGATTCACACACCCACGAGGCAGATCTTCGGTAGTAAAAAAAAAAAGTGACTTCCCCTATCATTGGAGAATATCACTTGACACGTTTTTTAAACACAAGTTTGGCGGAGCAGCTTTTCAAAGGAAGGCGAACATGCTTAAAGCAGGTACCTTTACAGGCTCTGGGATGAATGTCTCTAGCTGTGATTATAAATAAATGCAATTAAAAGTGCGTTCCGTGACAGTCTGTTTTTTGGCAAGGCGGAAATCCACTTTCCAGGTGGAGGGCTGGAAACCCGCGGTTTAACTGACCCAGTGGGGCAGAAGGCCCAAAGGCCGGAAGGGGCGACTCCCGGTTCTCCCCAGCAAAGCTTCCGCGCCGCGCCTCTTTCAATGCCACCTTCGGACAACCCCGTGTGGAAAACGCAGATGCCGCCCGACAGCCCCAAACCAGCCCAAGCGGAGTGCGCGACTCGCGCAGATTTGAGGCTTTTCGGTCCGACTCAGTAACTCCGTCTAATTACTTACCTCGCTACGCACCTGCTGTCTAATCCGGTGTAACCGAACCGCGGGGCTGAGTTGCTCCCACCTCCTTCGCCCGAAGTTCAAGAAATGTATCTAGCCTTTAAAAGGGAACAGGATCGGGCTGCATGGGGAGCCCTGCTGCTTTAATTTAATTTATTGAGTTTTCAAAACAAAACGTTTCTATAATCTTTGGACCTTGTCCCGGAACATGGAAATATCTTAGGCTTATTTATTCCTATTGGGAAAGGAAGAAATTAAAGAAGTCGGTTTATTTTACCGTGAACCGTGAACCTGAAGCGAATCTCTATCCCAACTCCCGCGCCCTGCGTTTGGTTGCAAAGAGATCCCTGGATCTGATTAACAAAGGGGCCTCTCCTCGGCCCGCCGCAGTCCTGCGCTAAGAATCTGGGCGTCCGTGCCCGTGTGGATGGACTTTTCGGGCACAAATTACCCGCTGCAAAGTTTTATGTGGGACTCCTATTCGGCTGAGTAGAGTAGGATTCATTTCCTCATCATGTGGCTGCCCCAAACCTTGCCTGGGAAGCGAGTCCCGCACTGAAATGGGTGTGGGGGGGCGAATATTCGAGTAGATCTAAGATCAGGAAAATTCGCGTCTCAGTTCCAGGGGGCAGCGGTCCGGTCCCGCAGTTTGGCCCAGGGCTCGGGAAGACATGTGCGGGGGAGAGGCGCTGGATGTAAGGGCCTGTTCAGAAGCATCGTTCATGAGACGTGCAAAGGGGCCCTTCTGTCTCCTCGGTGCCTTCACAAAAGCGCCTCCCTCCGCATTGACTGCCTCCGTGTTTCAAAGGAATTCGTTTGTGTCCCACCTACCCGTGTCCTACCTTCAAAACGGCCCGGTCTGCCTTTGAAAGACGACACAGGATTTGGGCTGTCTGGACCAGGCGGACTGATCGGCGATGCTCAGATGTCAGATGGAGGATTCGCTAATGGGGGATCCCCTCAGTCACTTTAATGGCGTGATCCGCCTTGGGAAAGGCGGACTATAAGACTGACTGACTGACTGACTGACTGACTGACTGACTAAATAACCGTTGTCCCCAGTCTTTGAGGACAACCTAGTTAGTCCGGAGTCGTCGGATTTCAGAGTTTAAACCCAACCAGCCGCCCGAGTGAACTCGTTTGCGCCTTAGGATCCCGCACAAAAGACCTTTGCGGACGAGTCCCGGCTTCCCGCCCCCCGCGTTGCAGTTATTTCATTTACATCTAAGGCGGCCTGCAACTGCTGCCGCTCCCGTCGCGCGCTGCCCGACTCGCTGCCCGGCGGGTCGCAGCAAACTGCAAGGCGCAGCAGCCCCGCGGGAGACGCGCTCGCCTGACCGGCACAAAGCGACGCCGACGCCCCTCTCCCGAGCTGCCCAGAGCGAGGAACTCTTGCCCCGGGGCAACTCCGTCCCGACCCAACGCACTTGCTGAGCGGGGGCCAAGGCGGGACCGCCACCCTGCAGAGGTTTGTGCTTTCATCCCGGGATGCTCCCGAAAGCACCTGGCAACCCACGATCGCCATATTTAAATGCCGCTTGCTTGACTGTGCATGTGTGTGGCTGTACACGTGTCTCGGTGCGGGCTTTTGCAGAGAAACCGCCTCCCGCTGCGCTCCTGCGGCGCTCTCCAGCGGGAGCGCGGCTGCTCCCGGGCGCGGGCGCGGGCGGGGGCGGGCGGGGGAGGCGGCGGCTCTCTGCAGCCAGCCCCGGAGCGGCGCGCGGCCAGTCGCGAGAGAGCCCGCGGCGAGTGCTGCTCCTGGCCGGCGAGCCGAGGGCAAGGCCGCACCCCGGGCGGACTCTGCGCCGGCCGGCCGCCTTGGGCTCTGCGCCCGGAAGGAAGCCCGCCTCCCAGGGGCATGTGGCCGGCCCGGCCCCCTCCCGCGCCCAGGTCTCTCCCGAGAAGCGGAGGCAGGCCCGGCCGCAGCAGGATCCCGCCCGGCGTGGCTCGGAAAGAAGCGCGGCGTGCCCGGTGCGCAACAGCCCCGCGGCGGCGCCGCCTGATCGCACTTTCCTCTCCCGCTTGGCGCTTCGCGTGGGCGAAGTGCAGTTTCTCCTCCCAGCGAGGCCAAGACTGCTCTGGAGCTGCGCGTCCACAGGGAAACCGGCGCTCCCCGGGAGGGCCCTGGATTGTGCTTCTGCGGAGCGAAATGTAATTCAGCCTACAAACAGTTCAATGCAAAAGGAGAAGTTCCGTTTTTGGGGAGGTTGGGAAGGGAACGCAGCATCTTGGCATACTCTTGATGCTTTCCAATTCTGTTTCAGTGCGTGGAATAAATTCAGTAGAGCAACCAGAAACTTTTCGGCTGTCTTCTTCACCACACTGATTATAAATGTTACACATTTCCAGAATACTTACCAGAATTTCATTTTCACAACCTGTGTTGCTGAATCTGGGCATCTCTAAGAAGCCACCCCTGGCTGCTGTTTCCCAGCCTCAGTGCTCTTCAAGAACATGCAGATAAAAAGCCAGAAGAAGCCCAGCTAGGGTTGCCAACAGGCCTGGAGAAAAAATGTCCTACCCCTTTAATAGAGGCTTCTGATAGGAGCACCTGAAGAGTTTCATGACAGGGCAGCAAATAACATCATATGGCAAATAACATCTTATTAAGTCTCTATAAAAAGGACAGAACAATTTTTCCTCAAGTCACTTGGCAACCCTACCTCCGTGTAGGCAGAAAGCCGGGAGGGAAAGCAGTAGAGGGGACGAAGGCCATATCAGGAAGTAGCAGGTGCCACCAGATCCCGATATGAGTCACTCATTTCTGCTGTTTCTTTTCATATTAGAAAGGCACTATCTAAGTTCTAACGAAAAACCAACCCCATACAATAACGTATGCAAGAGGGGGGGGCCCCTGCTGTTTCTGCCATTCAAGCATTCTCTCGACAGCAAGTTTTATACGGAGCAAAGCAGACAACCCTTTCAGATGTCGTGGGGAAAGCAAGAGGAGGACAACATGTAAACTTTTTGTATTTCTGGTGTAAAGTCTGAACAGGAATTTGTTTTTCCTGCCGGGAGCACCTATTTATTTATTTATTTATGGGAACCATTTCTATGTCACATTCCCACCCAAGAGAGTTCCCAAGGCAACAAACATTTCAAGCATTTCAGATATTAAAAGCGTATGTATACGGGCATAATATTGAAATGCTACAAAATTCTAAACATTTTACCCCACGCTCGTTCCAGCATTGCAGTTTAGAATGTGACTTCTCCCCTAAGCAAGTAAAAATGTAAAAGACATCATCACTGCTAACTACTAACCCCTCTTCACTTGCATCCTACTAAATCTACAAGGACTTCTGGAAGTAGATAAAAAGGAACTACAAATGTGATCCAGGAATAAACAACAGCAGGAGACATCAGTCCCATTCAAGTTTCCTCTCCTTTCTGCTCCCTTATCAGCAGTCTTTTCCCCCACCCCTAATCAGCAACATGTTTCCAAGGACGCTCCTGCTTTATAAGGCTGCCCTCGAAGTTTCTGCTTCATAATGGGGTAGTGTGCACTGCCAGTGTAATTATTAATTTTATTTATTGTCATCTCCCACTTTCCTTTTAGGCCTCTGGGAAACATCTGGTGCCTCTATGCAAGTAAGCAAGATGACCACTACTGATAGGGGGGGGCACATTGCAAGTAACTTGTAGAGGAAAACTGAGCCAAGGTTATAGGCTGATTTATGTGGCATGGTCTGCTCAGCAGGGCAAAGCTCTCTAACACCACACCTTTAAATCCTTATAGCCTTCAGCCCGGCCTGTGTTATATTTCCATGCTGCAGCTGTGGTTTCTAACACAGAGACAATGTCTTAAAGTCACTCCACTTTCTTAAAAATATCTATTCAATGCACAAGGAAAACAGACCAACCCTTGTAGCAATATGAAGGGAACCCTTTTAGCTGTTTATTTCAGATTGCTTGTACAGAGATAAGTAATAAAGGCAAAGTTAGAACCATAATGTATGGAAGAAAGGCAAATATTAAAATTGTGACTAAAGATTGCTTAAATATATTAATGAAAGAAACATGCCTTCAAGCAACTAATCTGTATCCATAAATGGAAAAAACCCAACAGTGGAAAGAACAGAAACCAAAACTCGTATTGCATAATCACCTGTTTCAACTTTGGGGTCAAAAGTAGTGATTTTAGCAAAGCAGATCCCTCCCCCCAACACAAAATCCATTATACTGATTGTACAAATATGCTGTCTTTTCGATTTTTATCCTGTCCTTCCTCTAAAGAGTGAACAGCAAGCAATACACTCCTTTTAATTATACGGTGGTGGAAATTGCCTTTGAGTCACAGCTGACTTACAGAGAACTCTGCTGAGGTTTTCAAGGAAAGAAACTAACAGAGGTAGTTCAGCATAATCTCCCTTCATTTGCAGGTTCTTCAGCATGTTGGGTTGGATCCTGCAGATTCATTTGAGCCTTATGTGTCAGGCAACAGCTCCCTGCATCAGAGGAAAGTGCTGCTTTTAGAAGAACAGATCTACAGGATCCAACTCTATATTTATACCTGGTAGCGTTCTCTTTCAGAGTTAGTCACACAGATCCCATATCAGGGATTACACAAAGATGGATTCAGCCATCCTGTCAGCATTGGGCTTGATGAGTCCTCCACTAAAGACAAGGGAGTCGTGATGGCTAGCCCTGCAGAGATCAAGATCCTGGAAGAGCCCGCAGTCTCTGGGCCCTCAAACAGATAGGCCCATCCACCAACCCCATGGGAACAGAAAACCAAAGGGCACAGGAACAGAAGCCAAACATGGGAGTCACAAAAGAGTCCATCAGCGAAAGTCTCCCTTGGCCAGGGATCCCGCAGGTACTCCCAGAGTCCCTGGAGTGGAGGAGATGGAGAACCCAAGTAGAGGGTCAGCTCTGGTGGTGGAGTGCCTGGTTGGCTGCTCAGGACCTCTCCTTTGCTTACAAGGCTTGCGCCTATTGAGATCCATCATGAGATTTTTCAGGATGCTGGACTAAGTCCATCTGCAGGATTCTGGCCCTGGAAACAGTTGTATGCACTTGTCCTCATAAGCATCCCCAGTCCTGCCTCGGTGGTTGTTGATGTAACAGTTTCACTACCATTTGTTACTGGTTGTCTTGGCTCCATGCCTGTTTCTGCTCTAAGACTCCTGACCTGCCTGAAGAGCATCCTGGACACAGCTTGTCTGCTGGCGAGAAATGAAGAACAGCCTCCTCTTTGACCGCCAAAGTCTATGTTGGGGACTGTGTAGACAAATGTTGTCTGTGTAGACAAAAGGCATGTGTGATGGAAGTTTATAGTAAGGAGTGAGGAATTAGGTAGGGGAGTGAAAAAGCTCACTGGATCGAAACCATAGCAAACTGGATGGTGTCACCCAATATGATGATGTCACCAGCGATCAGTAAATAAAGTAAAATGGATAGATATGACCCAACATAGTTACATCACAGTGGGCAACTGAAGGCAGTTTAAATTAATAAGCAAACTTTTTTTTTTGCAAGAATATGGACTATTCTAAAAAAAAAGGCTCTTTAATCACTGCTCATTATCCTTATGAGAAACAGTGAGCAGTTGTCTAGCAGCAGCAGCAGCATGCTTATATTCTGCCCTTCTGGACAGATTAGTGCCACACTCAGAGCAGTGAACAAAGTCAGTGTTATTATTGTCCCCACAATACAGCTGGGGAGCTGGGGCTGAGAGGAGTGGCTTACCCGAGGCTACCTGCTGAATTCATGGCAGTAGTGGGAGTCAAACTAGCAGAGTGCTGATTCACAGCCCAGCCACTTAACCACTATGCACAGGTCCATGTGCTGCTTAATATCTAGGGCAGAATGACACAGCAGGCAGTTTCTCCGATCGCACAAGAGGATAGCCTGGTCAATTCCCTCAGCAACAAGTTTCACAGTGGAAGGAGTATAGCAGATCTTGGTGGTTAATCACAAGTTACAGGCTTGGGATTGGCTGTCTGGTAGCACTTGATTCCCTAGCCCAGGAGGCTTTTGATGCCCCTACTAAAAGTTCCCGCAGTTCCCTCTTCCAACCAGTGGTTACAATGGGTACAGGCGACAGCAACCAGTGACTGAATCAATGGGATTCTATTTGGACAGTAGCTTTGGCTACACAAAACAATGAAGAAAAAATGAAAAGCTATGGAGAATTATAGGAAAATGGATCTACATAAAATATGTATGGAAATAAATAGTTTTAACCCAGCTCTCATGGTTGAACCCAAGTCTAGGGCAGAATTATACAACTTATCTAGAAGTGGTCCTTATTCTGGCTTTCCTACTGGATTTTCCTGTGGTCCTTGTGGCCATCAGAGCTTTAAGTTAACTTTGCCTGATGTTCTGCCTGTACTTCTGCTTAAGGAGGGTCTGGCCATAGTCATTCCTGCTTGGGAAACCTTGTTCAGTGGTTACTGTAATCCCATCACTGTCTTCCACATTCTATGCAAAGTAGTTACCTGCCAAGTCTGAAATTCCTTAGGCAAACAGTTTCTGACACGGTCTTCTTCCATTTGACCCTACTCATCATTAATATCTTCTAGGTAAGAGGAGTGGAAACCCAGAACAGATTCTTGTCAGTGGTGGCATTTGTGCCTATGAGTTTCTCTCTCTCCAGAGTATGCCAGGCAACATCTTTGCTGAATTTTCATCTCCAAGTAATGATTTACATGCTTGTAATATTAGCTGCTCAGTTTCTAAATTCTAACCGGTTTTGTTGAAAACGTTTGACATTTTACATCTTTTTTGCAGAGATTTTTAAATAGTTGATTGTTCACTGCTTTGAACGTTGGGAAAAGCTGCTTATAAATTTGATAAATAAGTGATAACTCTGTTTTTGGATCCAGGGTTCTACTCAGGAGACAACCTTGGGAAAGATGATCAGCAGGCAAACCAGATCTTGCTATATGGGGACCTCTGAGATTCATTGTGAAACAAGAAGCTCCTATTTTTGGAGCTACCAGTATAGAAATATTTCCTTTCATAAATGACAAAAACTACATACACACTTTAAAGTAAACCCCCTATCCTTTACATTTCATTAAATAAAATGCTTCGAGTCTAGAATGTGGGGTACTTTACATATTGCCAATCATGCATAGTGTGGCTTGGAAAAATTTGGCCATTATTACTTTTGAATTGGGCAACTTCTAAGATAGTGGACAGTAGATCAGTGATCATGTTGGCATGCCTGCTGTTCAACATGTAACCATGTTATGACAGAATCCATTTTAGTCTAGGCTTCTTTCATAGTTTGCCTCTACCCAATCTAAATTTGGTACCTAATATTAAAGGATGGTATCTATAACATCTGGTTTAGTATTATTTAAGCTCAGCATGGATGAAGAAATAAATTTCCTTGCAAGGTTATTTTGATTTGGACAGGACTGTTGGATTCTCCCCCTTCCGGATAAACAATGCAAACTACAGAGGAAGAAGTAAGATTTCTTTATCTGCTAGATAAACTGTTGGCATTTTATTCAAGGTTTTCCCTGTATGTCTATGGATGAAGACAACATGAAATATTAATACAACATCACACCATCTACAACAGTTAATATGCATATATGACATATTTAAAGTCAGTTATATTCTATTATGCATTATTTTTTCTTTTTCTCAGCTTATGGTAGGAATTGGTAGTCAAGTCTATTTTATCTATAGTGCACATAGTTGCTTGGAAACCTCCTGGCTATATGATAATTCTATACAATTACACTTCTGGCATTACATTTAATATTAATGATTGTAAATGAATTATAGTCTGCTTTTCTCAATGAGACTCAAGGTGGATTACATAACGTAAGTCAATATGAACTATGGCTGGAAAATCTTATAAACACTGCAGTAGGTTATATGCTTTCCATATCCCTTTTCCAAAGTCTTTGAACCATTCAGATACCAGTACAGGCAGGAGCCTGCTCTTCTTCTCCCCCCTTCCTTTGGGGTATGGGGCATTGAGTTGTTGGGGCACTCAGCATGGAGTCCAGGGCAACTGCCCCGTTGTCCATTGGCTGTCTGACAGTCTGCCCTTGCTAATGTCACTTTACTATGATGATATCATGTTTAGGGTTGCCAGCCTCCAGGTACTGGCTGGAGATCTCCTGAAATTACAACTGGTTTCCAGGCCACAGAGATCAGTTCACCTGGAGAAAATGGCTACTTTGGGGGGTGGAGTCTATGGAATTATGCCATGCCAAGGTTTTTTCCCTCCCTAAACCCCATTTTCTCCAGGTTTCACCCCCCAGATCTCCAGGAATTTCCCAACTTGGAGCTGGCAACCCTAATTTCATGTTACTTCCTGTCATGTGTGTGCAACTCAGTGGGTTGCATCCTGCCTCATGGGGTTAAATGTGAGTCCTAAATCTGGAAGGAACAGATATAGTAGTGCAAGATATTACCCCTCACCAAAGAGTGGATAATAAGCGATAAAACTAGGAGAAGCTGCTGAAGTCTTCTCTGTCTCCTTGCTGCCGGGTTTCCGGAGAAACAAATATTCTTTAGGTTGGGTTGCGGTTTCAGTGGTGATTTCAGTGGACACCCAGGTTCAAATCCCCATTTTGCCATGGAAGCTTGCTGGATGGCCTTGGGCCAGTCACATAGTTTCAGCCTAATGTGATGACCTCACAGAGTTTTTGGGATGATAAGTGGAGGAGAGCCATGTAAGCTGATTGGGTCCTCAAAGGTGGGTATAAGAAAATTAATATATAAATCAGAATGTCACGGAGCGTTATGAATTTTTTTAGACAACCACAAAATAATGATGGGGGGGCTGGTGGATGGGAATTGAGCAGTTTGCTTAATTAACACCCACACTCCTGAGATGGAGAAAAGTTCCTTTTACACTGGAAAGTTTAGCTGTCTAGGCTTGCCAGCCTCCAGGTGATAGCTGGAGATCTTCCGGAATTACAACTGATCTCCAAGCAACAGAGATCCCCTACAGAAAATGGCTGCTTTGAAGGGTGTACTCTATGGAATTGTACCCCACTGAGTCCCCTCCCCAAACCCCACCCTCTTCAAGCTCCGCCCCCCAAATCTCCAGGAATTTCCCAAGCTGGACCTGGCAACCCTAGGTATGGCAGCCTAGGTAACACCACCAGCAGCATTAAGCAGAACTTTGCCTGTAGTGCTACTGTTAGGAGGATGGGGGAATTAACAGCTTGCTCATAGTTAGAAAACTACATAACCCAACATACAATCCTTCCACAGAACAAGCCCTTAATGCCGCGAAGCATGTCGGGCGACAAAGATCTTTCAAGCATCTAAGCGCTCCGCCCATTATGTCACATGATGTGTCGTGACGCAAGGAGCTACAGATACCTGACGCAGCCGGTCTGTGGCAACTTTCTCTTCCGGCTTCGAGGGGGAGGAGGATCCGATTGGCTTTTGGGAAGACCAATAGCAGCTTCGTATTGTCCATTGAGAACCAATGGAATTATAGAGAGGGCTGTCCCTGTAGAGTAGCAAGTTAGTTTTAGTGTGGAAGTCCGCGAGCGGACAGGGGGAGAAGTCAGTCTCTTTTAAAGGGCCAGCAGAAGTGGGGAGAAAGTTGAACAGAGTTTCTAGCGGCGGGGTTTGGCTAGGTCCTGTCAGGGTGATAAAACACGCCGCGTCCTGGTGGGGGGTAAAGTATCTCGGGAGCCGCCGGCCGCAGAATGGAGCATGCAGCGCCTAAAAGGTAAAGACTGACCGCCTCCCCGCCTCGCGAGAATGAGAGACCGGGGCGCGAGGGAAGGTTTGTTTGGGGCATGAGGAGAGGGGGAGGCTTGCCTAGGCCGCACCTCAGAGCTTTTGCCTCCCCCGCCCTCCTCCTGGGGTCTGGGGAGGGTCCTCTGCGCCAACTGTTGTCGCTCTCGCCTCCCTTTCGCTGCCTTGAGAAGAGCCTTTTCTGTCACTGCATAATGAAGTGAGAATGGCCCTTCGGGTTTTAAACGCAGCCTGTTCAGATGCCCCGGAAGGTTTCTTTATGTAGACATTCACACTCCCCAAGGGGGACACAAAACGGCTCACCAAATTTGTCCTCTCTCCATTCTAACCTCCCAGCCCCTCTTGAGGTAGGTTAGGCTGAGAGAGAGTGACGGTTCCAAGGTCACCTAGCAAGCCTCATGATAAAGTTGGGGATTTGAACCTGGGCCTCCCAGGCCCAGATCCTAATTCTGACCCCCATGCCATTCTGGCAGTCCCCTCTTATGTAAAAAATATTGCACAGGTGCATCCCCCTCTTCCTAAAGCTGTATTCCTGAGAGAGTAGAGCCAGTGCTTGGATATGAAGTTCCTTGTGTGAACTCTCTCTCAGCCTAACCTACCTCATAGGTGGTTGTGAGAATAAAATGAAGCAGGGATGACTATGGATGCTTCCCCGAGCTCCTTGAAGTGGTGGACTAGGAGCCCAAATTGCTCTGGAAAAGGACACAGCCGCTCTCACCACTACACTCCCCTGAAGGAGCATCACAGAGCCACCTGAAGAGAAGTGAGGCAGTGCCCTGCTCCTCCTTGCTGGCCACACTGTGCTCGAGCTCAGAGGTTGAAGCCAGGGGATGTTGTGCCCATGTCCTTCCTTGCAGGTGGAAGTTAATAATTTGAACCTCCCAGATCCTGTTCTGACAAGTGCTGTGCTTGTGTTCCTTCTTGTCAGCTAAGCAGAGCACCACCATGCCTGCAGGGTGAAGCTGGCTTCTGGGCCAGTAGAGCAAAGCCAGGTGCTGTTGTGCTTCTCCTTACTGCCCCCTTACTGTGCTTACTGTGCTACTCCTTACTGGGGCTTAGGGCAGAGATCCTGGGGGATTTTTCTTGGTGAAGTAAATGATCAAGCTATCCCGGCTCCTTGGATGAAGGAAGATTTAACAAGCACCCAGTGGCATTTTAAAGGCTGACAAAATTTATTGTACCATAAGCTTTCATGAGTTAGAGCTTACTGTATCTATTGCTGCTAGACTCTAATCTAATTTTGCTGCAGTGGACTACCATGGCTGTGCCTCTGGAATTATCTTGGAGGAGGGAGTGATGCATAATAATAATGATAAAAAGATGTCCTTGTTCTCTAGGATCCATCCTGACACTTGTGTGTCTGTATAGCAGAGGCTAAAATCCACCCACAATAAAGTTTGACTTTGTCACACATGTAGATGTTAAAAGGATTATAGGTTTGTGTAGGAATAATGTTTTCAGAAACTCTTTCATGGCGGCCTTATTTAACACCATTACTGTGAAGACTGTGGGAGCGATAGTGAAATTTTTCTTTTCAATGGGAGGTGGTATGGTTGATCCTGTTATCAAGCTGTTTGGGAGTAAGGTGATCCCCAGTTTGTTTTATGGGATTGAAATATGGGGTTGGGAAGAGAAGATTCTGGATCAATGGGAAACAATTCAAAATTACTTTATGAGACAGATCCTTGTGTTGCCAAAGGGTTCTCCAGTTGCATTAATGAGGGCTGAACTTGGTATTCCATCTCTGAAAGCTAGGGCAAATTTTAGAGTTATATCTTATTGGAAGAAAAATCTAGAGTGCCCTCAGGATTCATTGGGAGGCCAAGTTTCTGTTCTCTTTTGAATCATGTTAAAACCTATAAGGAATATTTGGGATTTATACAGTCCAAGTACGTAATACTGAATGACCTGATCAGAACTAATAGATCAGGTCATGAGTTGAGGGATTGGGTCTTTAAAATGGACAGGAATATTGATAGATATGCAGTTGTTCAATCTAAAGTGGCCCCTTAATTTTTTTTAAAAAAAGATCATATTAGGTCACCATTCCTTAGGACCTTAACAACAGTGAAATTAAGGATGGCCTTTACCAGCTTAAGATTTCAAGCTATGCCTTCCGCTGTTCATACGGGCCGCTTCTTAAGTGTTCCCACTCCTCTACGACTTTGTGTGGTAAGCGAGAAGTAGATGGATTTGATTCATTATGTCCTGAGATGTCCTCTCCTTTTGGATCCCAGAAACAAATTTATTTCTAATATTTTGTCCTTACGGGAAGGGGTTTCAGATGTGGAAAAAGTAATATTGTTGTTAGCTGATGAGGACCTTTATGTTTCTGATAGAGTTACTTTGTATGCATTAGCGACAAGAAAGATCAGACTGAAATGTATGGAATAATAGTACAATTATGTTTTGAATATGTTTTAATCTGAATCTGACCCTGTGTGGCTGTGTTCTGTACTATGCTGTATTATGTTATGACCTATGGTCGATACAATAAATTACTACTACCAATAGATTTGTGGCTTAGGAACAATTACCCCCCCTCCCCCCAGTATTTGGTGATTTTGAGAATGTGCCCTTGGTGTGATTTCCCTCTTGGAATGCCCCACGCATAGTCCCATCAGTGGTTCAGTGGCAAGGGTGAAGAAGAGTCTTTCTCTCTCTCACGCATATACATACAACCACCCACTTAAGACCTCCCTGTTAGTCCCTCCCATGTGGCAGAGGGAATGTTTTCCTGACACCCCTTCACCCGCGTTGATGCTCTTGAGGGAGACCTCCTAAGGCATCTGACCCCTGCTTCCTTGAAGGGGTGTGGGAATGGGGGCGTGGGTAATATGCCATTGCTTGTCTTGTCTGAATTACCATGTGCTTTCTGGAAGTAGAATGAAAAAAATGGTCTGTGTCAGGGGATGATGCTGGAATTCAGTTAATCAAGCATTTGATGTAGGAGGGGGGAGTTTACTTGCTGGATACTAACAATGCAATCCAAAGAATACTTTCCTGAGAGTAAGGCCCATTGAATTAGACGTCAGTAGGATTCTGGCCAGATCTGTTTAGGATTGTTCTCTGAATGGGGACTTAATAAAAATAAAAGAAAGAGGGAAGTGTAGTATTTTACAACACACCCACACACACCTCTGGTCTACATATGTCCAAATGATTGTAGGGAAGAGAGAAAACGAACTCTAATCACTAACTATATTAGTATGAGGAAAACAGGCTGCGCAGTCTCTGAGTTCATTCCTTAGGCTGAGAAGGTAATGTTCAGCAAACCAATTGGAAGCATGATTGTGACTTGTGCTGCTGCTGGACACCTTTGCCCTGGCTTAAAAGATTGTCTTGGACACTCTTACTGATTAGGGTAGTTACACACACTAAGCCCCTTTTGCTATTGATAGGTGTCAGAGTATTGGTTTATATTGGGGGGGGGCTAGAAGAAACTTACTGGTTTTTCAGTCCTGAATGTTATAAGCTGTGGCTGTGTATGTTCCAGGGATCTGTCCTTGGAACCAGTCTATATTTGACCACTTCATATTCTTTTCAGATATTGCAATTGTGTCTAAACTTGCCGGGAAATTAGGCCACCGTGCCTTTCGATGTGGAACTTGTTTTTTCCAGATAGTCAACAAGTCCATCCCCTTGCATTTCAGCTCTGAAAAGAAATCTCATTTGGAGATACTTTTAGTGGCATGGTGTTGATTTCTCCCTTAAATGCCCTACCTTCTTCCAACAATATTTTTGTGTTTCTTAAAAAACATCCCATTAGATTAAAATGTAAGCTCCAGAAACATCAATTGCATTTACTCTGTTGTTTAAAAATGTACAATGTGTGAACTGTTCGTTATGTGTGTTTATGCTGTTTACTGCCCTGCACCCCTCATTCCATTAAAACAGATAGAAAAATGAGAATATTTTGACAGAACCTCCCTCATAGGTTCAGTCACTGTGGTAGGATTACTTGAGGGACTCGATAAAGCTACATCATGCTATGAGTTTGTTCCCCTCCTCCAATCTGCATTTTATAGCAAAAAGGGAGACTAGTAAATACACATACAGAGGCAGCAAACCTCTGACTAGTAGTGCAAGGAGGGCAGCATCAGCATCTAGCATCCTGGATTAGATAGACCATTGGTAAGGTTGCCAACTCCAGGTAGGGAAATTCCTGGAGAATTGGGGGTAGACCCTGGGGAGGGACCTCAGTGGGGTATAATGCCATACAGTCCACCCTTCAAAGCATCCATTTTCTCCAAGGGAACCGATCTCTGTAATCTGGAGATCAGTGGTAATTCCAGGAGATTTCCAGGACCCACTTGGAAGTTGGCAACCTTTATCATTGGTCTGGTCCTCAGGTGGTTCTTCGGTTCTTACGTGAATAGAGCGTTATGAGGCTTTCTTTGCTGTGTCATAACTAACTTTTTAAAGTGCTGATCTGCAGTACAAGAATTTAGAAGCTCTCATACAGGAAGACTATAGTCTCTTGCTTTTAAAAATGACTCTATAGGGGTGCAGCAGTAATGTGTTTCTTAGAATGTTTAACTCAGATCAAGTTCCGTCTGCCTTTAACAGAATGCTCAAATAATTTGGCAGCTTCTGCCATTTCTTTTTATTTGATCAGGTTTCTGAAGGATTGAGTTGTCTTTGATACCATGTTAAGGGATACAGTAGTGTAAGGAAAATATAGTGCAGGTTGGATTATAACTTTCATTTTTTGATCTCGAGTTCAGTTTGCATTGTATAGAAATGTAGTGAAACAGAAAACAAGTGTGGCAAAACAAACAGGTTCTAGTTAACCAATTTGAGGATGCTGCATATGAGTCAATTTTGTTTCTGTTTGAGCACATCACTTAGAAGGAGCCCAATCAATGCAGGTAAAGTAAGTCTGTATGTGCAGTTTCAAAAGTTATATCTGGCAATATTTAGAAATCTGTAACAAATTCATGTAATGGCCTAACAGTATCATTCCAAGTAGAATTACACCCTTCTAAGCCTGCTAACTTCAATGGATTTTGAAGGGTGTAAATGTGCTGAAGATGGCGCAGTAAGAATCACTGGGCAAGCTTATATTACAGAATTACAATAAAATAAGCTTAGTTAACTGAGGCCTTCCAGCTGAGCTCCACAAATAGAAATTCATATAATGGAAGTGCAAACAAAAATCCTTTTTTGTTAAAAAAAAAAAGTAGATGGTGAAGAATAGGATTCCAGCTTTGTCCTGTGTCTTGACATGGTTTTTAAAGTGAAGAGGCATTCCATCATGTGTGCAATGTAGATAAAAATTTATTGCTGCAATGTGAACTAGAAGGCTCTCGTGTAATGTAAGGTAGAACACATGTCTGTGATCTCTGTACATTTGCTGCACGTAATCACTGTTCCTAAAAGGAAAACCAATGGGCTGGGATTATCATATAGTATTGAGGTTGGATCCAGGCAGAATTTCCATTGATTCCCTTTTTCTGCTGCAGAGCCCCTCATCTTGTTCCTCAGAGTCCCCCATCTTCCATGAGTGGCATTTTATGGAGATCAGAGGGCAGGGGGAGGCAGCCAAAGTTCCATTGCATTGATGGAAAATTTAGTCTGTATCCAGCCCTTTGGTTCTCACTAAAGTAGCAGACCTATGTCTGGCCTACAGGTGAGTCTTATATGACTGAGAAAACAATTCTGAAGCAAGTATACTCAGAAGTAAGTCTCATTGCATTTGATGGGGCTTACCCCCAAGAAATTGTTCTTAGGATTGAGGCCTGAATGTTCCTTTCTGCACGCTCTCCCAATTCTAAGGGTGTAGCAAACTGCATGCCAGGAAGGAGGAGGATTTTGGAAATTTCTGCATACAGTAGAAAAATGATGTAATTTGCAGGGAGACAGAGCACCATCTGCGTGCCTAAAAGTAAGCTGTTATGGGTACAATATACAGTGACGGCTGTTGCTGCTATTCATGTACAAGAGTCTCTGTGACATCTCCTTTGCCGTCTAGGGTTGGGTCTGCCATCCTTGGTACCTCTGTTGCAGGAGGGAACCACCAGGGCAGAAAGCTGAATTTTAAGGTATCTGGAATCAGAGAGGCTCCCTAGAAACTGTAGTTTGGGGTGCACCATAGGCTTCAGCAGGATGGGTGAAGTGGGAAAGATCCCTTCTGGGAGTGGGTTTCCATTTGTGATCCTATGTTGTTTCTTAATGTCTGTGTAAATAAATTAACTATACTAGTTGTGGCGGAACGGGGCCTGTCCTCCCATTGGTAGACCCTGCTCTGCCTACCCCTCCCTTTTCGCCTCTGGCCAGCCACCTGAAGGAGCTGTCTCCCTTTCCTGTCTCCGGGTAGTTGCTGCCACCACTGTCCCTATATGGGGTTCTGGTTAGGCGGGACAGCCTCCTAACCTCCCTCCTCTGCTTGTGGGCTCAAGCGGTTGGGGGACTATGTGGAAGAGAAGAGCTTTCTTCTTTTGTAAATTCCAAAAATCATTTATTTAACTTCCAGTTATACACAGGCAAATATACAGTGAATAATAAAACAGAAACCCCTACTCTATCTCCCTCATGCCCTAATTCGATGTTGTGTAGGGCAGGCCCAGTCCTTTGATACCTGGGGTTACATTAGATCTACATCTCCCCTCAGAGCCATCTCTCCCTCAACTCCTCAGCCACCAACTGTCAACTTCCAACTCCCCTCCACCAACTGACTCGCTCTCCCTCCAATCACATTCTACTCCAGAACTGGCTCCTCCCCTCTGCAGCCCATAGGAAGTTAACTCCACAAATAGAATGGCGTTTCTCCACACTAGTTTTTTTTAGTATAGCTGCATAGTCTGCTTATTTTTTTATAAGCCTATTCTTTAGATCAGCATATTCGTTTTCAAGGTTGTTTTCAAAATATCGAGATTGGGAGCAAGCTAGGATTAGAGTGACAAAGTAATAGCGAGAGAGAAAAGTATGGAGATGGCTGTCAGGATGTATGAATGTTGTTAATGCAGGGGAAAAAAAGATGTATGAATTTTGTTAATGCAGGAAGGAAGTGGAGGAGAGATCTTTACAATACAATGTGTATTCCAGTCCATGAAGTCTTACTGTTTATATTACAGAAGAAAGTACAAGTGCTGCTTTAGACGTATAGTATCCAGTAAAAATAGCCTTAGGAGAGGGGATTTGTTGTACAGGCTAGCCTTGTCCTCTGGTTGTTCAGTCTGGTGATTTCAGCTTACTGAAGTGTTTCAGCAGTTGATGTTTATGTGGATAGAAACCTTTCTTTGCCCCTTTGAGAGCTAAAAACTTGCTTCTTCAAAAAAATAAAGTGAAAGCAGAAATTCCTAATAAACCTACGCTCTGTCCCAGAGATGAGGATTTATGTTTGTGCAGCAGGCTTGGGTAGAATACAAATATGGAGTATGCTTTCTGAAATTTTATTATGCTGATATCACAGGAAACGTCATCGGTGCAGATATTCACTGTCAAAAAATCAGATACTTTAAAATTCTATTTCTACTGTTGTAATTCTTGTCTGGTGTGTCTTGTTTTAAATATTTTTTAATAGGAATTAAACTATCAGCCCTGACAAAATGCAGGCTGCAAATGGAGTTCTCCAGATTAGAGTCCTGCGGCTCTTAACTATTACACCAAACTGGCTCTGTTGTGATATTCAAATTGGGGAAAGTTAAACTGTGGATTGTTTCCTACACAGAGATTAGGGTTCATAATCCCCTTTAGAAATCCTGCTTGCAGATAGGAAACAAAGCAAAACCTGACAAAGCACCCTAAATTTAGACATCACGAGAAGTTCTGTGGTGACAATGAGGAGTCGGACCTCCTGAATTAGGAAGTCTTCAGTCTTAGTTCCACTTGCTTGGGGGTGGGGGAGGGGGAAGATGACGGCTACAGACAAGCCTAAGAACAAACCACGTTCATTCTCATTATGAACAAGCTGGAGTTTGAGACACCGAAATATCATCTTTATTCTTCACAGGGGCTTAAGTGGTAGAAAACATCCTTAGACATGCTGTTAATTATCTTGAGATGTAATCATATCCTGAAACTCTTGGAATGTCGCAGTGCCATACTCTTATCCAATCATGGTTAAGTTTTATCTCTAGACTGCTAAAACTCATCTGACTGTTGATTTTGGAGCATCACAAAGCATTTAAAAGCAGTGGAAAAAGAAATGCTCCACCACAGCAGGTTCGCTCATCTGAACAGGGTCTTCTGCAGATGCCACACTATAAATGGGCAAAATTAATAGCTGTGGGCACACACTCTTTAGTAGCCCTTACTTTATGGAATGGCCTGCCTGAAGAAGCTCCCACTCTCTTGCCTTTCCTCAAACTATGCAAAACTGAATTATTCAGGAGGGCTTTTTTACGCAGATAATAGAACTGTGCTGTAAGGAAATGGTTCAGAGAGATGCCTTGGCAAAGAGACAAGGACTGTAGACTATGCTACTGTGTGTACTGTCTATTGCTGTAAGGTTGCCTCTTCTAGATAGATTTTGTGTTGTTTAATACATCTTGTCAAGTGGCTTTTGTTTCAGCTCTGTATCGAATTTCTGATTGTTTTCAAATTTCTCCAACCCATTCTCTATTTGCATTATTTACTGAATGTCCCAGCCATTTATTGTAATGACTTACAATGTGTAATCTGCTTTTGAATCTCAGTGAGAATGGCAGACTATAAATAACATAAATTAAAAAATAAATAAATAGGAACGGAAATGATCTTGGAAACTTTAAAAATTTTCCACTTTCAATAGCTTTTGAGTGTTCATAAGAATAGCAGTGGGTGGGAGGGTGGGTTTTTTTTGTCATTCATCTCCCCCACCCCTCCCAGTACCAGTCTACATAAACTTGGATTTGGGGGGAAAGCCCCGCTCATTCCCAACTTCTTTAAACATGAGAACTGCCTACGATTTCCATATATATTCTTTTATTTTCCTAAGTTTTTAAATTAAGGAAGCTGTTTGTTTTTACATGTGGCTATAAATATTCAAGTGTTCATAAGCAATGTGTTCTCTTACAGTCTAGTTTTCTTAACTTAGTTTTTAGGGTCAGATGCCACTTTTAATTTGAAATGAACTGGGCCTGATATATCTCTGCAACAAATCACAGTAACAAGCAAAGAGACAACATGGCAATTAATGAAAATCCCCTGGCTTTGTTTAAAAACTGAATATAGTTGTATTCAATACTGACTTTGGCACAAAGGACATGCTAAGAACTTGTGTCCCAGTTTACATACTTTCAGGCTAGTTATAATACATAAGTATGGCCAAAGCACATTCAGAGGATCAGATGTGCAAAGAAAATTTAAAAAACTCTCCATCAACTGTGAACTGTGTGGGATTGAGTTGTAAGAAGTATAGCATAAAATTGATTTCTTGGCCACCAGACTTTGAGCAAGTCATATTTTTTTTTGTAAGTTTAACAGAAAAGTGGTGTGTCAATACTGTGGTGAACTGTTTCATACAAACCATTTCTGTACATGCTGTACTACAGGCGTAATAGACCATCTGCATCCTTTCTTTCAAGCCGCTTTGATCCAATGATCTCTAGCAGTGGATAAGGAGTCTTTATTTCTTTAAGGAAAATATGGTAAAGAGATACTTGGCCTCAGCCAGTGTAATCATTGGTTTTCTACCCACTAACAGATAGGGACTATATTGTCTTTTAGTACAGTACAGTAGAAGGTAATCTAGTTAAAATAAGGGCAGGCCATAACTCATTATAAGAATTTTAATGAGGGCATTCCAGTATCATATGGGACAAGGAGTCATCCTTTTTCAATCGGCAGAGTTTGAGTAAGTCAACTTGCAATATTTCCCATATAGGACTGCTGAGGGTGCAGCATTCAGATATGCGAGCACGAATGCTCTACAGTAATGAGGAACTGTTAGTATCCTTTTATATGACAGCTGCAGCAAGATTATTGTATGCGCAGAAATGGAAAGTGCAAGAAGTACCTGCTGTTGGGGACTGGATTTACAAATTGCTGTACATGGCAGAGATGGACAAAATGACAAGAAAACTTAAAAACCAAGATCCAGAACAATTTATGGTAGATTGGGCGAAACTGAAACAATATTTGGAGAAAAAATGGGATGTGAAAGGAGAACTGTGGCAGTTTGAGAACTTTTAAATTATGATACTACGAATAGAAGAGAGAAGTGACTTTACCAATAGAATAAATGTGTGTTTATATTAATCTAAGCTAGGATTATAGTTAAGTATAGGAGGGGTAGAATTTACTTATTTCTGATACTTAGAAGTGGGATTGATATATTAGAAATAGTGTTATAGCATACATATAGTTATGTAAGAGAAGATGAAAATATTTAGAGTAATAAATGTTACTAAGTTAGAATATTAACTCAATTATTATTAAATTTGGATTATGGTTAAATATATGATATGATAAGTATGTTGTTAATAACGGGAAGAAGTATTAGTAAAATTAATTTGAAAAGTATGCTATTAATTTTGGGAAGGAATATCAGTAAAACTAATATAGTATGTATAGAGTAAATTTGGGCTTAGAGTAAGGAATGTTATGTAGGGATGTTTGATTGTTTAATATAGAATTTGTTAAGTAATAAAGGGGGTAAAGGGTTGGAAAGCTGTTGGAAGTCAACAAGGAGGGGGGGAAAGGGTGGGGATTAGGTTAGATTAAATTAGATAGGGTTGAACTGAAATAATATTTGAAATTATGCTCACCAATAAAACATTTTTTTAAAAAAAGGAACTGTTAGTATCCTGTTAAGTGGTAAGAACAGTGGAGTTCTGAAGCTTTATTGCTAGTTTCTAGGAGACATGGGCTCTAGAACTGCTGCTGCTATTCAGGCACTCATGTAGGCAGTTAAATTGGCCAAGTGTGATACGTTTTTGTTGACTGTTGCCCTTGTAGCCAGCCATTTTAAGTTTGCTAACTATTTCTCTTAAAACAAATGGAGACTTGTTAGGGACTTTCCCAGGTTAAAGTAATGAGTCTTTGGGAGATACAAGATTTCCGGCAAGATGATCTACACTGTATGGGGCCATTTATATGTTACGTTTTTTTAAAGAACATGTAAAAACTGGTAATGTATGTAGACTTGAAGAAGCATGATATATGGCTACATTAAGGTATCCAGTAGAGTAGCTGTCCCCAACATGGTGCCCATGAATGTCATAGCACCTGCTGATACATTTCCTGGCGCTCAGCAAGTGTTTTTAGAAAGCTCTTGCACACCAGTACTTCTGATTAGCCACTGGAAATCTGATTGGCTGTGCGGATTAAAATGTTTCAGCAGTAGCTAGGGTTGCCATTCCCCCGCTGGGGGCGGGGGATCCCCTGCTCCCATCCTCCACCCCCCCGCCCCCACTTACCTGGCTGGCGGGGGGAGGCATGGGCCTCACAGGTGTGCTCCCAGGAGGCCTAGATAGGGCCTGGATTGGCGTGGATTGGGCCGCTGCAGTGCGGGTGAGTGCTCCTCCACTCTGTAGTGGCCTGTTCCAGGCCGATTCGGGCCTGATCCTGGCAGTTTTGGGCCTGATTCATCCCAATTTGGGCTTAAAATGCCCAGATTGGCCCGCTGCTGGGTTGGAGTGTGTGCCCTCGTACAGTAGTGGCCTGTTTCAGGCCCAATCTGGGCCAAATTTGGCTTGATTCAGGCCGAATTGGGGCCCCTGGGAGCACAGGAGCATTCCTGGGGCAGCCATGGCCCACGTGATGACGTCACTCCCAGGAAGTGACATCATTGCGCAGGCCCAGAGACACCCACCCAGAGTACAGGGGGACCTGGCAACCCTAGCAGCAGCTGACAGCCACAGTGTTGGTTTTATTTTCTCTGTATTTATTACATTACCCTTCTTTACCCCTGCACTTGCCCTTTGTCTGTGTGGCTGGCTGCACCTCCTGCAGCAAAGGTTGGGGATTCCTGCAGTAATCCTAAACATGGTTACATACTTGTTTGGAAGCAAATATTTATACAGAGAATTGGCGTCCACTTCTGCAGCTCCCCTGACGAATGTAAACTTGGTGGCACCTGTGCTTCACTGCTGTTACATGGCCATCAGTATCTGTTCACTGGAACACAGTGTCTGCCACAGTTGTCCATTTTTTTTTATAAGCTCATTTATTGCACGTAGACAACACAAATTAAATAACTCCTTCTTTACTACTTCAACACTCTTGTGGAGGAAGAATGCTTGAGGGTAGAAGGGCTTGCTCTATTTCCTCCATCTGTTGCTAGGATTTTGCTGAGGAAGGAAAACCACACCCTGCACCTTATCTAACCCTGGACAATATCAATGGAGAGAGAAGGGTACATCTGTTTGTTTTGCCACACCTAAGGAAACGGTCCTGCGTTTTTTGAGGTGGTGGTTTGCTTTTGTTGTTGGGAAAACAAACTGCTCTTCCCTCCTTCCCTTCAGCAAAATGCAATTTGCAGCTGCAGTTCAAATCCTTCTACTTGAAGAAGTGTGATACTTGGTTACATTAAGGTATCCAATACAGCAATCCTAAACAGTTGCATCCTTCTAATTCCATTGAACTTTGCAGATCTCTGGGTTTGAATATCTGCACGGATGGGACAGAGCCTTAAGAGTTGGGTCCAGTGCAAAATTTCCACCTGCACTGGAACCCTTGTGCAAGTGGAAACATAAGAAAATGGTAGTAGCTTATGCTGAGTCAAACATTGCATCCTCACTTGTGTTTTCATGTGTACAACATGTTGTGCCACCATTTTTTGAGCATTGTGAGATATAGGGAGGAAAGCACTGGGTATTGCACAAGATCTTGCATAAGCAGAACTGTGCTAAATTTGTTTCCACTTGTGCCTTGCTGGATCCAAGCCATAACCCCCCCTTAAGCAATTAAGAATTGGAGCAGAGTTGCCCATATTATTAATAAACGTATTGGTATTGTTTGCGTAGACACCTTTGCTCCAAAGATGCAGTATGGCATTTTAGCCTCCTAACGACTCTCTGACGGAGTTTATATTGTTATTCACTAGATAGACTTTAGTTAGTGTCATACAGCTATGTGGGAATTGAACCTGGGTTACCTGCATCCAAGCCCAAGTCTCTAGCCAGAATCCAGAATAAGCTGTTAGTAGGAAGATAATGGAAGCACAACTTAAATTCAGGACAGAAACAGAAGTACAGGCCTTAAAAACTGCAAGCCAACTTAAATACCTTTACTTTGGGGAGAATTGCCTATTTTGATTGTTCTAAGAGGAATGGTGCACATCTTCCAGCTTGTTGATTGCAGCCTTGGAAAGCAAACAGTACTGTATAGTGTGTGAGGAGGAATGCTCAAGTTGCATGGGAAAACTGCAGCATGCTTATCACCTAGTGAGATTTCGCTTGAACTGATACCATACCTTCTACCACAACATGCTCTGATAATATCACATTCTACCTTGGGCAGGACTTCTTGTCAAAACTGAGTTATACTCAATCAATTTCAGTTCAGCCCTGTGTATTTTGTGCAAACCGCATATATGTCTTGCAAGAAGATTTCAGGACAATTTTGCTTTGGTTAATTCTGAGAACAATTTGACTTCCTGATTTCATGGGAGAGCCTCTCACGTAGCAAGCAAATATATGGCCAGAGCCTTGGTGGTATACATATATGAAAGGGAAGTAATATCAATGGTATGATTTGTGCTGTGTTTACTTGAACAGACATTTCCCCTCGTCCATTGAAATGTCTTTTGATTTGTAGGCAGTACTGTTCTGCTTGAATATACTATGTAAAAGTTTATACAGGTTCACTGTGGATACTCCATGAAAGCCCTGTGTGTTAGTACTTTTTAAACCAATGTGCAATTATATATTACACCAGCTTGCAAGTTTCTGGAGTCTAGTCCTTGTTCTAAAAAGTATGTGATGTGTACCAAAGCATGGATTGGCTTACTACATTGTAGAGTTCTACATGTAGATTCTTGGCATCTAAAGGGGAGGGGCGGAATATTGGCCCCTTGTATTCTAGAAATCAGCAAAAACACATCAGGATTTAAACTTATAGGTTTGGATCCTGTAACTCCCTTCTGCTAAGTCTTCTTTCAATTGAGAATGATTTTATTGTTCAAGATGAAATTTTTTTTCTATCTAGAGAGCTTTTCTGTTTTGAAAGAAGTCTTTATTGGAGGGGGAGTCATAGGGTTGGATCTAGCCTGCTTTTTCACCCAACCTCATCTTTTTCTCCACTTTATTCCTGTCCCTCTGTCCCTGGCGCATGCACCTTTTGTCCTTGCATAGGCTTTTTGGTGGTCAGAGGGGACCCTCTCCATCCTTTTTGCACCAGCAGATAAGCTGGTAGGATTCAACACCTAGCCCCCCCCCCCAGCATTAAAATGGATTTACTTCCCTAGTGGCAATTAAGCCCCAGCTTCTAACACTGACCTGTTGGCCAATCATTTTGCACAACAGGCTGCATTCTCTGTTATGATTGGAAGTGAAGGGGGGCAGGATGATTTTAGAGCAAGATTTTCTTTCTTCCAGCCTTGAACATTTTATAAGGTTTGAACTGGGTTTTTAAAACTTTCTGGATGGAGACCTCTCTATCAATAGAGGGCTAATTAGTCTCTCTTTAAAAAACCACAGTCCTTATTTTCCAGGACTGTAAGTCATAACTGTCTAGTTTGTCAGTGGGACAAACAAGAAGGTGTCATAAAATTGGCATGTACGGGTCTGCTGATGGGAATGCAGCACAAAGCAACAGGAATATAATTTTTAGGCAGGCTTGCAATCAGATCCACCAAATTTATTGTTAATAGTGTTATCAACTTGGATTACTGTTTTGATTGGATCCTCTCTCTGTAACACTTGTCTGACCCCCTTCTGTTTGCAGCCCTTAACGTGCATCAACCTAATGAATGTTTGCTTCATACATCTGATGAAGGGAGATTATGCTGGAATAAATTTTGTTAGTGTCTAAGGTGCCCCCGAACTCCTGTTTTATTTCACAAAAGCCACTAAACCAGAAACATTTTTACTACCCTACCTGCCTCTGCACTTACTTTAGTCATTCATGGCACATGGATGCGGGAGCCCCCCCCCCCCTCCATTTTGCTTCAGTTTTCTTATCATTGCATGCTTGGTTGCCTGAGTGGCTATTTTCTTGGCAATCAGGTGACTTAATAGGTTTGTTTAGGATAAGAAATGGAAATGGATTACAACTCGCTGTGTATGGGGTGGGGGTTCATTTTTGTGCAACACTTTTACTTACATACATCGTACCCAACACTTTATGCCTTCCTCTGTTAATTTTTTGCTTAATCAAATGAAAATTCTGTTTGAACCATTGGTGGTTTTTAAAAAAACAACCTTGTTTTGCAAGTTCCAGATTATCTCTGTTCCATTCCTTAACTATTTTAAATGCCATAGTCTCACTGATCTCAGAGGACCTAAAAAATCAGAGGTTGTTCTGATGCCCCTCCCTTTATTATATCCCTTTATGCCCAATAAAACCCAAGAGTTTAAATAAAAATTAGCATTAAAAGTTTTTATCGTTGTTAACTAAATTGCAGATCACTAACGTTCAGATATTTTTTTATTAGCAAGCTAAAAAAGCTGAGTGAAGACAGCTTGACTAAGCAGCCTGAAGAAGTCTTTGATGTCTTGGAGAAGCTTGGTGAAGGGTATGTACAATCTGTGTGGGGCAGGGGGGTGAGGCTGCTGGGAAGACTCCAAACAAATATCAGACAAATGCAGACCATAGTGTGACTGATCTTAAACATAGGTAGTGTTCTTATTTGAGCCAATGCCTGTAGCCAAATAATTCAGACACATTTTACAGAGCCAAGTAAGCTAGGCATATTTACAGAAGTAAGCTAGAAGTAAACTAAAATATGAAAACAGCTCTGAGAAGGTACAATTTTGGGTAGTGGTGAAGGGAAAGCTTAATTCTTTTTCTGCCAGCCATTTTTAATGCTCCAAATTGCATTTTTCCACTGGGTTTTAGATACATGTTTTTGTCTCTGAGGTCAACTTTGCTGCTGTTGGGTTAAAGTTATCCCACTTGCCCCAGTCTTTCTTCTTCGGAGCTCCTGCTTGGCTAACATGTGTACAGCAAGTGGTGATACTTCCCACATGCTACTGAGGCCCATGTCACTGGCAATGATTTCCTACATGGCTGTTGCTTCTGCACAAGAAAACCACATGTAGTAATTCGTGTGTGAAAGTGCACATACGCCTGCTGAGAACCAATATTCATCAGAAAGAGGCAAAACCAGAAATATTTTCTTCTGTAAGCATGCATTTCTTGAATAGTATGTGTAAATGCTTATTGAATCTAGCAAAGTAGTGTTGCTTTTTCTGTATGGAACTTATATTTTGTTAGATGTTTATACAGTGATTAAAAATAACCCTACAATTTTAATTTGATTAGTTTCTTAAACGTAGTAAATATTCTTGAAAATCAGCCTGCTGCATGTAGATACATAAAATCTTGATAACTGCTTCAGTTAAGAGGTCAGAATGTGCAGAAATGGCATTCCAACTTTGTAACAGGTTACTAGATTCTTGTTGCTACATTTTTGGTATAAGCAAGGTTAGCAAAAAGGTGCATCTGCCCTTTGTCCCCAACTTAACTGTAAATCTTCAAATTGCATACTTCAGGCATATCAAGCCTGTTTGATAAAATAGGATGCTTTGCTAAAACTAGTGATTGGTAGCAATTTTCTTTGAACAAATAAATCTGCATCATATTACCCAGCCAGATGTTACATATGGAATTGTTAAAAAAAAGAAAGTAGTAGTAGCTTTTATGATATTTAGGAATACAAGTGAAACTCTTCAGAAGTCATGAAATAAAGAACGAGGACATTCCGTAACAGCCGAGAAGAACATGATTTCTCCTGCTTTGATAACTCTTGATTATATTTAACTTAAATAGGTATAGCCCATTTACTCATTTCATTTGGAATGGCATGGAAACCGATGGCATGTAGTTCTCACAGTGCAATCCTAAGCAGAGTTACTCCAGTCTAAGCCCATTGATTTCAGTGAGTTTGGCCTGGAGTAACTGTGCATAGGATTGCATATAAGTGTGCTTAGGAAGGAGATGTAACACAACTGAGGTAGGAAGAAAAGGCCAACAAAGTTTGCCTAACAGTAAGCAAAAAAATAACTGCTTATTCCTGCGCCATTTACTTACGTATCCCATGAGAAATCAAAGGAATTTTCCAAATCAAGAAACTGATTAAATATAGATAGGATTACTATCCAAATCCTGTGAATTTGCAAAAACATTAAGCCGTGATTTTGTGTTCTGAAGGCATGTGTAAATCAACTGTGTACAAATGGAAAATGCAAGTTATCAATAGAAGAATTGGAAATCTCAATCGGTGTCTGTGAATTAAATTATATATGTGCATATACTCTCTGGTGACACCTATTGGTGCCTGGGCAAAAGTGTAATTGCTAGGTCCTAGGAAAGTGTGTGTGTAATTTAGGAATGAAAAAAAAATCTGACTATTTTCTCCATGCTGAGGACAGAGCGGTCTCTTGGTGAGATTTTGGAAAAGGGTATTTAAGCCCCTCTCATTAATGAAAACAATCTCGAAAAAACCAAAGTACAATAGGTGAGAGGAACAGGTTTTCCTAAGCTTTGAAGCTGTAGAGCAAGTGGGTCACTTTGATAATTTTTTGGAGGAATATGGGTGTCCCAAGTTTTCCTTAAGAATATCTTTTTGAAAGATTTTCCTCAAGAGATAAATATTTTGTGATACTGGTAAATCTGTAGATGGAAGAGCTACAATGAAATTAATGTGTTGAAAGCGAAATAATTCCTTATAATTCATAAAACACATGAGGAAACATTTTTTTCACTCTTATCGTATTGTACCCAAACATTATAAAATGTACCTGACTCTCAATAAAATTATCTGAATATTGAAAATTATTTGGCTGGGCCTTTTGATAATATGTTAATTTAATTAATAAAGCATATTCCACATAGGACTTGAAGGGATACTTTATGGTAATAATTGCAATAAGTGCTGCTGTCCATGCAGCAAATGCAGATAATTAGCCATTGCTGATACTGGATTTTATGGACATGGCGCTATCTTCTTCTTGTTAGCAGGAGCTTTAGACTGTACTGCGTTTCCCCCCTTCTAGGTCTTATGGAAGTGTTTTTAAAGCAATACACAAAGAATCTGGGCAGGTTGTGGCAATTAAGCAAGTCCCTGTTGAATCGGACCTACAGGAAATAATTAAAGAAATTTCTATAATGCAACAATGTGACAGGTATGCATGACACTTATTTTGGGTACTCTGCCACTTTTTCAAAATTTCTAAAAGCCTTTCATTGATGGTATAATGTTAAGAAATGTAAGCTGAAATTGAAAGAGGCTTTGAAAAGTGTTTACGGTTTAAAGTGTGAAAATATTCATGTGTTCTTCTATCTCCCCCTCCCCTGGCCTGCTAGCAATAACATCTATATACTGTGGTCCACTGCACTTTATTTGTAGCTTTTGTTACATAGGCATTGGCACTTGAGTCACTATCATGCTTCTGGACGTAGCCTGTGTGACATTGCCATAGATACTGGGGGTGGGAGGAGAGGCTTTTGGTGCTTTGGGGCTAGAGACCGAATATTGGTTGCAGATGAGTTTCCCCTTCCTGAGAATCTGGGAATATGGCAGCACTAATTTTGAGCTGTTAGGATATAAATGTTTGTTAAGTTTCTAATCTATTCTTTCTTATGGTTCTGGGCAAATAGCATATATTGGGGAAGCTCCCAGTGCTTTTCTCTTTCATCCTTCTTCCCCCTCCCCGATTTCTTGTCGTTTTTACAAGGAAGGGGAGGGGAGGGCTTGAGGTGCAGGAGCATGTTTGAATTGTAGCATAGTCTCAGCTTTGTGTGTGGGATCCAAACTGTAAATTGGATTTGCACACGTGAGCCTCAGGGTTGCACATTCCTTCTTCTTCCTTTTATATGCTGTGTATCTCTCTCATTTCCTATTTGTCTGCAAACCATTACATGTCAACATGGCAAACTACAGTTTCTGAAAAACACAAGTTTACAGGCAAACCAGGCATTTTCAAACTTCTGCTGCTTCCAGGAGGAGCAGGAAGAGATTTGAGAACATAATAGGGAAGCAGGAGCACAATGCATGTTTCTAAGGCTTGTTCACATACCACCAAACCATAGTTTGGCATTTATTTCTAAATTTACTTCTAATCTTACTTCTAAAGAAACACAAAAGTGTGCCCTTTGTAAAATGTTTGTGTGTATGTGTGTGGTTGGGTGGGAATTCCCCATTTTTAAGACTTCTTCTATATCCTGAACACCTTTATGGACACATTACAAATGTCTAGAAATATGCACACATGCGCTCACACGTTCACAAACACACAGTAGTTAAAGTAGGACTAAAAGAACTTGAATTAGGTTTTGCAAGAATGGACCTGAGCTCTAAAGATTCAGATAGCGTATGTTCTTTGGCAGGCTTTTAATCATTCCTTTTTTATAGTAGCTTGTTAATCTTTACAGTAAGTTCTTCATGATTTGTTGTGGTGATTGTCCTAAAATATTGTATCATAGGAATAGGAAGGATTAAAGTCCATTTTATATCTCTGATAAGGATAAAACATTTTATGATAGTCACCCTCCTCCCACCCAAAAAATTGGTCTGCGTACAGTGGGAGTTTGATGTTTGTTGAACAGTACTTGAGATGTGCTCTTGATGCTAATATGCCAAAAGTAATACTTGTGCTTAACTCATTAGTGGGGGCTAATGTTAGCACTAAAACTTGAAAAAGGAGATCCTTGAACTGGAGAGAAAGGAGGCTTAAGTTCTCTTGTTTCTTAGTGAAGAAACAGCCTGTATATGTGATGATGGCACCAGGGGTTAGGCATACCAAACAGAAGACCATAAGGAACTAATTGTATTGCTGGTGTAAAAACAAACAATACAGCATGCATGGAAAGTTACTGATATTAACAAATAATGGCTAACTGTGCATTCTATCATCAGATCTGTGAGAAATTTTCAGGTGAGAAACACTTCAACATAGCACAGGATGGGAAGCAGTTGTGTCTCCATACAAATCCATCATGCAAAGTATTAAATACTGCTTCTTGTTGTAATCTCATTCCTAATGTGCTTGCAAAGAGAAATCTGATCTCCAATTTTCATGGATCTGAGTATACAAAAGTCATCCAGAGTGTTGCTATTTGACAATATACTTTTTAATGCATGCTGCAGCGTTAGTTCTGTGTGATCCTTTGTTTTGTTCTATATCTTTTGTTAAACCAACATAAGCAACGCAAAGCAATGATCAAGCTTGAGTCCTCTTATTCAGACTGGATTTTCAGTGGGAGAAAAATGGACTGGGTGGAAGAAGAGTTATAAAAAACAGGATTTACCAACTGTTGATTAGATGTGCCGATTCTGGAGTGCTGCCAAGGACACTCCAGCTTTTTAAATACTTGTTTAGAACCTTGTGCTGCTTGAAATTTTCTTCAAGTTGAGGTCTTCAAGTTAACGGGCGCAGGGCCAGTTTTTGGGACTTTCTCTGGTTTGTCTCCATCCACTTTGAGTACATAGCGTGAAAGAGAGTGGATTTTTTTGAACAGAGTGAATGATAATTTGATTTTTTAATGATTGGATTATAGTACAACAGTTTTATTTGCCCACATTCCCTGCATCTGAAGATCTGATTAGAACTGATCATTTATCTAAAAAATCTGCCATCCTCTAGTTCTAGTAAGGCTGCCTCTGGATTCCTTGTCATAATACTCGTGGCAGTTTGTTTCTGAATGCTGACAGCCATGTTTGTTTGTTTGTTTTTTGTGTGTGTGTGTTTTAGCCCATATGTTGTCAAGTACTATGGCAGCTATTTTAAGAACACAGACCTGTGGATTGTTATGGAGTACTGTGGAGCTGGTTCAGTCTCAGACATAATTAGATTACGGAATAAAACGGTAAGCTTACTTCTTTTATGGAATATGGCCATTGATCAACACAATGTTGGGATATTTCATTACATCTGAAATTGTTCACAGATAGGTATGATATTCCTATTGAAGACTTCTCTGCAAAGGCTGACTACTGAATGGTCTTAAATAAGATTTATTGACATAAGTATATTGTCTTAAGTAATGGGCATCATCCTAATTAATAACTGTAAACCAAGTTCCCAGAGACTTCTTTTTGGCAGTGTGCTTTGTTCTGTTTCTAAAGGGGTTTGAAGAAGACAGACGGCGTTTTGAGTTGGAGTCTGAAGCAACCTGGCAGGGAATTGATGTTTGTGTGGTTAGGTCAATTATATTTCTGGAGCAGTTTATATCCATTAACTGCCAAATTGTTAGAGCATCAAGATCAGCACGTTGCAATAACTGGCATGTAGAGTTGCACATGCATGTGTGACAGTTACGAGATTCTTACTATCCAGGAGAGGGCACAGCTGGCATATCAGCTGTAATGGATGCAACTCATTCCTGGCTACCCCCTATACCTATTTATTGGGAAGCGGAGTATGATTTAGACTATCTCCATGATTGTGACCCCAATTCTTCAGAGTAAAAGAACCCCCAGGTTGGAGGCACCCATACAGACTAGCTGCATGAAGGTAGGAGCTGGTAGGATGTTCCTTAGACAAAGGCCTGGGCCTGCTAGAGGATCACATGGGACCACAAGCACTTTGCTGAAGAGGACCCACGGGATGTTGTTGCTCAATTGGGTGAGCAGTTAGATGCAAGACTGAGGTTCAAGGTCAGGCCCCTTGCTGCTGTCTATGTTGCTAAATGTTGAATATGTTCTGTTACACAGAAAAGAACTGTGATTAAATAAGTACTTCTAAGGAGTAAAAAAGAACTAAACATGGATGCTTCTTGAGCACTCGTGTATGGAAATGCTGTTTTGAAGGAAAGGAGAAGCACAACTTTTAAATTCTGTTTGTTTGTTTGTTTGTTTACTTATGTCATTTATATCCTGCCTTTCTCACTGAGACTCAAGGCGGATTACATAGTGTGAGATTAATACAATCATTGGCAAGGACAAGGGCAGGCATTTCCATATAGTGTCAAGAACATTTCCATAAACAATGTCATAAGGTAAATGAATACAAATTTACAAAGACATAGTATTAGCAATGATCCAATATGGGGTTGAAGAATTGCTGAAACAGAACATAATCATAAGAGAATGAAATGTATATGTAATACCTTAATGTTTGTAGTTAATATCAGTGCATGGTTTTTATTTTAAATCTGAAGAAAGCGGGAAGAAAATTTGCATGCTTTCTATTAGTAGGCTTCTGAAATTATACCCAATGATACCAAGTATACCATAGGAAGAGACGTTAATACTGTGGACAGAAATTTGTTAAACTTGATGTATCAAAAATTATGTTGTGTTATCACATGATTCGCTACGAGGGCCAGTTGAATGCAAACTGCTGTAGAATTACCACCTTCAGAGTTTATATTATAACAGCAACAGTGCACTTATATTGTGCTCTTCTAGACAGATTAGTGCCCCACTCAGAGGAGTGAACAAAGTCAGTGTTATTATTATTCCCACAATACAGCTGGGGGGCTGGGGCTGAGAGGAGTGGCTTATCCAGGGCCACCTGTTGAGCTCATGGCTGTAGTGGGATTTGAACCAGCAGAGTACTCGTTTGTTGCCCCACCACTTAACCACTATATTGCTATGGAACTATGTTAAGAGTATAAAATTAAGTTTGGAGCGGAATGGATTCCTGATTCTCTCCGTCCCTGTGCTCTTTGGATGCCATAGGAAGCAAAGACCGCCTGGGGAGAAGCAAGTTTTTATAATGCCTATTTCTAGGCTTTCAATTAATACACCCAATAAAAGGGATAAGGATGAGATGGAGTCTCTTTAAAAAATCCACACACAGTGGTGTTGCCTGAGTACAATCGCTAGCATCCTGATGTAGTCATGTGTTCCTAGATCTTAGAGCCCATGAGCTGTTCACCAACTCAATAATATATCACTGGGCTGAAATAGACACTATTTTTTTTTTAATGAGTGAATTCCCCTGGCCTGACTCACGTTCCCTGCAGCCAGCTGGCAGCTGTGGGGAACTAATTGCCTGCAGGAGCCAAATTTGGGTCAGAAAGAGTGGAAGATTCTCTTGAATTAGCATAAGGATCTTCTGGAGGCATTTATGGTCTCTGTATGGCGTTACTAAGGATAGTATAAAAAACAGTTTTCTACTATCTGACACCTGTATAATTCTTTTTCACCGGGGTGGAGTGATTGCTATCGTTTCAGCCATTTTTTCCCTCCTTGTTACTGGAATTGGTCTTGCGAGTAAAAGGATTTGTGGGGATAATTAGCAAGCAAGGAAGACAGCTACGCGAGAGGCTGGTAACCGCAGGGATCTATCACCAGTTTTTACAGGGTCCCTTCCGTTATAACAAACGAGGCTGGTGCTGAAGGTCAAACAACAACTTTTATTAAAGAACAAGACTTCATACACATACACACACAGAATTATGGGGTAAAATGGTTACACACACACACACACACACACACACACACACAGAGTGAGTGAGTGAGTGAGTGAGTGAGCGAGTGAGCGAGCGCCTCCTAGGAAGCTTAGCCAGAAGTTGGGAATAGAGAGAGGGAATAAGTATAATACTATCCGAAGAGTAATCCAGTCCATGGGAGAAGAGAGTAGCTTCAAACAGCCAGCGTTCTCGGCCAAGAGAGCGAGAGGCTTAGGGCAAACCTCAAGGGAACAGTACTTTGGATCCGGTAAGCGTGTACGAAGAGAGAGAGGCTTAGAGAAGCGGCCCTAACAGAGCAGCCAGGAAGTGTGCACAATTTGAATGGACCAAGGCACTTAATCTTATAGGGTAAAATGTGCCATGAGGTGGGATGGCCTACCTAGCTGCTAGAACAAAGACTCCAATGGTCAGTTCCTGGGTTTGACAAAGGGGTTGATTGCCTTAATTGGTAGCTGCTGGGGTGTGTGAAAGCAAATGCAAAACTTGTTCTAGTGTTGTACAAAAGGGATAGTTTGTTAATGAAGTCCACTGGAGCTAAGTTGATGAGCTTGGGTGAGGACTGTACTTTCCCAGGAACAACTGTACAAATTTATGAATGTCATTTGATTAGCTCCTCAATCAAGGACAGGAGATCTCATCACGGAAGGAGAGAAAGGAATGTGTTAAGTGGGGATGACTCTGCAAGACCTTTGTTGCACTGGATTCCTTAGGGGCTGGAGGGACTGCAAATCCAATCACCTCTAATCACTCCGCATTCCTCTGTGGCATTCCATACATGCTGGGGTCTCCTGGGCGGGACTCAGCAAATGTTGGAGGTCCTCTGGTTGCAATACAAGCTGCCATTTTAAATCCAGAGGCCTGGTGATTTTTAAGATCACTGGCAGCCATGTTAAAATGGCTATTAAAGATGGTGGAGGCCGGGCCTACTGCTTACACCCTTGGCAACCTGAGTTGATCAGTCTTGTGTTTGGAAGGAAGATTGTATAGCCTGTCTTCCTAACTTGGGTAGGTTCTGCATAGAATGTTAGAAATTGAGGGCCCGTAAGAAATTGTGTGTCAGGAAATTCTTCCCCAGAGTGCAAAATAGCCTTTATAAACTTTGCTGTCTTGGAAAAAGAGATGTTTCCCCCTTTCCCTTACATGGCCCATTTCAGTTCTTCCCACCCAGAACTGTCTCTTGTTGCGGCCATGGCAGCTTGTGGATGTTTAACCCGTATGTAAATTATCTAAGAGTTTGCTGCTCTTCCACTTCCCTTCATGTCCTTTTCCTTTTAAAAAGTCATGTCGCCTGACTTACAATTAAAATAATTGCCTACACTATATCTTGAAGGCAGTGTTATATATACGGATAATGCAGAGATGAGCAGCTTCTTGCTCACCTAGCAATACGCTTCACTAGTCTAGCACTATAGTGCACTTGCTCTGTGTGCTGAGGTCTGGGGCTAGGGAAGCAGGAGGCTGCTTATTGGGCCTTGAACAGGACTGGGAAGTCACAGGATATGGGGGTATTTACATGGTTTGTAGCCTGTGGGAGAAGGCTGCCTCTTGGCAGACTAGAAACTGCCAAGGTCTCTGGCTCATTGACTGGATTCCTAACTGCAGTAGCCGTTACTGGAGCAATATAAGTATCGGGCGGTTCTTTACTTGAATGATTTCCAGAGAATACTGGCTTCACAGTCTAAAATCAAAGAAAGAGGAGTCCAGCAATCTAAAGTTCTGTTGAAGGTGGTACTGATTGTTTTTGTAATGGCACCCAAGGATTGTGGGTTAGTATGGGGGCACTGTCCTACTGTGTGCTATATCTGCACAATCAAAAACAGTGCATGATCTGAAGAGGTCATCATCTAACCCTTTTTTTGCGGGGCTTAGGCTGAGTATATTCAGAAAAAGGTGGGATATAAATATTGTAATAAATACAACTTCCTCTGTCTTTCCAGTTTATTAATTTGTATTAAGATGGCTTTAATCTCTTACTCTTCATGTTGGATTTGTACAGGAAGGCCCTTAGTCTGCAATTTGTTTTCTTTTGGTGGGACCTTTTATGCCTGTTTAGTGCTTGTTGACTTTTTTGAGATCTCACTTGAGCTCAAGAAGGTCACGCCCTGTGGATTGGATTGCAGGATTGGATCACCTTGATGGGTCCTTCCTTTCTGTACTTGTAAAGCATTTTGTATAGCCTCTGCGTGCTATATATAAATAATACTTATGAGGTAGTCTGCATAACTTTGTGTTATAGTTTCTTAGGCTTTCAAATTGTTTATGTAAGTGTGCAATCAGTATGTGTGTACATACAGAAGAAAAAAATGGCTGGTTATTTATGTTTCCTGATAGCTCACAGAAGACGAAATTGCAACCATTCTTAAATCCACGCTTAAAGGACTTGAATATTTGCACTTCATGAGAAAAATACATAGAGATATAAAGGCTGGAAACATCCTCTTAAACACTGAAGGGCATGCCAAGTTAGCTGACTTCGGAGTGGCCGGACAGTTAACTGTAAGTGTAAAAGTCTGTGGGTGAAGTCATTTTCTGTAAGCATTATAGTGCATCCATCATAAAGACAGTTCCATTGCACTTCCTACTTACAAGATGGAATGAGAATCTGCTGTAATAAGAGAAAAAGCTTTCCTTTCCGGCAGTGAGCTGCTTTGAACATTCACATTCTGCATACTGAGCCTCACCCTAATCCTAACTGAGGTGGATTTGTATGTGTGTTAGGGATCTCAGTCAAACTGTGAAGCATATCTTGCTAAACCCTGGATTAGGATAGTTGAATTTAAGCATATTGTCATGATCTGAATGTGTGTTTGCTACATTGGCAAGTCTACTGGAACAGTTAACTCACGTATAACTTCTAAAAAATAAGGTGGTAGCTTTTACTTTAGAGCTAGACAACTTTTGAGTAATTCACTTGGACTCCATTGGTAAATGGAGATATTGGCTGTTCACAGTTGCAGCTGATTGTGGGAAGATGAACTCCGAGGCCTAGAGCTGTTAGGGCTGCTTTGCACATTATGATGTATTCTGTTTACCTGTGCATGTACATGTAGCAGGGAGCCAACCCCAGTTTTCTTGTGCAGATGTCTCTGTATGTTACATGTTCTTACAAACGTATTTAGGAGCCTGGTTCCTTGAACTGGAGGAAGGCCCCACTGTTAATGAAATGGAAACTGGATCCAACTGAGTGTATATACCTACATAATTATAATACGTGGTATATGCATATGCGTACTGAAATTGAGAGGCAGAGACTTTGCTCCAAAAACAATTAAATAATGTTTTTCTTTGCCTGTTTTAAGTAGGCAGCGTCACAGCAGCTGTTCCAGGGTTGATTTTCATGTTTTAAAAGAGTTTATTGCTGAGCTTTAATAATAATAACATTCGATTTATATAATAACTTTTGATTTATATACCGCCCTTCAGGACAACTTAACGGCCATTCAGAGCGGTTTACAAAGTATGTTATTATCATCCCCACAACAATAATCACCCTGTGAGGTGGGGCTGAGAGAGCTCCTAGAAGCTGTGACTGACCCAAAGTCACCCAGCTGGCTTTAAGTGAAGGATTGAGGAATCAAACCCAGTTCTCCAGATTAGAGTCCCGCACTCTTAACCACTACACCAAACTGGCTCTGCTGGTTTAAATGGGGTTTGTGTAACAGTAACTAATTCAATTGTGGTATTAATAGAATCAAAAAGAAAATCTCATGTGTTAAACTTGTTAATCATGTACTTACAGGATACAATGGCAAAACGTAATACTGTTATAGGTACTCCATTTTGGATGGCTCCAGAGGTAATACAAGAAATTGGCTATAATTGTGTAGCAGACATTTGGTCGCTGGGTATTACTTCAATAGAGATGGCTGAAGGAAAACCACCATATGCTGATATTCATCCAATGCGGGTAAGAATCCTGTATTATAATTTTAATGACACTTGCTCTGTAAACTCTGTCCAGCTGATATCTTTGGAATAATGAAAGCAGGCAGATCCTTGTCCTAATATGACTAGAAGTGTTCTGGGTATTCAACAGTGAGTTAGACCTGAGACTTAACACCAGTGCACTATTGTGAGGTATGAATTGTACAGCAATAGGGGACACTGCCATCAACTGGTTCAGCAAAAATAAAGTAGTGCTAGTCTGATAAGATTTCCACTGTTCAATGAAAGAACGGAGGCATGCTAAGCTGTTGTTTGAAGCCAGTGGTTAGAATCTTCTATCTAATGAAACGGTAATCATTTTTCAAAAAACGATCCTTAATATTGCAAAATATATTTTGATATTTACTTATTTAACTGGTTTGCTGTTTTTGGTGTTTAAGCAGTCCCCATTTCCATAGAAATACTGTATAGCTAAGCCGCTTCTAGAGAAACAAGGGTTTAAGTGTTCATGTCAAGTTAATACTTGGATCTGCTTTAGTGGATATGCATTTTTAATAATACAACTAAAGATGGGGACGAAATGGGGAAAAAAAACAAACCCTGAGTTTCGTGGTTTATTGCATTCCACAAACCTCGAACATGCATGAAATTGTCCCGTTTCATGAAACGATTCGTTCAGTTCCTGAATCATCAGATCCTGGGGCCCTATAATGGCCCTGTTCATACTCAGAGATGCCAGACTTGCAGGGAGACTTCAAAGGCACCCCACCCAACAACCTTCCCAGCAAGGACAAGAGCAGAAAATAAGAAAAGTCTTTTCAGTCTGTTTTGAAGCAGCAGCAGAAAACTCCCAAATCCACTCTCTCACTCCAAATCCCAGCAACAGCTCCTCCCTCTCCCTCTGTCAACTCGAACTGAAAGCAGGAGGCACAGAATTGTGCCTTATATAAGAATCGCTCACATAGAGCAGAACAGGAGCTCTCTGGTTGGCAGACAGACCTGCCTAACAGGGTTTGGGGGGATGAGATTGGTGTTCCTATGGCTGCAGAGGGCCCATCTCCGCCCTGCTCGTTGCTCTCATAAAATAGAATGGGATATCTCAGGTTGGCAGGAAGAGCTGCCTATCAAGATTATGTGGGTTAAGATTGGGGTTTCTACCAGCCTATCTGGCATTACAAAGCATTTACAAATCGAACAAATCGGCCCCAAAAGTCATGGATTTTGTGAAAAACACGGTCCCACAAAATGCATTTTCGTGATACACAAATTGGCCCAATTCGTCATGAAATTTGATTTTTATTTCGATTTGTGCCTATGTCTATATACAACATTGCATAACTCAGCCTTGTGTTCCTTCAAAAGGTCATTTAAAAACCCACTTACCTTTGGGTCACAGAGGGAGTCTCACTGTATGGCTTATTTCACACACACACACACTCCGATCTGTGTGGAGAGAGGAACTTCCCTTGGACTTTCAAAACAAAACATCTCCTTTATCTGGAGACTAGTCTTGGACTTTTGAAGAGGATCTTCATTGTTTTGTGTCTCTTTGTCTCAAAGGCATGAGTGCCTGAGACATCTCCCTTGTGTGTGTTTTACTGTCTTTCGGTCTGTGAGCACTGGTTCCCATTCCTTATGGGCCTTGAAGACCTTGATTTTCAACCAGTGCAGATGCTCCTTATGCAATTAAAAAACATTCCCAGGCCTGCTTTCCTTGCATTTTGGTGACATCTTCACATTGTGTTGACTTGTCAAGGGGCCAGCAAGGACTCCTGCTGTCCATAACAGTGAAAACTCAAGAATGTGGTATTCTCCATGGGTCATGTTAAATGGGTCTTTTTAATCCTTGACAATTAGTGTTAGGTTACTGAATTGATGTTTTAAACTGTTGTTATACATATACATAATAGTAATACACAAACATGTAAACTTCATTTTTGGTATGCAAGCTATTTTAATTTTCAGGTTGAGAAACAGATGATTATTTTTTAAAAAAGTGGTCTAGTGCGTGTGTACATGGTTGCTCTTGGGAACGGTAATGATTAGAGATTACTTATATTTAATGATGATGGCGTTGCTTTTTTAATTTGATGATATCATTTATTACATCTGGGATAACTTTGACATAATTGCCTGTAGTTGCTCAATGTAATGAAAGGTAAGAGCTAAATTAGCAGCGAAGGTTTTATAAGCATGAAAATAGCTGCATATAAACTGAGGGTCATTGTTTTAAGTTGAGGGGTTGTGAACTTCTTTAATTCTTGTAATCAAATGTATGATATCAAAGGGCAAAATCATTTATAAAATAACAATTCTGGCTTATACAGAACACATGTTCTTGTTAATAATTTGTGTTCTGGTTTTAAGGGTTTGAATGCAGTGAATATTCTTTTGTATATTTGATACTCTGCAGTTTTTCTTAATTTTTATTAGTGAGTTGTTACAGTGGTTAAGAAGAAATACACAGATTTTGGTTGTGATAGTTTTCCCAGCGTTATATGATCCAACTTCACAAGACTCCTGGACATATGTAGATGCTTTTATATTTTGTTTTAGTTGAGACATTCAATTGATATAGGCAAGCATGAAAGCTTGGGCAAATTTTCATTGCTTTTTCTGGATCTTGCTTAGATTCTGTGGTATTTACGTAAAACACTGTTTTGTTACTTGGGAATGCATGCTGAAGTTATTCTGTATGCTATTTTGCTGCAGGCCGGTTGGCATTGCCACAAAGGTAATGCATTGCCAGTAGGCCATTTCCTTGTCAATTGCATTTACAATCTAATAGAGATATTACATGACTTTTTAAACAAGTGTTTTGGCAGGGAGGAAATGGCAGATTCCATGCAAACAAGCATAGCTTCCTCTCTCTAACCGCACACTAGCTACTCAGGGAGTTTTACGAAGGTTTGTGATGGTGAGGAGTTAAAGAAAGGATTTCAGGTTGAAAGACTGCAATAAAAGTACTTCAGGGCTAAGTATTTGGGAATATATAATATCTATCAGATCTTTGTAAAAAGCAGCCCGTTCTTGTTGTGGTTGGAAAGGTGGTGACAGTCAGTCAATGCAGCAGGCTAGTTTAGTGTATATTAAATCTGTGCAAGGTGCCGTGGGGTTCTTTCTGCACTTGATCTAAAGGCCACCTGCATTGCTGGCGAGCCTCAAATGAATGCTTCTTTTAGACATTAAAGCTTAACTTAACTCTCAATCTTTTGTGGCAGGAAGTCTCTGAGGGAAAAGATTTGGTTGGCACTGTTGATAATAGATTGCCATCTTTACAGGAATTGCCACAAAGCTCCTAGTTTGCATACCAGGGGGCTGCAGTAAAACATGGTGAAGCTGTATTTGGAAATAATAATAAAAAAGGGCATTGATGGTAAAATTTGGTAGAACTGTTTCTCTTCCTGTACTGTGTGTAGCGCTGGGTGTGACAGAAACTGTTTGGCTACTGTCCGAACCAGTGACACTGGTTGCTGCAAGTTTGAGTCTCACTGATTGTGGGAGATAAATGTACATCAGTTTGGTGTAGTGGTTAAGAGTGGCAGGACTCTAATCTAGAGAACCAGGTTTGATTCCCCACTCCTCCGCTTGAAGTCAGCTGGGTGACCTTGGGTCAGTCACACCTTCTTAGAGCTCTCTCAGCCCCACCCCACAGGGTGATTGTTGTGGAGATGATAATAACATACTTTGTAAACTGCTCTGAGTGGGTGTTAAGTTGTCCTAAAGGGCGGTATATAAATCAAATGTTGTTATTATTATTATTTTAGCAACATAGCTCTCCAAGTATTATAATGCACAATGTCTAACACTACAAAATGGTATCATCCCGCTGCAAGTTTATCTGGCCCTCAAAGATTCCATAGTATGGTACTGTGAGAGATATTTCTGTGAGAGAGGAGGAGACATGTTTTAAAATGTTTCACAAATTCAAGAGATAAGTGTAATGTACGTTCCAAGACAAGGCCATTTCAGTGCCTCATGAGTTCTGTGAATTTAATGATAGAATTGCCCGAAGGAATGAGGACTTATTTTTAGCAATCAAAGAACAGGGAGATTAGGAATATAGTATCTTCCCCCTGCCTACAGCTTCCAAAGCACATTTCTCTTCAGCAGAGATAAAAGAAAGAGCGGTTGACAAAAGATGTTTTGGTCCTACCTGTGTGCTTCATTTCTTGTTAGAGAATGGGACCTCCCCTCTTTTTTCTATGGTGTTAAGGCAGTCTTGCTGTAAAAAGCTTTGCATTTTAGTGAGGGCCAGAAACCTCAATATACTTCTGTAGACAATGATGTTGTGGTATGAGTCCATATTTTTTCATGCTCTGGACAAGGTTGGACAAATTTGAGATAAGTGCAGTTTCAAAGGTCATGGAAATGCAGTGCTAGAAGAAGAAGGCCTTGATATACATGAAGCTGCCTTAGATTGAATTTATGGCTATCTTCCAAAGTTTAATATGTGTACTTTGTTTACATTTTGTCTGAATAGGGAATTTTGTGCCCGTTCTGCACATGGGCATGTAAGGAATCCTTTACTTGACTTTATCTACCAAGTCTTTAAGAAAGCGAGGGGCATAATGAAGGCCTCTGAAGCCCAGCTGAACCGATCTCTGGAATGACTTCCCTTTTCCTTCCTTTATTCTTTAGATTACACCCACGTATGCTTTCCAAGAAGGCTTCAGCCCTGGTGGCACTCCAAGAAAAAATTGCCAACATTTTGAATATGCAAGCTAGCTTTACATACACTTTCTCCTCTTTCCCCCTTCCCCCTCTCTAATTTATGCTGCTTTGTCTTGGGAGAGGCTAGTAATGCAAGATCTTGAAAACATATACAACATTTGTCTTTATTGTTTTCTGTGCTCAAGTTGTTGGTAATGGACATGTGGACATCATATGTTCCACAAAATACCGTAGGAAGCCAATTTGAACTGTTTCCATTTGCCTTAAGTCCAATCATGATATTTATTTTTCCATGGCACTTACCCAGATTATCCATACCTCCTGCTTAGCTTGTGTCATTGCCACCACAGACTAATCTGCTTGTGATCACCAGTTTCTTTCCAGTGTTCTTACAACCAGCTGCCTTTCTCCGCAGAACTCTTGATACTGTTTATGTTGCCTTGTAGCCTTGGTCAAGATCTGGTTGTTCTGCTGGGAATCAGTATCCATATGAACTCAAGAAAGAGAGAGAGAGAACCTGGCTTTGAGCTGTTGAATGTTGCCTTTCCTTTTTCTTTTCTCAACCTCCGAGGGGGGCACAGTTGGCAGTTGTATATTCACTAACATTCCTATGATAATGGACAGCATGACTGCCTAAGAGAAAGATGAAAGAACCTATACAATCTTACTTTTTCCTCCAAGACCATCATAGATGAAATGTAGACATCTGCATGGTCCCCTTTTATGGTATTTTGTTAATATCTGCACTGATTCTTCCACCAGGAGTCTGTTGCTTGGAACAAGATGAATTGAAGCTCACGGGAGAATCTATTTTAAGTATTTATTTACATTTCAATGTATAGCCTGCTTTTCTGTAAACAAAAGCCCTCAAAGCTGTTTGTTGTAACTGAACCCTCAGAATTTTCTATTTGTAACTAAACTATTCAGGATACAAAGAACCTGGATGGACACCAGTGGGAAAAGTGCTTAAAGTAATCTATACATTTACCAATCTCTTCTAAGCTCCAAGAAGTTTCCTATTTTTATAATCGGCTTTTAGAAGTGTCACTGTTTGTACAGGTAGAAAACCCTGCAGAGTATTTCCCCTCCTTTAATAAGCATTCTGTGTGGCATTTGGGAATACTGCACTTTTGGTAATGGGCTGAAGCTCAGGGCACATCACCTTGGACTTAGTACTTTTTTTGTGTTAAGATTTATTTCAGCAGTAGGCTAAAAAGAAACAAGATTTAAGTACTAATGGGCTGCTGCTGTGAATAAGCAAACAGCTGATTCAATTGAGAGATCGTATCAAAACTTAAATAAATATCTATCCCAAAGTACATATATATTTTCTATATAGCAAATAATAAATGTACTGTAAAATACCTCCTTCTAGCAATATACTAGTTTGGAAAACAAAACACGGCGAATGCTTTCTCATTGAAAATGTATTTTCTTGCCAACATACATAAACATAATTTTATTAATCTTGAATAGCAAAAGGTGTGTTATATTGTGCACTTAAGATGGCCACTCTGTGTAAACGGAGGACTGCTTAGTTACTGCTGACAGCTATATTACTTTGGATTAGGAGATGTGATATTAGCATGTATTAAATTTAACAGCTGTCAAACTAATTACATTACTGCTTTCCTGAAATCTGCCAAGTATTGGGACTAGAGTGAAGAGGTTAGGGGCAAATATTTCCATGACAAGACGCACAGTTATATGCATTGCAACCTTCCTTCCATGTCAATTTTTTTGTAGTTTCATACAGTTGACCAGGTGAAAGAGCCCTTGCCAGATGGCAGCTATATAGCTAGATGACCAGAACAAGAGCAGAAAACTTTTATCTACACTAATACATCATTAATTTCTCTGGTATGTTACAAACTGTACCCTGTAATTTTAAAACTTAATTTTTTGGATGAATCCTTGTTTCTGTTTATGATTATTTTTTAAAGTGTGTACAGTTAAATCCAAAGGTTTCATACCAGTTGGAGAGTTGTGCTGACACCCCCCCCCCATCCTACTGTAGACCTCACTCTGCCCATCATGCAGGTATTAAGGCTTCTCTGGAAGCAGCATTTCTGGGAGCTAAAGGGGGCTGCAGTGGGAAGTGGGAGAATTCTGTTCTGCTGGCAGAATTGCCTTCTGTTGGCAGAAGACAGACCTTGGACCCAACCCATATGCCTTTCATGTACATGGTGCTTTATAGGAGAATGTAAGCAAGAGATAGTCCAAGCGGCTAAGAGTTCTTTCTCACTCTCTAAATTTAGCCAGGATGCCCATGAGTAAATGCAGTTATATATTCTTAGGCTTCACTTCAGTTGGGGATAATGTCTGTTATAAAATGTGACTGAGCAAGACACACTTCCATGTTCAGTACAGCATATTGCTGGTGAGAAGCTAGCTGTTCATTAGCATTATGATTTGGTGCCTGTCTTTTGTTCTGGATGTTTAACAATGGTCCATGTTCCTTAACTGTTTACTGCCCAGAAGGATGATGTATAATGCTGTTAACTTAAACATGTTTGTTATAAATTTGCTTTTTTGGAGTACAAATTAAAATAATGCCCCCTTCTCTTGTTCCTTGTAGGCTTCCTGCTTGTATGAGTTGGACATTCTTCATCTCCTCCCCTAGGATTGAGTAAAATCTCTGGGGCTTGAGCAGGCTGACCTTTTTCTCTCACTCCCCCTTCTTCTCTTCAACTGACACTCAGAAGTTCTTAACAATTTGTTCCTTCTGGAGGATTTTTAGTCTTCTTCGGGGTGCTTTTGGAGGTTGTGTGTACATTAACATACACAGTTATATTTTTATGCATTTTTGGGGGAGGACCCTGAGGTGGTAGAGGCCCTACCTTGTCTGTGTGTGGTCTGTTGTTTTCTATATCATTGTAGGAAGTTTAGTGAGATACCACTGTTGCTTACTCCTAGTAGCATAATTAGGATTTGGCTTCCCTGTGGGTTCTATTTGTGTAACTTCGAGTGTAACATAGGAATGCCCACCAGAGCATATGTATGTGTGTATTCACACAGGTTATAATTAGGGTTGCTATACCCCCGCTGGGGGTGGGGGATCCCCAGATCCCATCCTTTCCGTCCCCACACCCACTTACCTGGCTGGCGGGGGGGTGTGCTCCCTGGGGTACCCCCTCCCTGGGTGGTGGGGCCGTGCTCTTGCACCACAAGAGACGGTGGCGGCAGCAGCAAGAGCAGGCCACTCTCACTGCCAGCGTTGCTGCCGGCTCTGGCCATTGCCGCCGCTGCCACTTCCACCTCTCGTTGCCGTGGCCCCTGTGCACAAAATGAGAGTGGGCCATGGTCGTGGTGAGAGCGAGCGGCTGCAGTCGCAGCAAGAGCCTCCAGCGGCGGCAACGAGGAGCCCCCTTTGATCCGGGGTCACCCTTTGACCCCGCATGATGATGTCACTCACGGAAGTGATGTCATCATGTGAGCCGGGAGCATGTGGGCTGTGCGTGCGTGGAGAAAGGAAGCCAGGTTAAATACTGGCTCCCAATCCCCTGCCGGGAGACTACAGGGACCTGAGGATCCCCTGTTGAGGGACGCCAAGTCTCTGGCAACCCTAGTTATAGTTATTGTACAGTCTCGTGGCTTGGACGTATACTTTTTACTCATAGTCATTTATCCAAATTTCAGGCAGAAGGGATCTGATTTTGGCTTCCTTTGCAGATTTCATTAGGGCAGAAGGGAAAGGTCCTCCTTTGCCTAATACGTGGAAGAAACTTTGAACTTTGTCTCATGGCTTTTGCTTACGTTTTGTTCTTTTGCTTACAGCATTATAGACTAGGTGGAAGGGAATGGGGGGAACACATAGTTTTTCCTTCGCTGATACTGGTTTTTCTGCTTGCGGCCCTTTTTTTGTTTGGAGCACAGGAAGAGGATTGTTCTGAGCTAAACCAGGTGGTCTAATCCCAGATGGGCCTGCACAAGTAATTTTTGTGCCCCTTGAGATACCCTCGGACTTCTCCTCCACCCTCCTTTCTCGCCTTGGTAGTCCAGGTACTCATTAGGAATTCCCCACTGAATATCAGGAGAAACTCCTTATAGGTGGACTTCCAAAAGTAGTGGGGAGAGTTGGGAGGCTATATGACTGCAAAATGTGTTTTTTGTATTACAAAGTCAAGGGAAGAATATTTTGAGTATCTTATGCAGTTGAGTATATAAGTAGGAAACATTAATTGAGAGTGTGTAATAAAGTAGCAGAAGGAAAGAATATATGAAATTTGGACAACAACTTGAGTCTAATTGAAATTTAAATAGAAAACATTTATTTCAGACATCTAAATGAGGATTTAATTAAAGTAAAATTAACTCATCTTTTTAGTCTTATCCTTGAATAGGAAATTTGAAACATACTTGACTTGATGGTTGGCTTTCTCTGACTTTGATTAATCACTTTCAAAGTAAGCAGAGGATCAGAACAATAATTTCATAATTACACGCCAGTGAGTTAACTTGAAACCTTAACTAAAATAACTGTAAAGGAAGTATGATGATGGTTAGTTTCATGTGATGCTGTATATTTTTGTTATATAATTCACATACTTACAAGTGCTAATCTGAAAAAAGAACAGTTCCATGGTTCCATTCATTTATTTTCAGGATGTTTTAATAAGAAAATGTTTGAGCTGGGAATATTAATTTCAAAGGAATCCTAGCAATAGTTAGGGGCCTTATTCAGCCTCCATTGATGTTGTTACAAGTCTCTCCTTAGTGTTTTGCACACATTGGATCAAGACTTACTACTTTTAAGCTCTGTTGAAGATATATTTGATGGAACAGTCATTATGGTTAAATTATTCAACAAATGTAACTTGGCATGAATTATTATTGCATGGTAATGTGCTGGCTTGGTTTTCCCCAGAGAAAAGTTAAAAATAAAACTCTGAACTAGCTGAAAGAATTTTAAACTGCTACAGAACATGATTGCTTGTGATGTGAGAGAGTAAAATATTTGTGTGCAAGGCAAAACTATGCTCTGACATAAAGATCTGTGAAAGGCCCCAAACTGGTCAAAGCATCTGCTGATCAGCATTTCTTTCTACAGATGTGTTTTTGGCCGTTTCTGCGGCATGGTTTGTGGCTGCTTTGCAGATTGGGAAGGCTAGAACAGATGTTCCTTTGCTCTACCTGCAGTCCTGATGAAGAGATGTTTTGCTTGCATTTTGGGTTTCTCTTTCTCTCGTTTTGTATTTGCTGAAGACGTTAACCTGGTTTTGTTCCTTGAACTCTGGAATGTAGATGTATGTTACTTCTCTTCTGCTGTCTCCCCCACTACCAAGTGATGACTTGCATGTGTGAAACAACCCTCACAAATCAGTCATCACCACAAAAGTTTTCATATTGGCCCACGTTGGCAGATATTTTTCAGTGGGACTCCTTCATCTGTGAGTCATTAAGTGATATATATGCATGTGTGAATCAGTCACTCTGCTGTTACAGCAGTGGGCGCTGCTGGCTTCTTTCCTGAGGAAGGGTACAGGGCTAGAATCTAAGCTAGTACCTAAGTATATTTAGTATATGTAACCTTCTATCTGTGACCTCTTAATTAACTTCCATTAATTCCAAATTGTCCAGGTGCAGTTGCTGTATGAGCTCTACTGAACAATATGGTATTTGATGGTTAGCAGATACATGATAGTGATTTATATAATTAGTATCTTAAACACACACAAAAAGCTAAAAGGTGAGGTGACTCTTCACTGTTTCATAAAACATTCCTATTAAGTATAAGCATATCTTCCCTAGTTTATTTTCTGTCAGTAAAACTGATTTACTTGGGAAAGCACTGTGGAGCAACTTGGACACTACATCTATATTTGTAATGCATCATGTTTTAAAAATGCGGTAGTACATTTACGTCTATTTTTGTCAGAAGACAGTTATCAAATGTTCTTTTTCAAGGGACAGATCTGCAGTCAGGGGGATATTTAGCTTCCATTCCAGTGCTCCCTTTACAAATTGAATATAATGATTGACTTTGTAGAAACCTGAGATTATTTAGATTAGAAGTTAGGTAAAATACAAGGTTGGAATAAAGTCTTTCCCAGTTTGTACACAAATACTCTCTGTATTTAGTGCTTGCTCAAAAGCAGCCTAATACCAAGATATGTTTCAATGGGTAGGATACATATTTAATGTAAGACTTTTTCTTAAAAAGAAGAGGTGCCAATCAATCTAAATTTGTTTGCAGCTAAAATTTGATGGTCTAAGGATAACTTATAATTCCTTTCTTGTTATAAAATAGTCAATCTTGTAGTAGTATCAGTTAAGGAGTTTATGGAAACTTGGTTGAAGATTGTTTAAAAGAACACAAAATCTTTAATTTGAATTTGATGGCACCTGGTTTCATTTTTGTTCCCCCAGCAACACCACTGGTACCAAAAGTTACCAGTAGACCACCCTGGTTCAAGCAAAGAATGAAATCACTCTGGCCTTTTCTTTTTTGCCCTTTAGTTTGCTGACTAAATATTTAAACAGAGCTATAACACATCTGTTATAGTTTGTGACATAGCTGTAGAGCAAGACTTTGTGGTCCATAATTTGTAATTGTATTTTAAATTTAATCTAGATTTTTAAAAGAAGTCTGTTTAGCCTATTGAAAAAAATAGTTGATATGTGATTTACATTTTACAAGGAATGAAATAAGAATGTGTATTTTAAAGCAATAAGCAATTCTCTTCCTGAGAAGTGGACCTAAAAGTCCATATTTTTAGCTTGCATGGTCTATTTTTAACATTCTATGACTCCAAGGTTGTTTCCAGATGTGAGCTAGTTTTCATTATTGAGGTTCCCATGGGAAAGAGAGAGAGCCAACACAAATGTTACCTCCAGATTTTTGCTCTTGTGCCTTTTTGACAGTGTCAGTAAGTTTACATTGACTATGAGCATTGGTTAAAATGTTTAAAGATGTGTATGGAATTCTAAGCATTAAGAGCCCTTAGTTTTGTTTTTTGGGTGGTATGTTTTCTAAATCAGAAGCAGGAAAGGACAATGAGACCTGGAAAGTATTGGATGCCATTCCATGAACCAGAAAAGTTATCCTTTAAAAAAATCTTTTGCCACTGTGATCATAGGTTTTGTGAAATTGTGAATGCTGTACTGTTTTAAAGGCCACAGAGATTTTATATCACATTTGCTTCCTCTCCTTATAAAAAATATCGACATGAACAACAATTGTCCTTACAGGCAGCCAGAGGGAAATTAGATAGGATATTGTGTGTGTGTGTTTTTAATTGGTCTCTTCTACAGTATCGAATGCCTCTTTCAACATGGTGCTAGAACATATTGTTTCTTTCCTTTGGGAACAAATCCCAGAGGACTAGCTGTTGCATAAACAAGTGTCTTGTGGGACCTTTAAAAGCTAGCCAATCTGTATTAAAGTATAAACCTTCCTGCATCTGAGGAAGAGCGCTTTTATCCATGAAAGTTCATACTTGAATTAAAAAACACATTTTTTTATCAAAATAATTTGCTTTATCCCTCACTTCATGCCAAAAGTTGTAACTACTAGAACTATTATAATATATACTACTAGCCTTCTGCCCTTGAAAGCTCATTGGTTGGAGATACTCCCAGCAAGGCAGGCTCTTCCTGCTTCTTTCTTATATTTAACATGCATGAGCCAAAGCATGGGACTTTTTCCATGGCTGCAAATAACTCCAATTTCAGAAAAATAAAATTTATCTTAAAGTATAAAAGCAATCAGTGAATACCAGGAATGAAAATATACAGTTGAACAGCATCTGAGCTCAGAGAAAATGAAATGGGTTAAAATCAATCCTCTTTCCCGAGGCCTAAAACTGTGATGTTAAAGAGATAGGCAGAAATATCTTAATGGTCCCAGGCTTGCTGTTCATCTCTGTTCCTTCTCCATTTGGCCCTTCTCCAGACACTCTTCCTATGTCTGTCTCCTTTAGAGTGTCCACGATACGAATGACAGGTCCCAGCGGGAGAGGGGGGACCCGGCGCTCACCATGTCAGCATTCTTTGCTGTTTCTCATGTGTACAAAGTGTACATGTGCTCCCACGCCTACATGATGACATCACTTCAGGGAAGTGATACCACAGGAGCATGTGTGCATTTCTCAGCAGGCTGATTTGGGGCCAAAATCAGCCCTCTGAGAAGCGCAGGAGTACTCTCAGGGGTGGTGTGATGATGTCACTCCCTAACGTGATGTTGTTGCGCTGCCCCGAGAGCATGCCCGGGTGGCCCGTTCTCCCACCTTTCCTCCACTGCAAGCCAGGTAAGTAGAGGCGGGGTGTGGAAGCGGGGGAGTAGACATCCCTTCCCCATGAAATCTTGAGCATGTCTCTTGCATGTCTCCCCATCTCACATTACAGCTACCTCTCTTTCTTTCACGGGAGCATTTCCTGTACCCATCAGCCCTCAAGACCACTCCCACAGTAAGTGCGCCTGGGCAGGAAGAAAAGAGACTGGAGCCATTTGGTTACTTTGAGGCTGGAAGGTCCCTACTGCATACATGCATAAAGCCCACTCATGTTGACTTCATTATCCCACTAATGGCTTTCTTTCCCGAAACTGGACAGCTTGGAATTCAGAAAGAATTGACCAGACTGCCTGTAAAGACAATTTGAACTTAAGCTCTGAGCATACACAGAGTATAAATAAAACAGTCACAGAACAAAGTGGAATATTCTTACACAGACATTTGAGTGGAGTGTCATATCACCACAGTCCTGTGCTGTGGATTGCATTCTTCTGGTTCTAGGCATTTTCTACCCATGCAAGGTACAGAGCTTATAGAAGAATAGTAGATCTCTTACCCAGGCTATAGCCCCAACACCTCTGTCTTTAGAAATTAAGCATGACTTCTAGGGTGTCAGAACCAGACTTCCTTCTTGTGTGCCTTTGCTTAACCGACTCCATTTTTAATCCTTTCAGTGTTTAAGTGTTCTCTTCCAGGTGCCAAGGTTCCCAGGCAGCTATCTCACAGAAAAGGATTGTTTTGGCTACCAACGTTCCACCAAGAACCGGCCTTGGGAAGTTTCCGCGCTTTTGGCTTCAAAGGGGATGTTTTGAGAACTGTGGGGGGAGGTTGGGCCTGCTGTGATCTGTTACTCTGTTCCTCATGCTTTGCCTTTCATTGGTAACAATGCACATGTACCATCCTGGACCTTGTGTTCAGGCTAGTGGACTATAATGAACTAATTCTTCAGTAAAAACCTTTTGGAAACAATGGACTGTTGTCTAATTGCAGAAGGTAGTCTGGAGTAAGAACGTTATCTTGCCACAAGTCTGACATTTTGTTACCAGTCTCATTTTCCAATGCCTAAGCCGGATCAGACGGACTCCAAAGCTGTCCCTGTCAGGGATCCTTTGTTTGACCCGTATGCCTCTCCCGGCTCTCAAGGCTCGGACACTCAAGTACCTGCACCGAGGGAGGATAACTCCTCGGTTACAACGATCTATACCCTTGCTCCAAGCAGGGCGGATACGCAGCCTCGGGCCACGGCTCTCCCACTGCTATCGCTGCCTACCCCGACACAGTGGGGTGCGCGACCAAGGGAAACCAGGGATAGGAGGGCCAGCACGATGTTCACGCACTTACAGCTGGATAGTCGGCGTAGCCTGGAATCCATCCCTGAACAAGCCGGTGATCAATCTTGGATTTACTGGAATAGAACGACCGAACAATCGGAGTGGGATGCGTCCCGCCGTGGCACCTTGAGTTGGGATTATGCGGAAGTCACCCCGTGGTCGGGGCAACAAGACGTAAGTGAGCACCAGTGGGTGCAACTGCAGAGCAGAACGTTAGCCATTGACTCAGGTATATCGGCAATCACCGGCCTGACAAAAGGAGTTTTAGCCGCGAGGTCCCAAGAGGAGCGAGGAGACGAGGCACCCTTGCCTTGGCAGCAAACGCTCACCACGGGGCCACGGACTGAAACTGGGCAAACCTCGCAGACGGCCGAAGCTGCTGAGGGTGAGGAAACCATGGGGAGAGTACAGCTCTTGGAAAACAGACTCATAAATATGGAAGAAAGTTTAGCCAGTGCCGTCCACTTGCTGTCGGTGCTAGTCGCGGGGGACGGCGGTCGTGAACGGCCCGCTGGATGGCCAGACATCAGCCAGAGTCTGGCCAATCTCCAAACGCTCCTGCCTCGGCCGCAACCCTGGCCGCAACAGCCACCAGAGACGGGGGATGAGGAAGAGGTCCCCGGAGAAGGACCCGTTCCCGATGATTCATGCCCAGATGATTCCCAGCCTGACCAGCCGGCCGGACCAGTTGACGACGGAACCAGTGGAGGGGGTGACGGACCGCAACCGGGGGAGCCCCGTCCCACCAACGGCGGAGGGGAACCGATACAACCGGGGGGTCCAATCCTCCCTCCAACCACGACGCAAGCTGATCAGCCGGTAGCCCCTCCACCTACAACGCAAGCGGGACCAACCCCGGGGCCGCGAGGTGATACGCCTCCGCTTCGTCCGCTACCACTCCATCCCCAACCATTACGACCGGCCCCTCATCAGCCGCGGCCGAGAGGGGCAGCGGACCCAGCACCAACGCGGCCGACGCAACCTATACCGAGAGGACTTTTTCCCCAGCCGCGCCCGGGAGTACCTCCACTGCGCCAGCCGCGACCGCACCCGCAACAACCTCTACCACAGAGACCACAGATGCCGCCAGCTCCGAGACCCCTCGGCCCGCTAGACATCTATCCAATGCCGGCCCCGGCCCCGCGACAACCCCTCGAACCACTCGATGTCTATCCAATGCCGGCGCCGGCCCCTCGACAAGACCTTCCAATGGGTTGGGTCAAGTTGGATGCTACGTTCGATGGGGACCCTTCCAAATTGGGATTTTTCCTAGTACAAGTAGTGCAATTTTTTAATCGTTGGGGGCATCTTTTCGGAAGTGAAGCTAGTCAAATCGAACATCTGGGGTCACGTCTTCAAGGCAAAGCAGCTGACTGGTATGTAGGACTGTATAACGTGGGGGGCCCTGAGTTAGATACCCTCCAAGGGCTGGTAGACGCAATCCGAGCTCAATATGAGGATCCCCTAGAAGAAACCAGAGCCCGAACAGAATTGCAGGCTATCAGGCAAGGCAGCATGTCGGCTAGAGACTATGCCGCAAAATTCCGACAACTCGCTGCCAAATGCCCAAGGTGTGAGGAATCCACCAAGATTATCATGTTTAAACAGGGTTTAAACCCTAGATTGCTGGACAGAGCTTTAATGCAAGATAATCCTCCTACGTTGTTGGGGTGGATACAATTGACCTGTGAAGTAGAAAACCGTCTGATGGAAGTTCGTTTGGTGGAGCAACACCAACAACCTCCGGGCCAGAGACGCTCCTCCACTCCTGCTCGAGGGAGCCGGGGGGCTGGCTACGCTATCCGTGGAGCGAGAGATGCTAGATGGCAACAAGGATTGTGTTTGCAGTGTGGACAAAGTGGTCATTTTGCAGCGCAATGTCCTTATCGGCCTGTGCAAAGACCTCTGCTCCAACTCAGACGCCCAGCCCCCGCTGCCTACCCGGCAGCGGCCGAGAGGGGCAGCGGACCCAGCACCAACGCGGCCGACGCAACCTATACGCCTCCGCTTCGTCCGCTACCACTCCATCCCCAACCATTACGACCGGCCCCTCATCAGCCGCGGCCGAGAGGGGCAGCGGACCCAGCACCAACGCGGCCGACGCAACCTATACCGAGAGGACTTTTTCCCCAGCCGCGCCCGGGAGTACCTCCACTGCACCAGCCGCGACCGCACCACCAACAACCTCCGGGCGATGGCGGGAGGGGAGAATCCAGAAAGCCCCTCCTCGGGAAACGAAATGGATCTGTCGTGAAAGGACCCAAACGGCAGATCAAACCTCAGTCAGTTCCGGTTCCGAACCGACCGTATGGGTCCATACTCTTCATACCAGTGACTTTAGTGAATGCTGACAGAAAGATGCACATCCGGGTACAAGCCCTCATTGATTCGGGCTGCTCTAGAGACATTATTGCACCAGCCTTGGTACACGGACTAGTACTCCCTGTCAAAGACTTAGACATACCGGTCATTTTCGAGCAAATGGATGGCACTAACATGAATCCAGTGACTACAGAAACCATGCCAATCATCACAGGCATGGGACAACATTGGGAAAAAAGATCTTTCGTTATTAGTGCCACAGCAAAGTACCCCTTGATTCTGGGGAGCCGGTGGTTATACGACCATAACCCCTACATTAACTGGGCAGAGGGAAGCATCACATTTACCCATGAGTCATGCAAAAGTCATCGGTGGGATCAAAATTGGGGAAAAGATCCGACCACAACCGAACCGGCTCTCCTCTCCCAGGAAGAAATCAACCTAATACCCAAACAATACAGGGCGTACACCCAAGCCTTCACAGAAGAAGAAGCCAACCTCGTTACCTCCTCACAGGAGGACAGACTGTGCTGTGCTGTGCCGCGGCTGATGAGGGGCCGGTCGTAATGGTTGGGGATGGAGTGGTAGCGGACGAAGCGGAGGCGTATCACCTCGCGGCCCCGTATGGGTCCATACTCTTCATACCAGTGACTTTAGTGAATGCTGACAGAAAGATGCACATCCGGGTACAAGCCCTCATTGATTCGGGCTGCTCTAGAGACATTATTGCACCAGCCTTGGTACACGGACTAGTACTCCCTGTCAAAGACTTAGACATACCGGTCATTTTCGAGCAAATGGATGGCACTAACATGAATCCAGTGACTACAGAAACCATGCCAATCATCACAGGCATGGGACAACATTGGGAAAAAAGATCTTTCGTTATTAGTGCCACAGCAAAGTACCCCTTGATTCTGGGGAGCCGGTGGTTATACGACCATAACCCCTACATTAACTGGGCAGAGGGAAGCATCACATTTACCCATGAGTCATGCAAAAGTCATCGGTGGGATCAAAATTGGGGAAAAGATCCGACCACAACCGAACCGGCTCTCCTCTCCCAGGAAGAAATCAACCTAATACCCAAACAATACAGGGCGTACACCCAAGCCTTCACAGAAGAAGAAGCCAACTCGTTACCTCCTCACAGGAGGACAGACTGTGCTGTGGAAATTTTACCTGGCGCCTCGCTGCCCAAAGGCCGCCTATATCCTATGAGTCCCAACGAAAGAGAGGAGCTCCGCAAATTCATCGACCTCAACCTTCAAAGAGGATTTATTCGGCCAGCTAACAGTCCCCATGCAGCGCCAGTACTTTTTGTAAAAAAGAAAGATGGGGGCTTGAGATTATGCACGGACTTTCGAGGTCTTAATGCGGTCTCTTCCAGCAATGCCTACCCTATTCCGCTCATAAGAGATCTACTCAACGTCGTGGCTCAAGGTAAGATCTTTACGAAATTAGATTTGAAAGATGCTTACTTTCACGTTCGTATTCGAGAGGGGGATGAATGGAAAACAGCCTTCAACACATCACTCGGCCAATATGAATACTTAGTTATGCCTTTTGGCCTGGCCGGAGCCCCCTCAGTTTTCATGTCCATGATTAATGAGGTTCTGCATGAATTCCTCTATAAAGGTGTAGTGGTGTATCTGGATGATGTGTTAATTTATTCAGAAACTGAAGAGGAACACGTAAATCTGGTAAAGAGAGTCTTAACCACCCTCATGAATAACCAGTTACCTATTAAACTCTCCAAATGTGAATTTCACAAAACGGAACTCACTTACTTGGGCTATTGTATTTCTAAGGAGGGTTTGAAAATGGATCCAAGTAAAATACAAGCAGTACTAAATTGGCAAACCCCCACAACCCGCAAAGAATTACAATCCTTCTTGGGCTTTGCCAACTTCTATAGAGAGTTCATTGCAAATTTCGCCCAAATCACACTCCCCCTAACTGAACTGTTGAAAACCAAAGATAAGGGGGACCAAGCCAAAAAACCAAGTGCAAAACTGGCTTGGACGGCGGAATGCCAAACGGCGTTCGATCACCTTAAAACGCAGTTTGTATCAGAACCCGTTCTACAACACCCCGACGACAGTCGCCCGTTCATAGTACAGGTCGATGCCAGCGACACGGCAATTGGGGGTGTACTGCTACAGCGGGGGGCGGATGAAAAGCTCAAACCCTGCGCCTTCCTTTCCAGAAAATTTTCAGAATCGGAAAGGAATTGGAATGTATGGGAAAAAGAAGCCTTTGCTGTAAAAGCGGCTCTCACTACCTGGAGACATTGGTTAGAAGGAGCCCGCCATCCGTTCGAAGTCTGGATGGATCATAAAAATTTAGAAGCCCTGCGCAGCCCTCGCAGGCTAAACGCCAAACAACTGAGATGGGCGGAGTTTTTCTCTAAATTTGATTTCACATTGAACTTCCTCCCTGGGAAAACCAACTTCTTGGCGGACGCTCTATCACGCATGCCCCAGCACAAAAGCAAAAGGGAGGAGACAATAGACACAGTCTTCTCACCTACGCAATTAGGGAGCGTGGTGACAACACGCAGCAGCACCACCCGCTTTCCCCAACCCGACCAGGGATGGAGAGAAAAATTAAAAGCTGAAGTGGAAAAGGAGGGGGACGATGTGCCCAAAGACAAACTGCAACAATCCAATCAGGGGGAATGGCTCTGGGGAGATCGCTTCTATGTACCCAAAAGCTTAAGAAAAGAAGTGTTACAACGCTGTCACGATGCTCCCACAGCGGGACATTATGGGTACTTAAAAACACTTCACTTGGTACAACGCCAGTTTTGGTGGCCGGGCATGCGCAAGGACATTTCACAATATGTAGCGTCTTGCCCCATCTGTCTCAGCGCCAAATCCCGAAAAGGAAAACCTCCGGGACTCCTGCAACCCCTAGAAACGCCAAGCCGACCGTGGGAAATAATTTCCATGGATTTTATCACAGACTTGCCCCCCTCCAAGGGACACAATTGTATCTTAGTCGTAGTCGATTTATTCTCCAAGCAAGCCCATTTTATACCCTGTACTACAATTCCTTCGGCTAGAAAGCTAGCTGACATCTTTATAAAAAACATTGTAAAAATACATTCTTTTCCATCCAAGGTGATCTCGGATCGCGGCGGACAGTTCGTTGCCAACTTCTGGCGGGAGCTTTTACAACTTCTGGGTATTGAACAAGGTCTGAGTTCAAGCCATCACCCAGAAACAGACGGACAGTCGGAAAAAACAAATCAGATATTAGAACAATTTCTACGCTGTTATATTAATTTTCAACAGGACAATTGGTTTGATTTGCTCCCCTTGGCAGAATTCTCGTATAATAACAGCGTGCACGCTTCTACGGGAGAAACTCCCTTCAAAATCGTCTATGGCTTCCACTTCAAGCCCTTCCCGTTCGAGGCGCTTCCTCCCCCTACTACAGCCTCCAAAGACGTCACCGAATGGTGGGGGGAAGCAGCTCAACAGTGGACGCAGATTAAGAAACATCTCATCAAAGCCAAACAGGATTACAAAAAATACGCTGACCGCCACCGCGCGGCAGAATGGGAATTACAGCCGGGCGATCTGGTCTACCTTTCCACCAAGAATTTGAAAACAACCCAAACCAGCCGCAAGCTAGCATTGAAATTTTTAGGACCGTTTCCTATTCGCAAAGTCATCAACAAAGTGACTGTTGCTCTAAATCTGCCAAAGAATCTTCGTCATGTACATGATACCTTCCATGTAAGTTTGTTGAAGAAAGCCCCTCCTGCTGATCAATGGCACACCCGTGCACCTCCAATCCCCACTCTGATCGATGATCAAACCCACTATGAAGTTCAACAAATACTGGACTCTAAAATACAAAGAAATCAGCTGTTTTATCTCATTAGGTGGAAGGACTTTGACTCTGGGTTTGATGAATGGGTGAACTCTGTACATGTTCATGCCCCTAGATTAATTAAGGCATTCCACTCCCGCTACCCACAGAAACCTGGGGGGGGAGCATCTTAGGGGGGGCAGAATGTCAGAACCAGACTTCCTTCTTGTGTGCCTTTGCTTAACCGACTCCATTTTTAATCCTTTCAGTGTTTAAGTGTTCTCTTCCAGGTGCCAAGGTTCCCAGGCAGCTATCTCACAGAAAAGGATTGTTTTGGCTACCAACGTTCCACCAAGAACCGGCCTTGGGAAGTTTCCGCGCTTTTGGCTTCAAAGGGGATGTTTTGAGAACTGTGGGGGGAGGTTGGGCCTGCTGTGATCTGTTACTCTGTTCCTCATGCTTTGCCTTTCATTGGTAACAATGCACATGTACCATCCTGGACCTTGTGTTCAGGCTAGTGGACTATAATGAACTAATTCTTCAGTAAAAACCTTTTGGAAACAATGGACTGTTGTCTAATTGCAGAAGGTAGTCTGGAGTAAGAACGTTATCTTGCCACAAGTCTGACATAGGGAACACATACATAGTGTTTTCCACCAACAATGATCCATTACTTATTTTCCCTCTTCTTCCCAGCATTTCCCCCCAGAACCTATTATGGTTCTTTTCCACAATGTTCTTCTCTCCTTTCTTGTTATAGGTATGTTTGTCTGATCTCTCCCTTATCCTCAGTTAAGTGATGTGTGATATCACCAGGGATGAGCCAGGAGCCTATTTTCAGAACCTGGGCTTGTTATTCAAATTGGTCCCTGTACAGGTATCCCATGCCCAAGTGTCATCTATGTATGTACAGCACACACACAAGACCATGGTCAAAATTGGATTTGTTGCTGTACAGGACTGTCCTAACATAGCACTTCCCCAAGAGGCGGAAAACAGGTGGAAATCAAAACACTTAGCAGTCGGAGTAACTTCAGTTGACAAGGGAACATGCTAGAAATGGAGAATTAGCATCGACTCTTCACTGGAAATAGTTGCATTTTAAAGAACAAACATTTCATCTGTTCTCGTGTATAACAATATTGTTATTCCCAGTTCCGTTACTGACTACACGACAGTGTGTTTCCCATGTGGCTAGTTCAGAGAAAACCAACTTTTAGGTGAGGGATTGCCCAATAATGGGACTAGAAGGTGCAGTGAGGTAAACAAGATGGATGGCAGAATAATGGGAAGGGGAAGACCCTGTCTGAGATGCTGTGGGAAGGGTTGGCTGTGTTAGGAAGGACCAGTCCAGGATGTAAAAGGAGGATGCTGAAGACAGTTTGGTCAACTTCAGAGGCCCTGCTTTGAGTGCCTCTATCATTTGAGGCTATGTGGGTGACTTACAGAGCTACCCTGTTTGACCGGGTAGGGGAAATCTCTTTAGAAGATCTGTCCCCTTTCTCTAGCCCTACTTCCCAAACCTCCTTGTCAACTTTCCCCAGTTCTTCTGTCAGTGTTAAAACTACTCTCCATTAGGACTCCCTCTTCCAACTCTTCACACTCGATTCCTCTCAGCTAGGACTGAAAACAGACCTTCCTCTTTCCAGCTCATGCTACCCAGTCAGATGCCTTGGAGTAGCCTGTCACTCAAAGATCTCAGTTTCTGTGAAGGATTAAACCTTAACAGTCCTGCAGCTGTGTACAGCACTTCCAGACTTTTTAAAACATGTAGTCCGCCACAGCCCTCTTCTGTGTTTGTCTGTTTTATTTTTTTATAAACAATTCAGACATTTGTATTTTAAGACCCTTTTAAACATTTGAGATGGTTTTAATGTTCTGATGTTTGCCACTTTGGGGACCCTGTGTTGGGTGGAAAGGCTGGCATAGAATTTTTTAAAATAAATAAGACGGGGAAACTGAAAGGAGGCCATCAAGGCAGAAGTGGGGAAGGGAAGCAAAATGAGGAGAACAAAATCATACTTAGCTTGTCTTGATAATGGGATAAGAATCAGTAGTGAAACATTGACGGTGATTGGCAGTTGGATAGGAGTCCTCTACAAAACTCAGAGGGCTTGGAGGGGGTCACTCCTACTGATTTATTTCCCCTTGGGGTACATGGGGGAAGAATCATTATTGGCTAAATTTGAAGTTTTCTCTTGGCATTGATCCAGACTTTTAGATCTTGCCACTCATCAAACTATAAAATGGATCTTGATTGGTGTAGCAAGATTGGTGCACTCCAGCTGGCTTACCCAAGTAATGTTACTTGTTCACCGCTCTGGGTGAGGCACTAATCTGTCTAGAAGAGTGGTATTTAAGTGCTGCTGCTGTTTTTCGAATTATCCAAAACACAATTTATTGTTGTTGTTGTTATACCTGTAAGACCAGAGGCACTAGAATATGCATGAAAAGTGCACCTTGGTAGGTGTTAGGATTGACACAGATATGCTGATGGCATCAGAGGAAGAGCCAAATGGACCTCTCTGAGTTAATGATAGTGTTTCAAGAAGAACAGATCTCTGTTGCCTTTTGATTATTTATCCTGCAAAAACAGTTGGTTATTACAGCCCAAAGGTGTGAGGGGATGCTAAAGCTTCAAAGGGACTTTTCATCCTGGCAGGACAAAGGTTCTAATTGGGGTGTACCCATTGCTGGTGTAAGTGGGGGCCATGTGGGCCCTGTAACAGACTGAATTGTGGAATGTGGGAAGAAAGGCATCTCTCATAATGCCCAAGGTACTTTTACCTTAACTGCAGTCTTCTCCCTCCCCATACAGTTAGGATACAGGAGCAGGTCGCTTCTGAGCACAGACTTAGGCAGAGGTTTCTAGTATAACGAATGAAGCTACAGTCCTTTCCCTCCACAAAAAAAGCATCTACTTTTGGTTTCCTCTGTCTTTCCCCTTCTTTCTTCCCTCATTCCAGCACTAAAGATCCCCATCTCCAAAAGCACAGCTATGTTGAAGAATGCTAGTTTCCTTTTAAAAATGTCTGCCATGATGCTTTTATTAGTAACCAAAGATGCATATTTTAAGACGCTTCTGTTCCATTTGTGTAACAAAAAAAATTGTGCCAGATTGGGAAGATGATTTTTGCCAAATTCCCTTAACCACAGCTGCCTCCCCTCCCCTGTCACATTCCACATTGTTCTTGATGGTCCCCTGGCCCTCGGAAGAAACTTCAGGGAAAGGTGCAAGGTGTGTAGAAAGAAGAGGGAGGAAGAGAGGAGTTCTTTCCAGACGTTCTTCTCTGTTGTGGTAGCCTGGATTCAATCGGTTGATAGAGATAGTGAAGCCTTTCTGTTTTCAGTATTAAGTGGAAAGCCGCAATGAAACAGTTCAGAGAAAGATCTTGCAAGGCTGACCATATTAGTAATCTGTTAGACATTTTTGGATTACTTTTTTGTCCAGATCTCATTGGATGCAACCCAGATGAAATCTATTTTAATGTACCATTTATCTCAGTGAGAAAGAGTTATGAGAACTCCCCTTTTATCAGTGGGACCTCAAATGCTTTGCAGTAAATAATTCCTGTCATTTGTAGCCCTTCAGTTTTTGCAGAAGACACATCAAATGCTTAGAATTGTCACACTGAACACACATACAACCTTAGGTGCATGGGCAAAATTAGACCACATCCTTAAATGATCAAATATGTGTTTTTAAAACTATTTTTAAATGACAAGTGTATATAGTAAAGGATTTTTTTTGTATATCATGTTCTAATTAAGGAAGGACCCTATGGTTTCAAACCAGTTAGCATATCACTTCAACTTGTGGTATCTTCCTTGTTTTTTCAGATTAACAATGAATTAGATCAAGATGGGTAGCCATGTTAATCTGTCTGAAGCAGTAGAAAAGAGCAAGAGACCAGTAGCACCTATAAGACTATCTGAAGAAGTGAGCTGTGACTCACAAAATCTCATATCCCACCACAAATTTTATTAATCTAATAGGTGCTACTGGACTCCTGCAGTGAATTGTTAGTGTGCTACAGATATACTTCCTCAACAGGTTGCATTATAATGAATTACAAAATTCTGTCGCTGAGGTGTTTCTTGGGCACCTTAATCAAGTTTGTATGCATCTTGTTTGGGACTACTCAGACTATGTATTTATTTTAAATTGATTTTAAGTTTATAGAAGACAGGCTTTGACAAATCTTCCTTGACTCTAGAAGCCAGCCCAAAAATAGAAGCTGTCCTGATTTTTCTGCCTTCAGGGTTTTGTATGTTAATGTCCATATTTTCTAATTGTTCTTTTCTAATTATTCTTCTTTTACTTGTATTAAAGGTATGGCAAAAGTGTTGTAAAACAAACAGATGTAAAACATTTGCAATGGAGGGAAATCTCTTCTGTTGCTGCCACCCAATTCCCTCCTCACTCTTCAACCAGCTCCTCCTGCAGGGTAGACTCCCAAGCGGCTAGATTTCAAGATGGAATGGAAAGGAAGGTTGAATCAGAAAGTGTCCCTTTTTGTGCTTAAGGCCTCTAGCTGCCTCCCACCTGCTGATGGGGGCGGTCATTGGGATCTCTCCCCCAGTCAGGAGGCAGGTGGCGGTAAGGGGAGGTATGAAGCGTTAAGCAAGAAAGTGCAGAGGCTGTTTTCTGCTTCAACCTTTCCTGTCTTCCATTGCCCAGCTGATTGGAGGTTGACAGTTCCAGACGTTGCTGTTGCTGCCACCTTGTCTGTCTCTCCCACTCCTGGTTCCTCATCATCACCCAACCCTCCTGCTGTTGCCTTCTCCTTATCATCCTACTGCTTTCTCTCCTCAGGTTTTTTTTTTAAATCTCTTTGCAAGGTCACAGCATTACATCTCAGTCAGTATTTTTTCATTAGAATTATGAGATCAGATCTCACTTCCCTGGGTTATTGAGGAGGCTTTAAAAAAAAATTCAGAGTTTTCTGCAAACCTAGGGGTTCTCCTGGGTTTGCAGAAATATTCTTCCTGACTGTACATGGGCCCAGAATTTTTGATTTTTAAATCCATGGTCTGGGGCCATTGTTCAGAATTAGATGTATAATATGGGGTTGTCATTATATTACCACAAGAAAAGCTAACCTCAAGCCTTAACCCAATTTTTTCTAAATTCCTCATAGTTCCATTATTGCTTTAAAAAGCTCCATTTAATTAAACATTGGAACTAGCACAAAAAGCAACTGGTTAAACTAGGGGTGTGCGCTTTGGGTTTCCGATTCGGGTAAATTACCTGAATCGGACCCAATCCGTAAAGATTAGGGATATCCTAATTGGGGCAAGCATGCTGGCCCTGATTTGGAAATCCCTAATCAAAGCTTTCCGAAGCATTCGGAATGCTTCAGAAAGCTTCGGGACTGAGTTTAAAGGGCCCCGCCGCTGCTTGCAAGCAGCGGCAGGGCCTTTTAAACATCATCCCACCCCCAGCCCTCCACCACCAGCCCCAGCCCTCCACCCCCACCTCACCTACCTTGTAAGTGGCAGCGGTGGCTCCGGCTCCTCTGCCACTGTGCCGCCACCTGAGCCTGCGGAGCGGTGGGGAAGGCTGGAGTCCCTGCCACCGCCTCTGGCCCTTCCTGCCTGTCAATTGGCCACGGTGCACTGGTGGCCATTTGAGGGGCAGGAAGGGCTGGAGGAGGAGGCGACTCCATCCTTCCCTGCCGCCCCGCAGGCTCAGGTGGCGGTGTGGCGGCAGAGGAGCTGAACCGGCTGGCTCCAGGCCGTCGCAGCCTTGTGCCACCACTGCGGCAGTGGCGGCGGCGGCAGCCGCTCGCTGCCCAGCTGTCAAAGACCCTCCCACCAGGTAAGTGGGTGGGGGGTAGAGGGGTTTCCCCGGGTGGGAGGAGTTGCCCCAGAGGGGTGAGGGGTGGAGGGGTTGCCCCAGAGGGGGTGGGAGGTGGGGGTGGGGGAGTTCCCGAAGCGAAGCGGGAAACCTGAAGCGACCTGGCCCTATACAGCCCTAGTTAAAACCACTGCCGAAAATACAAGGCGCCATAATGAAATTTCTAGGAACTGTGATGACCTGGTGCCTTGGCTATGTTGAGGTCTGACAGGTGTCAAACAATTTGGATTTCTTTGGTCTGTTTGCAACCATTTTTGTATTGTATAGCTTGTGGGATGTCTGTTAACATACTAGGTGGAATCCCTCCATCTTTGTTTATGAATATTATTGAGTCTTGCATTAGAATTTTAGGATACTTTAAAGCTTTTAATGTTCAAATGGCAGTCTATAGTTTACTATTGGGGATTAACAAATAATGATGGTCATCAATAAAAGTAATTTGGTGCTCAAAATAATACACTAGCTTCCTTTGCCTTTGAATTTCATCCAGTGATGGTTTAGATTATGACACCCAGTCCTTTGCCTTAAGGCTTGTGATTTCTGTAACTTTTTTCAGATGCATCAACTATGCATGGCCTAATTTGTTATGAAAGTGAAAGAAAAGTTGTTCAATAATTCTAGCTAAATTGTGCTGCTAACATGTGTTTCTGATGAAATTTCGGTAATATGATAAGAATTTGAAAGAACTGTGTGATTGCTTAGGTTTAAATAACCATTCCAATGACAGTCAACCAAAGATGGCTTTTCCTTCCTCTTTGAGGATCATTTATGAGATGTTATTAAGTCCAAATGGCAGAGATCTAATTCTGTGAGACGTATTGAAATTTAACCAGCAGGGTTGTAAAACGAGTGCTTCTTGAATTTAGCATTAAGAAATATAATTGTACTTCAATTCATAATTCTATTAAGACAGTCCAACTAAACAGGAAGCTAGAACTTGAAAAGCATATTTCAAAAAGTGCTTATTTTTAATATAACACTTGTAGAGTATGGATTTTGGGCTTGTATCCTTTTTGTTATATATTATATTTCATATTAAAAGGTATGTGAGTTCCTAGCTTTGATGGTCTCCGTTTAAGTCAAAAATTGGTGCAAACTTATCATGCTCAAAAGCCTGAAGCTTTGAGTGTTTTGCTCAAGATACTGAAACTTTGAGCATTTTAATCACGAATAAGAGATTCTTTTGACCGAATAATGAAAGTTTACCTTAGATGTGGATATTGTTTGTGAAAGAGTGATAATTTTACTGTTCTTATAGAAGCTAATGGTGGGGAAAATTGAGATGCAGTGTGGTGTCCTGATAATAATAATGACATTTGATAATAATATTAGATTTATATACTGCCCTTCAGGACAACTTAACACCCATTTAGAGTGGTTTACAAAGTGTGTTATTATTATCCTCACAACAGTCACCCTGTGAGGTAGGTGGGGCAGAGAGAGCTCTGGAAAAGCTGCAATTGAATCAAGGTCACCCAGCTGGTTTCAAGTGGAGGAGTGGGAAATCAAATCCGGTTCTCCAGATTAGAGTCCTGCCACTCTTACCCACTACATGAAACTGGTTCTCAGAGCAAGGTCCCCAGTGTGGTGCCCATGGGCACCGTGTTGCCCACTGACACCTTTCCTGGCACCCACAAAGTGTTTTTAGGAGGAGCCTAGTGAGGCTTTTGCCCGGAAGTACAACTGGAGATCTCATTGGCTGTTCAGAGATTTTAAAAGTTTCTACAGCAATACTGCCATCACAGCACAGTGAACTTCACTATATTACTGTGTATGTATACAAGAAAACATTTTTTAAAATGTTCATTTAATAACCTCACTCTGACATTTTATGGTTGGTTCCACTTCCCGTGGCAGCCATTTTGCAATTGTGCCCAGCACCATGTCAAACCTCCAAAGATACTCTCAGGCTTGGAAAGGTTGGCGACCTCTAGATTAGAGTGTTGGAATAGGTTTTGCAAGTAGGGTTGCCAGGTCCAGATTGGGAAATTCCTGACGATTTTGGGGGTAAGGCCTGGAGAGGGTAGGGTTTGAGGGGAGAGGGGCCTCAGTGGGGTGTAATGCCATAGAGGTCACCCTTCAGAGCAGCCATTTTCTCCAGGGGAACTGGTCTCTGTTGCCTGGAGATCAGGTGTAATTCCAGAAGATCTCCAGCTACCACCTGGAGGCTGGCAACTCCATTTGCAAGACCTGGGTTCAAATCCCCACTTTGAAATGAGGTTTGCTGGATAACTGTGGACCAGTCATAGTCCCTCAGCCCAACATATACCTCACATGGTTGTAGAGAGGATACAGTGGGAAAAAAAAGAACCATGTACACTGCCCTGACAGCAGCAGGAAGAATAAAGCCCCATTGTGTGAGTAGCACTCTTCCTATGATTGTTAGGATCCAAGCCCATGTCTTCTGTAGGAATAGGAAAATCTCTGGCCATTGAGTGACTCATGGCCTTCCTCCACAATCAAATGCTTTCAATAATGGTAGCCAGTCTTCATCTGAACTACAGCGTATTACTAGAAACTGCCATTCAAATTAATGTCAGTTTCCTGTGTTGAATTCCGTATTAACTGTATTTTAGAAAGTTTAGTTTTTTAAAAAGACAAAGGTTGTCTCTATATGTAAGTGATATGAATCTAGCACTTTTTTTACAATATCAGTGAGACTCCTGTACTAATATTTTTGAACATTCAGTTTGAACTCCTAAAACTAATTTGGGATGGCTTAAAAACCAAATTCCAAGTGTGTTCTTTTACTTTAGTACAGACCTTTCCTTGCTGAATTGTGAGCAAGTTCAAGGAACCTACAGGAAAGTTGTTAACTGTTGGCTGTAACCCCATGTCAGGCTTTTGCATGGGCACAGGTATGCTGGGTGCCAGTGCACCTGAGGTTCGGCTCCTGGGCATGGTCAGGAATGGCGCAGGTTCCTGCTCTGTGGGAGGAGGGGGGTATACATCACCCTCGCTCCCTCTCAACCACTCGCGGGACCGCTCTGCCTTCCAAATCCTATGCAGCCTCAGCTCCGTGCCTCTAAGCCTTGTCCTTCTCTCCTCCTCTCCGCTCACACTCTCTCCTAAACTCTCCACTCCTTCAGCGCTCTCCTCTTCTCCACCACCACTCCTACACAACCCACCATGACCTCTCTATTGAGCTTGCCTTTATAGGGCTTCTCTCAATTTCCCTCTCCCTTCCTCCCAGGCTCTGTCCTTTCCCTGACGCCCTCCAACTGGGTATGCCCTCAGGTGTTCACTCTCTTGTCCCAGTCCCTCCCTGCTCTCCTATTCTTTCTTGGATGCAGAGGAGTTTGCCGTGTTAGTCTGTAGTAGCAAAATCAAAAAGAGTCCAGTAGCACCTTTAAGACTAACCAACTTTATTGTAGCATAAGCTGTTGAGAATCATCTGACGAAGAGAACTGTGATTCTCGAAAGCTTATGCTACAATAAAGTTGGTTAGTCTTAAAGGTGCTACTGGACTCTTTTTGATTATTCTTTCTTGCAGGGTGAGGCTAGATGTAGCCCAGCTGGGGATACCCTCAGGTGTTCCTCCTCTCATTCCTCCTTGCTCTCTTACCCGTTCCTGTAGGATGGGGCTGGCAGGGCTTTTCCAGGTGATGGGGCTTGGCTGCTTCTGCCTCTGCTCACAAGGTGCTGCCCTGGCCTTCGGGGTTCTGGCCAGTTCCCCTAGGGCTTGGGCAGGGGCTTCTAGCCCGTCTATCCTGGTATCAGTGTCCCAGGTAGGCGTGCATGCTTCTTACCCTTTGAGGCTTGGTTGGGCAGCGCGCACCTGGCCGGCTCCTTTTCCCCCTCACTTTCTCTGCTGGCTAGAGCTGAGTCGCCTCCTCTGGGCTCTCTGTGCCCGCAGCCAGGGTGCCATCGGTCTTTAGGTAAGGGGTCTGTGGCAAGTCTGGGACACTTGGGGTGCTCATTCCCGGACACCATGGTGTCATTTCTAACATTGGATTGGCTAATAATATCTTGAATTGACTTCGTCTCACTGAGTTCACAACTTTGGCAGTTTTTAAGATGAAAGATGCTGAGAAAGATGGATTAATAATGGACCACAATAATAGTTACTTTTCTGTCAATTCTGAAGGCTGGTAGAAGAGAGCTATTTTCCTTTCTCCAGAATTCCAAAGCCAAAGAGTAGGTCCCATCCATATGTTTCATCGCTGTGTTACCTGAACATTGAGGTTTTGATTGAGACCACACAGTTTGCTTTTCCTTGCTGAGCAAGTGTAAGTTATATGGGGAAATGGAACTGATTAGAACTTTTCAGTATTTCAGCTCTTCAGCTTAATACCTAAAAGCACAGGCTGTAATGAGAACTATGCAAAATCTTGACTTTGCATTTATTTCATTATTGTCCTAGAAAGCAGTGAACCACTCAAATTATATATTCTAGTTGTATGCTGCTCCCTGTCTATTTTTTAGAAGTCTGACTTCAGTTTCATAAATTATTATCATATGTGGTGATTGTAGTTTCATGGACCACAAAAATTGAATCAAAAACAACATAAGGGGACATAGTTTTTGCACTAAACCATACAGTACTGGAAAATTGGCCTTGTTCTGTGTATATAATGAGAAGGTACTATTTGGTCAATTGGTCAGTTGAGGCACACTAATAAATGATGAAGTTTGACAATATAACTATTACCTCATCCATTGAAGTAAAATATTTTAAGGTTCTTGTACTGATTGATCCCTCTGCTTTCATAGTATGGGTCAGTTTCCACTCCACCAGAACAGTTCATCTGAGACCACCTTCACAATTAATCTTAAATGTGTTTGGCAGGATTCAATGGCATGGTGGTTGTATGAGGTCTGTAGTATTAGAATACTGTTACAGAATAATGAGCAAATCCAACTTCTGAGCATACTTGAACCTCTACCTCATTTTTACAGATACTTTTAAAAAGATAGCAATAAAATTTTGATTAATTCCTGTTTCTCATGGAAACTATAACAAAGTCGTGGTTTTCCAGTGGGTAGAGTTGGTGGATCCAGGAAGAAAAATAATGACCATTGAATTATCTAATATTTCACAGAAGAGAGGTACAGTTGAAACACTCTAGAGTGCCTTGTTCATAAAGGGGTGGGTGGGATGTTAATCCCTGGTTTGGATTGTATAAACTCACCCTGGATGTGAAAAGTGCAAGAAACTCATTTGTTTGTTTTTTTAAAAAAAATAGGTGAATAAGTGGCATTTTGCAATAACTTGTTGAAAAGAAAATACAATATTTAAAAAGTATAATCCAATTGAAGGGTGTAACTTACAAAAGCAAGCAAAGAAAAATGTGACGAAAAATATTGAAAACTTGCAATAAAACTATTGGGAAAGATATGTGATGGGCCTTTTCTTTGCCCTAGAATTTAGAAGCCAGGTTCATGTCAGGGTTTTGTATTTTAATGAACATTTTCTAATTATTGCCACAGCAGAACCTGATCTTAAGCTTTCCTGCCACAATTTCTCATGATTTTATTAAGAACTATGCCAAAAGTAAATGACATAAATTACTGCATTAAGTGGCTGTGTTTCATTCGGAATTAAAAACGAACCTCCCTTTGGAATAAATTTGCCTTCGTAAAACTGAAGCAATTCCCAACTAATATAGTGGTTGAAGTTGACTTGAAAGTGAAAATGTTACAGAAGCAGGACAGGTTTAGATAATGCCTTTTTAAAATGGTAACTGAATCACCACTTTTGTGTGTTTCTCTTGTATTACAGTTGCTTCAAATCAACAGGCCTGTAAGTTGGGTAGTAACTTGACATTTACAAAAGAAGTGTAAATTGCATTGTTATTGTCCCAGAGGGACCAACAGTGCATTTTAAAGCCAAGTTGTAGGAAAGAAAATATTTTATAAAGCTGCTGTCCTTGTCTGTCAGCTGACATTGAAACGTGAAAAACAAAACAAAAGCTCTGAGTACAGAAATATTAGTTACTTTCAACTCTCTTGTTTGGTGTTAATGAAGACAATAGTATTATATGGCCACTGTATGACCTACCCAACGGCGATCACAATCCTTACTTTTTCAAAGCTAATTGTTCCATGTTTAGTTTAGTAAATGTCATCTGGACTCAGTAAAAAGCAAATGACCTGCATTGAATTAGCGTAATTGTAACACAAACAAAATATCACATAGTTTGTGTCTTGTACAGGAAAGGAGAAAGTTGGAAATTTTTCTCTGTTTGATAAACCTGAAGATACGAAACAGGTTTAGGCCTCTATTTTACCTGTTAGTTACCCTGTAAAACTTGTATTTTTGAATGTGTACTATTTCTTCTTCACCATCAGGAAATAACTCTTCTTAAATGTTTGTGCTGAGCTATAAAATTCTGTTGGCCACTTTCTGTCATGAGAACATTTAATTTTGTGTGTCTCATCAAGTCTTGTATGTTCTCATATTTGATGTATGAATAAAAGTGTATATTTGTGGAGCGTAGGGGCTAACATACTGAGATACGAATCAGGCCTGTTTCTGTTTCACTTCCCTCTTGGCTTTGCTAGGGAGGTACTAATCCTAGCCCACAGGATTATTGGAAGGATTAGTGTGCATGTAGCTCTCTGAACATTCTAAAGTGCTATATAAATTTTAAGTAGTGGTTGTATTAAGTATTTAGTGGCAGCTTTCCAGCTTTTCCATCAAAGCTGAAACATCTTGCAGAGCAGATGCTTAAAGTATTTGGCTGCTTTGGATGATTTTAGAGCTTTATTTAATGATGCCTTTTAATTTAAGCAGATTTATAGTGCTGGCCTAGGTAGAGTTACAAGTCTTTTGACTTCAGTGGATTTCTAAGGATATAACTCTGCATAGGATAGCTTTGTTAATATTTCTGCTTAAAAAAATAATTCTTAAGTTTGCCAGCCACAATTGTTGTGAGGATTGAATCAGTAGCTGAGGCGTGAAGCTGTGTCCTAGATACAGATCATAAAAAAATAATTGGCACATGCTTTGATCCTTGGACCGATGGTCTGAGAAGAAAGGAGATGATCAAAGCCAGGTAGACAGTGTAGGTAAACCACAATCTTGGTAGAGTGGAGAGATTTGACTGGTGTCTGGGAGATGAGGTGAGTGTAGCAAGAGATTCTAGAGTTCAGCAGTGGCTCCAAGTCAAGTAACCACAACTAGGTTCTTGAACTGGAGAACTAAGGAGAGCCAAATGCTGTATTGGGAAGTGACATGCCTCCACTGTTGTCAGTTTGAACTGGCTTGGAACAGAAGGAGCAAGATAGAAAAAAATCCTTTCCGTTTCTGGATTCTGCTTATGTGAAGCCTTGCCACAGCTGGTTTTAGTGAATCTATATCAGGAGTAATATTGTAGGTGAAGATAAAATGCTTATGTACTAACTTATCTTTGCTGTTAATCATGTGGTTGTTGTTCTGTTATCTTTTCCATCTTCTGTGTCATTGCTACACTGTCTTAAGTACATCAGCATTTGTGTTAAATATCCAAAGGTCATCATCATGTGAAAGAATATTTATTACAGTCGGAGTATAAGTTATGGAAAGCTGTACTATTGGTGCTGGCTGTAACTTTGTTTAGAAAAAACTAACTCAGTTTTTGTGAGAACCTTTTTAAGGTTTGCAATGCCTTGCAAAAGAAGCATTGGAGCTTTTACTTCAGTTCTTAAGCTGTTGTCTCCATTCAAAGAGTAAAGTAAAAATTTGTTATCTAATCCAATTGATAGAGCTAGTTTTCAGATTCGGGGTAGGAGCAGGTATTCACAGAGGTCACTGAAAAAATTAATTGTGTTTTAAAGGTTCCTTGATCTACTCTCAAGTTAGCATTGATAATAGTTCTGTCTATTAAGTGAGGGTTACTAAATCAAATGTGGCATACTTCTGAAAGATCATGCATGTCCATTTCTGTCCTTAATGTATAATAAAGGCCTACTCTTGAGCTGTATTCATTTGTATTTTTAAAATTGTTATGTATCAATTTGCTGAAATTTAGTGTAACTTCTTGTTATGCTAAAGTATCCTTAATTTCAATATTTTTTCATTAATCTATTAAACAGCTACAGTTCCATAAAAATATATAGTTTAAATGCAGAAAACTCTAAAAAAAATGTTTGTCATGTTTTTTAGAATAACTTTTAGGTTGCCCTCAGTATGATTTGTTTTCTCTACCTCATTAGTTGAAGTTGTCCAGGAAAACACTGCAGATGGTTAGAATAATCAATCTATTGAGCACATGCCTTTCCTAACCTTGTTGTTGCCTGAAGTTTGCTATATGATTATTTGCTAAGATGTGACTGGATGAAACTAGAAATTGATGCAAAACTTTTTTTATCAAGCTATATTTGCCATACTGCCTTAAGATTATAATATGTATCATATAAAATTAAACATATTTATGAACTCTAAAAGTAGAAATACCTTAATTTTCTGCAAGCAAAATTTCAAATATAGCCAGTAGTTAAGAGTCAGTTACAAATTTCTGCAGCCTTTGCAATGTTAGCACATGTATTTTAGTTTTTGCCATCTGAGAGGTATGAAAAATAAAAATACATACATTTTATAAGATTCAGGTCCAGAATTATAGCATTTGGACAGAAACAACCTCGTGCAGTTATAAAAGGACATGCTAAACTCTTCAACATTAAACTTCAGTATTTTAGCAGGTTAATTGTGGATGAAATTAAACCAGCAATATTCCATGTGGATAATACAAACATATATTTCCTGTGGATATTACAAATATATACTTGAAAAGTTGTAGATGTTTGTAGTATCCACAGGAAATATTGTTATCAAATGCTGTAGTTTATTTCACATACAAGTCTTACGTTGTACTTTTTGAGCAAGTAAATTGCTTGTCTTAAAATGTTTGCTTATCCCAATAGAGAAAACATTGCAGAGGAGCTTTCCTCAATACTCCGCCCAAATTTTCTATTTGTCCATAGAAAACTGGGAGGGGGGGGAGACCCCAAGTGCCGACTACCCCATTTGGTTTGTTTTTGCTAGACCTCTTCAACATTTTAGTAAAGAGTCCAGTAGCATCTTTAAGACTAACCAACTTTATTGTGGCATAAGCTTCCAAGAACCACAGTTCTCTTCATCAGATACATGGAGGGTATGAAGAAACTGGCCAGAGATATGTAGGTGGTGAGGGGAGGGGGGAGTTGGTTAGCCTTAAAGGTGCTACTGGACTCTTTACGATTTTGCGACTACAGACTAACAGGACTAACTCCTCTGGATCTTCAACATTATGCAGCCGTTGCTGAGCCCAGCCATTTTTGAAGGCATGTAGCTGAAGCTGGGAATTGAGGCATTCTGTTACAACATTTTTTATTTTTCAACAATTTTTTGATTTAACAAATTTATCAACAGTAAACAAAAGTAAACAAGTTTTAACAGTACAGGTAAATTGGTAAAACAAAAACAGAGAGAGAGAGAGAGAGAGAGATTTGAAGTGCCTACATGTAGCCTACAATAAAACGTACATATTTGGAGAGCCAAAAGTTTCACACTATTAAGGTTACAATAAGAAAGGGTCTATTGGATATTTTTTGCTGGGACCAATGTCTTCTGTAATCAAATGATCTAGTACTGGAAGCCAGTCTTCCCAAAAGTCTGATTGTATCATTGGCGATTCAGAACAACAGATTTGATATGTTACCTTCTCCATGTAATACTGGTCCCAAACTTTGTTAAACCACAGGGGTAGTGTAGGGGGTCTAGGGTCCTTCCACCTCAAAGCGATGGCTGTTTTAGCTGCAGCTAAAAGCATAGCCACCCTTTTCCTTATAATAGTGGGTATATCATAGCTTGACCATAAGTTAAGTAAAATTGTTTCAGGTTTAAAAGGAACTATAATACCCAACATTTGTTTGATAACAGTTGTTACATCGGACCAAAATTTGCTTATCAAAGGACATGTCCACCAACAGTGAATAAAGGACCCCACCTCACCACATCCTTTCCAACATTTGGGCGATATTATTTTATTGGCATAGTTAAGCTTCTGAGGAGTGATATACCAACGTGTCAAAAGTTTTTGAGATTGTGACTTTACAGAAATTAAATTAGTCTTAAATATTGGGGAGTTCCAAATGCTTGACCACTGTGCCTCAGAAAATTTAATACCGCAGTATGTTTCCCAAGCCAGTTGGTATGAATAAGGCTTGCTTTTTTGGGCTTTCAACATTATTTTGTAAATCTTTGATAGAAGACCCTTACTTCCACTGCCACCTGATTTCAGTATTTCTTCAAATTCAGTTATCTCACGCTTTAGGGAGCTTTGTATCTCAGGAGCAGCTATAAGGTGTTGAACCTGCAGGTATTGGAGCCAAGAAATCTTGGCTTGCAACCGTGCTTCAATCAGTTGTTTAGATAAGAGCTGCCCTCTTGAGGTTATATCGACAAACGTTGTAAGCTGTTTAGATTTCCATTCTGCAAAGGAGTCTTTACTGAGGGCAGGTATAAACCACTTTTGTCCTGTAAAACATGAAAAAGGAGAAAAGGACGGTGCTACTGAAGCCCTATTTTTGTCCCAAATCCCTAGTGCCGGAGCTAAAAGTAAGTGGTTTTTAATTGCCTTGGGACGTTCAGGTGCTGAGTTCCAAATAGTTTCCTGCATTGTTTTGGGTAGTGTGTAGTGCTGTTCAATAGCTTTCCAGTCAGCCTTAAAGTCAGACTGCAACATAAGGACCAGGTAAGTAAGTTGGGTAGCCTCATAATACAGTCTAATATCAGGCATTCCTAACCCACCCTGTTTGGTGTGACTTCTCAGGGTAACAAAACTAATCCTAGGCTTTTTTCCTGCCCAAATAAATTTATTCAGCAGTTTCTGCCATCTTTCTAAGGTGTGTGGTTTAATAAAGATGGGTAGTGCTCGAAAATAAAATAGTATCTGTGGGAGTATTAAAGTTTTTATTAAGTTGATTTTTTCTAGCCAAGTTAGTTGTAGCCTTTTCCAGCTACTTAATGTTCTAGATAAAGAAATATAGAGCTCATTGAAATTCAAGTCCCATATTTCATTCAAATTTAATGGTATTTTTACACCAAGATAGGACCAATTGGATTTAATCCACTTATATTTGTAGTTTGTTTTAATGAACTGGGTAGTGTCTTGCTGTAAATTCATGGGGTATAGTTCAGACTTTAGGTGATTAATGGCCAAACCGGAGACCAATTTGAAGTCTGTTAAGCATTTTTCCACAGCTGGTAATGAGCTACTAGGGTCTGTTAAATACAACACTAGATCGTCTGCAAAGAGGCTAGTCTTATAGGTTTGTTTTCCAATCGTGATTCCTTTTATGTTGGGGTGTAATCTTATTGATGTTGCTAAGGGTTCTATGGCTAAGGCAAATAAAATAGGGGAAAGGGGGCAACCTTGTCTGGTACCTCTTCTAATTTGAAATTCTGGTGAATAAGTACCATTGGCTCTTACTATGGCTTTAGGAGAGTCGTAAAGTGCTCTGATAGCTTGTAAAAAATATCTGCCAAATCCCATGTGCTCAAGTAAGCCTAATAAGTAAGGGACCTCCACCCTATCAAACGCTTTCTCCACGTCCAACGATAGTAGAAAAGCTGGTAGCTTTTTTAGGGTGCAATGGTTAATTAAATCTATGGTTTTTCTTATATTGTCAAAGAGATTTCTCGTGGGCATAAAGCCGGCCTGATCCAGATGTATATAATTAGTGATAAAGGAGGTTAGTCTTTTTGCTAGTATAGAAGTGAAAATTTTTTGGTCTTGGTTTAAAAGGGAAATTGGCCTATATGATTTGGGGTCAGTAGTGTCCTTGCCTTTTTTAGGTATCACAGTAATTTCTGCCTCCTTCCAGGATGGGGGGATCTTGCCTGACTTCAGTACAAAGTTGCAAGTATCTGTCAATGGGGTTAGAATCAGATCTATATATTTTTTGTAGAATTCTGGAGGGTAACCGTCCCTTCCAGGGGCTTTGTTATTTTTGAGCGATTTAATTGCCAATTTAACTTCTGATTCTGATATTGGTTGTTCCATGATTGATTTGTGTTCATCTGAAATGCTACTAACTAGGTTTCTATTAGATATATAATCTATTAACCTAGCAGGCTCTGGCGAGTCTGAGGTATATAAAGTCTGATAAAAATCTGCAAAAATATTTACTATTTCTTCAGATTTTGAATGCATTTGTCCTGCTTTATCTTTGATAGCCTTTATGGCGTATGTCATGGTTTTCTCTTTAACTTTTTTAATAAGGAGTTTAGTGGATTTAGGTGACCTGACCCAATATTTTTGCTTAACATAAAGTAATTTTTTCCGAATCTGAGCAGTTTCTAAGCTTTCTAGGGCTTTCCTTTCTAAGGTTAACTGTTTATAAATCAGTTTGCTACAAGATTTCTTATGTTCCTGCTCCAAGCTTTTAATTTTGGCAACTATCTCGTTTCTAGTTTTCTCTCTTTGTTTTTTGTGATAGGAGGCTGCTGATATAATTTGCCCCCGAAGAACAGCTTTCATAGCGTCCCACACCAGTTCTTGGGAGACACCGCAAGCTGCATTTAGTTCAAAATATTGCTTTATATCTGAGGATATTTTTGAATAGATTTGTTTGTTGAATAAAAGTGAAGTATTTAATTTCCAATTTGTTTTCCTTTGCATTTTACACCCTAAACTGAAAACACATTCCGTCCAAGCATGATCAGACCATAGTTTCTCACCTATATCAGTTGAACAAACTAGATCACAGAGTTTAGGTGTCAAAAAAATATAATCTATTCGTGTATATACGTTATGAACAGATGAGTAGTAAGTATAATCCCTTGTGCTTGGGTGTTGGATACGCCAAATGTCTTGTAAGCCTGCCTTATTTATTATACCTGATAGTTCAGAGATACCTGTCCTCCTAACTTGATGGCAGTGGTGTTTTCGGGTTTTGTCCAAATCATAATTCATAATAAAGTTGAAGTCCCCAGCAAGAACTATTTCTCCTTCTGCAAAAGAGTTTAAAAGTGTTAGGGTGTTGTCTATAAAGCTTATTTGGTCTTGATTTGGTGCATAAATTACAGCCAATGTTAGCAGCATATGATCTAAACTGCCCTTTAAAAATAAAAATCTGCCTTGTGGATCTATTTTTGATTCCTTTAAAGAAAAATTAGTTTCTTTTGAGAATAGTATAGCCACCCCTCTGGATTTTGATGACCCAGGGGATTGAAACTGCTGGTTAAACCAGCAAGTCTTAAAAACTGGCAGGTTAGAGGTTTTCAGATGTGTTTCTTGAAGAAATAATATTGAAGGTTTCTGTCTTGTAAGGGCAGTTGATATTCTTTTAAGTTTGATTTTATTGTTTAGACCCCTACAATTTACCGAAATAATTTTATATTTCTGGTCACCCATTATCTATGTAAGAAGTCTAGCGATAGATCAATATTATTTTGGCTAGGGTGAAAATATAACAAAGTTCTTTTAGACCCTCTTAATTTTGGCCCCATCATCTTATAGTGCATAGCAAAAAATGTAGCTAAATCTGCCATCAGATCTCCCTGTGCTTTTGTTAGTCTAAACAAAGAGAACACCACTTGTATGTTCAGTGGCCAGTTTTGAACTATGATTTCATAAATCAAATCCATTAACACACCAATACATCCCAACCAAGTCAAAACCTCAAATCCCCAGGACAATTTTCCAATTCCTTCCACCCCCTCCCTAATTCCATTCCCTCCCTCTGTTAATTCCCCCCCTCTCTCCCCTTTTCTATCCTTTACAGCAACAATTTTTACTAGATTGAAAATGAAAAAGATAAGACAAAAGAAAAAAGAAAAGTCAGCAACGGCTGACTGAAATAACATATGCCACCCTGATTTCCACCTTACAACAAGGTGAAAACAAAAGAGCTTTACAGCCCTAAACCAGGAGACAAAAAAGGAAAATAGGGGGGAGACTGCCTAGACTCTGAATCCCGGCCTCCACTCCAACCTCTTTGTGATCATAAAGTTTGTCTTGTAACAAAGGCACCCTGGGTCTGCTGACTGCATGCGATTAGTTTTCAACGTTTGTCTTGCAAAGCAGAGCTGACTCTCTTCCAACTCTCAGTCTTTCTTGGTATCTTGGATTCTTCCTGTAGATCTTTCAAAGGTGGGTTATGCTCAGCAGTGAGGTTCAAAGTATTTAATAGAGCATGTCCTTCTTCCAAATCCTTAGCAACAATCAGATTTCCATCATGAAGCACTGAGAGCTTGGAAGTCGATCCAATCCACCTGTATTTCAAGTTAGCTTTTGCAAGTGCATTGGTAATTGGCTTTAGGTCTCTGCGCATTTTTAATATTTCTGATGGCAGATCAGGGAACACTTGAATTTCTTTGTTCTTGTAGAGCAAATATCCACGTCTGCGCGCCTCTCTTAGAATCTTTTCTTTTGATCGTAGGTCTCCAAAGATTACCAAAATATCTCTTGGCAGGCGTGATTTATTTGCTGCCCTAGATCCCAATCTAAAAGCAGCTTCAATGTTGGGAGCAACCCCTTCTTCCAGTTGGAGTACTTCTGCAAGCCAGGACATTATAAAAATGGGAAGCTCTGTATGTTCTTCCTCATTTTCAGGGAGACCCCTCATCTTCAGATTTCTAGCTTTAATTTTCATCTCCAAGTCGATTATTTTCACTGATAGTGCTTCTTCTATTTGCTGGGTTTGATTTAAATCTTTTTGCAGATTAATCCCTAGTTCAAGGGCTTTTTCAGCTGTTTGAGTAACAGCAGCTATAGTTTCACTAATGTCCTTGAGTTGCTTTGTAATGGGCTCTAGGCTGCTGTTTATCTTTTCATCTATTTTTTCAGAAATGGTGGCAATAATATTGCTTTCCAATATTTGGATAGCTTTTGAGAACTCTTGTTTTGTTAACCCCACCACACTGCTTTCCCCGTCGGCCATTTTAGCTCCGTTTTCTGCTGAAGATTTATTGCAGTTTTTGGCTTCTTCAGGGGCAAAAAAAGCTTTAACTGTGGCTGACTGCGCGTGGGGAGGCTTTGGCTTACCTGCCCCTGTCTTTCCCATCATATCAGGATGCTTTTATGGCTTTGTTTTGAGGCTGGAAGCAGGCCGGGCCCAGAGCTCTAGAAAGGAGCAGCCACCATTTCCAAGCGTTGCTCCGCCCCCTCCGGAATTGAGGCATTCTGTTGATCTATTGAGTGTCCTGCTGCTGTGGGAATTGGTGTTGGGTGTAGTATTGAGGCCACCCAAACTTATTTACCAGGGAACTTCAGTTTACTTTCTGAAGGCAGGTTTTCAGGTGTAGGTCAAGACTGTATGACTATCATGACAGCCATGATACATTCCAAGAGCTTTTTTTTTTGACCCAACGCATGCAGTCAGCCATAGGTCAGGTCTGTTCTGCATCAGTGAATGATGTGATTTGGGATTAAGGGATGTTGTAATATCATAATAGATGGATTAAGTCTCACATTTCTGTTATTCATACCCTCTGTGGACGTGAATATGGAGGGCACTGAAGATGATGTAACATTTTTAAAAATACTATGGATCCCATTGGCTTCTAGAATTTTCTTGGGCAGTCCGTCTTAGACACGGATCGCTTTCCTGTTGATAACCTTGGCTGACCATTTGAAATATGAAAATAATTTGATCCATTACGCTCTTTGTTGTTGCTTTAATATCAAGCAGCCCCATCAGAAACTAATTCAGTCATAATTAAAAGCATCAATGGGAATCCATGGTGACTTGTGGCAGTGGAAGAAAGAGAGGAAGGAGAGAAAGGAGTCTTTCGTCTTTCCCTCTTCCTTCTTCCCTCTGCCTCATTCAGTCAAAAATTTGCTCTATGAAAGGAATGAGCAGAATAACTCACTGGCTGTTGCTGTGTTATTGTGCGTAGAGTGTTGGACTAGGACTAGGAAGATCCAGGTCCAAATCCTTACACTCATTTAGTAATCAGTTGCTCTCTTTCAGCCTAAGCAACCTTACAGGGTGGTTGTGAAAGAATAAACTGGAGAATGAGGTAATGATGATGTAAGTTGCTTTGTGTGCCCGTTAGGGAGAAAAGAGAGGTATTAAATATGGTTGTTGTCTTGAGTGTTTATTTAATCACTTATCACTCCCTGCTCCTCTAAAGTTTGCTCCCAGGGTGACTTACACAGAATGTACACCACAACCCACTTCTCCTCCTGTCCCTGCTGCTTTTCTGAGGCCACGTAAGAAATAGCCCACCCCTCCAGAACTAGGCCGTTGATCTGGCATACAGAAGCCTCCCCCTGTTATTTCAGAGGGTAGGCTCTCCTCACATAACCAGATGATAGCTGGCACCTGTGTGTGACGTTGTGGTAGGGTTCCTACTGTTGATTTTCATCTACTTCAGTGCAGACTTAGCAACTCAGCTAATCTTCTGTATAGTGTATGCTGAGTACTTAACTAAGAAATGTTTGTTTGCTTCATATGGCCAATTCTTTGGCCATAAAAAGCAACTCAGAATTGTACTTGGAAAAAAAATGGCTATGACATTGATTCCAAACAACCTTGTAAAGTGAAATAAAAATCTTTGAAGGGCTTGGAACCCACTTTAATGATCTGGTGTATGGTGGCTTATATAGTGAGGTTTATACTGAGTCAGTGTGTCATAGGTCAGTGTTAATTACTATATAGAACTTCAGCTCATTCTGTGATGAGAATGATGGTACTATATAAACAGTAGTTAAACCAATCCCCCCCCCCCTGGTTTTTCTGATAGCTACTATATTAAGCTGACTTATGTGATTGTGTATGAAATCAAAGTTCAAAAGTTGATTATTGTCAAGGTCGGGAGTAAATGTTTTTCCTGCAGTATGTTTTAAAATTTAAGTTTACAATTAATTTGGATTTATGGAGTCTTTGAGGCTATAGGAGGAATCTGTTGCTTAGATCTTTGCTTACCTTTATATGAAGTGGTAGTCTGAAACATTTCATATTTACATGAGTATTTTTATTTACAGAGTATTTTTTAGAAATAGTTGAAGAAAACCAAGGATAACTTTTGTTGCATCAAATGTGCAGCTTGGTTTGTTGCCCCTTTTGCCTGTAACTTAATAATTGTTTATCTGAACTATTCTTGAAGCAGGAATACTTGAACTAATCTAGTGTGGCTCTTGCTCATAAAATGGTGGCTGCTTTTTTCCACTTGCAAAACTCTAGTTACTTTTTTACTATTTTTATCTTTCCTCTCATACTGGTCACAATCAAATGTCACACTAAGGCACAACTAAACCTCCCGTTTGTTGCTCTGGATGCAGACACTATTGTTTGCCATGCTTGTTCACTTCTTTTTTCCTGTAGAGTGTGAAAACAATTTCAAACTGAAAACAAACCACTTTCCCACAATGTGTGAATGCAGTTGTCTGAACAAATTGTATTTTGTTTGTGCATCCCTCCCCTGCTCGCCCGCCATCAGCAGGGATTTTAAAGTAGACTTGAATTCCAGTTTACAGGAGCAGACATGACAAGCATGTACAAACTGGAATTCAAGTCTGATTTACCGTGCTGTTTGTGCTTTATATCACTCAGAAATTCTGGATTGTATCACTTGAGATTACAGGTGGAGATTTTATATATGTACCAATGGCAACCGACCCCAAACCATGCATGTTGTAAACTAGCATATTGTCAAAAAGCTTATGCTAACTGATCCTCTCGTGTGTGCTAATGTATTGCATGTAGGGAAGTTCTTTACATTGTGTGCGTGGGGTGAGGGGAGTCATTTTAAAAAGTATTCCGTCCCAGCAGTGCAGGCTGAAGTAAGGTAATACCACCACATACACCTCACCCCCGTTATGCTGCTAACGAAGGAACTGCTTTAACATGGCCTTTTCCCATGACTTTGGATTAATGTAAGTGCTGTGGGCCACCTGAGAGGAGCATCAGCATCATCTTGGTTTCCAGGAGGGGTAACGCCTGCTTTCTTATTTTCCTCTGGTGTGGGCAGGGGCTGGATTGCAACAGCTTCCACGCTGCCAGCCTAAAATAAGGCATGGCTCTGTAATGTATTGATTGTCTCTGAGACTGTTGTTCTGGATGACTCTGATCAGGCTTGATTCAGATATAGCCATGCATTTAAGAAGCCCTGTGTCTAGTTAGCTTTCCTATATCAAATAATTTAACACATCACAAGAGGTACACCACAAATGACATTTTAGGTTCGTTAGCAGGTGCACAAGTAACAGAATCTCTGCTTCCGTTCTAAACCTCTGTTATTACAACATAATTACTCAACGATCTTAATATCAGTCAACAGAAAATCATACCATCCATTATAACTACATAGATCCTTCAAGGAGAACAATTACATGAGTTATAAAAGTATCTTACTCAAAGTTACAAATGTCACAGGCTTGGAACCCCTTCTAAGAGGAAGCTCCCGATCAGTTAATCTTGCCGTATTTATAGGGTTTCAAAACCTTCTCTTAACAATCATTGTGTTTGTCCTGCTTTAAAGGGGTGCACATTCTTGGTTTATATACTGTTTTATAATTTCAAACACCAGACAAGGTTATCTATATTTGAAACATCATCTTAAAATATATAAGAAATAGTTCAGTTTTGCTACCTCTTATCTTAACCAAGGCGATATAAAATTAGTGATTATAAGTTTCTCATACTTATTAGTATCTTTTGGCTCTTAGCCAGTACATCTGTCTTTGCATATCGCCAGCTTCTTTGAAGTTAGACATTTTTGCCATTCTCAAACACTCTCAGCACCTTGTCCTTAGTACATTGCATATAATACTGTATTAATTTTATTGTAAATTGGGTAAAATTTGAAATGCCTTAATGGATTCCTAAAGTGTAATGGATTAGATTATTTTAGAGTACCTGAGCACTCAGCTGTTTACCCAGTTCATTGTCTTGTATAATATTGGACTTTGATTTTCATCCACAACAATTTTGTTGTATATGCTTAACCAGGAATCACATTCACTTTTTAGCAGAGGAGTGATGAAATGCAAAATCATTTCATGAGGTGCAGTTTAATTAAAGGAAATAGCTATATTGAGAAATAACTACATTGGTGGCAGATGAATTTGCTTTAGTTACCCCAGGGGTACTGGAGTGAACTCCCTCTCCTTCCAGTTTTCAGCCTGATAAAAAGTATTGTTTTAATTTGCTGAAATAACAGATGACTTCTTCTTCCCTTTAAAACAACAGGCAATTTTTATGATTCCTACAAACCCCCCTCCAACATTCCGGAAGCCAGAGTTGTGGTCTGATGAATTCACTGATTTTGTGAAAAAGTGTTTAGTGAAGAACCCTGAGCAGAGAGCTACTGCAACACAACTCCTACAGGTCAGTATGTTGCTGGTTCAGATTGGGAAACAGTGAGCCTGCCTGAAATTCATAACTCTTCCTGAATGTTAGTCTTTCTGCCCTACTACTTTGGACTCTTCAGGGCAAAGAGGAGCCGACTCTGATGGGCAAGCTCCAGGAAGTGGAAACTATTCCTTCTCCTCATTCTGTTGTTCAGTTGCCCCTGAGAGGAAGGAGAGAAATCTGCTAGGCATTCCAGAGATGGTGATCCAATCAATCCTCTCCGTTTGCCCAGGGCTCTCACCAGCTGTTCTGAGAGCCTGACTAGAAGTTACAAACTGCATGAGAGTTCTCCATGAACGCATGAATAAACATGCATCAGAGCACGATTTGGATTGGACTACTGCACAGGAGAAGGAGGAATACCTGCCTGCTCTCCTGTGCTGTTTTGGGGGGTTGTGGGTGGTAACGTTATTTTCTCTTAGGGGAGCCAGCAAATGCAAGCATTCAGTGCATGTGCTGGCTCCCAACAGAGTAAACAGAGGTGTAGTCTTAGGAGAGAGACTGCATTTTCCTAGGAAAGAAAGTCAGACCCCAGAAGCATAAGCCCATCCTTGGTGGAAGAGATCCTCATTGTGTGCAACAAATGACCTGCACTGAAACATAATTATATAGTAAGTTCCTGAGCTGAAGTTACAAAAAGTCTTCTTACGGCCCTCACAAGAAGAGAAAAAAGAAACTGTATTATTAGTACCCTTTACAGCATCTTTTGGGGATACGCCATGTTTGTTCCTTAATCCCAAGAGTAATGAAAGACCATAAAAATAGCAGAGGCAAGCTTACCATCCCTCTCCCCGATCTTGAAAAGTGTAATGCTGGTTAGCTTTATATAAAGCTCATGTATCCAATCTGGAAATATGTGAAAAAACTTACAAGAAAGGGACAAGATTTCTGACAGCAGGTGTTGTAACTACCACCAAATTCACATTATGGACAGAAGGTACACATTGGCTCTTAAACAAGAATGTAAGGAGTAGTTAAATGGATTTTATTTTTAGTCTAAAGCAAGTTTGCCCATCCTGAGGGTTTTATTTTTGCCTCTTTCCTATTTCATCATTGCCGCTGGTTGAGTGATTCATTTCATGTTAAAAATGCAGGTTTGCTAAAGCCATAGTTGTTGGTAATTTGCATTGTCAGATTGTTAAGATGAATTAAATGCTGTAACTGAATGCATTAAAAAGTTTGTTTTTCTATGTCAGGCTATCATCGCTTTGTTTATTTACCACTTAATTCACATTTCCTTCGGACAATTATATCCTTAACTGTAAAGCAGTTGTGTTTTGTAGTAACGTTCTTCTCATGGTTGCTATTTACCTAAACAAACAAAAAAGGAAAATCCTATTTAGCTGCAAAGCAGTTAAACAAATTATATGATCTCTTATTCCAGATTTTAATTGGTGTCCAAAGGGAAATGCTCTTTCATGCGCTGCTCTGTGCAGTTGATTGGCATGTTGTTTTTAACATGTTGCTTTGTATTTATACTGTATATTCAGATCGTCTGTAGGCTTCATTTTTATATAACTGCTGGTTTTATTTTCTAGCATCCTTTTATTAAGAATGCCAAACCTGTTTCAATTCTAAGAGACTTGATTACTGAAGCTATGGAAATCAAGGCAAAGAGGCATGAAGAGCAGCAGAGGGAACTGGAAGAAGAGGATGAAAACTCGGTGTGTTAGAATTTAATTGTGTGTTCTATATTTATATGTCTTTTTTGGGCTGTTTACACAATCATCTGCATATGCTGAGTGTTTCAGCCGCGACTGAGAAGGTTGCATACAGTTGGATTTCTCTGTCGGTTTCCTTCTTGACAAATGCCTATGCATAACTACTAAGGGTTTGTAGGGCTTGTCACAAGAGCCCTTTTAAAGGAGAAATCAGTGGTGGTGTGGAGGAAGTATGAACTCCCTGACCTCCTGTTTGTCTTCTGAAAAGGGTTTCTTGTGCCAGATCTCTCAGATACTGTTTGAACTCGAGGGAATTTAAAGAATGGTTTCTGTAGGAGCACCTTCTGAGAGGGGAGCGCTCCAAAAACAACTTGAACACATGCCAGGATGTTGCATATCCTCCCCCTGGATCACAGCCACTGTTGTTATAGAATAATGCAGGCCATGCTCGACATGTCAAATAATACTTGTGCAATTATCATTCCATTCCCAGAGTAAATTTGGAGGGAAAAAGGTTCCTGAGAAACATGAACATTGAATTTGGTTGCATTTATTTCCTCCTCCCCTTGTCAGTTAGACTGAAGTCTTACATTTTCATATGTGGCAACATTGATGACCTGCGTGTAACATGAACCTGATAACTTTGAGTGGTTGAAAAGGCATTTTATGGTGTCACATGAAATGGGATTACCAGTAGGAATACGCTACAGTTTAAGAGGATAATTAATTTTCAGGGTCTGTTCTGTGTGACAAGGTTTCTGCTGGTGAACCTGTGGATGGGCTATGAAATGAGGATATGTCCCACACGAGAATAAATCTTTGTTTTGGATCCAGCATGATATATCCTTGCTGCTGGTTAAATGAATATTAGTTTCCATTCATCTACCAGATAAATATTAATTTCTATTCTGATTCAGCACGTTTCCATAATTGGTGTCTCTGTTGTTTTACTTAGTAATGGCAGAAAGCTAACCGTCTAACTTACTGCTATGGAATTATATACAATACTGCTCCTAGTTAATGGATAGGCATTGAATTTTTTGTTAAAGTTGAGGGCTGTTTGAAAGTTCAGATTCCTGTCACCCACATTTGGCTGAATGAAGAAAATAAAGTTAAAAGATCAAGTTTTAATTAACTGGTAAGGTTCCCATATCCTACACGGCATATTAGAATTCATTGTATTTATGTTAAAAGCAGCTGCTGTCTCTCAGCTATAGAATTGGAGTGGGAAACAGTTTGTGATGCAAAATTCAGTCTTCTGTTGAGAAGGGTGTATCAAATATTGGCATGATAAGTACCGCTGGTATTAATCAAACTAGGGCTCTTCCCAAAAACTATTCTTCTGAAAGAAAGTGGAATTTTCTGTATACTAAATAAAGTCAGATATGCATTCTGTTTTAAGTAACAGCGTCACCACTTAGTCAATTAAAGGAATTGCCTGCTCCTGATCAGAGTAGCTTATCAAGAAAGCAACTATTTTTGTAGCCCGTGTGAAACAAATATTGCTTGAGATTTCCAATGTAATCTCAAAGAAAAGCTAGCCTTGGATATCCTTGATAATGTGTGGTCAGTAATTTTAGTATGACTACATTTGTGTGTTGTCTCTTGGCCCTTGGTTTAGGAAAATTGTTGTGCAACATCTTTAAATTCCTTAAGATATTATTTAAAGTTAGGATTTGCCAAAAAAACAATGTTGCATGTATATATACCTTGGCTGATATACTATAGTAACCGTGTGTTACTGTCTGTAAATGCTTTGTGCTGTGTATTTAGTGGCCCAGTCAGAAAACAATGTGATGTTACTCAAAAGGATGGGTCCAGCAAACCATCAGCAGAACACATGGGCTCTTCCTCTCTCCCAGCAGTCCTTTCTGACCCCAGGAAAGTCTGTTCCTGGAGTTGCAGGATACATGTGGACAAACAAACACACTGGTCAGGAAGCTGAAGTAGGGAGGGGGGAGGAATAAAATTCCCCTTCCTGTCAAAATTTCTCTTCTGTCAGTGTAGCTCCACTGAGGGAAGAAGGGAGCAATTTGGCCTCCTTACCCCTCCTAACTGTAGGTGACTGATCTTTCCTGAGGTTGGAAAGGGCAGTGCTGAGGGAAGGGTAAAATGGGGAAGATGCACAGTCCATACTCTAGATCCAGCCTGTTCTGTTTTCATAGGTAAGTTATCTTACTCTTGAAGTTTGTATATTGAGTGCTTTTTCATTCTGTTATCTGACACAAACTTCTGAATAATTCAAAGGTTGGCATACTTATTTCACACGTAGTAATGAAATAAAAGGTGTGATTTTACCTCTGCAAGTTTTTACGTAGGAAAAGACAAGTGTGTTGATTGTGATCCATATTATTCTAATCTGTTATGCTTGTTCTAGGGAAGAAAAAAAAAAGATAAGTGCAAACAGTATGTTTAGCGACTGTTCTTTTCTTGTCTGAATGTTGTATGGAACAGGCCATCATTGAGAATAACATCAGTGGTGCTAAATTCTTGCTGTTGTTAGAACATCCATATAACACTGAATGAAATTAATGCCAATATATTCAGACTTATGAAAAGTTATCCTTACAGTGCCTTTCTTGGATGCTTCATGGGGCTTGCTTGTCATAAAGGAATCAGGGCGTTCTAAGAACCATTTCTTCTTTAAATGAAATAAATCAAATAAAAAAATAAGTGGTTGAAATTTAAAGAAAAGGCCTATAACCTTGAGTTTCTTGATGTCATTAAAGAGAGAGTGTCAGGTTTATATAATAAAACTAGCTTTCCTAGAGGAAAATAGCCTGTGGTAATCATTTCAATAAATAATGTCTTCTTCAAAAGTTTGAGCTGAACACCTGTAGCCTGGGCCGCTCTCATAAACAAGTAGCAATAAGTGTGCTTCATGGAAAGCTCTGCTGAATATAACCAGAAATAATACTCTTGAAATAGAGTTTGGGCATGTTACAGGACTAGCTTGTCTGATGAGAATATATTCTGACAAACTGACATGTTTTGATAGGTGTTGAGGTAATTGTACAGATTTTTTTAATTAAGTAAAAAGTGCAAGCCGAGTACTCTACAGAAGGTTAATCCCAATATCAAAGTTTAAATGTTAGTTTAAGCATTACTAAACATGACCAATCTCTTCTTTTATGCATTTTTGAAGTGTGATGCAAATTTGATTCTGAGGTCAGGCAGCTGTATTATGGAAAAGTAAGGCAACTCGTTGCCTGGCAGCCCCCAAGAAACATGTCTAAATATTTTTTTTTTATGGATCTTTAAAGAAATGAACTAATAATCAACCTCTTACTGTATGTTTTGCTTCACATTTAAGTATCTTCATTATCAGGTGATTATTTAAAAATGCTTCCTGTGAATCAGTTCAAATAACAAATAATAATAATTTTTTGTAAAATTTGAGGAAGAAATAAGAAAGTACTACTCTTTGTACCAGCATAATATGCTACTATTTACAGTTCAGCACCTCTCATGCTCTTTAATAACTGTTGATAACAACTCCAGAGTTCTTTTTAAAAATCAAGACAGAGTTAGAAATTAGTAGAGTTTAACATCAGGGGAGTTTTTTAAAAAGTGTTTGTCCTTCTGTCCATCTGTCTTCTTTTTCCAGCGCTTTTCTATTTTTTCCCATCACCTTTTTCAAATGCATTTCTGAAAATATACGTGCTTTAAATATTAGGATAGGATTCTCAGAACTGAGTGGGTCACACAAAAGACACAGGCAACATATATGTATATCACAGATATCACAGAAGGGATCTTTGTCATCTCTCCCTGAACTTTCCAGGAAGACATGCTTAAAGGCCAGGGGATTCTCATGAATGGTATGGGATATGGGGGGGAGGGGGGGCCGCAGCACAAGGATGGTAATTTCCCCCACCTCTTTGCAAGCTCCTCCTCTTTTTGCACAAAGCCTTATGCAAGAAAGTGGGAATAATTTCTGCTGAATCTCATTCCAGCTGCAGTTCCAGTCCCTCAGGATGGGTTTTGGGGTGGGAGTGGGGTGTTTAAGTGGAAGGGTAAAAAATAAAAGTTCCCTTCCATGAACTCGCTTCCATGCATAGGATCCAAGTTTTTTTAATGAAACAAAATGCTTTAATAATAGTTGGTGCTAGGTGCTCCTAGGGAGTCATTGGTTTGAATTTCTGAAAATAAGTTCATCAAGTAACAGATCCTTTACACCTTCTTGGATGAGAAGGAAGAAGGAAATATAATTTTAGATGGCACTGAAGTGTATCTGTTTCTAAGGTAACTCAACATATAAGGCAACATGCTGTTTTAAAATAGTCAATAGAGATTAGAGCATAAAAGAATCAAATCTGATATGCAGATTCCCTTTCTTGGTATTTGTGTAGGTAATCATTGTTAATATCTATAATCATTTTAATGTCTGTCATCTTTTACTGTGCCAGATATTATTAATATGGATAAAAATGTAATGAAACTGATTCATGAACTTTTGAAGCAAGTAGCTTTATCAGAGTCAATAGTTCTTTAGTGCTTGCTGAAAATACGTTTGTGCTCAGATACATTGATAATTGAATCTCCATGCATTTTCCCCATTTCTTAATGCTTTTCTCTTGTATCTTACTTTCTTGGAAAGATGGCCATAACTGTGTCCACATTTTTTTCTTTCAAAGGTGGTGATGAGGTGTTAATAGTACATGAAATTACTGCATAAGACACTGAATTCTCTTAGCATGTAAATCTTCAAGTTATGTGTTCTACCACTAAATTGTCTTTGCTGCCCTCTAGTGCTGTATTCTGTATAGATCGAGATGAGTTGAAATTGATCTTCCATTCTAAGACAGATCTTGGATTCTTTGCTAGCTTTAAAAGGGAAGACTTGTTTTGCTACTCAATGGTGATATAATGTATATACCATCTACAGTATGCAAAACAAAGTTGTATTTACTTGAAAGGTCTTCTGATATTTGTGAAGCAAGAGTCTAGTTGTCAGACTGATAGGTGGCAGAAATGCTTGTTATACATCACATGCTGTGTGGAAAGTTAGACTGACCATGATCACTAGTCAGTTTGACTTGCAGGAAAATATTTTCCTGCCCCTCTCCCCAAGTGTATCAGCTGGACACTAAATATGAATACTGTGTATATCTGAGACTTTTCCAAGAAGAAATGGGTGACTTAAGAACATATCACATAGAGGACCCTGTTTTTTCCAGAATAAAACACACAATACCAAGTAATGTTATATGCTGCCAGAACTAGAAACAACTGTGCTAAGTGTAGTAACTGTTCAATAACTGACTATTTCTTTCTAGGCCTCCAAAGAACTAATTTTACTTTCAATATGAATATTCTTCAGTTCATAACTATTACTTATTTAACAAGATTTCTACTTTGTCTCAGGCACTCTTTTATGTTGCTGTTCTTGTAGAACAGCCAGAAACTAATCATCATTATCAATTCCTTGGTGGATTCCATCATCACTTACAGCAAATGTTTGAATTTTTTTAAATCATACATAAAGTGGAGAGATGAACTGGAACAAATTTACACATCCAGGGACTTTCCTCAGTCATATTATGTAAATTGACTTCTAGAAGAAAATATTGTAACAAGTTGACGTTTTCAAAATGGTATTGTAGAGAGAGGTTAATGGTTACCACTGTAGGTATGATGGACAGACTACTTCTAAAAAGCCAGGTAATTACATAAATGAGAGAGCAGATAATTAGGCTTTTATTTTTCCCCACCAGGAGGAGCACCAATTCATTCCTTTTATTAGCAGTACACTGTCATTATCCACTATAGTATTTAGACACTGAATATGTTTTCAGGAAATTCCCCAACTCATTCAAACAAAGACAATTTGAAGTATTCTCCTGTGGGATTGTGTTTAATGAAGATCCCAGGCTAGTTATATATGGAACACTATATAAATAGCGTGCCATTAAAGATAAGTACTGGGATTCTTTGTAGTCCATTTAATGTTTAAAATTGAACAGACTAGAATATCAGGAGATTGATCATATTGGGACTGTATCATGGATGCATGTGATTATACATGTTAAATCCAAGTGACTTCCACGTGGAATATTGTTGTCTTTCTCTAGCCAAAAGGCCGCAGAGCAGTGAGAAAAGTAGACTGGACAAAGTTGCCCCACCTCCCTCTCCTGTCAAGAGGGCCTCTTCTGTTAGCAAAAGCACTGCTGGCACTAGAGGAAGGTGATTGTGTCCATTTCACCTCCCTTCCTTCCTTCCTTCCTTCCTTCCTTCCTTCCTTCCTTCCTTCCTTCCTTCCTTCCTTCCTTCCACTGTTTGAGCACCAGTGCATCAGCTTTTAGGGGAGTCACATGGGTCTACTGAGAGAAGGGGAAGGCTGGAAGGATCTGTTTCCAAAACCACCATTATGCTTGTGGTTCATAAGGTCTTATTGCTTGTAAGGTCTTTCTTTTACTACTTCAAGGGGAAAACCCCACTTTTTTAAAAGAACAGTTGTGCTCCTTTAATCTGAAAAAGTGAAGAAAGAGAAATTATATGGAAACACTTGAGGGGTCGTCATGAGTTGGTTGTTGTGACTCAATGGTACGTTTTTCTTCTTCTTGTTCAGGCAACAAAGCGATGTCATTGACTGCACACTGCCTATTTCGGCCTTTGCATGGCATACCCTGTTTTGTTGTGTACAAGGAATATAATTCTCTGAATGCACTGGAGGAAAAACTCTTGAAATATAGTCATATAAAGAGCTGCATCCATGACATTTAAAGTAGGAATTTGAAATGTCATTGTAGAGTTTAAAAAACCCAACAACTCTCAAACTTACACCTGATGTTATCGTTTTATGCAGTGTCTTGGGCATTGTTGGACAGTTTCAGTGCTTTGTAAGATTGCTGCTTTTGGAGCAGTAGGAGCAGTTCTCCCTCCCCCTTATTTTTTGCCTGGCACTCGTTAGAGGCATTTGGCCTTCTTTTAAGGCTGTGTTTGAATTTGGATGATGTTAGAATGAGATGTTGAGGCACACTTTTGGCTGATTCTATTTGGCTCTTGAAAAAGGACTAAAATCAAAGTGTTTGCTTTTTACTGAGTCACCTAAAATTATACACTTTTTAATTGGCAATTTTAATGCCACCAGCAAGTCCTTCTTTTTGCATTCTGCTGTTCTTGATGGGTTGTTAAATGTGCCCTTGTAAAAGGCGTAGAACAGCATGTTAGTCCTTAAATAGTTTGGATATTGTGCACATACTCTAAATCTGACTTCAGAAAGAGAGTAGGATTTCCTAATAATGTTTTCAAATACTTCTATTCCATATGGATTTTATGATTCATGAACTGGATTATCATCAGTTCTCTGTTTTACATTCCTGGCACATTACTGCCACTGATTGGAAATGCTTTTGTATCCTTTGCTGGAATTAACTCTGTTCCACAGTCCTGAAGCATCTGCTCAGCAGATATTTTTCTACAAAGTATCAACAGGTTTTCTTCTTGCCCCTTTTATCATAGCTGGAAAAAATCCTTTGACTATATACAAAAGAAAAGAATTGGCCTTGCCAGTTGAGATGGGGTTTCAGTGCCCTTTTGCTTTGATGGACTTAGTCTACTGGAGTTTTTTTATCTTTGCCCTTAGGGAGGGACTTAGCTTAGTGGCAGAATTTGTGTTTTTTACGTGGAAGGTCCCAGATCTATGGCAACTTAAAGAACACATGACGCTATCTTGCAGTGAATCAGACCATTGGTTCTCTAAGGCCAGTATTGTATTCCCAGAGTGCAGCGGCATGCCAGGGTCTCAGGAAAAGATTTTCTTTTCCCCCATTACTTGCTTCTTTTAACTGGAGATGCAGGGGATTAAATCTGGGACCTTCTGCATCCCAAATAGATTCTCAACCTTCGAATCCTGGTTCCTTCCCTGGACTTTTGGTAGCAGTGCTGGGAAATACTATTGACTGAAGCCTCAGAGAACAATTGCTGGTCTGACTACACAGTAGCAGACTAGAAGCACAAAGGCAAGCTTCGTTTCTGTGTTGGGAGTTCTTGTTTTGTTATGTTATTTTCATCTGCTGGAGCTGTGCTTAAAATCTGATTTGATATTGGTCAAGGAATTCTTAACCTTTTACATTTATCCTCTCATATAATTATCGGTATACCTTTCAGTTAAAAGGCCTTAGAGATGATAACAACAGACAGTATTTGATTTATATACTGCCCTTTAGGACAACTTAACGCCCACTCAGAACAGTTTACAAAGTCTGTTTTTATTATCCTCACAACAATCACCCTGTGAGATGGGTGAGTTACGTACTAGGAAAAATGCAAACTTTTCTTTCCCTTCTGTTACTGTCTTCCCACCTTCTATATCAACTCTTTATGTGTAAGATACAACTTATCTAGAAGCCGTGGACAAGTGTGAGAAATGCTACAAAGCGTGGCTCATCAAGCTACAAATGTACAGTTTTATTTGGAATAGGGCTGGAAGAAAAGGAAGAGTGAGAACAAGGAAAAATAATTATGACTTCCAGTGTGCTGGTTAATGCCCACTAAAAATACTAAAATCTGCAGAAACCCATTGAGTTTCCCTTAAAAGTGTCCCTTAAAAGACAGTATGTCAGAAATGTATTTTAGATCATGTTTTGTATTTTTTTAATTTAAAGGGGCAAAACTCTAAGAAGAGTTAATTTGTGGGTGAATGTTCTTGTGTTCTCAAGACGGGCATTCTCGGGAACTTATTCCTGATTCTGGTTTGTTTGTTCTTGTTTTTGTCAGGATGAAGATGAGCTGGACTCCCATACCATGGTAAAGAGTAGTTCAGAGACTGCAGGCACAATGCGGGCCACAAGTACGATGAGTGAAAGTGCCCAAACCATGATTGAACATAACAGCACCATGCTAGAATCAGACTTGGGGACCATGGTGATAAACAGTGACGATGATGATGACGACGACGAAGATGGCACCATGAAAAGTACGCTTTACTTCTTTCTGTTAAGGAATTTCATTTTAACTTATATACAGTTGCTAAATGGTGTTATCAATAAATGCCCACGCCAAGAGCCATCATGTTGTGACTTTAAAAAACATGCTAGGATTAACATTACATCTAGCGAAAGAACGAGTTCCGGGTAGGCGAGGGCTTCAAAGCTATCACTTGTGTAGATCAGATTCAGATGAGCATTTTGACTTGGTTCTTGATTTTTCCCTGGCAGCAGCAGCAGCATTTTTCTGCTGGGCTGGTGTATGTATGCTACTAAAACAAATGACCAACCAGAAAATGCTGCAAATGTTTTGTAGCAAGGCTCCAAACTTCTGGATTCTGTATATTTGTGTCTTTGGCATATTAGTTCTGTGTCCTTTGCTTACCTCCTGCCATATTATGGCAAAGTATACATTTTCAATATAATTAAATTTTTATTTAAATTATTCACACAACATTTTAATGTAGGTCAACTGGAAAAAATATATTGTATACTAAAATGACAGAATGTTTTGCATTAAGGACATTTTACATGCTATGTAAGTGGGCTACGCCATTCAAAAAGGGGGCCATCTGGGGCCAGTTTTATGATAGGCATATAAATTTATAGCCAGGAGTTCTGGTTGAACAACGTTAAATATTTTTATGATATACATATCATAAAAATAATCTCTCTTGGGTAGGCAACCCATCATTTTTTGGGTTGATCTACATTCTTGTTACAGGCCCTTTTTTGCCTTCTGGTATTCAGTCTGCTTTGCTTTCCTACCAGTTTCATCTCTGGTTCCTTTCGGGATTTGTTGAAATTTCCTAAATACATTTTGTTGTAAAACCAAGTAGCTTTGCAACAGCTGAAATGCTGGATCATGACAGAGCTGTTGCAAAAATCTCGGCTCTTCTGGTTAATTAAGAGAAACAATATAAACTCTGTAAATGCCTGTTTGGAAATCAGTTAAAATCGGCAGATGAACTGGTGTGTCTATGTGTGCATGCGCGTGTATAAAAATCATAGTTAAGCTCTAATAAAGAATGAAAAGGCTCTTCAACCATAACTCCGGGCAGCATAAAATGTCTGATGTTTGCTCTCCAAAAATGCACAGTGAACTACAGTTGCCCATCGGATGGTTGTCTTGATGCTTATCTAATGAATATACATGCGACAAAACTGGCCGTGTAGCATCCACTCTTAGGATGAACTGAGGCAGCTTTATGTGCTGTATTAAAGGAGGATAACGTTTAAAGCTGCTTTGTATGTTACAAAACACCCTTGTTGTGACTTGTAGAAGTGGAGCTGGCAATTCAAGTCATGGTTTTATTTATTATGAACAGTAGACCAGAGATCTTTATCTTCGTCTGGAAGATAATAAACAGTTCTGTTGATGAGTGATGACTTGGTCTAGAATGATTCAATCCATAAAACACTTAATACTTGTTTTAATTTGCTTTTGATACTGAAGAAGGTACTTTCGTGTTAGATGCTGTGAGTAATAGGGATGTTTATTAACTGAAATCTTGAACTAATCAAATCTAACATGTGATGGAAGAGTACTGTAAAGCATCACTACGATAGTAGTATTATGAAAAGCAAATGCAATAGTTCCAAGAGGAATGGAGAAACCATTGTGGGTGGGAAATGCACAAAATATGTGCAGATTTTTCAGGCTGTTGGAATAGAGCTTTCTAAGAAAAGAGATGTAGGCACAGAATCTGCTGTTGGGAATTGCAGAATAGGGTGCTCTCTCATCCTCATTGTACATTCCCTGTACATTCCTTGTTTCATCCTTTTACTTCTGGAAATGTAGCGCTTCTAAGATCTGTGGAACGCTGTGACTTCAACCTATTCTGCACTGTGTGTCTCCTGATTAGTCTTCCTCTACATTGCGCTTAACCTTCTCCTGAGCAGTAATCCTCTTTTCTTCTTCTTTACTTTGTCCACATCATTTAAATGGCAATTTCTTGACCCAGGGCTATTGATCAAATATGTTGGCTTGGATCCAATGAAAGAGGTCCATGCATGCTGGATAGTCTGTGCCATGGAGCATATATCTTCTTACAAAGCTTCCGTTTGTAGAAGATCAGTGGTTTTCAGTGGGGCCCTGAGCGTATGGAAGTTTTAGCAAAATTGGAACTGCACACTGCAGCAGAAATTATCTAGCATGAACAGAAGTTGCTTGCTAATAGGATCTAAGTCATTATGTCCTGCAATATTTATTTATTTATTTAATTCAATTTGTATTCTGCCTTCCCTGCACCTGCAGGCTCAGGGTGGATTCCTATTAATAGAATAATATAAAATACAATATCTTTAAAACCAATAAAACATCTTAAATATTTTAAAAAAATATTTATTTAAAAAAATAGCTTAGCAGAACAGAATATGTAATACATCCCATGATTAAATTGAATCTCACTATTATAGCATGGGACTTCTTTAGCATTCCTGTTAGTTACATTGTGTGCACTTTTAATATTATATATACACATTATCTCCCCCTTCTTCTATGGAGTAGTGTACTTAAGGTTCCTAGACAGCCCGATACCCTTTGCCTCCTTGGTTGAAGTTTTCAAGGATTTACGTAAGAAATGCCCTGTTATGTGAGGCTAAGGATTGGCAGTATATTTGCAAACTTGGCCAGCTGGATGCCTCTAGAAAACTGGCATGCAGGGCAAGGAGGCATCAGCCTTCTGCTGCTATTGTGAGGATTCAGTACTGAGGGCTATGTTGAATCCAGATATGAAGAAACCATTTAGTAGCATACAGGCTGCAACCTGGCAATTCCACAGCCCCTGCATTTTGTAGATAATTTCCAAGAGTGGTTTAAAACTGGCATGTAAATCTGTAGAGCTGTTTACTGTGGTGGATTCTTAAAAATCATCCATTCCAGGTAGATTTTCCTCTCAACTCAGTAATGTGTGTTTGGTACAGTTGCATTTTAGTCGAGTAAAATACTGTGAAGGCAGCTTATGGAGGTGGCATTTGAAAGTATTCATAGTCTGATGGTGGTTGTAATATTTTGTTGCTGGGTGGCACATTTTAAATAGATTTATAGCAAGCCATGCAACCACAGAAATAAATTTAGACAGAGGAGCTTTGCTAAGGTTAGAGTTTGTATATATGTTCTCCTCATCTCTTTATTTTCCTGCTCAAGGACAAAATAAGTAAGTGTAATAAGTTTTTATTTAAAGGCACCCATGCCTGGAGGCCCCTGGGCATTTTGACAAAAAATAAGTAAAAACATATCTCCCCCCCCCAAGGGTTTCGTCTGCCCAAATAAAGCTGAGATCTGGAAGAAAACAAACTGTCATTTTACCCTAACATATAATATACATTCCAACAATAAATAACATGCATGGAGGTTTGTGTGGACAAGCAGGGATAGAAGAAATTAGACAATGGCGAGAGAAATCTGTATTGTATCAATAGGAGGAAATAGAACATGGAAGTCAAATGGGAACAACTAAAGTCCTTCTGTGGTGGTAGAGTCTGCCTTGATTGCCCTTGCGACTTCACAATTTCATCTGGTTTCTTTTTTACAGAGATGTCTTTTACGCCATTTTCTATTTCCAGTGTCATCGTCAATAATCTTTCCATAATTTTCACACAGACACCCCTCCCCCATTCACATTTTTCTACTGTTCTTGTAAAAGTCTGCATTTGTCCTTCTTCTTGCCCCTCATTATTCTATAATATCACAATATACATATGCTGATGTTACCTACAAATTGATAAGAGGGGATTCCCCTCCCTTGGAAAAGAGCAAGAATCCAGTAGCACCTATAAGACTAACAAAATTTGTGGTAGAGTATGGGCTTTCGTGAGTCACAGCTAATTTCTTCAGATACAGCTAGAATGTGAGTCTTTATATCTTGGAGAGTAGAGTGATTACAGAAACTGAATGATAATAGCTGGTGAATGACAATAGCAAGCGTGATTGGATAGGGTGGGGTAAGCAGAGGGGTAGTGGGTGTGGAGAAATCAGCATTGATAATAAGACAGGAAGCCTAGATCTTGATTCAGTCCAGGTGGATGCATTGTCTTGAGCTTCATTATCCATTGCAATTCAGCAGTCTTTCTTTCTAATGTCCCTTTGAAATTCCTCTGCAGGATAACTTCTACTTTTAGATCAGCAACTGAATGCCCTGGAAGGTTAAAATAGTATGGCTGATATTGTTGGGTACATTGATGCTGTTGCTAGGATCTTGGTTTGTTGCAGGCCTTGGTACCAGAGTCCATGTTAGTGTTAAGTAGTTTATCATTGCAGGTGAGTAGTTTTTTTAGGTTAGACAGCCTACTTTGGTTTCATATAGATCCTAGCAACAACATCAGCCATACCCAGATTCATACTTCTGCTCATCCTCTAATGTGATTTATGCCATAATGTGTCAGCAATGCCCCTCCTCCCTCTTCATTGGACAAACTAGCCAGTCCCTTTGAGAAAGAATTAATGGACATAAGTCTGACATCAGAAACCAAAACGTTCAAAAACCAGTGGGGGGACGTTTTAACCTTCCAGGACATCCAATCGCGCCTGCTATTGTCATTCACTGTCTATTATCATTCAGCATCTGTAATTGCTTCATTCTTCAAGATATAAGGACAGATGAACTCACATTCTAGCTGTATCTGAAGAAGTGAGCTGTGATTCACCCTACCGCAAAATTTGTTAGTTTTATAGGTGCTACTGGTCTCTTGCTCTTTTCTATTGCAGACTAACAGACTAACATGGCTGCCCATCTTGATCTATCTCCTGGAAAAGAAGGTACCATTCAGTAACATACAACCTATTTGTGTTATATTGTGCAGTCTGCTAATATCCACAGTGGCTTTTTCTGTGTAGGGGGAATAGGTGATGGCAGGGATGGGCCTGGCAGGTCAGTAGTGAGTTTCTTTAGGACCAGGTTAAGAAAGCAAACCTTCACCATTGGGCTGGCAAGTTCATTGTTTAAAATCAAAGCAGTGTTCAACAGTTGAAAAGGCAGTTTGGGGCAGTGGTAGCAGATGGACAGAAAATGGCATTGGAAATGCTGGAAGGCTTGAGGGATCAAAGTAGGAAGTAAGAGGAAGGTAGTAAAGCAGATCAGACTGGCCAAGAAAGCAACCTAAAGGTAAAGTTAGTAGAAGTAGCAGGTTGTACGGGCTAGTCCATGTAGAGCTCATCTATTTATGAGAGAGGTCCAAAAGGAGGACTTCTTGTTCCTCAGCAAGGACTCCAAAATAAGGAGGTCAAATCTCCCAAGGACTTTCGGAAGATACTTCCAATCACAATAATTAAAGTTAAGATGGCAGCGCGGATACCAGCAGAGTTCAGGAAGTGAGAAAAGACAAGAAAGTGGCCTTTAAAGAATGGCAGTCTTGTACAAATGAGACCAATAACAGATAATCTGATGTAGCCAGTATTGTTTATGGAGCCAGTCTTGTACTTTGTATTGTACTGAGCTTTTAAATACTGTTTTAAGATAATTGTTTATGATTTTAATGCATAATGTTTTCGTTGTTAGGTGCCCTGAGCCTGTTTGTGGTGAGGGCAGGGTATAAATCTGATAAATAAATAAGTGGGAAAGCTAGCACATTGACATTTCCAGGAAAGGTTGAGACTAAAGGCCACTGAGTGTTGTTCCAAGGCATTTGTGGGGGTCTCATTTCTAAGATTCTTTACTTTTAGGCAAGCACTTGACTTGGAAAGTTTCTGGCAACTCTAGTGCTTCTCTTTATTTATGAGAGCTGTCTTTTCCTTGGCTGGAGATGGTAGTGTGCAAACCCTCCCCCACCCAAGCAAACCATCAGTTTCTTTCTTTTAATTGAACACATGGAGCAGATTTATACTGAGTTGCACCCTTGACCCATGCATGTCTGATCTGATGGGACTGAGAAGTCTTTCTGAATAGCACTCTTCTAAGGTCCTTTTGGTCAGAAATGCCAAGATATTATGAACCTGAGATATATTGCATGTGTGGCATGTTCTGTACGTCTTAACGTGGCTTCATCCCTTTTGGCAAAGTTTAAAACAGTTTTGCATCACTTAGTGCAAAGCAGCTGCTCCATAATTTCCATTTAACAGACGGGATTATTAAATCATAACTATCTTGTAGCTAGTAATTGTAGTGTAAGCACTATAAGAATTGATCAATCATTCTGGGCCTGACGTTCAAAAAATTGCCTAGAAGCAGCTTTTGAATTGGAAATGCTTTCCATGAATATACGTTTCTCCTCTACTAGATGTAAGGTAGTAATGAGACAACTCATCAAAAGATTGTGAACTCAGCAAGTTAGAGATTATCCTTTAATGTGGATCTTCTGCATTTTCTCAGCATCTAATCAAGCGATGGCAATGGAATTCACTTGTATATTATTGTAATAATAAGTTAGTGAGGCATGACTTTCCGTTCCTGCAACAATGTTAGCCATTTTCAGAGCTGTGTTTTTTTCCAAATGATTGCTTAAATAGTTTGTAAGATTACTCAATAACATGTGTCAGACCAATTCATCTACAATTTCCTCATGAGTCCCTCCCCCCTAAAATTGTCCTTAGTGTACTTCAGAACTTTGCCGCACAGTTTAAAATGCCCATTGTAGATACTTAATTTGGTTCTTAGTTGTTTTGGTAAGATTGGCATCCGTTTTGTTCTAAAATTACTTTAATTCTTGTAAAAACATAAATGTAACACCACAAATATGAAAGTTACTTATGTGAAGGGAAGGTTTAACTGCAGTTACTCAGCATAATTGTGATGTGCTTTTAACCACATCCATAAACCACGTGAAGTGTTCTCATGGGGTTCTTCCATTGGTAAGATATGAACGGTTGACTGTCAGATGCTTCGAGAGGTTCAGATCCTGATTCCGTATGCTTCTCAGGCAATGCCAAAGCTGGAAAACGGCTGGCTGCTTTAAAGTATGTTGGTGCTTAAGAATTTGAAATATTTTTCTAGCCTTGTAGAAGGCTGATTTCCACCTTTCCTTCCTTATCTCATCTTTCACTTTTAGGACATTTTCCATAAGCAGTGGAAGATAGACAGGATATGAGTGTGGTTTAGTATGTCTTAAATATCATTGTTTTTTCCATAGTAATAGCTGAAAGATGTACAGTGTTTGTGTGAAATATATTGACGTAGAAGAGCACTAATACAGATGATACTAAGAGCGTTTTATAATCTCCCATTATCGAATTCTTGAATGCAGTAGAAAAGAAACTGAAAGCACATCCTGATCAATGTAGTTCTTTTTATATACTGTACAAAATGCACATAGTCCAAACACTGTACTTAATTAGGGGTGTGCGCCCCCCAAAGATTCAGGTGAAAAAATTGGGAAATCTTGAAGCAGCTTCCGATTCAGGTATTTATACAGCTTCAGGATTATTAGGGAAGACTTGGCCATTGTTTCCAATGGGAAACTCTGCTCCTGACTCTCCGTGGGCCTGGGGGGCCCATTTTCTTCTCTAACAACCCCAAATTTGCTGGGGACCCTCTCCTTACTCTCCTCTCCTGACCAGCCATGTTATGGCCCCCCAAAGAAGATGCCGCTATCTACCGCCAATCTCCATTATTCCCTATGGGGAAAATTGGGGGGGGGTCCTAGGTGGCTGGGGGTGGCATTTTGTGAGGAAAATGCACCAAACCTGCAGAGGACCTTCTACGAACCCTCCTTTCCTGATCACCCAAGTTTAAGAAAGATTGGACTTTGGGGGACCATGTTATGCCCCCTCAAAGAAGGTGCCCCTAGCCACTGCTGATCTCTATTGTTCCCTATGAGGACCAACCTTCATATCAGACAATCACACTAAGAAAATTTTAATTTAAAATACACAAAACCATATGAAGCAGGGACACTCTTGCAACTAGAAGTAAACTGAAAGCCCCCCCCCCCGCTGTATAACCAAACTGATGCAAGAGGAACAACTTCACACCAGAGAATCCCACTAAGAAGAATCCCCCCCCAAAAGAAAAAAAAATGTATCAAACCAGTTTCCTCCAGGTGCAGTCATCAGGCCCAGTCAAGTCCAGGTCCATTTTGCTTGCAAAATACCACCCCCAGCTACCTAGAAAGCCCCCCTAGTTTTTCCCCATAGGGAACAATGAACAAACAGTGCTTTGAGAATGATTTATTTTCTCTTTGGGGGGAGGGGGAATTTTTCTTAGTGTGATTCTCTAGCAATTCTCTGCTTTGAGTTCATTCTGCTTTATTTTCATTCCTCTGTGAGTGAGAGAGAGCAGCTAAGCCTCCTCTGCAGAGCCTGCACCAGGCCCAAGCAGTGTCTGCTTGCTCTTGCTCTCTCTCCCCCCCCCTCTCCCTCTCATTCACTCAAGAAAGCAGAATGCACTCAAAGCAGCTTAGCCTCCTCTGCACAGCCCTCAGGGCCAAAGGAGAAAGGAATCATGTGGGCAGATTCTAGAGCTGCCAGAACACCGTTCTGGAGCATTCCCCCTTAAAAAAAAGCCCTGGTTCTATTGGTCCAGTATGTTGTATAGCATGGTATTCTCTAGAACGCTGTGTGCCATAAAATATAACCTACGTACTTCAGTGCAATGCTTTCTTATTGGACATAAATGCAATAAGCTTACTTGAATACTTCATGTAAATGGCACTTAGTTCCAGAAACCATCATTTCCATAGCAGTGTGGCAGAGGATGAGGTCTCAAAACTAACTTTGGGAAAATATTTCACAGAATCCTATGGAAACTGCATAGGTGCTCTCAAAGTATCCTTGCAAGAGCTCTGCGTGCTGTGGTGTGGATCTTGAATAAAATGTTTTTTTGAAATGGTAAAGACAGCACATCCATCTCTCCATCCATTTCTCTCTTTCATAGTTCACCTCAAGACAGATCATAAAAGATAGAAGACAGTTCAAACATCATAAGATATCCAATAAACACTGCAATAGGACAAGGATTACAATGCAAACAAAACAACCTATTTAAGGTTGTTAGCCGTAATGCAGAAAGTGGGTTACGAAGGTAGAGGATAGTGCAGTAAAAGTAGGGTGATACATATAATAAGCAATGCAGTAGACTTAGTCCCATTCCCTTAAAAAAATGACTTCCCAAGTTATTCCATTATACATCAGTTCTAATCTCTTTTGGTTCTGCCTGCCTTGTGCTTGTTTGTCACCCTATCCTGCAAGTTTGTTGTTAATGTAAGTTCAGCATAATTACATGCATCATTTATTCTAAGGGTATGCTCTTCTTTTTTTAAAAAAAAAGCTTTATAACATCTTTTAATTTTCAAATTAGGAAATGCTACATCACCACAAGCACAGAGACCTTCTTTTATGGACTATTTTGATAAACAAGATTCCAAGAACAAAAGCCATGAAAACTGCAATCAAAATATGCACGAATCTTACCATATATCGAAAAACGTTTTCCCTGATAACTGGAAGGTCCCCCAAGATGGTGATTTTGATTTTGTAAGTAGTTCTCTGCAGTCGATTTCCTATTTTTTTACATGTAATTGATAAAAAAATATTATATGACTAATTTGTATTATCTTTAAGTAAATCTACTCAGAATTCTACTTAAGCCTATTACTCCCAGGGCATTGTTAGTCTTTATTTTTCTACATAAGGCTAGAAGTCTGCAGTTCTTCTGTGACTGATATTTCCACTGCCTCAGGTTCAACCAGGGATTTATTCTGGATCTCTTTCTTTCAGCGAGTAAGTTTTTATGTATTTCAACTTTTTGGTTAGAAATCACACTGATTAACGAATATGCAACCTAGCACTTCCTAAATTACTTTTCTTATGGCTTCATTTGTGACTTTGTTCCCTCTGTTCTCTTGTTGCAATGTAATTCAAAAAGAGGCTGACAAACAGGGGCATGATAGAAGATTCTTAGCAATATCAATTTACTAAAAGTATGGAGTATTTCAAAGGGGCCTAATCCCAGTATGCAGTTCCTTTGCAAGAAATGTCTGTATGTTGCAGTGATTACCATGTACTATAATCCTTCAGTCTTTTTCTTCCATTCCTTTCTTGACAGTTGAGATTTGTGTCTAACAGTTTGTATATCCCTCAACTGCACAACAGCAAGATATGAGTGTGCATATACTACTTAGTATTATATTTATGTAGTAGAAGTTGAGCCTGACTAACTAGGAGGTAATTCTATGTAGGGGAAAGTATGATGTTCTTAAAAATCCTTCATGTGAGTATTGAGAACCGCATTTAGCTTTTCCATGTTATATGTCTCTGCATATTGGAAGCTTTGTTACTAGGGAACACCTCCTACTTTAATGGAGAAACTTGGCCTTTCACCATCTAATGAGAGACTATCAACTTTCCTGAGATAGAACATAATAGGAAGGAGTCTGTGCAATGGCATTAAAGCATATAAATCCTTAAAACCAATCAGATAGGTTTCAGACCCAGTTTGGGCACTGAAAATGCCCTGGTCACTCTGTTTGGCCTATATTGGGGGAGAGAGGGACCTGTCGTTTCAACGGATTTGTTGGAATCTCTAAATTCCGTTGATTGTGGTGTCCTTCTGGAAAACCTCGCTGAGTTGGAACTGGGGCACATTCCAAAAGTTCTGCTCATATCTGGAGGGTAGATTTCAGAAATTTAGAGGGTGGTGCTGTATCATTGCCTTTTGGTATTTGCTGTTGGGGGGGGGGCGTCTAATATGTCCTATTCTAATATATCCCTGTGCTGCTTGACATCTATATGAAACTGCTGTCAGAGGCTATCCAGAGCTTTGGTGAGAGGTGTCATCAATATGCAGTGGAAGTGCTGAACTGTTGTACAGACACGGTAATGTGTTGAATGAGGGTGTTTATTAATACTGAAACTAAATCCAGACAGACAGAGATGCTGCTGGTTGAAGGCTCTTCAAACCTGGATGTTCAAGCATTGCTTGTTTTCCATGGGCTAACAACATTCTGAACTACCTTGAACAAGTTTTACAAAAAAGCAGGATACAGTAAGTAAAAACCATTCCTCTGAACTGGGGAATGGAAGGCATTGATGGAATGAGTCTCTTCTGTTCATCCTGTAACCCTCTCCAAGTTGCTCCAGAAGGTATGGGACCCTTGAACAGTGTGGGATGATGTACCTGGGTCAGTTGATAAAGGAAAAATTGACTGAAACTGCCCCTCCCACCTCTTGCATGAGCATGTGTTCTGTTTGTGGGATAGCTCATGCAACTCAAACTGCAATATTCCTACACCGCATCTCGCTGTGTTCCAAAGTTTTCCTGATCTTCAGGCATAGCTTTTCAGAGGGTGCAGGATGCTGCAGAGGGAGAAAAAAGGAGAAAATTGTTCTACTCAATGTTTGTAGTATTCAGCCTATTATTCTCAAATTGCAAGAATGTAGAACTTCATGATGTGTGTTAATTTTGTGCTTTTTGGAGTAGCAAACTTTGTCCAGCAATATTTTCTGTTTGTTTGTAAAAGATCTATTTCTGCTATTGAAATAATGACTCTTATTTTTCAGTATTTTACGATATTTGGGAACTTTCTATGCAGAGATGAAGAAAATTTCAAGGGATAATTAAACCATTTTAAAATGTCTTTCTATTTATTCCCAGAGGGGAATAGACTGCTTTAAAACCCTGAAATATATTTAGTACATTGTTTTATCGTATGTAAATTTACTTTACTGTTTTGATTTAAGAACATAAGGTGCATTCTGTTCATGCACTTGTACCATTTAGTATACTTGAGACATTTAAAAGTATGAATGTCTCCACTGTAGATGGAGAAACTCTCAATTCTATCTTAAGGTGCCATAGCTCATCTTAGTCTTTGCCATTTGAGAAAATAACAGAACTTCTGTTTTTTTCTTATCTGAACATGAAGACAGGGAGATATATACCATAAGCAGACTTTTCAGACTGCTTCTCTTTTTCTAGGAAATAAATTGTGGTTTCCCTCCAGGACACAATATTAAGGAAAGAATATCAATAAATCTGATAGCGAGTTAAATTATCACTGAATTTTGCTGCACTGGTTCTCCACCACATAAAGCAAATGCCAAAATAACTGACTTGATATATATATCAGTTACTTTTAAATCAGTTACTTTTAAATTCTATAGAAGACAGAGAAAACTGAAACAGGCAAGAAGGTCTAACAGTTCTCTAGAGTAATTGTAAATAATTACTCATCACTGTAGATCGTATTACACTGCTATTAGAGAGCATTTTAAGGGTGTAAAGAACAACAGTGGGTAAAACAAGTTGAATCCAACCATCTTTTCTGCTGGTAAAAAAGGGAGAAGCAGATCATTTGACTACTCAAAAAGGCTCTGCTGGAAATCATGGGACATGCATGAAGAATAGCTACACAGAACTGGGAATGTACCATGAAGGTGAACTGGGTAAGATGGAGTAATAAAGATGGCTGGATCCAATCCAGTATTTTAAACCCTTGCCTTAAAAAACTACAGATATCATTCTAAAAGATAAAATAGTTAATATTGTTAGTTATTATTTATATCCCACCATTTCGTTCAAAATTACAAAGCAGTCCAATGCAATGGAAAACAATAGTCAATCAGTTACTAGGAGTTACCCATAAGAGCTAAAATAGCTCCCATCCACCTCTTTTCCACTTTTCCCACTAGAAATAGTGGAAGGGAGGAATCTTCTTCCTCAGTTTTGTTTTACTACCCAATCATTTAAATCTTTGTTATACATCATTACAACAGAACAGCCAATGATTTAGAACGAATTATGAACTGTTAAGTTATAAATAATGGATTATTATTGTATTGTATACTTTCTTAACTGTGTGAAAGTGTTTATCAGGCCATTAATGAAAAATAAAGGGAATTTTTAAAAGAAATGTAGGAAGCAGGCCTCTGAATAAAATAATCTATGGAGAAGTTCTACACATATAAAAAGTAAATCAATCAAGGTGTATTTCACCGATGAAAATGCTTTGGAAAAAGTTATTGGAATCTATTATCTGTAGGACTGACACTTGCTAGAAAATAAATCACCATGGAGCATGCATTTCATACTTTTGTAAGATTGACATTAATTTTTCAGGTTGCTGACATGCAGTCTTTAAATAATTCATGAAAATGATAAATAATGGAGAACTTTTAGGCCTGAAGAACTGTATTGTATCTCAATTGGATTTTGTTTAATGGGATCTAGTTAAGGATTTTAACAGTGAGTGGAAGCATGAGTGATCTGGTATGCTCTGAAAGAAGGTGGCTAGCAATTAAAATTCTAAAAGGTAGGAATGAATCAATATCCGCTTTAAAACTAGGATGCTGCAACAATGCTCAGCAAGATATAAGTTTAGTTGAAGTTGGTCTGATTTGGAAGTTGGTTCATTTAAAGAGCAAAGGGCTGAGTTTTACTGTAAATCACATAGATGCCACTACGAAGGTTCATCAAGTAAAAGTGTGATAGCCAGCATCCAAAGGTGTTTGGAAGGGGCTTTGTGGATTTTTTTCTTTGAACAACAACCCCAGCTCCCAAGTACTGTGTTCCATATTTTTGCTTTTGAAAATCTCCTTGGTATTAAAGTAGTTTACCACATAGCATTGGAGGAAGAGGAGTAGTCCACTGCTGTTCAAGAAGCAGATTTCCATACAAAGAACTAGCTGGCTGCTTCGATGGATACCAGCCTCTTGCCTTTATGGCATAGTATGAATAATACATTTCGCTCCCAGTCGTGCCACCTTTGCTTATATTTTGTTGTGAATAGGCTTATTAATGTTGATGCAGATGAGGAAAGTGGTGTGGCAGTGTGTACTTTATTCAGTGTTTCATATGTTAAGCGCTGTTGCTTTTATTAATTGTCAGCCATGCAACTATCCCATTAAAAGGTTGCACAGCTTTCCTTGTCTTTTTCACATGAGAAAAGAGAGAGTGGTGTGTGTTTTACTGTTTCACTGATGAGAGTGTTTCTGGAAAAAGAATAGTAGCTCAGTCCTAAACAGAGTTTACAATGTTCTGAGTCCTTTGACGTCAATGACCATAGAAGGGGGTAACTCTGCTTAGGATGGCACTGTAATTTTGTTATCTTTCACACTTTTGGAAGTTCAGAAACGTCTTGTAGACTTGAGTATACAGAATTAAAAATCAGACATTGGAATACTAGAAACCATTGGGTTACTAATTTTACTTATTTTTATTTCTTTTACTTCATTTATACCTCGCCTTTCTCCCCAACGGGGCTCCCAAATGGCTTTATGTTGTTCTCCTCTCCTCCATTCTCACAACAACCCTGTGAGGAAAGTTATGCTGAGAGAGTTGCTAGCCCAAGTTCACCCAGCAAACTTCCATGGTAGACTTGAATATGAGTCTCCCAGAACCTAGTGCAACACTAACCACTACGCTACACTGGCTCACAAATGAAAGGGATGTGGTATATTTTGAGTTATTCCCCCGGTTAATGTGTTTCTGGGACTCTTCTATACATTAATTTACATCCAGTATTTTTATTAATGTGTATTTGCCTTTTATTAGTCTTTGTAGCTTTAAAGAAAAGTAAAGGAGTAAATACTTTGTTAGTATCCTGTTCGATCTACCCTGGTGCTTTGATACAACAGAGTGCATATGGAACAGCCTTGATTCTGTGCATGGGGTGCTTTTGTAAAAGCTAAGATCCCGCCAATCAGCATATCCAGGCCTTGCTCTCCCTACCAAACAGCTGTGTGCTTGGATTTGAGCTTCTAAAAAAGGAATTGGTGCTTACAGGCCTTGGTGCTGCATTAGAATAGGGAAACGATACATGCAATGCTGCATGCATAGTTCATCATCTTGCTAGAAAAATATGTACAAAGCGTCTACATTGTCGCTGTTGGATCAGGATGTGAGAATTTCCGCTTCAATTCATAGGCTTCGATTATTGCCAGAATGTGGGTTTTTCTCTTTCAGAACTATTGACTTCTATATATCATTCCAAACTACATTTTACACATGTCCTGAGTTATGTTGTCTTCAAAAAAAGCCACCAGTCTTTGCTTTGTACCTTTAGCAAACAATTCTAGAGTCTATTGTTTTTAAAATTAAGCTTCTCTAATATCTAATAATGCAGACATTAGTACTGGAAATTAAATTACGTTTAGAAAGATAACTGTTAAACCCTCATCAATGTTGATTGAATCAATTATCTTAACAGCATCTACAAATTAAATGAAGTGCTCCTTTTTCTGGATAGGATAACTAAGAGGAAAAAATCCCAGAAAAGGCAAATCTGTTTTAATTTAGTGCCAAGGGAAAGATTGCTGCCGTTTGCTAAACGTACTTCTAAACAAGCCTGGTATCCAGATTGTTTAGCATTAAACACAGAACATGTACATCATTACACTGTCGTTTAAATAGATACATTACTGGTGGCTTGAAATAAATTTGTTAAAACGCCATCTGTTGCTGCAGTCATAATTCTTTAATGTGTTCCTAAGAACAACAAATGCATCAAAACATAGCTATGATAAAATGATGACCATACATGTCCCAAATATTTAATAAGTACAACAAACGTTATATCTGATAGTTGATTAATAGAAGAGCATTGTAAAATAATTAAAGTATATTTAGATAGATTTGGGAAACTTGTGTGTGAACTGTTGATCTGGATTAGCTTTTTTGGAGAACCTCTTATAGTAGTGTGCCTTTTGATTAATATAATGTGAAACATTATCTAAAGGTAAATAATCATTTTGCCTGGTTTCTTGGTGGCTGATGGATGAACTGAGCTTTCATGCCTGGTCTAAGAAGTAAAACTTAATCATATTCCTTTTATGTGGCATGAGTACTGTTCACATGTGTTGATCATTGCAAGCAATAACATGCATTGCATGGAGTAAAGGATTATTTTTTAAAAAACCTTTCCCTTTGCAGTAGGTCCTCCCCCGCTTCCCCTGTCTCAGAGCTTCAGAGTTTTCTGTAGCCCATGAGACTTTGCCTACTTCCTACAGGGAGCTGTAGAAGTGATATCTGTCAGGAGGACTTTGCAGGAGAAACATAGACACATAGACTGTTAGTTTCTTTCAAACAGATTGGAATCAGAATTCAGTGGCCAATACTAAGATGAACCTCTGCGCAAAAGAATAAATGGACACAAATTTGACATTAAAAATGGCAACATCCAGAAACCAGTGGGAGAACACTTCAATCTACCAGGACATTCCATCAAGGACTTAAAGGTCACTGTAGTTCAACAGAAACCTTTCAAAAAAAAAAAATCCAACGGGAAGCTGCTGAATTGGAATTCATATGTAAATTTGACTCAGTCAAGCTGGGATTGAATAGAGACTATGAATGGTTATCCCGTTATCAGAAGTAACTGACTTCCTTAACAGAAGCAAACTGATCTCCATATCAGAAGCTACTGTTCGCATCTAGTCCGCCCTCCCCTCTCCACCTATATATCTGACCAGTTTCTTCTTGCCCTCCATGCATCTGACGAAGAGAACTGTGATTCTCGAAAGCTTATGCTACAATAAAGTTGGTTAGTCTTAAAGGTGCTACTGGACTCTTTTTGATTTTGCAGTTGAGAAAGGCATTGTATATTCTGTGGGTTAGATCCAACTAGCTTTTTCACTCCAGTCTTAGCTAACAGGCCTCCTAATTCCATTCCTTACCACATTCCCGGCCCTACATTGCTTTTGTCCATGCAGTTCCTATGACCCCCCCCCACATCCTTTTGGTGTTCAGAGGAGATCCCCTTCCTTCTCTTTTCAGTAGTGGAAAAGCTGGTTTGATCCAGCCCTAATGTTCCTGTATTACCAACATTGTCAAGATTTAAGCATGTTGTCTGACACTCTAATATAATTTTATAGAAAATTTCATAGAAGGCCACACAGTTCTGTAGTCCTACTTAATCCTTGGCACCTCTTACAACACTCCATTAAATTTGTGTTCAGATTTTTTTTGCCTTTTAAAAGGATGTTCAGAAATGCTTATCTTTCCCACAGCAGGAAGATGCAATCAGAGCAGTGCCTCTGGTGTAAGACAAACTAGAATGATTTTTTCACAGCCATTTCCTTCTTTGTCTACTAGAAGAATCAGTGAGGTTTGGGAGGCTGGAGGCCAACTCTCTTGCATCTGTTTAGTTGCATAATGGGTGTATAATTCATGAATAGTCTGAGGACTAATGAATAAAAGAAATGGTGAGAATAGTGAGATGAAGCAGCACAGTTATATTTGTCCTTGTTGCCTTGGTAACTAATTGTTCATATTAATACCTCTCATGTGCATAGATCAGTAGCCTTCAAAGTTCAGGGACAGCTTTGAAATGTTTGTAACCAAAGGTTTAAGAGAGTTTTTCTACAGATCAGGTTAATTGATTTTCAGCCTTCAGAGTGCTTTTTATCTAGTATAAGCCTACTTCTGAGGTGAAAGGTTTTCATTTTATGTGCATCTGTGTTTGTATCAAACCAGTTGTCTGTGCTATTGTATGTCCTCTAGCTAAGCTTTTGGTCGGTGCTTTTGTGTATTGCACTGTATTGTCTTCAACTCAGAGAATGTTCTTCTGTACTACTTAAAAAAAACTATTTTAAGTTCATACATGTATAGACAGTAGTATTTATACTGTCAATATACCTTGGTGGTAGCAAAACATAGTCCTAAACATGAAACCCCCTGTTATAACACCAGTAGCTTAGTGATTATAGTCATATTAGAAGTCTTTGGGGTGGTTTGGAAACTGTTGTTCTCAATTTATTGGTTGGTTTTTAGTATTATATTTTCTGTGCTTCTTTTTATGTTTTTGGCTGTTATGTGTAGGAAGCACATAAGAATATAGCATCTGGCTTTAAATATTAAAACTGGAAAGAAATGTAAGAGATGCTTACAAGAGAGTGAACAGGTTTACATTTGAAAAGTGTTTTGTGTGTGTGGGGGGGAGGGGAGCGCACACACTGATAAGGGAGCAAGCAGCAGATATTTAGGCAGCTGCTTCTCTCTGCAGCGCCTGTGAAATGAAATGGGACTCTTCTTGTTCCTGTGTTTTCAAGCAGCTGCTATGGCAACAGTCCTCTGATGATCTTAAACAGGTTGGTTAATTTAAAACTAGTGGGGGAAACTGTGGATAGTTGTCTTTTTTTTTTTTAACCTGACCTGTTTTCTATGATTTAGAGAGCTGTTGCCATGGGAACAGCAGCCAGCAGAGAACAGAATTTTAGTTTAAGTTTCCACAGGCTCTGCGGAATCATGGGGGAGTTGCCACGTTAATTGGTGCTATGAGTAGATAATGAATTTTTGTGCGTCCATCGGTCCTAATCACATACATCAGGAAAAACACATCAGCTACAAATACATACATATATATACACACCCCATTTAAATTGAACTCAGCTGGCTGCTCCTCATATTACAATAATCCGGCATTTCCCATTGACCCTTTAATTTGTCTCTGCATAACATGCATGTACTCAGCCACATGTTCTTGTCAAGGCTGCAAAAGCCAGACTCCAGATAACACCTTTACTTGAAGTGCCATGTGGCCAAGAAAGGTTTGGATGTTGTGGTTTGTTTCTGTTGAGTGCCATAATGCTGAGTATATCTCTCAGGTGTGAGTTAGACCTGAGATATCCATTTTATACTTGACATTCACAGACCAGCTGTTCTTTGCGAAGTTTGCAGTGGAAGCCTGGGACGTTTCTTATAAGGAGCAGCACATCAGAGGTCTAGCAATGGAAGAAATTGCATTGACAAAACTTTTTTCCTGCTGTGCTGTTCTGGAAGCCACAGAAGTTCCCTTCCATGTTGGAAATCAACAAATTTATATCCTGAAAGTGAACAACCCATCAGTGAACATCCTGTGCTGTTCTTTTTTTGTTTCTACAGCTTCCACTGTAACAAGAGTCATATCTTAGTTTTATCAGTGTTACTTTTAGAAAACCAAGAACAAAATAGTAGCAAAGAAGTTAGCCGTGTTAGTCTGTGGTAGCAAAATCAAAAAGAGTCCAGTAGCACCTTTAAGACTAACCAATTTTATTGTAGCATAAGCTTTCGAGAATCAAGTTCTCTTCGAAGAGAACTTGATTCTCGAAAGCTTATGCTACAATAAAATTGGTTAGTCTTAAAGGTGCTACTGGACTCTTTTTGAAAATAGTAGCAACAATTCTACATTTAGGGACATCTTCCATTGAACCTGATGCTAACAATTTCTATGCTTTCTTATCCCACCGTTATGTTTATCTGATATATCTACGTTTAAAGCTGTACTTGAGGAGAAGAGACAACAGTTTGAAATTTAAAGCAATAATGGGGAAAAGTATGGAGAGAGGTCTTTTTTTCCATCTCCTGCCCAGCATTTCCACGACTTTTGCTTTTGAAGTCATCTGTGATGACTCTGAAGACACTTCTGCTTAGTCAACAAATGCTCGTAGTCATAGTTATGTATTGACCAGTTGGTGATATTAACCGATCTTGAGATGATAATGCAGCCAAGAAGAATGTACACTTGCCAGGCTTTAGAATTCAAGGAAAAATCTTTATCGCAATTTTAATTAGGGAAATTTGAGCTGATCAAAATTCTCCCCCCATCCTTGTCAAATGCTTAGCAAAGTCAATAGGCATGTTTCCATAATGACAAATTATTTCCCTTCCTTTTTGCTTCTTTCAGTACTTCAGTCTCCCTTGGTAAATTCTCTTGTAACTTTAGCACAATTTTCACTTTTATTTTCAGTCACACGTTAATCACTAGAAAGCTATTTTCCATCCCAGTAATTTTTCCTTTTCAAATGTGCTGTTAGCATCAGAACAAAAATTAACCATCTTGGCTGTCATTTTTTTGGCACTTTCTGAATATGCATTAGAACCCTGGAGCCATTTCAAGAGTTCTCATCTTTAAGAATCAGGTCAAAAGAAGGATTGGATTCAGAAATTTTAATTCATACTTCTGCTCTTGCTAAATATATACTGTGAGACTGTAGTTGAGCATTTATGTAAACCCCACTCTGTCCCCCACTGTGAGGCAGATTTTCCCTCCTAAACTTTCACGATTGCTTGCTGTGGCTGGGCAGCCTCTGGTAGCGTGTCTCTGGGTGTAATTTAAAGGTCTTCTTGTCCCACACTTAAAGCTTATGTATTTATGTCATATAGCCCATGTCTTCTTCAGGTGAAATGGCACTAGAGGCTGAGTAAAATTCAAAAAGAAACAGCAGGTTTATTAAACAGGCAGAGTTGGTATATAGGTAGGCAGGGAAAGTAAAGCTGAGGTAAACTTTGATTGTAGAACAGAATACTTCACAAACATTAGGCGCAATAATCTTCTTAAAACTTCGTTTCAGTAGTCACAGATCTTAAAATGAGAGGTTGGTCATTTCAGACTTTTACAAGGTTTCTTCATAGATTTCACTTTACAAGTTATGTGTTCTGACTTGAACACAGCACTCTTTACTAGGGGTGTGTGCTTCAGTTTTCCCATTCAGGCTTTTAACCCTAATCAGGCCAGATTTGGGATTCCCAGATTGGCCTCAGCCAATCTGAGGCCAATCGTCTTGAAGCGATTCATATCACTTTAGGAAACTTTGGGCAAAGCGGCAGCAGCTGCAGCACTTTTCTAGCTGTTTGCATTTGCAAACAGCAAGAAAAGTTTCAAATGTCCTGCCCTGCCGCTTTTTTCATTTAATGGGAGGGTGAGGAGGGGACCTCCTCCTCCCCTCTCATCAAGTGAAAAAAGCAGGCGGGAAGTTTGAAAGCAACACCTTAAAAATGGACAAGAAATCTGTAGGGTTATGCTGGAAATGTAAGGACACACATGGTTCTTTCATATGCGGTAAAAAAAGGTAAAAATTTTTGGAAAGATATACATGCTGAGATTCAGAAGATTCTAAAAATTAACTTTGCTATGAAACCCCAGACCATGCTGTTGGGAATTATACCAGACGATGTGGACAGAACATTACACGAACTATTTCGGTACTTGCTGACAGTGGCAAGAGTAGTAATGACAAGCAAATGGAAAGAAGGAGAATGCCCAACCAGGGAAATTTGGAAGGGCAAAATGTCAGAATATGTGTTGATGGCAAAACTGACAAATTACATAAATAGAAGGCCGGTTAAAGAATTTGAAGAGAAATGGGGAAAATACTTTGCCTATAATGGATAAAATTTATACGATGCTTTAATTTGCAGATTTGAAAACAATTGCATTGTGATATATTTGATAACTCAATTGTAAGATAATTAGTTAAATATGGAGCAGAAATAGGTTAGAATTCTTAATAGTACTTTATTTTAAGGCTCTCAAAGGTTGTGATAATCAGAATTAAGTAATAAGCAGTGTTAGTGTTAACAATTGTTTTTTTCCTCTTTATTATTACTAGAATAACAAGTAGAAATAAGTTTGAACTTTGCATGTGTTGCTTATTCTGGAAAAATATTCAACAGCTATTTTAATATCCATAAAGGACATGACTCTGGTATTTTGTATTTTAATAATCCTTGTAGCACACAGTTTCACATCTGCCTGTCCCCTTTCCCCCCTTTTTTCTTTCTGCTTTAATAATAATAAAAAAGTGAAAAAAAGAAAGCAACACCTTGCTGCTTGCAAGCAGCAAGAAAAGTATTGCTTTTAAACACCACCACTTTTTTCAGCCAATGGGAGGGTGAGGAGGGACCCCCCCTCCCATCAGCTGAGCAGTGGGCGTTTGAAAGCATCAACATGTTTCTTGCTGCACAAGAAAAGTGTTCCTGCTTTCAAACGCCTGCAGCTTTTTTCAGCTGATGGGAGGGGGAAGAGGAACCTCCTCTTTCTCCTCCCATCAAGGAGGGACCCCCCTCCTATCAGCTGAAAAAAACTGTGGGCATTTGAAAGCAGCTTTTTCAGCAGATGGGAGGGGGATCCCCCTCCTATCAGCTGAAAAAAGCTGCCGGTGGCTTGAAAGCAGCAACACTTTTCTTGCATGGCAAGAAAAATATTGCTGCTTTCAAATGCCTGCCGCTCAGATGATGGGAGAGGAGGAAAGGGTCCCTTCTCCCCCCCCCCCGCCAATTGGGTGAAAAATGTGATGAGGTGCGAAGTTTGAAAGCAACACTTTTCTTGCCGTTTGCAAATGGCAAGAAAAGCACTGCTTTGAGCTTCAGTGTGCTCTGTAAAGATTCCTGTCGGGGTTCACGTTCACCCTGGTGCCATCAAGTCCCTCTGTCATGGCATCAGTGGGTTGTTGGCCTCCCCCCAGATGGCCTGGTCGGTCCGCTGCCTGTCCCCCTGGTCCCTTGGTGGACGCTCCCTTAAGGCCTCAGATGTGGCAACATAGTGGGCCGTGCTGGGGTTAATTCCCTTTTAGCCTTCCTCCAGCCTGGAGGGCTGACCCTTACATCAGGGACAGCACCTCCATCCTCCTCCCCGGCCAGGAGCTACTGCTCGCCTTATATCCCTCCCTCCTAAATTTTAGCCCTCCCCTTCATCTCCCGAGCCTGCCCCCAAGGCCAATCCCAGGGCTCAGGCGAGAAGAGCCCAGACAGTTCATTCCCAGGGCCAATCCCGGGGGCTTGCAGGGGCTTTCCCTGCCTCCCGCTCCTTAGCCCACCCTCTTCCACAACCTCCCTGGAGCCCAGTGCCCCTCTGGGGATGCTGCCTGCTGCAGTGGGGATTCTCTCAGTGGTGGTGAGGCTCTTGCCGACTTCCAGGTTGTTGGCTCCTTCTGCCCCATCGTTCAGCTGTGCTGCACGACTCCGCTCCTGCCACAGTGGCTTCTGTGGAGCCTGCTGGGCCTTTGTGCTGGCCTCTGCGCCATTCTTGGGGGCCTTCCAGGTGGCTGCTGCTGTCAGGGGTTTGGGATGCTGCGCCTGATCCGAGCCGTGGGGCCGGCTCTGGACAATTCCTGAATCTTTACAGAGTATACCAAAGCGTTTAAGCACCTGAATCTTGCAGCAGCTTGCCACTTCGGGATTTGGGTTATCCTGAATATTTTTGGGGTGTACACCCTTACTCTTTACATCAGACCAAGGTCCTCCTAAGAGCTAGAAACCCCTTTTTAAACACTGGGCAGGAATTATTCTTTTCCAAAAGACATAACCCTAATCACTTGGCTGAAGGGGAGTCTCCTTTCACTAACCACTTCTTTTGCCCACAAAACCCCACCCAGTTCCATCGTCTGTGTAAATCGGTGCTGGCCTCCACACTTACATACTTTAACTAAAAGTTTTCATAAACCTAAAGCTTTCCCATTTAGGGCAAACTTTTTCATTTTTTCTCATACAGAAGGTTTCAATCATTCTCCCTTCAAGCAGTCTTTTTAACCTTTTCCCTTTCACTCTCTGGGTGCTGTTCTTAGTATCTTATATTTAAAAGCCCATTCCGTCACAGCATTGCTCCCTTCTAACCCCTTATGCCAATATATCATGCCTGGCTCAATTTAATTCTTTTTTTAGTTAGATAGCTGGAAGACATTGTTCAGTAACTGCTCCAGTGTGCTTTGTTGCATTGGGGATCTTCTAAACTGTAAGTTTATTTTAAAAAATATATGAGTGGTATAATAGTGTTTACCCCAGCACTACAGAGGTGTTTCAGTGAAGCATTTCTCCTGGGCTGGTTGTATCAACTTATCAGACACCCCTAGGAATGCAGCTGTTGCAGTGGCTTGGAACCATATGGCAGATTGCCTTTTTCCTTTTCTTTTTTTGTTCTCCTGCTATCTGCACTGCAGACGACTGCAGTTTGACCCTCCTATGCAGCATCCACCCCGCCCCTGATAGGTTACTTGTTGCTGTTTTGTAATGGTAGCAGTGTGATTTGTAGATAACCATACAGTGAATTTGTATTTAGTTACTACCAATAAGATGCTGACATCAACAAAAATTATAACTCTTACAATCCAGGATTGAATATGGCAGCTCCTCACATTGCATTGTCTACCTTTTGTGCTCGACAAAAGGAGTTTGCACTATTGTGGCTGAAATAAGAGGAAGGCAGTGGCTTCCTCTTGGACACTGTATAATCCATTGATATGCCAAATTCATCTGTCCTCACCCATTATTGCCTCTCCCTCTCCAGAGAGTCTTGTCTTCACATGATGTAACCAAAGTATGATAGCCACAGTTTCATCATTTTATCTTCTAGTGAGAATTCAGGCTTGATTTGACCTAGAACACAGTTATTTGTCTTTTTGGTTGTCCAATGGGCATCCACAAAACTCTCCTCAAGCACCGCATTTCAAATGAATCCATTTTCTTCTTGTCAGCTTTCTTCATTGTCCAGCTTTCACATCCATACATAGTAATGGGAAATACCATAGTTTGGATTATCTTGATCCCCAGAGAGACATCCTCCTCTTTAAGGATATTTTCTAGTTCCCTCACAGCTGCTCTTCCAAGTCTCAATCTTCTTCTGATTTCTTGATTGTGGTCTCCCTCTGCATAGGATTGCACTGCTAATCGAGGTTCAGGTACCTTCCTAATAAGCCATTAACTAAAATATGTTTTCAACATTCTTAATTAAAAGACATCTCTTAGGATTGTAAATCTTTTAATGCAAATTCAATTTTGATAGCATAATCCTTTTTGTCACTTAATGTTAAAACCATCAGTGGCTAACAATCTGAAGCATTCAGATGTCTGCAGGTACTTTTCCATTGCACCACAGTACTCTGTTGTGTGACAGGTAATTGCCTGCTATTACTGTTGTATAACCACTTGCCAGAAATATCACTTTCAAACCTGCCAGGCTGATTACTATTTGAAAAGGAAGCTAATCAAATGGTATTCACAACATTAATTAAAATATCAATGACCTTTCCTTTTTCTGTCACATTACATTTATTATGTAAGCATTCAGTTACATTTTATTAATTCCTTTAAATTTAAAGATACTTCATAATAGTGGCTGAGGCAGTGTTTCAAACTGAAGGCAGGTTTTATAACATGATCTTTAACATTCTAGTCGCATGTTGAATATCAATACAAAATGCATTTGACAAAACCAGTTTTTTGTACACATTTGTCATGACCTTAGAATTGTTTGATGTAAAGAGAATTATTATTTTTTTTAAAAGAGTCTTAGCACTTGTTCATATGCTATGTTAATTCCTAGGTAATGCACAAGGTAAATTGATAGCGTTTCCAGAGATAATGGACTGAAGCAAATCCATAGGTGATTATCCTGTTTCAAGCCTGTTAATGTCTTTCTGTGTTCATCATGGCATTTGTGGATTCTCATACATTTGAGGTCTCATGCTTGCAGCAGATTCGCGGAACTGCGTTACTTTAATTTTAAATTCAGTTATGTAGCTTGAGTTCCTTTGCTTACTTCAGGCCACACTTCATATTAAAGTATTAACAACATGCTTCATAAATAGATATGAAAGGATATATGATAACAACAACAACAACAACATTCAATTTATATACCACCCTTCAGGATGACTTAACACCCACTCAGAGTGGTCTACAAAGTATGCTATTATTATCCCCACAACAGCAAACACCCTGTGAGGTGGGTGGGGCTGAGAGAGCTCTGAGAGAGCTGTGACTGACCCAAGGTCATCCAGCTGGCTTCAAGCGGAGGAGTGGAGAATCAAACCCGGTTCTTCAGATTAGAGTCCTGCACTCTTAACCACTACACCAGACTGGTATATTGGCCACTTTAGATCTCACCAAAGTGTTGCATGTTGCTCAGTAGGAACTTAAAAAAAAATCTTGTATAACAGGTGCAATGTCATATAAAAATTGTTTTCAGTGGGTTGCCATGTTGGTCAGCCGTAGAACAGCAAGAGACCAACAAGGTTTTCAGGGTGCTCATCTGAAGAATGGAGCTCTGACTCTCGAAAGCTCATTCCCTATACATCTTAATCTCTAAGGTGCCACTGGACTCAAGTCCTGCTGATGTAAAAATTGTGATTGAAATCCTGAAGTATGGCATTGGGTGACGGAAGAGGGAACCGTTTGAAAGAGCCCCCATTTGGTACTCAAATTTAGTTGTCCCATTCTTTAACCTCTATGTACATCCACTCATTTTAAAATAAAATCAAGACTTGTTGCTGCATAATACTATGAAGCCCTCCTCCCCAAGTAAATACTGATGGAGTGGCACAGGCTCATTTTATTTTGGGGCACATCTCTGTGGGAAAGGCCAGTTTTTCCAGGATGGCACTTCAATATTGAACAGGAGATGGAGACATCCAATTTAAAACTCCCAGATATAAAATAAGAATGCATAGCATTTATATAACATTTCTGTATAACACTTTTTGATGTACTGAGGACAGGATATTGGGGAGGAGAAACCTGCGATATTTTTTTTTTTTTGGCTAGAGCATATTGGCTCTGCATTCACCTGTCGTTGTGGCAGGTGGTCAGGGCCTAGAGGGCAGAGTGTGTCTTTTGAGAATGAGGTGTTCACCTAATTCCTGCAAGCCACAAGCATCTGGGAAGGTTGCCTTATGGAGACTACCTACCTTTAGTGGTTCAGAAGCTAATTGGTTAATGTCTCAAACTGATATTTTATCAAACTAAAAATTCTGGGAGCACAATACTAAGCGAACACTAATAGAATTTCTGTCAACAGGACGGGAGTCCTGCTGACAGCTCCTCTTCCTCCACTTGTTCTTATGGATTGTAAGCTGGTAGCAGTGCCAAAAATAGCAAAATTAATAATTTGCCATAAAAGTATTTGTAATAATTTAGCTTGAGGGTTTTTTGGAGACTTGGATACAAACATGTACATGCAGGATAAATGGACCACTGACTGCCAATGTCAGTGAGTTCCAAACAGCAATATTAAAAGCGCATATCACTAAGGTGCTGTGAACACTTGTATTTGGTTATTAAAAATCAGGATAGGCCCTCTTTTAATTTAAGTGCAGAAATTTAATAATAATAAAAACAAGTAGAAATAACCTCATTAGGTTATCCTTCTATCTTCTACTGTAGACATACGAAGGTGGGTAGGATAGAATAGTATAGGTGTGTATTTGTGTTCTTAAAGGATTATATAAATTCATAGAGGAAGATGGTAACTGCCAGCCATGATAGAGACCTCTGTATTCAGAGGCAGTTAACCTGTGACCACAAGATATTAGGGACAAATGTCAAAGGGTGCTACCATGATACTCTGCCAGGAAGCATCCCATCTGCCTGGTGTTTTCTGGATACAGTTGTTCCATCTGTTCCATTTTGATAGTTCTTACCTTCTTAGGTAGTTGTTTTCTGAAGTTGTTTTTTTCTTCATTTGTCAAGCCGATATGTAGTGGTACAGATAGTACGCTCTGTTCTTTCTTTGGGAAAGCTCCCCCAGTTGAAGGCTCTCTTAAAAACCTTTCCAATATTTTCTTCTTGTTTCACAATGTCTACTTACAGTTCCTTACTGATGCTAGATAATTTCTGTTCCTCTTTAGGACTTGTAAATGTTTAATTCATCCACATCACTAAGTGAAACAAGGCATGGGTTCAAGTGATTAGCGGTGCAACCCTAAGAAGAGTTACACCCTTCTAAAGGTGCACACACCCCAAAGTGTTGATCCTGAAGAGCTTCAGGACCTGCAGCTGAGATCTGTCACAATGTTAAAACTGAAAAGCACAGTGAGTCCACTTGATTGTTAGTATCGGGCTTTACCAGCAGAAATAGCGTGCTTTATGTCAAAATTGAGAACCACAAATACTGCAGCTTCTGAATCCTAAATGCAGCAGTTAGACAATCATTTAGTCCCTCAACCATGGAACACTAGGCTTATGTGGCTGGAATGTGCCTGTGGCCAGCTAGACAGCCCCCTGGGTCCTGTGCGATAATGATGGCCCAGCTAGGAACGCTGCTGGGCCATGGCCAGGAGTGCAGAGCCTGCTGTGACTACTTGGGCTGTTAAAAGGCAGCTGCAGGCCAACAAAAAAGGATATAGAGGTGCCGGGGGGGGGCTGGGCAGGTTGATGACTGCAGCAGGCTGGAGGCAGTTGAGGTGACACGGCCTGGCTCAGCACTGGAGCAGTGGAGAGAAGGGGCAGAGGAGACACAGGAGGGCCCAAGGCAGCAACAGGGCGGGGCAGAGGGACTGCAGTGGGCTGGAAGGGCTGGAGGACCAGGAGGAAAGAGGCAGGACTGAGGGCTGAGGCCTCAAAGGGTGCCACACCCAAGAGAAGCACTTATCTGGGTGGTGGGTCAGCCACAGGAGGAAGGCACACCAGTGTAAGAGATGCAGAGGAGTTAGCCGTGTTAGTCTGTGGTAGCAAAATCAAAAAGAGTCCAGTAGCACCTTTAAGACTAACCAATTTTATTGTAGCATAAGCTTTCGAGAATCAATGTTTTGGTTACATCCTCCCCCTCCCCCCCTAATTGCATCTTCTCTCTCCTCCCCTCCTCCCCCCTCCTCTTCTATATTTGACCAGTTTCTGTACCATGCATCTGACGAAGAGAACTTGATTCTCGAAAGCTTATGCTACAATAAAATTGGTTAGTCTTAAAGGTGCTACTGGACTCTTTTTGACAGTGTAAGAGAGCACCTCAAGTGGTGAAAGGGAAGCCCCACGCCATGGGCAAGAAACCTCGCACACAGGTCAAGGAGGAACCCTGGGGAAGCTGGCCGTGGTTGAGAAGCCAGGAACCCAGACGCTCACTCCTGCCTGCACTGATAACACAGCTCCTCAGAGACAACAGCAGAATCCAAGCAAAGGAAACAGTGAAGCAGCTATTCTACTCCCCATCGCTTTCCTGTACGGCAGGCAGGCTGGCTTACTAGCCTGTCTGACATCTCCTGGTGCTCGGCAGTGAGGTTTGGTTGATCTCTGAGAAGGGAGTATGGGGATATTTGCACCAATTTTCAAAATGAAATTTATTTGGGTAAATTATAAAAGTTGTGATGTTTGGGATGTGGTTTCAGAGATCTGGTTCCTTCTGGACATTGGTAAGTCTCCTGCCCCTCTCATTTTATGAAATTACCAAGGTTGGAAAACTGCCCTTCTACAGTAAGTTTAGTATAAGCAACATCTGCATAGAGTTGTAAATGAGTAGGATTCTACAGTTGTGCTTCTTTGGATGTCACATAGTAAGAAACGGAAACGTTAACTGGAATTCAGGACCTTTTCTTATGATAATATAGTGAGTGGTAGCTGTCGAAAGAGCCTGGCCCATATTGACTTTTGTTTTATATGAACAAGAAGACTCATCTGTGGCAGCCTGTTCTGCATTAGTCAGCACAGGCAGAATTAAACTTTTTGACACACCATGAAAAATGTCATTTTCAGGCATCTGATGTGGTGTACCAAAATGTAATGCTGTGCATGCTGATAGATGCACATGGACAGTTTATGAGGGGTTACCCCAGTATAAAGCCGTGGAATTTTCTAACGTTTGAACAGTATTATCGTGAAAGTATCACAGAAGTGGTTGTTGCTGTTCACCTTGGTTCATGGAAGCACATCCTTAAGTGGTACAGCTCTGTTGTCATAAGCCTTTGCTTCTGAACTTTTTTGCGTTATCCCTCCCCCTCTCCCCCCGCCAATGTCTTGGTTCTAGATACAAAATTTTGTCATAAGGTCTCTTTTATTTGCTTTTGCAAATTGCTGTATACATCACTGACATTACTGTTTGATGGCGTATTCAGCCAAAAGAGCTACATTTCCAGAATAATTTTGGTTACTATTTTAGGTTTTTTAATATCTCCTAGGAGAAGTGGGTTTCCCAGAGAAGGGTTATCATATGTTGGAGAGGAGTGGCTGGGTTTATGTGATGATTGTCTGTTTCCCGCCCCCACCGCTAAAGCTATTTTAAGGAGTTATCAAGCTATCATTCTACAAACAGTTTAGTGTAATATTTACACATAAGGTAAGTTTATAAGAAATATAAGAATTTGCATTAATAATGAAGAAACTATCATAGTTTCAAAAACATATGCAGATGTTTCTTAAGTGTAGTAAATTTGCTGCTTTTAAAATGCATGATTGTATTTGGAAAATTATTCTTGCATGTCTTGGCAGTTGGTTAAAACTGCAAACTTTAAAAACTAACTGGTGTTTTGATAGATTATGTTCAAGGTCACCTTTTGTTTAAATTATGTTTTGTTTGCTGTAATTAAACCATTCCAGGTGTATTGGAAACAGAAGGTTTGGCTAACTCATAGTAAATGAGAACAATATACAAGGTCATTATTCGTCTCTAGTGAGCTTCCAAATGAATGTTGCACATGGAACTATTTATAATACATTTTGCATGGTCAAGGATTGCTTGAAGTTGCTATCCATGGCTTTTAAATTAAACAACCAACAGATTTTTATAAATGTACCTGTGCTCTATTTGTAAAACCTGTGTTCTTATATCTGTTGGCTGAACTTTAAATTGCAGGGCATGAAATGTCCAGTTGTGTAGCTGGGTAAGTAATAATAGCAGCATCAATTATGAAAAGGGGCCCTTGCAACGCCTATGAACATGCTTTCAGCTAGGGTCCTTACCATCTGCCTTAAACTGGTAACTTCCCAGGCTTTGTAAGAAAGGCTTTGAAATTTTATTTAAGTTACCTGAATTTTAAGTTAAAGATATAATTTAGTGAATAACTTTTGACATGTAAAAGATATAGTAAGATCAAATGTTATCTCTTAGGTAAAAAGGAACACTGGATTGAATCCAGACTATTGTGAGCAAAGCAGAGTTCACAGAAGGGACTTTTGGCACCTTCTATCTGCCGCTCTCTCTCTCTCTCTCTCTCTCTCTCTCTCTCTCTCTCTCTCTCTCTCTCTCCTCTCAAGTCCTCCTTGCTACTTCCCACATTGGTCCACATTGACACCTTGGAACTGCAGGAAAGAAGGTGAAGATCTGGATTCAACCCAGTAATGTACATGGATATCTATATATTCAGTCAAAGGGCCTGGTGGGATTTGACTGATTTCTGGGATTTGACTGATTTCTGATTTTTTAAAACCTTTTTATTTTTCAATATTTTCAATAGCAACAAAAGGAATGATATTCTTTTAACAAAAGTATGATAGCTACAGAAGATCTTAACTTTGATGTTACATATTACAAGATTCATACATTATAAAGAGTGGTTTCAAATAAAGATATATGAAACACTGATTATTAATTTTAACGTTATGTCTTATCAATTGTATAAACATTCAACTATCTTCCCTCTTATTGAAATTACCCACCTCCTCCCCGTAACTTAGTGATTTATAGTAAACTTTCCCTTAATAAGATTTTGTAATCCCTTCCCAATCCCACCCCACTTTCCCTGTGAACAAAGATATAGTTTGATAGAGTCAGTAGTCAAGTGTTATATACTATTGCTAAGCGTGAGCAAAGAAAACAGAATTATGGGATTAAGGCACGTGACCACACAGTTTAAGCAGCTCTCTATACCTTGTGGGTTAATACCCCACTCAGGTACTTGGCATACTTACCAAGGTAGAGGAGCTGTAATACCTCAGGGAGCTAAACCAAGATTACAATTATACTTTTCTTTTCCCTCCCCGAACCTATTTCAATATATTATTAAATGTTATGCTTGTTAGATTACATTCAGTTGTTTCTGTGCAGACAAGTAAGAAATAAAAGTGAGGAAAATGGCTATTGAATGTGTCTGATTGGAATTTTACTACTCTTTTGGGGAGTAGGTGGTTGCGATCTTTTCCTCTTGTAGGATGTGTTCTCAAAATCCATAGATATCTCCAGATCGATATTCCGTAACAGGTTCAAACCTGATTCTTGATCCTCTGCCAGATAGATTTTTCCTTTGTGCTTAACTTGAAGCTTTGTGAAGTTTGACCATTTGTAGTCTATTCTTGCTTTTCTAAGAGTTTCTCTGATTGGTTTGAGTTCTTTTCTCTTGTTGAGAATTTCTTTTGGCAGATCAGTAAGGACGGCAGTGGGGGTTTCGTGATATGTAAATGAGTTCTGTAGTTTAGCCGTTTCTAGGATATTTTCCCTTAACCAGTCTGAAAACGATGTCTCTAGGTCCTTTCCTTTGAGGGTTAGAAAGCCAAGCCAGTATGCTTTCATGATTAATGGGGTGGTACTTGACTTTAGCTTTAGGTTTTTTGTTAACCATTTTGTTAGAAATGCCATTGGATCTTGATTTATTGCTTCTTCCTCATCAATCCCTCTAAATTTAAGATTATGTTGACGGTTTGAAAGTTCTAGGGATTGTATTCTATTTTACATTAAATCGTTCTTTTTGTAAGACTTGGATTTCATTTTGCACAGAGATACTCAGATCCATTGTGCAGTCAGCTTTTTGAATACCTTTAGTAATGTCAAGTTTTATATCAGTAATCTGATCAGTTAGGTTTGTAATTTTGTCCATGATTCTTTGCTCCAAACTTTGCAATAATAAAAGGGAGGAGTTTTACCTGCCAAGTTTGCCTCCAATGCCATTTTAGCTGCGTCTTCTCCAGTGCTGTTCTGGGTTTTGGTTAGTTGGGGCATGGGGAAATAGTCTTGGAGTCTTCTAGATGTTTTGTTGTTTGCATTCTTCTTTTCTGCACTATGCTTGCCCATATTTTGGATATTCATATTGATGTGAAATTTTTAGATATTAAAATTGGTTCGGGGGTGGGGAACAGAGCTCAGGTTTCTGTGACCGTCTTCCTCCAAAGTGATGCCATGCCCCCCTGATTTCTGATTTCTGACTTGGACTCAGCAGTGACAGGGTCGAATTGTGCCCGGGTGCTGACGTCCACCTGTTTGGGATACCTTTAAGTTTATTCAATCTGAGGATATGGACAGAATCCTTGGAAGTTTGAGGCTTACTGCCTCCTTGTATGAACCTTGCCCTTCATGGCTACTTCCATGTTCCATTCTGGAACAAGGTGATTCAGCAGGTTGTGGCTGTACAACTTCAAGCTTTCTTGGATGAATTGAATTGTTTAGATCCGTTTCAGTTCAGTTTTAGGCCTGGTTATGGGACTGAACCAGCCTTGGTTACCCTCACGGATGGCCTGCTCTGGGAGATGTACAGAGGAAGTATAATTCTGTTAATTCTCTTGGGCCTCTCAGTGGCTATTAATACCATTGACTGTGGTATCCTTCTGGGATTGCCTTTCCTTGTTGGGACTTTGTGGTGGTTCCAGTCCTAATTGGAGTTTAGGTTTCTGAAGGTGGTGCTGGGGAACTCCTGCTTGGCCTTTGGCCTGTATAGTCTTTCAAGGTTTTGTGTTGTTCTACATGAAACTAGTAGGTGAAGTTATCTGGAGATTTGAGCTGGGTTGTCACCAATATGCAGGTGACTCTCATCTCTATTCACACTTCAGGTAGATCCCAGGGAGGCTGTAGAAACCCTGAACCAGTGCCTGGAGGTAGTTTTGGGGTGGATGCAGGCTAAAAAACTGAAGCTTAATCCTGACAAGATGGAAGTGCTAAGGGAGAGTGGAAGGGTGTTGCCCATTCTGGTACATAGTCTGGGAGTGCACTTGGTCCATAGTCTGGGAGTGCACTTGGACACAGGCCTACTGCTGGAAAAGTGGGTGGCAGTTGTGGTCAGGAATACCTTTCATCAGCTTCAGATGGTTAGCTAACTGTGGCCTTTCCTGGGCAGAAAAGTTCTGGCTACTGTGCTGTATGCCATGATTGCATCTGGATTAGATTACTGCAGTGTGCTTTACATGGGGCTGCCAATCAGAAGTGTTTGAAAACTTCCGTTGGTGCAGAATGCTACAGCATAGATGTTGACTGGAGTGAGTCATAGGGGTCATATCATTCCAGTGTTGGCCTCTCTGTGTTGGTTCCCAATCTATTTCTTAGCACAATTCAAGGTGCTGGTGATGACCCTGTATGGTTTGGGACCAACATACCTGAAAGACCACCGAACTAAACTACTTTGAGCCCACCCAGCTTCTAAAGCCCTACTTCAGGTGCTCCTGACTTCTGAGATTAGATGGGTGGCAGCTCAGGAGAGACCTTCTTGGTCGTGGCACCAAAACTCTTGAACTCTGCCCCAAGGGAGATTGGTCTACCCTACTGTCATTTTCTGGCAACAGCGGAAGAAGGTTTTTTCTTAAATTTGGCATTCCCTTAGTTGTGCTTCATGTGGTCTAATGTCAGCCCTAGAATTACTTAAGTTCTGTTTTGGCATTTCTTCAACTGTATTGGATTCTTACTAATGCTGTATCTTCGTAAAATTGTGTTTATTTACCCTATGGTATTGTGGAAATGTCCTTGATATTGACTGTACTAATCTCACACTTGATTCTCAGTAAGAAAGGCAAACTATAAATGACATAAATAAATAAAATGAAAATCTCTCCTTCAGACCAATGTTTTAATTGTTGTTTTTATATTTTTGTGTGTTTTGTTGATGTTAATGTTTTTAATTTGTTAGCCATCTTGGTGGCCCCTATGAGAGCAGGAAGGTGGGATATAAATTTTGTAAAATTAAAAATAATTATAAATGAGGAGTTTAGGGTTTAGGTTTAGTCTTTCCAATCATTATACAAATATGAATCCTAATTATTTAGAAATTAAACATCCTAATAGGACAGGAGTAGAGCTTTGATGGTTTTGCACTTTTGTTAAACCGCCATTCTTATAATATGACTTCTGTTACTGTATGTTGAGCTTAAAATTATTCAGCCTGAGCTTTTCCCTTAACACTAAGTAGTTTGGGCCCACCTTGCCTTGAAACTAGTAAGAGTGCCACCTGACATTTGTTATACCTTTTTGCTCTGTTTTGAGCTGCTGTTTCCTGTAAAGGTGTTTGGATAACCTAATAGTATTTTCAGCATTTCATGGTAATCAGTTAAGGCTGTAGGAAACTTAACACGTAAGGCCTTCAGGTTTAAAATAATACAGCAAGCTATACTATTTTAAAATAGTCTTGTAATTGTTGTTTTTCAATGGATAACTTACTATTATAATAGTAGTATGCGGATGTGGAACAGTGGCTTGAGCTGTGTAAACTGGGAGTCTCACTCATCTACTGGCATAGGTAGTCAAGGGGTATAACTAATGTTACAGGAGTCCATGGCTTTCTGTACCAAACCGCCCAGGTTCAATCCCTAAAGAATTACAGGCAACCAGTCAGAGTAGGCAATACTGAGCTAAATGAGCGAGTAATTTCATGAGCTGTAATCATTGTCTGAATTTTTTAAAAAACTTAGAAAGAAGACTTGCTGGGTTAAGAAAAACAAGTCTTAAATAAGCAGAAGAGTTTTAAAGAAGTAATATACCACATGGGATCTGAACACTCAAATAAACAAGGAAGTGGTCTCAAAGAGATGCCTCAGTAAAGTTATAGAGAGTGACTATAGACTTTACTATTATTGCTGTAAGTATGGTAGATTATAGATTTTGCTAATATTGCTGTAAGTATGATCCTGCTGGGTAGTTCCTATATCGTTTAATATGTCAGTCTTAGATTTGTTTATGCTCTGTTTCAGCATTTCTTCAGTTCTGTATTGGTTTTCTGCTGGTTTTAAATCTTTGCAAATTTACATCTTTATACCCTATTATATGTTTATTGAAATGACTTTTAAATTGACCATACCATCTCACACTGTGTAATCTTCCTTGAGTCTCAGTAAGAAAGGCGGACTATAAATCATAGAATCATAGAATCATAGAGTTGGAAGGGGCCATACAGACCATCTAGTCAAACCCCCTGCCCAGTGCAGGATCAGCCTAAAGCATCTCTGACAATTATTCATCCAGCCTCTTCTTGAAAACTGCTAGTGAGGGGGAGCTTACCACCTCCCTAGGCAGCTGATTCCACTTTTGAACTACTCTGACTGTGAAAAAGTTTTTCCTAATATCCAGCCGGTACCTTTGTGCATGTAATTTAAGCCCATTGCTTTGGGTCCTACCCTCTGCTGCCAACTGGAACAGCTCCCTGCCCTCCTCCAAATGACAGCCTTTCAAATATTTAAAGAGAGCAATCATGTCCCCCCTCAACCTCCTCTTCTCCAAATGAAACATTCCCAAGGCCCTCAGCCTTTCCTCGTAGGGCTCAGTCTCCAGACCCCTGATCATCCTTGTCGCTCTCCTCTGCACCCTCTCAATTTTGTCCACATCCTTTTTGAAGTGAGGCCTCCAGAACTGCACACAATACTCCGGGTGCGGCCTGACCAAGGCAGTATAGAGAGGGGCTATGACCTCCTGCGATTTCGATGCTATGGCCCCTTTGATACAACCCAAGATTGAATTAGCCTTTTTTGCCACCGCATCACACTGCTCATATTTAGTTTACAGTCCACTCTTACCCCAAGATCCCTTTCACATATACTACTGCCCAGAAGTGTATCCCCCATCCAGTATTTGTGCTCCCCATTTTTGTGGCCCAGATGTAATACTGTGCACTTGTCTTTGTTGAATTGCATCCTATTCACAGCTGCCCACTTCTCCAGAGTATTCAGGTCTTGTTGAATTTTAATTCTATCTTCTTGGGTGTTTGCTACTCCTCCCAATTTGGTATCATCAGCAAATTTAATGAGCAGCCCTTCCACTCCTTCATCCAGATCATTGATAAAAATATTGAAAAGTACCGGGCCCAAAACCGAGCCCTGCGGCACCCCACGGGACACCTCCCTCCAATCTGATGAAACGCCATTGACCACCACTCTTTGAGTGCGGCCCTCCAACCAGTTTCGTATCCACCAAACTGTCCTATAGTCCAGTCCACAGTCTTCCAGTTTGCCCATCAGAATGTCATGGGGGACCTTATCAAAAGGTTTACTGAAATCCAGATAAATCACGTCAACAGAGTTCCCCCGATTCAGTAAGCTGGTCACTCAATCAAAGAAGGAAATCAGGTTGGTCTGGCAAGATCTGTTAGGAACAAAACCATGCTGACTTCCCCGGATCACTGAGCGGTCCTTCAGATGCTTACAGATTGATCCCTTTAAAATCTGTTCTAATAATTTCCCAGCAACAGACGTCAGACTGACTGGCCTGTAGTTTTCCGGGTCATCCTTCTTCCCTTTCTTAAAGATTGGGATAACATTCGCTCTTCTCCAATCTTGTTGCACATCCCCAGTCCTCCAGGAGGCCTTGAAGATGATGGACAGGGGTTCTGCAAGTGCTCTAGAAAGTTCCTTCAGCACTCTTGGGTGCACCCCATCCGGCCCAGGAGATTTGTATTCATCCAGTGCAGCCAGATGCCTCTCCACAACCTCTCTGTCAATGTCAATTAGCCACTCAGGTGTCCTGCCATATTTTCTACTATCTCTAGATGTGCCTGAGTTCTTCAAGGAGAAAACAGGCAAAAAAGTCATTAAGCCTGTCTGCTTTTTCTCTGTCCTGCATCAGAGTTTCTCCATCTACTCCCAACAGCGGTCCAATTGCCTTTTTTACCTTGAGTTTGCTTCTCACATATCTGTAGAAGTTTTTCTTATTGTAGCGAGCCCTCCTGGCCAGACCCAGCTCATACTGAGCTTTGGCCTCTCTGATGGCTGATCTGCAGTACCTAGTAACCCTCATATACTCCTCTTTAGAGGTCTGTCCTTCTCTCCATTTCCTGAACATTTCCTTTTTCTCCCTTAGCTTATTCTGGAGCTCTCTGCACATCCACATCGGTTTCTTGGAGCCCTTACCATGTTTCCGTCTTGCTGGGATAGTGAGGGCTTGAGCTTGCAAAAGCTCGTGTTTGAGAAGGGCCCACCCTTCACTCGCTCCTTTCCCTTCCAGCACACTCCCCCATGGAATGACTCTCATCAAGCCTCTGAGTTCATCGAAGTTGGCCCTACAAAAATCTAACCTATGACTCTGGCTACGAACTTCCTTGGCCCCCCACAGCAACTGGAATTCAAGGAGGACATGGTCACTTCCCCCTAAGGTTCCCACCATCTTAATCTCATCTACCAATTCTTCCCTGTTGGTTAATATCAAGTCTAGTATGGCCGAGCCCCTTGTAGCTTCCCCCACCTTTTGAGAAAGGAAGTTATCGGCCAGGCAGGTCAGGAAATTGCGTGATTCATGACGCTTTGCTGAGCCTGTCTCCTAGCACACATCAGGGAAGTTGAAGTCACCCATAATTACAAGGTTCTGATATCTGGATACTCTACCAATCTGTTCAAAGAGGGCAGCATCCGTTTCTTCTCGCTGGTCAAGTGGTCTGTAGCAGACTCCAACAATAATACCCGTTGTCCTTCCTCCCCTTATTTCTACCCATATGCTTTTCACCGGGCTGTCCGCTCCATTCTCCATAACTTCTTGACAATCAAGCCCTCTCCTCACATACAACGCCAGTCCACCTCCTCTTCTACCCTTCCGTTTTTTCTTGAACAACTCATACCCATCCACTAGCACATTCCAGTCATGGGAATCATCCCACCAAGTCTCAGTAATTCCTACTATACCGTAGCCCTCTGTTTGCAATAGAAGCTCAAGCTCTTCTTTCTTATTACCCATACTTTGGGCATTGATATATAAACACTTGTAGCCTTGTACCTTTGTTTGACCTGTCCTACCCAGGTGGGTCTCCACTGTTTTCACTTTGTCATTGAAATCCCCATGTCGATCGTCCCCTTCCCCTTGCGGCATCAGTTTAAAGCTCTCCTGATGAAGTTCTCCAGGTTCGATGTATTGTCGAAGGCTTTCACGGCCGGAGAACGATGGTTGTTGTGGGTTTTCCGGGCTGTATTGCTGTGGTCTTGGCATTGTAGTTCCTGACGTTTCGCCAGCAGCTGTGGCTGGCATCTTCAGAGGTGTAGCACCAAAAGACAGAGATCTCTCAGTGTGAGAGACCTTTTGAGAGATCTTTGAGAGATCTCCCGGAAAACCCACAACAACCATCATTCTCCAGGTTCGTTCCAAACATTTTCTTCCCTGCCCTTGAGAGGTGAAGCCCATCATGTGGTAGAAGGCCTTCTCTAAGAAAACGTATCCCATGGTCCCAGAACCCAAAGCGCTCCTGCCGGCACCACCATCTCAGCCAACGATTCACCTCAAGTATGGTCCGCTCCCTGCACGTTCCTCTTCCTATAACTGGAAGGATAGAAGAGAATACCACCTGAACCCACAATGTCTTCCACTGCCTTTCAAGAGTTTCATAATCCTCTTTAATTCTTGCGACAGTATTTGCAGCTGTGTCATTCGTTCCCACATGAATCAGCACAAACGGGTACTTATCAGCGGGCTTGATGAGTTTCGGCAGCCAATAGGTAATATCCTGAATTCTGGCCCCCGGCAAGCAACACATCTCTCAGAATAGGGGATCTGGCCTAGAGACATGGCGTTCCATACCCCTGAGCAAAGAGTCCCCGACGACTACCACCTTGTTTTTTTCCACTTCCGTGTGGCCCCATGTCCTCTGCACACCCTCTTCCAGATCTTTGCGGTTCTCTTTCCAGATCTTTGTGGTTCTCTGCACACCCTCTTCCAGATCTTTGCGGTTCTCCTTCCACTCTCATCTCTGTCACCATCTCTAGCACTTCAAAATGATTCTTGAGCTCAAGTGGACCAGAGTGTCTTCGTTGACGTCTTCGGGTTTGTACCGTAGATCAAACCTGAGCGGAGCGCAGGAACGCTCCCATGCTCCACAGGGGCCTTAAATGGGCCCGATCCGCGCCAAAGTGGACCCAATCTGTGCCAAAATGGGCACGGACTGGGCCTGTTTTGGTGTGGATTGGGCCCGTTGTGGGCCCCTGCAGAGCGCAGGAACGCTCCTGCACTCCGCAGGAGCCCACAACGGGCCCGATCCGCACCCAAACGGGCTGCGTGGTGACGTCACTAAGTGACACCATCGCGCTTGCAGGAGCGCGCGTGCACCCCCCCCAGGTAAGAGCCAGGCCCCAATCTCCCGCTGGGAGATTGAGGGGGCCTGGCAACCCTAGGCACACTCCATGCAGGTGACTGCGAAGGGGGCTTCAGTAGACATGATTGCCTTCCAAATATATACCTAGAGTACCAGCAGTACCAGTATACCAGCAGAATTTTGTGTCCCCCAGGCAGATCCCCAGGCTAAGAGCCACAGGCCAAAAGCCCTTTGGCTCGCGTCTCTGGCGAGGAGGAGCCTTTTGTTTCAAAAGGTCACTTCCTGCCTAGCCCAGCAGGGTGCCGGGACACTAGGGGGTGGGGCTTGTAACCAAGAGCAACAGCAACCAGCAGCAAACAACAGCAATTCACACAGTCCCCAACAGTCCCACACAGAACTTAACCAGAACCACTCTCTAGCAAGCTACACAGAACCCACTCATCCTCAGCTTCTCACACAGTAGCTAGGAAAGGCAAAGGGCAAAAGGCAGAAAGACAACAACCCCTTACCTTCTAGCAGCAGCTCTCCACCATGTGCTCTTGTTATCTTTCTGCCTTTTGCCCTCTGCTTTTCCTAGCTACTGTGTGAGAAGCTGAGGGTAAGTTTTTATTTACAAATAATTTACATTATTTGTAAATAAATAATTTTATCATGTATTTATTTACAAATAATGTAAATAAATACATGCTAAATAATTGAACTGTCCCCTGACCTGGATAGCCTAGGAAAGCCCAATCTTATCAGATCTTGGAAGCTAAGCAGGGTCGGCCTTGATTATTAATGGGATGGAAGACCAGGATTGCAGAGGCAGGCAATGGCAAACCATCCCTGTTTGTCTCTTGCCATGAAAACCTTACCAGGGGTCACTGTAAGTCAGCTATGACTTGAGGGCACTGTCCACCACCAAGATAAAAGGCAGGCACCATATTTGGTATGCTATACCATAAGGTTCTGAAAATATTTGGTATGCTATACCATAAAACCTCTGAACCTGGTGGGGGGGGCGGTTTGGGATATTTAAACTTCAGCTCCCCCTGCCTGCCAGCTGAAGTTTAAAGGGACCTGCCACTTTCAAGAGGCAGGGAAGGGGCCCTTTAAACTTGGCCCTGAAGCTTCCTGAAGCAACCCAAATGCTTCGGGAAGCTTTGATTCAGGATTTCCGAATCAGGGCCAGCATGCTGGCTCCGATTCGGGAATCCTGAATCTTTACAGATTGGGTCTGAATTGGAAACCCAAAGTGCACACCCCTAATGAGTCATGTCATGTGAACACCTGATTTAAACCTATTTGGGACCTTAAGAGTGACATTGGAAGTTTGCTTTAAACAGGTGCATGGTCAGTGACACTTCAATTTCCTCCAATAACAGAAGCGTTTCTGCTAATCCCTCTATCTTACAGCAGTGTCCTGATATATCAGATACTAGAACAAATTTACTTCCCCTAGTACCTGAGTTCCGTACTGAAGTTCTGGATGTTAAGATTTACACTGCATATTTCCAAATGATGTCTTTCTCAGGCTTTACCAACCATCAGAAAACAACAGCCAGTTCTCTGTTTTTTGGGTATCTGGATTAGTTGCCCAAATCCTTTATATAAAAGCCAGAGTTTGGGAGTGAGAAAAGGCACCGTCATTATTCATCAAACATAGTTGTACCTAGTAGTCCATATCTGAGGAGCCAGATTGTTGAGTTCTCCCTGTGCGCTGTTCCCATACTGTCACAAAGTTAACATAAAATTAGGTTTGCGGGATCGGACCAGCAGTCCATCTAGTCCAGTATCCTGTCTCACACAGAGGCCAACACTGGAGAACCAACAACAGGACATAGAGTCTGAGGCCTTCCCCTGATGTTACCTCCTGGTACTGGTATTCAGAGACTTACTGCCTTGCTTTAGTGGCAGTATTAGTTAGCCACTAATAGACCTATCCTCCATGAATCTGTTGAATCGACTTGGAAATTCATCTATGGCTGTAACCATCTTCTGGTGGCAAATTTCATATTTTAATTACTTGTTATGTAAATAAGTATTTCCTTTGGTATGTCCTGAATCTACTGTCCAACAACTTCATTGGATGCCCTTGAGTTCTAGTATTGTGGGAGTAGGAGAAAAAATATCTCTGTTGACTCTCTCTATCCTGTGCATAATTGTATTACCTCTATCATGTTCCCCCTTAGTTGTCTTTTTTCTAAACTGTTTTCAGCCTTTCCACGTAAGGAGGTGCTCCAATCATTTTTGTTGCCCTGTTCTATACATTTTTCATTTTAGTAATGCCTTTTTGAGATAAGGTGACCAGAACTGCACACAATATTCCAGGTGAAGCTGCACCATTAATCTATACAGGGGCATTTATAATGACTGTTTTATTTTCAACCCCTTTCCTAATAATCCCTGGCATAGTTTGCATTTTTCAGTACTTTAGCACACTGGGTTGACACTTCCATTGAGCTATCCACTACAACCCCAAGATCTCTTTCCCTCCATTTTAAGCCCTGTTAGCTCATACTTGAAGTTGGGCTTTTTTTTGTTCCAGTGCGCATTAGACTTCATTTACCCACTCACCCAGTTTGTGGAGATCGTCCTGGAGCTCTTCAAAATTTGTCTTGGTTTTCACCATCCTGACTAATTTTTGTGTCATCTGCAAAGTTCCATCTTTGAAATGGAATGTTACTGTTTCGGATTTTAGGGGTAACATTCCATTGACAAGAATGCTGAACTTAAATAGTATTGTGTTCACTGTTCCCAATTGGTGCAAGTATATCTATATCTCTCACCAGGGGTCTTGAGCCTTGTTTAGAATCCAGTCCAAGATCACAACCCCTCTCATTGGCTCTATGTCCAACAGTTCCAGTGCAGAGTCATTTATGTTCTCTAGGAATCTCATTTCTACAGCATATTGTTTATATAGGAATTTATAGCCATTCCAGCCCATATTATGTTAAGCTGAAGAAGTTGTTGTAGAAGGTAACGAAGTGTTGTGACTTGGTTGTGGAAACTGTTCAGTCTCCAAGTTCTCTTGTGCAGCTTCTTCAGAACCCAAGCAGAGCTCTCCCATATTTGCCAACACTAGCTTCAGAAGCAACCAGAGAAAATTTATTTATTTTACTTCGTTTATACTCTACCTTTCTCCTGAACAGTGACCTAAAGTGATGCTTACAGCATTATTCTCTCCTTCATTTTATCCTCACAGCATCCCTGTGAGGTAGGCTAGTCTGGGTGTGTGTGACTGCCCCCAGGTCACCCAGCAAGTTTCCATGGCGGAGTGGGGATCTGAACGTGGGTCTCTCAGATCCTAATCCAACACTAACCACTATACACAATTGCTTTCTGTTATTTTGCCATTATTTAGTTCTTTAGTAGGCTTCTATACATTTTTCTCTTAAAATATTTAAAGGAGCTTACATACAATTAAAATTAACAATAAAAAAAATCATATTAAATCAATGAAATAGTTGATACAGAAGCAAATCAGATTTTACCTGAACAACACAATGAGACAGGAGGCTCAAATTCTATTAATCCTGTTAGAAGAGGAAAGCCAATGTGAATCTCCAAAAGAAAGGAATTCTTCAGTGTTGGGGTGTCTACTGAAAACCCCTATTTATAATGGACACCAATTGACATTCACTTATGATGGTTTCAGGTGGGTAGCCATGTTGGTCTGCAGTCGAAGAGCAAGATCCAGGTCCAGTAGCACTTTAAAGAACAGCTAGATTTCCAGGCTGTGTACTTCTGAGAGTCAGAGCTCCCTGTCCTTGGCTAGAATCTCACTGGTAGATTAAAAACAAACTGCGAGGTCTATATGTTAGTATATGTTCCCTCAGATTCCTTATTGGTTCCATTCCTGCCAAAGTACCCCAAATATTCTGACCTGTCTCAAGCTTTTCCTGTTGGTTCCAGTTTGGTACCTGAAATTTTAAAATCAAATGTTGGCAACCAAAAAAGCCGTCAAAAATGTGTATAATTCTACTACTGAAGAGTTGCCTGTACAGTATGCTACTGTACTGTATCCTAAAGGCTATTGTATCTTTCACGAAATAAAGCTTGATGCCTGTCATTGGTTCACTCCTCCTGTCTTGGATTTTCTGCATTATTTTTATCATGTTAGAATTTTCTCTTGAAATGATTATGGATACGTGTATGCACAGAAGTAGACAGAGCGACTTCAGTTTTAAAAGTTAGTTTAATCAGAGGGCTTCTCACTGGAGAAGGACAGATGGATGCTTTGAGACTTTTCACACAGAGGGACAATAACCCCTTGTATGGTTCAAAGATATTAATTCAGATCTTCATATTGCTCTCATCACATCGCTGTCTTGATTGCTTGGCTGTAGAAACTGGCACACTTCAGATATGCCAGCCTGTGGGCTCGACATGGAAGACTAGTATTCCAATGCTAAATGGATTGCTTCAAGTAAATTCTACTGATTGGAGTAAGACTTGGGGCCAAACTTGATGTTATATGTAAACATACGCTTTTAAACCCCAATGGCCTCCAATGTTTATGGAAGAGCAACTTCTGGAATGAGTAACTTACAGTGGGGAGAGCTGTGTGCATGTTGCATATGGGTATTTAACCCTTTCCCTGGCTTGTGACTGGAACTGACAGATGCTGGGCAACTCCTGCTCAAAGTGCATAGCAGACCAAACGTGTCCCATGGAGGCTACTTCCTCTAGCATCCTCAAAACAACACTGCTGCATTTTCAAAAGTAAGTTTAACAAAAATGTAAGTAAAGTCTCTATATGGCCTAGATAGTGAGTGCAGCTGCTTCTTCCCCTAAGACTTTTCTAGTCATTCACCCCTTGATTGGGAAGAGAGACTTAGTGCTGGAGACAAGAAGCTTCCTAACTGGTTAATAATTTCTAGCCCAGAGGCCATCTGAGCAGGGGCTGATGAGGTCTGGAAGCTGCTCACAGAAACAGACTGGCACGTTGGAAAATCTGAACTTTTTGTTGGAGTACAGTATTCAGTTGAAAATCTTTGCTACTCTTACTGTCAGTGAACACAGAATAACATCTCTCTCACTCAGACAAAGAGAATGCCAATTTAATTGAAATAAAAAGTTAACTTTTATGACTGTAGTAGGACTATACATCCTTAGTGATGCTCAACTAATTTGAGGCCCCTCTAGGGTTCAGCTCTTAGTTCCTAGTGGTCAGTCAGCACACTTCAGCCTACCTTTGCTGTTCTCAAGCAAAATTGAGACTCGGTGTACTATAGTAGTGGAAGTGTTGATCAAGGACTGCAGAGACCTGGTTTTAAAAATCCTTTGTATGTATGAAATTTACTGGGTGACCTTGGGTCATTCACAGCTGGGGTTGGCATTCTCTGTGGTATGCCACAGGCTGTAAGTGAAATCCCTTCCCAGAATCTCTCCTCTCCAGTCACTGCCCACAGATCTCCAGGAGTTTCCCCACCTGGACTTGATAACCCTAGTCACAGCTCTTAGCCTGCCTGATCTCCTTGGAGGAAACTTCCTAGAAATAGAAAGTTACCAAAATTAGAGATTAATAAGTAATTATATAATATCCATTTCCTTCATTCATACCCTGCATTTATCCCCGGTGTTTTACCTCGGCCTCCCCTCTTCCAATTTATCCTCACAACAACCCTGTGAGTTAGGTTAGGCTGGGCATGGGTGTAGGTGTGGGGCCCAAGATCACCCAGGAAGCTTCCATGGGAGACGGGATTTGAACCAGGTCATCACTCCCATTCTGCAATCACGCTGTTGGCTACCCATCATCTACCTGGCTCAATTCAAGTTACTGGCTATCACATACAAAGTTGTTCATGGCTTTGATTTATCTTATCTACGGGACTGCTTTGCTCTCTCTGTTCTACCACCGCAGCTTTGCTCCACTGAACAGGTGCCACCTTGCCCATGGGCAAAATCACCAGTTGCCCCGCACACGTGCATTCTCTGTAGTGGCCTCCACCTTCTAGAACAGCCTACCTGAAGAGGTCAGGAAAGCTCCCACTCTCTGACTTTGAGCAAACAATGAGAAACTGAAGTATTCAAGAGGGCTTTTTACTCAGACAGGAAGGCTGTACTATAAGGAAGTGGTCTCAAAGAGATTCCGTAGTAAAGAGATAAGACTTTAAAGAGAGACTTTACTACTTTACTACCATGTACTATCTGTTGCTGTAAGTATGATTCCATTGGATAGTTTATATATTGTTTAATATGTCAGTCAAAGAATTTCTTATGCTTTGTTTTAGCATTTCTTCAACTCTGTGTTAGATTCTTGCTATATCCCCTATTACATGGAAATGACTTTGAAATTGTACTGACTCTCACTGTGTAATCCACCTTGAGTCTCAGAGAGAAAGGCGGACTATAAATAGTGTAAATAAATAAATAATTTAAATAGCTTATTGTATATTAGTCTTTAATTAACATTAATTAGTATTTAATTAACGTTAACCTTCAAGAACCAGATTTTTAATACCTTTAACCAGGCACAATTGTTTAATTTTACGAAACAGGTCTTGACATAACAGATACGTCAACAGTCATGAAAATTTCTGTTTTACTACAAGATAGCCATAATATTGTTTAATATTGTTTTATTTTGAAAACATTTACTTCTGGTACAAATGTGTCCAGATGCATTTACTGTTGCCCTTTTAAAGCTGAGAGTAACATTTTTCATCATGTCAGCTTTTCAAGCTTGTGATGTGATGATCTGTGCAGCCATTGAAATGTCATAAAAATTGTTATCAGAGTAGAAGATTGGTTGCAAATCATTGCCTAGAAACCTGTCCAGAGTTGGGAGGTTTTTCCAGTAATGGTATTCATTTTGTTGCTACAGCTGTGTGAACTAAGAATATACTTTTTTCCAGATGAAGCAAGAATTATGAATTTTTTTGGCATTTACTTGTTTAAAATGAATTTTTCATCTGGTTTTTGTTCTGAAAATTTATGCATTAGTGAAAAGGTTCCCCCCCCCCTAATCTGAGAGAGCCTGTGGTCTGTGTGTGCATTTGATAATCTGTGACCAAAGAAAATAATAAAACAATAGAAAAGATGAGAAATGTAAATCCATTCTCTTTAGAATCTCATCCCAATTAGATTTTTGCTGTTTTTTGATACCTCCTGATTTTTAAAAAAAAATCATTATAGAAGTTGATCATACATGTCAAAAGGGCAGAGGTTTCTGTCTCCTCAAGGGTTTCTAATCTTTATTAGAGTTGAAGAGGGTATGTGTTTTGTTTTAAAGTGGTATGGATGCTAAAAGCATGTACCCTTTGTTCATTTTTGCCTACAAACTGGTTGGGTTATGTTTATCAACTTCTGATTACTTGTTTATAGTTGGGCTTGTAGCTGAAATTTAGGGAGGAGAAATTCCTGTCAATCTTTTTGCCAGACTTTTGAGGAAATATTTGATATGATTAATGTTCTGATGATTATACCGCATGAAATCAATTTTGTTCATTCAGCATTGTGCAAGCGTGACCGCTTGTTATGGCCTGTTTTGAAAAGGCTGTGCTCTCTTTCTAATCCAAGATGATATACTCAGTGCTGCGATAAATTTTCCTGGCAATGTTAATCATATTGATGTTTGTAATTTCGAAAACAAAAATTAGCATGTTTTGGTAAGAAAAATTTCATGCTGTTCAGAGGTCATAGCTATGTTTTTATAGGATCTGGATAGGGAGCTTTCCATCTAGCTTTTTACTGTTGTCAAGTTTATTATGTCAAAAAATTTCCTTAAACTGACATGTGAATTAATGTCACAATTATTTCCAGCGTTGAACTGTCTCCCGTTCTAGTCTTCCTTAGTTGTGCCAAGTTTCGTTTGGGGCTGTATAAAATCTTGTCTGCCTTATTGACTGTAGTTTAATGAGCTTTCATTTTTAACTTTTGAAGATTCAGTAATTGCCTTCCTTTTAGCTTTGTGGTGGAGAGTGCCTTCAAGTCATAGCTGACTTATGGCGACCCCTGATGGGGTTTTCATGGCAAGAATCTAACAGAGGTAGTTTGCCATTGCCTTCCTGTGTAATCCTGGCCTTTGTTGGAGGTCTCCCATCCAATTATTAACCAAGGACAACCCTGTTTGGCTTCTGAGATCTAACGAGATCAAGCTTACCTGGGCTATCCAGGTCAGGGCACCTTTTATCTTAATCTCCATATATTTCTATTTTTATATTAGTTTTTTAATGTTAAAAAGTATTATATATCAAATAAGACAAGCCAAAAAGAAAAAGAACACACAAGAAGTGTTCCATCAAGTATGTCAAGGCAGTTTTTCTATTCCATCTCATAGATATGGAATTATATTTTATTTCATTTGCCACAAAAAATGCCAATCCATTTTTGAATTAATTAAATTCATCGTCATGTCTTCTGTGCAGGCACACATGAGAACTGCACATGTTCAGCTGTGGACATATCAAAGCTCCAAAAGGTGTAAGATGGTCACCCGTCCTTTTTGAGTGGGCGTGACTATAAAAGGCAGGTGAGCGGATCCCTCCCTCAGTTCTTCTTTAGCCACTGCTGAAGAAGAATCTGCTTCGAGCTCCTCCTCGAATCTGAGCAAGAAGAAAGAAAGCGAGAAGATAACTTCTAAGGGGCTTTTCAAGAAATGCCTCAGGTGTGAATCCAAGATGACCCAATCCAGTGGGCATGAGAAATGCCTCAATTGCATAGGAGAGGCACATGATACAGTGTGCTGTGGCATATACAAACAATTCACACCGAAGGCCCGACATGAACAGGCATCGCACCTAAAATTGGCACTATGAAAGTCAGCCCTCCATGGTGTATCCGACTTCAATGTTTTAAAGGCCGCTAATAAATGACCACAGCGCCCAGAACGGGCCTCGGTAACTTCAAATTCAGCTCCAACTGCTGACAATATGAACCAGTCAGTTCCTAAAGACTCTGGCCCATCTCGGTCTTCACCTGAGTCGCCATCAAAGAAAGCCAAGTTGAATTAGAAGCATACTGAAAAATGCCCGACTCTGAAGCTGCAAAAGAAAAAACAGCCCTCCACCTGCGGTTCTGAGAACTCTCGCTAACTCATAGCCAATCTGCTTCAGTTCCTCCAGATTTAGAGAGTGAGATTCCAGACCTCATGGGTCTAGGAGTAGCTTCCCTTTGGCCTTTCCTCTTCTACTCGGGTGTTCACCAAGGCCATGTCAGTAGTGGTTGGCTACCTCAGGGAGAAGGGTTGCACTGTATTTCCCTATCTGGATGACTGACTTATCATGGGCCAGTCCAGAGAGACTGTCTCTCACCACATCTCATTAGTACTTCAACCCTCCAGCAATTGAGTCTAAGGGTCAGTTTGGAAAAGTCTTCCTTGGTTCCACAACAGAGGGTAACATTTGTGGGAGCATTGTTGAACTCCACAATGACTTGGGTTTTTCCCACCAAGGAACGGAAAACTCAGTTCCAAGTCGCTCGGAACAAGTTGCACTCTTTCAGGCACCAAAGCACAAGGGAAATCCAAAAACGGTTAGGTTTTATGGCCTCTTTGACACTGATAGATCCGTTTGCCAGGCTTCGGCTCCAGCTGTTGCAAAATTGGTTTGTCAGTGTATTTCATCCGCACTACAAGTGGTTCTTGGTTCTGAGGATTATTCATAGATCCCTGTCATGGTGGAACAACGAATGGAACATAATGGTAGGGACCCTATTCGGTTTCAGCCCCATTCACCTCTCCATCTTTACAGATGCCTCTCTGTTGGGTTGGGGAGCTTTCTCTGGAGACTCTGGCAAGTGAAAACGTTTCTCCCTTTGGGCAGTTGAACAAGGCTTATCCTCTTCTTTGGCTTCCTTACCAGCTGTCCTTGACTATCTGGTCCTGTTAAAAAACCAAGGTCTCTCTAACTCCTATGTGAAGGTCCATCTGGTGGCCATTTCGTCCTATCATAAGAGGGTGAAGGGCAGATCCCTCTTCTCCCAACCAGAATGCAAGTCTTTCCCTAAGGGGTTGGCTAAGGTTTATCCTCCAGTGTCCAAAGCCACTCCTCAGTGGAGCCTATCTTTGGTTTTGTCAACCCTCATGCATAAGCCTTTCAAGCCTCTAGCTACCTGCCCTCTCAGATTTCTGACATCTAAGATAGCCTTCTTAGTGGTCATAACATCAGCTAGGAGGGTGAGTGAACTGCAAGCCCTGAGGTTTGATCCACCTTTCCTCAGAATGTTTGCAGATAAAGTGGTTCTCCATCCCAGTCTCCAGTTCCTTCCTAAGGTAGTCTCTGCTTTTCACCTCAACCAGGACATTACCCTGCCTGTATTTTTTCCTTCGCTTTCTATAGAGCTTGACAGACTCCTACACACTTTGGATGTCAAACATGCACTGTTTTTACCTGGACAGGACTATTCCTTTCAGAAGGATCCTAACCTATTTGTCTCCTTCAGGGGAGCTAAAAAAGGACAGAAGGTCACTGCTCAAACCATCTCCAACTAGTTGGTGTGGCTCATTAGAGTGTGTTATAAGCAAGCCAAACAACCTTGCCCTTTTAACATCAGGGCACATTCTACAAGGGCCAAAGCTACCTCCTCAGCATTTAGATTGGGCATTCCACTCGTGGATTTATGCAAGGCAGCCACCTGGTTGACACTATCCACTTTTATTAGACATTATGCAATTGACACAGAGTCCAGAAGGGATGCTGCAGTCAGCACAGCAGTTTTAAAGAGTCTTTTTCGATGAAGAGCAACACACCCATCTTCTGGGTAGGTTAGCTCACTACTCTCCCAGGTGGGACTGCACAGAAAACATGATGATGAAAATAGGGTTGTAGCTACCTGTAACCGTTATTCATCGAGTGTTCTTCTGTGCAGGCACACATCCTCCTTTCCCTACCGTGTGCTCTTTAAATAAGCTAATTTCTCCTTCACCAGTGGCTTAGTGAACTGAGGGAGGGATCCACTCATCCTGCCTTTCATTGCTGCACCCACACAGAAAGCATGCAAAAAGGCTGGGCGAGTATCTCGCACCTTTTGGAGCTTTGATATGTCTGCGGCTGGCTTGCTCATGCGTAGTTCCCTTGTGTGCCTGCACAGAAGAATACTCAATGAACAACAGTTACAGGTAGGTACAACCCTGTTTTAAGTCTACATTTATCAACAACCAATGTCTAAAAACATTTCAAATTTCTTGAGCTTTAATGCTGTTCTACTTAATTTATAATTCCCCCTGGCTCCTTCATTAAGCCTAATTACTACTGTTAATTTCTACCATAACATTGCCTACCAGATTTATTAATCCATTCTTCCCTGATAGAGATTTTATGCCTTTTCTGTATTCTTGTTGATAGCATTTTAAAAGCAGTTAATATATTTCGTTGTCAGCCAACCTTCTGTTTCTTCTTTTTTAATGTGTTTAAAGTCTTTACAACACCAGAGATCAGTTTTATTTCTTCTTCTGTATGTGCAAGTTATCTTCTATAGAAGATGGCTTTCTTGTAGCATTCTGCTTGCATGTCTTTCTTCCTGTGGTGTTCCTGTGTTCAGTTCTTTTATATTTTTGGCCTTTCTGTGTTCACTTAAATATGTCAAAATATTTATTTATTTACTTTATTTGTATCTCCCCATTGGGGGACCCAAAGCAGCATTCTCCTCTCCTCAGTTTTATCTTTACAACAACCCTGTGAGGAAGGTTAGATTGAGAGTGTATGACTGGCCCAAGGTCACCCAGGAAGCTTCCATGGCAGAGTGGGGATTCGAACCTGGTTCCCCACTGGCTCTCTCTTACTAATATTACTCTTACTAATATTATTAATGTAATTTTTCCTAGTAAACATATAGTGAACTTTAAACATACAGAGATACTGACTTGACCATATAAGCTGTTGCACTAACATACTGTTCTCTTGAGCATGTACATCTCTTGCACCAGAACTGAAAATAACAGCATAATCAGATCTTTACCAAAGACCATTGTTGCCACTAGCCTGAAAACCCATTGAAGATGCAATCTGAACTAAGTTTTTAAATACACTACGAAGTTAATAAAATTTTGATACTATATTAAGAGCTGATACGCAGGATTGAATAATAGTAGTATAAAGTCACAGTGTCCATATTTAAAACAAAACAAATCCTGGTTCATTTGATTCCAGAAAATAACATATCTGTTCATGTCCATCTCAGTCCTTTAGGAGTCCTTTGTTGACTCCTAGGTTTCAGTTTTTAAATTCTCAAGAATTTGCAATTAGTTGTGATAGTATTGGGGAGGTGTTTTTTTTTTTTGCTTTTTCCAATTACATTACAAGTGGCACAGACAAATGATCTTTCTACAATTGAACGTTTACAAACTGTAAATCATGAGAAATAGAACAATGATGAGATCTCAGGGATATTGTCATGTTTGTATTCTCTCAATATCTTCTTATATATAGACCATATTCATACATTCCTAAGTTGGAAAATATCTCTATGGTAATTCATAAAGGTAGAGACAGTAACAGCAAAAGTCATACTGTTGCTGGTTAGGAAAGGACTGTAACTTCAATAACAATCTGAAATCAATTGTGATGATATTACAAAAATAATTTATAATAAACTATAAATAGATTCATTTCCTTTTCCTCGCAAGTATAGAAGTAGAGTTGTTGAACCTCTCTGAAGGGATTCTTCCTGCCAAATCGCAGATGATAGGAAGAAAGTCATCCAGTTTTATGGGCCATTAAATTCTCCTTTGCACATGGAGGCATGTTGATGTGTTTTTCCTCTGTCCTTTCCCACTGCTGGAATCTTGAGGTAGGTGAATACTTAGAGAGGAAGGGCAACAAACCCTACAAAAATACAGATGAACCTTGAGCTAGGTTTATTTCAGCATTTTTCTTAAAGTCTACACCTGTCTTAAGTTCTTGGTATCCATCAAGGAACTGGTGTGCTTGCCTGGAAAAAATTAAATGCTTCAAATAGTGGAGTACAATGAAATAATGCATAGTAAAACCCTTGCATTCCTTCCCTTTGTACGTTCAGTTTCTTGAAGGCCCCCCCTCCCCCGAATCCATGCTTTAGAGGTGAACAAGCAGACTTAATCTGGTCAGCCTTCTCACATAGAGAAAGATAATCCTTCTCTTGTCTGTGTGCATTTTCTTTAGAGAGGGTAGAAGCCTTAAAACCATGCAAAACACTCTGCAAAACAGATGAGTTGCTTACTGTGTGGCGTGGGGGAGAACAGGGCACAGATAAACCATCCCAGCCTTGGTTCCCCTCCTCAAGAATGATGGCAGTCTTTCTGTCTTACAGAGGATGCAAACCTTTTGTCTCTGCCTGAACATGCCAGTCTTTGTGGGGAGGATACAGTTAGATGAGGTGGAAATGAGCATTTGCCTGGTCTTGCTATCAGCCTAATGTCTGATACCTGGAAAGGCCCCCAACAAGAGCTCCTCAGCCTATATAGAGAACTTTCTCAAAACCAGTGAGTCAAAATTTGGACACTCAGAATTGCCAATCAACAATGACACTGTCTGGTGTAAATGTGGGCTACGTGCTCAGGATGAATAGCATGTCTATCTAGCACATACCATCTGAATCACTTCCCTTTCTGCCCTGCCTTTGGGAGTTGAGAACTTAAAAATAGTATGGAACATTGCAAACTGCAAAGTAGAATGCAGCTGCACATATTATGACACTACTAGTAAAATGGTTGGATTTGGCATAGATGGCTCAGATCCAAAAGTCAGAGGAAATTTCATTATGATAAATTATTTCATTGAGCTGTCCACCAGAACCCCAAGGTCTTTTTTCCTCTCAAAAAGTTCAAGTTCCGTTTCCGTACAGAAGTTGGAATTTTTTTTGTTCCAGTGTGCATCACGTTAAACTTACCTACATTAAACTTCTTTTGCCACGCTGTTGCCCACTTGCCAATTTGTGGAGATTCCCCTGAAGATCTTCACAGTTGGCCTTGGGTTTAAGCATCCAGAATAATTTTGTGTCAACTGCAGACTTGCCACTACACTATTCACCCCCAGTTTGAGGTCATTTATGAACAAAATAAATAGTGCTGGCCCCAGTACTGATCCTTTGGGACATCACTACTTATTTCTGTCAATTGCAAGAATTTTCTATTCATTTCTATGCTTTGCTTCCTGTTATTTAACCAATTTTGAATCCATAAGAGGACCCATCCTCTTATCCCATGACTGCTACCTTATTCTGGAGTCTTTGGTGAGGTACCGTGTCATAAGTCTAAGTATATAATGTCCACCAGATTGCCATTATCTGTGTGTTTGTTACCTTTCTCAAAGGACTTTAAAAGGTTGGTGAGGCAGGACTTCTCTTTGAAGAAGCCATACTGATTTTCCCAGAGTAGGCTTTGTTCCTTTATGTGCATTATGTACTAATAATTTGCTCGAGACAGACATTAGGCTAACTAACTGTCCGGTAATTTCCTGGTTCCCCTTTGGACCCTCTTTTAAAACTCAATGTAACATTTGCTGTTCTCCTGTCTTCTGATTCAGTGGTTGATTTTAGTGACAAATTACGTAGCTAGGTTAGTTATTCAACAATTTCACATTTAAGTTCCCTAAGAAGTGTTGAGTTCTCTAAGAAGGATATAGGAGCTTAATGGTTTTTAATTTTCCCAGTAGTTCTAAAATTTCATCTCTTGTCCCCTCAGTTTGACTCAGTTCTTCAGACTCTCTTCCTGAAAATAATGGCCATTGTGAGGGTCCTACACTTTTCACAGTGAACACAGATGCAAATCATTCATTTTCTACCATCTACCTTTAGTAATCCTTTTATTCTTTTGTCGTCCAAAGCCCCAACTGCTGGCTGGATTCCTACTGGGGATATATTTTTAAAAATGCTTATTGTTTTTCTTGATGCTTTTAGCAATCTGCTTCTCAAATTATCTTTTCACACACCTAAATTTATTAACTTACACATCTTTTGCCAGACCCTGTGCTCCCTTCTGTTCCCTTCATTGGGCTATACCTTCTAGTCTTTAAAATAAGCCCTTTTTGTTTTTTATGACTTCCTTGCCTTGGGTTGTTAACCATGCAGGCATTCTTTTAGACTTGACTGTACCTTTTCTAACAAGGAGAATGCGTTCTATCTAGGCTACATTTAGTGTAGTTTTAAATATCTTCCAAGTATCCTCTAGGGATTTCACTCTTTTCAGCTTCCTTTTAATTACTACCTTCATTTTTGTAAAGTTCTGTGACCAGATGTGGTCATGGTTACCATATCCTCTCAACAGCTGATAACAGAAGGCGTCAAGGGCTCAAGTTATGACCAGACAGCTGCTTACCTGGGCATGCTTCCATAGCTGGGGGAAGATACGAGCTAATCAGAAGTGTCTCCTGGGATGGGTCTTCTTCGGCACCCTAATGTCATGCTGCGGTTGTCCTGCATTTATGGGGGTGGCACTCACAGGAGAAGGAATACCCCTGGGTTGGCAGAACCAGGTCGAGGGCAAGCCTCAGTGCCATTTGGCAGCTTGGTTGGGGAGGGATGGGATTGGAGGAGGAGGTTTGAGCCATCCTACATCAGGACAGTGAAGTGTGATTTGTCCTGCTACTGTCTGCTATAAAGCTCAGGTGTTCTCAGAACTTTTGACTCCTTGAGGGAAAACTGCATGGAGGTACGCCCAAAGCTCTGCCTGTTCTGAAATCCCAAGGATTACCAGCAGTGCTAACCCCCCTTCCTAAGTCTACAGTTTCCATCTTTTGAAATCAAATGTCACTGTTTTGAACTTCTAATGGTCCAAGTATTGATCCTTAAATAAACATAATTCAAAATGCTATGTGTTTTTATTGATATGGTTATATGTTAATTCTGTCTGTCTTATTTCTGTCTGCCTTGTATTTATTTTTATTTCAGGAGAGATTAACGCATTAAAGGTGTTTTGCTGTTAGGCAGGGATGTAATATTATCTTGGTTGCATGACTTACGTGTGTGTGTGTGTTCGTGCACGTATAAATATTTTTTAAAAAATCCGGCTGCAGGGTGTTTGCTTAAAGGTCAGTAGAAAGGTGAACAACGGAGATGAAATGATATCACTCTATGTTTACATTGATTATACAAAGCAATAGTGGGATAACCTGGAAAAATCACTTCATTTGGATTTCCTCAGAATTTCCGAAGTCACTTGTTGGTTCATTCTGCTGGAGGGAATTGTAGAGAACCATGCAGAACTAGCAGCAGTTTAACAATTCCTCTACTGTGTTTGAGTACCTTCAAGTATATGTATCGTGCTACAACAAAAGCAATATTATTGAAGGCAAAATAACACTGTTCAGTATCATAGGAAATGGCAAGCATTCATACAGAGAGTCTGATTCTAACCTTGGCTTTTAGTTGTTTTTTCTAGCATAATTATGCTCTCTTCAGGAATGGTTGACTGGGTCCTGATTTATGCTGGTACAAGTAAGCTTTAGGATCATACCAAATGATTTCTTGTTAGTGACCTTTTAGAATGTTGTTTTTCCAGAAAATTTCCCTTTCTCTGTACAGTTGTGTCAAATACCAATGAAGCTGTTGTGCGTTACTGTTAATAGCCATGGCTGGTGGCTATGTTGTAGCTATGTTACTAGTACTTTCTGAGGGATATGTGTGGGCACACAATTGGCCTCTGATGTTACCCTAATGAATGGGACTTACAGAGGATAAGCAGAAGTTAGTTTGTGGCAGTGAAGGTGCTATAGCAGTTAAGCGGCTAACTGGGATTTCATGGGGTGAGTCCAAGTGGTGGCTGCTTGTAATTATATTCTCACTTCCTCTTCAGTTCAGACCCTAGTAATATTTTTCTTCTTACAACTACAAGCCACTTGTAGGAATGTTTTGTGTCAGCATGGGGACAGCTTAGATACAAATAGTTGCCACAAGGAGGAGTTTATTTTTATTTATTTTATTTGTAGTCTGCCTTACTCTCTTGAGAATAAAGGCAGATGACATAATGTGAGTCAGTATGATCAATGGCTTGGATTTTCAATAACAATGCAACAGGGTATCAATTGCAGAAATTTGAATACAAACAGAAATCCAAATGCAAAGCTGAAACGATGCTGAAACAAAGCATTAGCAATTAGACATGGCATATTAAATGACACAGAAGCTCCCCAGTAGGTACACAGTAGTATAGTTCACAGTCTCTGCCTCTTAAGCAAAGGATCCCTCTGAACCATTTCCTTACAGTACAGCCTTCTTACCTGTGTAAAAAAAGCCCTCCTGAATAATTCAGTTTTGCATGGTTTATGGAAAGCTGAGAGCCCTCGTAATCTCAGCAGGCAGGCCATTCCATAAGGTGGGTTCCACAACAGTGAATCCATGTATATGGGCAGCTGTTGATTTTGCCCTATTTTAGGGTGGCACCTGTGGAAGGCCCTGTTCAGATGATCGAAGCTGCCGTGACAGCATAGGAAGAGAGGTGGCCCTACAGATATGAAGGACCAAAGCCATGAAGGGTTTTGTATGTGATAACCGAAATCTTGAATTGTGCCCAGTAACTGATACGTTGCCAGTGGAGTCTTGTAGTATGGGAATAATATGCATGCTCCACCTAGTTCCTGATAATAACCAAATTGCAGCATTCTGCACCAACTGGAGCCTCCAAGTTGACTTTGAGGGAAGACCTACGTAGAGTGTATTACAGTAGTCTAATGTCAACATTATCAAAGCATGGAACCAGGGGGTCAGATTAACTGTGTCAAGGCAGGGGCCCATCTTTCGAGCTAGACTAAGTTGGGGGAAGTTCTTTTTTGCAGCTGCTTTAACTTGCTTCTCTGGCAGCAGTGCTGGATCCATTATAATCCCTAGGCTCTTAATTGAGTCTGCAAGGGTCAATTGAACCCCATCGAAAGTGGGGAACACTGTGTCCTTCAAGATCTCTGCCTTCCCACCTAGCATCATTCTGTCTTGTCTGGGTTCAGTTTCAGTTTGCTCACTTTCTACCATTTGACCACAGCTGCCAGTCAGTGACCCAAGATCTCTACTTCATCACCAAATGATTTGGACAGTGAGATATAGAATAGTTACCGTGCAGATGTTATTTCAAGCAGCCTTTGTGCTTGTCGTTTGTGTGAACTGAGGACTTGCGCATCCAGCTTTGAGAGTTTAAGAGTTGTTTTATTTTCAGCATGAAACACTATTGTGCTATATAGGACTCCATCTATTAGAGAGTATTCAGAGAAATACTCTCTAATAAATGGAGTGTATGAGGATTATGTATGAGCTGGGAAATCTTGGAGGCTAGTTTCTAGGCACCTCAGAGTTTAGGGCAATAGGTTCTACTTTTTACATAAATCTTTCTTGTGCAAATAATAAATTTCTGTGCCTGTTTGATCCATACCATCTGCACCTGGCCTACTCCATGGTTGTGATTCTAGGGCAGTCATATAAAAATGGCCTTCAAACTTTAAAACACTTTTCAGACAATTCCTCTCTACCACCATCTCTACAAGCATAGAGATTTGGGGTTGGATCCTGTAACTCCCTCTCAGTATGATAACTTTCAATCCAGTTGCCCTCCAACAGAGAGAGACTTCCTTTAAGAAAGCAGACTTTTTCCTCCATTGGAGGAAGACTTAACAGAATGGAATCATAGGATCCAACCCTTAGAGTGGATCTCAACTTCATCCCCCCCCCCACTCACTAATACTATATGTAGAAATTGACTCCTAAACCAAGGACTGAAACAGTGTTTATATTCAATTGCTGTTTCTATTAGTATCAGACAATTAGTAATAGGATGTTCCCAGGTAAGTAATGGCTTTTAAAACTCTAAGCCAATCATAAGAAGATCCTTTCATGTCTTACCTAAATGTGCATTCACAGTCTTTAAAAATAGCATTAAGTAAGTATGTTGGAGAAGAAAGAGATGGTCTCTTGTGAGTTTATAGGAAATAGGGCTTAACCAAGATAGATTGTGAACTAGGGTGAGTAAACTGTTCTGTTTACAATAGCATTCAAGAGAAGAAGACAGTACATAGTATTCTGCCAAAGACCCTGTTCTCATAGCAGTCTTTGTTTGTATTCTTCAATTTGTGCATTTTAGTTTTGATTTGTTTGCTTTTTTCCTCATCTCCAATAACACCCGTTACATGCTTATGTTCTTCTGCCATCTCCCATACTGGGGATGACTGGTGAGGAAGGAATTTGCTTGTCTGTTGGTGTGCATGGGATTTAATAGATCTAGTCGTGCAGTTGCAGAAGTCTCACAGTGAAGTCATTCTCTGCTGTACCATTCCATTTCTGACTGCTTGGATGGTGCCAGCATTTTACCCTTGGAACTGAATAAGGACTAGAACTGAGAAACAAGTACGCGTGTCTAGAAGCTGTTCCTTGCTGTGCTTTGCCACATGTTACAAGCACTGGTATCTTCTGTCACGCACACATACATACACTGAATGTTATAGGTCTGATGGATGTATTTAATAGAAACTCTCCAATCCATTACTTGTTCCTGTACAAAGTTCTTCTGCAGAAATAAAAAGCGTCCCTTCTATTCTTGCTGTTGTATTACTGTGGATCACATATTATTGTGATCCCAGGTACAGATACCTTTTGTTTCTATAGCAACCATAAATATCAGGCTATATCAATATTCAGGTCCTACTATTATTTTCAGGCTGGTGAATGATGTTAAGTTGATGAGTAAGCTATGCAAACAATGGAATTTAACCATAATGCCTGCACTCCAGAAGAGAGTCTTCATCTCTAATGTGCCCATTGCCCTGGCTTGCCCTTGAGAGTTCCTCACCCTCATTTTGTTGAAACAGTGTGAACATTTGGCACAAACACCTTTTAAAAGGAGAAGTGATGCTGGTGTATGGCTATTTTTGCTCTAGGGCAGGTTTTGTCCTTTTGAAATGCCCAGTCTCAGGGCCCTACTAGATGATCAGATCATTACAGCATTTTAAACAGACTAAGCATTGCAGTGTGTTTGGGGTGGGGTGGGGGTGGGTATCACAGTTCAGATCAGGTTAGTGATATGAAGAGAAGAGATTTAATCCTTTCAATACCACAGTTTTGCCAGTCAAAATGGGCTTCCTTCCTGTGGTACAGCTGATGTTTGGAAAGGCAAGGGTAGGCAAGGAGCTTATTTGCTAAATGGGAGAGATGCAGCGGTTTCTCTGGATGAAAAGGTGGAAGGGACTTGAATTTTTTGTCTCTGGGTTTTGAGGATTTTCCATTGCAGTTCTGTGGGAATTAAGGAGCTCTTCATATTAGTCATCTTTTTTCAGGTGCTTGAAAACTAAATATAGCAGCAAAGGTAATTCTTAATTTAGAACCAGAATTCTTTTCTGTTTTAAATCCAAATGATACAATCCTAGTTGTATAAAATATAGAACAAGATTTGAACCCTTCCCCCCTTCCCCCCATGGAAGAAGAAATATGAGCTGGTTTCAGAGAGTGCCTGTGAGGGATAGAATGGCAATTTTTGTTATTTTTTTATTCTGGGAAGGAGGGCAAATTGGGGTTTATCATCTGTGATGTAGCAGAAAGAGTGCTGGGCAAGGTTTGAATCCCCACTCTGCCTTAATCACTCTTTCTTCTTTTTCCGTCCTATTTACACATACCAGTTTGGTAATATTTTAATTTTATGTTGGGATGGACACAGAGCACGTAGGATAGCTTCATAGAGTGGCAGGTGGTCGATCCATCTAGCTCAGTACAGTCAACTCTGACTGGCTTCAGTTCTTGGGCAGAGGAAAGATCTTTCCAGGCAGTTTCGTCCAACATCCTTGTAAATGGAGCTGCCACAGGAATTGAAACCTGGGTCTTTGGCCTGTCATGCGTGTGTTCTCTGGCAGAACCATCTAAGCAGCTACTGAGAATGGCACAGTGAGGAGGGCACAGGTAGTCTGCCACTCTCAGACCCACGCTGCAGCTGGGTGGGGCTCTGCTTGAACCTGGACATTGGCGGTGCCGGAGTAAGCAATGTATTTTCCTTGCTTTGGGCAACAAAATGCCTAGAGTCAGTCTGCCACTGGACAATTATTACATCAAATGCACAGAACGGCAAGTGACTGCAGCTAAGTGATATTAATGTTGCTATTGTTTTTGTCAACACATAACTTAGATCCACTTCAGGTGTAGGGGCATTCGATGAGGAGATGCAGGGCTTTTTTTCAGGGGGAACGCGGTGGAACGGAGTTCCGGCACCTCTTGAAAATACTTGGCAACAGTGCTTGAAAATAATTTTATTTCAAAGAATCCCATGTGTTTCTTCCTCATTTCCCTCTTGAGAGTTCTGCCACCTCTTTTCCCAGAAAAAAAACCCTGAGGAGATGTAAAATTCTTCAAGCATGAGACAGAAGAGATTTAATTTAATTTTTTTAAATTTATTACATTTATATTCCGCCCTCTCCGCATCAGCGGACTCAGGGCGGATAGGAGAGGAAGTACAATACATGCTGGTTCTCTAATTGTGCTGAAAACTTGTTTCCTGTGTGTTTATATTCTTCTAATTGTATGTTTTTGTTTACGAAACAAACTATGGACAATAACTTCACTTCTGCTAGGCTCATTTCAGTTGAGTAGTACTGTTGCTCCACCTTTGTAAGTTTAGTCTAAAGAAACTGCTTAGGGTTAACACCCTTTAAAAAAAATTGCATCATTTATACTCCACCTTTCTCCCCAATGGGGATCCAAAGCAGCTTACATCGTTCTCCTCTCCTCCATTTTTTCCTCACAACAAACCCTGTGAGGTAGGTTAGGTTGAGAATTTGTGACTGGCCCAATGTGAACCAGTGAGCTTCCAAAGTCAGTGGGGAATCAAACCTGGGTTGCCCAGAACCCAGTCAGTCACCATACCCACTACACCACTCTGACTCTCTGAGTTCTTCTAAGTACATTGAAGCCAATAGGTGTAGAAGGGTGTGTCAGGGCTCGCCACAGACACTGCTGGGCAGGGCGCCGGCGTGCCTGGCTCGGACTTCAGAGGGGTGTCAGGGATACTGTAGGACCCTGCTCTGTGAAAGGAGGGGCGGTATACCTCACCCTGGCTCCCTCTCAGTCCACTCACTGGCATGCTCAACCTGACCCCGTCACCACTTTTATTCTCCTCCATCGCCTCCTTTGTCAACTTGCCTCCTCACACTCTCGCTTCTCTTCACTCCTACACAACCCACCACACCCTGGGGGGGGGACTTCCCTTATATCCTGCCCCTCATCCCAGGCTCCACCTGCCAGGCCACACCCCTCTTTTGCTTTCCAGCATTGGCCTGGGCTGCCTCAAGCAGTTGCACTTGGGATAGCTAGTTTGGCTGCATTGGACAGCTACAGCTGTGCTTTCTTGGCTGGCTGCCAAGCTTCCTGAGCTTCCAGCAGCCTCAGCAGGTCTCCATGGGGCGTGGCTCCGTGCTGCTTCTGCTGTCCTGCCGGTAAGGTAGCTGGCTGAGGGCTGGCTGCCCCTGTTTCTTGTACTTTCTCCCTCTGCCCTGGCCTCCTCCTGGCTGTCCTTACTTCCCCTGTCAGAGCCCTTAGTCTCCCACTGGAGGGTGGGGCTGGCTGACTTCCACCTGCTCCTTCTGATCTTCTGGGGCTTGGGAGCTGCTCCTCCTTCCTGTGGCTGGGTTGCCTCTTTCTCCCCTAAGTCTTGGGCAGGGGCTTCCAGTACCTATACCCCCTTGTTGGCACTCTGGACAGGTGTGGGTGCCTGTTGCCCTTTGGACTGGGGTTGGGCGGCGTGCCCCTGGCTGGTCTCTCCCTCTGGCTCCCTTTTCCCTTCCCTTTCTGCTGGCTGGAGCTACACCCCCTCCCAGGGGCTTCCTGCACCTGCTGCTGGCCAACAGCTTTCAGGTAAGGGGGCAGGGGCAAATCCGGGGTGCCTGAGGTGCTCAACCCCGGACAGGGTGAGCCTGTGCATTGCCTGTGCATTACTTACAGTGTCACAGTGTGGAAAAGATGTTGGCAGGTCATTTATATCTACTCAGGAGGGGTGGGGTTGAGCGGAGTCATCCTGTAAGAGTTGGCATTATAAGTAAGCAAAGCGGTAGTATTATACTGTATTATAATCGGGGGGAATTGAAGAATGTAATTCTATTTTTGATTTTACTGTTATTATTTCACCCATACTCCACCTGTTTCATAAAAATTAAACAGAAGGCCAGTGGCACTTTATAAAAGGACTTCTGTTTAAGCAAAATCATCCTTAGTCCATGGCCTCTGCTTAGGATGACTTTGTAGGAGACTTTGGGCCAATCTACAAGTGATGGATGACACAGGTTGGACACTTGTCAGCTTCCCTCAAGTTTTGATGGGAAATGTTGGCATCCTGGTCTTTCAGCTTGGCTCTCCGACTGCTGTCCAATGGACTTTTCAACTGTCACTTGTCCAACATTCCGCCAAGCTGCCTACATTTCCCATCAAAACTTGAGGGAAGCTGACAAGTGTCCAATCTGTGTCATTCGTCACTTGTAGTTTGGCCCTTGGCTACAAATCAGGAGGTCCCTAATTCAGATTTCCTCTTTGCCTTGAACTCGCACAGTAGCATTTGGCTTGACGTGCACCTGTAGTATGAGGGATAATAATACTGACAGGATTAAAAGGCAACATTCGTGAAGTGCTTTGAATATTCTAAGGAGCTATATAAATGCCAACTTATTTAAATGTGGAGCATTACTTCTGTAGATTACTTGGATTCTAGAATGGAAACAACAGGTAATTTATATTTCAGTGGAACCCAAAATGGATATTTTTCACTGCTCAGTATTCATGCTGAGTATCAGAAGGCTGTGGAAAGACACAAATGTACTACATTGAAATGTGATTCTGGGCATGATGGCCTTTGTAATAATGTCACCACAGAAACTCGTGTTGATTTAGCTTCTAGATTAATGTAAGTTTACTAGTAAAAAGAATTTTTTTTGAATTTTTTTTTATTTTTAATATCTAACATAAAAAAACTATTTGATTGTACCTACTTGTTCTACTAATTCATCTTAGTCCTTGATGGCAAAGTGTGTCCCCCCACCCCCAATTAACTGGAGTAATCCAGGATTGCAGTGCTATAATTGCAACTGTTGTTTGTAGCAATTTAAAATCATTGTACAGTTTACCTGTTTAGTGAGGATGAATCATACGCAGAGTTCCCATAAATAGCTCTGCAATGCAGACAAAAACACACATCTGCAAGGATGCCTATATACAGAGTTCCCAACACTAGACCTGCTGGGCCTGCATGCACAATATTGTGTCATTAGACTGGGGAACTATTCATGCAATACAATAAAGAGATTATCAGTACTGGAAGCACCAATCACCTGTTGAGGGAGAAAGATTAAATTTAGTCCTTGCACTTCCTGCATCAGTGGGAGAGGTCACCTCCTCATTCCTTCATAAAAAGGAAGGAAGTAGATGTCTAAGCCGATGCCCACGCAGAATGTGTGCAGTTTATTGTCTCAGGACTGGAGTTTCTAACCATTTCTCTATTTCCCTACTCTTGGCAGCTAGAATGCTTTGCTTCAAAAAAGCTAATAGATCCAGATGTTTTGTCATTGGCATTCCTGTCATCTCAGCCCCAGTTGACTGGTGTCGTGCAGAAAGTCCTTGGCTAGATAAAGCTAACGGAGCTTTAAATGAAGACTTGCCACCTCGGATAAAGAACCAGCTGGCTGCCATTGAACTTGGTTCTTGATTCAAACCCGGCGCTGAATAAAACAAACTTCTTGATGGACTAAACTCCATAAAATAAAACCATATTCTTCTTATAAGCAGCAAAGGAATGACCTAGAATCTAGAAATGGAGTAAAAGAAAAGGGTGTCTGTTACTTGAATCTATTAACAACTCAAAACAATCTGAGGCATGCACTAGTTAAATCTTAGAAAGTGCTACAGGCAACCCACCATTACAATTGCCATAGAAAATTATTGTTAGTCGTTATGTTGATAGTTCACATTGTAGGAATTACTAGCAGATGGGAAAATAGATGACTCAGAAATACAGTATTAGCAATCCATATTTTTTAAATCAAAGGGCTTTAATAAGGCCTTGTACCATCTGTGAGATTCATTTAAGCAGTTGCTAGGGAGAACGTGTTTTTGAGGCAAACAAAACACTGTCTATACAGATTTGTTCCTGAGTCGATGTCTGTTTGGTTTAACAATTTGAACATTGCTATTCTGAAAATGTTATTGATGGCTTCCTTTTCTCCCAGTTAGTAACAATATTGACTCTGACATCAGAATATGTATTGTTCATGAATATTACTGATATGGACTGGAGCTTTTCTTCATGCCTACAAGCTGTTTTAACTGGATTGTGGGCATCAATGAGCAAATGACTTCAAGGTCTTGAAATGACTGCATGTGGTGACTTGAGTAACTTCTAGCTCTTGCTTCCTAGTATCTTGGTCGTTTCTGGGATATGTAGACCAAAGACCTGACTCGGCTTTCTCTCCTCCAGTTGCGTCTGTTACTACAGACCAATTAGAGTGGGTTGCAAACTGGCAAAACTTTCAGAGCTTGGCTTAAAGTATTCCTAGATGTTTTGTCCCTGTTTACAAATTCTGGAGGTGCTTTTTGTTATTGTTTATTTCAGTTAAGAGATCAAAATTGCCAGACTAATAGCTACAATTCTCCTTTTGCTGACTGTTTCAGCTAAACAATTCCTTAGTTTGGGGCTACTGTGTTGATTTCCCCAATGGAGGTGGGGGTTGTTTTTTGTATATCTTGCTTTGATTGATGCACACCTGCCTGCATCAAAATTGCTTTAACTTCCTATATGACAACTAGCCACATCTAATCAAGTGGTCTATTATTTCTTTGGCAATAGCTTTCTTCCTTTGCTTGAAGTAAATGTATAATACAGCCAGATGTTTGAAGGGAGGGAGGAAGTTACTTTGGGAAATTTCCATGAGTTTTGAAATAAGAGCAGACACATGGAGCTCTTTAGGTATGGATTTATTGTTGAGAGGTAGGATCCCGAATATCTCAAAAAAGTGGGTGCTTTGGAGAGCAGTTGTAAGCAGGTCTGTTCAAAATTAAGACCTATTATATTTGGTGAGTCTTACTTCCAGGAAATTGTTTTAAGGATTGCAATCTTTGTTAGCAATGACTGATACTCATTTTTAAATATCAAAAATATCTCCTCTCAATTTCCATTTCATTTCTGTAGAACCCATTGAGAAGTGATAGAGCACGTGCCTAGTAGTGTAGCACATGTTTTGCATGCAGAAAGCCCCTTGTTCAATCCCTGACATTTGAAACTCAGTGTTAGACTTAACAAACAGATCCTGGTTTATTCACAATTAGTGCAAACTTAGGTAATTGTCAGACTTGCATTTTCTCCTTCTGTCCAGAATGTGTAAAGATTCATTTCGGAGCAGATTTTATTTTATGGTTGAAGACCAACAAAATAAAACATACATAATCAGAATAGATATAGAAATGTATATACAGTGATTACATTGGGAATATAAAAAAAAACATAAAGTAGCAAATAGGTATCATTAAATCAGCTCTGTACCTCAGTAGACTCTGGCCGCTGCACAGAATCCGGCCACTCTGTCCGAGGTTCCAGGCTCCAGATCGGCTAACAGGAAGGAGATAGACCGTCCTTTTGATCTTTTCAGGAGATTTTGAAGGCAAGATGAGATACATTTGAGTTTAAGATCCGCATAGAAGGAGCAGTGCAACAGCACACGACTAACCCGTTTCAGTTTCCCCAGTAGTGCAAGGAATGTGTAGAGATTAAAAACAGAAGTCTTTAACAAACACCAATTAATTGTGACATGTATGTAATAATGGGAGAGCTTCCTTCTGTAGTATTTGTTACCAGAATTCAACTGTAGTTATAAACTCTGTTTACAGGGAAGAAAAGTAAACTCCAGTTAGTCCAAGTGTCACAAGTCATTAAAGTTGCTTTAAGGCTTCTATGTTCGATCTCTGCAATCTTCACAAGTGTGTGTGTGTTTGAGGCGGGGGGATATGGGCCAATATCAGATGCAAGGCAGTTTCATATGTTCATACCCTTCAAACCTCTACCAATAACATTTTACTTCCTTTATTTTAAATGTTGCTGCATGATGATGTATGATTTAAATAAGTTCATCACCTATCAACATTATTTTGGAGTGCCTTGACTCTATGAAGTCAGTTCAAAACATGGATTGTAAGGTTCTGGAGCTCAGCTTTCTTGTTTATTGTTTAACCCAAAGAAATGAAGGCAGAGTTGGCGTTAAGGTAAGATGTTGCTTAGAGGTGCCGATGCACGTGTTCTGACGCCTAGACAAGCACATGTAACACTTGCTCTTGCTGATTTAGGAACAACAGAAACATAGTGGATTGGATTCAAGCTAAATCTGCCATCAGTGGAATGGCACTCTCTTGTCTCTCCCATCCCACTACAGTCCATTGATCTACATGAAATGCTGCTCCTGGTGGGACAGGGAACCCTGACCACAGGGAGGGGGGAATAATTGGAAATGGCCAGTTTAGTCTGAATCCAGCTCACTGTGTATACCACGCTGCAATACTAGCTGTAAGTTTTTGCAAACAGCGAAGAAGTTCTACAACTCTATTTTCTCCTTTCATGACTAGGAAAGACCAGCCAAGGCAAGCCCCTCTATTTGTAGCCTGTGCTGCAGAGTTAGGTCCCTGCGCTGATACGTTCTTTGCCCAACTTCCGGTCTAAAGAAGTGGTATTCTTGAGAGTCTAAAAGTCACTGGCCTTTGCCTATTCAAAAATGGTTCTAAAGAATATAAGTAAAACTATTAGCAATAATGGATATTTTGCTTAACATGATTCGTGAACTCTACTAAGAGGAGGTCTCCAAGAGGCAATAAAAATTGAAGTTTTACCAAGTGCTGTTAGGTGGATATTATCTAATCTTTGTTTTTATTATACTTTTGAAGCCTTCATTTTTCATTCTTTGAAAATTTGTTTAATGTGAGTAGGCAAATCATATAAAAATCCAGTCAGATTCTACCATGTGCTGGTCATACCTGGCCTTCCCCCACTTTTTATATAAAAGAATGCTGTCACTTCAATATAAAAGCTTAAATTTAGCTGAATTTCAGATCCCTTCCGTTTTGTCTAGCTAAAATTTTGAGGGTAATCAGATTAAAATGCTGCCGAGATTGACTTGAGATTATCTGTAACTATCAGGTTTCTACAAACACCTGGCAAGCTAATGTTCCAAATATGTGTAGGGACCATGGCTCAGAGCTTTGCATGCTGAAAATCCCCTGTTCCATCTTGGGTATCTCTAGTTAAATGGTTCAGATATTAGGTGATGTGAAAGACCCCTTCTTGAGGAGACCCTGGAAAGCTGCTTCCAGTCACTGTAGACAATACTGGTCAAAGATCTGTCTTAGTATCAATGATTCAAGTTCTGAGAATGTGTCAATGATTCAAGTTCTGAGAAGGAGAGATGGTTTGCAATTGCCTGCCTCTGCATAGTCACCATTGAACTTCCTTCGTGGTCTCCCATCTAAGTACTAACCAGGGCCAATCCTGCATAGTTTCTGAGATCTGATGAGATCGGACTAGCCTGGACCACGCATGTCAGGGTAAGATAATAGACTTTGAAGGGTATCATTCTGCTTTGAATTATAGTGCAGGAGTGATATTGTTAGGTGGAAAAGGAGCTGCACTATTTAGCTAAGACTGCTTCACCATTGATCATTCTGTTTCAACCTGTTTTCTATTAATTGTAAAAATGTACGCTCAGTAAAAGAAGAAGGAAAAAGGAATTATTGTGGGGTAAGTAAACTTTTCCTGAGATTGGGTTACTAGTCCCCTGCTCCCAGCCTCTGCCCCGCTCCACTCATCTGGCTGGTGGGGAAAAAGCACAGAGAATGGGCCCAGGAGCTCTGGAGCATGCACGAGCGCACTTCAGAGCTCTTCCTTGTCATTCTCAGTGCAACAAGTAAGCGCTCCAGAAGTAAGTCCCCCCCCCCATCCCCCAGGTTGGGCTCCAGGGGATCTGGCAATCCTATCCTGAGACGTATTTTGGGAAATCTTTAACTATCTGAAGATGAATTTCTTCATAGTGCTGCTCTTTGAATTTTACATTTTAAATGACATTTTAACAATCTGCTCTTGGCAGTGGTACTCCATGTTTAATTTCAGAATTGATTGCTGTTTTTAACAAACAGACTCCCTGTGTGCGCCACATTGTGCCACTTTGCACCCAAATGTTGGCTTCTGTTGTGTTATGGTTCTGCCCACCTATCTGGAAACTTGCATGCTACATGATGCTTCAAAGGGTTGTGAAAAGGCCCCCCCCCCCATCCCTAGTTGTTCCAAACAGGAAAATGACTCATTTCTACGATCCTATGCCTTCCCAGCTAGCAGTTCCATTGAAAACTTGGGCTGTTAACATTGCTTTAGTCATCTTCCAACAACAGCTGACAAATACAATGAATGTGATCTTGTTGCAGTAAATACTGGATGAAATGTTTTTCCTTGTGCAGAAGAGGCAACGGTTGTGGTGGCCCTTGTGGTGTGTACTGCTAATGCTTCTGCTGTCACTGACTGTGAAAAGCAAAGACAAGCACCTCTTTGCAAAGGCAGTGGAAGAAAGGAGCCATATGGCCAAGTTGTTGAGTTAAACTGGGAAGAGTTTGTAGGTTTAATTCACAGGATGGGTTTGCTCAGAGAAACAGTAATATGTGTCATGGAGGTTTTGAAAAAGGGCACTAGATAAACATGTGTTGGAATGATCTTATAGGAACTGCCTTTAAAAGTGGGACTTTTGTGAACATTGTGTTTTGACCTTCGTTTACATATTTATTGACACTTGGCACCTTACACAGAGACCCTTTATTATCCTGCATGGGATTATGAATATATGAACATTGTTTGTATTTCAGCAGGATGGTCATTTTAGTGAAGACTGAAAAACAATTCCAACATACTCTTTCATGGTTTAGAGCACAGTTCTTCAGAAGGAACTTTGACAAGGTTGACTCTTCTATGTAAGGCAGAGATTCTGGTTTTATATGTGAAACAATTACTGTGTGCAAATTCAGCATGCTACATGCACAAAAGTCCTGGCAAAGTCAGTGAGAAGGGAGACAGCTGACTTCCGCCAGCCTGCTAAATGTTTCCGCAGAATATCGCCTTGGAAAACACAACCCTGTACTGTGCCTAGAAGTTCTTGCACATTGGGAGAACATAAATATATATAGCACATTCTTGATAAAGCTTCTGTTGAAATGAGGGAGCAAGCCGGCTCCTCCTCAAGCGGAGCTATGGGAGCAGTTTCTCATTCCTTATCTTGAAAAAGAAATAAAGAACAGGAATCGTCAACACTGGAAGGCAGTTTGCTTAGAACTTCTATGGACTTACCTGAAAATTGTACTATCTAGGATGACTACTATGTGAATGTTTTTTTTACTCAAAGGCATATTTTATATGAACTGTATTTAATATTTGAATATTTATATGTGGATTTTGACCTTCGTTTACATATTTATTGACACTTGGCACCTTACACTGAGACACTTTATTATACTGCATGGGATTATGAATATGTAAATCTGTGGTTTATTTTGGATATCTTGAACGTTGGTTAGAACAATATATTAAAAATTATTTTGATGTGGACTTGATTCTGGGACTAATTAGTAGGTTGCAGTGGGTTTTCTTGTTTGCCTGGTCAGTGATTCTTAATAGCAAAAGAATCTGACCACTTGATATATAAAAATAAAATAGAAGACCAGTGGCACCTAAAAGGCTAACAACCTTTATACTGGCAGATATTTTCATGAGCCAGAGCTTGAGCTGCTATGAAAAAGAAATCATATTACACATTTTTATAGGGAAAATTACAGAAGAGAGGCTTGGTGAGAATCCCTTCATAAACTTTTCAGGTATGTTTTTCTGTGTAAGGAATTGGAATAGATTATATTGTTACACATAATGAATTATGTGAGATGTCAGAGGTTCCAGTCTCTCTCATGGGGTTCAGTGAAACAAAAGTAGGCTAAACAACAATTAATTAAAAAAAAGTTTGAAGTGTTAAGAAAAATTAACTGATATTGGCAAAGGGTTATAGTAAGTTACGTGTTAAGAAGAGCCAAGTGAGAGCCTTGCTACAAGTGACATTTTACACGTGAAGGATAAAGGATCATTTTCGCAAGTCTCTCTGGGAACTGAAGTTCCTCTCCTCCACCCCTTTTCCTTCTGTTCCTTCCCCTCACTGCCTGAAGAGACAGAGAGAGCCTACGGCAACATCAGCTTTTGCAAGTCGTCTTGCTGGGGGAGGGGGGAATGCTCCGGAGAAAGCTGAGAAAGTTGCAGCTGCCTGCCCCAAAGATCATTGAGAGCAGGCTTGTGAATGGAGGAACGATTTGCAAAAGTTGCTGTTGCCGCAGGCTTTCTCTGTCTCTTCAGGCAGCGAGGGGAAGGAACAAAAGGAAAAGGGGTGGGGAAGAGGAACTTCAGTTCCCAGAGAGACTTGCGAAAATGATCCTTTATCCTTCATGTGTAAAATGTCACTTGTAGCAAGGCTCTGAGTCCTGTTGAGCTATTAGAAACTATAGCAAGTAAGGAAATTCAAGTCTTTGTTTAAACCAGGTTAAGAAAAAGCATTGTCCTGACCTGGATTGCTCTGGTGAGCCTGATCTCATCAGATCTTGTAAGCTAAGCAGGGTTGGCCTTGGTTAGTAATTGGAGGGGAGACCTTTGGCAAAGACCAGAGTTGCAAAGGCAAACCACCTCTGTTACTGTCTTGCCATGAAAACCCCATCAGAGGTTGCCATAAGTCAACTGATGGCTCTTTCCACCACCAAGCAGTAGTGTTTAGTTTCGGGATGAATTCTGATTGAGCACTTTCACGTTGTATATTCCATTTGAAGTTTTTGTAAAGCAGTAATTTCCAGAACTGCAACACTATGTCCAGGAAGATTAAAATCTTCTTGCATTGGTTTCTGCATTTTGTGTTTCTTATGGTCATTGATTTTTCTCATGTAGGGACCAGCATATTTGTCCAGTGTAGAAGGGCATTGGTGGCAAATGATGGCATATTTTATATTGGATAATACGCAGGTGGAGGAGCCCAAGATGGAATCACTGATATTGATTGAATAGTCATGGGAAATGTCACAAGGAAAGATATTTCCTTAGTTGAGATCAATAGGAATGACACCTATCAATGACTGATGACTGATTTAGAACTGTACCTTTATAAATTGCTGTATTGTCATTTTGTTTTTAAAATGTCACTTAATTTTTTGTTGTTTCCCCACAGCCTTCACACCCGAAAGCTTTAGTTCTCTCCCCCATTACAAGAGCTTGGTTGCCCTAGGAGATTTCAACAACAAATTTCATTGTTTCAGTTGATACTTTACAAAAACAATACTTTTTTCCATTCCAGAATTGTTTTCTAGTATAGCAGCATAATTAAAAGTACAATATATGTTTTCAATTTTGTAGACAAAGGATGTTTTTGGACTACAGGGTAGTTTCACCAGGAAATTATTTTTATCTGATGAAGCAATGGAGTATTCAGTGCCAGCAAGTTTTTCTTCAACAGGAAACAGGGTTTCTTTCTATTTAATTCTTCCTGAGTAGTGATGATGATAGAAATAATCAAATCAATAGCCTTTGCCTGCCCTTTCCTACTTGAACTGTGGGGTTTATGGATACTTATATTTTAACTTAATTAATAAGAAAAGGGAACTGAAACGAAAGTGCCAAAATATTTCAGTGAAATGCTGGTATTTTTTTGCATATGAAAGCCTTGTTCACAGAGAGGGTTTGTTCAGGTCATTTGCTCATAGGTTACTGTATGTGGGTTCCTGGGTGGTTGTCATTTATGGAGGGCTTATTCTAGCACATTATTTCAGGCACATCCATGCAGGAATGCAGCATTCTAGCAATGTTTCATTGAAGCAAACATGTGTTTGGGTGACCTTTTTCAGTGCTGTTTCTGCTGTGCAAAGTGGATAAAACGTTTAAACAAGGGTAATTTTCTTCTAAAATTCTAACTCAGAGAGGGTGACAACCATTTTAAAAATGCAAAAGTGAAAGATTGCTTTCAAATGCATTTAAAACCATGCTTTTGACAGTAGTTTGGCATTTTGCTCCCAGAAGGTACTCAATTTTAGAATATAGAAGGCCACCTGAAGGATGGGAGTTCAGCACTGAGCTTTATTTTCCCGTTTTGTAATTCTCTTTAGTGGACAGAGCCCAGTCACTAAACAGAATTGTAGAAAGTCAATAAATCAAAGTTCCTGAACTACCTGAAAGCAGGAGTTTATAGTTATGGCTTACTTTGTTTTAAACTAGCGTGATCTGTTTTGTGCAGCTCAGGAGTGCTCTTGCGCTCCGCAGCGCCTCAAAACGGGCCCGATGCACACCAAAACTGGCCCTTTTTTAGCGCTATGGCGCACAGGAGTGCTCCCGCGCTCTGCAGCACCCAAAACAGGCCCTTTGGGCACGGATCGGGCCCATTTTGAGCCGCTGGGGAGCGGAACAGCCACGTGGTGATGTCACAAGTGACGTGATCTTGCTTGCGGAAGTGCGTGCATGCACCCCGCATCCTCACAGGTTAGTGCCAAGTCCCAGTCCCCCGCCGGGAGGTTGAGAGGACCTGGCAACCCTGCCTGCAGCTAGGTTTTCTTTTTTTTTAAGCCTCTTCCACAAGAATAGTCAATTAACTGCTTTAGTTATGTTTAGTACAAGTTGAGGTAGAAACATATTCAAACTGTTTTGCTGCAATAATTGTGGGTGTCCATTAGCTTGGAAGTTCTTCATGGCCTGGAGCCCCCTTACTTTAGAAATTGCTGTTCATCGTTTTGTGTCCTGCAGATTAAAGTATCTTGTGCACACCAGTGCTGTATATAGTGAGGTCACATCACTTGCATTTGCCTCAATGACCTCCCTGAAGAGGTTGTTCCTCACTTCTGGCCTTCTGGAGTGGGTGGGTGCAACATGTTTAAAGGGTTTTTTTGTTTTTTTGTGAATGAATCTTCTGAAGGTCTTGCTGCTGCTGTTAATGTCATGCTTCTTACCATATTTGGGGGAGGGCATTCGTGTTCATTGGGACTGTGTTAACTTTATTAATAATTTATTAATAAAGTTAATAGAGCCAGTTTGGTGTAGTGGTTAAGAGCGATGGGAGTCTAATCTGAAGAACCGGTTTAATTCCCCGCTCTTCCACTTGAAGCCAGCTGGGTGACCTTGGGTCAGTCACAGCTCTTCCAGAGCTCTGTCAGCTCCACCCACCTCACAGGGTGATTATTGTGGGGATAATAACAACATACTTTGTAAACAGCTTTGAGTGGGTGTTAAGTTGCCCTGAAGGGAGGTATATAAATCAAATGTTATTATTTATTTACAAAATGCCTGTCTGCCCTTATCGGGTGCCACCAAGGCAAAGAACGGATTAAAAACATACATAATAAAGACACATCTTTAAAAGCTTTAAAACCAAACAAAAGCACACCATTATAACAATTAAAATCAATGCTAAAATATACAAAAACATAAGATCAACAATTAAAACAGTCAGGGAGGAGGAACCCCTGAGGGAACTCCAGAAAAAACAAAAAAAGTCTTGACCTTCTGGTGGAAAATGGCAGTAGAAGAGGTGTTCCAGAGTTTTAGTGCCACGTTCAAGGAGGCCCTCTCCAGAGTTGCCGCCCACCTAATCTGAGGGGGCACCTGAAGCAGGACCTTGGAAGATGATTGTAGTGGTTGTGTAGGTTCGTAAGGGATTAGATGGTTAATCTTAGTTTTGTGAGCTGCCTTAAAACATTTCTAGCTAATTACTGTAGAGCTTAACTAAATACATTAGTAAAGAACTATTCGTTCCTCCTCTGGGATCCTGGCAGCTTTACTACAGCAACAATTTGTCTTGTTTATGGATTTTTTCAAGTATAGGTGTCATCTATTTTTTTAAACCCAAGATTATTTCAGCACACCTGGACCACAGAAGAAGCACTGACTGATTGGGGTTTTTTTTCTTTCCTATTTTCTTCATTTTTAAATGTTCATTTTATCACCCTCCAAGATTCCAGACCAAATTTCAATGATACATGCAAGCATTCTCATAAAGACTTTATTCCTTGAGAGATAACACTCCAAGTATCCTGGAAATCTTTCAAGGTTTGGGTTTGGCCATTATTTTAGACAAAATCTGTGGCAATTGTATTGATTCTCACTTGTCACAGATGTATTTATTACATGCTATATAGCTGTGGTTCTTGAATGAAGTATCAGTTTTGAAAAGAAGTTCAGTCTTATTCTTGTCTGTGTGTATGTTTAATGCTTTTTGAATAACAAAACTAAAACTAACAAGACCATTTTGGGAGCTACATAGCCTACTGGCATATTTAAATCTGAAAAGAAAAAATAGTGCAAAGCACCAAAGGTTATAAATATTTATAAAGTGATGATCAATTATTGCACATGTACATAGAAGCAGAGTGTGATCCAGAACACCAAAAATATTGCACAGAAAAACAGTGAACAATGTACAAGGACATTGACAGTATTGTACAGGAACCACATTAGTTCATGCACAGAACTCAGCAATAACTTTACAATAAAACACCAATATCAAAACAGTATATGCAAAAACATGGCAGTGGCAAAATGCCAGCTACTATCTGTTTCGAGATCTTCCTCAAATTAAGATCTTGTAGTTCATGGCTTGCAGTTAAAATAAACAAATCTTCTTCTTACAGCTTACAGCCAAGTTAAGCAAAAATGTCCTATGTACACTGCAAGTGTACATTAACATTAACAACCAAATTAAAAATTAAAAAAAAACATGCTATGTATATGACTGCAATAAATTACACAATATATAAATGACCTACTCAACTACAAATAATAATTATAAGTACAACGAACATCTCACAAACCTGATTGACTTGCCAGAGATCCAAACATTTACAGCATGGTAAGTGATAAGGCTGAAGTAAAAAGTTAGTGCCTCATCCAGGTATTATTGCCTGAGCTTCGTTATTGGTTGCAATTCAGCAGTCTGTTTTTCTAATCTCCCTTTGTAATTCCTGTGTAGGATATCTGGCTACTTTTAGTTCAGCAACTGAATGTCCTGGAAGGTTAAAACGTTCCCCCGCTGGTTTCTGAATGTTGTAGTTTCTGATGTTAGATTTATGTCTGTTGATTCTTTGTCCCTTCAACAAAAAGAAGCGGGGGAACATTTTAACCTTCCAGGACATTCAGTTGAAGGATATGCATGCCAATACACCGTTAGATAATAAACGATTAAAGGCGTTGAACACAATGATTTTTTTTTAAACAAAGTATGAGTAAAGATTCTATATACACAAATGAGGAATCCTTACTGAGAGGGGCCTGAGAAGTATTGTACGTTGTCTTAGGTGCTTCCAGGCCCTTTTCTGCTGCTACAGACAGACTAACACAGCTACCCAGCTCGGTGATGTAAGAGGCCTTGCACTTGTTGAGTGGCTCCTGCCTTACCTATTAGACATCAGACTACCCACCTCTACCTTTAGAATTACTCTTGTTTATTTTAAATGGAGAGCATTTTAATTTCTTGACAAGATCTCTTCCTCCCTTTTTACATTTGATATCAATATTAGCTGCTAATTAATATGATTAAGAGTCCAAGTTACATGTACAGTATGCACTTTTCTTGCTAGTTTGTATGAACGAGATGACAAAGAAAATGTTCATGGGAAAATGTACTGCCTTCATGAACTCAATATTGCCTCACAAGCAAGTTGAATCAGATATTATAGTGTTTTTGGAGGGTTTTTTGGCTGTGTTAGAATGTCTAGGAATTTTACTGCAAAATCAAACATGCTGTGTTTTCCTCATAAGGGTATGATTTTGTTTTTAAATACTTTAAATGCTTTATTTTGTCTGAAATAGGTTAATTTTTACCACCAGTGGAACCTGACTGGCATGCCATATATACACACACAATAGCTGCTCTGACAAGGCTGTGAAGGCGTACTGCCTGGGGACGGTGTAATAAATATGAACCTCACTGTTTTGTTTTCAGTTTTGAAACAGGATTATTTCCTGCATGTACAGGTGGAGGAGCCATTGCCTGCAGCACATCCACTTGCTGGCAGGAATCCAACCTGATTCGTTCACAGCAGCCAACTGGCATGCAAATAAGCCATTCTGTAAATAGCCTTCATTGTTATTAATGTTTGGATAGCTCCTGATCAATTAATCAAGAACTTTTATTTTTGCAAAAAAATGCTAATGTACTGCTTAGAGCAGAGGAAACTTGGCTTTAACCTTCTTTCCTTTTCCTGAATTCAGGCCGTTGTTTCAGGTGGTGTTGAGCATCCAAGACAATTTGTCTTGAATAGGTGCGGCCAGTGACCCAGCGAGTGGGCTAGACTTCTCTCAAGGAGAGCCCTTCTGAGGCCTTGTTAGCATATTTCAAAACTTGTTTGTTACCCTTTGTGTGGCTGGGCCAGTGATTGGGCTAGACATAGCAAGATGGGGTAAGAGGTAGCCAATCAGAGAGAAACTGGTAGCACCAGCTCCGGACAGCATCACAGGAAGATAGGCGGTCCTTGTTTTTTCACACGTGAAACTGCTTTACATCTACTGTAGTAAGAACATTAACCTACACACACCTAGAATTGTCTGCTCAGACTGGGTTTACCTCTCCAAATCCTGCTTTCCTTTTTACTAGAAAGCCACAGGATCATCTGCACATGAAGCATATATCCCATCACTGAACTGTGGCTCTTTTATTCTAAGATATGTTTTGCCTTGTAACATGGTTAAGTTGGAAGATGGTAGACATCTTCCATTTGCACCTGATAATGCAGCTGTGTGATATTAAAGCCCTTTCATTGACACTGGATAGTGCCACTAGATTAAAAACAAGCTGTCATACCCTTTCTTGCTGAGTTGGTGCATCCTAAGTGGCCCAAAAAACAAGTAGGCATAGCCTGGTGCCTATTCCCAGTGAAGATTCCCTTTGGCACCACCCCTTTGGCACTGACCTGCTATTGGCATGGTCTTTACAGCCTAACCCAAAGCATACTTACTAGACCCCAGTTATATGTTCAAGGACGTGGGGTGGGCATGAATCCTCCGATACTCATGGAGCTCAGTGCTCCAGGTTAGCTTCTGTAAGTTTTTAACAAAATTTTGGTTCGTTATTCAGACTTATCCCATCGAGATTGTGTCATGCTTCCTTGTTAACTAGGTATATGTGAGAAGTATTACTGCTTTTTGTGATTTCCTGTGTTAAGCTTGGAGTCTCAGTATGTGATGGAGAAAGCCCTTCAGGTGTATTGCTTGTGCCTTTTATCTGTTTTGTATACAATTCATGATGACATATATTCAGTTAACAGTGCTGTACTTCTGGTGGAATTGCTTTATATTAATGGACTCTTCTGTTTTTTCCCTGTCTGGACAGCTGAAAAATCTAAGTTTGGAAGAGCTGCAGATGAGGTTAAAAGCTTTGGATCCTATGATGGAACGAGAAATTGAAGAACTTCGACAAAGATACACAGCTAAGAGGCAGCCGATTCTGGATGCTATGGATGCAAAAAAACGAAGACAGCAGAACTTCTGATCTTATCACTTCTGAAGAAAAAGTTATGAGTTGATAAGGATGCTGGTAAAACTGTACGTAGATCTGAGTTTTGAAATACAGCAACCTCGAGCTTCGTAACAGCTAAAGCACTAAAAGAGAGCACATTGTATATTCTGCAGTCTGAATGGAAAACTTGTCCTGTTGTTCATGTTTAATACAATAGAAGCTTCACATTCCACTTCCAGATCCCTTTTCAGCTAAGATACAGAAATGCTGGCTGTTGAATGAGGCGTATTTGGTTCCCGGTAATACTTAAAGCTATCTCCAAATTGCTCGATACTACAGGGCCTTAAGTTGCAATATATGTTTGTTTCCATTTAAAAACCTATTTATTGAATATGCTTAGGTGATCTTATTTATTTCTGTGCTTCTGCCTTTTAATTATAAATCGGGGGTGAAGAAACTAGTGAGTGGCGGGATCAGTGATAGATTAATTAAAATGTTTGTGTGTGATCACACCCCAAACAAAAACTGCTACTTTATTAAGTCCTAACTCTAAAGATTTGGGGTTCTAGCTTGACTGGGGACTGTATTGGCTACAATGCAGAAATGCTCACCTATGGACAGAGGAAAATTCTGGAAGTGGATGAAAGCGATGCAGTCTTAAAATACCTTGTATTTATACCTGGAGGCTGGCACAGGAGAATTTCAGTGGGGCTTTTATACCGTCCTCTTCCTTGTCTGTCAAGCATTACCTTATGAAATAAGAGAAAAGTGCCTCTCCAGCAATCTTTCTTCCTCTCTCCGCCAACATCGTGCCAGAGAAACAGTCCCCAGGATCCTTTTTGGTTTCCATTTTCTATCTGCTGCTGCCTTTACTTAGTTTCAGTATCCCACTTGGCTCTGACTTGCTGGTTGATTCTGCCCCATATTAGGATATAAGTTCACTTTGAGAGACTGATTTAAAAACCAGAGATGATGGTTCTGATCTGTGGGCACAGGCATTCACAGCAAATTCCTCTTCAGTAACTCTTCCTGCCGAAGGCCAAACTCTTCTGAGTTTAAGGAATAATTTTACAGGTTTGTGCTGCCGAAAATGAAAACAGCTGGGGAGATACTCCTGTGCGAGTGTCTTAATTACTTAATTGTGACTAGTAAATGGAAACGCTTGATTGATAATATCCTGAAAATATGAACCACAATACGTTACTCTTCAAGTCTAATCTGGCATACCTTCCAAAATAGTTATTTTTGGTAGCAAAATACAGCTGCGGAAGAAATCTTAAAGGTGTATCAGGGGTGTGTGCTGGCAAAGTAGCCTTCCACAACAGTGTGCAGGTGACATTGGGGAGTGCAGCAGGGGAGTACAGCAGAATTCCTGAGATCATTAGGCAGCCAGTCCTTTCCATGGTAACAGATTTGCTACTCCCAGAGGTCTTAGTGCTGTTGTTCAAGGCTCTCTTGTGAACCACACGGCCACTTTCCTATCATTTGGTAGGTGAAAAGTATTGTATTCCAGTCAATATACCAAGCTCTCTTTGTTTAGTAGTGTGATCCAGCTCCTGATAAGTTTTAATAACTTCAGAGGTGGTCACTGTTAGCTCCTGTTACCTCTTCCACTGACTACCAGTTAATATGGTGGTTGTATATTTTCTAGAATGCTTGAGATCAATGACAGTGACTTCTAAACAGTAAGGATTTTAATGGGTAGATATTTTTGCATGGGCTTCTATATTTCATTAAACATTCCATCCCTCTTAATACCTACTGCAGATGTTTTATGCCAAGCACTCCAGCCTGGAAAACCCTACAGCATTTTCTGAAATGCCTTAAACAATTGAGAGTCATTGTCAGCATCAAAGGACCTTTGATTTTTGCCTGAATATGAGCTTGTCTGTGTAGCTGTGTAGTTGTGCCACACAGTGGCATGCTGAACATTATCTGTTCTTTAATAGCTTGCTAAAGGCTGTTACAGGCCCTTTGTGTTAATTTTCTGAAAGGAGTGGGAGAAGTTGCTTTTTTAAAAAACAATCCAGTACTGTTTATTCCAGGTATGCCACTATCTTTCTTCACATCAGAGTTCTGTGATGTACTGTGAAACTGTAGTTGGTCATGAGTTATAAATCAGCCTTTTAAGATTTTGCATTACACAAAGAACAAATAAATTGTCAGTTAGGACATGACTTATGGAACCTTCCTAATGATAAGTTTGTAACAATCTATAGTGTAAAAAGAATCATGCCGATAGTATTGCTTCCACCTCATTCTGTTGAAACACAAGCTGAGATGGCCGCCGCAGTAGCCACTACAGGCAGAGTTGCCTGTTTAGCTCTACAGCAAGACAGCTCCAAGCTTTGTGCGCAGGCTGTGCTACTATTAGGAGCTGTGGACCTTGGGAATGGGATGCAGGGTGGCTAGTTATGGTCTTGCTTGAGAATGCCCTTCTCTATACTAAAGCAGCACTAATTATAATTGTTGCTGTAATTTATCATTGCTACTTTAGTTCAGGAGGCATGGATGTGAAGAGAATGGAAATTCCCTAAACTCAGTCCTGTACTATGCTATGTAGAGCCTTAATCTCCCAATGTCAAGAGTGGCTCCCTCAGTTTTTCAGAACAACACTGAAGTCTTAATAATGTGACTTAATAAAAAGAACCCACTGATTTCTAAGCCACACATTTTCCTGTTCCTCAAAAATTAAACAAAACCAAAATGTCTAGTGTGGATATCTGCCTTGCTATCCCCCTGGTGGTGTGCCTTATGTGTGAATAACTTAGTCAATCATGAGTTCTCTGACTTGTTTTTTGTTTTTTTTGGTGTTGCTTTGTGACACATTGCAAGCCAGAAGGGTTGTGTTAAACGGCCATCGGTCAACCTGGAACATTTCTGTAATATCTGGAAGCATCATCCCTGTTTAGATACTGAGTGTCACAAGGATCTTTTCATCCAGAAAAGGTTCTACTCCAACTGAGTTTCTCATTTGGATTTTAAATGTTTATTAAGTATAGTAATACAGAGGAAGAATTAGTAACAGAAGTGTTGCACAAAACTAATGATGCAATAGTCATGAGGACTATAGAATGTTATATTTCCAACACTTTCTCCAGCCAATACACAATGATATATTTGAGAACCAAATGCAGTCATCTTAAAATACTTCTGATGATTTTTAAATCAGGCAACGTTGTGTGTTAGAAATGAAAATTAGAGATGAAATTTATAGGCAGTCTTTGTATTATTCTTTGATATTTATTTATATTTACTGAAACATATACTATTTGTGTCCATAACCACTTTTATCTCCACTGAAAGATGTGCATCTTTTGTAAAGTATTTATTTTACTAAAAATTTGCAATAAAGCCAGTGGAGCTGATAGTTAACTATAGTGAGATTTTAACCCAACTTGGTTTATTGTTGTTTCCTGTCCTGTATATAAAAGTTTTAAGTATTATTTCCAAAAACTCTGAAAACAATTGTTTGTTACCAAACATTTTGAATAAAAGTTATTTTCCATCTATGCTCATGGCTTACTTCTTAATGAATACACTAACTTGCTATTAACTTAAAATATTAAACACATATTCTTGGAAGAGGAGCCCTGTGGCGCAGAGTGGTAAGCTGCCTTCCATCCTTCCGAGGTCGGTAAAATGAATACCCAGTTTCCTGGGGGTAAAGTGTAGCTGACTGGGGAAGGCAATGGCAAACCACCCCGTAAAAAGTCTGCCAAGAAACGTCGTGATGCGACGTCCCCCCATGGGTCAGTAATGACTTGGTGCTTGCACGGGTCTACCTTAACCTTTACCTATATTCTTGGAAGAACAACATCCATTGAAATTAACAAGGTTGAATTCCACAAATATGTTAGAGTGTTGTCAATAGAATTTAGTGTAAGACTTGGTGATTCTGTTGTTGTGCTGATTTCCAAGAGATAGCCATGCTAGACAGTATTAAGACGTTTTGAATTAACTCTAATTTATTCATGATGGGAACAAATCTGGTGTACCTTCCAATTCTCAAAAATATGCCTGGTTTGTTCCTGGGCTCTTACTGTCCTAGTATTCTTCCCTTATACATAACACATGGAGTGCAGATTAAAGAATTCCTTGTTAGAAAATCCTCAGTTTAACCAAAATTTGTTGTGACATCTGAATTCAGCCACATAGAGACTGAAGTTTTTTTCTTGTCCATAAACCAAGATTCCAAATCTCTGTTTAACTCTGCTTTAAAATTCTGATTTGTGGACAAGGAAAAAATTCTGATCTATTGAACATCTTGGAAGAAGGAAACATACAACCCTGAGAGTAAACCTGGTTAGTTTATTTGTGATGTCGGAGTACAACTGTAATTGGTTGCAGACAAAATAGGGTCTTTTGATGCATAAATACAAATAAAGCTATTATGATCTGAGATTTTATCATCATCATTTGCCAGACATATATCTTGATGCTTGTACATCTTTTATAATAATGTAGATTTATTAAACAAATGAAAATCTGTCCCAGAACAAAGCTAACGTGTTAATGAAAGTAAATATAATGATATGCTACTAATACAATGTGGAATGTTTCGTCATCTAACAAAATTTGTTCTAACTATTAAATTACCCTTGAAGGAGTTTTAATCTAATTATCTGTTAAATATTCTAAAGATCTGTTAAACAAAAAATATTGGATTCCAAGCAGAGACTTTGGGCCTGTGTCTTTTTAAAAAGCTGCTTAAGCTCATTAGAATATATCATAAATTCTGATTTTGAAACAAAATACACTAAGGAAACTGTTCCAAGAAAGCTACTGTGCAAATCGCCCAGAACAGATTCTCAAGACAGTTGCAGGGAAATGTGTTTATGATGACTAGTACAATTAAAGTACAAAAGGCTGTAAACAGACAGACATTTTAAATTTTATTTTGGCTGTCGGTTTCCTTCCAATAAGTGAAGTGAATCCTCAACAAAGTTACACCCTTCTAAACTGGTCTATCTCAATGCTTAGGACTGCACCTCAAGATGCAGAAAGTGTTCCAGTGGGATGATGCCACGCCCTATCAAGAAATGTTTTCAAAGTATTAACTTAGAAGACATACTTCCCAAGGGAGCCTGTGTGGTGTAGTGGTTAGAGTGTCAGCCTAGGGTCTGACAGACCTGGGTACGAATCTTCATTCTGCTATGGAAACTCACTGGGTGACCTTGGGCCTAAGTCACTTCACAGAGTTGTGAGGTAATTAAATTTTAAAAAGGTGGCATCCAGCTTCTATTTTATTGACACTAAAAATAGCAGCTGGATTTTACCCTTTTTTTTAATTTGGTGCATATAAAAGTTTACATTTGTATTGTGTCCCCAATAAAATCTCAACTATTTCTGGGCACAGTTGCACTGTTAACAAATTTTGGCTCATGTGGATGAAATGTGGAGCCCGCCAACTTCATTATTAGGCATAGATTCCGTACACTCTAGAAACCCATCTGCATGCACCCTTTACTCCCACATAGCACTTCTAATTTTTAATTGGCAATGTACTTTACCATCATTATTGCATATGCATAATGAAAATAGGAACCGGCCTAAATTAAAACACTACTATTGCAGGCATAAGCCTCACAGCTATGTCTGTGGCATCCTGTCAAACATCAGCTGGCAGATGGGAGAAGAAGACAGCAGTACCTCAGCTGGTTTCAGGCCCTTAGCCAGGATTCTACAGTGCAAGGAAAGAGAGTCAGGCAAAAATGGGACTTGTCAAAAAAGCCAGTGGGGCTGTCTGAAAAGCTGAGTGATGAACTGAAAATAAAAAAGGACATGATGAGCAGGTTGGATTTGTAGGAATGGTGTCAGGAAAGCTAAAGCTAAAAACGAGTGGAGGCCAGTGGAGACAACAAACGGCTTTTTGAGGTACGTAGGAAGGGAATGCTAGGGCCACTGTTTGGTGATGATGGTGAAATATTGGTGGGTGATAAAAGGAAGGCAGAACTGTTCAAGTATTTTGCCTTGATCTTCACCCAAAAGGAGTATTGTGTGCAACCTTGTAATGATGTGAATGATGAGGAGACAGGCTTGATTTGGTTACCTAGCTATTTGTTTGCTTTATTTATAGTCCACCTTTCTCCCTGAAGCGCAAGACTTAGAGCTTTTAGTTCTCCTGCTTCAGTGGGACTCCTCCTGGTTCCTGCTTGCTTTTCCTACTACTGCTCAGCTGGGAAATGGGAGAAAAATTATCTGGGGAATGGAGCAGTGGTGATCGGCATTGACATCATGATGTCATTTCTGGTGCAACCCAGAAGTGACGTCATTGCATCAAGCGATGCACTAGCATTTGCCTAAAAATCTAAGGTTAAAACAGAATTTTGGAGGAATGCTAGAGCGTCACCCCTAGTGCAATGACATCACTTTTGGGTTGCACCAGAAGTGCCAGTGAGAGCATTGCATTGTTAGTGAGGCACCCCCTCCCTTAGGTAAGCTCCTGGCCATTACCAGCCTTGGGCTGACAACCCTACTCAAGACTAAAACAGCTGATTAGGGAATACTTAGCAACCTTAAATGAGTTCAAGTCTCCTGAGCTACATGAATTTCATCCTGAAGTACTAAAGAAGCTTTCTGATGTTCTCTTGGAACCTCTCATGTCTGAAGAAGAGAGCTCTGACTCTAAAAGCTTACACTCTGAAAATCTTGTTGGACTGTAAGGTGCCATTGGATTCAAGTCCTGGAACCTCTGGAACCCTTGAATCTTTTTGAGAAATCCTGGGTGGCCAGAGGGCCAGTGTTGTCCCCATGGAGATGCAGCAATAGACGCATAGTATCCAGGTCATGAGAAGTGAGAATTCTATTGTGTTCTGTGTTAGTCAGAACTCCACCTGGAATACAATGTCCAGTTCTGGGTGCTTCAGTTTTAAAAAGATGTAGACAATTTGGAATGGATTCAGAGGAAGGCAACAAAGATGACAAAAGGTGGGAGGTTAGGAGGAAAGACTGAAGGAACTGATTCCAGGAGAGAAAACTAGAGGGAGACATGTTTGTGCTCTCCAACTGCCTTAGGGACTAAGACTCTCTGCTGCTCAAGAGGGCAACACTGCAGGAAGTTAAATTTTAGTTGAACGTTAGGAGAAACTTCTTAATGATAAGAGGAGCTCGACAATGGAATGAATGAATTACTTCAGAGGGTAAGAGCTCCCTCATCAGAGTCTTTAGGCAGAGGCAGGAGTCAGACAGCCACTGTTGGAGATACTCTAGCACTTCCTGCATTGAGTAGAGGGCTGCATTAAGTGGCCTAGGGCTTTTCCAACTCTAGTCAGGAAAGAAAGGCCACACCAATAAGGTCCAGGAAAAGACTTCATTGATCATTTGATCAAGGCGAGAGCCTGGAGAAGTTTCTGCTTAACAGATCCCCAGACAAAGCCGTTGGTGAAATGTGTTGGGAACTATAGTACGTATCAATAAATAACCCTCCTGTTGTACCTTGCTTCTTCCTTTTCCAGCTCTAGAAATCTCTGACTTACTTCAAGATAAAACTGTGGAAAATTAAGATACCTTGCTGTAGTCAGTCTCCCAATTTTGTTAGGGATAAAAGTTGAAGTTAGAGCCCTTTCTTAAACCCACCTGTTCGGAACTGGCATAACTGCTTAACAATAACCTGACCATGGCCTTTGAACAAAAAATCTATTCCCTGGCTGCTTCTGATGGATATTCTGGCAGCTGCTTCTGTTGCTTTTCTGCTATTCTGTACTTCAAGACCGGTTAAAAAGGACTTGCTGATCTGAAGACTAACTTGGGACCAAAAAGGAAAGGTTGCAGAAACGCCTTTGATAACAAGGCTCTCTTCTGAAGCTTATCTTGTTTTTATTTCATTCTAATAGTGTAATCCGAGGATTACCTGAAAAAAGATTAGATTATCATTTCCTAGGGTGACATCAGCAGCTGTATGAGTCTTGGCTTCAGTTCTTGTGTATTTACAGCCTTGTATTTTAAAAACGTAAAATATAAATGACAACAGCTGAAGGGTTGTGGTAATCCTTTTCGGGTGACTTTTGTAGATCCACTGCACCCACTTGGCTGTGCATCATGGACCTTTTCCTATGAACAGATCTTTCTGAAAATTACAATAAAGGCATCGGGCACACTGCCTTGATTCATCTTTATCAGTGTATTCATGCCACAGGGTATGTGCTCTATTAGTGAGTCTGAATCTGAAATATCTATACAGTCAAGATTGTCTATAGCTTTGAGCAAATTTGCTCACAACAGCATGATGATACATTGCTCAGAATATGAAGTCATCTGAACTGACTCCACTGAAGTGGCAGACCAGGGGTGGTGGTGGCAGCAGTCAGCGACAGGGTGATGCTGCTTCCAGGAAAAACCTCAAAGTAACGCCACACCTCTCTAGGAACTGCCAGAATTGACAATTCCTAGAAGATCAATATCACTTCTGGAATTCTACCATAGAGTTTTTGGCAATTCTGAGAGAGGACTGTCATCAATTTTGGGTTTCCACTAGAAGTGATGTTACACTATCACCAATACTCCCTGTGGCCTGACTCCCTGGTCTTCCACTGGTCTTCCACTCTATCTCACACACAACATTCTTCAGTGGAATCAGCTCTCATGTTCTGAGCAGTGCGTTGTTGTGCCTTGGTGAGCAAATATGTCCAGAGCAGTAGGCAAACTTGGCTGCATAGATATTTCAATTGAGAGAAAAGGGATCGGGCCGGATCCTGGCAACCCTGGTGTGAGATGAAGCAAGTGTTTTGAGCTGTGATAAGCCATCATATCATACATGGTGATTATTTGAACAAGGGTTTTGCCTTCATGACTTTGTGTTCAGCAAATCATTTAGTGAATTTATGTGTGAGTTTTGATCCATTTTATGATTGTGCAAGTTTCATGGAAATGGAGAAAGATAAGGTTGCCAGGTCCAGGTTGGGAAATTCCTAGAGATTTGGGGGGTGGAGCCTGGAAAGGGTGGGGTTTGGGGAGGGGAGGGGCCTCAGAATGGTATAATGCCACAGAGTCTACCCCTCTAAAGCAGCCATTTTCTCCAGTTGAAGTGATCTCTGTCACCTGGAGATCACTTGTAATTCCAGGACATCTCCAGCCACCACCTGGATGCTGGCAACCCTAGAAAGATGTTCCTTGAATCAGGGGGCTGCGGTAGACCCTGTTACTGTTCTCAGAGCTAGGCTTGTCTAATACATTTGGAGGAAAGGAGACAGAGAGTGGACAACTGCCTGGAAAAAAAATCTGTCTCTTTAACCTTCAAACAATTTTGAAGAAATACTTGCACATACCCGAAGGTAAAGTCCATATTATCTTGGGGTAGAAAATGTCCCACAAACCCAATAATTTTTGTGGTGGAAGCTGTCATTGAGTGTGACAATAACAAAACAGCCAGAGCTAGAAAACACACTTTCACATGAGGTAGATTTTTTCCTTTGTTAAATTTATTTATTTACATTATTTATAATTAGCCTTTCTAACTGAGACTCAAGGTGGATTCTATAGTATAAATATGAACACTGACTGGGACAATCATTAGGATATCATAAATTTGAAAACCAGCAAAAATTCAGTACAGAGCTGGGGGAAAATGCTGAAATAAATCATAAAATATTTTGGGACTATTCAGTAGGAGCAGACTTACAGCAACTGGCACTACACAGTGGTATAGTCTACATTCCCCATCCCTCTACCAGTTCTTCTCTCTGAACCATTTCCTTACAGCACAGCCCTATTGCCGGAGTAAAAAAAGCCCTCCTGAATAATTTGGTTTTGCAGTTTGTGGAAGGCCAAGAGAGTAGGAGCTTTCCTGACCTCTTCATGCTCCTCTCTCTTTTTGCATATTAAGTAACTCGCACCATTTTTGCTCCTTTATAAAGCTGCAATGTTTTAAACCTAAGATATTAGACAAATAATACAAACTGCCATAAATCTCAACACAAATATCTAACATTAGTAAACTCTAACATTGTTTATCTCTGCATATCCCAATAGCATAGCTTTCTCTGGTGAGAGTTATGCAGGCTCTTTGGTTTGTGCCAACCTACAGGCAACCCTTCCTGACACTTCATTGCTGCTTTGAGCCTTGCAAGCAAATCTCCCACAGCTGGCACTCTTTCTGCTGCCCTAGCACAAGTAAAATAGTGCCCACTTGTTGATGTTCCACTTGCTAATGTCAAAGCTTCTCCAAGTATTTGCATAACAGTGTATCCAAGACAACCTAGAGATAACTTGATGCTCTGGTTGAACTTGGGCATGTGCTCCATCCTTCAGTACATCTGGGAGTCTCTCAGCTATTTCCCTACATTTACAAGGAATATACACCTTGTCTGACCTGAACCCTTCTTCCAGTCGGGATGGTCTTCAAGTCCAAGTGGCAGTGGCAGCGACATCTAACATACTAAGAACAGCACCATTGGCCACCTGTTTATTTTCCACTTGCATATATAATTTGCAATGAAGTGGTCATAATTATCCACAACACTTTTTTTTTTGCTTTGTAATGTGCAGTTGTGTCTGTTTCCCTTTTTGCCCCTATGCAACCAGTTCTTGATGCATGGTAACAAGGAGTACAGCTTTGCCTTTCTTGGGATATATGAAACCAAATACTGTCAAAATCAAATACCGATGACAGTGATTCTCTGGATGGATGTGGTTGCATTTCGGGGGGATGAATGACTTGTTTCACCTAATGGTGCCAAGGTAGCTCAGGTGTTTAGTTAGCAAAGCTTCTGCCACCTCTAGATTTTTGGGGAAAAAATTGCCCCCCACCCAGTATACTTTGCCCACTGTGGTTTGAAGCTTTGGCCACATGCTACAACAGCTGGGATTCACACTGTGTTCTAGCTTGCCTGCCCAGGTAAACTTCTCCTTTATGAAGATACAATGTCTCAGCATCACACTGCCACCATAATTTTTGTGAGATTCACTTGGCAGATTTTGCTTGAGTGGAGAACAGTCTCTGAACCCGATCAGCAGCTGCTCATTTATGGCAAGATCCATTCCTGGTGTGTACCCCTTTGGAAGCCGCTCAATATACATAACCTCAGATGTCATGGAAGGCAACTAGTTTATCTACATTTCTATGTTCTTCTCTGGTATATTTGTTGTAAGATCTCGTGTACTTTGTAATCGTGTGAAATCCTCCTCTGGTTCTGAAATAGGGGCATTTCTTCCAGGCGTTCATGATATGCATCCCTGCCAAAAGTGATACTCCAAGATATGCCTTCAACTCTCTTATGTCAAGGGATTTCCACATTGTTAGGGTTCCTTCCATTGTCTGAATACATTCTCTGCCTCTCCGTTCCACAGGGGATGAAGTAAAGAATGTTTTCTGTAATCAGTAGCTCAAAAACTTCCAACATTGTGTCTTTCTAGGCACCCATTTTTGGCCCTGAACGTTCGTGTCCAATATCTCCAGCTGTGCTACAGTGAACCAGTTGTGGACTGTTGGACCAGCTCCTTCCATTCCTGCCTCATATGGCATCAGTATTGTTACCTCCTGCAGGTTAACTTCGGAAAGGATCTGCTGGCTATGCAGTAGCCACCCTCCCACCTCCTGCGGAGGGCATGAAACCTGCCTCTTCCACTTTTCTCTAGCATTTATCTTTTGGGAGGTTGCTCTTCATATGTAGATGAAGTTGAGCTTGAGAAATGATCTGAAGGAGCATAGACAACTGGTTCTGAACAGCATTCTGTTGGTGCCACGTTTTCCAATCCAGTGTGATCGCTTTCAGAGTCTCTACTCAAGACTGTTCTGAGAGTTTCTTCGGGACTCAGTCATGCTTGTTTCATGGCGCCTCCACTCTGCAATGCGAATTAGACAGCTACAGACTGGAATACTGAGTGTTACTCAGTCCTCGCTTGAGCCACTGCCACCTGTCTCAAAATAATTGCCCATTTCAAAAGTATGCTACTCAGAACAAAAGCTGTCCACACACACAGGCAGAGGAAGTGGTGGGTTGCTGGGCAACTCCCACAAAGTGCCCTGTACATTTCTGAAAGAAGCCAAGCAGCAGAGCAGTCAGACATAAAACTTTACCCTTCTTGATGAAGCCATCACCATCTTCTCCTGCAAAATCTTTGTTTCTAGGAGATTTCAAACAGCCAGATGAGAGGCTGTAGACTAAAACCAATATGTAGCTGGCCTCTCCCTAACAACATTTGCATTCACCAGGACCTTATTTGTGGATGCTAGCAGGAATATTAGCTCTCAAGGCACCATAAAAGGTTTTCCTGGGTTTTAGATTTAGGCAATCAAGACACACATTCTCTCTCCAAAAGACACCTTAAAAATGACTTTTCTGGAGCAGTATGTTATGAAAAAAACACCAGAAGTGTTTGGGTTTTTTTTTTACCCCAATAGTTTACATCAGCAGGGTAAGAAAGCTACTGCAATGGCAAAATGCATAGATTTCTGAGATTGTTTTGCCCAGGGGGCTCTTTTTGTTTACAGAAAAGCAAACTGTAAATGATAACTGGCTATACTTTGGAGACACTGTTTGCTACAGTACAGGTAACAAGAAAAGGTCTAGAGCTACTTTGTTCTGCATTCTGCCCAAACAAACAAACAAACAAACAAACCCCCCCAACCCCGACAACCAGTGTGTGAAAATGTCTCAAGATATAGAGCTTTAATGGGGTGTTATTAACCAAGTGACCCTGACCTGGATAGCCCAGGTGAGCCTGATCTCATCAGTTCTCAGAAGCTAAGCAGGGTTGGCCTTGGTTAGTAATTGGATGGGAGACAGGGTTGCAGAGGCTAGAGGTTAGTCTCTTGCCATGAAAACTCCACTAGGGGAGTGCAGGTATATACAAAACTTTTGGCAATCAACAATCAAGGCTATAAGAAGCATTACAGGATATGAGGTATCAGTGACTCCTGAAATAGTGCTTTTGAACTATTGGAATGACCCATCAATTCCAAAGATTAGGAAAAATCTCATTACGATACTGCTATCCATAGCTAAATCTGTTACAGCTTCCAAATGGAAATCTAACAACCTGCCATCAATTACAACATGGCACAGCCCATTATGGGAGTATTTTATACTGGAAAAGTTAGCAAACCATATCACACAATTAGAAACATCAAAATATAATGAAAACTTTTTCAATCAATGGCTACCTGTCCTTGAATTTCTTACCAACAATGAATGGACCAATGAACACAACCAAACATGGATTATTGCAAAGCATTAACATCTTTTTGAAGTCACTATATAACAAATGCTGTTAACTGAATAATGTTAGGTTATATCAAGATGTTTATTAAGTTTGCCTACTCTACATATTTATTGTTTAATGTTGAATGTTGAAATTGTCAGTTGTTACAGAAAAAGTTTGTCTGTTTGATTGTTTGTATTATAAAATACTTTGGAAAAATAAAAAGTACATTTAAAAAAAATTCACCAAGGATCACTATAAGTCAGATATGACTTGAGGGCACTCTGCACCACCACCACTTACCAGGTGATGTTACTCAGCTCCTTGCCATGAAAAGTTTCAGCTCCACATTTCCATGTGTTAATTTGCTATTAAAAACATAGGACATTTTTTTCCAGATCAGTTGGCATCCCTAACAAAATGTTAAAACAACAGCTTATCGTACAGTGCACCTATTAGAATATTCTTCCCCCTTTAATTGAGTAAAGCAGAATTGCTGTGAGCCAAAATGAGCATAGGGTGAATTGTCAAGCTGTGCATGTGCTGTTGAAGAATTCTGTGGCTGTGCAACAATAGACGAGGGTTGCCTACGTGTGTGCCAAGGAAATGGAGGATAGGGTTACACTTCCATTTTGCTCAGTCTCACATGAAACTAGACACAGGAAGTATAATGTAAAGTCTTTACAGACTTTAAAAAAATCTAAAGAGAACAGAAAATACGGAGCATAGATGTTCACATTTCTGAACGTGTAAATGAAATGGCTGTATTGCTAACTTAGAAGGGTAATACAAGGATATGCACAGAAAGGAAAATGGTGGCAGGGCAGATTGGGCAAATATTAGCAGATGGGGCAAGTTACCATGGGTTGGACAGTAATGTTAATTTGAAAAACTGCGCTAAATGTTTGCAACTTAGTGGGCATTGTGAGAGAGGATAGTTACAGACAGAACCTGGGATTAATTTCTGAGGCTGATGTTTGATTCAGGTGTCACAAACAAAATTCAGTCTGTGTTGGGTACAGTCGCATATTGCTCTTCCAAAGAGGCACCACTGCAGGATGTAACAGCTTGAGAAGGGGCCAATTATGAGATGTGGCTTTCTCATTTAAGACTGATAGTCAAGATGGTTTGGAAAACTTAATACTAACTGTGTGGCAGTGGTTCTTTTCTCTGTCAACTATTAGCCCTGGAGGATATATAAGAGGCAATGCATTGTATTGCCTTTCTCATATTATGTTGACCCAGAGCCCAGGGGCTGAGGAGAATAGCTGGCTCTGGCGAAAACTTTCCATTTTGTCTTTGGGCGTAGGAAACCTCTGCCATGTTGGTAGAGGGAAGGCTTCTGAACAGCAGAAACCCTTTAAGTGTGACCATTGTGGCTGTGTACATATGATACAAATTGTTGATGGAATGTAACCATCGGTTGTTTTCTTAGTGGTCTCTTGTATTAGTCAAGGATATTGAAGACTGATTGCGCTACTTAAAGGGAAATCCAATTGCATCCAGGTTTGTTTATCTTCCATAATGCAATATTCCTTAAATTACTGGTAGTTACCCAATAGCAATGTGTAGGAGTTAGTAAACCTAAACCTTGCTCGTTGGTAACTAAATGTTCTGTTTATACACCCAAAGCTGTCAGGTGCTCTTTGGTCGAAAGTGGGAAAGAAAATCAGGAATGTTAGCAGGCAGGATGTGCTTGGGAATGTTTGTGTAACAGATACCGAGTGAGCTAGTCTCCTGTTAGAATTCATAACCAAACTGTTCAAGAATTGATGCATATTTGGATTATTTCATACATCCAATGCGATAGCACTATATCCTGGATCACAAGGATTTAAATACAAGATAAGCTCTAAGGCAATGCTCTTTTTTTGTAAATACCTAAATAAAACTTTTCTGAAAAATCTTGAAATCCAGTGACAGTGAACCAAAATACCCATAGTTATCTAATTTTGCAGCGGACAGTGTAAGTAAATCTAGAAGTGGAATTTTTTTCCTGTAATTGAAAACCGAGTTAAAATGTTATATGTGAACTAATTGCTGTAACATGTATTCAGGAAGAAAACTCTCTGAGGACTGCTCTCCGGCGCCTATGGAGGAGTTTGGGGCATTCTTTTTTAGTGCGGTGCTTCAACATTCTTGCCTTTGGACCCTGATTTCTTCATGTAGGCCATTCCCTGTCAAAGCACATACAAGCTTTAACATTTAAACCTGCATGATTTGGGTTGTCTCAGGTCAACACAGTCTTCAGAATGTGAATTGGTGTTCATGGATGTACCCACAATGATGATAATCATAAAGGCTACTGGTAGATTTGCTCCTGCTCAAGTCTCAATACTGGAGGTGATTCTCTACCAGAACTGGAATGTACGTTGTGCCTTTCTGTCCCCTAGGATGCCAGTAGTTAATAGCTACTGCTAATGCCTGCTTTAGTGTTTGGTCATTTACAAGAGTTATTAACACCACTAATGGTATAGCGCAAGCATTAACAAGTGCAGTAAAACTAGTGATGTATATGAAGTGTTGCTTGTATGTATGTTCCTAACAGGAATTGACAACTCCAGCTGTATTGTTTTAGAAGGCGGTTGAGTATAAGAGGCCTTTGAGAGGAGGGATTTTTTTTGCCTAGTATCAATGAAGGGAATCCATTTACTGTTTATTTGCCACAATAGCCTCCTATTTTTTCTCCAGTCAGCTCAGAGCAGTGTGCATGGGTGTATTCCAATTCTACCAAAATCCTGTGAGGCAGGTTAAACTGAAACACAATGATTTGCCTAAGACGACAAGCAAGCTTCCCAGCTGTCATTTGATCCCGATATCCACAACATCATTAGTCGTCAAAGTTTCTGACTTGGGACTAGACATGGGCATGAACAGCATTACGAATAGAAAAAAACCACGAACAGCCCATTTGTCTGTTCACAAACAAGCCGTTCTTGAGGCTCCATTCTAAACGAGCAAGTGGTCATTGCAAGCTTCATTCGTTGTCTTCGTCAGCCTTTTGTCAAGCCAGACAGTCTGGTGCCTTTCAATCAATTCCCCTGGCAACAGCAGGGACTGAACTATGTCTGAACTCCTTCTGGCTTTCCTTCTGGCTTTAACCCTTCAAAGTACTTCCAGCAGAGAGTCCCGTTTCTGCCACTGTGAAGAGAAAATGACAACAAAGGGGGAGGCCCATGCATCATGCCTTTCCCAGGGTGTAATCTCTCTGAAACTTGGAGGGTCTTTGGAGAACAGTGAGGACTATGTCCCCTGCAAATTCGGTGGGTAATGGACATTGGGAAGGTCAGTTTGTAACCCCTCAAAGTAGCTGCCTTCCAACAGGCAGTTCCGTTTTTGCCACTGTGAAGAGAAAATGACAGCAAAGATGGGGGGGGACATGGATCGTGCCTTTCCCAGGGTGCAATCTCTCTGAAACTTGGGGGGTCTTTGGAGCACAGTGAGGACTATGTCCCCTGCAAATTTGGTGGGTATTGGACATTGGGAAGGTTAGTTTGTGGGGTGTTTAAAGGGCCCTACCTCTTGCATGGCAGGGAAGGGCCCTTTAAACTATCAGCTGGCAGGCGGCAAGGGGGAATTCCCCCTGCCACCTGCCAGCTGATAGTTTAAAGAGATCTTTAAGGGGCCACGAACAACGAACATGTTTGTGAACAGGGTCATATTCGTTACTGTTCATTGTTCATTGCTCATTGTTCATGGATGGCAACGAACAACAAACAGCTTGTTTCCCTTCATGACCATGTCTACTTGGGACACACCTTCAGCCCTAAACTTTATCATATAAAATGGTTTACTACCTATGCTTGCTTTTTCCTAACCTTTCACTGTTAAGCCCTTTTCCTTCTCTCCTTCCACCCTCCTGTTTTTTCCCCTCCATCTCCATTGTTGTCCTTCTCTTTAAAGCATTGTGGGGAAAAAAGAAAATGGTGTTAGTAACTACTGGTGCAGTCCACCTCATCTGAAGAAGTGAGCAGTGACTCACAAAAGCTCATCCCCTACCAAAATTTTTGTTAGTCTTATAGGTGCTACTGGACTCTTGCTCTTTTCTACTGCTACAGACAGACTAACACAGCTACCCATCTTGATCCCAGTCCTCCTGAGTGTGGGTTATATTCCAGTTGTGAGTCATACCCCATCATTTGAAGATCAATACTCTATACCATATTGGTGCTCGAGTCTGTTGATTAGCAGATCTCTTTTCATTCTTTGCATAATATTTCACAGACTGTTTAAAAAATAGACTGAGAGTATGAAGAACTCTTAAGTAGCTAAGAAGCTAGCAATTTGTTCTATATAATTCTGCATGGGCTTCCTCTGCTATTAATATACTACATTATTATTCTCCAATGGAAAGTACTTGTTCTCTGCTTAGAACGTGTTTAGTTTAAGATACTTCTAAAAGCCCAGGGGGGGTGTCATTATATCCCTGCCTCCTTGCACACAGCTGGAAAATAGAAACACTGGACCAAATTCACCCCAGGGGAAAGCTAAGCAGTCTAAAATGAAAGAGGGGAGAAAGGGCTGACCGCTGGTGTAACAGCTTTCCAAGGAACCCAAATGGTGACAGCAAGATGAATGTTATTCCAGAGGGCCATTAGAGATAGTTGAGAAGCTTTTTGCAAAAAGCAACAAAAAGCCCACTGTTGCAAGTGAAAGTTAATAACCAATACAGTAAAGGACAGTGAGTTTGAGAGGCACTTCCCTGTGCACAATTGCACAGCTGGGGCCTCAGGGGAAAGGGCTCATTGTGGAAGAGCTGAAAGGTCATGTCATATTGATTTAGCACCTCGGAGTGTTATTGAGGCTTTGCCGAGTCCCTGATCTCCCCAAAAGAAAGCAGGAATTTTGTGCCATCTGTTGAGAAGCAAGGAGAGGGAAAGCCAGGGAGACAGCTTTTCATTTATACGCATTTTAGTCAAATGTTAATAAAATGAAATGCAATAAAATGAAATTCCCCAACAAGTTTTAAGTTCACAGTTAAAGTATGCTGGAGTGTGAGTTTTGTTCTTCATTTTTGTTCTAAATGTAATGTGCCTTCTCTTCAGCGGTATGTGAGGATGTTTTTTCTTGAAGGGGACAGGGCGCGCATCCTGTGAATTTTTGAAGAAATGAGGATTTTTAAGCATTTTAAAACAATGTTGCTTTCATTAGCAACATTAGCATTTTAAAACAATGTTGCTTTCATTAGCAACATTAGCAACAATGATTGGTAAAAGTGACAAAGCCCAAGTTACAGGGAGCTGTTGCTTGTTTTTCTCTAGTTTCTAATTTCATAGAGAGAGAGACAGTGTGGTGTAGTGGCGAGCATGATGGACCAGGATCTGGGAGACCCCCCAGGTTCAAAACCCAACTCTGCCATGGAAGCCTCCTGAGGGATCTTGGGCCAGTCACAAGCTCTCAGCCTAGCCTACCTTACAGGGTTGGTGGTGAGAAAGATAAGCCGCTTTAGATCTCCACTGGGCAGAAAAGTGAGGTACAAATGAAGTAAAATAAATAAATATATTGGCATGTATATTGAACACTTGAACACATTAAATTTGCAGTGCAATACTAAACAGAGTCATGCTCTTCTACAGTTATTTATTTCAGCAGACATAGAAGGCTGTAACTCTGTTCAGAATTGCATTGATAATCTTTTTATTATTACTTGGAGCTGTTATGTGCTGTTTACTCTTTAATTTCATGGCAGCCCAATGGTTACTTACTTCCTGCACCACCACTATCCAATGAATGATCTAGTTGAAGCCCTGCAGATTTCAAGTTTGGGATTTGTTGGATAGGGAAGGGCAACTGCTGCACTGACTGTCCTTTGTGACTGTCTCTTAGTTCTAGTTCTGAGTGCCAGGAGAGGCCCACGGGTGGCACAGGACTGTGGAGCTCATCTCTACCACGACTAGTAACAGAGAGCAATTGCCTAGTGTCAGGCCTATGGCAGGAACTTCCTGAAGTTATAAAGCAAGGTATTGCAACGGTACAGTGACAACTCTTGTAATATTATGGAAAACATTTCCAGGTCTGGAAAAAGAAGGAAAAAGCAAAAAAGTCAGAATGTGGTGCATTTAAAGAAAAAAATGGAAGTTTCATGAAACTCAAACTCCCATACAGATTGATCAACTAAATATTACGGACATCAGTTTTAAGATGTATGAATTCAGTAACCATGGAGCAAAATTGGGTAACAAGTGGGTGATTAAATCCTGGTAACTACATAATAGAAACCAGGAACCCTCATTTCTGAGGCTAGTCCATGGTCAGTTTCTGGACAGGCTAAAGTATAAGAACTCCCTGGAGTTGCATTACAGCTATGAAGAATCATTCTTGAATTGCTGGATCATTTAATCAGTGAAAACTACATTGTTAAGCATTTTAAAAAAAACACCTTCAGATAGCCTAAATTAACTGCTATTTAATTAAAGCTGTCTCTAATGGAACTTGAGCAAATATTCATTACTTCTTAGCAAACTACAAAATCATTCAGAGGCTGTCAATGGATTGTACGGTGTGCAATTTTGCAGTGGCCCGAGCCAGTGGTATATATATTATATACTTCAGCTCCGGAACTGTAATTCTTTTAGTTGCTCAGTTGTAAATAATAACTTAATCCTAACTGTGATGTCACTTAAATGATATTGGCAGTACACCAGCAATTGACAGACTAAGAGAAGGCATCCGATTTGCACACCTGTTGGTCTGACCCTGTGAGGTGCTATATTACGGCTCATTGGATGGGCCAAAAGGATCAGAGTGCTCAAAGAGCAGCTTTGTAACCAGTTGGATCTCTGCTGCCTGTGGCTGCTTCCTGTAACCCCTGCTGTGCTTAAAACAGGACTCTATAACATACAGCTCTACATCTGCCCCCAAATAGAGCTCTTACAAAAAGAAAAGGAAATCTTTCTGTTCAGGTATATCGAAGGGGTAGGTAGGATACTAGAATAACTGGTGTGTAAAGGGAATGGCAGGCAAAGATTTTTGGGGGACTAAAGGGCTCCGTGGCGATGCTTTACAGAAAAGCAATGATAGAGGTGAACAATTGCCAGTAATCCCAGTATGAACTGTGCACAGATTTATGCCAGAGCATTAAAGCAATTGTGCAGCATGCTCTTGTGTATATTTATAACTTGTTGTGTGACCTAGGTATCCTTGGTGAGGGCAGGGAATTTCCCCCATGCCCACCCTCTGCCCCCCCCCCGGCTGGCAGAGGGGGGAAGGCAGGAGAACAGGCCTTCTGGGCATGCTCTTGGGGGGATGTGACGATATAACTCCACGAGTGATGCAATTGCACCACCTAGGGAGCATGCCTATGCTTCACAGTGGGCCAATTTGGGCCCCAAATGGGCCGAATCAGGTCCATCTGGGGCTCAAATTGGCCCAGTGCAAAACGTGCATGTACAAAGAACAAAAAGGTGAGCGCTGGGTCCCCCCTTCCTGCCGGGAGGGTAAGGGGATCTGGCAACCTTATGTATGCCTCTTCCTTGTAAGGGACTCACAAAGGCCCATGTTTGGGCTGCAGAAACTTTATGGATTATTAATCAACATGTCAGCCAGTATATTTTAGTTATGCAAACAGGCTTTCTGATTCAGGGTGTTTGTTGATCTCTTGCTCTGAATTTTAGCTTGGCTCTTTAAGTATAAAAGGTTGCAGACCCCTGCCTTTGAGCGCTTTCATGCATGAAGCTTAAATTGCCCTTGAATGTCTCCCAAAGTTTCAGTAGCTGTTCTTCCACTATTTCTGCAATAGGCATGCTGTAGTAGAGAGGAGCTGTGCTACAAATAACCATTACGGCCCATCTAAGTTGCACATTTACACTGAAAGTGAATGGTAGCAAGAACTGCTGTAAGTCTCACGCATGAAAATGCCCAGTCTTTGCTGTAGAGCTGGCTGGGTTTGGCAGGTGTCTCAGGTGTCTCAGGTGAGGCTTGGTGGAGCAAATGTGTATACCTCAGCAGGTAGGTATAGACTAGTTCCATGAAAACGACTGCTTGGGATGTGCTGCTGAGAATGTTCTAGGATTTGGCTGCCTGTTTTTCATTGAGATCTTTTCACATGTCATGTTTGCCTCTTCTTGATGCAGCCTAGGAAGCCCAGATTCAAAACTCTCTTTGGCTATGGGTGGACTTGGCCATGTCTCTCTCTCATAAGTGAACATAGCAAGCTGCTGTTGGTCCATCTGGCTCAGAACTCTCTTCTTCGATAGGCACCAACTCTCCAAGGATTCGGCCGGGGATGATTTCCAGCTGTTGCCAAGCTGTGCCTCCCCTCAGTTTAACCTCATTGCGCGACTGTCAGGATGAAATGCCACTGAGATCCTGGCAGAAGAAGTGAAAGTCACAATAACATCCTCTAGTATTTATAGAAAAAAGTCACTAGGCAGCCACAGGAACACCAGGCTTCATGGGAAATTTGTAAACAGAATGCTAGCTTGGGTGGATCTTTGATCTATTGGGAAGCTGATGAGATGTTTAAGCAAGTCTCTAGGCTCCTTGCCTTTTTTTCCTTCTATTTTTTCAGTATTCATGGAGAATATCACAAAGGACAGTTTTCATGGTGGAGTCCCTTTGAAGTTCTAAGAAAAGAATGGGAACTAGCTCAGACCTTGGTTGCACTTTGCTTTATCATCTCTGGTCATTCTCCTGGGGATAGGAATTTGGCATGCCGAGCATTTTGTGGGCCCTATTTTTGATAATATTTCTAAATCATACCCATATTTCACTCCAATTGTTTCTGCTCAGGTAAAGGAACACTTTAGTTGGTACATACCCTATGGTTTTTAAAAGCATTTTGGGAGAACTGGGGAGTGACAAAGTTCCTCGTAGTGTTGCTGCCTTCTTGAAGCAGGGCAGGCAGGGCATGCTAAAGTGCAGTAGTTTTCATTTGTCAACCATGTACCAACCAAAGCATTTGTACATTACCAAAAAAAAAACCAGAGCTTTCATGAAAATCTCTTCCAAACAAAGCACTAAAAATAGTGTCTCCTTGGACCGATTTATTTTCGGAAATGAAATGCAATTTTGGGAATATTCCAATTCCTTTCTGCAGAATTGGCTAAGCTTGCCTTCAATGAATAATCAATCTTCAGCATGAGATAATCTACCTACCAATCATTTATTTAACCCAAATGCAGCAGCACTAGACAAAATAAAGCTGCTTGTGGAATTTGAAGCTTGAGGGAGTTTTGCAACTCCTTTGAGCTGGAAAATAACTGCCTTTGACATTACATTCAAAAACCTCTGCATTCATTGATTTGTAAACCAAAGTAATGTAACTCTTCCTGAAACTCAGTATTACCAGAGACCACAATGAAGGAGCAAATGAGAGAGATCAACAGGGGGTTTCTGCCACTTTTTGAATCCAGCACCAGCGTTGTGTAGTTCTAAGAGTGTAGGACTTGGACTGGTTCAAAGGCCCAGGTTCAAATGCCCATGTGCCATGAAACTCACTGGGGCAATCATTCTCTCTCAGGCTAGCCTACCTCACACGGCTATTGTGAGGATAACATGGAAGAATGGAAAGGAGGCTGCAACCCTGAGCTTGAAGGAAGGGCAGGGTAAAATCCACTGATTAAATAAATTCAACTTCTCTATCTCTGACTGAAAAACTTGACCATAAACCAACCGTATTCTGCTCCTCTTATAGTGCCATCTTAAGCACGTTCTAAATCCATTGAATAACAACAACAACAACAACATTCAATTTATATACCACCCTTCAGGACAACTTATCACCCACTCAGAGCGGTTTACAATGTGTGTTATTATTATCCTCACGACAATCACCCTGTGAGGTGGGTGAGGCTGAGAGAGCTCTAAGAGAGCTGTGACTGACCCAAGGTCACCCAGCTGGCTTTAACTGGAGGAGTGGGGAATCAAATCTGGTTCTCCAGGTTAGAGTCCTGCTGCTCTTAACCACTACACCAAACTGGCTCTCCATGAGCTTAGAAAGATGTCAGTTTAGAATTGCACTATTAGCCTTGTCAGAAACATCTTCATGCACTTCTGTGAGACCCCATTGAGACTATAAAAGTATATGCCAAAGCACAGAGTAGCACCCCGGAGGAAATACTTTGAATTCAGCAGTAAAAGGAAAGCAAATTTCCTGTATCTGGATAAACAACACGTCATCTTCAGAGACTTAACTATAATTCCTGGAGTGTTGCATATTCAGATCTCTCCTTGGTATTTTATCTTTGATGACATAAATTAAGAGAAATTTAACGCCCCCCCCCGATTAAGTGACTTTGGCTTGCTGCGTATGGACTTCTAAATCATAAATGGGGGCTCATATGGGCTGATCCTTTTGTATGAATACAGAGACACACGTTTAACAGTGGTAGCAACTTAACATCACACACACACCGCTTACCACAGCGTCCTTATAACCTCCTTGTAAAGCTCAATATTTCCCTGACAAAAGGTGAGGAGAATACAGCCACATTTCCATGCCAGATCAGAAGTTTAGGGAAGCAGTGGTAAAATTGTTCTTCATACTTAACAGGACATTCCAGGAAGTCAGTCTTGATGTGCACAGTGAGGCTCATTACCAGTGGTAAACGTTTATCTGAGTATGTCCTTGTTTTCTGTGTGGTGTGTGTGTGTAGATGGAATAACTTGAAGCAGTGAATAATTATGGAAAGGACTTCTTATCTATTCAAGGTGTAAAACTTTATTCCATGAGCTATAGCTCTGCAGAGATGCTGTGGCCTGCCCTTCAAAGTTGGGTGATGCTCAGTATGCACACTGAGTGCAGCTAGTGTTCCCTAGGAGCCACTCCAAGCAAACTGAGCCCACCAGACTGCGGCCATTGTGAAGCAATGAGCTGTGAAGCTATTTGCTTCTCTGGGAGGTGGGGGAGACAGATGAGAAGGACCCTTTTGACCACCAATAAGACAGTGCCAGGGAGTTGTGGGACCCAAATGGACAAAAAAAAAACACCCAGATAGGACAATTTGTTGTGATGAGGAGAATTATAAGAGATTGAATGGAAAAGCTGGTAGGATCTAAACTAATAAGGCTTGTAGAAACAAATATGCCTTAATTCCAAGAAAGACATTAGTATGGAATTTTCCTAGCCCATGTAGTGAATTCAGTGTCAGCAACTTTGAATCTGGCTGGCTGCCAGACTAGAGTGACTCGAACTGTGGAACTGGTGTGGGGTAGGGGTTAGAGGGCTAAACTACAATTGGGGAGACCCCAGTTTAAACCGCTACTTGCCATGAAACACTCTGGGAGAACTTGGAGCGCTCTCCCTCAGCTTAACCTCCTTTATAGGGTTGTGTGTGCGCATAAAATGGAAGAGGAGAGAGTTACGCAGAATGCCCTGAGCTTAGGGTGGCCCACGAGTCTGGAGAAAAAAAGTCCTGTCCCTTTAATATAGACTTAATGGGCTGAAATGGGGAGCTGAAGCTTTTCTTCAGCCTGAAAATAATTAACAGTTAGTAAATAATATCTAGTTAATGAAGAGGCAGGAATCTCTATCATGAAGAGGCAGGAATTATTTCCTGAGTAATTTCTATATCTTCAGTCTCAATCATCTTACATGCTTATTGGTGAAAAGGACACAATCCAAGCAAAGTTGAAAGTCTTACCTCTTTACCATTGCAAACGTGTACGTATTTTGTTTTTTGAGAGGCTGGATTCCTCCCCAAAGGACATTAAAATCATTGGTACTGAGGACAAATTCTCCCTTCAGTGTAGTTCCGAGGCTTCTAGGAGCAGCCTTTTTAATCATCTTGTTCTTCCCTCTTTGCAAACTCAAGAGTCATCCACCCACCTCCCCCGCCCCCTGCTTTTCTGCCCAAGGAGCAAAATGGATCCTTGTCTTTTATACCATTTTTGAGTAGACAGATGTTTGGAATAGGGAAGGATCCTGATTCAATGGGAGAGCCTCTGGTCTGCGTACAGAAGGTCCCAGGCTCAGCCGACAGCACTTCCAGTTAAATGGGTTAGGCAGTAATGGAGGTCCTGGAGCGCTGCTGCCAAAATAGTCAAGAAGGTGGACCTTGATAGAGAAGTGGTCTGATGCACTCCAAGGCAGTTTTGCTTGTATATGAAGGGGTTAAATGTCCCTCCCTTTGTCCAGTCCTCCCCCACCCACCCCCCAATCTATACCTGTTTTACGTGACAAAAGGATGGAAGAGAGAAAAAGGAATCATCTTCCCTTATTTCCAAGGAAGTATGTTTGGGATCAGAATGTGAGTGTCTCATGAAGATTTTGGTAGAACTGTCTGCATCGGCACCTGCTTTCATCCATGGACACACCTGAAAATGAGCCTGGTCAGCATTCTGGAAGTACATGGTGACATCAGTCTTAAAACATTTTTGTCCATCTGTCAATTGTCGGTTCCTGTAGCACTGCTCTGACTGTTTTCTTTTGCTATTTTGCCTTTCAATAGCCCAGTCAATGTGTACATTTGGCTCATCTTCCTTTAAAAAAAAATTCTGAATACCACAGGTTGTAACTGAAGCTCATAGGAGACATGTTTCTGGCACCCAGGAGAAGGTTACATACGCGTGCGTGTGTGCGGGGCATGCCCAAAATGTGAAGGCACTTTAGTGGCTGGCTGGCTGCATCTCACTATCTGGAACTGATGGACATACATTTCAAAATATGTTTTTGCATACTTTGTTCTGTTCCTGTGCCTCAAAGGAGTTTTTACCAATGGTCCCAGAAGAGAGAGAAAAATGACAATTGTGGCTGATCTTGAAAATATCCCCTTAAATACTTTGTGAGCATGCAACATTGTCTCACGCTTTGACATGATCAGGAGACTGAAGCGAGATCCTGGAGCTGTTTTGATCACCAGAGCTTGGGTGCAATGGGCAGTTGGGTTGGGGACAAGGGCTGGTTTGGATAACCTGGCCCTGCACCTGGCCAGGCAGTGTGGTGCAGGGGATAAAGGGCTGGATCTGGGATACTTGGGTTCAACCCGGCCTCCCCACCACCATAAAGCCCATTGGGTGGCCTTGGGTCAGTCACTCACTCTCAGCCTCATCTATCTCATGGGGTTGTCATGAGGAGGAAACAGAGGAGGCAAGAATAATGTACTCTGCCCTAAGACGGTTGGATGGATAAATAAATAAATAAAAATACATTGTTTCATCTTTCTCTCCCATCAGGTCTGATGGAACTTTTTGCTGATTTATAATATTACACACCCCAGAATTGATAATTTCTGGCAAAGTAACTCAATCATCGTTACACAAACATACTTATCATAAGAGGGCAATGAAGTCCCTAAGTAACGTTTCAATCAGCCACTGATGCATGGTCATGGCAAGTGGGTTTGGAAATGCAGGTTGGTTATTGGGGCTGCCTTGTGAGGATGATCTTAAACAAAGGAATATTTGTGCAGACTTTCACATCCATTTACGGTAAACTGGGGTAATGGGATTTCTCATTTTGCAAGTGGTTTGTCTTCCTGGAAATATTCTTTTCTCTGCTTACACAGGGACTTCCCAAGCAAAACGCATATATGATAAAGAAGCAAGACACCAACAGCATGAATGTCATGGAGACAGCAACAGCTGTATGCATAAAACCAAGAGGCTTGTTTTTTATGCAGGGGAGCAAAAATGCGGCATGTCTGTGCTAACCTGAAACTAAGGGAGCAATCCTAAAAAGGTTTACTTAGAAATAAGTCTATGCAATCGACTCTACTCCCAGGAAAGTACCTTTAGGATTGCAGCCTAAATTGCAGTTCAGAAGTGCCAAGGAAAGTAGATTTGCATAAACTCTTTTTGCCATCAGGTGACTTCGGTTTGGTGGTAGTTCATGTGTATCATGGTTTTTATAAAAGTTTCAACATACATTTTGATTCCAAACTAGTACCTTGCAAACGCACTGCAAGTTAAGTAGTCCTCCAGTCTGGATGTATGTTGAACCTTTTAAAACCTTGATAAACATGCAAAATGCTACTGAAAGACTGCTTCAAAAAAAGATACCTCTTATGCTGGAAAAGGTGATCTTTGGATGCTATCCTCGGCACAGCATTGACAACAGCAGATGCGGAGAGAAACAACAAAATATGAAATGCAGCTCAGTTTTCCATCATGCAAACTGGTTTTAGAACCAGAGACTAATGCAGTGAATCATTGAGGCTTAATTCACTGGGAGTGCTTCTGCTCATGTTTGTGAGACTGGCCATAAGAGATTTCACTTTATAGGCATAGTAATCCCTTAGATTGACAGAAGGGACCACTTTCATCCCGTCGCCAAAATCGCAGCTCCGCATTGCACTTTCTAGCTGCTTTTGGCGCCTATAAAAATGAGAGAATTTGTTGAAGATGAGTGTGATTGGAAGTACGACAACCAGGATGCCGGCTAGGATGCAGGCGGAAGCTGTCAGCCTGCCTGCAGTTGTCACGGGGACAACGTCTCCATAGCCAACTGTGGTCATGCTAACTGTAGCCCACCACCAGCAAGCAGGGATAGTTTCTAGGCCCCTGTTTTCTTCCTTCTCAATTGTGTAAGCCACTACAGAGAATATAGAGATCCCAACTGAGAGGTACAGCAAAAGAAGCCCTACCTCCCTGTAGCTATACTTGAGAGTGGCTCCGAGGGATCGAAGGCCTGTTGAATGCCTAGCAAGTTTTAAGATGCGGAATATCCTCATGAGCCTCAGGACTTGGGCTACTCTACCTAAATTAGCTAAAGCAGGGCTACTTTCCACCACCAAGTTAACAATTAAAGTGATGTAAAATGGAAGGATGGACATGAGATCAATCAGATTTAGTGCATGCTTAAAAAACTTCACGAAGTCTGGTGCCACTGCAAATCTTGCCACCAGCTCAAAGGTGAACCATGCAATACCAAAATGTTCCACAATTTCAAATCGGGGGTCTTCTTCAGAATTCCCATTGCTGTGAACAATCTGAAAGTCTGAGAGGCTGTTCAAGCACATGGTGATGATGGACCCCAGAACCACCATGATGGAAAGGACACTAAAGATTCGGCTCAAGACGGAATAGCCAGGGTTGTCTAGAGCTAGCCATAGCTGCCGCCTGACTTTCCCCAAAGGTTGTGTGTCAAATTTAGCAGCGTCATTGTAGAAGGCCAAGATCTCATCAAAGGAGGAGGCGGTGCTTTCCTGGTCACTGTGGTCTTCCCATTTCTCTTGATCGGGTTCCATTTTCCTTCCATGGTAGCTGTAACTGCAGCAAGAGTCAATGAAGAATTCATTGATCCCCCAATATTCAATCTCCTGGCTGAAGGAAAACACACAGAGCTCACCCATCACATGAAGCTTTCCAGTGTTATAAAAATGCAGCACATATGGGAAAAGTTCGGGGTTCCTGTCAAAGTAGAACTCATTTTTGGTGTCGTCGTAATCATCGCAAAGCTCTAAAATGGACTCCTTGGAACGGCAGCTCAGCAACCTGCCCAGCCTGGTTTCTGGGAACCTCAACAGTGTGTTGGATCTCATCTTTTTCTTAAAGCCTCCAACGTTGATGCTGATCTCATTGTCTTCAAAATCGACATCTGATAAATCTCTCAGACTCAGCCCTGTCATGGTGAGCGTCTTCCAAAGCTATATGGGGCGGGGGAAGAAGACCTAGGGAATATTTAAAGGAGGCACTCGGAGTTAATCAGTGTATAGGGGAAATATATATAAATGTTAATAGGTGGCTGATCAGGATCTAAGGCAATGACACCTAGCATCCCACGCCCCTTTGGAGTGTCACGCACCGTCTCCTTCCCTCGAGAGGGAGCTTTTGTTATTGAACTGGAGATGCTAGGCTCACTAAATCCCAAATTAGTCACTTGCCTTTTCTCACACCTTCTCTTTTCTCTTCCCCCTGTACATCCTTTGGCAATGTTGAATGAGACAATGCCAGGCATGGCTTCGGAGTGTCACAGCCCCTCCTTAGACAAGAGTGGAGCTACTGGAAATGGGGCAGCGCTGGGTTCTAATGGCTGGTTTTAATGGGCAATCAAAACGCCCCCCCCCACAGTCCCAGGTGAGATTCTCGCAGTGTCCCCCCACACCCGATCTGTGGCGCGGCGTGCCGACCCAGGGCGACTCCCTCCGCCCCTCTCCCTTTGCCTCCCAGGTGCAAGGTAGACACGTCTCCGTCATAACAAAGAACTCCGGTTCTGGGGACCGAACCTCCCCCAGGCTCGACAATAAGAGTTACCCCCCCCCCCCGCCGCCGCCGCCACATTTCGACACTCGCCCCTTCCCCCTTTACCTCAAGGGCTGGCGCGGCGGCGACCCCGCTCGGGAGCGTCGAACTTGCCCGGAATCCTGGCCAGCATCGCCGGGGCGGGTCCCTTCCCTGCACGCCGAAGCTCCGCGGCTGCCAGAACGGCTCGTCTTCTTCTCACCTTGGCGCGGCGGGGGCAGCGGGAGGCGTCACCGGGAAGGCTAAGGGGACGGCGACGGGGGCAGCCGCGACCTGCCCGCTCCCATCGCGGGGCGCCCGGCCGCCCTGGAGTTGCGAGGCGCCGCGGCGCCTGGTGCTGAACGGACAGCTCCTCTCCGGCCGCGCCTCCTCGCTCAGCGCCAGGCAGGCGCCGCTGCCGCAGCAGTCATGGCGACCACCGGCAGCCCCCCGCGCTTGCCAGCCAGCCTGGCGGGCGGATTGCGGCGGGAGCGACCCCCTGCGCGGCGCCGCCGGTCCCCCCCGCCGGAGCTGGGATCGGACTGGCTGTGAGCCTAGGCAAGGCTCTCCGGGGGGCGCTTGGCACCGAATGGTCCCCAGGGAATTTCCTCCACGCGCCCCCGCCCCTCCCCCGCCCCTCCCCCCCTCCCAGTGCAGCAGGCGAAGAATCGCTCCACTCGCCCCCTCGCAGACGGAGCCCCCCTCCCCACGACCTCACGATTTCCCCGCACCTGGTCTTCAAAGTCCAAGTTCGCAGGGCGCCCCTTGTTGCAACTGGGAAGAGGCGGCTGGGACTGGCAGGGGCAGTTTGGAGCGGCAAGCGCCGTCTGCCTGCGGCGGGCTCGCTGGCTTATCGATTAGCGCACAGACAGAAAATGGGTGTGTTGCGTGGAGCCGGCGGGAAGCAGCGCCCTCGCCGTCAGGCGCCGACGGTCGCGAGAAATGGGGCGCTCCGCACGGCTCCGAGAATGCCCGCCTGAGCCCTGCCACGCGTCTTTCCCAACCGGCGCCACTTTGCTCCCGTATAGATAACGGAGCTGCAGTGAACAAGCTGCCTCCCGGGCATTCTAAATGGAAGGCCCTCGCCCTGGTTGGGCTGGCGCTTGCCCCCAAGTCAATCCTGAGTCGGGCAGGCAGACTCCCAAAGCCCAGGTGCCGACCGGCTCCCGTTTTGGCAGCGGTGGCCTTCGACCGTCTCTGAAAAGGCCAAGCAGTTTGCTTTCCTAAATTCACCCAATGAAACTGATCCTTAGTAGTCTCAGAGTGGGACCAAAGGAAACCCTACTTTGAACCCTACTTCATGGAAAGCATAGTCAAGGAAGGCTTTGCTCCTGGATACTTATAGGGGCCATTGGCTTAGTTGGATTTCCCAAAGGCCTAGATGAATTCAGAACAGGCAAGTCTATCAGCATCTATGAATCACGATAGCTAAATAGAACCTCAATATACAGAGGTAGTGCCCTGACCTGGATCGCCCAGGTGAGCCTGATCTCGTTCTCATCAGATCTCAGAAGCTAAACAGGGTCAGCTTTGGTTAGTAATTGGATGGGGACCCTCCAACGAAGACCAGGGCTGCTGAGGCAGGCAATGGCAAACCACCTGTGTTAGTTTCTTGCCATGTAAACCCCCACCAGGGGTCACCATAAGTCAACTTTGACTTGAGGGCACTCTCCACCATCCTACAGAGGTAGTATGCTTTTAAACAGCAGGTATGGAAGCAATGTTAGAGAAATGGGGGGAGGGGGGCATTTATCTGGTCACGGTTGGAGGCAGAATGCTGGACCTTCTCTTGGGGCTCTTTCCTGGGTTACTTCTTGTTTCTTTGGAGAAGCAAGACACACAGACCTTTTGAGGGGGTAGCTGTGAGAACTGCTTGGAGCAGGCTGCTTTCTACAGTGTCAGAATAAAAGTTAATTTTAACACACGGACTCTACATAGATTAATAGGGGGAACTGAAAGCCTGCATAGCAGAGATCATGGATTTCCTTTCTCATCTCTGTTCTCTCCCTTGTTAACAATATTAACATGCAGCATAAAAAGTGTGCCATTTCAGATGGTCTTCCCACTGGCTTATTTGTGTTCATGCAAAGATACTTCTCTTCACATAAACAGCGCAACAGTCAGTGTTGCCAAAAGGTGCAGGCACTTGTTTTTCCTGCTTCATTGTGGTCTATGCTTAAATGGGTTTAACAAAACTTGCTTTTCTGGAGACCATAGTGGGGCATGCAAGGGGGAAAAAATGTATGTTCCTATAAGAAACATCAGTTCCAGTCCGTGTGGCCCTCCAGTCTCTGAAAACTATGAATTGGATAGGATCCAATGGATTTGTTTCACTGGCTTTCCTCCAGCAGAAGGAACCACCTCCTGATACCGGTGGAGCCACCATATGTAGATCCTGGCTGATGGCAATCTAGAATGACACACGCTGGTTCGTGTGATTACCTGTTCAAGGCACTTTTCCTGTGTTGGAGGAGCAGGCGTGTGACCATAATATGCAACAGAGCTGCTCTCTATGGAGGATCCTGCTCGATTCCTCCCTGTCGAGGAGAAAGTCTCCTGTAGATCTGGGCTCTGCATGGAGTATTCATATTAACTGTTATGCTTTGGGTGTGGTAGAGAGGGGACACACAACCACTCCTCCACCTTGGGCTGAGGGTTGTTGGCTAGGTAGGCATGTAAATTCTCCTTATTTATTTCTATGTTGAGATAGAGCAGGGAGGACGAGTTAGTGTATATCCCTACTTGTTCCTTCTTTGTAAATTATCTAGCCACACTGTGACCTTCCTCTATGCATCTCATGCCATGACTCATAGCTCTTTTGTATCCTTCACTAGTGGAGTACGTTGTAAGAAGATGATACTGATAGAACAACTGTGTGTTGGGGGTGGCAAAACCAACCTAACTAAGCTTAACAGAAATTCCCCCAACTAGAAACTGCCCTTTTCTTTTTCTTCCTTTTTCTTGCTCTCCTTATATTGCTTGATCATGCTGTGACTCTCTGAGGTAGTCCCTGGTAATAATAATTTTGCCATTTGTGAAGATTCTTAAAGCATTCTGACAATCCATAAGATGGGCATGGTTTATAAAACCAGCTTGACCTGTCTGTAGAGTCCACTGTGCTTTAGAACTCTTCAGCCAACTCATTTTAAAGGGAATGGCAACTGAAAGTCAACACATGTTCACACACGCAACACACACACACACACACACTTCTTAAGACCTTTTGCCTGTGCTCTGAACATTTTGCATTCTACAAGTGTCAAACTTTCTAAATTCTGCAATCCTAAAAATCATTCACTTATCTGGAAATGTTCTCTGGAAATCAGTAGAATTTCTTCTCAAGTAAGTACTTATTCAGCACATTTTTAACCTGACCTTAACACACAGAAGCATACATTGTTCTTCATTTTATTTATTGTCATAACAGCCCTGTGAGGTCAGTTAGGCTGAGAGAGGTGGTGGACCCAGGGTAACCCGAGGTCTTCCAGGTCCTAGTCTAACGTTCTAACCATTACCCTACACATGATTGCAGTTTTCAAATATTTTCATTAATTGTTTTTAATAAGCTTGAATTGTTCTTGTTTCAAGGGCTTTAAAACTTCTGGGTGGATATACCTATTAATCTTTCTCATGCATACAACCTTGAGCCTTTCCCCTGTACTTTCTTTCTTAATCTGATCAGATGTAGCAAATGGAGTTTCACCAGAGTAGGCCTTGCACTCAACTTGTTTTGAAAGGAGGCATGCTCAAGACCTCATCCCTGGCATTAGAATCCAGAGTTGCTGAGACAAAGCTGTGTGGTTTGGATTTGAGCTGCAAAGTATCTCTTGAAACTGCACATATCAGCAGATGAGATCGTAGATCGCGCAGGTTCCTTTACAAGGACTATCCAGTTGGTTAGATGCCAGTCATTTATACCAGATCAACAAGTGATATCGCTGAACTGAAAAAAGGACAAAACAATTGCAGAATCCTTTAAAGAAACAGAGATGGAGGAGTTTAGCTTACTGGCTATGGAAATAAACAAAAAAGCGATGACATTGCACAGACGTACTTCTGCCTGTTGATCTGCCTGGATTTAAACACGCTCCTTCTGTGCAGGACTACAGCCCATGTGCAGTCAAGTCACGCACCCTTCTATTAGCCATCATGCTGAGCTGGAATTCATTTTATATTTGACAAGAATTATTCTGTTTCCAACAGAGAACTGACTTGATTAAGACATCACAAATAATGCTTTGTTTGCATGACATTTTATGCTGATTGAACAGCAGCCTGGAACTAGATTCCTCTCTTATGGGCCTGTTGATCTCTATTGTGACTGCATGATATTTACTTTGATTGGTTCATGTTTGGCTATTGAGACCTCAAGATTAATGTGGAATGAAACAACAGCTATTACTGCTACTGCTGCTGCTGCTGCTACATCTATATAACTTCAAACATTTACTTACTTCTTCCCAGTTGGAACTCAAAAGGGGTTTGCAATATAATTCTCCTCTTTTCTTTTTTATTCATACAATGACCTCGGAAGGTAGATTAAGCCAAGAGGAGTTGTTACCCAAATAGAAGGTCTCCTAATTAGTTGGGGGAATTAGCTTTAAAGGAGACAAGCAAGAGGGGGTAACAGGGATTCTCCACCTATGTTTCCGGGGATTATTCTCTTAGAGAACTCTTAAATAAATCAGGCAGATGTTCAACCAGAAAGGTGTTTTTAATTAAATAGAAATAAAAGGGCAAACATATAGAAAACCACACACAGCACACATACAAGGCCATGTAAGAAAATCAGGGAGGAAAGGGGGAGAAAGCAGTTTTGAGGAAGGCGATATCAGTCTTGAAGATAGAGGTCCACAGAGGCAGCAAAATGATCAGTGTTTCACAAAGAGAAGAGGCCCAAACAAATTTGAAGGTGTATGAACAAGTCACACACACACCCATGCGCAAGCACACACGTGCACACACAAGTGGCTAGAAAGCCCAGATATAGGGTGATATGCTCCTTGGGGCAGCCATCAACCCAAAACAATGGTTTGATGGCTGTCTGTGGAGGTGGACAATGCCGTTGTGAGAGGCTTAATGGCTGCACCTGAGCTCTCTCTCTCTCTCTCTCTCTCTCTCTCTCTCTCTTTCTTCCCTTCCCTTCCCTTCCCTTCCCTTCCCTTCCCTTCCCTTCCCTTCCCTTCCCTTCCCTTCCCTTCCCTTTATTTAACAGGGGCTTTTATCACAGAAGATGGAATGGCAGAGTCACAGGTAGAACTAGGACATACAAGTTGCTCTGGACAACACTGGAAAAAAAATACCCCAGATATTCATACCCTTCACTCCAGTAATAACAGCAGAGCTGACTTCTCATTTCTCCTCCGTCTTGGGACATGAGCAAATTCAGAGGAGTGTTAAACAGCAGAGAAAATGTTTGTCTTTCCTTAGATTTGTCTTAATTGCGCGTATACAAGTTTGATTTGTCATTCCAATCTATTTCTGTCCAGGGTGAGAGAATTCTGTCTGGTGATGGAAAATGATGAAAAAGCACTAGCTTAATTTTTCCTGTGGCAGAAAATCATGCAATGGAGAGTTAGAGCACATTTGAAATTAAGGATCAGGGCAGCACCATTTCATGTCTGGATTCAGGCACTGTGGAACAAATGAAATTTAAGTTAGTGTAGGAACACTGAAGTCAAGTAGCTTAAACCCAAATGTTCAGCTTAACTGGTTTATGAACTGTAAAGATTCACGGTCATCCTGTAAATAAGGCCACGGGGGGCGGGGGGAGTCACCCCTCACTGTGTTTATTCCATTTCTGACCAGCTCACTATTAGCCAAACTAGGCATAGCAGCAGAAGATCCCTGTGTCCAATGGTGGCCTGCCACCACATCCCCATGAAGCAGTGGAGTAGGTAATTAACACAATGTGAACAGATGTGTGTGTGGGGGGTGGGGCGCGGGAATCTGCAGTCTCCCTCACCTGTACTTTCCTTCACCAAATACTTTTTTAAAAACTGTTTTCATTTTATAGGGCTCCAGGGCTGGCTCTAACCAGCTCCCACAACAGAAAAAAATGTAGTTTAAGGATCAAAAATGTTGGGTGGGGGCAACAGGGGGCTACAGTTCATGATTCTGGAGCCCTGAGCAAAAGTCTGGGATGGGATGGTGCTGCCCAAGCCCTAGGGGGCAGGTGTGGGGCCACTTTCAGCTCTCTCTCTCCTTTTCCCCTCCATTGGGAAGGGGCAGGGCTGTAGGTAGTCTTGAGTCCTTTCCCCAGCCCAGAGCCTGGGGCAGCTGCCCCAGATGTCCCATGGCTAAGACTATCCCTGAGGAGAAGTGCTCAGATCATTCCCTCCTGCCCGCATGTTACGTTTTTTCAATTACCTTCCTCTTCTCCCTCCTTTTATAGGGAATCGGCATGACTGAGGCTTTTGATAAAGTTCCACATGATTTTCTGGTGGACAAGTTGGTAAACTGTGGTTTGGATCCTACTGCTGTTAGGTATATTTGTAAATGGTTGACAAATTGCACCCAAAGAGTGCTTGTAAATGGTTCCTTATTCTCTTGGAGAGGAATAACAAGCTGAGGGTCTCAGGGATCTATCCTGGGGCCTGTGTTGTTCAACATCTTTATAATGACTGGGATGAAGGAATAGAGGAGACACATATTAAATCTGCAAATGATACTAAATTGGGGAGGGGGCAGCAAATACAATAAAAAGTAGCATCAAAATTCAGGAAGATCTTGATAGGCTGGAAAACTGGGCTAAAACAAACACAATGAATTTCAAAAATGATAAATGTAAAGTTCTGCATTTAGGTAGGAAAAATCAAAGGTGTCTT